>NC_136689.1:20565666-21924416 GCF_903797595.1 Erithacus rubecula | reverse complement strand
AAGACTCTATAACATTATAGGGTTAAAAAACCAAATTGTACATAAGCACACAACAGTAAATCCAAATGTAATTCATTAGAGAAAGCTACATCTGATATTGTAGAAAGCAGGCTTAGTTAAATATAGACATTGTGTGAATATCAGCTACATTTATAGGAGACTGTATCTTCAAATAGGTATATGAGCAGCATGTGCCTTTATCTCAGCTCCTAATACTTCTGTAACAAGCTGGTATCATGAACATTCAAAAGCAACTGTGTCTTTAAAAAAAAAAAAAAAAGAAAAAAGGCAGGTCTTGCTTTTTTTGAATGAAAAGAATCTGCTCTCTAGGTATTTTGTGAAACACTGTGGTATGAAACCATTTAGAGAAGCACAATAAGCAAAGCAGCTATATAAGGAAATGCTGCTAATCTGGAAGAGTCTGTCAAGTGTTAAATCCCACTGAATAAGCACTGGGGTGGTGCATATGGGCAGAAGACAATTAATGCCATGGTATAACTCCACCATCCCCTTGCTGTAATTTTGTGAGCAGCCTCTCCATTTACCTGGCCTTCCCAAGTTCTGCTCTGCTCTTAAAATACCAGAAATCATATTACACACTATTCCACTGCTGAATACCAATGGTTAAACAAAACTAGTATTAGTTGACCTAGTGATATAGATCATAATCATTAACATGACAGCACCTCTTTTTTTACCAAGAACATCCTTCTGCTACCAAGACCACCAACCTACTAAATAACAGAATCATAGAATGGTTAGGATTGTGAGGGACCTCAAGTCATGGAATCATAGAATTTCTCCTCCTTGCCCCAAAGTTTAACAGAACTGGCTGGCAAGAGGTGTTTTCTCTCTTCCTATTTTACCAGAGAAAAAAAATGTAGTCCAAATTAAAGGCAAACTATTATTTAATATACTAGCACCAACTTCTGCAAAGTTTTCAACCTGTCAGTGACATTCATTCCTGAGAACTTAAACTCTTCATATGGACTATAAAACTGCAAAAACAGAGTATCAGCCTGCATATGGACGAGCAGTTGAGTTTTGTATTTTGTTTCTCTAAAGATAACTAAAGAGCATTCTCAAAGATATCCTTTCCAACAATCATGTCTTACCTGCATTATCAGTTGTGAACATAGGCATTCTTCAATGTTTGCTGTTTGATACACCTTTGCCATAACTATTGTTTTTTCCAAAGGCCCTCATGCTTTCTCCAGTCTCTGGCTGTAATCTTACATTCGGTACAGTAAAAATAGAGGACACTGTAAAAAAAAAAAAACATCAGTTCAGAAACTTTCTTTTTGCAGTAAATGCAAAAATTTTAAAATAATTAATATATATGGCAAACACAACACATTAAATACATATATCACCCATTTCTGCATTCAAGCACTGCACAAATTGTGAATGGAAAGAAGCTGAATGCATTATGATGGAAACTGTAGGGTGCAAACATTCCTAGCTGCATGCATCTCCAAAAAAATCTGTTTCCACATTGTGTGTGTTTATCTGTCCTCTACACCACCATACAATTAATACTTTCCACTTTCAAATTTCTGCTGAGGGAACTTAGAAATAAGAAGGTAAAACATGTAGAAAGGTTTTTCAATAATTTGATGTCACATATTTCATCTTCAGAATCTTGATATCAGTAGAACCAAACTATCTTGTTTGACTTTCTTTTCTTAATTACTAAAGACAACTAGGCTTGTTGAAAATATCCCAAAAACTCAAAAATATTTTATGTGAAGCAATCCCCTTTTGCATAAGCTAGAAAAACCTTGACAACATCAATATCACACCAGGCAACAAGTTATTAGGAGACATGGTGATAATAATAACAGAAATCAAAATACAAATGGTTTATAATAAGAACTTAATATAAGTTACTTCTTAAATAAAAACTAACATATTGATAATATGAAAACTCATTTTACTTAGGATGCCTCAGTCTGATGGGGAAAAATCAATGACTTTTAATACTGAAAACAAACCTCCATGTAACAATATCCTCACAAGAGCTGCCACTGCATGATTCCATAAAGAAATGTGAAAGAACCAATCAGGGCCATAAGAGTTTTCTTTTTTGCACTAACAACTGGCACAACTGTAAGTTTTTGGAACTACTTTTTCATCATTTTGTCTTTAAAAGACCTGGGTATTGCTTAATGCACAGACCTTCCCACTGTAGTTTGACATCTCAACTTGCATTTCTGCTATCCTCGATAACACATATTGTTAATGGCAGATATTTTATGCAAACAAATTAATATGAGATCTCAAATATAAAAATAGAAAAGTGGAAGGACTGGTCTTTTTTTAAAATATAAAATAACAAGTACACAAATTTAGTAAAAAGGATTATTCTGTGGATTACTGCTCAATTTTCAGATGAAAGAAAGCTATGCTGCACCATAAATGGCACGGTATATCTAGACAAGGTGTTTTTAGTAGAACTGCACTACTCTTACCTTTTTAATGTACTATTTTCAAAAATTGAAAGTGGCTGGCTTTTAGAAAGAGCTTATCTGGAAACTGAACTTCCAACTCAACTGAAATGATGCCTTGACTTGAAACCAAAAAAGCAAAATTGTGCTCATTACATTAACTGTGCACACATTTTTAAAATAAACCCTATTTAAAAGTTATTCTGTAAAGTATTACATAGAATACAAATACGTAGTTCTAATGGTCAAAACCAGAAGAGAAAGGCAAGCACAGTGTAGGCAGTCACTATATTTTCATAAAGTACTGTGATTCCAAGGAAACAATTTTCTGATGGAAAATCATTTGATTGATTATTCTGTTTGCTTTTCTACCCACATATGATTCTTCCCCTCATTTTAAGTGTTAAATCCCTAAATTTACAATTCAGCATCAAGTCCAAATTGGACAAAATATATTCCATGATGAATACTATTCACTACAGAGTGAATCACAAAAACACAGTGGTGTCCAAAGTAAAAAGCAGCAATTTTGTTTGTACATAGACTCAATATGTTTATAAGTATATTTAATTGTCAATAGTCTTTCTTGATGTAAAATATTAGCACAGAGAACTAGAATCACAAAAACTGGTAATTTCACTACACAGTAAACATTTTCCCAACTCTCCAAAGTAAATGACTTCTTTGTTTTATAAATATGTTTACAAGTATATCCAAGTCATACTAAATAGAAATGATTGTAGTATTTGATACTGGGATTGTCCTTTCTTGCATCTGGATTTATGCTTCATAATGATTATCTACTAGACACAGAAATAGTCTTTCTGTAACTCAAAATTTTACTGGAGGCATTTAGAAGAACCTTGCTTTAAAATATAATGATTTTTCATCTTTATTCTCCCCCCTTCAAAAGGTTTCACTGCTCCTGATGTTTAACGTTATGCAAAGACGTGTTTCTGCCAATGAATATCGCCTTATGGTTATGCTTCTGCAAATAACCTGCTGTGAGCTGATAAAAGGATTAATGCAGCCAAAATTCTTAATCTGTGAAATTACAAATTAAATTCTCATATTAAAAATACCACCCTGAGGTATTTTTTGTGGTTTTAATTCCCCTCTGGTGTTCTGCATACATTGTGCTTGTTAATGACTAGGACAAGACTGTCTCTGTTGGCAGCCTGCTGCAGAGTGATAATGTGTAGGCATTTACTTCACTGATAGAACTGGATTTAACCACTGACTGATAAACTAAGTGGCAAGTGGGTAATAAGTCCATATTAACAGAAAAGTACTACTGCAGAATTCAGAATTCAAAATCCTGGCTAGACTAAATCACACAGTCATAAGGATTGAGATGTCACCATTGCAGAGTGATTTTTGTTTTCCATTTAGTGGAAATAGGATAAATGAACTGGCATTCTTGATGTTTCCTTAGTCCTGAAGAAAAGAATCTCTTTGCATCAGTTTCTGCAAAAGCAGACTTTCAACAGCAGCCACCTAAATTTCTACTGAACATTTAAATTTTCTGCTTATCAAGTACCATAGTCAGCAAACTGAGTGGTGGGTCACCATGGCAGAGAAGAAAACTGGGAATCTTTTAGCAGAGCCAGAACACAGTCTATGACAGTGATGGACAGAAATTATTGGTGTTATTTTGGTTTTAATGTTCATATTCTACAAATGGGAGAGTGCTCTGCAGAGCACTGGGAGTAGAGTGCTTGGACAGCAAGTCACAGAACCAGCTCAAAATGTGACTGCTACAGCTGTTGAGGATTGAAAAGATAATCTTCAGGAAGACAAGAGTTTTTGTACTGACACTGCTGTAAACAGATTCTATTGTGAATGAATATTCAAAAAGAGAGCTTAGTTTTCAGAAGCAAGCTTTTAAATCAGCCACAGTTACATACACATTGTTGCATCCCTAAACTTTCTGCCTTGAGGTACTGGATTTAGATCTTTTGTTAATGGATGCACGTTTGAAAACAGAAAAGAACATACAGTGCTATAATGCAACCATGTGTCTCTTCACCATACTGAGCCAAACGAAAATGCTGACTGTTTTTCCCTTGTGAAGCCTTTTTTTAATAAAAGAACCTTCCCTGAATAAAAAATAGAATTCAGGATACTGTTTTACCCCTAGAATAAATAGTTGTGTTCTTTTAACACTGAAAAACAACATGCAGACATACGATATAAGTGATTTTAAATTGCTAAAAAGATAATTGACAGCACACATGATGATAGGAACATCTCTGCCAAGTCAACTGGAATACATTCTGTTTAATAAAAGAAGCAAAAGGATGTATGTAAATAGTGAAAGCATTCTTAGTTAAGAATATCATCTGCCATCCTGTCTGTACACAGTCTAATTCAGCAAATTAACTGATTGTTTACTTTGTGCTTCCCAGACTTCCGAATGCCGAGTCCTTTCTGAAAGGTTTCTGTTATAACACAGAGATTCTGTGAATCAAACACAGCTGGATTTTTATCCTGTGTGCTGCAGCTAGTTAAGAAGTACTGTATGTTATAAAAGCACTAAATATGTAAATTGCATTTTTCCTTTTGCTTTATGACAATTCAGAGGATTCTATTGGCTCCACACATAATCAAATACAAAGATAGTAGGCTGCAGACTGCAGAGCAGAGATAGCAAAAAAAAAAAAATCCATTTTGTCCTGTGTCAAGCTAACTATGTAATTTCAATCCACACAATTGCAGTCACGTATTTTGTGTGTGGCTGTGTGTGTCCATGAAGCTGTCTGTATGTGAGGGTTAGCATTCACACATGCACACATTCTATCTCTGTCTGCAGCAGAATCTTTGTTTCTATTAGATTTGGAGGTGATTATACTCACTATCAGTTAACTCCCATAGCCGTGGGGGCAGATCACTGAAGTACTCGTGGCTCAGAGCTGCCTGTGCTGACAATCTGTTCTTTGGGAAACACTGGAGTAGTTTGGAGGCTAGATCTTCTGCATGGTTCACACAGCTCAGCCTGAAACACAAACAAGAAGGTTTTTCTGAAAAACAGTATCATTATTCTGTTTACTAATTCCATCTCCAGCCAGCACAGTTGAAACACCAACCCCTAATAGCCAGGAGCACTACCAGGAAAACTTCCTCAGGCTAGGGAGTTGATTAATTATTTCTGTATTGATAGCTCAAAATTCATACAAATTTTACAAATACAGAGCATATAAAATACCATATCACATATGCCCTGCCTACTATGCTAAACCATCATGAGCAACAGCACCTTGAAAGTAAATGTTTTGATCCTTCCATTTACATTTTATTGAGCATACTGACAAACTGAAAATCTACAGTGCTGGAAACAAATGCTTATTACCATGTAAACACATGAAACTCAAGCTTAAAATAACAACAACATTCACACAACTTTGAGAAGTATCAAATTTTAAAATCCAGCGATGCTTAACATGAAACACATCATGTTCCACAAAGACACTTGTCTTTCAGGAAGTACTGACTTCTTAGTTGTCCATATATTCACATGGCAGGGAATTGACTCTTCATTAAGTGTTAATCCAATGCAAATATTAAATGAGTTATCTTTTCTAAGTTTCCTAGAGAAAAATTACTGTTTCACTGGGAGTAAATCCTTGGGAATGTTATAAAAAAATATAATCTAAAAGTAATAGACTTGAAATGGAGACAGTAAAATTGTAATCAGCAAGATGTGGCCTGGGTCCAGTAACCTGTTAGCTGACTCCTAAATTTCCAAAGCCACCAAGCTTTTTGTAATATCCAGTCAAAAAAATACATTATGAATTTTGTTGACATCACATTGCTATTATTACTAGGAAACTACATAAATTCAACAATGCCTTTGTTCAGTAAAGATCTGTCTTTGGGTAAATGTCAAAGTTTATAAAAGGTTTTTTTCAATGCATTGGTTTCCCAAAACCAATAGAAAGGAGACTACAGTCCAAAATAACTCAGCATTTGAAAAAAATGTTATCCTCTAAAATCAATAATCCTACAGCGTATTTCATGCAAGTATTCATTTTTTTAGTTCAAGATGTCTTTCCAGGAAAAAATTCAAGAAGATGGATTAAACAGCATTACTCTTTTATTGGGCTGACATGGCATGATTTATATGAATCAGTATAGGCACAGGTGAAAACTGTCTCTTCAACAAAGAACAGACAACACTGAAAACACCAAATAAATAAAGGTTACTACATTAAATTACAAATATCATAGACAAAACTTTTTGTCCAGGTCCATACCATAGTTAGCGTGAAAAATAAAATATAAATTTTAGATAATAATTTTAAATAAAAAAACTAGAAGTCTAAAGCATCTATCCTAAATTATGTACAGGCATATGTATGATATGCTGATATCTGCAATCATTCAACAAATATGCCACTGGCTGTCTTTTTAATTTCTAGCAACTGTATGCTAGGTGGAAATTTGAATACTGTACCTATCTGATCTCTTCTGGAGAACTGGCAGGATATTATCCAGAAAGTACCCAGGGATGAATTGCTTAGGAGTGCTGACCACTTAAAGACTTTGTATCTCATCATTCAGGATCTTACTGAATTCCCAGGATTAGATTTCAGAATTGCTATTTCAGGTTAAATAGATGCTGAATTCCAGTGTTTCTGATGGACACATTTTTTTCTGTTTTCATTTTCAGTTTGGGATGAAAGAAAAACACCTTGAATGAAAGACTCATTGCTTATAAATTACATCACAAATTAGAATAATTCCTGACTGTTTAAACTACCAGATTGTTAAAAATGTTCAGTAAACTTTTGTGACAATTACAGATAATTTCATTACAGAACACAGCAAAACACCAAGACAAAAGGTTATTATTAACAAAGAAAAGGAAAAGGAGGGGCAAATATTCAAAGAGAATTGGTATTAATTCTTCTACACATCCCAGATTTCCATGGAATGGTGATTATATGGAGTCTGTGAGGCCTGACTCCTAATCCCCCCTGCACCAATTAATTGTTCAGAGATTCTGTCAAACCATTTCACCAATGCAATTTTTCCCCACAGAGGTAGCTGCAAGCTTTCTGGGAACCATAGTAAACCTGCTCTGTGTTGAATGAGGACTACTGTGAATTCAGAAAAATGCAGTCACTTAAGTAGTGAAATGCTATCCTCCAATATAAGAATTACACCATTCCTTAGCTGACCCATACATATAGTGGAGATGCTAATTAGAAGGTAAAGCAATGTAAAAGAAAATAACATTCAAACATCAACAAATTCTGACTTGCAAGTGAAATTATGGATGACATCTGCAGTTCCTTGAACAGAGTGATGCTGACATTTTGACTTCATTAATGGTTATCAGTGTACCTGGCATGCTGCTAAGATCTTTGTGCAAGAAATTCAGAAAAACTAACACAAATTGCAAGTGTTTTGAATAGGAAGAGTTTAGAAAGCCAGTCACCTTCCCAATTTAGACACAAAAAAGATAAATGCTTACTGAAATCAGTTGAGAAACCAAAGATAAACCTCAAATAATCAGTAGATTATACATTAATATAAATTTTAAAAACATCTAGGGCTGGAAAATAATCACATCAGATAATGAAATAATTATTAATAAATCAGTCAAAGTTAGAACCAGTTTTATAATTAATAAATAGAAGACTATTCATTGCACAGTCTGCAGAAATATTTCAATCTGCCACAATTATTAGACCTATCTGCCCTGATCACATTCTAAGTAGTGCTGGGGGTGTGGGGTTTGATGTAAGTTGTTTGTCAGTGCTTTGAAGATTTTAGTTGCTACATTATTAGTATTATGTTTCCAAGCATTTATAGATTTCAAACTCAGAAGGGACCATAAGGATCAAGTGTCACCCCTTGTGTAATACAGGCCAAAGATCATCTGAGTAACTCCTGGATCAAATCACCACTTTTGCCTAGCTCAGCTGTATATCTAAAGTTCTACATTAAAATTCTAATTTTGTTTATGGAGCTTTGCACAGCAACAAAAAAAGTTCTTCTCCAAACTCATGTCCTCTGCAAAGGTCACTTCTGGAAATCAATGGGCACGAAATTTTTTTCTCAGTATTAAAAACTAATGCCTTTGTGGCATGCATGACTAATTTTGCTGCTTTGTTTAAAGACAAGATATTCTTTACTTACGAAAAAATGTACTGTGTGATCATGTATTAAAATTACATCTGCCACATCAGAATTGTTTGAAAACCCTATTTAGTGCAAAACCTCTGTGGTTGGAACGTTGGAACAATTGCTTTGTTCCTCACCTTTTTTTTTTTTTTTTTTGCCAATATTCTCCTTAAAACATTAACCATTTGCCTAATTTCAGTTTGAAACCTGATTCCTCAACAGAGACAAAGGCTAAAATTTTTTATGGGGTTCAGTAGTTAAATACCTAATACAGAAGTTAACAAAAAGAACTGAAAAAAAAAATTAATTTTTAAATACACCTCTTTCAGTACGAGACAGGATGGAATTTCATACAATATGGCTTTGTGTCTAAAACATAATAGCATGTTTTGTCTCACAGCAGTTGGGCCATATAGGAACTTGGCATGCATGATATGGCAAGTCTCAATATTCACGCTTCACTTACTGTCACACTAATCACCAAGGAATAGTTACCAGCCATGACAGCACACATACTTTCAGAAAATGTGGTACACAGCAGAATACAGAGAAACCTTTGGCTATATGTAGATATTGTTTTGAGAAATACTGGGAATATTTTTACACACCTACTCTGATGACATTTGTGAAACACATTGACTTTCAATTTAATCCCAAATGCTATATACAGCCTTAGTTCAATAAAAACAAACACCATATGAACCTGTCTCACTTGAAATATATATGAATCTGACTAGACTTGAGCAGTTGTAAATCTCATTGGATTACAAGAATTTGATTTAATTTCAGAAAACAGGCTTAAATGTCTTTCTACTGCAGAGAAAGGTCAGTATTTGGTCAAGCAGAACATGACTAAGATCACTGAAGTTTGGTTTAAGCTCTTAAGAAAAAAAGTTTGGGGCATGTGCAGTGAACTTCTGAACTTGGGGTGATTTGCTTTTAAATGCAATGAAGAAGGCAGTTCAAATTCACATTAATAATTAAGACAAATGGGCATTAAAACAAATGGAGATAATATGCTGCCTATATGCTCCTAGCAGCACGAGGTAAATACTTCCCAAAGCAAAAATGGTTTACTGTGCACATTTTCCATGTGAAGATCTGATTCTTGCAGTGTGTCACTAACTCATTTCTCAACTGGCATTTACAGCATGGCCTAGAGGAGTGAGGTACCTAATTCTGTTTGGAAATTTCAGCTATTTCTTTATTCTAAGCAAGCTCCTGCAACCCGAAGTGCTGAAAGACAAAGCCAAGTTAACCTGAACAACCACACCATTTAGCAGAGTTTAAAGTTGAGTGGTGTGAAGAGAACTAACAAATTGGCGTGAATCAGGCAACCCTGGCAGCTCCTTCCCCAGAGATGCTCTGGACCCCTCAACAACAGGGCTCCTGTACAGCCCCTGTGCTCCCTCACCTCCCAGCACACCGCCACGGTGGCTGTACTCCCCATTTTCACCCAACTCTGCTTGAGGACAGCAGCCTCTTCCCCTCATCCCAGGCTTCAGCCTCTCCTGAGCTCTGCACAAAACCGTACAACAGCATGCATTGGAGTTAATACTTTACAAATGCATTGCTTTCTAACCAGCTGATACAGAAATGCCCACGTGTGCCTCGACAGTTTATACCTCTGAACATACACGTGATGCTGGTAGCAGCAGCTACGTGAAACACGAATCAGAGCAGGGCCTACCTGAGCAGCATTTCCTTTTTACGAGCCCCAGCAGCCTTTTCTGTTGTTCCCACCATGCAGAGAACACCCACTGTCTTCAAAGAGCTGGCGTGCCAGCTGCAGCGCGCGGAGCCGCTCCCCAGCGCGCCCGGTGCGCCGCCACGGAGCTTCTGTGGAGTTTATTGAGCCATCAAGCAACCAGCACAACAAGTGAATGCAAGTTTTGATGTGAGGCTTTTAGCTTTTGATACAGATGAAGGCATAAAGGAGGAGCTCAAGATGAGAATCTAACAGAGCAAAGATGTTTTTTTCATTTTTTCAGTGTTTTGCACAAAGGGTATTGAGGACTAAAATTGATGAACAAAGAGAGACAAAACCATTTGAAGGCTCACTGGAGCAGTGTTTTACTTGTTGCTGATCAATCACAAAATACAGAATTTGCTCTACAGCACAGTACAGAGGTACTTCAAGCCAAACTATAGAGTAAATACAACCAAACAGAGCCAATGTGGCATGCCACTGCTGGGACTGTACCCCACACCTGCCAACAGCAGCCTTGGGTTGTGCACATTCCCTAGAAAAGACATGTCTCCAAACACCTGACGCCCCTCTTGATCTTCCCAAATTGAGATGCTGGCAACAGTTTAGATTTAGAAACACTGAGCTGTCTACACGTGCAGGGTGGGAAAATCCAGTCTCCAGGCTCCCTAGACCACCATTTTAATTGTACTCTTCTAGCTCAGCACCTGAATAGAAGCAAGATTACCACATTAGCACAACATCATGCTCTTGGATGAGCTAGGCTGGGACAAAGCCTGCACTGGCTATAACATGCATAACATGGCTATACTGGTGCCATGTCTGTCCTCCTCTGTGTTCCTGCACAGCACTGCACATCACCATCTTCAGACCAGCATGATTTCCATGGTGGTGTACGAAACTATGGAAATTTAAAAATTAGTTTGATTCCCTTTAATTATATTACCATATCACAGCATCAGAAGTCTTATCCACTGAAGTACTGAAAAGGTGGTCAAAATATTTATTATTGCAATAAAAGCCATGACAACCAATGATAAGTATTCACAGATATGCAGCAGAGATAAAAATAACAGAGTCAGTGTTTGATTCCCTGGCACTGCTGTTAATGTCGACAGAGCAGAGGGCAGAGCCCACTTGGAAAGCTGTGGAGGTAAGTTCATTCAGTGCATTCCAGGAAGGCAATGATAACCCTGGCCTGTCTGAACTAATTCTCATTTGACAGTTGCACAGATGCCATTAGCTGGAAAGCAGCCAAGATGAACAGCATTTCATGAAAAAAGGTGAACATAGCAAACAAAGGTTCTAACAATATAGACAACGAGGTTTTCTATTTTTATTAATATAGATTTAGTCCTAGGTTTATAATGGCATACACTTGGTAAGTTTTTAAAAGTATCTACTGACCCAGTAGGTAAACCAAAATTACAGTTGCAGCCCCTGAACTTCTCAGAACAGAGAATTAAGATGCTTAAACTGCTCATGAATCACATTAGGCTTCAGAGACTCAGTTTGGTCACACCTAAGCTAGACAATGAAGTGATCCAACCTCTCAAGGCAATTCACTTTTGACAATAGCCATTATTACAACTTTATTACAGCATTATTACAACATTATTACAACAACAATTACAACTTGATCATTTGTATGTGCCTTCACCGAATGCAACTCAAGACAAAAACTTAGATATGAGTCTACTTCTCCCTGACTCTTTGGCACTAGATTTGATGTTTCAGTGTCTGTTTCAGATGTATAACTGTTTTTCTTCAACACAATGATGCTTGTGATTTCCAGCTTGGATGGTCTGCTTCATAGAGGAAGCAGACTACATCACTTTAAAAAAACTGAATTTGGTTGATTTGATGTTTAAAGGCTAAGCTTAAGGAGAACCAGTAAACATACAACAGACCTAAATGTATTCTGAGATTTTTGAGAGCTGCCCAGGCCAGCTGTTGCTCTGATGCCTCAGAATAAAAATGCTGAGCTGTGAAACCTTACAAAGAAACCCAGCATCAACTATTGAGAGCTTTGGGCAGGAAGATTGCTTATACTGTCCATTGACAATATTGCAGATATTTTTCCTGCTTGTTTCTTCCAATTCTGATGCTTGGCATCTTTTTGCCAGAATAACATATGCTGGAGCATCAAATGAAGCAAGAAGCATGGAGTCTACATGGTAGACACTAAAGTGAAGGAAAGGTTATTTAAACAGCAAACATAAAATGTATGTGCAGTGATAAGATACCCTAAGCTATTGAGAATGGGGTGTTCTGTGATATGGTCACATAACATCCTTAATTCCTAGGAATTCTGAGATTGTGATGGTCGAGGCAGTGGGACTGCTGCATACAGTGCTTTGCTACTGTTTAAAATCAATAAGTCATTGAACTAAAAGACTACCTGAAGTAATTCACATTATTTCACTCAGTTTTCAGCAGTTTCTGTTAGATACAAGTATTTCCCTGAAAAAATATTTCCTAAGAAATTTTAACTAGAACATGCTTTACTATTTCGTCCCAGGAAGAATTTAGCAATTACTTTTTTTTTACTTTACATGCCACCATCAAGCAACTATTTTAATTCTTTCAGCATCCCAATTAGGCCAGTGTTAAAGATACTAATTATGGAAGGCATAGTACATTACTTATACCACAACAGACTACTACTGAATATGCCAGACTTAGAGTTTATTGCAGATCTTTGTTTGCTGTAAGTGCAATTAATGAAGAAAAACAACACAGCGGTGACATCTAGTCAGGAGTTTTTGATTATTCTGAAATTCTTTAAAGGGCATGAATCTTCTGATCAAGGTGATTGTTTTTTAAAGACTGTCTATGTGCACCTCAGCAAGTTGAAGAGAATAACCTTAGAAAATAAACAGAGCTAAAAATAATTACTAACACCCCAATCATTTTATGAGCTATTATTTCACCAGAAAATTGAGAAAATATAACTTTAATCCTGAAAAAAACTCTTCAAGGTTTATGTTCTCTATAAACCTTTCACTGAGAACTGAAAATATAAGTTAGTAATGCAATAAATGCCCTAACAAATATATCAGATTTTTCACTTAATGCTTTTTACAGGCTTAAACCAATCTGAGTGAAAGAAAATCACCTTTTACAGTCTGACTCTTAAAGGAAGAATGCCTTTCTGTTATGCTTTTTAAAATAAGGCATGGTGAATTTATATCAACTTCAGTGAATCTTGGGGCATGATAAAAGGAAGAAAATATACCAGTGGAGTTAACATTCCATAGTACTCTCTCTTCACATATTTATTTCCTCACTGGCTGGACATAAGTGCAAAAAAAAAAAAAAAAAAAAAAAAGGATGGAATAACCCCCCACCCCCCAACATAGAAATAGCTGAAATAAACCTTTGGCACACAATGCAGTCAAAGCTCTGTGTTTTTCCTCATCCCACCCTCAACAACCTGAATTGCTTCTCTGCAAATAAATCCATGCAAAAGATATTCTCAAGAAAAAGGAAAAAAAACCAATCTCTGAATTTCAAATCTGTCAAGTGGGTGCACCCATTAGGGAAGTAAAAGAAGTCTTCCTTATTTTCCCTTATCCAGCTGTCTTTCTGGACCTATTATCTTTAGAAAACAATCAAAACAAAGACAGAACTAAGTGCAAGTAAATAAACATTAATGCTGCTCTATGAATCTCTACCCTCTTGTCTGATATTTTATCATCTCGGGTTTAAGAAGTTTTAATTTCATTCTAATGTAAATAAGAACTGGTTTGTTTGCTCAGTACTTCAACAAGAACTTGCTGCAAGGTTGCAGCATGCAGGCAGTGCCCTGAGAAGGGTGACCTTGCTTTGGAGGGTGAAGCCTAAGATCATTTATCAGAGTTAACCTAGAGAATCTGTCTTGCTGGGGCCTCAGATCTGTCAAACACTTGGAAGCAGCTACTTGCCCTGTCCTCCCACTGCTGCCTAAAACATTGCATGAGTCAGATCTTTTCTATTACTGTATACCTCTCAGCTAATAAAATAGATTTTTGTGGCTGTGGAACTAGCAGGAGTACTTTGTATTTATTTATACAGCTCATTAAAGATGGATAGAGATTTGGAGGCAGAGAGAATGCCCCAAGCCTGGAAAGCTCAGGAAGACACACCCCAGGCACATGCATGTATTTAACTTTATGCAGATGAGCTGCCTGGCTGAACCCAATGAGACTGAGCAATTATGTAAAAGCAGGCATCCTGGTCTTGTGTGCAACTATACTCCTAAGCTAAGACACAGGAGGGAAATGATGCAGGACTAGTAAACACTGGGAGGAAGAGACTGAAATTGTTGCAACGAGAGCATATGGGCAATTTATTCAAGCTATGCAGCCAAGAACACTCAATTATGGATTATTATGTCTGTATTTAGACAGATTTACATCACATAGAACTAGCTGCAGCTCCCTGACCCTCAGGCCCATGGTTCAGGTGGCATCAGGAGAGAACACAGGGTAGGACACCAGATTCAACCCAGCACTGTGGTGTAGAAAGTGCCATTCCTTCTCCAGATCCACTCTCCCTAGCACACCCCTTTCTCTTTACATTAATGGAGACAGAAATTTCCTCAAGTGAGCTTTAGCTCCTCTTTCAGCAGGGAGAACCAGCCAGACTGAAAATCCAGTGTCTGACACCAAAGGCATCAATACTTGTTAAGAGATAAATATGCTTGTGTTAATGTATGAACTTAACTTTGAACCTGAACAGGGGAAAAAAACTCCTAGGTCTCTTATGCTGGGACCACCATGAAAGAAAAAAACAGTGATCTCTCTAGTACACAATTTAGAGAAAATCTAACATTATTTTGCACTGTTTTTGGTTTTTTGTGTTTTTTTAAGGGGAACAGTACATATCCACACACACCTGTATTGAAGTGTCTTTCTGAAAAGTTGCTTGAATTTAACATCTGAGTTTATGCTTTTTATCTATAAACATCTTGGAGGTGAATCAACAAGTCACAAACTCCATGTATTTTAGCTACCAATTACTGAAATACAGGGATATGTGTGAGGATGTAGTGCTGACACTCAGAAACTGGCTTGCAGTAGGGAAGAACTCAACCCTGAACCATTTTTGCAAATCCTATCCTGTAAAAGTATCATGAAAGAGAGACAGCTAAGCAGGGAGTTACTACTATTTAGGCATAAATCAGCATAGGTGATTTAAGAACTAAAATCAAATTTTTTATCTATAATAGTGACCACTAAAGGTCAGATTCCCCAAAGAGCCAGCTAAGACTAAAAATTGACTGCCAGCAGAGCTCAGGCCACTTCTAACAACCCAAAAAAGCAGGTGGATTCTCAAAAGATATTGCACACACGGAATTGTGGAATCCATGGATTTCTGGTCATTGTGCTGTCATTTAATTGTATGGGCAGGTAAATAACAGCTGGGTGTCAATTTAGGGTGTTAAATGAACACTAAGTTTTTGTAAAAGCAAGTATTTGAAGCTGATAGGTTCTAGCAGATTCCAAACTGAGAACAGGAGCCTGGAGTCAAGGACCAAAAACTATTGATAAATTCACTAACTGGGCATAAGCCCATCTGATTCCAAAGGGAAAGCAGCAGATGTGAGTCTGCCTGAACTATCCAGGGGACATGAGAAGGCTTAAATATGAGAAAGGGATCACTGACATAAAAATAGGGAATAGGAGCTTTGTGAAGAAAGAGAGGAAGGGGCAAAATTTAGGAGGATTTTGAAAAGGATAAGAAGGGTCTTTAAAAATTATGAAGTAAAACAGCCAGTGTTGGGAAGAGAATTAAACAATACACAAAAAAATAAACTGAATTCACTGGTTGCTTGTTATATGATCTGAAAAAGGATGTTGATCAGGAGAGGACATGAGAAGTCTATTATGATAATCAAGATCAGAGTCCCAATGCTGATACAAGAAAGTAATATGAAAAAGCTGGAAAGAATAAAAGGTAAAATGTATATATCCTTCTGGATGCATATGACGGGGAAATTTTTTTATTTTCCTTTTCCTAAGACCTTAGGCCTATGTGACAAAGAATCCTATCAGAACAGTGAGAGCAGGGAGCTTTCCTGGGAATATGCACAGAATAGTAAGCATCTCTCCATTGAAGCCTTATTGCTGGATTGAGCAGGGCTAGTGAAAGAGCCTGACTGCTCAGCTACTGAGTGTCCACATTGCCCCTGGATTATCTGGCCATGTCAGCAAACTCCAAACTCACTCCTGGACACAGTCCAGGGAACAGCTCGTGCCAGGGACCATCCCCAAAATGCAGCAGTGTCTATGGTCCTACAAGCAATACATAAATTGTATTGCCATATATTACACCATGGCAAAAACACCATGGAAAACACAATTCCTATGGTCTGCAACGTGTGCCTTACTTTATCCTGGAAATTTTGCATTAAAAACCTAAGGCTGAACAGCTCCAAACTAATAACTGCAGCTGCAGCTGCATGGGGAGCACACAAAGCCCACAGGAGGTGCAAACCCCAGTGTTCCTTAGCACAGCTGTGGCCAGGTCTGCCACATGGCCTGGGGGCCAGCACACAGTCCCTGGCTCTGCTTTAGTTTGCAGCACACACGTGGGCTGTAGCTGACAGAAAAATGACATTCACCAAACACTATCTGTCAACATCTCAGGGAAATTCATGCCCTCATGGCTGCCGAATAAAGCTTGACTCAAGGGCACTGTAAGGATCAAATATGAGAGAAATAAAAGGAATGTAACTGTATTCTGCAAAAGCCATAATGCTGAAGGAAGGCCAGTAATGATGCAGAGCATGATTTTTTTATGTCAGGGTGGTGAAATTAGTTTGAGGCACACTAACAGTACATAGTAATAAACAGAACTTTATAACTGCCATAAAATCTAATCAAAGAAGGCAATGCAAAAGTGATGGTCCATTCTTAACATGCAGTGATGTCAGAGTGAAAAGCATAAATGTAACCTACTTTTATAAGATTTCCTTGCCAGATATCCAAACAGTATCAATCTTTTAAAACTATTCTGTATTCCCAAACAATAGAGACAAAAAAGCAAACCATACATTTATAAGAATGTGACAGAAGTAAAAATTTTACTTTTTCAATTTAAATTCTTCACAGCAGGATTCTGAGTTTATAAATCCAACATGAAAAATTAGGTCCATTATTCATTTGTATTTTCAGCCTCCTATTGCAGCAGTGTTCATAAAACAAACACAGCTGGCATCTTTATTATTTTATTCACTGAAGGATTTAGCTGGACAAACATCACAAAGATGGTGGCTGTTTTCATTGAATTTATGATCAAATATGCTCCAGCATAAGATCAACTCTGTTACATCAATTATTATGAGATGTGAATAATTTAACAGAAAGTTGTCTATTTGTAAATCAGATCTTAGGGATAGAAATTTAGCTGAGGTAGCAGCCAGTGGATATACACTGTATCACAGAAATCAAAAGGATGCAGGCTTTTTGTGAGTCAAATTTAGTGATAAACATTGTCATTTATATTTTGCTATCTTGTGAGCTGCTAATTCAGGCAAACTATTTCACAATTTTATTTTCAACTTTAATAAATTCATCTTTATCAGAGGAGAATTTAACTTTACTGATGCTTTTCAGAATGACAGAATATATTTCCTATAAAGGCTTAACTGAAAACAATAAACAAATATTTTGTGGTGTTTTTCCATAGCTGCTCACCAGAGTCTGCTGTTCAGCCTAGTGCCAGGAGAGCTATAATAATTTTAACACAGAATGTGTGCCTTAGGATATGGGATTGACTCAGAGCCTGAAAGAAAAAGGTCAGTTCCCTTTGGAACCACTTGCCTCTTTGCCCTCCAGCAATGACAGGTGCACCAGCCCTGTGCTGAGGCTTGTTATTCACAGACTGCTGCTGCAGACACATAATCCAGCCCCTCTGATTTGATGCATCAGCAGGGTGAGAGTCTCCCACCTTCCCCTTTTGACATGGGTCAAGCAGGACTGAACACAGATACACGACCTGCTTGCAGCCAGCATCTTTCACAAATTCTCAAACAATACCTTAAAACTTTCTTAGCTACTTCATTTAAAGAAATCACTAAATTTAAGTACTAAACTGTTTGGCTAGTAAATAACTTAGGGTTATGAAAAAGTCAGTGTTTTCAACAGTCTCCTACAATGATTTGTATTTTGGTGTCACTAATTAAAAAAAAAAAAAAAAAGAAAAGAAAATAAAATCTGCATGAAAAAGCAAAGAATTTTCATTTCTCTGTACAATATGGCAGAGAAGATGTCAGAAATCTTTAGACAGATACACCAGGCAACACAATCAAAAATGGAGGAAAGGAAGTGATTTTCTTGAATGGATTTTGAGAGACATTTACAGGAGATGCTCATAAATGGCAGTACCTGTGATCTTGCCAGAGAAAAAGTGGTGGTCAAAATGACACTAAAATCCCCACATGAAATCCTCATAAAAGTCAGTATTTGCCTAAGGCAAAGATAGTTTATGATGTTTATATCACTGCAGAAATCTTAACTATTGTCATAAGTCTCTGGCTGGCAACAGAGATGAACAGCATGAGTTTTGAGATGGGCTTAAGCCATCTGCACTGGTGACAAAACCCAGGAACATTATTCATAATTTTATACTTATTCCCTGTCTGCACCATCTCTCAAAATTATCTATGTTTCTGAGATCCTAAGATGAGAATCAAAGGAAGTGTTCAGTTAAAGAAAAATTATCTGTAATGCAGAATAAACAGCAGAGGATAATATCAAGGCACATAAGCCAAGAGCAGTTGCTTAGCACTAAGCACTTTTGAATGCCAACCCAGTTCTCAAGTTGCCTATCATTCTCACTTCCCTTTTGGAAAAATATTGCCTTTAATGGCTAATAATGAGCCAGTAGTAAGGTCTACTTCCTTTGTGTTACTACCTTCAGAATATGTCTTTAATTCCTTAAACAAACATTTTAAAAACATATCTCGGAGACTCAATTTTGTCAGCAATGTCATTATCTGAGGAAGAGAGATTTCAGCAGATAGGCCAACAGCACAGAACTCAAGCAAGAGGGTAGAATTCAGAATGTGAAGATATAATGTTGCCTGGTGCCTCTGATCAGAAAGTATTAGACTTCAAACCAAGAAATGAACACAGACACCATGGCAGCATATGAGTAACAGACTACCAAAAACATAATCCTGAGAAATTAATAAAACATGTAGAAATGCAAGTAGAAGGAATAACTGGAAACATCTGAAGAGCTGATCAGAAAGTACTCAAAAACATTAATGAAGAACATACATTGAAAAAAAGCTCATACCTGGAAACACCAAATAAACATGTCTACCTGATATACGCCTCAATATCCTAAGGAATTCTTAAGGAATTAGTGAGGATAGCAAACAAATGTAAGGCATCTTTTATAAGTCTTTCCAGGAATTCTACATAGGAATAGCCAGTTCTCTTTCCTTATTTCTCTTCATAGGCTTATTACTGTAGATATGTTACTGGAACATAATCTATCTCTGCATTCTAGTATGGGACAATGGTACTAGACTTAAAAAAAAAATATGCCAATACTTCCTTTCTGGTTTTCAAAAAAGAGGTAAGCTTGGCAAGTACTTGTGGGACACTGACACACAATATAGAAGGAAAGGACAGACAACAGAAACAAAAGACAATATGGATGTAAAATTAGATTTCAGAAGAAATAAGACAAAATGGCAATCAAAAGAAGAGGTGACTAATGACTGAGACATCATATAAATTATCTTCTTAAAGTGGCCTTAATAATTGGTGGAACAAAACAACAAAAGATAAAGTTTGATGCAATTTCTATTAAAAAATCTTGCTCTGTGCACAAACTCTGAAGAGCTGGGATGTGATACACTGTCTCAAAGACTGAAAGTGGCTGACAGGCCATAAGCAAAGGGTAATGATGAGTGGCAATGTACTGAGTTGGAAGGGAAGTGTCCAGCTGTGTGCCAGAGGGATTAGTGTTAGTCACAGTTTTATTTAACATCTTTATTAATGACCTGGACTAAGGGATACCCTGCATACTGAATCAACTCTCAGATGACACTAAATGCTGAAATCACCACAAAAGACAAAGACATTAGTACAAATAAACTAACAGTAGTGAGACGTGGACAGAAAATCTAAAAACAAGATAAGCATAGAACACTACAAACAATTATTTCCATAGAATAATAACCCCAAACATGGATAGGTCCAGAGTTAACAATGCAATCAAACTCTAGTCCAATGCCAGATACTGAATTAAATGCTACAGAAAACAACAAAGAACATCCATGTGCATCGGGGCTGTATTTTCATTGCTGTCATGGATTGGAAAAAGTACAGGGCAACAATGTAATTTTAGCAATGATGCAGCATAGAGTCATTAGTACTCTGAAACAAAAATGACAAAAGTATTGTGGTCCAGTTTAGAAGGCTTATTAGTATTTTTAACTGGGACAAGAGGATGTAACACAACACCTAAAGCTTAGCAACACAAAAGAGCAGGAATTTGGAATAAAGCAAGAATAAACTGAATAAATAAAGCAAGGATGAACTAAATAAAGCAAGGATAAACATGGTATCAATGAGGTCTGCTAGGAACAGCCTTCCCCCTAAGTTTTAAGAGGTATAACATTATAGCGCTTCGTGGTTGCTCCAATTTGAAAGAAAGATTAGAGTACAGCTCAGAAAGGATTTTCGAGCTCGGCGAAGGGACAAACGGAGGAAGTGCAGCAATATTTCCAGCTCCTGGCTCCACCAGCATCCCGTAATTCCGCACCCGCTGAAATCCCCGCGGCGCGGCGCGCACAGCCAACAGCGCTCCGCGGGCGCAGGAAAAGGCGCTTAACTACCACTAAGCAGCTTCCACCACCCCGGAATTAATTTATAATTAATCCAACTTAATTTTAGAGTTTAAATAGTGATGAATTAATTAATAAACCCCAGTAAGCGGAGAAATAGAGAACAAAGGCGCTGCTGGTCTGCGGGCGCCCCCTGGCGCGGGCAGCGCGGAACTGCAGCGGCGGGGGGGACACCGCCTTCTGTCGCGGGGGATGTCGCGACAAGACTGCCCGGGCCTCGGGAACCGCCTGCTCAGGGGAAACGGGGGGGAAAAAACGGAAAATGCAAAATGTTTATGGTTTGCAGTGCAGCAGTATGACCGCAACCCTTCAGGAGGCAGAGGCAGGTTTGTATGTCTATTTACGAACACTTCCAATCAGTGTTTCCGCCTGTGTCCGGCTCCCGGCCCAGCGCTGGGCGCGATGCGGAGCACACAGCGCACAGCCAGCCCGGCCCTGCTCCCACTGCCTGGAATCCTCATGGCTCCGGGGTTTATCCGGCACAGAGGCTTCCCCAGCCACAGCTCTAAAGCGTTTTGTTTCTATTGTGCTGGAGAGTTTGAGTGTTCTCCAATAGTACTGCCGACTGTGTCACAATGAGCAATGCTGGTGAAGGGACGGGAGGCGAAGGGATAAAAGTGACAATTAGAAGAGCGCTTTTTCTTTAATCCAAACGCAACTAAAAATTTTCTTAAAAACCCAAACAACACAATCCCAAACCAGAAATGCTTCCCAGCTCTCAGCTCTAAGCAAATCCATAGTCTGTGCCATGCTTGAAGTGAAATACAGACTCGAGCTACATCGACTTGTCTCTATTCACTCACTTTGCTTTCTTCAGGAAGTTTTCACTGAATAACAGTCCCAAAATAGGCCAGTCCATCCTGGAATGCAACTTTTAAACACCCTGGCCTCAGAAAGGGAGGTCTCAAGTACAGAGGCCATCTTGTTAAAGGAAGAAATCCTCAGCAGTGGGGCTGGTGAGAATAAAGTGTTATTTATATAATAAATACAGCCACGTTGGGGAATTACAAAGTAGTAGTCCCATTTATGCAGAGCAGAATTTGTTTTCAACAGCACCTTTTCTTTCCAACCTAATTTCTCACAATACAACCCATTATGACAGAAGGGTCTGAAAAAGCTTTTTATATCCTACCAAATATACACAAGGATAATTAGTTCTCTTTTGTTATTCTTCTGTAAGGGTTTATTATGATGGAGAAGCTTTTGCAAATTGAAAGAGGTTGCATTGCATTCTGGAGGCAGAGCTGTTCTTGGTTTTTATTGTGTAGAGATAATTGAACAGAAAAGTTCAGGGAAAAAAGTGAAAATATAATTCATTATGAGCTCTATAGGAAGATCAGATTACCACATCTGAGTTCTTTTTAGACCAGTATTTTATAATTACATTCCACAGTATGTTATGTCATGCTATGTAGGTGAAGCTCCATACTAGATAAAGCAAACATCAATGCAAGTTTTGTTTCCTAACTTTATAAGCATTACTCCAAAATTTGTAGATTCCATCTTATCTAGTAAATACTCTCTATAATCTTTAAGTATTTTATCAACCAGTAAAGAAATTCAGTGTTGAAGTCTCCAAATAACTTAATTTGCTATATGTGAAAGTTATATTATTTGCTTCAAACACTTCCCAAAAGTACCTCTAATAATAACCAATTCTATTTTAAGAATTTAAGGGATCTGACTTATGTAATGATCCTGCTGGGTTTCACTTTGTCATTGCTGTCAAATTCCATGCTTTTAAATAATTTCCAGCTAGACCAGGAATTAAAGAGCAATTGACTTGTGTCCAATATCATTCCATCATCTTGCTCTTCCTTTAAAATCATCTTGTGGAAGCTGATGTTGGTCAGCTGCAATTATTTTGCCCTCCAACTAGTGCCTGTGATGTTTTGGAAGGTTTGGGGTTGGAGTTTTTTTTGCTTCTCTTCCTTTGGCCTTACAGACATGAAGCTGGCTCTGTAGATACTGGAAGAGTATTATTTTTCCTCCTCCTGACCTCCCCTTACATAAATTGAATTAAAATGTACATTTTGAGGAAAGAGCCTCTTTGAAGGCTTCCAAACCCATATTCTCACCCTTGCATGCCATGACTTCAAAACATGTATATAAACAAGATAAAGGATCAGCCTGTGCCTGAAAGATGAAACAGGAGATAGTGAAACTTTGTTGTGTTTAGAAAACTAAAGCTGTTCTCTTCCAATCTGGGAGCATGAAGTTCAATGTCACTGCTGTACAGTTTCTATGGAAGTTTCTATGTGAAAATTCCTTTTTTTTTTTTTTTTTTTTTTTTTTTTTTTTTTTTTGCATTGCAATTCCTCCCGTGTAAAATGCAGTAATGGGACCTTGAATCAATAGAAGTTAAAGCATACATAAAAATCCTTACAAGATCATAAACATTGCTCTTTAAGGTACATCTTTCAAAGTCACTAAGATGCTGAGAGGAAGTAAATCTGTACCAAAACCAATGCATATTTAAAAACAAAAGGCTGTATGCTTTTATCCTCATTTCAGGTCTCATGATCATTGCATTTAAAATAATTATGTATGGGACATATTTTGTGTCACCAAAAATCTTCCACAAATTAAATCAGGAAGTTAGAAAAGTTTTGTTTCTTTTTTTTTAAATTTAAGACTGGAGATTGCTGCTTTTTGAAACATGATAAGAAAGAAAGAAAATTTCTAGAATGAATCAGTCTATCCATGTGTTAAATTTTACAGCTGGATTATAAACCCTTGGGAATATGATGTCTATAATGGAAATGTTTATACATCCTTAACTACAGCTGTGCAAGCAAACAGAGCTTTAATACAGCACACAGATAAAGATTTACACTGGAAAAAGAGAAAGCCCTTTACAATTCAAATGTAAATGATACATAATTTTGAGGCACTGAATATTTCCTTTTATAGTAGAAACATCCATATGAAGCACTGAACTGTATGTATTGTCATTGCTTTCAATCCCTTCATTTATGCTGAAAAATTGCAAATCCTTTATGCACAGAGCATTGAAAATGTATAAATATTTTTGAAGAGGTTTCATAGAATTTAGAAAGCTCTGGTCTTATTTGAGTCAGCTTGTGATGTGATCAGAACTTGTGTCAATAATGAAATCTCAGAGACTGAAGCTGTTTTAGGCAAACTGGCTTTTGTTCTTTTTTGTGGTATTTTATGAAAAGAGAAATTTCATGCAATGGTCTCAAAGGAAATATAAGACAGCAATTTCTCAAATTCAAACCAATTATTGTACTTGTTAATACATAAGTGCTGTATTTTAATAATCCAGCTGCTCTTAAAATACAGAAAAAAGACTTCAGCCCAGGCCTTCAGGATGGATGGAATAGCATGCCAGTATCTATTCACATTACTTAGGCAAATAGATGCCTCCAAGCAAGCACATTCAAATCAATATTAGTTTCCTTGTCCTTCTTTCCCAATCCAGATCTAATTGCCTATGCTGTAATATGATTGCTTCTTTCAAGCTTTTGGATTTTGTTAAGTACTTTTAAAGAAAAAATCAACTTGCAATTTTTTTGACTGTGAAAGGACAGGATACAGACCATTATAGTGACTTAATTTTTAAAAGGAAAGCTGTGACTTTCAGGAAATTAAATTTTATTCCAAGCAGTAAGACTGAGGGACAGTCAAACATTCTAAGATGTCTGCAAGGACTGCAATTGGCAAAATGGTCAGAGATATTTACAAAATATAAGTGGAGTCAATCTTCCTGTTGTTCCCTCTGCAGTAAACAGGAGATGGACTCAAAAGCCACCAAATTAGGCTCCTAGATTGAGCTGGACAAGCCAGGAGCTTTTCTATGGACTATTGAAAGTCAATTAATGCAGGCTGGTAACACTTAACCTTCCTGGAGGCCTGAACTGGTTTCAGTGCCAGCTTTATTTCTCACTGCAGGAACTGGGAGCCAAGGAGAACCCAGTAGTGCTGCAAGGTGAGATACAGGGTCATGGAAGATGCCTGGAACTACAGAAATACAGGTTTTGACTCAAAGGACAAACATTAATGGTACTACATTCAACATTTAATGCCAAAATATTTTTAACAACAGTCCTTCTATATTAAGAGATTCTTCCTCCTTCAGTCAACCACAATTTCAAAAAGTGTTTTTTTGTTTGTTTGTTTAAAATGAAAACACTGGACCAAATGAGTTTGGGAAGGAGCAGATAGAGAAAAAACGTAATAGAATGGCAAAGTGAATATAAACCTAATCACATTTTGGAAAAGTGACCATGCTATAGATTTTGAAGTTGTAGACACATTTCATTGCTAATAAATAAGGATATTGAAAAAGCATTTGGATTTCTACTCTATTAATAATTTTTTTTCCTTTACACGAAGGAAGTTTCTTCACCAGAACATATTGTATCTTCCATTACAGTGGTGAACTTAGAGATGTTACAGTCTCCTGCTGATTAATCTCTTGAAGTCCCTGGTAAACTACCAACTAGACAGCCAGTTGCTAGCAAAAATAAAATTTTGAATTAGTACCAGGAAGAAAACAGCAGTGCTGGTACAGCAAAGGCTTAGCCTTGCTGCAGAACTTTTGGTCAAAAGAGAGTGGAGAAAAATTCTAACAGCTTTTCTGGCAAGACAAGTTGTTGACATAGCTGAAATCATCCAATTCAAGCTCTCTATGCCTTCCTCAAAATATAAAAGATATTAATTGCTTAAGACAGTACAGTCCAAATATGCTGTCTACAGAGATTCTACATGTGCTGAGAAATCTTCTAGCAAACTTTACACAGATGATTACTTAGAATAATGGCAGTATTGTGGTATTCAATCTGAATGCTCTTCAGGTTTGAGCATAATACCTCTATATCAATGTCCATCTGATGTAAATGTGACCAAATTCAGGAAACATTGAAAGGGAAAAAAATGTGATGAATTTTCATTGCTTTTCTTAATTTCTAATTAAGATGACAACAGATTGGTCAGCAGCTCACAGCAATGACCAGATGGACCTGGCAACAGGGGATGGTTATGTGGAAACAACACTCAAAAGTGGATTAGAAACACATTATTTAAAAGTTTCCTAATTTTTATAGATGAACAGAGAAAACAAGATTCCAAACTGATGGCCCAAAGCAATAACACAATATTTCTCCAGGAGCTCAATTCACTTGCCAAGTAACACCCCCAAGAATAAATTACTATACTGTGAAGTTTCTTCCTATTTACAAAAAACTGGCAATTCATATCTGGCTTATTTGAAAATAACAGAGCCATTTTATGTTAGATATGATAACTTCAGCATATCCTTGAAGAGCCAAAAGTGCAAATGAAAAAAAAACTTACTTGTTCCATGCTTGTCTAAGGTTTTTAGGGCTGTACTGTGTAAACCGTTCTGTAAGAAAAAGAAGCATATTCAATTACTTCACTAAACCAAGGAAAGAAAACTAACCTATGAGCAACTGACATACAAATAGGAGAAAAAATACTAAAATAAAACACTAATACCAAAAAGCCCCGAACTTGTTAAACCAAATCAATTCAAACCAGCATGACCTAAAGCTCATTTTCTGTGGCATCACCAGAAATGGAAAATTTTACAATTATTTCTAAAGTAGTTTTTGACTGCTACAGGAAAAAAGGAACCCTGAAATCTAGTGGTTTTTTCTTCTTCATGACAAAAACAATTCTCTACAGCCTTCCTGTTATATTTTTATGCTTCTCAGGATGATGAGTGAGCGTGGGTCTCTGTCATGATGGACACACAAGTCCATTTTCTAAAGAATACATATAAATAATGAGCAGAAGTAACAAGTACAATGTCAGCTTGTTTACTCAAACATTAAGTTCTTGAGTTCAGATACAAGCACTTTCCCACTCATATCCAAGAAGATGCTTGATCTGCAGTAGGACTCTAGTTGAAAAGGGAAGATGCTATGTAAGCTTCTGCAGAAATGAAGGGTCAGTCCTTCCTCAGCCTCTTGAACAGGAGCTAAGTGCCTCTCAGGTAGCAACAAACTAGTTCAGCTGGAGAACAGTGCAAGATTTTCCATGGAGACTTATTACATGGAAATCCTGCCATGTAGTCAGGTGCTCACCATGACCAGCTACCCTGACATGATTGCATTAGTTGCTGTGCAGAAATTTAAACTTACAAAATACTTCATAAAGTCAAATAAATAAATAAATGAAAAATTTTGCTTCCTTTCACCCATGTGCATGGCATTTACTAGACTCACTGTACAGCTGCAATAGCATTTTTTAAATATATGCACACAGATATACATGCATCTTACTGTGAAAAACAGCTGCAAGTGAAAACGTCAAAGGGATTGTGTTCAAATTCCTGTATTTGTATACTTGCTTGCATTATTTCTAAAGCTGTCATGTACATTTCATACACAGTCAGTCCCAAGGATGCCAAAACCAAGGCAGAAGAAAAATCCTAGTGTCAATGTGGATGCTTTGATTTTCTTTCTTATACCAATTTTTTAGGGCTTTTTTCCCCTTTAAAAAGACAAATGCAGAAGCTTTAAATCTCATTGAAATCACTATTGGAAGTTACTGATAATCAGTAGACCTGCAAACTGTGTCTGTGGGCCACTTCATGTTGATGAGTTTTGTTGCTTTAGCCATACTGATGCAGTTAAAGAAATGAAATCACTCACTTTTAGTTCTGTGTGACAAGTGTACTGGAAACTGGAAGCTACACGACTATAACCCTTCAATTTGCAAAAAGGAATTAAATACATGCATATATGCAAACAGATACCCATTAAAATTGGAAAAAAAAGAAAAACTTTTCATATGAAATAAATTGTCCAACCATAACACTGTCAATTAATTTATGACAAGAGACTGAAAAATAAAATGCAGCTTGACAGTGCTGTGTAACAACATGTCTGAGATACACATGGGAGTTCAGCTAATAAACTGCAAATTTGCACATTAATCTGTTTCTGTGCAGAAAAGTCTGGGTGGAAAGAGAATTGAACTGACTTGAAGCACTGCTGAAAAGGCAACCTGGACCTCGAGAGAGACAGATTTTGATTTTATCTGCCATTCTGCAATATGGTTTGGTCAGATACTGAGCTGGTTCAAACTGGCAAAGCAACACTGATTTCAACAGAGCTACTTCCACTTAAAACATTTGAGAAGTATCATATAAAACATATTTTTTCTTGACCAGACTATCTGGTGTTTATTTTGATCAATTTAAGCTATTTTTACTGTGGGAGGAAAGCCCAAGAGTCAACCACTTGGCCAAATTGCATTAAGATTTTAATGCCCAGAGATCTGTTCCAGTTCTGCAAAAAACCTGAAAAACTATTGCTATACCAGATGAATTTTTACTGAAAAAATGATACACTGGAACCAGTTATGTAAATGCTATAAGGGACACACATGAGCAAAACAAACTTCTCAAAGGGATCTTACTTTGCTGTCTACAGTTCCAGTCTAAATATCTTTTTAAGTAATTACCTTATACATCATATTTTTCAGTCAGGAGAGGGAAAAAGGAAGGGGAAGACAAGGAGAGGGCAAAACCCTGTCTATAGAGAGGCAAATGTTTAGTCTATAGTCCTTAATTTCAAAATTTATTGAATATGCTGAGACTGCAAACCATGCTTCTCCTAACTATTGGTATCAACTCTTAAGCAGATTAAAGGCTGCTTACTTTACATGCTTTATGCAGAAAGAAACCACACATTGATAAATTAACAGCTCACAATTTTCTACACAGTTTTGTGGCCATGGCTCCAACCAGAGTCTTACTGACTCTCATGGACAAGATAATTACCTGTGACTATTGTGTTAATTATGCCTAGTCACATGTATATGCCAGCTCATAATATTTTTCTGAGTTAATCCTTTAGAGAATAAGGAAGCAGTGAAACCAGCTGATTTTGGTTTCAGAGTTGCCATAACAGAGAAGCTACAAGAATCTTGTCCTTGAGCTGCTCCACCATGGTGCAGTTTTTCAAGTCCTGAACTATTAAACCACAACATTACATACCTAAACCCACCAAACTTGCAGCCCCAACATAGGCAAAAAAGAGGCACCTTCACAACTTTTATCTGACCATCTCCTGCTTGTGCCAAATTTATCACAGAACCAGAATTGAGTCTCACAATTACACCCCCAAGTTTGCTTCTGAGTCACTTTTCAGAGTGACTCTCACACTCCTGTATGAATGCCTGTCCTTTACTGCTTAATGGATGTAAAACAACCAAATCTAAAGCTATACATGTCTGTGACCGACTGCACAAAATTACATTCTGTGATACTTCCAAGCATATAGCTTTGGTATTTGTTTTTCAGAAGCTACCACTGATGTGTTCATAAAGAACAGTAATATAAGTCTGCATGTGAGACTGGGAGTTCTGCAGAATTACCATGAATGTTCCTCCACAAAATAAATCTTTGCCTGACATACTGAGAGTCAACAGTACTGGCAATCACAACCTCAATCCAATCTTTCTTGTGGAAGAAACCCTGTGGAGCAAAAACTTAATTCCTCTTCCTCAGAACTGAAAGGAAACATGCACATGTGAAAATTTCATGCAGACACTCACAAGACCAGCCACCCACCCAGCCATCCTCCAGCACATGCAAACCACTCTCAAGAACACAAGGTGCACCACCTTGCTGAGGCAGCTGCTCACCCTCATCAGGCAGAGATTAAAGAAACATGGGAAACTGTAGGTTTACAGATCAGGATTTGATCTCAGATATATTTTGAAATTTTGTAGTTCAAATTGTAGGTATATATACTGGAGTTCAAATATTTTTAGATTATTGTTATTAAGTGTGTTTGAATGAAAACTCTGGGAGGCCAACACAGGAATCACATCTGAAATTTAATGTAAAAATTGCTATTTTAATTTCCTTTACACAGACGCTTGAGTATTTGCCAATTTTTTGGGAAAAAAATCAGGAAACAAAATTTGATCCTCTGCATTTTTATATAAATATGCAGTCATCCTCCTCACTACCAGCTATGTCTCACTGTTACAGAGCTGGCTTTTCACATGGGTGCTGTCATTTCACCTAGTAAAAGGTGAATTTTGCTTATGAGGAAGATAGTTTTGTTTAAATTGCACAGCACCTTAAAGTTTTTTGCTGTTTGCTTCTTAGAAGGCCAAGGTAGGCAAATCTTGACTAAGTGGCATGTCCACAATCAAAAGGAGTGTAAAGAGACACCTTAATAGGACAGCATAAATAAGAGCTAATATCTAATATTCCTGTTTGTTATTGGAAAGATGTAGCAACCTCTTCCTGCAGCTGAATTTTTACTCTCAGAATGTCCCAAGAGTCTCCAAATGGACTGGGCTAGCATGTCAAGAGGCTATTGGGGTAAAGACTGCAAAATGGAAGCAAAAATGAGGAACCAGAGAGGGAGGGAATTACTTCAGCTAGGTAATTTGACAAACTTGATGCATCGAAAAAAATTATGTTTTTAAAACAACTGCTTCCAAATTTGGGCCAGTTTGAAGGCCAAAAAAAAAACCTAAAAAAAAAAGCCTGGCCAGAAAGCTCATTCATTAAATTCAGCAGTACTAAGTGGTTGTAAAAAAACCAATATTTCTTTCTTTCTTTCTATCTCTTATTTCCTTTAGACAGCTACTGTACAGCAACACTGTTGTATGTGCATACCCACTTGTGTGCCCACACCTGTTCTGCTCTGCAAACATCATTCTGTGCCTGATGAACACGCTCCATCTGACAGCCCTGCACCAAGGGCAGGCTCAAACAGAAGAGAGCTCCAGCAGAACTCACTAGTGAGCTTATTAGCAGACCACTGCAGGAATACTGCTCTGCTGTGAGAATTGAAAATACAAGCACTTGCATTTTAAGTAACATAAAACAAGATGAGGGTTTTTTCTTTTATCAGCCAGAAAAACAAGTGAACTATTATACCTTTGCCACATTTGCTGTGAAAGGACCTAAGATAGGCAAGGAAAGCTACAGAAGGAATTAGAGGCAGAATACATTTTGATTTTTAGCTTCTTTTTAACAGTATTGATAATCAGCTTCTAGTCTAAACCAAAGAACTTAAAATGCAGTTTGACTTCAAGGCATTTTTTATGTTGTTATTCAAAACATGATGGCTAATATGCTTTTCTTGATTAATGCTCTTCTCTATTTAAAACTAAATGTGATTATCTTAAATGCAAATATTTAAACATCACCATTATTAATATTTTGAAAAGTCTAATTCATTATTTCTTTTAAAGGGTTTTCTTTACATTTCATTTAAAAGTCTAACATGACTAACACTGTATTGTGATATATAAGACATATACAATTTTTAGTAAAGATTCAATGCTAAAATGATTCAAATTATGTTAGCTAAAGATATAAAGACAAGCGTCCATGTTGACAAGAAAAATTTCAAGCACTATAATATCTGCAGCACTAATGTGCAATTTGTTTTTACTGAAGTTCAGTTATAACTGGAGTTTTATCAAATACATGAGCTAGACTTTGGAGTTTTGTATGCCAAACATCTTCATAAAAATTACAACTCCCTCCCCTCCATCCCATCCTCTCTTCTCCCTTCCATTTGCTTTAGAAGAGCACAGTTTGTGTGAAGAGGAAGAATATCAGCTGTTTCCTAAACTCCCTCCTGAGGATGAGTAGAAAATGTAATTTTAATACCCAGCATTGGAGTCCTACATTAAATGGTTCCACCTTTTAGCAGAGCTCACCTTGTCTCCTCTGCATACATAAGTTACTTTAACTTTTCATATTAATGTAATTCCATTTAAAGAATGGTGAAAACACTGACAGCTCTGCTTCCCTTGGGTTGTGGATACCAAGATTAAAGAAACACTAAATAATACAGTTTAGTTTTGGCAAAAGAGGGGGAGGAATTAGAAGTTAATTCTTTTTCACAAGTAGCCCTCCTTTCTTCAGGTACTCAAATTCTTGAAGACTACATCTACACCAGTAATTTAAATGAGCTTGGCTGAGACACCATCACTGTCCTGTGGCACTGCTGCAGCACCTCCCACTTCATCCTCCAGAACAGGAGATGGGCACTTCTTACAGGGAACAAAACCTCCTAATGCCCAGGAATTAATTATCTGTAAGTGCTAATTGCCATGAGGTAAAGGCACAGCAGAGGCTGCTCTGACAGTCTAACAGCAGAGGCTTCCACTTCACCTGGGAACATTCCCTGGCATCAGTGCAGATGAAAACAAGCAAGATATTGGTTTAGAATGTAGCAAAATGTTGACAGGCTTTAGAGAAACTCTATAGGAAAATCTGCTATGAAAGTTTGAGAAGCCATATGTTCTTATACACAGTATGTTCATATATTTGTGCCAAAGGAATTCAGTCTCTCAGTCCAGCCCTACTCTAAAAGGAGACTCAAAACTTAGGAAAAAAAATCTGCCTGTCAATCAGCTGTTAAGATGCATGTAGGCAGATCATGTTTCTAAAGCAAATCTGTATTTATTGATCACCTGGGAAGTAAAGTAGAACTCCTGAGTTAGAACATCAGCCTGCAGTGGTTTTGTCCATCATAGACTTGTGATTTTTTTAATAAATCCACTAAGTACTTATCAACCCTTGGCAAAATCCATGTTATGTACTATCTCCTATGAATACTTTTCCCTCACTGTTTCTGTTTGTGTTCTGCTTTCTCTTTAAGGAGAGACTCTTCCTGTTTTCATCCCAGCCTTAGGGATTCTCTTTTAAAAATCAGTGCTCAGCAGATGGATGTTTCCATTGTCTCATAAAGGCACCTTTTCAGGTGTGTTACTCTCTGTTGTATCTGATCATCTGTTGAACATTGTGAGGTTCAGGCCCCTACACCACCAGCCCAAGCTTAAATATTTAACTTTCTTTCACCTAGAAACAGTATTGTAAAAATATGATGCACAGTGAACATTACAAAGCATTGTCATGTTTTTTCCATCTTCCAAACAAGTTCCTTCCTCTTCTTGACCATTACTATCTCTTCATTGCTACACACAGTTCATTTATCTTCTATTGTGACCCTATCTTACCTTCTCCCATTTTACTCACTGAAAGCACCTCCTCATAAATCTCAACTTCCCAGGATGGAGGTTACACATCATCAGTCCCAAACACTAACTGAGAATCTCAGAAAAGTGAAAACTTGACTTTAGTGTAGATATTTATCCAAAGGTTTATCCTTTGGACAGGACTCAGTCCAGGAAAAATGGCTGGAGAGAGAAAGTTGAGAGGACTCCAGACTAAAAACACCTAGAGATTTAATAACAATGAAGAACACAATGCACAAAAAAATCAGGAAGACTCTGACACAAGACTGGCAAGGAAGCAGCTTGTTTGGGGATACTGCTTCACCTCTACTCATCTAGATAAGACATAATTAATGAATTAGCTAATTAATTCCTGGAGATACAGGTCCAGTAATATGATTGATGTTTGAATCTGCTTTAGTTCAGCAAATCTAAATATTTCCTAAAGTATTGCACCAAAAGAGTGAATAATGAAAACATGTTCTTCAAATCTAGGGGAATCACATTCATTTAAAGTGTCTCTGCCCAACAGCCTGTACCATGGGGCTCCTCATGTGGCTGAAACATCAAGATTCTACTGAAACAGCAACTAGCACTTTTTCACAATTCCCTCAAACTGTTTTCCTATTTGAGGGCAGATAATTACTTTCACAGGGACCCAGAATGGCTGGGTTTTATTGGTGATGAAACCAATGAAATGGTGATTCCTGAGTACAGGAAGACCCTCACAAGATTACAGCATCCATAACAGCTTCAAAGTGACTGAAAAGTTACTGAAATACTCCTGAAGTATTTCAGGCCTCTCAAATGTATTATTTAGGTTATCCTTAAGTAACTTACTAAGCAGGACATATGTGCATGTGTGTCTGTGCTTCCAGACAAAACTGAGAGGATGGAGGCTGCAGCACAGAGAAAGCTTAAAGACCAGGCCAACTTTTAGCTTTAAATATCTTATCTATTACTTGGAGCACTTGTAAGACAGTAAGTAATCTCAAAGCAGACAGATGAAATACAAGTTGTTTTCTGACTTTTCAAATGACAAACAAAACTATGACAGTTTTATTTTCATTATTATAAGCTGTTAAAGTCACCTAGGTTAGGAGTTTAAATGACCTAGAGTCACTCACAACTAGTTTTAGGAACATATTTCTTATACAGGCCCAGAAATATTCCTGCATATTAAAATGTCAGAAATCATAGTTATTAAAGCACTGGATGCTTTCCATAATAATCAAGACCCTTGACCACTGTAGTAGAGACTAATACCATGTTTTTCAGACATGTTTCTCCTAGTAAACTGTGATTAGCTCTCTGCAGCACAAGACTGGGCCCTATCAAATCACAGGGTGAAAATTAGTTACTGAAGTCTGTATGCAAACAATACAATGAAATTCTGTTTTAACTCTCAATAGTCTTCCCAAATCCACAGGCATTTAATGTGCTCAGCATTTTTTAAGCTATAAACTATAAACTATTTTTTAAACTCCTCCATAGTGTAAGGGAATTAAGTGCTTTGCATTAACAGGCCCTGAAAAGATGAAATTATTGCCAGCAATAATAGTGATTACTCTGACTCACAAATCTACATACTTCACAGATGTAAGGAAAGGATCTGAGAGAACAAAGACTGCACCATGCAGAAATGGTGAAAATACTGAGTGACCATTTTCTGTTGTGAAGGCACCTTTTCTCCTCTCCCCACCCTATAATTATTATGTATTCATAGCTGAAAAAATTAATAGTCTAGGATGGAGAAAATAAGAGCAATTCTAACACAATGCCTATATAAAAATTAGATTTAATGAAGTGCCTACAGTGGATTTATTTCCTGATGTTCTTCTGTGGTAATAAACCCACATCCCTTGACACACTTGGAAGCCAAATGGAAAAATGAAACCAGGAAATTTCTTGGCTGCCATCTACTGTTCAAAACTTTCCTGTATTTCACAGAAAAAGAAAAACAAACCAACCCAAAGAACAGTCACTGACACCTTCAGGCCTTCTCATTCTCTTTACTATTCTGCTAAAACCAATGTTTTTGGGCTGCTTTTACAGACCACTGCATTGCTGTAAGTATTCTGTATTTGCCCACCCTTCAAGAACAAGAAACACAAAAGTTTGTAAATTTAATGGAACACTGTTTAAGAGAAGAACACCATAGCATTTTTAGTATTTCAGTGAAAGACTGTCAAAGAAGTTTCTACTAATTCACTAGAGAGCACTAGAGTGTGATTTCACTATGCAGCAGTAAGTCAGCAGTAGGATAGAGACCGAAAAGCAAGAATCTGCATTCCTTTCTTTCAAGGCTTTATGTCTCTCTCAGGGTAAGCCCTACAATAAATTTGTTTCTCTCTCTCTTATTTTGAGAGCTATCTAGATCTATTTGTCCTTTACAACTCCTCTGACTCATCTACCTACTCCTTCACCTGCTTTGCCATGTTTGAAAAAACATATTTCATAGATCTCCACTCAGAAGTTCACAAGACTACATATATTACATACATAAACATGCATACATATATAGCATAATGAATATATATATATTATATATATATATTATATATATAGCACATCCTCCTACTCTCTCAGAGACAAACTGAACTCTCTCACAAAAAGTTATCAGATGGTGAAACAGTTTTTCAAGGATGGTTATAGAGTATGGTGACTGCAAATACAACACATATTAAAAAATTGAGCCTTTGCAGAAAGATACTAATAGATGATCTAGTAATAACTTCAGCTTTCACAATTTCTTTTCTCTAATGTTTAGTTTCTTTTATATTTGTCAAAGTTCGGTGTACTCTGTTGGAAAAGTAACCCTGATAGAGGATCAGCACACTAGCAGTCTGAAAGGTACAATGCTCAATGGCTGAGGAATGCAAGCAGATCAGGGCTCATATGTAACAAAAAGAAGAAAACAAAAAGAAAGCAAAGAAATTAAATGAAAGAAAATCTCTCTGAGCACAATAAAAAGAAAGTAGCTTGAAGTGGATTACAGTTCACACACTGCACACCAGGCCTTTTCCTCACTTGTGGTTAGGGATGTAATTCTCTCTGTTGTGTGTACTTCCAGAGAGAGAATTTGGAGGAACTTGGTGCTTCAACCTACCTGGTTTGAAGTGGGGTAAAGAGTGGACTCCAGGCCACGTATCTTCATTTGGTGTTCCAAGTACCTGTGCAGAAAAAAAACCCAAAAACACATTGTTTTAGTGGAAAAGACTTAACAAGTCATAGCACTGTAGAAAGCACAATCTAAACTTCAAACAGGCATCTTAAGTGGGGATGGGGAGGAGGAAGAAGGTACAAAAGGTTAAATGATTACAACATTGCCAAGGTACCACAGGAGTCTGTGAAGCAGGTGGGAGTGCTGTGTTCCTGTCACACTGCCTGTTTAACCAAGAGATGTTAAAGCTGCTTTTCACTGACAAGTACCAAGCTACCTGAAAGCACTGGTGTCACAGAGGCTACACAATTTAACTCAGAAATAACTTAAATCCCTAGAAACTTAAATAAGATAAAAAGATAATGAATAGATTCTAGGATAGAAGATTTACAAAGATGATAAAGAGGATGATCAAGAATGTGTCATGAACAAGAATGCACAGCAAAGAGTTGTTATTTTAATGTGGATGCAATACACTTAAAAATAGTAAATTCTTAGGAGATACAGACTTTACTGACTCATGCATTATGCTTTGTTTCTATTCACTGTCCTCCTTCTTGTAATGTAAGTCAGACCAACTTCCAGCATTAAAGTATTTACACTTCTCACATGCATCTTATATTCTCTGTTCACATGAAAAGTTCACTCTCCATGCCTTTGACACAAGTAGTAATTAAAGTGAGAGAACTGCTGTAAGTACTTCTCCCAAACCTGGTTTTGCTTCATAACATATAACTGTCAAGACTTGCTTTAAGTAAAGTCAGGAGGAACACTTAAATTAACTAGAAACACAATTCTGAATGAACCATGGAATTTAATATTTCACTAGTAGGACCTTTCTTTTCAAAAATTTATAGTCAGTTTCTAACATGAATGAAAATGCTAGATTATTTTGAATGTTTGTTATAAGTTTAAGCCCTAGAATAAAAGGTTGATATTCTGAATGAAAGTAATTCACATTAGTCTGGTGCTTATTTTGCATTATTAATGTACAAAGCCCTTCCCAGCTCTGCCCCTATCTGCACTGCAGGTCATTTGAATAAAACTTTTGGACCTGCATAACTTCAGGTGACATTCTGTGGTCACTTGCCTCAGCATGAAGCAAGCCCAAAGTTAGCATGAAAATCTTTGGTCCAAAAAATGTGAGAAACAACATCTACTCCAAATAATTTGGAACTGAAGAGATTTATTTTAATTTTGTTTGGTGTGATATACACATGAATTAGGAGCATTAAAGGAAGGACACCACTCCAGAATACTTGTTTCATTTCTTAAGCTGTGTAAACATTTGTTCATGTTGATAAATTCAAACTGCCAAAAAATTCTTAGAAGCAAGACTGGCAAGGTAAAACACAAAAAGTTTTTCTTCAACTCTGCCAGAAATTTATTAAATTAAATTTAGAAATGAGAATAAAAACTTGAGACAAAACTAAGTGACCTCTAAAATAGATAAAATTTTTACCTATGAGGTTTGCTTTAGGAGTCTAAGGCCTTTGTTGAACAGTTTAAAGTAGTCATATTTTTCTAATCTAAGGATATTAATCCAAAGATATTTTTTGTCCACAATCAAATACAATAGGCAAACAGTATAACTTTGTGTAGTATGATCAGTAGAAGGGGAAAGCAGAGCACTAAGGTGACAAAGGTGACAGTATCAGTGCAACTATAGAGTATACATTCACATAGTTATTTAGGTATGCAAATTCACTGATTTTATTTGTAAATATTGTTTGTAGAACATTTCTTTCAGTCCTTGTGATGCCTTAATTGGCACTTGAATAAGATAAACCTGGCCCTGCAACCCTGATTCATCACAACACCAGTGTTCATCTCATTATTGCTATTAGAGAGAGCACAGTGCTGTCATTAAACATTGAGGAAGTTAGGAGACACTGTCAACACTGTGTCACAAAATCAATTTGCAAATAACTTCCACTTACTTTCTGCATTAATCAAGCTCCTGGTGCCAAGCACCTCCGAGACCAGGAGAGGGAGCCCGTGCATCAAAACCAGAGATTCTTGCATCAATTTTGATTTACAAGTAAGGTTCTCAACTTTGCAAGCCCTCTTAGTGAATCAAAATGATATTCCCTTATTAAATAAGATATATTGATTATGAATATATTTTTTCTGAATATTAAAAAAATTAGCTACATTTCTCTAAAGGTATGTTCTTACTTGCCTTTTATTTTAGATGAGATGGAGGCAGCGATGGGAGTGTACACATGAAAGTTAAAACCAGCTAACAAAATCTGTAATTTTTACTTTTTAAAGGAATCTCCTGACTCAGTGTTTCTTGTTTCACTAGTTTTCCAATCCATGTATTTAATAATATTCTAGCACATCTGCCACCACAGTATCTAGGAGCCAGCTACAAGCAAGTTCTGTGCATTGGAGTACTCAAATCACCTACAATATTTATAGCTTCTCTCAAGGGCAGCAGTCAGGCTGAAAACAACTGTGAGTTTCCTAGCATCTAAAGCCAAACAATTTTTAAGGTAGAGACACTTGGCAGTTTAGGCAAGGATCCAAACACTTTATTTTAATGCATGGTACAAACACTATAAAGATCACACTTTTCCACACGATTTTTTAGCATATGCAATACAGAAACTCACAGTATGTGACAGCCAACAAACCAGGAGGAGAGGGCAGAGGTGAAACAACTGTGCCTTTGGGTAAGATGGAACAGTCACTGCCCACAGGTAAGTCAACATGAAGAGATTTGTAAGCATCACCTTGTAAGTGATTCTCCTAAGCAGCAATCAATCCCATTCTGATGAGTGGGATTAAGCAATCCAAAGAATGAGTTTTGACATTGCTATAAACAAAGCAAAGAGGGTTCACACTTAACACCACTGTGGAGAAGAGTCTGCCTTGTTTTGCAGCTTACAAGAGAGAATTAAGGCACCAACATGGACAGGGGAGGTGCAGAGGAAGGGAAAACCCAGCAGTCCTCTGTTTGACTGGAACACACTGTCACTTAGCAGTGAAGACTGATTATCCAGACCCAGACAACAGCTGAACACCAGGAGCTGTTATTTTACAGGTGACCTCCTAGCCCCAGCTTTCATGGTCCACCACTCCTCATCCCAAGCATGCCACCAGGAGTTCTGCCTCCTCTGCATTTTAACATTTTTTCTTTCCATTTAATGTTCCAAAACCATGAAAATAACAACAGCTGCCACGGCAATCAAGCCCCAACTTAATACAGGAAAAAAACTTTGATTTAGCATTGAGAATTATTTGAAAAAATAAGACTAACTTGTTTCTCTACTGATAGCAAGGTAAGCATTCAGCTTGCATTGTTTAATATCCTATTTTCTTTAAATTGAATTACTAACACAAGACTAATCTACAATTCTCAAATTTGGAATGCAGTTAATGTGCTCTAGAGACCATGGTGGTTATGGTTTCTGCAAAGAAGAGTCCAAAATCTACTGGGGTACTGCTGTTCCACACCACAGACAACATTCTGGGCTCTTTTATTCTCTGAAAATGTATATAGAATGATATTCTCATTTGAGACTTGCCATTAAAAATCAGGATCAGATTCCAATGCCATTTGTATGGTGAGAAGTCTATTTATATAAAAATGACAGATTTACAATACATCAGGGTACTGAGGGTCAAATACCTGTGCTGCCAGTTGATATCATTAGGGTTTGGCAGAAAGTTATAAAAACAGAACCTGCTGTTCAAATCTCCATACACAAGCATGATATAGAAAGATTTCCTAAAAAATGCAACAAAAATGCATCAAGGGCTACTTCATTGCCTTATTTTTTTAATATAAGAAAAATTTGGGGGTTAGCATGTTGTTTTGCAAGGACTCACCATTCCCTGGTGTACAAGGGAATAATTAGTTTACAGTGAGCTTTGCACCAACACAATTAGTCATGTTGTCCTGTATTCTGATTCAAATGCAAAACCATCCCACGTTATTGCCACGTATTAGATGAGCAGCAGTGCAAATCTTTCCTACCAACTCTTTCCCAATTGCTGGCATAATTAATACAGAAAAGCATTTCCCTTTACACTACAGGTTTTGAATATACAAAGCTCCATATTACTGCTCTAACACTTTAACCCTTGTTAGAGCTGATGATCCTCAAGAAAGGTGAAGGTTTGATTTCAACAAGACAAAGAACCTGCAGCCTGTGGTATTATTCAGAGCAGAATGAGAGATAAGACCAGAATGCAAATAAGCTGTCTTTCCTTAGACAAGAGTTATGTAAATCAGGTTAAGTAATATGCAGAATTTAAAAATTTTTTAATGTTAAGTCAACTTGACAAACAAAGTTTAGGGGGAAAAAAGCATCAGGAGAACACAAGTTTTTTTCATATAAAAGAAGAGGGGTTTGTCGAAAAATGACCTGGAATTTTAACTGGGAAAAGTTACAAGCTGGATGTAAAAATGTTTTCTTATTTTATTGTATCTTTGAAGGATGTTCAAGATTTCTTTTCCTGTCTTCCTGTTTGCTGGGTAAAATATACTGCATGTAGTGAATCCTTGTCTGTGATCTACCATGGGAGACTACAGTTATTTAAGGAACTGAACTTAATCAAAAGAGGAAGAGAATAAGCATTGCAGACCATTCCAAAATCAGCAATCTCTGTTGAATGAGATTTGTAGATTTTGGATGTTTGGTTTTTCAAGAAAAATCTGTTCTATTCTTCCAAAACACATATATCTAATGAAGTTTTCAACTTAGTCAAAAAGTTAGGTGTTTTCCATTCCATTAGAGGAAAGTGCATTACTGCTTCAAATTTGCCTCTTGAGGAGCAGTGTGAGTTCCAGGGGTTTTCCACAGCAGCTCCATCACTCTCAGAGCCACCTCTGAACACAGAATTTCTGCTCTGGAAGAGCAGTGGTGCCAAGCCATCTGTCCAGATGATCCACCTATGGCCACATTCCCTGCCTGAGGAGTAGAGTCAGGTAGATCTGAACCACATCTTTCACAATCTGGAAAAGTTCTGTGTTAGCAGAAGTGAGGCAGTGAAGACCAAAGAATGAGCTGCATGCTTTAACTTATCATTTGGTTTTAGCACAACAGGTTAGAAAAAGCATTCAGCAATTATCTGTGCAGTATGGATGCTGACTATAGTCTGCTGACTGACAACAGCACTAAGGTTTCCTTCCACTGCCTGCTGGGCTCAACAGTGACAGCTGTGTCAAGTTTAATATCCAAAAACTAGAGTCAGAAATTGAATTGCCTCAATACCAATCATTTCCTTCACTTCTTCCCATCAGGAGTTTAGAGGTTTGCTTTTGCAGTTCAGTTTCCATAAGGGCCTGTACATCTGTTAATTTGTGTAAAACACTTACTGGTTTGTTAGACTGGGGCCAGACACATTTTACCCTTGGGAATGTTGTGGAAGTTCCAGGGTTCACAGCTGCAGTGAAAAAGTCACCTCATTTTTTGCTAAAGAAACAATGTCTATCAGCTAAGATGGCAAGAATATTTTTATTTGGATTCATGAAAAGTAAAGACCACATGCCTGTTAATTGTCCTTGAGATTTAGAATACTAAAACCTTACTTCATTAAATCAATGGCAAAAATTGTAAAGTTCCTAAACCAGGAATCCATGCCAATTCAAAGTTAAAACAACTGAGGTAAGAATGTGTAATCTAGGCAGTCTCTTCCCATGTGGAAAGCAATAAAGACCTTGTTCAGATCCTGAAAACCATATTTTAGTAAAATTATTTTTCTTATATAGCAAACTTTCTGTGTTTTTTTTCAGTCAACTGTCATCAAAATATCCCTTCATTATTCCCACACAGGCAAAAAATTAAATACCAGTGAAACAGATTAAAAATACAGAAAATGTAATGCAACAGATTAAGCATACTGAAAACATAACTTGTATGATTCGTCTTCAGAACAAAAGTGTTAAACAAGAACACAGAATTCTTTACAGACAAATATAGAATTTCAAATTATTATTCTTAGTTTTATGTGTAAAACAGCTGGTAATTTTTTTGCTTCCTTATGTGTAAATGCTACCAGAGTCATGAGAAGATCCTTACAATGATGACACATGGCAAAAAACAAAAAAAAAAATTAAATAGCCACCATTTTAAATACACAATGGTAATGTGCAAAAGAATATTCTAAATTTTATCTGCATTCAGGAAATTAAATAGGAATTGTGAATTTAAGAGAGAACAAGGCTGGTTAGAAAACAAACCAATTGGAGTATTTCTTGTGCAAGTTATTTTGTAAATTATTTAAGCATTATCTTAACACAAAAAAAAAACCCCAAAAAAAACTAAAAAAAAAAAAAAAAAAAAAAAAAAAAAACTATTAAATTCTTTCACTAGCCTTATGAAGTACCTGCTATACAGAGGATGAGGCTGGGACACAACAGCAACACAAAAGAGGGAAGGCACCTCCTCATGAACCCCATAAACCTGTTCTTGCTGTAAGAAAAGTGATGCTGCTTTGTGAAAAAATGCAAGTTACTGAGTTTTATTCTTTAAGGTGAAAAAAGAAACAGCAAGAACAGAATGAGGCTCAACAAAGCCTGACTCAGGCATCAAGTGGAATATCATAGTTCCATTATATATGGGTAATTGAACCACATCCTTTGAGCATCAGAAGTGATTTATGATGGAGCTGTATTTTAAAACCTTGGGCTAATGTGCCAGTATGGATGAAGGAAGCAAAACACTCCCACAAAATTCTAATAACATACATTCATTTGAAAAAAAAAATCAAGCTCAACTAATATTTTTGTTTTAGCTATGTCAAGGATGACAAATGAGGTACTTGAAACAGTAGAGGGCCCAACTGTTCTTAACTTCCTTTCCCCATAGAGGAAAATACAATGAAGTCTTGCCAGGAAACCTTTTTAATATGTGATTTTTTCCATCCTTACTTTATGTATATAAACAGTATTTTAGTAGCTGTCTGCGTAGCAAAGTTAAATTTATCCCAACACTGTTTCCATACCATTTGCAGCACAAGTAAATCCATCATTCTCCTCATACCCATGGTAACCACAGCTACCTTTCTGAGGGACCTGGCAGAAACAGCACTGCAGCTGTGCCAACACGAGGGAGACAGAGGGGGCTGGAGAGTGCCCAAAAACACAGAGCCAGGCTCTGCTCCAGTGGGAGCCACAGCTGGCAGCAGAGGAGCAGAACTGTCACCCCAGTGCCACAGCACTGCAGAGCATCAGGACAAGACTGTGAAATCCCCAGCCCTACAACAAAGCACCAGGGGTTTGACATGCCAGCAGCCAGGGAAGAGTTCTGTTTATTCCAATTTGATGGGATGACTTCTAGAAACAAATTCTGTTCATAATCCAAACTGAACTGGAGTGAGCACAATCTAGAGGATTTAATCTAAATTTCACAATGAGGAAAAAGCAAGTGTGAAACAACTCGTACAGGACTGTGACATCCTCTTCCTACAGGGAGGCAGCACATTCCATCATAAGGTCCTATTTTAGTAACTTACAACATCCATAAAAGTTCACATGGTGGAAGAAACTGCTTTTTAAATTTAGTGATTCTTACTAAAATGTTTATGTGAATGAGATGAATGCTAAAAAAACTAGGAAGAAGGATTTGGCAAATTTATTTTAAAAATAGAGGGGCCTAGGCTGTAGAGACACAATCCGGAATTAGCAGCAAAAGGGCAAAAGGAAACTCCTGACAGACATTGCACTTTTCCTCAAACCAGTGCAGCCATGCAGCAGTTTTGGCAAATCAAAAGCTAGTTAAACACTGATGTGCATGGTAAAAGGAGATTGTTTAACTCCAAAGTGAAAAGGTGGCACCTCTGTGAGGGATGCTCCATGCTGAACTGCTAAAAGCAGAACAGAGAACCTGTCCTTTCAGCTTTCCCAGCCATCTCTGCTCAGGAGTCTCCTTCCATCAGCAAACAATCCCATAATCAGAATTTAAAAATTCTGACATTAAACTAGACTTAGGGTCTTTGGTATCTGCTTTGTTGCTGCAGAAACTATACAAGACCTCAACAGGAGAAAACTGATCCTTTGTAAGAAGAGAAAAGATTTTGAAAGCTTTTGTAGACCTCGAAGCTGTGGATCAGGAAAAGACTGTGAAGAAAATTCATGTAGGAGACTCTAGCTAACCTCAAGAGATTTCTCTCTCCCTCTACAAGGAGAAAAGTTTGGTCTTCTTGCATTGACAGAGCCTGTGAGTTCTCAAGTAAGGTTACAGAGAGGGAATTATCTCACTGAGGAAGAAACTGGTGTTAATACATGTGAAGAAGCAGCTGCTGCTGCTGGCTGTGCTGGAAGGTCTCTACTGTCTGGGAACAAACAGAATGGTTTTCTTTTCTGCAAAGACAGCTGTTTTCTGCCAGAAGGACCCTGTGGCTCACAAGTCATGCTTGTTTACATATTCTTTAGAATCTGCTCTGATTTACTCTGTACAGAATAGTGATACACTCTGCATTTCACATTTCCTATCCTGTCTAGGTTGCAAAGCCTTTGGAACAACCCACCCAAACAGGCAGTCCTCTCCTAAACATGTTCTTTAAAGATTTATTTCTAGGGTTTTTTTAATGACTTCTTTTTTTTAAACTGAAAAAGGGGGAATAAAAATAAAAGCCAAAACCCTGTGGGAGGCTTTTATGAAATGTACTTCCAGAAGTCCTGCTGTGCTGGCTCAGCAGCTGGCTCATTTGAGTTCCAGGTATGCACTACACAGGGTTTTTTGGAAATGCTGGCTTATCAGAAAAGCAATGCTCCCTTTGGATCATAAAGCTAGCTTTATGGTCTTTTTGAAGACCATGAAACTGGCTCAGTTAACACACATGAATTCCTACCTAGTGTTGTAGCATCCAATCTCACTGGCACAGGACAAGCTGCACTGTTGCATCAGGATACTTAAGGGCTTAAAGCTGCCATTAAGCTAGAAAGCTTATTTAAATAATTAACAGACCAAAGTATGCATATTCCTATGAATCATCATAAAAACAGCAAGTAAAACCTTTTTATCTCGAAGAAAATTAAATTTCTTCACTATGATGTCATTTAACTACAACTGTTTAAACAAACCAGAACATTTGGGATCACATCCTTTCTGCACAAGGATTTTCTCTGCGCCAGACCCTGACCCCACTGGTTCTCACAGGAACCAACCAACATTTCCCAGAACAAACCTGCCCTCTGAAGCAGTGAATGCTTTTCTGATACTGGAAACATTTTGTCTTGGCCTGGTGCCCAGTCCCAACACATCAGAGGAAGATTTGTGGCTGGTTGTGACAGCACACCAGGACTCAGCACTCCTCACCCCAAGGAACAGCACAATAGGAGCTCTGGACACGTGCTGCTTATGACAGAAAAATACCTGCAGAAGAAAGCTCTTGTGCTAAGGCAGACAGAATACTAGAGCTGGGTGTCTGAGCTGCCTGAGCTCACTGTCTGGGCAAGGAAAAAAAAAAAAAAAAAAGTAACATGAAAATTCTTTTTCTCACCTAAAAACCAGGGGAGGTAACATTGACTGAGACCTATATATGAAGCCTGGTGCTCAGCATTACAGAACAGCATGAGAGTAGATCTGATCAGATCATCCAGAAGTTTGCCAGCTCCTTATTTTGCCAGTTAAGGTCTTGATCTTGCAATAATCTCAATTTTTAATAGATTTGTGAAGCCATGTGGAGCCCAGTGATGCAGTGGGTATTTTGTCAGGTTTTTTAAAGTGACAATCTGCAGAAAATGAAGGCAGCCGGTCACACTGCCATTTGAAGAATGTCCAGGTTCAGGTGTTACAATGTTTCTGAAACAGTGAGGGCATTAATAATGAGCTCCAGTTGTGATGGGTATATAGACAGATAAGAGTACTCTTCCTGGATGTCTAAATATCCAGCTGATTCCTACACTGAACCTTATCAGAACTCTCACATCAAATCCCTTTTAAAAATGTCTAACCTTATCACTTAAAATCCATTTCAAGTGACACAGTTTGAAGTGTGCCTCCTACCACAGAACACACAATGATGCTTGGTGTATTCACTCCAAACAGCAGTATTTTGCTGCTACAAAAGAAAAGAGTTTTATATTATCCTTCTGAATCACAGGCACAGAACAAGCAAGAAGAATGAAAAATGGAAGCACAGAAATATTTTTTCCTAAAAGTGGGGGAAATGTCAGCCTATGTCTGATGGAGAGAGAGTGGCTATAAAAGCAGCTGAGACATTTTAAGTGGGGTCAGTGCAGAATCCCAGGGAGTTACATTCTCATCCAGAGGATGGTAAAATGTGTAGGAAGGCTGCTGAACAGAACCTGTATTCTCCAGTGCAGCCTAGTGAGCTAGCACACCTCACCCAGAGCATTGTGGACATTTCCAGTGAATTCTTAGCTGAAACATCTACTCATGTTCCTGACACTTCTTTTACCTATTTCCTTGCAAACCCATGAAGAGGAAGGGGTTCACTGCCCAGACACCATGATGTACATGCCCAAACATTAAGATCAGAAATGGGTTTTGAAAGAGTACAGAATGTTGAGATGATAAAATTTTCAAAAACTGGAAACTCTGATTTAACTATTTATTTAGCAGTTGTGGCCTTAACAAGCAGATGACAGACAGCCTAAGAGTTTTCATTTTGCTTATTTGAATGGAGGTGAAAGCTGGTGCATCTCAACTGGAAGAGGCACTGCCAGCTGCAGGGAACTGTCTTGTTTGCTTTGACATTGGTGCACTCAGAAACTTTGTCCATGACTTCTGAGCTATTCCAAAAGCACCATGCAGGAGGGACCAGGAGGGAGCATCATCTCCTGTCTCCAATTAAACTTTGAGCCATCTGCAGGGCAGCTGCAGTGGCAGCTCCTGCTCTTGGCAGCTCTACTTTTTGGGCAAAATGGAATTACTTCCCAGGAGCTGCTGGGACTGATCCTCTCTCCTCACTGGAGAAAGGAGCTGATAGGATTCAGCAGTATTTGGAGAACATACTGCCTACAGCTGCAATATGAATTGCAGGGGCTTGCACTGCATAATTAGTGAAGTGTGAGTGAATTACAGTAAATTCTCAAATGATTGGAGCTACTTAACATCTGTGTATCATGCTCCACCTTTGTTTTTGTTTTTGTTTTTTTGTTTCAGAAAAACAGAATAAAAAACAATCCAGAATGTGAAATGGATAACTAAAAAATAGGATATACAAATTAAAAGAAGAAAATTTTCACAGATTCACAGTAAGTTTCAGTACCACTGGTAGTCAACAAGGAGAGAAAGGAGGGGAGACTGGAGTAACAATTTCTTATCCTCTGTATATCTAGTACATTAAGGTCCACAGAAATGCATGGCCTGAAATATTGATAACACGGAGGCTGAAAAATGATACAAGATACAAGAACAGTAAAATTTCAATTTTAGTCTTTAACATGAGCAACTCTGCTATTACAAGGTGTTTTGGAGGGAAATTTTAAAGATCTCATTGAAATAGAAGAAAGAGAAACGTTACACCAGTGAAATATGGACAATCAACTATGCAAGTCATCAAAGAGAAAAATCAACCTCTCAACACTGTAGGCACAGCTGATCTATGTGAGGAATGCAGATGAGCAGCACAATGTTATCATTAAGCCATTTAAAAGGCCACAAAAGCAACAAAACCATGAGAACATTAGCAAGAAGAAGATACTATAAAGCAGAAGTGGTAGGAGGCTGCACTGAAAGTACATTTTACTGAAAGCAAATGAAGCCCAATGAAGAAATTACTTTAGTAGCAAACAGGTATTTCACTACCCTTAGTTTTCAGCTACATTTGCTGGTCTGAATTTTTTTTTATTGGAATAGAGTATTGCAGAGTTTTCATGAAAAGACCAATTAAACAAACAAAAGATGATTTCCCCTGGCTACAGTTTGAACTGCTGAGCAGCTGATAAAGTGATATGATGCAGGTCAACAGGACCTCATCCCTACCCCTCCCTTTCCAAGAGGAAGGAGCAATACCAACACACTCTAAAATGAGTTGGCTCAGCACACAGCAATGTCATCAACCAAATATCTCACTCATCAGACCACAGCAGATTACACCAACATCCAAATTATTAAGGCCTCGTTTTAAGTAACTAGGGCAATATGTTTTATGGATGCACACCAAGGTGAGACATGAGGGATACATAAAGGATTGATAAAACCCTTGTATGCTTTCTTTCCCTCTGATTTTCATGAAGGGGCAGTTCAGTGATACAAAATTTATGTAATTTTGTTTCTCTTATGAGAAAAGCACAACTACCAGCTATTGTAAAACAATCATATTCAGGACACACAGGTTAAAATTGCAAATATATTATGTTCTAAGACGTAAATGAGTTATAATTCAAACCATTTTGAAAAAGGCAAGTAAATTTAGTATATTTTAAAATATTTGTGAAATGAAGTTAGTAGGCATTATTCTAAAGTAGTGAATCCCTCTTTATGATATAATAAAGTTTAATTAAATTGAAAGCTCAAAAAGTCAACTGATTTCTCACCTACCAAAATATACAGAAATCCAGCTGTAATCTTCTAGTGTTCTAAGTTAGATGCTAAAAATGTCCTTTGATTTTTACGCATCAGGGTAATCATATTTATGTGAGAACATACTTACTGCACCACACTACATTCTCTGTTAAGTATTTACCTTATGCTCTTCTTCTCCATCACCAACAGTTTGAATCACAGCCATTTGGGTCCTATTCTGCCCTGAAAAAGCACTGTGAAGAATTCTCACTATTTCTTACAAAATACACTGTTAGTTTGCTGTGATGTACTTGGAAACAGACCTCAATGGCCAGAAATACAGCTACACAGTGATATCCATGCACACTCTAAAGACAAACAGCAAACACAGGACTTTTTTCTTCCTGCAACTGACAGCTGGAGAATCCTGTTCTGCTTTAGTCTCCTTTAATTTTAAACTGAGAGCTTAGAAGACTGGGGAAAGAACCAAAGCACAAGAATAAAACATATAATATAATATAATATAATATAATATAATATAATATAATATAATATAATATAATATAATATAATATAATATAATATAATATAATATAATATAATATAATATAATATAATATAATATAATACTGCATAGCTCATAAGCTGCTCTGTTTATTTCACACTCAGTTGAGAATACCTACTGCATTAACATCCTGTCAGGTGATTCTCCTACTCTCGATATCTTATGAGGCTTCTTTTTGTTTGTCTGTTTGTTTGGGATTTTTTAATATTTTCTTATGTAGCAGAAAATATTTCATTTCTATAGCCCTTTTTCTTTCCTTTTCCTACTCATTAATACTATTTTTTCAGTAAGATTTTCTTTGTGCAAATCTCATAAGAAATGGCAACACACAAATAGTGGACACACAGAAATTGTGTGACAGCATTTTTATATGCATAAGTAAAACAGCATTTCAACATATGAAAATTTTATGCCTAAGTTATTCAACCATAGCCATTTAATGAGCTAGAAAAGCAGCTGTCCTAATCAAGGTGTATTAAGGTTTGCCCCTTGAAAACTTGAAGCCTCTTGAAATTACTAAGCTTGTATCAAAATTTACATTCAGCTCACTAGGATCAGAAGCCTGTGAAAATGATAGCTGGAGACAATCTTATGGCAAGTGCTCAGCATCTTGCTAAATTAATACCTAGTCTAGGGCACTGATCATGGAAACACTAAAACAGATATTAAAGTCTAACTTTATTCAAATCAGGCTTACTGCAAATGGTACCTCAAAGCTTGTGCATGGGCAGAAGGGGAAGTTCCCCAGATACCATGTGAGATACCATATATACTTTTACTAGTTCTAAGGACAGAAGGAATCAGCTATTATTCTTGAATTCTTTTAAGAAATACTAGCAGACAGGCAAGACATCAACCCTATATTCTCATAACCCATCTCCAAAATCATCATCTAAAACAGACTCACATTGATTTTCAGACAGTCTCAACCTTAAGGATGTTTCGACTTTTGCAACAATTTTGGCCATCAAGATACTTTGCAGAAAAGTCACTTTTGACAAGCATTGTACAATTCAGACACAAGTTAAAGAAGAAAGGGAAAAGGAAAGATTCAAGTGCAATGAACATTGTTTCTTTACTTATAAAAGAGAAAGCAATGAGACAATTTGATGCCTGATCATTTTTATCTCCCCTAGCAAATAAAGCCAGTATATCAGAGTAAGTTTTTTGAATGTGTCTGTGTTTTTTACAGTAGAATATTATCTTGTAGAATAAATGTTTGGATAGCAGACCAACACTTCTGCTCAGAATGGGCTTCAGCTCCCACAAATGCACAAATTTTCAATAAAATTCACAACTGCTTTTCTGTTCAGTGTTACCTGCATGCAAAAATGTTTGCAATTACAGCTCCATAACACACAGTCTGCACAGAGAGGGATTTTGCATGGCAAAGAAGATATTTCTGTGGTGCAAGAAGAAAGGTGCCTGCAAAGATGCAAATCAGTGCACTGATTTATACCAGGTACTGATTTGCACCAGCTGAGTCTCTTCACTTTTTTTTTCCAAAATATTGTCTGTAAACACTCTCTCAAAGGCTAGAGGCAAGTCTGGAAAAGAAACAATGCTTCCTTATAATTATAGCCCATTTCTCATTCAGCAACTGAAATATGGCAGAAAGAAAACATTCTGATTCCAAAGAAAACCACAAAGCCATTGTTTTCCACTGAACCATGTCTTAATTTGTTTTCTTTTTCTGATAGCCAATTACTCCTCATGTTTTGCACTACCAAGCTGATAATAACCCACACTCTTGCAATGCCAGCCCAGCCAGGCTCAGGGTTTTACTCAGAATCAGCAGGCTGGACTGGAACATCTTGCAGGCAGGTGACACCCATGTGCCTGAAATCCAGCCAACCATCTAAGCAAAAAGATGGGGTTACACAATAATTTATCATTTCTTCTCCTTCTCTTCCCTCCTGCTACCAGCTGGTAGTTCCCCTAGAAAGTATCCATAACACACTGGCAGGTATTTTTATGATTTTAAACATGGATAAATGTGAGATTGTATGTCCCAATTTCTAAAAGAAATGTTAGCAGAGCGTGAGATAGATATTTTTAAAAGCCTCCTATCCTAACACACATAGGCAACAATCTTCTAGAAATTGTCCAACATTTTTACAAATTGATGTTTTTAAATCCTGGGCCAAGTTTGTTTGTCCAGTGCCATATGGGTTTAATGGTATAAGGTAAAAAACAGCACAGAACATGGATACTCAGACATGGTAAGGATGGGAGTTCTTCATAAAGAGTGAATGCAAATTAGCATATTTAACTCTGTGCCCTGTTATATGGGAAAAAGTTGACTCACACAGTAATACACAAAACAATATCATGCAGTCAGAGATCAAAAGTGAAGCTGAAACTCCATAAAAATAAATTTTTAAAATTGTCAGAATCCTTTACAAAGCGTGAACACACAGAAGACCTTCTTTGTTTTTTGAAGTTCATTTTAAAAGTTAATTTTGCTCATTCTTGCCTAGTTTAGAATGACTTTCATTTGAAGTTTGGCATAAGACATAAAGCCCATAGAGGAACCTTGTAAAAGTGGTATCAGTGCAAAACCTGCAGGCAACTGCAGTAAAATACAAAGTGCTAACAACTTCAAAAAGAAGACCCACAGGTAGAGAAGCCTGCTATTTATGTAATTAATTTTCAGTGGTACTGAAAAGAAGTGAAATATTTTACCTATTGTTGTTAAAAAGCAAAGGAGAGGTAAATTTATTAGCAGGATTGCACTTCTCTACTTACGTGTATTGTGTTGTAGAAGAAAGAACTCAGCAGTCATATTTCTAACTAATTAGTTTCAAAAACCCCCCTCATATTCCTCATGAAGTCATTGGTGGGAAGCAAATGGAAAGATATAGGAGAAAAACACAAACTTTGCCCTCTAAGCAAGAACTATTTATATTACAATAGATTCATCCAACCAGAAGAATAGATGGCACCACAGACATCAAGCCTACACAAAATAAAATTTCAGCTCACATTCAGCCTCACAATTACATGTATTCCATCAGAGATGAATGACCTGTTTTTCAGACATTCAGCCTCACAATTACATGTATTCCATCAGAGATGAATGACCTGTTTTTCAGAGCCAAAGTATTTACTGAATGGAAGAAAAACATGTTTTAAATAAAGAAACAGGGGGAAAAAAGACCAATAAATTTGAATAAGTGCCTGATTACACAGAAGAATTTCAAAATCCAATGGTTTAAAGTACTCCTCCCTTGGGTTTAGCATTGCCAGCTTCCCAAAGGATGCTATTAATACAATGTACCAGAAGGCACATTTTCTTTGGGTCCATCATAAGTTTAAAAGCTCTTGAAAAGTATTATTCCAGGCTTCAGAAGATGTCAGTGACATGAAGCAAACCTTCAGATCCAGAACCACAGGGAGAAAGCTTTGCAGCTTCACAAATGCTTGTTAACATCAGTCATGGAGGAAGCACTACTAGCCTGCATTACAAGACACTTCAGGCTGGTAATCATATATTACAATTATGTGTGCATATATGTATAAAAAATAATATTGCTAGCCTTTTAAATCTTCAATAATGGGAGAAACAGTTACATTCTCATTGAAATTAAAACCATTTTCCATAGCTATCTGAAATGGCAAACTCTTGTGAGTTTTGCTGCACATCTCCCTGTGGAAAGCTGGAGTTTCTGGTGTTGCCCTTTGGCAGATCAGGCTGCTGGGCTCAGTGCATATTCTTCTTTTTTAGTTATTTTTTAATACTGTGTAGTATGGTACCCAACAGAGCAATAGCATCCAGTATCAGAGAGGAGTCCTCAGCTTGTTCAGTACGTGTGTCAGGAAAGACAGAAGCTTCTGGCTGCCATTTCCCACTCCTGCTGTGACACCCTACCTGCAGTGTGATGCTCCTGTGGTGCACATGCTTCCTGCAACCATGTTTGCTGAGAGAATGCCCATTTTCAGACAAACCAGCATTTATATGCCATTGTCCTGCCTGTGCAGAGAGCTGCAAAGTACCAGGAGAAGTCTTTGCACATTATTTTTGCAGTGAAATCTAATTTGTAGTGTAGTTGGCACCAAGGCTAAAGTTCAGGCAATGCACAGATTATTCCCTTATCAGGAAGGCTTCAGTGCCTGGGAGGAAAATTCACTTTGATCAATTGTGGCTCTCAGAAAGCTCACATAAAATGGAAAAGACAGAAATACCTTCCCACTTAAAAAAAAAAAAAACAAAAACAACCTCTGCAGAAGAAAAATTTAGCTAAAGCAAGATATTCAACTCTGATCTGTTTTGAATCTGTTAAGAACAGCAAGTATAAAAGTACATATAAAATTCAGAGCTGTAACCAAGTCGCTATCTCCAGTGTGGCATGCACAAGCATAGTGCAGCCTGCTCAGTGTAATCAGCTTCAACACTCAACTAATTCATACTGATCATCACCAGATCCAAGGAGCTGTCAGTTTTCTCTGGTACAGGGCTAGCTTGAAGGCATTTGGGGTAGCTTGAACTTCTAGACCTAATTAAATTTTATATTTACAATGGCACATTCTCCTTGATCTGAAAACCTCAAAGTTTGCATATAGAGATATGTATACTAACAAATGATCAACAGGAATAAACTACTGATAAAGATCTTAGCTACTCCATTTCAGAAGCCAAATTATATTCCCCAATTCTGTGGACTTTGATTTTGATTCAATAGATTGCCTCACATATTTTTCCTATTCTCATGGTTTTACTTCTCAATGTGCACTTGATCAAATGTTCATCCTGTCTTGTGTGTGTACTACAAGACTAAAAAGAATTGCTATGTTACCACTTCATGTCTTCAGTGCATCAGACTTGGCACCTTGCAACAAAAACCTAAACTGCTTGTCTCAGAGAATGGAAAAAAGTTTGCTGGAAGTGATAATGACTCCCCATAAGTTAAACACTTTGAGGAAAGAGACTTGTTAGCTCTTACAGGCTGCAATTACAAAAGCCAGCGACAGAGAAAGAGGAAATGTCTCAAATTGTGCCCAGGAAGATTCAGTCAGGACATCAGGAAGAATTTCTTCACTGAAATGGTTGTCCACCATTGAAATTGGCTGTCCAGGGAGGTGGTGGAGTTACCATCCCTGGAAGGGTTCAGGAAATGACTGGGCATGTCATTCAGTGCTATTTAGTTGACAAGGTGGCATTCACTCAAAGGTTAGACTCAGCCTTAATGATTTTATGATTTAATTCTATGACACTACACTTTCTTCTCTTATTTTCTATGATGCATTTCTATTCAAAAGGTAACCCCAACATGCAGGAAAAAAGCAGGGACAAAAATGTAATAGTATACTGATAAAACCAAAACACCTCTGCACTAAGGCACTTTATTCACCATTAAACCTCTTCGAAAAAGCAACCTACTTATATGTGCGGTTCCCATTTCATTTTGTAGGCAAAGTTTTTTTAAAAGAGCTTATCAACACTTTTAATTTTAGGCAGAAAAAATAATTCATATGATCAGATTCAAAGTGTGACAATAACAGCTTGCAGCTGCTTATTCATCAACATCTCTAAGTGCTGGTCTGATTCTGAGAACAGATTCTGGGTATAAGCCCTTGCTATTTCATTGAGGCCTGTGGTTGTAATAGAACCTGAGCATGCTTATTAAAAACAGCTGCTGTAACAGAAATAGAGAATCAGTGAATATTACCATTAAAAACCCACAAATTGAATCAATAGCAGCCAGGAGAGACAAGCGTAAAGAGTCCTTAAACAAAACTGAAAGATCAACTACTGTTCTTAATCTGCTATACACAATCACTTAATTAAGCTGTTATGAAAGGTAAATAAACATCATTCATAATGAGGAAGAAACATATGTGGTGTGGTGTGTTGCATTTTTTTTTGCAATGTAGGTATGTGAAGAAGGCCAGCAGTAGAAATACACAAAAACATTTACTGAATCTCTCTGACTTCAACTTGATAATTGCTAAAACAATGCACGGAAAATGTGCTTTAATTTCATTTACATAATAGAGGTCACTAAACAATAGGAAATCAAACAGTTACTTAAGATTTTTAAACTGTTATTCATGCTAAATTTTATTCACTTTTCTTGGCTACTATTTCTTACATTTTCCCAGTTTCCTACTAGAATGTACCCAATTCCCTAAGAGCTGCAACCTGGCTCCTTTCACACTTAAGGACATGTAGCTGTGGCTAAACAACAGCAACAGACATGACAAAGATTAATGCTCCTTTTTGTTGCAAGCTGTGTACAAGGTGTGAACAAAGGGATTACTGGACCAGAGTGAAGGTGAGCTGTACCTTCCACCATTTTCAGAGGAGAAACCTCTGTTTAAATAAAACTGCTGCTGGTGAATGCTGAAAACACAAAGTATGGGAGCTGTTTCTGAAAACCTTTTATTGGCTGATCTGTTTCTTTCACAGCCATGTAAGTGCTCACTGTGTGGGAGTTAATCATATCAGTTATCTGGCAAAATAACCTGATTAACTTTGTCCTTCAGTGCTATTAACTACCCTACTACATATGATTCGCTGGTGAATTAAAATTAATTTAATCCTTCTGTTCAAATACAAAACCAAACAAGAATAATCCTCTGGTTTATAACTTTTAAATAGATAACTTAAAGCCTTAATGATGCTTAAACTTCATTAGGAAGGCACGCACTGAAACTATTTAGCTAATGGTAACTAGACACTACCATTAGAAAGCTTAATTAATTGGAATTTAAAATTAACTCTGATTTGCAATGGACCATAAAACACCCAGACCAAAATTTTGTCTATTTATTTGATGGTTTGCAAAAGATCAAATTAAAGAAAGAGCATCGATAAATTATCCCTTGTAATTTCAACACTGTTCTCAGAATTTGCAACTGCAGTTTAAAAACAAAATTTAAAATAACTGGCAGATCTCAAAGCTTATCCTATATTGCATTTATCTTGGAATTTTAACATGCAGAGAGTGAAGATAGAGAAAAAAACAGAAGTATACAAAAGGTTTATAGAAGGCATACAAAAATAGATTTATATGATATACCTATCACTATCACTCTTTGCACTACATCTTACAATCTCAGATGATAAATTGCAAACAAAACCTTGCTGAAGGAAGCTCCTAATTTCTGCTTTACAAGTGCCCTTAATTTCAACAGCAAAAACAATCAATAAGAATTTTACTGCAATGAATGAGATCCAGTCCCGAAGAGGAACTAATTCTTTCAAAATTTCATGTTCTATAAATAAGGAAAAAAATTCACATTAATAAATGAAAAGCATAATAAATTTAAAAAGCAAAAGCGGAAACTGGCTCAGAAGTTGCTAGCTTAAAATACACGAGCTGGCAAGCAAACAAAGCAATGAGACACGTCACAGGAGCTGCTCAGAACTGCTGCTCCCAGCCTGTGTTGCATCCTTTCACAGCACAGAATTTTCAGGGTATTAGCCAACAGGGCAGGAAAACCAAATATTTTACAGAAAACGAGTTATATTTATATCACAATCAAGTAAGGTCTTGTTTTGGAGAGATATTTTTATGAAGCATTCCTAAAAGCATTTGCTAAATTCCCTGATGTCCCAACAGAAGAGATATGGTGCGAGCAAGTCTGAATAAAGTGAAGAATGTAAATTTTTTAAACATACTATGAAAGACTTTCTTCCTCTCCCTATGGACCAAAAAAAAATACCAAATAAATGTGCTGCATTTGAAATAAATGACTACTGACAAAATAACATTTGAAAGCGAGGGTATGCTCGTGTTTCCCTTCTGAATTCATGGTCAGAACAATCCAGAGATTGACACGTTAGGGTCAGATGCTGCTCCTGTGACATTTTCCTGATGCACCCAACAGCAGCAGGAGCCACTCTGGCTCAGCTGGGTGAGCAGTGCCTGCCCTGCACAAACCACTCCACAGCAGCACAGCTCCCAGGAGGCACCAGAGTAGATACAAACCTTTACTGGGAGCCAGGAAAAAGTTGCTCCTGAACCTTTTGTAAGGGAACTGCCAAACCAGCAGCACAATAAAAGAAAGAGTGAATAAAAATAAAAACTCAAGCAAACAAACAAAACTTGAAAAACCTGGGGAGAAAAATGTAAAAATTATCATTATATTTGAGACAAATTACCTTTTCTTTCACTCCCAATGTAGATGTGTCATCAGTGCCTTTGAGCAACCCACAAGAAAGCCCTAACCAGGCTGCAGAAAAAGTACTCAAGGACTTCTCCTGAATCTGTGTATTAGCATGATTTCAGAATTCCTATTCTCACCTCACTTGCTATCTTACTTTTCCTTTATATATCCATATAACAAAAAATTACTTGGCATTAACACTACAATATTCATAGAATATTAATAAGGCCATCCAGAGCTGTTCTCTGCAAAGTGAAGATGACAAACTGGCTGGATTTCCATTGCCTTACATTTGGAAAGCTTTTATACAATTGTATAAACCTTTTTGTGTTAAAAAAAAAATAGGTGAAAAAAATTAGAAACAGAACTTTTTGCACAAAATATACCAAGTAAACTCTATCTAGCTTGTGGACTGGGCTTCTGACCCTTGACTCTATCAGTAATTTAATTCCTAACACAAAGAAATACCTGAACATTTACCAATTGATCCTTTGTTGTCTTACTTCAGGAATAAAGAACTCACCAGAAATATTCTTTCAAGTTGATCTTGAATGTCTTTCATTCCTGGAAAAGCAGCGACCCCTTGAATCATTTCTACAAAGATACAACCCACTCCCCTACAGAAGGAAAAAAATAAAGACAAGGTTAGAAAGATTTCTTATAGACCAAAAAGCCAACAACAATGCTTTTGTACCCTTTAGCAGTGTTTAAATATATTTTTTAACTTGATGCCAGGTGGAAGGACAGGCACATACATTTGCTAAAATCAGTGTATATAAATGAACACTGGTCAGGTGTTTGAAGAAAGGTGTAGAGGGAGCAGGAATATGGGTGGTGGGTGTTGAGACCAGTAAAGTACAGCTGCTGATTTCTGCATTTGTGCTTTCTAAGCAGAATAATCATGCTCCCAAAGAAACTCTGGAGATGTGGGAATGGCAGAGAGAGAGCATCCTTGGGAGAGGCTGAATGGGGACAGACAGATGACATGGAAGCACACTCAGCATAGGAGGAGAATCTGGGAAAAGGTGAGTAAAAAGGAAAAGGGCAGGTGGCTGCTCACAGCCACTGAATTCAGCCTTTGCCCAAATGCTGGTAACTTGGGGGAAGTACTTGCTAGGACTTTCTTCTCCCCTCTTCCTGCTGAACAAAGGAAGCTCACAGCCCAGAGATGCTGACCCCATTCCCCAGAAGCTCTGGCTGAGCCCTGCAATGGGCTGAGATGCTGTGGGCTCCCTCCTCTCCCCACAATAGGCACCTCCTTTACAGGAGCTTCACCAAGGCTCCTGTCCTTGGCTTCCCACACAATGTACTTCACATGAGCCCCCCTCATCCCACTGAGTTAAGCCAGTGGCAAAAGTACTGGGAAATCAAAGTATCTAAGGCACACTAACTACAGCACAAAGAATGCATTCTCAAAGGTTGAGGAAAGTTTCTGCAACTCTATCTAAAATTCCAGATAACCTGTAAACTCCTGCACTTCAAAAGGAAAGCGAATTACAAACTTGCACATGTATCTTTTCTAGATGAAAACATCTCAAGGGCTGCTTGTTCCCTCAGCAAAAATAATTTTAAGAGAAAACATCCCTCTTGGCTATCAACAGGATGCAGAATTTGATGATACACTTCAGCTTCTTCAATTACATTTTTCTGCATACATTTTTCTACAACTTTCATATGCAAACACCCACATATGCTGTACAACCATGTCTGTGTAAGCAACCACACAAAAACACTCTTCACTCAAAGTAATAACATGTTTAAATCCCCAAAACACATACCAAAATGAACTAAGAATTGGCAACACTAACTACAGCACCACCTCCTTCTAAAACTGAGTTTTGTTTCTGTGTCAGAAAAATCCCTGCAATAACCTCTAATTTAACTTTGTTTTTAGAAGTAAATTATTTGGAATGTAGTAATTACATACCTTTTCATTGCTTATGCATCATGATGATGCATTCAGAAAGCAGCTTTTAATTTTAGGATTTGTGTGCATATATTGGTGAGGAACTGGTTCTAGAATAAAACAACTTAATGAAAACAGGTTGCATATTTTCATTAAGACTGCAGCTGAGTGCTTGTAGATGCCACTTAACTAAAAGTTTCAGTGCATAACCTGTGCTTTGCTCATCTCTCAGGCTTTGACAAATACCCAATATTGAAACAATTTTACATTCCAGGACAATGAGGGTTGATACTCAAATTTTTTAAGAAGAAAATTAAATATACATCACCATTTTCTAAGTTTACAACCCAGAGCACAGATATAGCAAAGCTGCTTGGTGACATAGAGAAGTGGAAGAAAACTTTGGAAAGCACAGTTGTGGTCAAATTTTAAAATAAATCAGGAGTTTATAAAAGAGAGGTTAAAATTTATGTTCCATATGCTTCTGCTGGTTACCAAATGAACTGAATTGATTAAACTGCCATTCATCATTTAGTCTGGTTAGTGCTTCATTAGGCACAGATAGGCACAATATATCTTACTCAAATACTTATAAACAGTACCAGCATCTCAGGCAAGAAAAAATTCAAGATTTTAGCCAGGAGCCATTTATTCATGATAGGCAATAAAACAATTGAACTTAGATTGAAGAGGATCACAGTTCTATTACTGCAACCAGAAAACAGGCATTTGATTAAACCAGCATATCACTTGAGAGCATATAAAAATCTGCAGGGAATCTTCATCTAGCTGTTTGAACAGAAATGTAGTAAGGGCAGCAGAAAGATTTTGCCAAATTTTGTATTATTTTACATTATTTATAAATTTGTCCCCTTTTAGTGGTTCTGACACAAGTATAAACAAAAAAATCAAGAACAGCAAGCAAAACCGAAGACAAATTTCCTACTTGGAAAGAATAATTCTATTATACAACTTGGATTCTTGTGCAGCCTAGAATTCCATTTAGTCACTGAAATAAAGAGTACTGGAGTTAAACAAACACCTAACAGAAAAATCAAAAAGGTATAATAATCATTGGGGAGAGAAGCAACCTTCAAGATTTGAGCTGGAAGACTCCTATTCCCTTTAGCCCACTTGAAAATTAAGCTTATTATTGGTTTCAAAGATTATGGTATTCAGCACATTGATGAGCAAGTCAAGATACAGAGATGTTTAAATGAATACTAAAAAAGGGAAAAATAGTAATACATAAAAAGTGGGACATTTAACTAGGAAATGGATAGGAAAGACCCAGAAAGCCATAACAGCAAATAAAGGCTTGAAGATGGATGGACAGTATTTTGGATGTGATAGTGGTATTTTAGGTGGTGAATTTTAGGATCACAGTTAAGTAGAAACCTGAGTTTGTAACAGGAATCCCTGCATTGCAAACTGTAAGTGCACACACTGCAAATGAGAAATGAAATAAAGCCTCTATGAGGCCTTGAAATTTGTTTTTTGTAGACCTCACAAACTTTTAAACAGTTTAGAGATTTTTTGAACAAAGCAAAAACTATTTTCATGTCAGAAGAACTGGGTTTTGAGGAAAAATTAAGAAAATAGTCATTCTTGCCTACAAGAAAACCCAATGGACAAGGGAGAATGTGATGACTCTGTATTTAAAACTATGCAAAATGAAGGGCAGGGAAGAACTGGATAGGATTTTAGTAGTTTCCAGAATGATAGGTAGATCCAAAATATAGTATATATACTATATATACTATATAGTATATATAGTATAACTAGAAATAGCAGAATGACTTTAGGAAACATAAATTTTAGAGTGACTGTTGAGGAAATACAATTAATAATTGTGCTATACTCAAACCTCCCAATGGACTTGAAGCCCAGTTACGGTCATGTAAAACTAGACAAGCTGAAATACTTAAGAATATTCTTCAGGAAACAGACTTGCTTATACAGTGGAGTGGAGAAGATCATCTCACACATCACCCCCAGTTCTAGTTTCTATAATGCAAAGATTACTTCTTAAAATATGAAACTGAGGCCTTGAGGTGCATGCATCTCCAAGGGTATGTTATTTAGGTAAATTTGTGCACATTCAGCATACAATGGCATTTTCAGGAGGCACTTATAAATCATTTTTGACTAAAGAAATTACCTCAACAACTTTCAGTGTATTCAATTCAGATTTTCCTACTTTTTTTATTCTGAATTTGGATAAATGAACAAAATGCTGCAATGCTGCTCAGAGATCTTTCCAATGCAATGGCATAGGATAAACTTGCAAAGTAAAAGTGACAGCCATTTAATGCTGAAATGGGTGGTTTACTCTCTGATGACAAAAAGCATGACTAAACCTATTGATATATTGATGAGACCATACACAGCCATGCCATCTAATATTGCTCTTCTATTGTCCTGCTTAATTGCCTGGGACTCTGGCTGTCACTGTGCAGCCTTATACAGAGTAAGAGTTCCTAGCTCAGCTGAATGGCTTCTCTTGCATTTGAACTGATACAGTAAATGAGTCTGTAAAAATGAATGCCTCAGGAACCTTGCTTTTTTTGTTGTATTTTCTTTTTCTGCATAGCTTTTATAATTTGGAAGGTTATTCCCTTAAAGCTGACTTGCTTACTGGTGTATTGGTTTTATGTTTTTGGCTTAGGGATTTACATTCCTGTCTCTGTATAACAAAGATCCTTATTGCTACAAGAATCTCCAGCACATCTGTACTTGAATACTGTAAAACAAAAAAACAGCAGAACAAACTTGGTAAGGCATAATATACAAAAGGTTATAAGGGATGGTTCTTTCAGTTAATATTATGACTTTTCTTGATGGAGCCATAAAAGAGAGTAGAGACATACTCCAGAATGAGGAGCTATTTCCAAATCAAGTTTTAGTTTATACTTAAATCAAGTATATAGAAACCCTATATTCTTATTATGCATGTTTTAAAGTGTGAAATATTCTGTCTTGAACAGATCTGCTGTGCAGCAGGCCTAGTGCAGGTGATAATGTTCAGCATGGCCTTTGTAGTGAAAACCTATGCTGAGTCTTCACATAATATTTTTATCTGGTCATTAAGTCTGTTTTCTGTGTGCAGGGTTTGGCTTCAGAAGGGGAAGGCATTTTATGAAAGTCAAGTAATTCCTTTCAGTAATCCCCCTGGTGAGATCTCTGAAATTCAAAGCAACAAGAGAGTTTTCATTCAAGCTTCCCAAACTACACACTGTTTGTAATGTTAAATATATCAGAATTAAAAAGCAAACAAACAAATAAATACAGAAAGACCCACAAAACCTACATGCACCTCCCTTCAAAAATCCCACTGCTTTACTTTTTTATGGATTTGTCACCAAGATGTAATACTGGAGCACCTTCCATAAAATCCTAGAAATATGCATGTTGTAAGGACAAAGAGATTTTTGCCTTGTCTGATTTTTTCAGGGAAAAAAAGATCATGTTCCCTATGAACATGATGAAAACAAATTTTGGGGGAAAGGCATGTAAAGCAAGGGACTTTTTTGTCCTTAGCTGACAAAAATCTCATTTATTTCTACTGCAGCAGACTGCCAGAATACACACAAATGCTGAAGTTGGTTGGAATTTGTCTTTCACGACCATTACGCTTTGATACATAAGAAATAACATCTAATGAACAATACAGCCTGATAAAAATACAGTGGCAATAAGGCAAACAGCAGTTCTCACATAGGAAGTAATGAGTGAATCAAAATTTGCCTTTCATGATGACAAAAAAAATTAAAATTTGTGCAGGAAGCATATGCAATGAATGAAAACTAATTTACTTGAGAGCATGACAGCTGAAGGTATTCCTTTACAGTCAGACTTGAAGTGATTGCAATTACAAGAGAATAGAGTGGTCATATGTCACTGAATACCTAGAAATAAAAGCTTCAGATTTTTTTTCCTTTGTAGCAATACTCAGTTTCTATATTAAGAAATACTATATTCATGAAGGATTAAAATCTACATGATCCCTTCTTGTGGGATTCTTTCTATTCACCCACTTGTTCTGTAAAAGCAGAGTCAAAGTAAGCTCAAGAAAATACTCTTCAAAGCAACTACTTGAGCAATATTTTGCCAAGAGACACTTTCATGTTGAACATGTACTTTCTGGTTTTCTTTTCTGCATCCAGATACTTTTATAATGTATTTTCCGTACACACATGAAAGGTATTTCTAGCAGTGAAAAAGTAACAGCAAATTTGATAGCAAATGGACAAAAGTAGTTTTCAGATAAGAAATGAAATGTCCTTCCCATAACTACAGACCCAGACAGCTCCTCACTTCCTCACACACAGCATTTCTATGAATTTGAGCCCACAGAATTTTCCAATCAAAAGCGAATTCAGCTGATAAAACTTTTGAAGAACTCACTGACAGCAAGAGAAATTTAATTAACAATACCTTGATAGTTAGTGGAATATGACCTTAATACCCTAATCCTACACATTAGCATTTCTTTGGAGTGGAAGTCATAATCCTGAGGAACATCAAGGGCAAAGAGCTGATTTCCCCTATTTTTCTCTCTCGGGCCCCAAGAAGTATTTCTTCAGGGCATACTGGGACTACTGCTCTCACATTTCTCTCACTGCACACCATTTAAAGGAGAAACAGGATAAAGATGCCTTTGTAATGTCCCCTGTGTAAAAACCATAATTTGGTGCATTTGTGTCTAGGACAAAATTCGTTTTTATGTAATAAATGTCTTAATTATGGTTGCAGGTCTTCACTGGTCAAATATTCATGCAAGCATGCATGGAATTATAGTGAGCACTCAAATCCACACTCATAGCAGGCTGTGTGTGAAAAGTGGTGTGTTCCCACATATCACTAATTTTTCTAATAATAGGAAACTCCATATGAACAGGTTTCCCTAAATTAAGCTCAGATTTGAAATTATGTCTAACAACCCAGATGTATCAAAGTCAAATAAGAGTGATTTAAAAAGCATTTTTGTAACATTTTACTGGCCTAGTTTTAATTTATTTGTTCTTCAGCACTAAGCATAGCTGACACTAGTTAATAAAAGTGAATTTAAAATATATCCTGGCCCATAACTGCTTAGGATACCTGTACTGTGACTAAGAGTGCGTTTTCTAAAAAACAAAACAACAGAATTGGCAAAAAAATTCCCAGCTGTTAGCAAACCCAGTTTAAAGCCAGCTGCACTTCAAAATAAAATATCCCTAGTGACTTCTTGATGTAAGCAACCCAGATGTAGCAGCAGCACATGCATTATCAGAATCAAATGGATTTAACAGCCTGTTTAAATTGCTTCATTTACTAATATTATACTCTTCCTGTAAGGAACAAAGAGAATAGGTTATTTTAGGGATTTTTCCCTATGTTTCTGTGTTACTTATATGTGGGTTTTAGTAATCCATAAACCCTTTATGTGTTGAAGCCTATTTTCCTTGCATTGACTTTCAAAGGACTGTAAAATTCAAGGATTAGGACAAGTTACACCAGAGGCAATGCAAAACCATTTTCCTAGCTACTAGTAAGTCCTCATCAAGAGGAGGGGAAAAAAAAAAGCTATATCAAAGGTTATCACAACTCTTTGATGCAGTTGTGGGTAGTATAATACATCCACATAATGCTGCTGTATCAAATGCTGTCAGCAGTAAATCACCAAGCCCAGCACACTGATTTCCATCACCAGCCTGACACCACTATTGCATGTACATCTTCATTAATATTATTTTATTGCCAGGGGCTATTTAAAAAAGAATGCAGGAGAATGTAACATTGCATGTGGATCATTAGCTTTTAGTTACTATTCTAATTCTCTACACCAGCAAATGAAGTGTAAAAATAGCCTGCAGCCTCTGCCACCTGCTTCCCAGCCCACTGTCCAGTGGTTAATATTTGGACTCTTTTTTCATGCAGCTGGTCTTCTACTCTGTGGGAGACTCACTTTCTGTTCCTGGGGAACCACCATGAAATGTCATTTATCATGGCTATAGAAAAAGCCCTGTGACTTTTTTTTCCCCCTCTAAATAGAGGAAACAGCTGTGCTTTCTACCTTAACATTATTTAAATATTTAGTGAAGTGGCTGCCTAGTTTTGTCATCATGTAGATCATCAATAATGACACAGGAGAGCACACACTATCTGCCATAAGGACATAATGCCAGTAATTGCATAAAAATGCTAATGCTACAAACACACTTTTGATAACAAATTACCAAATTATCTTGGAATCTGATGGTAGGCAGGTTTCTCCACGTCTCCCTTCCTCCCACTCTGGGAAGCCACTAAATGGCTTTAATGCAATTATGGCTCAGCTCTGTGCAGCCACTGAGCAAGCAGAGCCCCAAGGCTGCTGGAGCTGCAGCAGGGCTCCTGTCAGATGTGCCAAGGGAGCACAAGTGACCTCAGCACACAGCTACACCTCACAGTCACACTGCAGGGCTGTCTCACTACCAGCAAAGCACACAAGGAAAATCCTAAAGCTCTTCTGCCACACACAGTATACTCTCCCCTCATTTCTGATGTGGCAGAGGCTGAGCCCCTGCACAAACTGCTGCCTTGTCAAAGAAACTGTATTGCTAGGTGCCTTCTTCCTAAGCCCTTCACAGTTCCCCAGCTTGTACAGGGCAGAAAAAATACTGTAAGGGCTACAAATTGAGTGCAAGAGGGATATGACATTGTTTTTCACTTGAAACAAAACACACCACCTCTGACCCATGGGCACCTGGGTGTTTTTTAGGCCTTTATGAAATGCTCTGTGCAGCAGAACATCATTTATTGATATCGTTGAAGATGTAACTATTGTGTTCATCCCCAGTACTCGAGCCATTTTTGGCAGAAAACAAAACAAAGACCTGGACTGCTCAAGTACCATTTTAAGCCCTTTCTTGATCTTTCCTGCTGCCCATGCAATTTGAATACAAACATGATTACAAAGGAGATGCTCAGTCTGCAGGTATAGGAACTTTTAAATGCTTTTAACTAGGTGCATGACTTAATCTTTATTACAGGAACACAACATATTTTGATTGGACCTTTTAATAGCTCTTTTACTAATGTTAAAGGTTAAATGTTAAACGATCTATTTTTGATAAGCTACTGAACTTTGGAGAGAACTATTTTTATTTGCAGAAAATTTTTTAGCAATAATTAAAAAATAAAAAATAATATAATAAAATAATAAAATAATTTTAAAATCCTTTGTTCAGTTTCACAGTGCAGTGTTTTTTAAATTGGGAGAAAGCAAAATTAATTTCCAATGTTGCTTTTAACTAAAAAAAAAGCATTTTAAAGTGCTTTTTAGCAGTTTGCCCTCTTAAAGCATTAAAAATTTTCCTTAGCTGTTTCTGTATACTCTCTTCAATTTACCAGTTGACTCATGTATGTGCAGACATATACAAATACTGTGATCAAGAACTGAACAAATGTAGAGAAAACTATGAGAAGATGAGCAGAAAGGATTATTTATCTCTCCCAGCTATTTCCATCTCTGAGTCAGTTGTCCTGCCTCACCCCAAGCAATCTGAGCTTCTTGCTGAGGGTGTCTGAGGTTCTACTTGGAAAAGTGGTGATTGTAAACATCAGGAGCAGATGGGCTGCAGAGACGGTGTGCAGCCTGTGAAGACACCAGGTGGAACCTGATGTTTAGGAAAACAGGACAGCTTTAGGATGGGTGAGAAACTGAGATGCAGAAGGAAATTATTTTAGACCTGTGAAGCGGAGAATGGTCTGAGGAAAACCAGACAATTGATAAAGAACATGCTGCCTCTGCCTATCTGGCACACTTGTAATATCAGAGTGTCCACATTTGGAGTTTTCTCACTGTCCTTTTCTCACCTCTTGGTTCAGCTTCCCTTAGAGCTCAAAGAACTGCAGCAGCCAGGGCCCAGTTGTACCAACCACTCACTTCAGTATTAGATATTCTACTATTATACCCTGTAACCCTTTCACACAATCCTGTCATTTCTAAATCATGCCCCCAGGAGTCAAGATTTTCAGGAAAACCTGTTTTCATCCCATAATCTGTGATTGCAGCTCCAGCACTAAACACAACCTCATGTTTAGTTCCCTTCCCCAGCAAAAATTTTCCTACAAAATCTTCAGTTTTATTCAAATTATATTCAATTTTATTCAAATATATTATATTCAGTATTACACTACAGGATTACCTTAACAATATTATTCATTATTCACACACCATATGAAAACATAAGGTGCTTTAAGCCTTATCTTGCAGTTACCTCTAGATTTTAATGTAATCATAATTCTAACTCTGGTTTACCTGTATTAAAGAAAGAAATTTCAGTGAACTGCAAAAAGATTACTGCATTTTTCTGAAAATTCCTCAGTATAATTTTTTCTCAAGTGAATGAGTTGAAAAAGTTCAGAAAGTCAAACAAGTAACAAAAAAAACCAAAATCAAACCAACTAACCAACCAAAAAAAAACTCAAAGCAACCAACCAAACAAACAAAACAAAACTCAAACATATTCCAGAGCATCTTCCTTTGTTTGTAAGGAAGAGGATTTTTTTTCTGTATTTCAGAATTTGAACAGATTACAGAGATCCTGTACCTCAAAACCTACAGAATAAATGAGAACCTCCAGCTTGGCTTTTAACAGTCAAAAAAACAAATACCTTCCTTTTTCCTTGTTCAACACAGGAGCTCAATGATGTCATCAAAAATGAGCAAGGTGATGTATATTGTACAAACTAAACTACTCTTCTAAACAATTTCTGTAGGTTTGAAAGAAAACTATTCAACAATCTTTACTGCTGCCACATGCAGTAGATTAAGAATTGAGGTTTTATGCTCACAACCAGAGAATTCTGGTTTTCTCCTTGCTACAAGTGGGCACGGTGAAAGTATGTATTTTGCAAAACAAGTGTCATATCATATGAAAGTACCACACTAAGACTCCAAAAGTGAGACTACAGTCTCTTGCAAAGCATCAATGGGTGTTGTGTCAATAGCTGGCAGCAGCTGCCACCAGTGGGGTGGCAGGAGGGGATTCCCTTACAGAGATACTGCAGAAACCACACATACATTTTTTAACCTGTGATCTCACTTTTTATTTGGTTTACATGTCTAAAAAAACCCAAGAGCTAAAGCATCTACACAGAGTCTTTTCATCAACACTTACCACATGTCAAGGCAGGTGGAATATTCTGTTGATCCCAGAAGGACATCTGGAGGCCTGTACCATAGAGTTACCACTTCATTGGAATATGTATGACTAGGAACTGATTTAGCTCTTGCAAGACCTGTGGGGTAAACACAAATACATTAATGCAAACAATGCAAAGAAATAGTTTGCTGTACAGTTACAATCTAAAAGGATATATAAGCATGTATCACATAATGTGACAGGCATGTTGCAAGAGTATTTTTCTTCTAGAACAGGAGTATTTTACTTAATAGCAGCATCTATCATTAAGTACCTGGCTAAGCAGAGCTGTGAATATTATGAAGGGATAATAAAATATGCTTTTCATAATGACAATTATGGCCCAGAAGAGATGCAAAGATATACTGTAGTATACCTAAATAAAAGACAAATAAACCAAGATTTTAATTGCCATTAACTGCTTATCCTGAGGCATGATTAGTCTCCAATTTCAGTGTTATTTATAAGAAGAAAATGAAAAGGAAACTCCAAGACAAATGATGTCACAGATGAGATTTGGCTTCTTAGAGAAGCCTAGGAAACCTTCAACAGCTTACACTGCAAAGCCCAGCCTGCTTACTCAAGTTTACATTTGAAAGCTGTAGACACACTTACACATTTCCATTCAAATAAATATTAATATTGCAGCAGTACAGCAGAAAATGGTATGTAAAAAATTCCTCTCCATCTCAAGAATTGTGAATTGGCAGTTTGCCAATTTTGGAAATAATTTCAATAAAATCTCTGGCCTACTAAAGATATAATATTTACAATAATTGTCTTTTAAGCTTGTCAGTCATCTAAAAGAATTCACATTACTACACCATCTAAGTAAAAGAGAGATCATCGTATGCTATAAACTGAGAAGTTTACGAGTATGTTTCTCCTACAGAAGACTCTCTCTTCCAGAAAATGGAAAAGATCTTCAGGGCTAAGGTGACTCTTCGTAGCATGGGCCTGCAAATGCTTTTTTCAAATTATCTGATCCTAGCTACTGCACTGAGAACATCCACTTCCTTGCTGGGAACACTGGACATGCACAAGTAATGGAAATCAGCAGAATGCAGTACTGGGTGCATTTTTGTGTCTTCCTGAACTACTGGTTTTTCCTTTCAGATGGAATAGCTATAACAGAAAGTCATGTTTTACACCTTACAGAAACAAAGAAACAAAGTCATACACTCAGAAAAAAATAAGCAACATGAGAATTCCTGAAAGAGTGCAGAAGGGAGTTCTTTGCCCCTTTCTTCTTAATACACTAGAAAGGTTATCTATGAACATTTACTGTCTGAATATATCTCCATAGCAATGATAGCCAATCTTGCCAGCATACTGCATTATCAGGTGATTATAGCAATTAGAGCAGTGTAGGGAATAATTTTAATTGTATGCCATGATCTCTTCTTTTAAAAATTACATCTGAAATATGAATACTTTTTTTTTTTTTTTTTTAATTTGCAGTCTTCTTCAGTTTCTTTAAGGTTTGTGCACCTGTCCATCAGCTTGATGAACAATTTGGCTTACCAAGACAACCCAGGGCTGGCCAGGTACAGCCCCAAGGAGGCCACATCATGTGTTCCATAGTGTCTCTGCCTCCAGAGACTGGTTTTGGCTTCTAGGAAACCAGAAACCACCAACAGCTCAAACTGGTGAGCAGTTCTTATTCCTGGCACACAGAACCATTAACAAGCCTGAGTTTCTGTGCATCTATATTCCATGTGAATAAACTGAAACAGTATTCCCTGAATTTGTGGATATGGACCTACAACTATTAAGCAATTCAAAAATTATGAAAGGATTTGAGAAGTCTGCACGGTGAATGATTCCATCCTTTTTGCCTGTTTGAGCCCTCCCCTTAGTCTTGTCTGAGGAAGACAGAATTTGTTTGCAAATTCTAAACTTCTACCAAGTCTTCACAGGAGAAGAAGCACAACCAAGCAGGGAAAAGACTTCTTGAAGAAGCCACATGATGCATTTTGGGGAAAATTGTCAAAAGACTTAAGAGCTTGTGGGATGACAGACAAACTCAAATGTTCACGATACATTGATCCACACATTCCAGAAATCTCCCATGCAGAGAGAAATGAATACCCAACTTGTCATCCCAGAAATTTGCAGGTGTTGTAGTCAGCCCAAGCACACCTTTCCTCCTCTCCTGTGACTATTCACTGTAGAACCAGTCCTCCCCTTCTGCTGGGAATGCCACCCATGCTGTTTCCTCAATATACTGCTTCTAGATCTCCTTCACCTCTAATCCATTCCAGGTTAATGAAAATCCATCTTATTTTCAAAGTCCCAGCCTGTTGGACAACTAAATGTTTTTCTTAAATCCATTCTTCTCTCCCAAAACACTATGAAAGTTTCATTTGAGGTTGGCTCTGCACCTAGTTTCTCAGTTATTAAGAGGATCATTAATGGAATTGAGAAACAATGAAACAAAATCTTAATTTGTAAAAGCAAGCTGAGACCATACATTTGTATCAGACAGCACCACCAAGTTAAGAGGTGTTTTAGTTTGAGTTAAACCATAACAAAAGGCTTATGAGTACAGGCCACATGTTTTAAGCTGTGGCAAATTGGTTTCCTAGTTGGCCACATACACTGCTTTGGAAAGTAATTGAAAAAATGGAAAGCAGGAGTGAACAACCAGGGGAAATACTTAGAAAAGCTAAAATTTGGAAGGGGAAAATTTGCCACAGTCACTCACTCACTCCCCTTGTGCAGGACTGACAGGACCTGAATCAGGCTAATCCCTCAGAGGAGCTGCTTTCTCACAGGGAGGGAGCAGCCTTTGCTTTTTCTGAATAATTCCCTGCTCTGCATAAAGAGTACATTTAGCAATAATGAACACTTTCACTCAAAATTAATGCAAATGTTTCTCACTGCACATGAGATATGAAAAAAATACTCTCATCTTTCAGATATATTTACAATCCAAAAGGAATGCTATAAAAATATATTTGTGAAACATCAAGATACTACATTTCTTGTTTTGATGGTCCAGATGCAAATAGGTGCCAGTTACCAGGGTTTTTTCAGATATCCTTCTGCAAGAAAACTTGCTACATATTTTATACCCCTTTGCACATCCAAATATGCTTACTCATGCAAAATTTATTTAAGCACATCCTTCAACAGAAAGAAAACTGAAGGGTAGGATTAATTAGCACAGCATGTTAGATCACTTTCTTTAAGAGTTCCCTGTCTGTTTCCATGGTTACACTACAGGAAGAATGACAATCTCATTTTAAAAAAGCAGAGCTTATAAGGGGATCATCAAAACTTCCAACCTTAATGGCCCATGTGCATCAAAGCCACAAGGTAAGTGGCAGATCACCAGGTGAGTGCACAGCATTTACATATTGCTGCCTGAGCACTCTTTCAGCCTGGGCAGGTGGAGGAAGGAGCTCGTGGCAAGCAGTGACCTCCCCTCCAATCCCTGTGTCTTACAAAGATAAAAGGTCAGCACGTGTCCTGCTGTTGCAGCTCTATTTTGAGAGGAGGAATCCAAGGATAAGGCCCAGTTATTAAAATTAAGGTTGTGCCAGACCCACTGGGGATCTTGTGTGTAATTATGGGAAGGACAGACACTGTTTAATGTTCTCCAGGCACTGACTCCTATGACCATTATTTACCCAAAATGAAAGAAGAAACTGTTCTGATGCATTACGTACTGCAAGGCTTGCACAACATCATCTAGCTGCTCTGTGGCACAAACCACAACTTAATTTTAACTCATTCATTAAACAACAGCTCAGGGTACTCTGGGAAGCCCTGTATTTAAAATACAGAGTGAATGATTTATGTCTATGTATGTTTATGTCTTTAACACAGAAAATCCCCTGCTGTCTCCTATGCTGAACTTTAAAACAATCCTCTTTTTATTCAAGAAGAAATTTTCTTGCTTGGTAAACACAATTGTCTCTGCTTCATCTGGCTGTATCTTAGACTCAGATAGACTCAATTTGCCTAGTATCAGCTATTGACAAAACATATTACACTGATTTATTACTGTAATTTTAAAATTACATTTAGCTTTTACAAGAGGCTGGAGCTACATTCAGATTCGAGACCTATCCAATACACACATCTTTGGCTACATGAGCACAAATATTAATATTTGATACCTTTCTAGCTGCAGGATAGCTTCCTAGTCAACTTCATATGACAATCAGGAAGCCTTTGTTCACAGCAAATATGATTCTGCAAATGAGAAAACCAGTCACGTCTACAAAAACAAAGGCTTACCAAGGATGTGCATGGTTTCCCTTTCTATTATACCTTAAATGTGTTGAGCAGTTTATTATTTTGATTTAGATGTATTTTAAAAGGCTGTAGCAAGCATGCTAATAATAAGGTGTTTTTCTTGTTGCTTTTCCTTGATTCAGGTTTTTTATGTCCTTCCTTTTTTAGCTTCCTGTTTTGTTTATTTAACAACTATTTTGTTTGAGGTAGATGGTTTATTGAACCATGTAACAAGATTAAAATGTTGCTAATGTATTCTGTTGTAGATCATGAACTGTCAACTTAACCTATTTACTCAGCTACTTGTTTTCCACATTTATTCAGTGAATACTTGAGCGGCTACAAAAACCAAAAAAGTGAAATGGGTGGAGACACTGACACTGCTTCAATGAAGTGGTCAGCACTCTAAGCCAGAAGCAAGTTCTTGGCAACCAAAAGTGTCCTACAGCCTTTAGGTCCCTCTGCTGTTTATCTGAATGCATCTGTCTCCAACATGAAGCTTTACCAGAGCATCTGAGTTAAATTCCTCTCAAATAAGATAAATTACCTACAATATCCTATGTCCTGGTCCTAATATAGCCATTAACTTATGATAGTGCTGTTCATTTATAAAAGTTACTCATGATCAGAGAGAAACTAATTAGGATCTCAAATTAGTATTCCCAAAATGCACTTGAGCAATGACTAATCTTCCTAACTGAAGTGCAGGGGTCAGTTTTCAAGAGACAGAGAGAAGTAAGAAAGACAAAAGGTATGTGTGCCTCTCAGCCTGACTGGTTTTTCCAGCTGTTATCAGCTGTTGTAATAAAAGATTATTTTTCCCTGCAAGTCTTATCTTGTGTATGTCTTCAGACAATCACTTACAGTAACACAGACAATAATTATTCTAGTCTGTGAATAGGACTAAAGTGTCAGTTGACAAACACAAGTTACAGAATGGGGAGACACAGAAATACTTTTCCTGCTACCAGAAAGAATGACTTTAGCACTCATGAAAAGTGTTTGCCCCTTTCCAACAAATCCAGTATCATTTTTTTATTATAACCTCTCTCCCCTGCTCCCTGTGCCTCCCAAAGGATCATAAGGAATAGAAAAAAGGGACACAAGAAAGAGCTCAGCTCTTGATGGTATATTATAAGATCACTTTGCTTAATTTTTTTTTGAAAGTTATCATAGTTATAAAGTTGTTTATTTTTTTTGCTTTAAAATCCTTGTAAATAATTTCTGATATGTTCTGAAAAAAGGCATTTTTACTGGATTCCTTATGGACATGGTATATATGCCCACAATAGCCTTAAAAGGCAATTGATTTAAATTTGGATTTTTATTTAACAATCTGTTGTTTCATAAAAAGTCTATGAGAAGATGATGTCCTCTACTCCCATAAATGCCCCAGCAGGAACATACCACTGTGCTAATAAGGCTGTAAGTGAAAATGTCAGAATTACTCATTTCACAGTGAAGTTATTAGGTATGAAGGAAAGAGTTAACAATTGCTGAACAGATGGTTTTAAATTGGAAAGATCTGCAGAGTGCAGGGAGGAAGTTCTAGAAAGGACAAACGGGCAGAAAATAATTCTTCACTGAAAATGAGAGCTAATGCATCTCAGGATATTTTAATATTCCTTGAGAAAAGAGAGAAAACAGGGAAGCAGTTATGAATGAATGAACCTAATCAATACTGGACAATTGTTTGTGTAATAGTAATAATTTACATGTGGAATTTTAAGACATGACTAATGAACTTGCAAAGATAAGAATGGTAGCAAACCACTTTCACACAGCTTTGAGGTATAAAGGTTTCATCACCACTAGGATTTTCCCATAACAAATGAAAGGACAAAAGAAACAAAAAAATATTCAGGAGAACAGTGTTGTATGGAGACAAATTGAGAGCTATGGGTGTCCCATTTGGTGAAGTACAATAGTCCACCAACAGTCCACAGAAGCTAACAACCTACTGCAGGCTACTGTGTTTGAAGCTAACAATTTACTGTGATCTCTACCTTTACAACTAAAAGCAGGACAGCAAGAGTCATTTCTGGATTACTCCATCCAGCATTCAAGTAAAAAATGAAGCAACCCTTTTCAACTGCTACCTGGATAACTTATCATTTGATAGGTATGGCATGAGACAGGTTAAATACAACACAGCAGTAAAGAAATAAATATGCTTGCTCTCCAAGACTTATCTTTTTTAGAAATTCATCACACAGACAAACTACCTCCCCCTCTGCCCAGGTGCAAAGAGCATTGAGCACACACCAGATGCAACTCAATTGTATACAGGGCATCAGCACCATTAAAGTCCTTCTAGTTTCATGTTGTATTAAACCTGACAGCTGAAGAACTGTTTAATAAGAACAATTCGGTGCTGCTGTAGTGATCCACAGTTTCCACATGGAAACACAAAAGCTAAGTTTCACTGACAGTTTTATGTTTGAACATCTAATCCCAGTTGTGAAAAGGTGATGCCATTTATGGTTCTCTCCACCTACTGAAGGAGTCCACAACTCACTGAAGTGAATCCATGCAGTGCTGGACAAAAGGCAACAATAATAGCATGGCTACTGGCATGTTACTCTATGGAGTGATTTATTCCAGTGGGATCTGTTTTGTTGATCTATTATGTCCTACCTAACTGTAAAATATCTGGATGACTTTGATGAAGAGCATATCTCTAGTCATGGTCAGCTACTAAAAACCTAATCAAGTAGCTGCAAATTCACTTGAACTTGTCTAGGATAAGTAGTTTATCAAGAACAAGGCTACATGAAAAAGCAAGTATTTGAACAATATTAACATCTATGATAATATTTTTGAAAAGCAGATCTAACAAGTATTTTGTTGATAACTCAAACAATGCTGCCATTTGACATCACCCTGCAGGAGTGGAATCTGGGTAATTGAAAATTTCAGCACCCATGGGTGCTGAAACCACCAACTCTTAAAACACAAGGTCTTACTTATGTATAAATGTATAAATGACACAATTCCATGGCTAGTATCCACCAGATCCCTGCCCCTGTGCTGCAGAGCCAGTACAAGTGGGTTTGATGTGCCTCCTTTTCCAGCCAAGGTGTGCCCTGAGCACACACCCAACCCTGCAGAATAACTTTGGTCCCTCAGCCACCCTCAGCTCACCAACCAGGGCTGCCCTGCCTGGCACAACCTGTTCTCTAGAGCTCATGGAGTTTAATCCAGGCTGCTTCCTGTACCTGAGCCACACTATTTGTAGATAACACAAATATTTAGCTGACTTTTGTCATTGCTGCAGTGTGGTATCTCACAACTTACACATTCCCTTAGTAGGTAAAACACAGTCTTGGAGTTCTACCAAAGAGCTCCAGTCCGTTTTGCATGTGTTATCACATTAGTGCATACATTCACACACTAGGTAATACCCACAGTATCTAAAGCCACATCTCACTGCACACGCTTACATCAGAGAAAAATTATCTCAAAAAAGACATTGGTGTGAAATTAACAAAATGGAAAAAATATCTCAATTATATTAAAGCTTCTTTAAATGCAAAGAACAAAATAACTACAAAATAACGTGAAAATTTCAATAATTTTCAAAATTGTTTCCACTTTGCTTTCAAGAGTTAAGCCACTAAGAAAATCTGTTTAAGCACTGTTGCTTCTGTAAAGCAATATTATAAAGCAACATCTAACAACAGAAATCTCTTGAGTCTCAGATTCACCTGTTCAATTGAATTGCTCCTCAAAACTCATTTAATGTATATGTCATCTTAAATTATCTGAACCACAAATCTTATAAGAAAACTTTTATGTGAGAGACATTCCAATATGCTTAGGTCTAAATTATTATTTGACTTTGCATCAGTAATAAGACATCCATATTCCTGCAGAGCCATCTATTCAGTTCTTAATATAATTTGTCAAAGAAAAAGAAGAAATGAAAGCAGACAATTTTATTTTTTAAAAAATTACATTAGAAGGGCATTAAGGCTATTTCCTTAAATTCTGGAAATATGTCGTTAAAACCCAACTGCTCCTAATGCAGAATTTTTCTCTAAAGTGATAATAAATTCTAAAATGCCACTGCCAGAATGGCAAAGCTGGAGCTATACAACCCAATCTAGTTCTTTATGTACAGATGAAAGCCTACCAAGTCAGTAGAACTGCAAAACCTGTATTATAACTAATAAAACAAGTTAAAATCTATTTGTACTGAAACCAAGCCATTTTTTTATCTATTCAACTTGGGGACAATGGATGCACTTCTGACCACGGTGCTCAATAAAAAATTCCTTGTAGATTGCAAGCAAAGGATCCCCATGAGTACTTTGACCACTGACAAACTACTACTGTCATACTGTTATTGAAGCATTCCAAGCTTTATTTCAACCATTTACTCTATCAAATTTGCATGTGTGAACCAACTGTTAGTTTATGTAAGTATGTCTCATTTAGAATCACAGCCCACAACCTTGTAGTAAAGCTGGTGGTAATCCTAAGCACTGTAAGACAGAATGGAAAAAGGATTGCCAAAATATCAAGAAGATAACATTAGGTGTTTGTGTTTATAAAGTACATTTCAGTGATTTGCTGCCTTTCTTCTTATCAGTCCCCTCACCTTTTTTTTAAAATTTAGTTAGTTTTTTCCTAAGGTCTACAGACAGGTCAGACCTCAACCAAAGTTCCAGCCTGCTGGAAGGGTCCAGAAATAACTTAAAAACATTGCAATGACATATGCTTAAAAGCAAATACAGTCACAAAAGCAAGTAAATAAATTTGATGTCCAAGTGACTTAAAAATTGTTGCAATAAGAATGATATGACATGGCTGTTGGTGGCAATAAAAGAGACTACATCTGAAAATCTCCTACCTTATTTCCAATGAAAATAGCACAAAAAAATTGCAGCACAATTTGAAATATTATGAGCCAGAAAAGCCAAAGGTGGATACAATCAACCTTGGAGAAGAGCTTGATGACCTTTATTTAGGTTAAGTTCTAACCTGCCATTCTCTCCACCAAGTAAATCAAAAGTTACTCAGCACCATTTTCTCGCCATGCAAAGCTGTTGTTAATGTTCCCACATCACCCAAACATAAAGTTGCTGATTCCTGATTCTTCCACCTTCAAATTTTTTAACTTTGTGTCTTTCAAATTATAAGACCAAAAGGTCAGGCAAAGTATGGTTATTTGTAACATACATAAGGGTGACTACTTGCAGTTATCATTTATTTCAAGCACTCCTGATCACTTCTGGCTATCGTCAAGGCTAACTGATGCAGGGGAAACTCTCATCCTAATGCAGGTAGCCCTGCAAGCACAATTTTAATTTACATCAGGACGAATTATGCATCTATGAATATATTAATTCAACCAGCACTGTGTCTTTCAGAAGGAATGAAAAAATTCATGCATAAATTATTAAGAATTACCTAGATGAAAAGTGACTGTGTTGCAGGAAAGTAAGGTTTTAAACTGACTGAGACAAAACAAATGATGCTATAAATTACAGAGCCATCATTTCTTTAAAATGCAATCTCAATTATGGAATTATTTCAGACCATGTTAAAGGCACATTTCTCTTAATAAACTGCCAGTTCTGTTCACGTTAATCTTTTTCTTTGCATATCAATATTTTTGCTCTGATTGGTGATGAATTTTTTCTTCTTTAATCCACACCTTTCCCAGTTAACCTTTAATATCTACATAGCTGATTATTTCCTGTGTAAAATAAATCTGCATAACTATTAACACACTAATGACATTAAAATAATTTCAAAACTTGGCATAATTTTCTCACTACATAATACAGTATGTTCTCTTAAATAAGGAAGCATAAAACAAAACCATAATCAGACCAAGAAAGCAAAGATAGAGAGTACTATAGGAGCTACCTGGAGGCCTATATTCAAAAGCCATGAGCATGTGCCTTTACCATGAGCAGCTACTTTTCCTTCAGTATTTTTCCCTGCAACTACTGAAACAAGCAAAGAAGTTTCAAAACAATAAAGTTTTAGTGAAAGTTTGATATTTTAAATACAGGCCCTTGTAATCATGATAATCAAAAGGATATGGAGAGGTGTAAGAAGAAAAAATGTTCTCATGTAAAACTGAGAAAACACCATCACATGACCAAAAAGGATTAAAACAATATTTGTTTTAAATACATCTACAGGTTCATATGGCTGGATGGGTGGATGGATGGGTGGATGGATGGATCTCTTTTGTACAGATCAGTTCTCCATATCTTTTGTGCCATGTCTTTTGAGCAACCTAGCTCACACTTAAGTGAGCAATACAAGGCAATTAAAAAAAAAAATCATGATTATCATAATAACACAGCACTGAGCTAGCTACAGTACAGATGACATTCAAATCCCACGTTCTTCTAAACACAAAATACTGAAACTGATTTTTCATTGCAGTTGTTTTAATGGTGTCATAACCAACTTCCTTTATTACCCTTAATGTATAATTAAGATGCTTTCCTCCTATTTAAAGGAATATATTTAAAGGATATAACTCTCACTTGTAACAATAGAGAATTGCATTGAACTCTAAGTGATCTGAGATGCATTTAACAGGGGACCCATTTAATGAGTCACAGCAATCTCCAGGTCCTTCATGCTTTTTAAAAAATAAAGCATTTTCCTTTTCAGTCAATAATCCTACACAGTGCTTCTCAGTGGACAGAGCTTAAGTTAAAGCATCTGCTTTAGCAAAAGCTGAAAAGTCTTGCATTTAAAGAATTTTAATTTCAATTCTTAAAAAACCAATCAATGAAGACTAGCATAGACAAAAATTCAGTAAGTGTCTTTACTTTGTATTAACAATTGGCAGAGAGAAGTTAAAGTCTTAGTTGAATACAGAACCTCCCTACAGTTCTTACTGTTCTGCTGTCTCCAGATAGCAAAGCCATGTCTATTCTATTCTTTTTTCATAGACCATGAAACTCAATTTCTGCCCATGAGGGATTCTTACTGAGTTGACTCTCACATGGTAATTTTTTGTACAGATTTAACTGGTACCTCAATAGCTCTGTGAAACAAATTAGATGGAGATCCATTATGAGAACAAAAAACCAAATAAATAGGAGAAGAAACATTTCCAGCACCACAAGACCTCACTTTCTCCTGCATTTTCATCTCTGAAGCTCAAATGCCAGAAATCACATCTACCCCTTTATACTGCTGTTGTTTGAAATCTTCTGTCACCTACCCATCTGCCTCCCCATTTCACCACAGGTCTGGGCATCACAACAGAAGGTCACAAGCACAGCATATGAAGCTCTTTCTCCTGGGAGGGATAAAGAAGAATGCAGCTTTGGCTACCTCCTGACAGCAGCCAGTTACACCATTAGAAACTGAGAAGGAAGGCCTGGGGGTGGAAAGAAAGCCTTTGATCCTTGGAAAGGAAAATAAATAACATGGCAGCCTGCCCCAGCTCTCTGAGTCCACAGTGCCCACAGCTTTTGCAGCCTCCAACATTTATCTTTCCCCCAAGAAAAAAGATTTGAAGATGCCATAGCTTCCTATCAGCTCTGCTCCTAAGCTCTGGCCTTACTTTGCCTGGCTCTAGAAAGTGTGGCCAGCAAGGCTGACTCAGTCACAGCCATGGAGGCTATTCCAGGACAAGCACACACAGCCTGCTCTGCTGCTCCAGCCCCCAGTGCCACTGCAAACAGCACCAGCAGCTTCTGCTCTCCGTGGAAAATCAGGTATTTTAAAATTATAAATTATAAAAGTAACTGTACTTTCCAAAGACCTGTAAGCTGACTCAGGTTTGAGCGGTTTGGGGTTCACTTTCCCACTTCCTCTTTTTCCAGTTTCCTCACAGCATTGTCACTGGAGTCATCTTCCTTTCTTGATATTTATTACAACTAGAGTCTTCAAAGAAGCCCATTTCTGTCCCTCCTGAGGGGTAAAAGAACCAATTCTTCAGATTTCAAAGCTGTTACCAGAAAGGAACAGGCTGCACCTGGAGTAACAGCAACCTCCCACAGGAATATGGGAAAAAAAATTAAAAGAAATGTTTTTTCATTCCATGTTCAACTCAGGCAGGGTATTAGAGGGGTCTGTGGACTATGTTTGGGGTAAACTGGTTTTCTTTACCAGCAGCAGCCTCTGATAACCAATACCCAGAGAGCTTCCATCCTTCCTCTAGAGCCTGCAGAAGGGCTGGTGGGGAGGGCAGGAGCTGTGCAGGGCCAGCAGCCCCAGAGGTGACCAGGCTGCTCCTGCAGCTCAGCCCAAAAGGCTTGGATGCTCATTAGGGTCCCTTAAAGCCAGGCAAACAAAGGGAGCCAGCCTGTGTAACCAAGGCACTCTCAGAGGAATTCTGCTAACAATTTCATCAAGCTTCACCAACAACATAATACCAGCTCTTTGGGTATTGAGACAACTCCTTATATCAGCATCTTCAAGAGCTGATACCCTGTGGAACATTTACACAGGAAAAACATCACAGTTATCCATGCAAGCAATCTTTTATGCTACTCAGCTTTTCATATGAATTTTATACAGTACATTATAAAGAAACCCTAGTGGGATTCTTACTGTGAAGAAAAAAAACCTACTCTTTTTTCAACTTGTCAACATAGTTTTAGCCATTTTAACAGTAAGCTCTACAGGAATAACCTTGTCCCTCATGACATACCCCTGTCATCCTCTCCACAGAAAAATCTATATGGAAATGCATGGAAACATCCCCTCTAATACTCAGCTGCAGTTTTAAACTGCCACTCCATTGAGTATAATTCCCTTTATTATAATCCTCAAGCCTCTTTGCTCCTGCTATCTATTATTAATCATTCTATGTATCTAGAAGGATGCATGGTTGAATCATACTGACTTGATTCTTTTACTACATCAGAGGAGTTTATAATAACAAAATTCCAAAAGCTTAAGGCAGGACTTTCACCGTAATACAGACCTCCTGCAGATCCTTACTCATCCAGAGATCCCCAAAGCCAACAAAAAGCAGGCAGGAAAAGATTCAGGGTCAATGGTATTTGAGAGACTAAATGAAAGACATTTTCATGAGGATGCCATGCTGTTTTTCCTCTCCTCTATTCATTCCCACAGATGAGAAAGAGCAACTCTTGTACTGCAGAAATAAGTATTAAAGCTCCTGATGCTCCTTGTCACCCACCTTGCAACACTAGCATTTGTTGGTAGTGCTACTGAAGTTTAAAGATTTTTTTTTTTAAAGGACTAAAATTATCAAAAATTTGGGCAGGGGTTGGGAGGGAGGGGAAACATCCATTCAAGTATTTCCAAAATTTTTCAATTTAGAAAATTATCAACCATCAATTTTACCTATCCTTGCAAATTATACTCAAGTTAACAATACTTCTAGACCTGTTGTTCCATACTTTGAAATTGTATTATGCACTTGTGTGCCTGCTATGTAGATACCAAAACTAGGCAGGTGCCTGCATAGTTTATACACCCTATCTTGGAGCCATTGCACAGAGAAAAAGGCAGTATACATACTTAAAAAAAAGGCATCTAATTAAAAGATGTGATTACACAGAAGGTCTTTGCACTTACAATAAGTGCACAATCCAAAACAGAGACCAAACAGATCTTCAAACTTCACATTCATGCACTTCACACAGCTCACTTCTGTTGCAGGTCTAACAGAACAGATGAAAGGGAAGATCCACAAACAAGAAATTCCCTGAGAAAAAAAGCCCTGCAGCAGGTTGATCATCTCAAAGGTGAAGCAGGCAAGGGTCCTACAGTGACTTGGCCAGTTTCTCTCACAGCCTCAAAAGTGCTTCTACTGTGTCATATGCTAGTCAAGCCTAAATGTATTGTACTCAAGACACATGACCTGCTGATATTCTCAGTATATTAAAAGATGTCTGCTCAAAGCTATGTAAACATTTTATCAGAAAATATTTGTTAACAAGTATAACTATGTATTTTTCAACCCAGAAAGCAAAATAATATTTTAACTACATAATGTGTAAGAGCAGTTGTGCTATGCTCAGAATAAAGGTCCACATTGTTCCTGGAGATGTCAGAATATTAGATTGCTAGTGGCTCTTTTCAGAGAATAAGAAAGAAGGCATGAAAACAGTAAATCCTTCCTGGAAAGTCTCACACAGAAGTTGAGATCTACCTCCCACCTGATTATTGTCAGCTACTTAGGGACTTGGTGCTGGAGTTTATTAAGCATGATAATCTGCATGCAAACATAATTGATTAGCCAATCTGGATTTATATCAGCATACACAATAGCTAAATACTAGTATCCAATCATTAAGAAACAAAACAAAACAAGCACAGTATTTACTGAGTCACAGAACCACACAAGGAGGAGAATTTACCTAGTTCAATATGCCAGATTGCTCGAGGCTTAGTCCAGTAAGGGCAGCAAACAGAGATTTCATAACATCTCTGCTGCTCCAGTGCTGAAGTACTTTCATCTTTCATACCAACATTTCCTTCCCTATAGCCAGTTGTGTTTCAGCTTATGGCCATTATCCCTCATCCTCCCACCTAACTAAAGAACACTGCCATGTCCTGGGTAATCAACTCTTAAGGCACTGGGAGACTGCAGAGCTCCTCATTCCATTACAGAAGGCAGTCCCATGGATCAAGCATTATATACCTTGACTAAAACTGGCAAATACTTTCTTCACATGTACAGAAAGTATTTCCAAGAAGCCTCACTCCATTATTTGTTATGGGATAATGGTTGACCAAGCTGCAGTACTCCAGACCTTCTTTCTTGCCCTTCTTGCAAATGGGTAAAACAGTAACCTTTTTCCAGTTATTGGGAACCTCCCTCAATCTGTCAGAGATCACAGAGAGCAGCCTGACAATGGCATCAGCTGTCTCTCCCAGTACACTCATGTGCATAGTGTGATTCTTGGGTTTGCCCTGGGCAGGGCCAGGACAAGGACTCTATGATGGTCCCTTCCTGAGGGCAGACTGATAGGATCTGTAGTTCCCCAGATCCTCCTTTCAACCCCTCTTGTAGATGGGTTTCACATTTGCTAACCTCCAGTCATCTGGGACCTCCCCAGCTAACCAGGATAAAAATATAAATTATGGAGAGTGGCTTGATGAGCTCTTCTCCAGCTCCTTCAAGTCCCTCACATGAATCCCATCTGGACTCACAGACTTGTGAGTGTCTAAATGGCACAAAAGGTCACTAAGCACTTCCTCCTGGATTGCAGGGGCTCTGTTCTGCTCCCTGTCCATGTCTGTCAGCTCAGGGGGCTGGTGTCCCTGAGGATTATTAGCCTTTCTGTTGAAGGCTGAGGCAAAATTCTTATGGTGTTACTCATTAGAGGTTTAGAATATTTTATTTCTACTTAAGACTGACATATGCAGGAGAGGAAATAAACAAAATCATAGACAGCAAAATTCACACCACAGGATCAAAAACTTCATTCCATAAGAATTCCTAATATACTTTACATCCCTCTGGAATGTTAATTAGATTTTAAAAAGAATGCAGGTATGGTGTTCAAAGACTATTTTTCACAGCAACAATTACTCAAGATGTAGCCTCCCATATTATATCTTCTCAAGAAAGCCATTTTTTATAGCTCATCCATTTTTAATTTGATAAAGCCTCTATATTCTGTGCTCCCTTTTCATTTGACTGCTGAGTTTTCTCATAAATGTTCATTTCCTAGCAGCTACAGCACAATGAACAGAAAAGCAAACCACTGTTCATCTGAACAAAGACACTCCCACACAGTGAAATATCCATGTCTGGGAGCCCTGCTATAGAAAAACACATGCCCACAGTCATTCAAAGATTCCACTTCAGCCACAGTGCAATGCACTGGCAGACATGAATAGCCTTTCTTCTACCTTGTTTATTCAAGAACTATGATCCACTACCCTGCTTTTAGGTATTTGATATCCTACAGTGAAGAGATTAAAAAGCCTGACACCAAATTAAAAACTTCAGACACAATGATGATTTTTTTGGTAAACTTATGAAACCAAAATCTGAAGGTCTTGTCCTTAGAGACTAAAAGGCCTTTGCTCAAGGATTTATATTTATTATGCTAGCAAAGTCAATCCTATCTCTAACAGACACTGATTTCTTGATAGGTTCTCTCCTGCCTTGAGTGCATTTGAAAGCAAAGCAACCATCTTTCAAATTTCCACACAGTTCCTCATGTAATTAATCAAGTATACAATCTAAACCGACTTCCATTCCAAGCACATTATTGCAAATCAGTCATTTGTGGGAGTAAAACATAAAGAGAAATAGGACTGTATTTTACATCTTGTTTAAGAAGAGTCTTTCATACTGGGAAGGTGGAAGATGGGCTATAATAATACAGTATTTAAATAAGCAAATATGCACAGGGGCACAAGGAGAGCACACGTGTGCTCTCATTTCTCATGCTTCCAGTGAAAGAGGTCATGACCTTTCAGACTTTAACCTCATCACTTCTAATTTTTCATCTTGGTTCTCGGAAGAGAAATTTAACCCATCTGGTTTTCAGTTTTATGAGGTCATGAGCCATGAAAGAAAATCTAGCTTTAAAAAAAAAGGAGATATATAATCTCTCCTTGTATAAGAGTAGATATGCAGATGTTCCTGTTATGTCAAGGCAAACTTAAAAGGGAAAAAATATCCTCTGTACAATATTATACATTCATATCTCTACCACTGTGTATTTCTTTCTGGCTGTACTTATACATTTCAGGTCCCTCTGTCAAAACCATACACAATGGCCAACCTTGAACTCCTGCCCACACAAAGCTATGAAAATCCTGCCTTTCATGTATATCATCACAAGGATATTTAGCCTGATGCTACAATAAGGCAATAATTTCATCAGAAGTGATAAATAGTTGCATTTCCTCCTACAGCAGGGCAGGAGCAAATATCCCACCTTGTCCTTTCCTCTATGGCAACACCAGGCAACCACAGCCAGAAACACAACCAGAGACAACTTCTGTCTGAGTTGGACATTTCATTGAAAGGTTCACACCTCCAGCAGTGCATTTAATAGTGCTGGTGAAAGGCAGGTTGTTTTCTTTCTTCTTAAAAGCACAGCAAAAAAAGTTTGCAGCCTCTCTCTCCCCAGCCACACAAGCCACAGAGTTTCAGTACCCACCCCCACACCACAGGAAACATTCTACATGCAAAAGAGGTTGTGAGACCTTTTATGGTTTTCAGCATCCACCAAAGCTAGAGAACCACTGTTACAATCTCCTGAGAGATTTATAATATGGGATACCTGGAAGTCAGATTAGTTAATAGGGTTCTATATATATAAATTACACAAAATAATATTAAACAGAACAACACCTTCAACAGAGGGTTAACTCATATTTCACTACAAGAACACTGAATGATGCATCTGTTTCATGTACTTAAGAGTGAAAGCTCACAGTAACAAAATGCAACATGCAGGAATGGATTTTTCAAGCACTGATTTCAAAAAACAGCAAGTTTTGTAAAATGACAACAAAAAATCAGGAGACAATTGCTTCTAATACTATTTCTCTAATTGGCCTACAATGCAAAGGCCAATCAAGTTCTTGTGGACTGTGTCCACCTTAAGTCCTGTTCCCTACTCCAGCATAGCAAATACACACTGAGCTGTTAACTGCAGTAATGCTAATTAAAAGACAAAATCTCACGACTACATTAACGGCGAAATTGCCAATTAGCACACAAGGCTTCCTCATTACTGCTGCTGCATGGAATCTGAAGCATGATGTGGATAGCAGTCATAAAATAAAAAAACACTTTCAAATAGCCAAGAGGTCACATTTTCAGCTTACTTCAGAAATACTGCTGGAATCAGTAACTGAGAAGCTGACCTACAGGAAAGAAAAATTCCTACAACCTTTTGTGAAAACCGCTAAAGAAAAATACTGCCATTTTCCACATCTGCATTCACAATGGTTTCCAGAGGCCTTGGTGTAGCCACTAGAAAATGGCTTAAAATTTTAAAAATAGGCCAAAGGCTAAGATTTCAGTGGATAATTTATCCTGACTTCATACTCCACACAGCGCTTCCCCAGGAAGAACCAATGGATACTGAAAGCAGTTCAGGCAATCCTAGTGCCCTCTATTCTTCAGAAGGAACACTTATTCTTGCATCCTTCAGTCTCTTTCAATGATCATTTAATGAAAATTAATCCAGATCTTCACAACCCTAGAGCTGCTTCAGGTCCCTTTGTACCTCTTTTCTTTTATTTTTAAAGATTTAAAATTCTAATTCAGAAGTCTCATGGTAAATAGAATGGAAATGCTTTTCAGCATTATCCTCCTTGAGAGAACCGGAGTAGGTATTTGTTTTTTACTTGCTCCCTTTTAATCAAGCATTTTGTTGACCATAATCAATTTCTTCACTCAGGAGAAAAATGTGCAATTATCTACAATGAAGAAGGTGTGTCTAAGGAATAGGGTGGGGGGGGGAAAGAGAAATCAATGGAACCATCTGTCTGACATTCCTACAACATTATAAGAGACTTGTAATTAACTGCTTGCCTACCAAAGTCTGCCAGCTTTAACTCCCCCGTGTCACTGATCAGAAGGTTCTGTGGTTTCAGGTCCCTGTGCAAAATGTAACGCTGGTGGATGTAAGACAGTCCTCGCAGCAACTGAAATAAAAATAACTGAAAAAGAGGGGGACAAAAAATGACCTCTGTTAATATTTTGCATATAACCACAGGTGATTTCTTCACAATATGCAGGTTGCTTGCACATTGTGGTAACATTGTGTCAGAATTCCTCCCAAACTGGCTAATTCCCACCCAAATTTAACACAATGAAATTTCCATCTGAAACATACTTACTTTGCAAGGACTAAACCCAGCCTCCAAGCCCTACTATGTCATAGGTTCAATATGACTGCTTTAAAAAGAATGAGAGTAATACAACCATGTGCAGAAGGCTTGGTTTCACCAAATTATAATTATATTCCATTTACCCATATGGCCTTAAAGATTAGGTGGTAGCCTGAAGACAGATGTGTATCTTCACTAATTATAGGAAACAACAATACAGGGTGAATAGGGATGGGGAGATAAGGATGGGGGATGGAACACTGCAGCTAAAACAAAGAAGAAATTAATGGTATAACAAAAAGGCCTATGTACCCAAGGAAATCTGCAAGTAAAATAGATTTTATCCATCTAAGTCTATTTTAATGGGAGTTTCTTATGTATTTTTCATTAGGAAATAATAACTCTCACTGAACCTAAAGACAACTTTTGAAATCTATTTGCAATAGTCTTCAAGGTAAATTTAGATACAAATCTAACTCACCATCTCCTGGCTTCTTAGAGTCCTTCCCTGGACTCTATAAACGCTTATTCCTAAAACAAAGTACTACTATTGTGTATTCTGTAATTTACAATCATGATCAAAGCACTGGATGAAGAAGGTCTTTTGTCCTCCCCTTTTCATGTCCCCCATGCATCATTCTCCCTCATCCTTTCAGACACCTGCTGTGAAGGGCTGTGTTAACCATCATAGGTTTTGTCCATACAAAAGGTGAATGAACTCCCAGGAGTTTTCTTTGCAGTTATGAAGAAACTATCCCAATGTAAGACCCTTCCTTCTGCCTGATATATTTTAATAAACACTTCAGCTTCTAAATGTGAACACAAAAATCCCCTCCAAAGCTACACATGGAGGATGGAAGAGCAGATTTGGACTTTGTGCCTTACAGCTCAGAGGACAGTGCAATGTGCTCTCTAGAAGATGTGGGAACCACACCAAAGGTTTGGGAAAAGTCAACTCAGGCACACGAGATTTTCTAATTAACTTGCAACACAAGCATCCTATTCAGTGATTACTGAAGTGAAGAGACATTATAAAAAGGGTTACAAAATCTGATTACAGAAGAGAATAAAGGGTGACATGAAAGAAACAGAAATGTCACGTTACTGAAGGAGAAATGAATTTAATTGCATTTCATTTTTACCCTGAGTGCAGATACAATGCAGTCTATGTTTAGCTATTTAGCCAGGGCACAAAGAGCCATATCAATCACCTTCTTGCCAGGGCTGGGTCTAACAATGTGCTGAGGAAACCCAAGAGCAAAATACAAACAAAGAATAGCAGGAAAGTCATAAGTAACATGCACATTCCTTTTTGAATTGTGGTTAAAGTGGAATTCATGGTACACAAAAACTATTTTAATAAGAACAAGAAGCAGAATTGGTTTTCATTACAGCCTGAAAATATCAATCTAATTCTATTAAATTACTTCAAAATAATGTATTTTAAAATACAAATATGGGCAAAATAACCAATTTGCTAGGCTAAATCAGAGGCATTTAACTTCAAACATTATACTTAAATATACAAAGACATTTCAATTATCATGGTAGCTTACAGCACTGTAATCTGTATAATAAGTCAAAATATATTTATTAATGTCTTTCATTTGGCTTTAGTGCAAAGAGTCAAGTGATTTGACATAACGTGCTAAAAAAAATGCCCAACAACTTCACAGCTAAACAGAATAAACATCTGCTCTTGAGGACAGCTTTGGAATGTACTTTTATTCCAAACTTGCAGACATGCTGTACTCATTAAGTACTTCCCCAAAAGTTAATTAATTCACTCACACCTCCTTAGAGGAAGCTCATGGAAGAGAAGGGAGAAAAAAAACTTTCCTGAATTCATTAGAGGGTAAACTCAGATATTGTGGTTTTTGCTTTCTCTTTTTCTCTTCTTCTTTGTTTTTATTTGGTAATATTAAGTGTGAAAATATTTAAGTGAACACAAGCCTAAGATCTGGCAGTAAAGCATTCTGCAAACCACAGGCCCTTTGTGTTTGCTTGGGATGGGAAAACACCAAGGGAAGCCTCTCCATTTCCAACAGTTTCCCAGCCCACAAAAAGAAAAGATTAATTGGAAGAAACTGCTTCTGATTCCACACAAAACACTTCTGCCCTCTCACAGTCAAGCTCCCTCTCCTGATCTTGAGGAAAGCCTTTTCCAAGAAACCTGTTTTCTTTCCAGATTATCTGCATTACCTTTGCAAGGACAGAGATGAATCCTAGAGGAGGTACCATCAATCCTTACCCACACACCCAGTCTGAAATCTACATATCTCCTGCCATGGTCATGCTCTCACCTTATTTGCTCCATCCTCCACCTCACTCAATTCCAATCACTATCAAACCTCAGCCTGGGGTTTTTCAGGGAGTTTTGAACAAGCAACTGAAGTTGTTTCCCAAGGCCCCAGGAAGGCAGCTGGAGTCAATGGCAAATTCAACATGTATTTCAACAGGTTGGTTGTGATGGTAAAGACATCAATCACAAAGACATCATTTGTGTACAGTTTTTAGCTTATTAGTAAGAAAAAGGGTTTTGGTAATAAAATTAGGTTCACAAAATGACAAAGATCACCGTGGTGAGAGTTGAAAAAGACAAAAAACAGGACAGGGATTTGTCCCTAGAAGTCTGGTTTTCAGCAAAGCTTAACATTAGGAAGCTCAGCAATTTATATTAAGACAAAAAGCCCTAACACTTGTGGCTTCAAGTCTTGCTTATTTATTATAGCCATTAAAAAATACCTTTTTTTTCCCCCTGACTGTTATGCAGCTCCCACTTTAATGAGCAACATATTTTAATGAAGACTTTCCATTGTCAGCAAGAAAAATGTATGCAGGTCAAAGTTAATTCAGGGTTTATGGACTGGGATATTAAAAGAACATTAGCAGTTCTTAAAACTTGCAAGAGAAAGCCCTCAACTCCACAAAGGGGTGAATTAGCACCTACACAGTCCTTCAAGTGTAATGCCTGGATAGCCATTTGAGCTATATGCAACATTTGACCAGATGCCTGTAGTGGCTGTAAAATGCATCTTCTGAGAGACCTGTAGCTCTCTGGAAGAACAGCCCAGCTTTCCTGGTGTTGTAATGAGACTGGGTGAGTGCACAGCCCAGAGCCTTGCATCCAGGCACCCAGTGGCTGCCTGCTGGCCCATGTGCTGCAGAATGCTTTACTGTTGCTGGCCTCTGAAAGATCTTGGAAGTTAGACACTTACACAGGCCATGCAAAACACCTCTAAAGGGTGGGATTGAGAGCAGCTAACACTGCCTGACTTAGGTTCCCCAAGCTCTGTCCAGTCTAACAATGAAGGGGAACACTCATGTACAAATAATCCATGTCAGATATTCAGATGACTCCATACACTTTACCTCCATTATCAGAGCTTCTGCCAAATGATAGTGGGGAAAGTGAAAAGAAGAAATTCACAACATGCTTAGGGAGAGTCTCCACAAAATGTACCACTTCCATACAGACTCTGCTGAGGCACTGAGGTCCCCAGTGATGGAAAGGATGCTTGCCAAGAGGACAAAATAATGATGCCTGTGGGAGCCTTTTTAAAGTCCTTCTGTGATGGCAAAGAGGGATTTCTAAACTATTCTCTTCATTTGGGCTCCCTTAATTTATGTTGTACTGTGGGAATAGAGGACCTGGCCCTGGATACAGAAGCAGAAAGTTACACAGAACTAGAAAGCTACAAAGAACTTTTTAGTTTACAGAAGATGCACAAAATTCTCAGTTCTGCTCTCTTGGCAGCAAAATACTGCAAAAAAGGCTGAGATAATCTGGACCAGGAGGTAACATGATTTCAGAAGAAAGCTGAAAGCAAGCCTGAATTAATGTGCCTTTCCTCTAGCAAGCTCATACTGCTCTATTAGTAAAGTTACTTTTGAAAAACAATACACAATACCACACAAGCTTTTTTATCACCCATCACTGATTACACAAATGTTCTTTCTTGGTCTGTGTATCAAAGGACACTGTCTGGGTATCACTGAATCATCTGAATTCCCAAGCGTGCATTCAGCATCAATGAAATCATATTTAGTCTTAATAGGCCATCAAATCTAAAAATACCAGTAAAAGAAACCAAACTTGGGACATCCCATCTCATGCTTGCAACCAGTGAAGTTCTCTCTATCATCCAGAGGACAGTACAGGCTTCTGTAAATTATTTGCTACTTTAAAGGGAAAAAGGAGGTCATAAATCACTACAATGACATCTCACAACCTTGGAAATAAACACAACTGAACATATTGCTCAGTTCCATTTGAGTTTGCTAGACTGTTTGGGAGTTTTAAAATACTTGTTTTAGAACATTACCACTACAAACAACTACCTGGAAGTATGTAATATCACAGAAACAATGAGAAATGTCCCTCTGTGACTTCTGCTGGCATGTCAAAAGCCCATCAAACACAATCTTTACCACTCTTGGTTTGCTATTCATTTCCCTCTTCTCAACCAGGATAATAACCATGAGATAAAACCCAACTTTTCACTTCTATAACCTGGGGAAATACTGCACTTTTTAGGTCAAAGCTTTGTAGACTCTGTTTCTTAAATTGTCAGAAGTTTCAGGAACAAAGTATTGAATTGAGACAAATTTGCATCCCTAAGAATAAGAAAAATCTGAACAAAAATTATTAGCTATTTGAATCTGTAGGATTTTCAGGATCATAATAAGGTTTATCTCACTAAAGGTTTCTCCTATCTGTCTTCCCTGGAATCAACTGAGTTCTTGCTAAAAGAATCTTAAAACAATCCACTCCAAAATGCATTTATAAAAATTTCTAATTTTCTCCTGCATTCCTTACATGAGTGTCTTACCAAGGCAATGTCACACAGAAATACATGTGATAGAGCCACTGGAAATGTGCATTGCATCATCACTTAAAAATGTGTATATATATATATATATATATATATATATATATGTACAGATTTTTCCACTTATTTCCAGCAGAACTGCAAAGGAAAGAGATTAGAATGTGTTAATTTGCTAATTTCTATTCTCTTTGATGCTCTTTTAATAATTTTTTGTCCCCTCTGGGTACTACTACAGTCATTTGCAATGAGGAAGGTGTGCTTAATTAACTGAGTATAAAGACACTCCCTTATGATCAGTTATAGTCATCTGCTAATGTTCAGTAAGTGGAAGACTCAGTTTTTTTCTTCTGAATGGCAAAAAAATAAATTCAATTCAACTGAATCTGTTTTTTCACCTTTCATCAACTCACTTCCATGCTGAAGTAGGTCAGAATGGCAATTGCTGCCTCACCGATTTAAAAAAATTGGAAGTGCTCTCCCTGCAATATACACATTTTCTTGCCACATATGAATCATGAAGAACATACAGACAATAAATTACAAGTGCACTTATGAAAGTGACATTCTTCTAGCATGAATTGTAGCATGCTAATGAAGATTCTGCATTAACTGTTCACAGTTGTGCATATTATCAAACAATTAAGTGACAAGACTGACATGAAGTAGGGTGAAATGCTGATGCCATATTTAATGTCTGATAACTAAAAAGTCTAATTTAAATAATCAATTCTCAATGCCATGTGTAAAAGACAACCTTAATTTGGCATAACATTATTCTGTCTGCTGCACACCTGCCTGTTCACTGAATGAGGAATGAAAAATAGCACCCTCTCTGCATTAAACAGCACCACGTCTTACTTAGCATATCTGCTGAAATACACTTTTAATTCAACTTCACATCAGCAGCATGACCAATTTTAGTGAGTAGGAGAGGGATTTCAGAAGCATCACATTAGTTTAGATTTGCTTCCAGTAACAACAGATAAATCTAAAAGGACCACCACAGCAGGTTTTCACCTCAAAGTCAAAGACTGTTTTCTTCAAACCCCAGTGAGTCAGGGACATGAAAATTCATCATAGCTGGATCTCCTACCACATTTAACTGCCCAGTTCCTGTGCACCTAAGTCTGTGGTGCTCAGCCTCCTGGTCAGACATCCCTAGTTACACACAGGTACACCCACCACAGCTTCCCTACATCGTGTAACATCTTTGTCACATGGGGATGCAGGACTGGCCATGTAATCCAGCATATTGATATTGGAGTCTGTAATCCACAGAAAAGGGGGAACACAAACCTCCTGTCCATGCCACAGGTGTTGATGCAATCACACAATGGAAAGAAAACAGAAACATGCTAGGGAAGCCTACTTTGTTAACAACTGCAACCCAAAACCTAAAGCATTTTTATCCTACTTTTCAGATATTATGCTTTTCTAACAAGCATGTGGGTTTGTATATTACTATTAATAAATGTAGCTATTGCTCAGCAAGAGCCAGTATGCAATGCTCTGCTGCTGCCAAAGTTCAAGCAGCTCCACCTGAGTGCAGCAGGCATGCATTGTATGGGTATGACACAAGAGCTGCCCAATGCCTGCATGTTCTAAATGCCTCCCTGTGCTTCAGACCGTCCTAAAACTGTAATCAGTTCAGTCATAAATATTAATGTTTACAGAAGACATCAGATGACAACTACCCTATGGCTTTGACTCAGATTATTAATTTTCACATTAGTCATTAAATGCCAAAATTACTCATCTGACAAAAACAGATTCAACATTAAAAACTGCAACCATTAGTTAAGGGTAGTGTTCACCATGCTGGAGTGTAATGAGGAATACATGAATACCATGAATGATAAATTCCAGAGATTTCAGATAATATCATATAACAATGAGTGTATTTCAACACTTTCAATCCAATGTTACGGAGACCACCATTAAACCCTTGGTTTAATAAACCAAATATTTTTATCCTGTCTGGGTTTTTTTAACTATAAAGTTGACTAATCTCTTCTTGACCATCTAGCACAGAAAAATGTTGCAGCATCCCATTATGTCACTAGTTATTATCTATTACATTCCTTTTAATTTCTTTTTTTTACAGTTTAAAGACAAATTATAATTTTTGCTGAAACATAAGCATATTTTCATGGAGATTATTGGGCTGCCCTAAGAAACCTAGTACCCAAATCCCAATCCACATTTTGCCACATATTCTGACTCAGTATTGCAGTGATAAAACACATTTTAAAGGTTCTGGTGGGGGTAGGGCTTAGTTAGTTGAGATTTTGCTTCAAAAATATGCATCCATTACGCACAGAAGACTGCTGTGCCCTGCTTCCTAGGAGAAAGGAAGGCTTAAAATTGAGATGGGTAAGAGCTGAAGGCTCCTGGGAGAAGGCTGAGTGTTCTTGTTGCCTGCATGCAAAGCTCAACAAGCCTATTTCATCTTAACACTTTTTGGCCCTAGGAAGAGAAAAGGTGCCCAGGGAGAAGAACAGATCAGTGCAGCAATATTAGACAGAATAAGAACAAACTGGAAGTTCCTTCCCCCTCTGGTCACAGCAGAGAGGAGATTTCCAAGTTGCCTGAAGTAAGAGATTTTGAGAGCAATTAGGAGACAGGGAAGTTTTTGTCTGGTTGACAACTCATTGTCATTCAGGCTGGTGTTGCACGGATTAAGGAACAGTGGGTCAGAGGGAAATGTCTTTTTTTATTGCCAAAGATGTTTTTTTCTGTCAAATGCTCACACAAATCGATATTACCTCTAACACTCAAGTAGAAGAAAAAAGGCAGAGAGAAAAAAATCCAGGATGCTTTTCTCAAAAGACTTCAGCTATCTCAAGACAGCATCACTAATTAAGAAGCAAATCTGCTTTCCTTAATAGATTTATTTTAAAGGCAGGGATGCAAACAAGCAATGCAGGCATGACAGATGCATGCCTTCGCTCCACTTATTCTACCAGTAATAGGAGTTACAGTAAACAAACTCAACTATAAAATAAATGCATCCAGGCATGAAGATGAATTTGTGTGCATTACTGGGAATGTAATAATATGGAGCAAAAGACACAGAATAAAGGTGATAATTCAAAGATTAGAAGAAGCTAAGAACAGCTACATTTTCACAGTACATGCTGAAATGCACAAATAAAAAGATATTAAAATTATGAATTTACAAAACCAGAGCCATCTATGGACAGCTGAAAATAAAGGCTCAGGAGAACCAAAAAGGTAGACAAAAAAATTGGTGGAGATAGCCCTATACCAGACAGAAAGGGACATAAATCAGAATGAAGATCACAACAAAAAAAAAATAAAACTATCACTGGTAGGGTCAGGTAGTTGCTCTGAACCATTAGAGATTCTTCTGTAGAAAGAAACCCAGATGTTCCCATTGAGCATGCACTACCTCTAAAGGCTGCAACATCTGTAGGAAAGAAAGCCAGGAGTACATATTTCAGTAGTCTGGGCCAGGAGGAACAGCACAGGGAGCTTCAGGAGCAAATCTTGTACTTCAGTTTGCAATAGCACATTTTGCAATGTGCAAGCACCACACATTACACATATAAATCAATTCCTATTTCCAGTCATGGACAAGGCTGCAGCAGTAGCTTCCAGCAGAAACATAATTACATGTGGGGCCATGTATTTAAGATTTATTGCTTGCCTTCAATTGTGGAAAAACTGAGAAAGACATCTTTTAAGCCAGGCAAGAGAAGATGAGGCCATGCCTACTACACAGGGACTTATTAACTGATCACCCTTTTCCTCAACATCTCTTACTGTAACACTGTACACAGTATGTGAATATATAGTTATAAGTAAGTGGTAGTCATGCAAGTTTGTTAGCTAACAAAGATGTAAATAATTGTATGTTTGGAGCTAATGGAGTGTGCAGAATATATGGATTGAAACAACTTTTGGCTTTATGCCAATTTCCCTTCACGCTGATGAAGATGTTTCAGGTACCTAAGTGTGTTAACATTATCAAAATAACTGGTAATAACACTAATAACATTACCAGGGATAAGCAGTTTTAAAACAGCATCTCAGCACCACATGCAAGGTCCTTGAAGGGTTTAAAGCCTGATGTTATTTGCAAGACTTGCACATCCACCCAAGAATTATAAAATGCTGAAATCACTATACACACATACCAATAAAAATGCTAAACCTAATACTTTGGGAAGCAAACTTGTTTTATTTGCCTAAGAATACTGTCCCTGGACTTCTGTAACTGCCAGCAGAGACATTCTTCTTTATACTTCCACATACTTATAATATCCTGCTTAGTCTTTATTTAAAATAGCCAAATGACATCAAATAGGCTATTTAAAACCACAAGGAAGGCAGTGTCAAACACAATACCTGAGGGGACAACAATATGTGTGTCCATCAAAGTAATTTAGATTTTATTTTACTTATGAGTCTTCATTTAAAAGTAAGCCTGAGGGAACAAGCATTGTCTTTAGCTTGCAAATAAAGAGAAAATTCAGAAATATAATTAAGCTGAAGATATCCTATAGAAGTCAAGATGTAAGTAAATAATGGTTTTGCATCTTCCCTCCTATAAAATGCTGTTTAACAGGAATTACTGTATATATTCCTTGGAAAAAAGAAAGATGTGTGATTATGTGGGTTTGTATTTATAATAACTGGTAACAAGCCATAAAGAACTATCCATCAACAGGCAATACTTTCCTCAAGAACAAAATTAAAAGGCAGGGGGTCTTTTGTCATGCTGGGAGAGCATCAATGGCTTAATCCCACAGGTTAGCCCCAGAGAGCCGAGACTAATTTATTGCTACTGGAATATAATTGCTCAACTGGAAGCTTTTAAAATGGATTTGGGGATCACATAACCACTGATTCTGAACAAATAGAAAAGTCTGACTAAAAGTGGAATTACTGAAGGACCTCTAGAAAGAAAGGGCTGGCAGGGAGAGAAGGCTAATTAATATAGCTCAGCTCAACCCTTAGAAATCAGCTGTGGATCCAAACAGACAACTTTGGAAGCTAAAACCAAAACAAGGTGGCAAAGTCTCAGACCCCCAATTGCACAGGTCAACAGAGTACAGCACAAGAAAGCATTAAAATGAAATGGTTATGAAATAACTATCTTGCTTCCTCTGAAACAAAAGAGCAGCACAAGCTTTTAGTTTGGCAGGCTGGTGAAGGTCTGAACATTTTTAGCATATGAGACTGGGGTTCTGTCCTCCCAGCTGAAGAAATCACTCTCTTAGACTATTTTTAATTCAGCTTTCAGAGCTGGCATCACACTAAAAATCCCAAGCAGTCTGATTCAGTCTTGAAAATGGTAGGACCTCAATTCATCACCCCTGCTTTTATCAATTACTGCATGATAAAAGCTAGCTTTTGTTGCTGGCTTGGTAAGAGAGTCTACTAAATATATATAACTGATTTTCATCAAGATTATTTAAGAGAAAAGAAAGTTAATTGTTCAATGGGATTGCTCATGCTTCATCTGCTCCAACATCCTTTTTGTTTTTCTTTTCTCCCCCTCCACCACGCCCCACTTTTATTAATAGTCCATTGGGAATTTTAAAAACTTGAACAAGCACCAGTACATCAGGACTCTACACTCAGCTACTCAAATAAATATTTCTAATGTGTCTATAGGCTTCAAAGGTGTTGCTAAGCACTGTTAGGTGGTGCTGATACCCACAGAAAAACATGCAGCAAAATCTGAAAGGGAAATAATGCTTCTGCTGCAGGTTCCTTGTTTTAACAACCACATTCAACACCCAAAATTTTGCTTAGGAAACTGAGCAGGGAAGAAAGCTCAGAAGTTTCACAGGTCAAAAGGCAGGTCCTACCTCACTCCCCTAAGTGCCATACTCATGGTGTGTGAGTGTGCTGGCTTTTTGTTTTTTTCCCAAATATATGCAGTAAGGAGGAATTTTCCTCATTTTTTTTAGATGACAGTAATTCTTATTGAAATTCATATGTTTTAGATGCCATTTTTCATTCAAAGAACACAGAAAATTAGTGAATGAAAGATGTGAAATAATAATCAGCTATTGCAGAAAAAAAGTACTTCCTCTTTTTAAAATAATGTTATATTTTTTTTAAAGCCAAACAGAACTTCATTTCAGTAAGTTAGATCCTGGAATAAAGTTCCCAGAATGACAAGTGAAGACTTAAACACTTCCAGAGTAGAACATCAATGGGACTAGTGTCCAAGTGCAAGACAATTGTAACAAATATCATCTGAGTGACCTAAACACACACAATACATTCTGTATGTCTGGTTGGCTTCCATTTGATGCTAAGATCATTTGGCTGACTTCCCAAATAGTAACTGGATCAAGTCTCTACTCATCTATCTTTTCATTAAATCCTGCTAATAAACTCTCTCCTTCCTGTGTGATGATTCTCAGTATCTACCTTAGAAGGAAAAAACAAAAATTGAAAAAGTGAGATCAGCTATAAAAATGCTGATCTCATCCAAGAAAGTGAGCAGAAAGATTAGGGAAGCTTTTATGTGTTCATATAAAAAGCAGTACATTCAGCTAGTACAATTAATTACAGTTCCCTCAAACTTGATGAACCCACACTAACTTACCTAATGAAGATCTAGCACTGACAGCCTAAAGCATATTTACCCTGGGGTTTTAGGGCAGTATTGTCTTAAGAGCAAATGTTTTAATGGAGGGGAGGGATTACCAACACTATTAACAGCATTCACCTACATATTCTGGCTCTGAGTCAATTTTACAAACTTCAGAAATTCTATTGCAGGAATGCCCCAATACTTGAATTTGTAATTATTTTCAAAGAAAACAAATATTTAAAAATACAGTTCATATGTCAGGCATTTTCCCTTTAGCTACCAATCAGTTTCTATGAAACAACTGACATGACATTTTTTCAAAGTTACTGCTATTGCATTTGCCTTGAATGTGTGCTGTTTGACTCTTACCTTCACATTCTCTGGATGAAGCCCTCCAGGGTGTTTGTCCATGTACTGACATAAATCAGTGTGCTAAAAGAAAGTCAGATGGAGAAAACTATATTAATATCCATATGACTGCAGCAATAAATACTCCTCTACTTTGGAGTGGATATAGCAAATAGAAAATAAGATTTTTTTTTTTTTTCACCACACATGTGCAAGCACACATTTGTACCTTTACACTCATTTTATTTAACAGCCTTGATAACTGATATGAATATTCAACAAATGCAAATTAATATTTTTTTCTAACACCCTGCATTTGGTAAATTAATTACCTGAATTTTAATGTCACTCTAAAACTCGTAAGGACAGTATCACCATCAACACCACAATGATAATATCTAGGCAGAAGAAGAAGGACCTAAAGGGAGAACCTCACATTCAACTCCCATTGTTCACATTATAACATTGCCCTTTAAATACAATTTTATAGTGATTCTAGATTAAGATGGATTGAATTTTTAGAAAATAAAGTTGAAAGGCATTATATATCTGAGTACTGAATGGTACTTTCCAGCTCAAAAACAAGAACATATTATGAACACGTGCAGCCATTAAATACAGATACTTTAGAAAATAACTTCATGGAAAATTGAAACCCAAGTTTTCACTTCATATTTACCCATATTTCCTGCAAACATAGCATGAAATCTCTTCAGAAAAAAAAAATAAAAAAGAAGGCTTGCAATGCATAGATATATGTTATTTTTAATGAATAAATATTTATAGTTTTTTCTATGGAAACACTTTTCTCTGAATTCTTGTCTTACATTCTATACTTCAGGAGCATGGTTTCAGTCAAGTGGCAAGCTGACTCTCTAATGTGATTGCACAACTCAGCTGCTGGAATTATGTTCAGAATGAAAAAAGCCAAAATATGCACTTGATTAACCAACAAATACTCAGAGACAGACTCTGCCTTCCACATCTGGTTTCTGAACACATCTGGTAAAAATCATCCGACATTCCTTGAAAAGCTACTTGGCAATACCTGCCTCACATACACATCAGCCCAACTAAACACAGGCAAAGTGAGAGTTTTGGACAAAATCTGCCTTCCACACAGCAGAATGGTGTCTCTGTGCAACACTTCCCAAACCAAAGCTTTCTTTTGCAGAGCTATGCAGATACTTAGGAAAGTTCACACCCAAGACACAAAATTTGTTCTAGCCACAACTATTCTGTGCAATTGCTTCTGAAATCACAAACTAAAAAAAACCCCACACTGTGCATGTAGAATTAACATTACAAAGACATTAGGATGCACAGAATGATTAGGCTCTGCACTAGCACAACTATTTTCATGAATTCTTATGTGGCTTCAAGAGAGCAAGAGTTCTGACTGCAGGAAATTGCTTGAATCCCAAAATGAACAGTGTGTGTATCACAAGGGCAGAGGCCATGCTCAGACAGGCAAACCATACTAAATACAACAAAACAGAGATTATTCCAAAATGCAGGATAGACAGCGAGTCTTCAATTTATAGTTTAGAAATGCATTTACAAAGAAAATTTGAAGATTAATTAAAATATTCTACCAGTGAACTGTTAGTGTAAAAGAAGTGAATTTTGCATAAAGACTCTTAAGTTTATAGACTTATTTCTCATTTCTGTAAAATCTTTAGCCTTAAGGTACAAATTCCTCTTCCATTCTCCCAGTTAGTTTTCTGGGACTGCATCAATAAACCATGCCACAAATGGACCAGTCATCCTTCCATAAGCATCACCACATTACACATTTTCATCTTTTTTACTAGATGAACACCAAGAAAACATACTTAAACAAAGTCATCTAATAACCTTGTCATTTCTTTTAATAAACTATCAGGTTCTGAGTACTAATCCCAGCAGAAGAATCTGCCTTAATATCAGCTGAAACACCATTACTACCTGAACACGGCACACTCCCTCGTGTGGGCTGGCTCTAGAAATTACCATTTGTTCCCAGTTCAATCTCTCAGCCTTTTGAACAACACATAACCAGGTAGGTGAAAAGTTTATTGCCTCCTTCAGCTTCCATTGATTTCTATGATTTGCAACCAGTGAGCTGACAGAAACCAGATCAGAGGAAGACAAACCCAATGTCATTTCTGAAGGTCCCCTTCCTGAAGCCCCACCTCACCAGCCACACTAACTGTGTATTTTTATTCACCAAAAGCTTTTCATCCTATTCAGTCACAACTCTAGGAATAGCAATAAGCCACATTTTTTATTTCCAATATATTTGTAACAGAAGGTGAGGATAATTCCATTTTCTCATGCTTATATTTTAGTTACTATTTGAATGCATTTTTTGCCATACAGAAACATCAATGACGATCATTTTTGTGTTATCCATCATTAACTCATCCTAAGGATGAAGAAAACTGGGAGCCTGATATAACCTTCTGCCATCAGTTTGCTATCAAAACCTACAAAAACTGATTGAACACATCTATCTAAAAGTCAGTGTAACCAACAATTTCCTCAGAATCCTGGCAACCTTACAGAGTCATTGTGCTGCAGTCTTTTGGCATTTTTTTTTTCCCTACACACCTTTACATACACAGAGGAATCTGTACCAAACCTTCATTCAGATGGGGAAGAGAAATTGATTGCATTTTCTGTTCAAATATTTCAAGAATTTGCTTTTATAAAACTAAGAGTCCTTCTCATAAAAGTAACTAAACATTACAGTAAGAACTGTGGAAGCAACTTACAATGTTAGCGTATGTTGCTCCCCACTTTAAAAAATGAGAAGGTGGCAGCAAAGCAAAGGCAGCATCAGCTGCTCCCCTCTTCCAAGGTAGGGACTGAATGCACATTGAATTAAACATTAGTACAGCCAGGAAAACTGACAGTGCTGCAGAGACAGCTCTTTCTAAACCTGTTTTCCCTTCTGGCAGCCGAAGTGTCTGCTCCAGTGCTTGTGTGCACTACTGACATTGAAGAAGACAACATGAATGCAAGTTTCAGGAAAGCATTAGAAAAGAAAACAAGAGAGCAAACTGGATGAAAGCAGTTTTTTAATGGTATTCCATGAAATTTGTTCTATATATGGAGTCTTTTTCTTAATTCTGTATTTCAAGTTGGAAAACAACATGCTTTCCCAAGTGAAAGAGTGGCTGCAAATACAGCCTGCCATACTCTGACACTGGAGACTTTGCTGGGGTCACCACCCTGATCTAATAAAATATATACCCTAAAGGAAAATTCAGGATACAATTTCATGTTGGCAATAACCTAAAACTATACTGAAACAAGGTACAAAGACAAGGAACAGACCAACCAATGCACCTTTCACAGTCCATTCTGCACTGTCTCAGAGGGTCAGGCCACCTCACAGGGAAACAGCATTCTGGGAATGCAGCACAGAGACTTCCAAGTAATTGCACAATTTCTGGTCCCAAGTGGACCTGGCTAGACCAATTCTGCTTCAAGCTAGCTTTTAACAGCTCTGTCAGCCATACTGTTAACCCCCAACACACACAAATCACCAAAGTAACACCATGCTGACAGAACACTTGATATTTTAACCTAAATTTCAAATCCCATTAGTTCCTGCTCCTTACACTCCACCAGTTTACCCACACCTATATATACAAATATTCAATTTGCACTCCTCTGCTCAAAGCAACTACACAAAAACAATAAGCAGAGATAAATCAAGTTTCTATAGAGAAGAACTCAAAAGGAGGAAAGTTCAGAATTAATGGGGTTTATCCAACCTTTTACTGGTTTCCCCATTAAATGTATATTATGATAACTCCTAAAAGGTCTAATGTAATCACATATTTTTTTTCCTTCCCAGGATTAGACATACTCACTGAATAGAATAGGAGATACTTGATTTAAAAATAGCTGTGCTGTTTTATGGTTAGGGGGTTTTCTTCTATTCTCAAACAGCATGCAGTCTGGCTTTTTTACTCCTTGGAAGACAGAAATAATCTCACAAGTTTTCCTACCCTGCTTACTGCTATGCTATTGACATGCTTTACAAACATAGAAAAATTTCATAGCAATAGAGGAAACATAAGGCATTACTCCTTTTATCAGATAGGGACCTGAAGTAAAGACAAACAAAAAATCCTAAGAATCACTAATCTGGGCGATTCTGTTCAAAGAACTTTGGTTTTGACTTGTCAGAGTATTTGGCACTATTTTGTCTTCTGTGTTTTGACTGACTGTGGTGGTAATGAAAGATACTCTGGTATTTAGGTGCATCCTTCACCCCCACACACACCCTCTTCCTTTTTGTTGCCTCTAATGGGCAATTTGGTTTCTCTGAGCTAAGAACACCTGGTGGACATTGCAAAAGGAACTGTCTGGATGCTCTCAATCCAGAGCTGGGAAAGCTGATGTTGACCTTGGTGCACACTGGCCTGAAAAAGACTATAAGATGCATTGGTAATATTTAGATATATATTAACAATAAATCTAAACATAATCATCCACCTAATCATTGTGTCCTTCTCATGCCTGGCTGAGAGCCTTGTCTCAACTACTCTGGCTTCAGTTGCAGCTGCAAATGTGTAATGGTTTTGCAAAGGAGACTGAGAATCTCATGCTGAATAGCAGAAATCTGTAATGACAGCAATTTCAGCTGGTGAAGACAATTCCCAATACAGCAGGGGTGGAACCCAGCTCTCAACAGCACTATTACCTAACTTGTCTTGAAATGATACTTTGAACGAGGCAGGAACCTCAGAAGACATCCTGGTTCCCATATTCACAGAAAATGAGAGAAATTCGACAAAAACCACTTGCCTTCAGCACACAATCCTCTGCAGAGCTGCACAACAGGCACTTCCATGGGGGCAAAAAAAGGGGATTGTCCAGGCCATCTTTATTTTGGTGTCCTCCAATTACAAGAGCTTCACTAACAAAAAAATGTTTTCTGCAAAACCTGTTTCGCTTTAAGTGAACGACTTGATGTCTCCTCCTGCTACTGGCTTTCCCCAGAAACAATTTAACTTCATCCGAAATGAATAGCTACAATATCTGAAGTGAGAAACTAAAGTCTTTGAGAAAATAGGAGGAATGTTCAAACACATAACTCTTAAGTACAATTTATGATTTTTCTGAAGCTTATCACTTGACCAAATTTGGGACCATTTTCAAAATAATAGTCCAACACTACCCACAGCACAAAGGCTACCCATCCCCTAAATTCCAAATCCATATTGTACAGCTTGAATATTTAAAATAAGGGTTCTCCAGATAGAGGTTCAAGATATCTTGGCCATTTTGGCTGAAAGCAAGAGTAAATATAGGTAATCTGAGACATACAGAAACACATCAGCCAATGCCCATTTTTGACCCAAAAAATCCAATTATTTTCCTCCCTGTGATAGAGACAAGTATCACAACTCCTATAGGTACCTGAAAATGAGAGAGAGATTGTTACCTTTCCAACATGACTGCTCATAGTCTATACAAAAATCAAAGTCGTACAAGGATTAAAATTTTAAAAAAAATGAAAATGCATGCTTGCTCACATTCTGTCTATATTTTTCACTAATTTTCCCCTCATGCCCTCAACTACTACAACAACTCTACAAAAAGTATGATTTACTTATGAAATGTGGTCTTCTGCACTCACATGAAGAAATTAATTGGTGAATTGGGGTTTTGATTTAAACTTGGGGCAGTGTGAAGGTCATTTTTATTCAGCAATACTCTGGTTTATAAGTAGACACATGTGTTTATGTTTGTGAGCATACTGTGCATATGCATCTGCTGAAGGGAAAAGAATTCTGGCTGCTATTTATACAGCTGAAGCAAGGTTTATATACATTACATCCTAGGTCTGGAAAAGAAAGAATGTGCAAACAAAGTGGGGGGAAAAATAAATGTTCCCTTCTCCTCTCAAAGGAATTCTAATTATAAATAGATGAATAAACCACAAGCTAGAAATGTCCTCAGATATGCTTCATGCTCCACTTTAACATCACCTGTTTTGCTGTTATCTTGCTCAGAAATCAGACTCTGCTACCAAACACAAACGTGTTCAGACAAAGGGAGGGACGTTTCCTTTCAAAGGCATGGCTACTGACATGAAATGATCTCTACTTTGCCCACCCTTCTCCATAATAATAACCTGACTGTCATTCTCGTCTAATGAAATTAGTCACTTCTACTTCCCATGCAATACATTCTCTTTCCCTCCTCTTCCTCAGTCATGACAAATCTCCACGTGACTGTGGCGTCCCACAATTCTGCCTAATTGGTTTCAGCTGTCATCTTAGAAGCTGAAACGCACGGGGAGCCCGGGGCTTGTGAATGGAACAGGAAGCACTTCCAACTTCATTCCCATCATGTAAAACCAGCAATGTGTAAGAACCCTCCCATTAAAACAAAACTGGGAGTATCTGGCTGCCGGCGATGCCATCACGCAGCAGACAGATTGTGCTGCTACACTGAGGCTGCTGAGAGCCATTCCTCCCTCTTCAAAGGAGAGCACACATTATTTATGCCCTAGCAGCTTCCCTGACTAAAATACTTCCCCTTTTGTCACCAACAAATTCTTAAACCGATAATATAATTTACAAATAAAAGGATGGGCACCGGGAATATTTAGAGTGACAGGAGAACAAAAAAAGCTAATTCCTTTTAAATGGCATATATCCTCCAACCTAAGCACTCTGCAGATTACTGTACCACAGTTTAAAGTTATTTCATGTTACTGGTATCTTCAAAAGTGTCATAGACTCTAATTTTCATGTATTTCTGTGGCTTTCTGTAATTCAATCATTTCCCTCTATGAGATGACACATGCTAACAAAAAATTCCCTACAAAGTGTCTCTGGGTGAGACCCAAGCAACTTCCAGCAAAACAGCAGCAGGCAACAGCACCAGCTGGGCTGAGCAGGAGAGGAAAGATCTATAGTAGGGATTCAAGGAAGAAAAAACTGCCCCACAAGACACTCATAATGAAAACAATTCTGCTAACAGATCTTTTTAGTGCCTTGGATTTCTCTCACAGTCAACAAAGATAAGTATACTTCAGAACACAAGAACAATACCATATAGAGAAGGAGACTAGGTGGTGAGAGAGTAGATAATACAGATAGAAACATATCTGAAAATCCCAGAGGGAAAAAGGGAGGCACAGTTGTCTGATTTTTGGATGCTACTAGAAAAGATAAATTTATTTATGGGCACAAAGCCTCTGTTCATTTCACAGAGAATAACCTGGTTACTTACAGACAAGTGAAACATACACTAGTAAGGAGAAAATTGCTGAATGAACTAAGATATCTTCAACAAAATACAATTTTCTAAAGATGCTAGTTTATCCTCCTCCTATTCTCTGTCCACCTTAATAATTCTATCAGCTTTGTATTCTTAGTAATTCAGGTTAAGGAGACAAAACCTACTTAATTTAGTGAGATTATCTGAACAAAAGAATAACATTACAAAAATAAGTAGCAATTCCTATTTAGTGTAATCAAAACCTAGCATCAAATTCATCAGCTTGTGCAAACTGTGATGGACTAAGAGATGACAAAATCAACAGAGCTGGGACAATTTTTGCAAGCTGTAACACATGTGCTCACAAGGATGGGCACGTGCACTTTTTCGTCTAATTTTTTATGTCACTGAGCTTCCACATCACCGACCACGGTATGCACATATAACAAACAAACAAACATAAATAAATAAAAATAATAAAATTTTGAGGAATCAAGCAAGTTTCTTGTTAGAGCATGGAAGATAGTCACAGGCTCATGGGCTATGAGGTCCTTGCTCCAGGACCACGAGAGCAGAGCCCACACATGGCAGGGGGGCTGACAACCCACACACAGCCACACGAGTCAAGTGTCCACATTAATACTGGCATGGTGCTGAGCAGGGATAGCTCAATTGCTTACACAAGCCCAGCTGGCACAAGAGCCCTTCATATGGTGGGCTGTGCTGGGCAACAAAACAAACACCATCTTCAGGGCAGGAAAGGAACAGTGCAAAGCCTTCCTTTTAAAACTGCCACATTCTACATAGACCTCTCTCCTGAGTGATTTCTTCCTGTCATGTATCCTAATCCTAACTGTCCATGCATAATTGCAAGATTAATAAAAATTTTATGGGGGAAAAACTCAGTTCAGACTGCCAGGCACACAAAACATAAAGGATGTTTCCATGGATTAGATCCTCTTTATTCATAGTAGTAAAACTGGAACAATTAATAGGGCTTTTTAATTTTCAAGAGCTGGCTATGTTTATTACTCAAGCTTGGTTCTTCCTTCCTCCTATTTGCCATTTCTTAATTATCTTTTACATCATAAAACTATAAACATAAAAATATCTACAATTATTGATTTATTCATTCTGACTTCAGGATTTTTACTACTTTTACTTTGCCAGAACTGCTCACCCCAAATTTCTGTTTTTAAAGACTGCATAGATGTACTTTTATCAATATGATTAAATTAGTACAAAGTTACATACTTTGTTCAGGAAGGAAAAATCTATTTTTAAGATTTAGAATTATGGTAATCATCACTCTACAAACAGTAAGTTCTGGACTAATGATTTGTTTGTTTTTTCAATCTGCACTGAATAAATCAGAGCTTCATATTTTAAGAGGAATTAAGAGTTACAACCCATATTATTAAAGACAGCCTGAGAAAAATATTTAATTGGACTGGACAGTCTCTAGTGCAAGTTGAGATACTGTCAAGTTTCACCTCAGAGGGAACTAGCCAATGCCAATTTATGATGGAAATTAAAAGACAAGGAATATGTGGGATGCCACCAGAACTACTGATGATAGACCTGTGCATAAATCTGTAATAGAAATAACTAATTACTATAAACACTCAATCAAAAAGCCAACACACACTAACAAAAAAAAAAAGCACACAACTAGAACTTTCTTTTTTTTAAACTTTGTTTAAAATAGTAAAATAAACTAATATATTTTTTCTTCAGTTCCTGACACAAGAAAGCAACAGCATATTAACTTCGTTGAAAGACTAAAAGTGTTCATATTTCACTGATGAAAATCATGATGCAGAAAGATACATACAGAAAGGACCTCAAAAAGAAAAAATAATAATAATTTTACCTATATCTACTATTAGTGACAGAATTCTGATGATTATTTGCCCAAATTGTTTTTTAAAAACTGACAGTATTAGACAAACCATCACCCCATGGTAGCTTCTTAAGTGCTGCATTATTGTTAGCATGAAAGGGGCATTCCTTGAGTTTAATCTTTCTCTTCCTTACTGTAATTTCAGATTTCCTTTTTTATCCTCTTTACCATTCACACAGAAATAGGTCACTGACTTTCTCTATGATATATTTAAAGGTTGTAAATGTCTCATCCTTTTTTTATCCCCAACTCTTAAGAGCCCTACTTACTTTGACTTTTCCTTCGAAGGCTTTATTCTCAATGTTTACTCACCCTTGTCTTTTTCCCCCTCAGGTCTCCAGCTGATTCATGTCTTTGTGTGTACAGATTTACCCTTTAGGATGGTGGCCTTACCTGTATTAAGCAGAGTGTCCTCACTGGCATGTCTACTATGCACATGCATCTTACTACATGTATGTGTTTTTGATGGACTGAAATACTTGAATTTTTATCTGCAATTTAGTGAAAAACTCATTGTGATCTGTCAGAAAGTAGAGTATCTCATGGGATTTCCAATATTCTATCCATCAGCTCAACTCTGGATGGTTCTTATGTTTGATTCTGTTGCATGCATTGATTTGGTTTTTTTTTAATACTTACATTGAATTCAAGAGTTAATACTTAATAAAAATAAGAATAAATAATAGATGCTAATTATTAAATGGTGCACAGCACACCACAAATCTAATCAATATTTATCATTAGTAAATTGTACAAAAATTGGTCATTCAGATGCACACAGCCTTCCAGCCTGTTGGATTGTAAATCTTGATTAATTTTATTAATACATGCATTCATCAGCATGTACCCTCCATATGAAGCTCACACATCTGGAAATCCTGCAAAGACAGGATCACATAATGACAGAATATGCTGAGTTGGAAGGAAACCACAAAGACCATCAAGTCCAACTCCTGGCCCTGCACAGCACCATCCCCAAGGGTTACACCATGTGCTCAAGAATATTGCAACATCTGCCCTCGCTAGACATGTAAGCTTGTTAGCTAGCAGGAGTATACTTATTTAAATTTAAATATAATTTTTCTTTCCTTCTTTCCTATCAATTCCCATGTCTGGCAGAATCTTTACCTCTCAGCAAAGCTCTAAACAATTTCCATCTGAAATCCCACCACAATCCCTTCCTCCTGAAGCCTAGTTTGTTTGCATTTCCAGCCTATACTTGGACATCAGCAGCACCTGCTCATTAAAACTTGAAAAACAAGGCTTTCCCAAGAGCAGTATTCCCTTACTGCCTCTTTTCAACAGCACAGGATTTCATTTCTCTCTTTGCTCTCAGCCTTGTTCTGTTATCTCTTTGACTGCAATTTAAGCAATGCAACTTCAGGCAAGCCTGGGGCATGAGGCATGGTTAAACTAGAGGAGAAAAGCTCCTTCTCTGGTCCAGGTAAACAGAAACTACTAAATTCAACTGCTGCCATGCTGGGAGCCCTGAGTGACTGCTCCTGGCCAGGGAGGACCTTCACAGTGAGCAAGGGTGCAGAGAGGCACCTGGCTTTTGAGGAGCTTCACCAGCATTCAGTTCTTGCTCACCATAGCTGGACAGGCACCTTGATAACAAACAGGAAGAAAATCACCCATCATTTCACTTTCACTCCACAATAATGTAAGTCAGGCTCCAAATAAGCTTCACTTTAAGGCAAAGCTTAGAAGATGCCTCTTTCCTTCTTGTGCCCAGTTTCTCCCTAGGTATTACACATCTCTGAAGGATGCTAGTGATAAAAGCTCAAAAGCAGCTCTGGGACACTGCTGATTTTCCCTGCTCTCTCACTCACTAAAAAATGTGGCTTTTTTGGTTTGCTTTCAAAAACAGTCAAAGCCATCATACCTTCAATTTCCACCTTTGCTCCATAACAAAATAAAACCAGAAAAACAATACAATTGTTCAATGCAAATTATCAAAAGTTATAAGAGATCAAAATTTTTCAATGGAAACATTTTTTATCCTTGCAGGAGATTAATTTTGCCCATTTTCTTACACAACACTTTGTAAGCATTGCGTAAGACAAATTTGTCCCCAGGCAAATTCAAAATTTCAGCTGTATAATTTTTAATTCTGATAAAAAGTACATAAGCTTCAAAATGAGAAACTCACATCCATTTTTTTTCTTACAGGAAATGGGAGGGATATGTAACTAATGAACTTTATTAAGTAAACTCATTGTATAACAACCTATTTTAGCTGCTGCAATGAAGCAATGAAAATTAAATGTTCTTTAATGGAAAGTAATTTTTAGAAGCAAAAACATACACAAATATTAAAAAAGGCAAGGAAATTGAAAATGCTTGGGTTTAAATTACATTATTAGATTACTCTGGAGCTTTTTCACTGTTGAGGCAGACATAATATTGCTCATTACTCATCCTTCCAATTATAAGTATCTGTTCTTGTTGCAAGCCTAGTTCATAAATATTGAAAGCATGATGTAAAGCATTGCTATACAAGCTCACTTGTACATGCCAGGAATAGGATGAGATGCTGGTTCATTTATTGATAATAATATACTTACATAATTATGCATAATACTAAAAACCTCATTATCATTCTACAAGCCTGTAGCAAATACATTTTGCTTAGGATTGCCTTTCAGCAATTAAATGTTTCTAAATTCAGTCATCTTCCTTCTAAATAAACAAGTGAAGCAGCAAATGGTAGCAGCTAATGATCATTTTAGAGCAAAAAGATGTGAACCCATCTTTAGAGATCTCTCAATATGACTGAGATCTCACTTATAAAATTCACCACCTCCTTGGGCAAAGCTGCCCATATCAGTGGCACTGGCACTAAAGCCACCATCCCCAAAAGATCCTAAACTAACACCTAAACAGAGCCTGGTGAGGAAGGGAACAAAACCTATGTGAACAGTCACATGCCTCCACTGAAATGTAAAGCTGAACTGACCTTTTACTTTGGGAAACTACTGCAGTCTCAGACACCAGATGCAAAGTGTGCCAAAACTTCATTTTCAGGCCTTGCTTAGCACATCCCATAACTATATAGAAATAACTTATTTTACTATTTATACATGAAAGACTATCAGCCATTCAGGTTCTGTAGAGGAAATTCCAAGCAGCTCACTCTCAAAATTCCCCATGTAACAATGCCTCTCAGTCATCCAGTGATAAAACTGAGCTCTAAGCATGCTTTGCAATATGCTGATGTAAGAGTTAACGTGTGCCTTAGTAACAAGGTACTGTATTCTAAACTATTTTCAACTAAGTTCTTTCATTCAAAAGGAATAAGCTTCCTTTCTCTTCTTCCAAATGAATGTACAGCTCCACATTCACCACCTGAATAAATTTCTCCTGATTTTCAACTGTCAGACAGAAATTTCAAAGGTTGATTTTTTTTGGCTTTGCAGACCTCCAAGGTTAAAGTTAAAAAACTCTGTCATGTTTTCATCTGACAGAACATATATTTTTTTAAAAAGCCAATTTGAGGAACCCAGATAATTTAATGACTGCCATGTTCCCTTTCAGAGGCTATTCTGCTTTCAGCATTTAACTTATTACCATAATGCATTATGCAATGAGAGGTGCTATTGAAATTAAATTTCATTCTACTCTTTCAGGGTAAATGCTGAAACCAAACACCTCTGATAATCTCAGACATTTCACCAGTATTATTTTCCCAATGGAATCATCACCAACCTAGCAACCCAAAGTTCCAATTTGCTGAGAACTCTCGGATCACTAACTGTTCATTCTTAATTTACTCAAGATAACTTGCTCAGACATTTTCATTATGCTTGAAAAGGTCAATAGTGATCAATGGCAACAGTGTATCAGTTCCATGATATCTCTTTATGAAATAAATCAAATTCAATCCCTTTTAGGTTAGGATTCAATCATTCAAAAATGAACACCACCATGTAATTTTAATCACATTAGTATTTTGACTTCTTTCAGTGTGAATTACTCATGTGATTGAGCTAAACCCTGTACAAGTGTTAAAATAACAACAAACCAGGCATTAAAAATACAGAGTTCAGTAGCACCAATTACACAGCTAGACTCAACCAACCAAAATTTGTACATTTAAGTGGGCAACTATAATTTTTGCCTCTGCATATTCACATTATGCACTGAATGGAGGGTTTATAACCAAAGGAACAAATGGGATCCTTACAAACATGCAATAAAAGCTATACCATGCAGACCCACAAGAATTCAATTCAGGTTATGTGAGCATCCTCAAGCATTATCAGAAAGCATTCACTATTTGATCAGACTATAATTTTATATTACTGAATGATGAAAACAGACTTTTGTTAAGAAATTTTGTCACCTCAAGGCACAGGAGCATGTTATAATGTCATTATCATAAAATCTTTGGGCTGTTAGGAGAGAATAAAGTATCCTTCCCTTCTTCCCCAGCACCACCTTGAGAGACTGCCTACCAGCCTAAACACTAAAGTATTACTTGGATCAGCTACTAGAAACCATTACTAAATGAGATTCTCAAACAGGCTATCAAACACCATGGGAGCCAAAAGGTGCAACCACCAGCAGGGTTGGTCCCTTGCTGAAAAACAGCAAAGTGAGTCCAGAAGAATGTGCCACTGCATGAAGCTTAATCTGTGTCTGTACATGGCTGGGAGCCAGAGTTTTAAACAACCTATCTTAAACAGCCTGTCTAAACAACCTCACTGACACAAAATCCAGAAACTTGCATCAGTGCAATAAGCAAAATGTAGAATCCAGCAATTTGAAATCAGGGTAATAAGCAAACTCTAAGATTTTAGGGAGAAACATATTCTATACATCTAATTTCTCAACCAGTTCTGAAGAATACAGCTAAATAAAACTGATTTAATGCTGATAAAGGGGACTGCAAAATGTATTCATGTAAAGATATGCAAATAAGTGTACACTGATCATTACATAAAATTAAGTATCAAAGCTTTTCCTATCTAAATTCAGTGTGTAAGTCAGGAGCAGGAGAACTACTGACTTTAAGAAAAATAATCAAATTTTTATTACTGTTTCAGTACCTGAGGTAAAAAATATGAACTGTATCAAATGTTGTGCAGGCTGCTGCAGCTGAATACCCACACCCTCACAATGTAGCATATTTAGGTAAATACACAAGTTTAACAGCTACTCTAGACAAGAGTCTGTGATGCTGTGTGCATTTTCATGTAAAAATTAAGGCTTGCCCCTAAGAAACACACAAAACAATTTCTGTCTTGAGCAGAGATGTATTTAGAGTAATGCTAGCAGTCACTGTACTTTATAAACACAGTGTCTTAACAGACTACAATACAATAAATAATATTTTACTGAAAATCTAATGGTCTCTAAACTCATTTGTTTCTTTTAAATTACATGTTCTTGGACCCATCTGTGAAAACTGGGATGTTAATTATGATAGTACATTGCATAATTCCACAGCTAAATGCTAAAGTAGTTCTACATAAATGCCATATGTTTGTCTAAGAAAATCTAAAAAGATTAATTAGGAGGCCAAGGCCAGTACTTTGGAAGGTAATACTCTCAACACAATTAGATCTTTACACTGCCTGCTATGTAAATTGAAGTTTTAATTAACAGGTAAAGCATTAGTCATGGCAAAATTGAAAAAAACCCCTAGATTCTAAATTGCATGTACCAGACATTTTTTTACTGACATCACTTATAAAAAGACACTTTGCACAGTCAATCACAAAAAAAAAAAAAAAAAAAAAAAACACCCCAAAAAAAACCCCATAAAAAACAAAAACAAAACCAAAAGGATTTAAACTTGATGCATACTTTTCACCAAGGAGTTATCTGTTAAGCATTTCAGTCCTGTTCTTCCCTACATTATTCTCGCCTATCTAAAGCCACTTGGTCACACCAATAAAGAAAAAGCTCCAAAAAACAAACTATAACTAGGAAGCAGAGTAAGTTTGAAAAGTCAACTCAACAGCATATGGTCCTTCAAGAGCCCTTGCAGCCACTTCTCCATCTCTGAATCTGGTTTAGCCCAGCTTTCCACTTTTGGCCAACTCTACTACAAAGCAAAATCTCTTATAGACATCACTCTCCTGAATAAAGTAAAAGTTTATTTTGGCCTGATTCAGAGATCACTGATGGCAAAGAGAGCATTACCATAAAATTCAATACACTCTGGACCATACCTAGAACATATAGTCACTTTACTCACCACATATTCAAACACAAGTGTCAAAGTCTCCTTGGTGTGAATGATGTCATGAAGCAGCACAATGTTTGCATGTTTCAATCCTTTCAACAGAGAAGCTGAAAAGCAAAACATAACATGTTATCTTAAAGAGTATCCAGATATTTCATATTGATTTGCTCTCTTTTTTTTGGTAACTTACATGAGCTCCATAACCTGACAACCAAGAGTGTACTTTAGTATCTTCTATGTTCATGAGTTCCACACATCCAGTTTTTGAATATCACACCTTCCCATTCAATTCTATTTTCTCCACCTTCCTGGTCAAACTCAGTCTCACTCCGAGACCAAAACAAGCTGAAGCAAGAGATGCTTTCTTTTCACAGCCCCCTCTAAGTGAATCACTCATGTCTGAGCAACCAGACATCAAGAGCACTCCTACACTCAAAGGTATTTTTTTGTCTCAGACAAAAGTCAAGCATGTTTTCTCAAAACATAATCTTTCCAACACAACAGAGTTGCTGTCTAAATTAAGTGCAGCATCTATCCCCAAAAAAGGGTTTTAAGCAGTAATTCTCCTTTCTCTTAAATATAGCACAAATTTAATGAATCATTTGTATTAGTCCCTAAGAATAAATAAATGGTATTTCCTCACTATATTTTTAAATGATACTAGCTCATGTTTTCAGAAAAGACAAAGGCTTATCTAGTGAACTTTCAGGTAATCTCCTTCACTAATTTTTTTTACAACCTAATACATATTTAATGTTCATTCCATATTACATATTTAATGTTCCACAAGACATGGCATATTTTAGCAATATATGCTGACAAGCCATGTGCTGTTACCAATGTCATTCTGTCGTCGGTGCCTTGTCATCTCTTGCATACATCTGAGCAGGACTATCAGTCACCCTAGCAAGTAAATAATAGATACAAAGACATGCAAATGAGTGGCATATTTCTAAACTGAATAATGTGGAACTTTCTTCTGTCACACTTCTACTTGTGTCAAAGAAAAAAAAAAATTAAAGACCAAATGTGTGTCTCAATCCTTTTGGATGCAGAAAGGAAACTAGAGAGCCTCCACAGCACTGTTACCCCTTGCTGTCCTATTCAGGGTTTTCCATCAGGCTGAGGTAACTCCAGGGGTCATCTGGCTTTGAATTAAGATAAGTACACATCATCTCTCATACTGGTCTTTAGGAGATCAATCTGACAAATTAATCACTCTAGAAAGCAACACAAAACCAACATGGCATCTGACTGTGTCAGTGTTTCTCCACACGCATCCTTAGCATCAAACTCTGGAGTTCATCCTAGGCAGAAGGCAGACAGCAAAGATAAAAACACCATAAAGCTGCTTCAAAGTGAGTATCACCACAGACAGCATGAGGACAGGACTGCAAATCTGCAAGGAAGCTCTATGGCAAAGAACGAGGCAACCCTACAACCTGGCTGAAGAGGTGAGAATAAAAATTTCAAAAGAGCTTGCTTTGGCCAGCACCCACAGCTCATGCTATTTAGAGAGCCAGCACACAGGAGTCTCTCCTGTGCTCTGATTTTGTTGCCACTGAGCTATAAAACAGCCACTGTAATTACAAAGAATGTTAAACATTTGATCAGTGCATGTCTAGAAACTGTTCATATTCCACAAATGAAATAGAGGCAGTTTTCAGAAAGGAAGAGCCATGAGCAATTTTCATGGGATCCTCATCTTACAACCTGGAAAATTTCTTAGAACTAAAGCTCAGAGAGATTTGGATATCTTGGGGGTTATTTTAAAGACAATGATGAGAAATTGCTACTAGAAAAAGGTATGGATACAAACAAAAGATAAAGAACAACTGTTTTGAAAGGTACTTTCTAACAGAAGCAAGAACTTTTAACCTGGGGAAACCCTAAGAAGAGTTCACCTGAAGTAACTGAGGTTTTTACCAGCTCTTTCCTCAACCCTCATTGAATGACCATACATTCACAGACACCGAGAACAAAAAACTTCCTCCTAGCAGAGCCAGTGTTGAACTGTAATAGTATTAGTAATGTAACAGTATTTATGACCTCTGTCAGCTTTTGCTGTTCAGATCATCACCTGAGGCCCTTTAATTCCTCTAGTTGGCCATTACTTTGTTGCTAGAATCTCTATATGGGTCATTAAAGCTTAAACAGCACATGGAAAGCAGCTTACCTCGAGGTCCTTGCAAATACTGTCTTTCCCCTTCAGTCCCCTCCCCCACCCTTATTTATCTTCTCTAATATCCAATTCTCCCCTTTTACAGCCTCTGTAATCAGCATCTGCCATATATTACAGGAACCACAAAATATCACCTGCAGGGTGAATTTTCTGTCTTCTCCATTAGTCCAAATGAAATACAGTAGGTAATATAGCTCAGAGAGCAAAATCATCTTAATTGCACTAATTTTACACTGCAGAAATTAGCAATTACACTATCCAGTCATATTGTGAGGAACCAAACAAACATAACTGGTGAAAGTAAGAGAATTACCCCACATGTTCTTCTATCAGGACTTACCATTAAGACTGCCTGCCTTGTGAAAATACTGTTTTGTTCCTTAAAAAAAAAAAAAGTGTGGGGGGGGAAAGGAAATAAAAAAATATGTCTGAAATAGGAAAGCTGTTCCTTCTTCCATAGAGTACTTTAAAAACATAATGAAATATGAACTATAATATGGAAGTTTTTTCCAGAAAAACAGCTTTTCAGAACAAATTACCTATACATCTCCTCTTTTGGGCAAATTTTTTCTCAAAGGGGATAGAACTTTGGATGAACTCCACTAATTCAAAGACAAAACCCAGAAGTTCATATCCAAAAGAATAAAAAAGAGTCCAGAGAATCTGTCAGTATCAACTTGAGACAAGGCTGACTTTTCCTTTGAAGCTGCCAATGCAGCTGCTACTGGAGCTCAGTGAGAAGTCAGGTGCTGCTGTGCCTGGTGTTACTTCTAGAACAAAATAATTCTGTCAGAGAAGGCCATTCCCATCCAGTGATTATTACCCATGGATTTCACACAGAGTTGTTTTCTTTTAGGATAAAATGACTAAAATGTTGTTGAAAAAGCATTGCAACAACTCACAAAAGTGGGACCAATGTACTTGTACTCATTGTATTCTTAGCATGTATTTTTAATAACAAAATTATACAATGCTGCTTCAAAAGTACTGGTAGTCTTTTTTTCCCCTTGGTATGAAATATAAGATAAACAGATGGCAGCACTTTTAATTACTTTCTCCAAAGAGTTCTGAGGAGGAAGAGCAGCAAGGAATGTTAAAATTCATTTTTAAAACACTTTGGACAAAGTATTATATGGGATTGAATGGCCAGGTGCTTGTTCAGTCACCTGTGTTTGCACAGTCCCACACAGCAAATTCTAACAGCAAAACCTAGGGAAGGTGAATTGCTGACATACTTCAACAATTAACAACATCCCAGATGATAATTTCTGTGCCTTTTTCACAAGCTCATGATCTGAGTCGCTAAATGTATCAACACTCCACACTTTCCATCAAGGGCTAATAACCATATTTGCATACTTAAAGGAAACACATTGCTTTTGCTTGAATAGCCATCACAGCTCAGCTCCCAACAAGGGAATGCTCTCATCTATTAGGAGCTCCTGGCAAGCTGCCATATCTCCTGTGCTGGTCAAGGAGGTTTTTGCTGTTCCCAGATGAGCTGGATTCTAAAGTACACTCACTCCACGAGCAAGGCAGCCAGATGGACTGCAGCCAACTCCTACCCAAAACCTGAGCAGCATCAGTAAATCATAGCTGTGCTCCCTGCGGGGTTTGCAGCATCAGCTCAAGCCTCACACTCCATTAACAATGCCTTGTGACTTTTAGATCAGCCCCAGCTTGGGAGTGTTTTGAAAAAGGCTATTCCCATATCTCATAAAGTAATATTTCACAGCTGTATGATAAATTCAACTGAAGTAACTATTACTATTGACTCCCACGTCACATGGAAGAACTTTTCACTAGCAAATTTTAGATGTGGTAAGTACATTAAGCTCAAACATTAATTATGGTACTTTGATTACCCATTCAGTCTTTCAATTCCCGACTATCATTCTATTCTCACTTTGTGAAAAATCCCAAATCTCCACTGTGGCTTTAGACAGAAGAATAACCCATGATTTTCAAACTGGCTGATATTTCAGTGACCTGGAAGCTTTTCTCAGCAGCAGCAGAGCTCAGCCTCATGCTGCTCATATGCACCATAATGTACAACTTCTGATGATCCTCCCTCATATTCCCACATTTTCAACATTTTTCTAAAAAGTATAACTATAAAAATACCTGCTTTCCTCAGTAGCTGGGGTGTCCTCTGGGATTACTATGCATCAGTTCTACTGCTTATGCTGCTGCTCACACACAGTGCTCACCCTTTCTCACTGCACACCATGGAAGCTTCTCTAATGCTGTTAAAGCAGCTGTGCATCTTTGCTGCCCTGTTGGATTTCTGAGACATATTCTAGTCAGTAACACAAATCTGTGAAAGCAAGTAAGCTGCTGTGCTTCAGAGCCAAACAACTTATCTTTAAAATTCTGCAGCTTGTCACACTCTGCAGACACAGCAGTGCTCTCTGACAGAGTGCCAACTTCCTCACACACACAGCTGGGATCAGTCTCTGAGCTCTCCTGGAAAGGTGTCCTCAGTGAGAAAACATCCACAGGGCTTTTCCTTATAATCATGTTTTCTGAACAAACACACTCAAGTGTGTCTTACTGCCTGTACAAACTACAGTTCTGCTTCTCTCCAAGCAACTTATCTTCAATCTATACAAATTTCATAGCAATTTTTAAAATTTGGCCTGAGAGCACAACGTCCCTTACACTTCTCATCCACTTCCCACACAGCAGGGATTTCTGTGTGCAAAATGTTACTTAGAATTCCACCACAGAGACAGGAATTCAGCACTCTGTTGGTTTTGCAGCAATAAATGTACAGTAATTTCCTCCTCAGAAATGCAGTCCCCAAATCCACACTTTGCAATTTTCCAGTTCACCCATCTGAAATTATTTACTATGAGCAAATAGCTTTGCTTTCCTAGAACCCTAACATAACAAAATTCAATTCAGTGAAAACTGTACATCCTAGGTAAGACCACACTGACCAGAAACTTCCCATTTTCTCACCACAGGATACATTCTGCAGAATGATCATTATTTATAGCACATATGTAAGTCCAAGTAATTGATTTTAGAGCTGCATACCTATAAACACACACAATTGGTCAGCTTCTACTCTGATCTTAGTGGACACAATGCAACAAACTTATATAGGTCACTCTTTGGCTTGGAAACCTTTCTAGGAGCAGGTTTCATAAATTACAAAAGAATTTGTGAGCAGAAAGACGAAAAAGCAGAACAGAAAACTTTAGATGGGTTATTACATAAGCTTAGCTCAATTACCTTCTTTATAGCTAATTCCAGCCTCATAAAAGTTTCTTCTAGATCAAGCAAATGGTCCTTATTCTAGTTTTCACTAAGTCAAAAAAATGACAGTCTGCCATTAAGGAAGCAAACTGTGCTTCACGTGCCTGCAAGAAAGGACTTGGCAGTCCTTCAACTGCAGGTTGTTTTGCTGGGGGGACTACATGGATCAAATTAGCTTCATTTACCTCCTCAGCCTCAATTCAGGCTTACATGAGCTACTTGAACTTTTAACCAATTTTTTTTATTGTTTGTGAAATTTCTTCTTGCTGCTCCTTCTTGAAAATACAATATGCTGTTAGAGAAGAAATACAGGTAAAGGGCGTGTGTAACAACACATAGGCACCTTCAAAGGTTCTTCTTGTTACAGCTGTGGTCCCCTAAGCAAAAGGCAAGTCACAAACCTGCTAAAATCTCTTTGCCTATTGAACTGGAATAAAACACTGGAAGGACTGATCAAATAAGCTCTGAAAAGCACAACAATACATTATTCCAACAGTTATACAGAGAATTGCTGTCATACAAAATGAATGTCTCTTTCATTACATTCCAGATATAAATGTATGCATTGTGTATTGTTCCCAGTGCTCTTCCAACACAAGTGCAGATGGAGGTTAAAAATAATGAGACATCATCCTATTAAAGCCAGACTCTTTTGGAAAGCAATTGCAATATGCTTCTCCTATCTTGTAGCCACCAGTCATATTTTGCCTTCCCTATCCATTTCAGTATTCAAGAGGAGGAAACTGTGTAAACCAAAAATATGCAGCGCTTACAGGAAACAAGTCTATAATGCAGGTAGTGTGTGAAAACGGAACATTTCTATTACTTTTTGATGCACTCATAGCATGACCCAGACTAATAACACAATCTATTTATAAAGCCATCACTGGCTGGTTTTAGCCTTGTTATCATGATGAATTTCAGACACTGTCTTCACATAAATATCTATCTACCTTAAGATTACTTTGGATTACTAAATAGTTTCTCCCATCTCTCAAAAACAGGCTTTAGTAACAAATTCTGTAACCTACAGATTAACTTTCTCTTTGGAAAAAAAACCCTCAACCCAGTGTTTTGAAGTAGAGATTTAAAATCAGGGAACAAGGAGGGCTTTAAAATAGAAATTTACATTTTGCCATCTCTGTGAAGCTATTCAAAATTTGGCCAAGTTAAAGCTTTGGAAATTGTCTGTTTGGGTCAGCCTGACTATCAGCAGTGTGAAGGAAAGGAGGAATATCAAAAAGGGGAGATGGCAGGAGAGGCTGTGTTCCACAGTGGAAGCTAGGACAGCTGGGCAAGGAGAAAGAAAAGCCAGGGGACAAATGAACATCCTTCACAGGTAGAAAAACTCAGGAGGTGGAAAGAGCACAGAGACAAGACAGAACAGGGCCAGGATGCAGAGCATGGGCGGGCAAACACATTTTGGGGAAAGTACACAAGAGCCTGCAGACACTAGAACATATTCTTCACTGATATGATTCTTCACCATACAAGAACCCAAGATTCCCACTGCTTTCAGCAGGAATCAATGAAAGCATCTGGCAGTTTTCCTCATTCTCCTGCAATTTCAGTCCACAGAGACAAGCACCCTTCAAAGTGCCAGTTAACATTTCAGTTCAAGCAGGATGTGCTCATATGAGAGCTAGCAAATATAATGAAACATTAGAGTGCAGACACAACACCAGAAAATGGAATATAGATTTCCACTTGCCTTTTCAAACACTTGGAACATTACTTAAACAAAAATCCAAATTCAAATAAAGAATTCTGGGCCAAGTGCTCAAAACAGAGATGGACTACAATTACAGGGGCTGCTGCAATTCGAACTCCACTCTGAGATGCACATTCCTGATGTCACTACCATGAGATAAGCCAGAGTTTCAGTTCACAGCTGCTTCACATCTATCTTGCATTTATCTCACACTTTGACAACCTGCAAATTCACAGCCTAACTTCTCCTGCAATGGCCAGCTTGTGTGCTTGTACCCATTAACTGTTCTCAGGTCTTTAATTTTTTTTCAAAGATGGAATAAGCAGTGAAAGGATCTTGCCCATTCATCAGAGAAGCTGAAAACTCACCAGGTCCAAGACAGAAAGAAGTCAGCCTGACTTTTACCCTTACCTTACCACTGACTAAGCATAACTTTAAGTCACTCAAACTAATATTACCATGTTCCTAATTTTCAACTTTTGGTCTTCATTCACGCTTATCAGAACCACAGAGTGCATACAATTATTACCCCGAGCAACCCTGTACACTGATATTACCCAACATTATGCAAGTACTTTGAAAGTCATCTCAAAATCATCATTTAAAAGGACTCTAGGCAAGTGGGGTGCTGACAAGATGAACAAATATTTAAGTAGTCAGAAGAGAGTGACGAGTGTTCTAGAAATTTTCAAAACCATCTGTGTTTTAGTAATGCACAGTAGGTGCCTATAGCTAGAGCCACCCATCAGGAACATTAAATTAAATTAATCGATCATCATCTGACACAGGCAGACATCACACAGTAGGAGCAAACATGGAGCTGTTGCGTAATTAAGGAAAGAACAGTGGAAGCAGAGAGACCAAATTAAGTTTTCACAGGTAAATTTAATTCTGACAACTTCTGAATGATTGACTTTGCAACCATAATAAAGAGACTCTGCTGTAAACAGTATATCTGCAATATTAGTATTACACTGTCCAAAGGAGGGAGTAAATAACCAAGTACAGCACTGAACCTCACGCTCTGCTGAAGTCAATGAGCATTTTGTTACTCACTTTTACCAATGCATCAATATGACAAGAAATCACTTAACCTTATGTACCTGCAATGAATATTTTTTTTGTACACAGAAGACAGAAAGGCATCACAGGAAATAATTAAATTGCATTGACATGAAACTCAGTTGCCTACCAGCATACTTGAGCCACTACTTACAAATGAGGAATTCTACAGAAAAGCTATTTTAGAAAAAAATTACTTTTGCTCTATTTCTCAGTGGGCCATTTCCTTCATGAAAAAAAAGAAACTGCACGAAAAGCAGACTCATTTGTCAGCAAACACTTCAGGCAGCAGAAAAAAAAAGGCTTGTGGCATATGTCTTGCTATTTTTCAAAAAAGGGAGCGAGACAGAAGTCTTTAAAGGATCATGTCAATTTTCTTCTTCTGGGTGGGTGAGGCCCAACATGCCTCTTTGCCCATAAGTGGAAAATAAAGCTGGAATGCTCACAGCATTGCTGTGTCTCTTGTAGAATGGTTTAGATGTTAAAGAAAGGCAGACTCAGTAGAAAGCTAGCAAATAATTATTTTTACAACTATTTTAGTAAACAAAATCCATCACAGCGAAAATAAGGCATAATGTTCTGTAACTGAAAAGAGAAAAACATGGAGTGCATATGCAAAAAGAACAAAAATTTCATAATAAAGGAAATGAAATCCAGTCACTGTGTAACTTGCCCTAAAAGCCATCTCAAAACAATGAACTATTAGGCTCTTAAGTATCATTAGAATATTAATAATATCTAGAACATTTTAAAAATACTTTTAAGGACAGGAAATAACCATAATTCAGGCTGGACCTCTTTGATACCTTTTATAAGATTTGTAATTTATCTTTCTTTCCCATCCAAAAATATGCTAAGCATGAAGAATACAAAATGGCAATATTCCCTCAAGTTTCTACCATGAAAAAAGCAATAGTGATGAAGCAAGCTTGCAGACACTACAGCAGCAAAACCCAGTGAAGGTTAAATTCTTTTCCAGATTAAATTAGTTGAAAGATTATATTGGGAATGGACAGCCATGCTTTACTATGACCAATAAAGCCCTTTGGTGCCAACACTGCCAGACATCCACTCTGCAAGCACATAATCTGAAAATACACTTTAAGGGTCCTTCTGCATTTGCCCTGTGTTCTCTAGGTATTGTCTTCTTCTCACTCCATCACTGAATTGTCATCTACTCTTGCAGCCCATAGTACCCATCAACAGTGTTAGTTAAATTCAAGGTGCAAGCAACAGAGAGGAAACAGAAAAACTAGGAGTCCTGGGATTTTTGCTTTATTCACCCCAGAATGTAACTATATCCAAATCAGTATGACTGCAAACTTTACAAATTTACATTTAAATGACAGTGGAGACCTGTTATTATCATGTCAGTCTCTAGGGCAGCATGTGCTTATTGAAAGGTTGGGGACATTGTTCAACTTGGAAATATGTGCTATAAAGGAAAAAAATTTTCATTTAAGCAAAAGATGTATATTTCTTTAAAAAGCAGCTGGGCTTCATAGAGAGCAGGAGAGGTGCTAGAACAGAAAAGATGAGCTGAAGGAATGTCTCAGCTTCACAGAGTTGACAGCCATAGCTGACAGTGACAGGGTGAAAAAGTTAAGTGATGCTCAGAGGAGACCTAGCTGAGATAAGGTAGTGATTTCTATCCTCCTACTTTTGCTAAAAACATACCCATAATTTTCAAGTACAGATTCAAAATTACCTGTGTAGATACATGACATGAATCAAACTATGGACCTAAATCATACTGGAAGCCATTCTGAGCAATGACACAATTAAAGCACTCCTAAGAAATGTGAGAAAACACATTAAAAGGACCTTTGAGCATAACCCATTAACACCACAGGTGGTAAGAATTTTTTTTTAAAGGACAACTCAACAGCCTGTCTGTCTACTACATACAGATATAAAACATCCAGCCCCCTTGAAAATAGACTCACTTCTTCCATCCTGTTTTGTCATTCATCAATTATAATTACAGCAATTTACTGTTTGCTTTTCCAGATAAAATTCTTTTTATAGAACCATAGTAATTAACAATGACAGTAGCAAAATTGATAGCCCTGCTTCTTAAAGTACCCGTTCCTCTAAAAATTACACTACTGCCTTAACAGACTTTAGACAAATGTTCTCATCTTTTCCAATTTGTGTCTAACAGAGTTTTTCCAGTCAAAACAGGTCAGCTCTTTTCCAAGAGAGAACTAAAGAACAAATATGCTCTTTAATGTTGCTGACCTTTTTTTTCAAACAGTTCTCTGAATTCATTCATTGAAAGGTGGCCTTCAAAAGTCAGACTTCAGGTCAAAGAAATGTTTTTTCTAGTTTCTGTGAAAATTTGTCCAATTTCTCAGTTTACATCCAGTCAATGGAAAAATTGTACTTTAAAGCTGCATTTAAGCAGCTAAAATCTCCCAGAGAATCCATCTTCCCTGACCATGCTTAAACATTTAGGTATTTGTCAGAAAGAGAAATCTGAGCCAAGAAATCCAGAATACAGCACCAGTTCTAGACAGGACAGTGTCATCAGGGGAAAAATTCTAACAGTTTCCCAAAAGTCTCAGTTGCAAACCTGGTTTTAGCTGAATGCATCTCCAAATCCTGTCCTTTGTTTATGCTCCTCTCCCTTCGCCCCTGCTAACAGCAAAAAGGGTGGGAAATGCCTTTAGCCCTGCCCAATTAGATTCCTCATTCTCAGTGCTATAGGCTCCTGACTGAGGCCAGCCAGTCATCAAACCTTCCCTTCCTATTATTAATCATTTCCTTCTTCCCATTATTGCTTTATATCCCTGCTTTGAATAGCCCTGAATTTGCATTCTTCTAAATTCACTGTGATAGGTGGTATAATTCTCACACCAACATCTATTCTTTATCTCCCTTTCTCCTAGTTTTCTTCCCTACCACTGCCCAGATATGGACAGTGCCAAGCATTCAATAGGGCAGTCTTCTCCAGGCTGCCAGAGCATGTCAGAAATGGAAGCAAGAAGGCTAGAGGGAATACAAGACGGAAAAGGGGACAAAAAATGCATGGATAATGCATGTAGAGTTTATAACTCTGTCAATATATATAAGATAATAAATCAAAAAACAAAGCTAAATACAAAGTGGGAGGTTTACACCTGTGCAAGGAAAACTGATACCTAAAAAGCCAGTTTCACAAAGGGACTTTCATAGGCTCAGGACAAGCCAAAATCCAAGAGCTTAAATTTTGTTTCATCATCCCACATAGTACATGAGCCTAGAGATACAGACACTTCTTCAGTTGTCTCTTTAAATCCTTCTTGCTAATTGTTATATCTAAACAAAAAAAGTGATTTGCTAACCAAACACAAGGCATGAAAGGCTCTTGTTTCTATAGACAATTGGAACAGAAAACAAGCAGGGCACCTTAAGCAGCAGGACTTAGAAGGAGCACGGCTAGATGCCTAGATCATATTTCTTTATAATTTCCATTTTCAGTTAGAAAGACAAAGCTAATAAAATACTAACAGATTGAGTGGCTGAATCAATAAGAGTAGCAGAAACTCCTCCTGATGAGCTCTGTTTTACATGCAGAAACCAAGCAAGGAAAAACATCAAACTTTATTTGTTAATTTGATTTAACCAAGCACAAACTGCACTAGACCACTCAGTGTAAAAATATGTTGCCAGGATGGGACCTGAACACCACAAAACTATTGGATATAATCTCCTTATAAATGTAGCACTATCACATGGTCAAAGATGAAATGCTATCATCACACCAACTGACCCCAAACAAACTTGCCCAACACAAACAAGACTTTTCAGCACAGTGCAGGTGCACTGAAGTCTTAAGTTCAGTTTAAGCAATAATTTCACACTCATAAACCCAAAGTTCAGGAATATGACAAAACCATGATTGCTTTGAAGTGGCTTCTGAACCTCTGAAAGTCTCTGGAATGTTTCCCTAAAGAATCCTTCTCCAAGAAAGACTTGAAGATAGCTGATCTGCAATGGTATTTTGAGATACTGCAAAAGGGCCAACACATTTTTAGTTTCTACAATTAAGTGAGAACACCTATGTATGCCAGAAAACACAGCTCAAGCACTGTGAAATCCTTGGAGCTCTTTACTAGCAATCTGCTGCCTCATCACCTCATGAAAAGTAAATCAAAGAATGACTTCTCAAAGCCACCAAATTTTTATTGCCCAAGATTTTCTCCCAAACACACTCTGACCTAAAAAAGGTCACAGGAATTAGAGAAGCAAGTATCCATAGGCACTAGTGAATCTTTTTCCTCCTTCAGAGTAGCTAGTTATTGTATATGTTATATCAGACATTTGTATCAGTAAACTGCACCTCTAAGGGAAATTGATAAATAAGGAATACTAAATCCCTCTTCCAACACATGCCAGAAAGCTTTGGCTAAAACTCAAGAATTGATTGCATTGAAAACTCTAAGAGCACATTCCAGCTCAGATACTGATATTAAAATAGTGGCAGCCAAAGTGCTAACATTCACAAGGCTAAACATCCTCACTAAATTGACAACATGGTTCAATATTTTACATAGCACCAGCCTTATGAAAGCAGAACAGAAATATTTTAAAAATCAGTCAATTAAACAGGCACAGGAACTCTACTCATTTTTTTCTCAGCATCCCAATGATGACAGATCACAGACTCCATGAGGTCCATCAAAATGCCTCTCCCCCAGCTGGTTTGGAAACTTATATATGACAGCCTGATAATATTTGAAACAAACTGACAAGATCTCCACAGGTAAACAAACCTGGTCTGAGGCAGTAAAACAGATTCTTCTCCCAAAGTTCTCTGACCACAATAAACTACACCTAAAATATCAAGAACCATTTACCTGAGAAGAAACTACAGCTGCATGTCCATATCTTTATGTTAACTATACAATGAGTGCTACACTTCATAGGAAACACAGCAATATCTTTGTCATTAAGGAGTACCTGCAGGTATTTTTCCAACATTTTGCTGGGCTTTTAAGTGCTGTTAATAAAACCTTGTCCTTGTATACAGTTTGGCTTTCACTTCACTTGAGAAGCTTTTATAAACTTGTTTACATAATTCTCAAAGATGTAGATTTATAACTGTCATTGATTTTACAAGGTTAATGGCCTCTGTAATTAAAACAAATGAATGAGAAACTCAACTTTAAATTTATGCACTTCAGTCAACCAGAAAAAGAGCAAACTCTGCAAAGAACATGGATGTGTGAACCAGACTAAACTCACCTTTTGCTGACTGCTCCAAAGCAATGTACAAAAAAGAATATACTTTCATTAATGATGCACTTAGGCTCTGGAGTATTTTGAAACCTAAAATTCTAGGAACAGAGATCAATGGAATTTCTAGTCTAGTTTCCAGATCTAGATGCATCTGAGACATACTTTTACTCCAGCAGTGTAATTTGAATTTAACAAACAACAAGCACACACACCAGAATAAAATGTTGCACTATATGATACTGAAGGCTCAAAAATATAGATTGTCTTTTCATGGGGCATATCTATTATTGAAGATAGTTCTAATTTACTTTAAACCTCACTTTCCTATATTTTTTATTTGGACATTAAGCTTTTTATTAGTGTATTCTTAAATATATTAATTTAATCCATATCATGCCTCAAAATTTTTTATATTGAACTAATTGATATACATTAGCAAGTAAAAGGCTAGATCACACCATACTCTGTTTTAAAGGTTAAATAATCTGAAGCTGTAATAATTATACCCAAATTTCTTTGTAGAACTAAAATTTTTGTCATCCAAATTTCACTGAAGAACTTGATTCAACATTAACATGTCAGAAATTAATCTAGAAAATAAATTATAGGGATAAAATCTCCTTATATTTAAGCGAGTTTTTAAGGTTCAAAGGTTTCCTATTGCCTCAGAGAGGTTAGAATTTGCTTTGTGCTCTTGAACTCTGATCAGGAGTTATTCACATGTAATTGGATGTGACATTCTACCCTCTTGTCCACAGCCATAAAAATGGATGAAAAACACAAATGCATGGGCTGATGGCAAGATGGGACTATTATTAATGCAATTCATAAGCCTGTTGGACTGCTGGCAGAAATCTGACAGAAAGTCTTGAACATACTATCCATAGATATATACCTTTATGTACTTTATACTTTTATAGGTTATTTAGTTTGACCTCCTTAGCACAAGAAGCCATTTCCAAGCTCATAAATTTTTACTGAGCATATCTTTAGGAAGACATCCGTTGTCTTTCAACAACCCAGCAGCACAAGTGCCCCAAACTTCCTTCACATGTGGAAGATTAGGAAGTCTATCTAATCCTTACACTGATAATTCACACAAAGCCTGCTTAATCAGACTTTTAATGGAGAATATACATTGCTCCAAAACCTTTCCTTTGGCTTTTATATAGATTTGTACTAATTTGTGCAAGCAAGACTGAGAGACAGCAGCATTCAGACACACATCAATGCCATCACTTGGATTTTGTTTGTGAGCCACAGCTACAACCCTTAGCTTTTCCACTGGCATGCAAAATAAAGCATTTTTGATTATGCAAATAGTTTTCTGCTTTGTGAATAGGGCCTCAAGTGATTCAAATGCTAATTCTGTTAGAAACCTTGATGCAAAGCCAGTATTTCAACCATGTCAGCTTTATAACCAAGACTTTCTGAGAAACATGTAATTGCAAATTGAAAAATATCTTTTAGAACCAGAAATACACAAAGACAAAGTAACCTGGGGAAGTGGGAAAGTTTTTGCAGCTTTCTGTCAATGGCCCTGCAACCTGCTGGGTTTTGCTTTGAGTTAGATGCCCCTTCAGGACCTGGCAGTTTCCCAGCAGAGGCAATGTAGGCAGTGCTGCACTGAGAAAACCAGAAATGAAACAACAAAAGCCAATTTTTGTCTTGTCCAGAGAATAATGTGCTATATAGTTGGGGTTTACATCTTCTTGTTTTCTTAATAAAACCTTCACACAATCCAGTGAATGCCTGCATGAAAATGTTCTTGCCATTATTAAACACTTTTTTTGAGCCCTCACAGCACACAAAAGAGCAAGCCTGTGTACTGGATTTCAGAGAAATAGGGGGAAAGGGAAGTGAGGGAGAATGTGTACGTGAAATGTGTAAAAAGCTTTTCTTCTTAGCTTGTAAGCAGTTTTGATTTACTTTTTTTTCCCCTGATTAGTTGCATTTAACCAGCTACAGTACTTTGTCCTCTGAAGCTCTAGGAGATACGAGGGAAGGGAGAATGTTTTCAGGGGGAATTCAGCCACCCTGGCACTGCCATCAGCCTGTGTGCAAACTACCTTGATGGCACATTCCTACCACCATCTTGACTTTCTTGATTGCTTCTGCTCAGGGAAAAGCAGATGATAATTAAGGCTAAGTAAAACCTGTGGATCTAATTACCTAAGATAAGCTCCAAAGAAATAACCTGCAGCTTCAGTTGCCTATAGACCAAAAAAAAAAGGGTGTAAGAAATCTTCCACATGAGTTCCAAGGCAAAAAGTTAAATAATATAAACTACCTGTCATTAATGGTGCCAGTTTTGTGCATGTCCTCAAGGCAAAATCCAGAGGATAGATTATTTGCATTAATCCTTTCCTAACATCCCAAAGTAAAAGCCAAAGACAACCACTTCTGCACTGATTAAGGGAGCTCTGAAACATGCACCACAAAACACACACAACAAAGCTATATCAGATCAGAATAGATACAAATCACAGAGTTTAGCACACCCAAAATATCCTTATTTACACAGCTTCCTCAATTCGTTTTAAGTTCACTTTTCAATTGTAAATTGAAAATCTAAAGCTAAATCTGCTGCCAGCTGAGCTGTGGAAGTTTGTGTCAAGTGGCTCAGACCTCAAAAATTCAGAAATACACAGTTCCAGATTCTACAGCTGAGTATCCCATTGTGATGACCTTTAGCCTCCACTGTCATGGCTTATATTTTAGTAAATGGGCCAGAGGTGGAAGGTCACATATTCTATTAGCAGTCTCTGAACCATCCAGTCCCCCTTCATCTCAGCAGAAAAATGCAACACATTATCAGCTTCTTTTTTACTATTGCTTACTCGGGGGGAACATTCTGAAGTAAAATAATGTGGATATTCATTTTCATTGCTTTGAAGAAGACAGTAAAGGTCAAGTTCTAATATTGAAATGCTACTCTTTTCATATTGATTATAAATCCTGAAAGCAGTAACTCCACCCATGTTGGAAGAAGAGACACCATTATGAAGCCTGTATTACAGCTCTGTATAATTCCTGAAAGATAATGTCCCACCTCTCCCAGCAAACACTGAAAAATTGAACTGAAATGTTTGCAACACAATCTTCAGACTATGGAAAAATACAAAAGAGAAAAAAGAGCAGTGCTGTCTCCCGAAGGAATGGTCTCACCCAGACAACTGTGCCTACAGCATCTGACAGCAGGTAGACCAAAGAAAAAAAGGAGCCTGTGAAGAAACAAAAAAAAAAAAAAAAAAAAAAAAAAAAAAAAAAAAAAAAAAAAAAAAGGAATATATTTTGTCTCACATATATAACTTTAAAATAAGATGCATTTGCTACCACTTTTGTCACTGTTTTGATTATAACTGACGTTTTCTCTCCTATGAGAAAGGTATTAGTGCTTCTTAATGACTACAGTGGTTACTACCATATTTCATGCCAATACAAAGATGCAAGCTCTGAAAATATTTCTCACCTATTGCAAAGTTTAGAAAATATTCATACTTAAAATTTGCAGCAAATTACTGTGAACTATACATAGCATTTTGCCATACTGGGATTTTTTATCTCCCTGTAGAAATATGTCATGTATAAATGACATATTTAAGGAAGAATTAAATAATTTTCACAAAACATGGGAATAAAAAGTAGCAAAACAAAATACTGCAGTAATCTCATCTCTCAGGCTGCCTATATTCTCAACTGGAAAGTCTCTACTTATGTCATTGCCTCAACATTTGAAAATAAGTGTCATTTTCCCTTTGATTGGAGTGATTTGTTATATATTAAAACAAAATAGTGTCTTGTATCTATAAAGGACTAAAGATTTTTATAAATTTTGTAAATAAGTTACAAATTTGAAATAAACTCTCAAAGGAAGAAAAAGTACTTATTGTGCTGTGGACAAAAGCATTGAAAACAGAGGCACTGCTGTGGATCCAGCAGAAGCACGTGCACATCTTCATTGTTACGTTTGTGTCTGAAGAACCAAGATAATTTTTGAATTATTTATACACATCAGGAGAACTAGGACAATTCATTCATGAACTTCCTGTGTCAGAAACATACAGAGCTGTTCTGATTATGCTTATGAATGATGACTGACTTCAGTAGTAAGAAGATGGTGACATCTCAGACATGACTTTTGATGCACAACTTTCACAGGAAGCATTTTTACTTTATCTAGAGCTGGTTACATGTCCAACTCACATTAGGCATTCTCTGGGTTGATCAAAGACAGTATGTGACCCCTTCACAAAGGATTTTGCTCTTTAGGGGACAGGGTTAATTGTTTTTCAAGTCTTAAAAATATGAGACACATGAATGCTCAGTACACACATGAACCCATACACTTATTTCCATATATGTAATGGTGTATGTCCTTCATGAGGGAGAGCTGTAACACAAGAAAATCAGACAACTTTATGAAGTCCTTATTTTGTACTTTACCTAAAGTTGAAACCAATTCTGCTGAGACACAACAGTCTAGTTTCACGTGTTAAAAAGACCATGGATAAAACTGAAGCTGACTGAACTGGTTCAAACACTGAGTTGCCACCTTGCTTTGGTATTTTTGAAATCCAGGACACAGCAGTGGAGAAACACACACAGAGATCTTGACAAAGACAAATGTCTTTGCACAGATTTGAAGTCATCACTTTCATCATAAGGCTAAATCGTATTAGTGTCTAGATTATCCTTTTTGCAAAAGGGAGATATAACAAAGAAAAAACAATTAGAAGAACTAGCTAGGTTCAGGAGACATTTCTTTGCCCTCAACATCAGAGATACTAAATTTTTATTTCACCAGGTGTTATTGGAAGATACTGGTCCTTAGATGGGTGCCTGAGGGTCTCCAGCTGAGACATGCCAGCACTTGCTTGCATCTCCACTCATATTAAGCTGGTTTTTATACTACAAATTCAATCTGCTCCAGTTGAGGTATGGTCACAAGGTAAAAAATGCTACTTGGAGAAGGATTAACTTAGTTCCACTATTTATGGTGTCAGAATATGCTATAAGAGGACATTAAATTTGCATACAGCATAAAAATACATTCTCAACAACTTCCACTCAAACTAGAAAGCCATGAGGACTGCATAAGGGTTCATATGACTTATTGATGCATATTATCATTATATCTGAAGAAAGGATTGCCAGCCTTCCTATATCCTCCAAATTCTGTGATTGTCATGTGTTTTCTACCCCTCTTGTCTTATTATCAGGGACAACAAGAGCAGCAGATGAGAATCTATAAGGCAACAGCTCCAACTCCTATATTAAATAGGGAAGAGAAGGAACAGTTTTTGAGCAGAAGAAATCTGATCTAAGCAGAGAGCCCCAGGAGTAAAAAGGCAAGGTCAGAGGAAAATGTAAGCAAAGGCCTTACTGAGAAGGGTTCAATAGCATTTGTGATCTAATGGATTTGCAACCTTCCAGTGCTGGAACAAGCACAACATCCCTTATCCAACACTTTCCATGTGAGCAATGAGGATACACAGACAACTTCTTCAGAGGAAGTAGGGCAGGGCCTGAAAGGTCTGCCATTAAGCCAACATAACAAGGATGAGGAAAGAATTCGTGATGGCAAAATGATCATATTAAAAAAATAATCTTTAAAGTGTCACCCCATTCTTTTCTTGCTTGAACTGTTCTCAAGAACAAAAGCCAGAAGAAGGTCACAGCCTGAACATCAAAAGTCCTGAATAAAGATTCAATGGATACAGTAGTGTTCTGCCTCAGCAGGCCACAGATAAAATGTTAGAGGGGGAATGGGAGGAGGACAGAGGGGAAGGAATATTCTGTAGAATAAATCTAGTTCTATGAAACCAGATAATTTAGAATTTGCATTTGTACTTCTCATAAAAGTATGACACTTTTCCTAGATGATGGAAGCTCATTAGAGATTTTAAAATTTATAACTTGATTCTCAAAGGGAAACACTATAATTTATGCTGTATTTATGTAATCCCAAGTCTCCTGAAGGTTTCCTAATTGAGAAAACTGCTAATTTGTTAGATGGTTAAAAAAAAAAAAAAAACAGAAAAAAAAAAAAAAGGAAAGACTATGTTCAGTCTGTGAATAGCTAAGTACAAAGAAACAAACAATCTCTACCATTTCTGACCACCCTATGTGGGCAGAAATTTCCATTTGGCCCACCAAAAAGAAGTGAGTAGCACAGTGCAACTTCGACCCACTAAAAAGCAGGATAAAATACCATCATAATTTGCACTGTATATGAGACTAGAGACTGGAAATCTATCAGCTCTCCCATATTCATCTTAAATGACAAGGAATTCAGTTCACCTGCTTCAGCCAGCCAGACCAACTGCTTTCAGGGAAAAGAAAATGAGAACTGTCAGTAAAAAAAATTAGCAGCCAGTCAGGGCTGGAGAGAACAGCAGGAGGGAAAGCAGAGTAAAGATGAAATCTCCCGCTGCCTCCAAGGTCCACAACACATTGCCAAAGATGTAACACACTTCTTTTAGACATACACAGCTGCAGGAGAAAGCACAAACGAAACATAGCTGAAAGTCTGTGCTATCAAAATAACCATGAGGAAAAAACTCCAGAAATTAAAAGTATTTATTATATTAATGTGCAAGAAGAAATACTACATACGTCTCTTGCAACATGAATGGGTATTTAATAAGTAATTTCCAAAAGTCTTGGAAATTTTAATAGTTGACTTAATTTCAAGAAAAAGGTCCCAGGAACATCCTTTTCCAAAGGTACTGCAGTTTTTGAAGCCCAGCCTGTCTTAATTTGGGAACTTTTGTGCCTCAAGGAAACCCACAGTTTGGATAAGGCTGCAGAGTGACCACAAGAGAAAGAGACCAGACAGAGAAATAAAAATTGCTGGAATTTCTTTACTTTTGAATATTCTTGACCTTAAATATCCAACGACACGCTGTCCCAGAGGTTCTTGGCTTGTGTGTTTTATTTTTAACAACACTGAAGAACAAAGCTGTTACAACTCCAAGCTCAACTGGCTTTGCAGGGACTTCACAGTTAATTGAGCCATCACTATTTAGCCTGCAGTACCAGCAGGCACCAGCTCTGCCAGCTCTGTAGGCAGTGAAAAAGTTCCCTAAGCTACAGCCAAGCTACTGTCCTTTCCTTTTTTTACTTAAATGCTCCAAAGCAATGTGGCTTTTGGGGAGAGTGGGCTTATCCTCAGACTCTAAAGCACAGACACAAAGCCCCTGTAGTAACCCTTGTGACATGCACACCCAGAATAGCCACATCTCCATAATCTTAATCTCTTGAAGTTCCCTGAGGCTTTGTTGAGCCAGATACATGTGAAGCTTTCAGGCATTTCAATTATGGAAATTCAGATTTCTTGACTGGCCTTTGTGAAGGAAATCTGAAAGTCCTCCAAACTCCTATCACTAAAAAGGAAGCAGTTGTTAAGCTTCCTTATTAAAAATAAACAAACAAACACACACACACACAACCAAAAAACACCCAAACCAACTCTGAATTAAATGAATAGATTTACTTTATGTAAGTGGATGATTTACCTTCCAGTTAAAAAAAATACTCTTTACTGGAAGACAAAGACAGGACTTTCAATGTAATTTTCATGTTTACCTTCTACCAGTAGATCAACCAATGACTCTTAAAAAATATAGGCAGATATTATTTCACAGTGGCCTTGCCTTGTGGCATACAACCTTCCAGACCTCCTCTGACACAATGAGTAGGAGGCTTATCACCATAAGTCATCTAACCAGTGCCATGAGGTCATTTGTTGACTTCAGTGTTGTAAAGACCATCAGGCTACATATCACTGAGCTGGGAAATGCCTGCAATAACTCAGGTCATAATTCAGGATGAGGTCACGAGAATTATACCTACTGAGTTAAACACAATTTTCTGGAGCTCTTCCTTAGATGGCAGGGGTACAGAATTTGCTATTTCTCCAAAATAATACAAAAGCTCAGCTGCTTTATGTCACTTTTAAACACAAATCAGTGTTTTCCACTGTGCACCATTTAGGGACACCAGGAAATAAATTACACATTCACTCAAGAGCTTTCTCTTGGCAAACTCCTAATATTCCCTATATTTGTTTCTTAGACATTATTACCCTTCGATTTTCTGCAGATAAAAGTTTTGTGATGATGTATCCCCTCCAGCCTGATAATTTCAGAAAAGTGGGCCTCAGAAAACCTCCCAGCCTCAAAGAGGCTGGCTGATATAAATATATGTCTTGGGGAATAATATATGATATATTATAATATGTGAAATATAATACATAACCTGTATTTTATATATAAATCCTGGAGAATAATATATTATATATTATAATAGGTGAAATATAATACATAACTTGTATTTTATATATAATACAAATCCTGGGGAATAAATGTGAACTCCCAATTCTTTCTTAGACACTGTTTCAAGTTTTCATTTTGTTTCTTTTTTAATCATAGAATGGCCTGGGTTGGAAGAGACCTTAAAGATCATGAAGTTCCAAGCCCCCATCATAGGCAGGGACACCTTCCACTAGACCAGGCTGCTCAGAGCCTCATTCAATCTGAACATTTCCAGGGATGGAACAGCCACAATTTCTCTGGGCAACCTGTTCCATTACCTTACAACCCTCACAGTAAAGACATTCTTCTTAATATTGACTCTCTGTCAGTTTAAAGCCATCTCCCTTGTCCTGTCACTACATGCTCTTGTTAAAAGTCCCTCTCTGTCTTTCTTGTAGGCTCCTTCAGCTGCAATTAGGTAGCTCCTAAGCCTTCTCTTTTCCAGACTGAATAACCAATTCTCTGAAAACCCAATTCTCTCAGCCTTTCCTCAGAGGAAATTTCCTCTATCCTTCTAATCATCTTGGCAGCCTCCTCTAGACCCACACCCAACACACAGAGAGATAAGGCTGGAAGAGGTCTGAAACTTTGAAGACTTCTCAAGATGTTCTGTGGCCAAGAGCTAAGCATCTCTCTTCCATGCTTTATACTGGTGCTCAGATGCACTAAGTTTTCTCCCCCAACTCATAAAATAAACTTATTCAGTATGCATGATAAACTGCTCTTTAAAATTTAAAAAAAAATCATTAAGCAATTCATGTATTTGTAATTTTATAATGCAAGACAGCAGATGCTTCCAAAGCACTTAAGTGTTATTTCTGCATGCTGCTATCCATACATGGCATTGAGACCACAGCCTTTGACAATGAAGTAGATGGAAAAGCATTATCTGAGAAACTGTCAAATCAAAGATATAAAGACTGTCACATGGGCACATCTCAATGTTTCACAAAAATTGGTACAAATACATATAAATTACAACATGTAAATGCAGTAATTAATAAAAAGAAAAACAAATTGAAAAAGTAAAAAGATAGCTACAAAAATGGATGATGCTTTGAAGCACCATCTAGACCTATGGGAAATGAAATATTATGGTATACCAAAATACTAGAATAGAGTTTTATTGCTATAGTAAATAGTAATATTTCCAAGGGTGGAAAATGAAAAATAAATGCAAAAAAGTTTTCATAACAGGGATGAGAAAGAAAGAATTTTATTACCAAGAAAGAAACACAGTAAGCAAGTTAACCTCAGAAGCAAGCTGCTGATAAAGCCAAGGGATGTTTGTCTATATATGTGACCAAAAAGCAAAATCTTTGTCATGCTGGGTATAAGCAATATTATTACCAAGATAACTACAGAACTGTAAATGAAGCTGTTCCCAGAATAAGAATCCACCACACAGTTCAGTATTTAGTCTAGATGAACATATGATATTGCAGGAAATTAAGGGAATGCAATATCTGAGATAAAAGTTAAGGTTAGTGAACTTTTCTCCTGGCTGCTGTGGGTTTAATAATACCTTCAAGTCTGATGCTGAACCATCTCTGAACAGCTAATAATGAGCATTACAGTAAAAGAATAAACTGCAATTGCACTAACACAGAAAACAAATAATTTGCTAATCTGTATACCACCAAATTTATTTTAAATGAGTAAATAGGATGTAAATGACTTTCAGACCCCACAGTGTCTCAGATATCACATTTAGCCCACAACAGTAATATGGTGTCCTGAATCACTCACATATATGTTATCAGAAAATCTCATAGATTTATCCCACTCAAGTATATACACCAATTCACTTGTGCTTTTTTCTCCTTTTTCTCCTTTTTTTCCTTCTTTTCTTTTTTTTTTTTTCTTGGGCTCTTCAAGAGTAAATTAGATTATCTCAGACTAAGTGAATTAAATTCAGAGGGAAACAGCCTATAAACTGTGTGCAATACACTGGTAGATCTGACTCAGGCCAAGTTGAAAGAACATTTAGCACAGGCTACCTCTAAATTTTGTTCTAGAAATTCAATAGAGAGCTGAACAGCACCAATAAATATGCCACATTCACCTATTCTCATTTAAACCTATGTAACTTTGATGGTAGAAGACACAAACCCCTATCTGCTGTCAAAGCAAACTTACTTTATAAGCTTTAATTGAAGCTTTAGCTAAACCTCCCCCAGGCTTTAAAATTAACTGTGATTTTCCTTATGCAGCTTCACTGGGTTTTTGTTTGGTTGGAGGTTTGTTTTTTTTTCACTTTTCCTTCCACTTTTTGTTTCAACCAAGTTAGTGATTGTCTCTACAGTCACATATTCCATATTTATCTCCTCCATTTTCCCACTCCTCTGTCTTTTTCCTTTGTAGCTTTGTTTTACTTTGAGCTTCATTCTGCTGCTGTCACAACAGTAACAATATGCTTCCCTGTACACAGACAGCTACAACATTCCCTCAGCATGACCACTGCTTAGGATTTCAGCTGCAACTTCCCCCAAATTAACATCACACAGCATCCCCCACAGGAGCACCAAGCAGAAATGATATTTTCTCTCACTGCTTTACTCAAGGAGCCGTGAGAAATGTTAAACTATTTTCTAACAGTAGTTTTAATTTACAACTAACTAGACTTCTGCCTGAATTTGTCTTGCATTGGTGGAAAATAAGAAAATAAGGAACAAGTCAAGATGAAGACTGCCTGGTTTCTCCATTATGAAAGAGTTTGGAAAGAAATGCCCTCCAACAGACCTCTGGTTCATACCACCATATATGCATTTTTCCATTAGGAGAACACTATTCCTCAGATAACTGAAATTAGAAGTTGATCTCATCTTCAGTGATATTTGTCCTTGTTCTAATTGTCCCAGCCTAAATTATGGCACTGGAGTCTTTAGTTAGTCATCAAAGACCAAGAGAATACTGCTTAACACAGTGTCCCATTCTTACTGTTTTTCCATATCAAACTTATCAGATAACTTTAAGAGCTCATAGAAGCATTTATTTTTTCCTTTTTTTTTTATTCCCCACCCTTGCAGCTGTCTGCTGCCATGGATGCATTTTGAACCCAGCATGTCCAATTTGGATTAGATGCTGCCAAGAGTAAAGGAACAGCTTTCTAATGTCCTGCTAGCAAAGCCCAGGGATGTAGTGGCTGCAGTGTTACTGTCAGACACTGGCACAACATCAATGAGGCCACCTTCTGCATGTGAAATACAGCTTTCCTTACTTTTCTGGTTCTAATATTTGTTTCTGAAAAAAATCAAAACCTACAACAAAAAAGTCAAAGTCTAAATATAAAATACAGATTTTTCCCCTTCCCATCTTACATATCAGGTATGTGTGACTTCTACGTGGCATAAAACATATAACATACTGACAGATCCTGAATGAAATTTGACAATCAAGGAGACAAGATTTCATTTACCAAAAATAATCCCCTCACAAACAACCTGTAACCCAAGTTTGAATCCACTTAACCAAGAGACTACAAGAGTCAGGAAAAAGCTTTTTTATTATCCTAGTACTCTTTGGATCTAGTCTCAGCTTAGATAAAGACTTAAGAATATAATGGATGCACACAGTCCTACCATAATCAGTGAGACACCACACAGTTAAAAAATGGTATTAATTCTTAACTTCAAGAGCTTTTCTAGACAAGATCTTTGTTCTACTAATATTAAAGTGCCAGGGTTTTAACTGGTTCCAACCACAATACTGTAGTCACAGCTAAAAAGAAAACTTCCCAATGACAGGGTGAGAAGTATTTTCATGCAAGTTTGCCGTTATAATTTTCTTAATATATCAGGTGGGAAAAGTCTCTGTTCTTGTTCATAATGAATACTTCTGTACACTGAGCTCACACAACACACTATTTATGAAGGAAAAGGGATTTTGCTGCATTTGACAGTTATAGTGCTATAAACTTTCATCTAGACCAAGCTCACATTAAAAACCCTTTTAAGTGTCACTAAAAAGGCACAAGAAAGCCATATTTACTATTCTCTCATTAAGTCAGTACCTTATCAACTATAAACCTGAAGAACAATAAACATTTGAAACACAGACTGTTATAACTTGAACTCAGCATCATAGATACTGAAAGCTGCACCCATAACCCTCTGCACACCTTGTTATCACAGCACAGCTGCAGGGACAGACAGCTCACAGATAAAATAGACATTGTTATGAATAAATGTGTCAGATCACTCAATAATTGTTACTCAGATGAAGCAATAGAGAAGAACTTATGGGAATTCCTTCATAAATTGGCCACCCACGGTTTCCCCTACTTTGTGAAAGAGGCACCTTTAAAATGCACAATCTTGAGATGGAAATTCACAGTAGTTTAGAGTCTTCTAACTTCAGTCACATGAAACATGGGGGTATTTTGTCCAGCCCAGTCCAGAACAGGCTCATTGCACAGACAGACATACAGCAGACAGATGGCTGCAGGAGCAAGGCACAAGGGAGATACAGCTGCTCTGTCTGGGGCTGTCATGGCCATAAAGCCACACATCTCAGGTGGAGAGCCAACTGTGGACCCTGTGAGGTCTGATGTTCTAGTACCTCCCTGGCTCATCTCACCCTGGGATTCATGCTGAGAGTACAATTTTAAGAGGTCCCTCAAAGTCGTAAGAGTTTCATCTCTTTAATTCATTACCAATTTCATCTGAGTCTGAATCAGTGGTGTAATGGTAAATTGCTTATTACTTCTCTGCCAAGGCTCATTTTCAGTACTTTCTAAGAGAGAAGGACCACACAAAGAAGGCGTATCCAGCAATTTCTGCACAGGAGCTCGATACAGACAGACTCAGATTAAGCAGCTGTCACTAGAGACCAGGAGAGGCTGACAAGGAAGGATAAAGGAGTGGAGCAGAAAGCTTAACAGGCATCTCCAAGCATGATAGACAAGAATCACTCCCAGGCCACACAACCTGGAGTCCATGGGGAAGGAAAAACAAACACAAGCTAGTTGCAAACTACACACAGCTTCAAAAGCACCTGCAGTTTTGCTCCCTGATCTTCTGATTGCCTTTATCAAGAAACGCTTGTCCTCACTTCATGCTGCTTGTATATGAAAAATCACATCTACCTTCATCCTAGGTGCTGCCTGCAGGCAAGAAGCACATCTTACACAGTTCCCTCATCTTCCAGAGTGACTTCTCACACCCACCCTAAACATGCTCTTATTAAGTACTCGTTTGTATAGTAAATCTAACAGGAGCCAAGCACAGAGCTGCGTTCTTTAACAAGAACTCCCACACCAGAGGCTTTGTTTTTGAAGCACCACAGCTTCTTCCTACTGAGAATGTAACCATGGAATTTGAATCCTCAAGCTATTCACTTCAGCATGGCACAGAAATAAGAAGCAAATAATTACAAAAACCTCCACATATAATCACTAAATGTGAGTGCATACCTTCCCTGATAGCAGTAAATGGGGTTCCTTCCTCTTCTTGTAATCTAATCACCTTTAATGCCACCAGCTTTCCATTTACCCTGAAAGGGAAAGAGAGGAGGGGAAGGAGAAATTTAGAAAAATCAAAATTATAGCAGAAACAGTTTTTCTCATAATAAAACTTGTTTCCTATCATGTACTTATTCAATTTCTTCCTTTCAATGCCAGTGACTCATTTACAGCACTGTAAGAAACACTTCATAGCTTCCATAATGTCAACTTTATATTTTCACACTCAGATGCAGTCCAAGAAATTATCTCAGTTTTCTGTGAGTCAGTCTGCTTCCTTTCCACCACAGCTTTGTTACTGAAGCTTTGTTAAGAAGTAACACATTTTAAAATTTCATTATAAAATATCAGTTCATTATTTGATCAAACTGTTCAAAGGAAAAGGCATATGATTTTCATCAATAACTTCACCTGCAGTATATCCAGATTTACACTGATTACCTCTTTCCCACTGCATGACAGACATTATTATAGCCTTCAAAAAGCTACAAAGATGGCATAATGAAATAATTTTTAGGTCATTCTGGCCATTTCCTGCTAGGGCAGGATTGTTCCTAAGGCATATTCTTCCTAACATAGCCCAGGCTACTTAAAAATTATTGTAACTCTCATTTAAAAGTTTAAAAATATTTTGTGCTCCAAGAGAGAAAAGTTCTTAACAGGTTATTGTAGTGTAAAATCTATTTGGCTTGTTTCACTTTTAGCATTCCAAATTTCACCACACAAGAATTACATTCTTGGCCTTGCAAAAAAATCCAGTTGGTTCAGTTTATCCAAATAAAAAAAGAATGAAGCTGATATTCATTACCCTCTTCAACTCATACCATGAAACTTTAACTCCTCATGCATGACAAGCAATGATGAGAATAAACTACCAAAAGGCATAGTACAGTTTTTAAAAATTATTGTTATTATTATTAAGATTTATTTCTTGTAAAAGCAAAAATAGCCATTGCAGCCACAAATTCAAGGATGCATTGTAGACTTTACACTCCTGTAGTCATGGAGGCAACTCTCTACTGTACTACAAGAGGGATGGCCCAGGAAGATGTATTACATTTCAAAGCAAGATGATATAGATAACCACCAACTCTGAATTCACTCTTCTCCCTCAGGCTTTTAATTTCTGCAGTTATATGAGTTCAGTGACGGATGGCAACTGCCTTGTTTCTTCTGATTATTCCTTTTATAATTACCAGAAACTCATTAGCCCTATACAGAACATTGCACAATGACTCTGAGCAAGTTAAGAAACACTGGTTATCAAAAGATGGTTTGCTCATCACCTTCCAATTACTCATAATATTCAGGCTGGCACCAGTTCAAGTCTCAGGTCACTAGTCACTGTTGAAAGGAAATTATCAGCTTAACTCTCCTGGATTTCTCCTTATAATTACCTAACATACTTTTTAATTTGAATTTAAACAGGACTTATGGCATCAGAAAAAGATAAACCTTGCCTCAAGTAACTTCATGTGTCATGCTCAGACAGGAGAATGAATCATATTAAAAGCAGGACTGATGCAGTTCATAAACATGTGTAGTTTTCAGTTCCTCTGTCAATCCACCACCCTACCTATCATATACATATCACACAGATATCTGGATAACTTGAATATTTTGCAACAGATTAAATAACTGCAGAAGGAATTTAAGTAAGAAAAGCAAGATCATTTTGCAGATAACGAACAGATGCTGTGCTCAGAGAAGGCAATGCAAAATACAATGGAAAAAACACATCAAAGAGGTATTAAGGAAACAGGGGTATGGAGTCTTTTGATGGAGAAGAATAAAAAACATGCTGCATTGTGTAACTTATGTTCTTTTTAATCAGAAGTTCTGCATTCCATTGGTTCGTGAGGAGCAATATATAACACAAACAGCAACAGCATGGAACCAGTTTAAAAAAATTCACAATTGAACAGAGTAAGTGAGCTGTGCTTTTTAGTTATCATTGTCCCTTTGTCATTGGTACCTGTCATCATCTTGGCAGACATCATGGCAATTCTTAGTGCTATCAAAATAATCAAACTAATCTCAAGTAGTGTTCCTCTGGGATTTCATTCTCCTCTTTAATATAATTTATCTCCAATATATCAATCTATAATTTCCATAATTCAACAGCCTCCTTATTCTCATTTCCTACCCAGTCATTAAAATCTTTTTTGGTTTCCATTTAATTTTCTATAAACAGGAGCATATAAAACTGGAGAAGTGAGAAATTATGAAGTATCTATTAAAGAGCTAGGATGTATATTCACACCCTTTAATTATCCTGCCACTGATGCAATCTCAGGATGCAGTTAAGTGATGCTCAAGAGATGAGCTAAGGGCTGCCTCACATTATAGGTTTCTCCTGTTTAATCCTTGCCACACACTCCTGACACTTGTATTTGCTCTAATTTCTGCTGGACTTTTCAATGAAACTGCTCAGAGAGCTTAATAAGAGAAGACTGGCCCTTCCAAGAATAATTAAATCATATTTTTAAAAAATTATAAAGGTATGAAAAAAAGAAAAAACCCTAGAAAATACAAAAGAACTGGGTCCAGCTTTTGAGAAGCAATGTGTCATGGGATCAAGCCATCTATGTCATGAAGTTATGCTCTGAAACTTGTGATGGCATGTCAAAATAATACGAAAATTTCCTTAGAAACAACACTGCAAAAAGGAAACCCGGGCAAAATTACCTCTGCAACCTATCAATACCTGTCTTTGCAGACTTCAGAAGTGATCAGATAAGGTTAGCAGAACTCCTTCCAGATATTAATTCACATTCGTCTTCCACAACTTTCAAAGCATGCTTAGTGTTTTCATTATTTTCAAATACAAGCAAAAAACTGACAAGCAGACTGCCTTTGAAAAGGCAACACTGCTGACTCTTTTAACTTCTAGGATTCATTAAAGCACCTCTATTACTCACTGTCCAAAGCAAACAATTTCACACCTTCTCGAAACAATACACTTCACTGTGTCAAAGATTACACTTATCATCTTATGCCCATCCTGTCAACCGCCTCATTAGTTTCTATTAAGGGCAATATTGACTAAAGAATTCCTATTTTCTAAGCCATCCTCCCTCCTAAACTAATTCACTTTCTCTTTCTCATTGAAAAACCTTCAGAAAAAGTACATTAGTCCTAAAGCCTCTCTAATTATCACATAAAATCACTTTAGGCAAAATACCTGCAGCTGATGGACAGTTTTCCAATTCATGGAAATTCAGCACTTTAACATCATATAATCCCTTCTAATACATTTCTGATTATATATGCAATGTAGACAAAAGAAAAATTAGTACAAATTGCTTTATGCAGCATAAAGTAAAAGTCTGCATATTATAAAAAATACAAATGAGCCAGATATTATAAAAATGTTAATATAATATGTCATTCTGCATTTTCTAAACCAGCATATATCAGCACAACCAAAATAAACACATTTATAAAAAATGACCATTTATGAGAAAGTAAAGAAGACTGGAAATTATTTAATGCTTTAATGTGCCATTAAGAACATAAAATACTGATGAATATAAAGTAACTGATGACTTAATTGGCTTCACTGGGGATAATGCTGATGATGCCATATAGAGAACAAAAGAGTACAAACAAAAGTATTTTCTCAAGTTCTTCAGACATGTTTAGATGAAATAAATGTTCCAAATATACACATTTAAAAGATTCAATTAACACAGAACCTGCCAATTCTGATTTCAATCTGTTTATTTAATACTGAGTTTTACCACTGGCTGGAGTTGAGGTTGAGCTCATAATTTGAGAAAGTGCTAAGCTTGGGAACACTTCTGTAAAGAAAAATCATTAGATAGTATTGGAATGATGCTCTAATTTCTGACAAAAATTTCAAGAAACTAATTCCAAAAGGAAAATTTCAATTGTTAAATATTCATTTACAGGAAAATCTCAAAGTTTGATGATCAAACCTTGAGAATATCTAATTAGATCTACTCTGTAGTAATATTAATGTCAAAAACAGACACCTAAAACTCCAAACAGACCATGAAGGCCTAATGAAACCAGGCTCTGCCAGAAATTTCCTTTGAAGAAACCTGACAGAAGCACATTCACTGTAGGTTTAGTCACCTCTGATTATTCTACCAAAGAATAACTAATTCCACATTGAGGGAAACACTTCTTTTAATCATTAATATAAAAGACAGTTCAGTGTAAACATGGTTTATATTCTATTTTTCTTACTAAAAAGGACTCACATTTCTAGCTTACAAAAGCCACTCCCAGTCCTGCTAAAGCCCTATCATGTAAATTCTTAGGGGACTAACACAAACCCTGAATTTCTCTTTTTGAATCCCACCATCTTTTAACCTCATCCTAGACAAAAGTTACCTTGTCTTAGTAGAAGCCAGTGGATTAAAGATACTTCATAATGCTGACATTTATTAGGGCTGAAAAAACAGAATATCAAAGAGTTTCATGAGTGATGAAGGGTTTAGATTATTAATTAGTGCTGTCACTGGAACTCAGGAGTCACTGCAGTCTCTCACCAACAGCCCTCACCTGAGCAGGGCCAGGTAAGAGTTCACCTCCAGGTCCCTCATCCCCACCCCAGCTCTCATCAGCTCAGACTCAGCAGCTCATCTAAGCACAGGGGCTGCACAACAACTCCACTACATGTATGAAATATAATTATATTCTATCCTAGTTTTTCTACCAATTTTACCAGGGCAGTCCTGGGTAAGTAATATAATAGACCTACTTTCTTTAGTTTTGTCCCCTGCTATATGAGATAAAATATTAAGTCACCGCCTTAAACTGCTTTGCAGGTTGAAGCACAGCACATAGAGTGTGATGCTCTTTTTATATATTCAACTATGGAAAAAAATTTCCCAAACTTTTTTTTTTTAATTCACGCAGTAAGTGATCAATATAGTCAATGATTCATCTTCTAGTTAGAATCTTAGCAACTTATTTTAGTACTTACTTTACTTTAATAATTTTTTCCACCATTTGGTATTTTAGTTGAGCATCTAGTTGTCATTAGTTTTCTATCTAATTCAACTTTATTATTTTTATTAAAAATCTACAATGTTAGAGATTTTTTAAAAGCATTTATGTACACATTGTATAATCCCATGTCATAACTTGCTGACAAAAATCATTTAAGGAAGTTAAAAAATGAGGGGGGGAGAAAGGACAGCCTAGTTGGTAACCATAAAGTGCATTTTTGTAACCCATGAATATGTATTCCTTTTCCAGCCATCTGTTATCCTCAGATGAAAAGAGGACTTCATTTGTAGAACACTAATTTCACACAATTTTCAAGAAATAAAGAAAAGGTTAAGAAACTTTAAGTCATTAAGGCAACACGAATCAGAATAATTTTGAAATATCAGTCTAAATAAATTGGCCATAACATGAAGAAAAACTTTCCAGGGAACTGGGCTGTTGTACATGAAACTTATGAACACAACTCCTCACATGGGCACAGAGTAAAGCTTGGGGAATGACTGAAAAATGGCAGCTTGACCATCACAAGCATATGGCACTTGCAACAGACTGAACATAAAAGACAATCAAAGAGTCAAAGAGATTTCATGGAAAATAAAAGAAATTCTGCAACTTCAGAACCAAAAGTCAGAATAGCAATTTGTCCTGTCAGCCACGCTCAGTGAGGGTTTCAGCATCATAAATATAAAAATCAATATACCCACACCACCCCTTTTCCTGTGAGCAGCCATCCACACACATTTATCAAATATTATGGTCAGCTATATTCATAACACACACTGCAGTACATCATGCCAATAACAAACAGAGGGAGCTCCCCCTGATTATTCAAAGACTCCCTGATGCCTCAAGAATAACAGAGCATGGAAACAACCCAGTACAGAGCATGGTGTCTGCCTGAGCATGACTTTTTGCACCATGAACTCCCTATTGATTTTTTAAGGGGAATCGTAAAAAGTACTGCCTTTGATGGAAATAAATGTCAAATCCCACAGCTCCTTGAAAAAATACATTTTATCTTTGGATACAAGTTGGAGCCACCTTGATAAAAAATTCAGATTTTGAGCTGAAATGGGAGAGGTGCCTGGATGGAAGGACTGCCCTATCTCTGCAGCCTTTGAGCTCTTGTTGACAGCACCAGCTTATACTGTGCTCTTCTCTGTGCTCTACTGATTTATTGTATTAATAGTTAAAAAGGATAAGGATCAGAATTCATTAAAATAAGTGGTTTTTTAAGAGTAAGTTGAAGTTATGTCATTTTGTGATAGGGAAAATAGGCAAAAATGTCTTGATGGAGCTGTTACAAATTCTACACATTTTTGCAATACTATGAGGACATGCAATTCAGTAAAGGCGCCCAAAAAGGTACGGTAAAAAATCACATGGGCATTCAAGGAGCAGATTGAGATCACAGTGGAGATGGCATTGGCAACACCTCTCAAATCACAGCCATGTGCTGTGCAAGCACAGATCACATCACTGTAACTGAGGGAATCCTTTTTAATTCTTTGCCTTGAAGGGCAACTGAACACAGCAGGAGAGGATGGAAAGCACGCCAACACATCAAATTGCCAAAAGCACAGGTTTTTCCCTTAAGTGCAATATGCAGAGTTCCCAGTGGGGGAACACAAGGCCTCCATGCTGCTTTGCAAGGGGCTCTGGTTGGCAGCAGCTCCCTTGTGCTGTCACCAGCTTCATCTCCAGACTCACAACTCACATCAGCATTTATGTGCCACAGACCAAGCCAGATCCCACTGAGCTGTGTTCAGGTAAATTTATAATCAGGCTCAAGAGGGAAGAAGGACAACGACAGCAGGAAGACACACACATCAATACACAGGCAGCACTTCCTCAGCTCCACCACACAGTGAAATGATACAGGAATTCAAAGGCCACCCATTGCTTTGCACCTACTGCATGGCAAACGTCCAAGGTGTTAATCAGATACAGAGTCAATGGAACTTGCATCATTTTTTACAGTGTTAGCAGTAAATTACTCAGCCCACTTCTCCAAAATTTTACATTAAAATAAATCCCTTCAAAGTCCTCTGAATTTCATGCAGTAAGCAGCCTCCTGTGATTTTACACAACTAAGTAAAATATGAGAATCTAGCCTGAATGCAAGTAGAAAATGAACATGCCAAGATGAGTTTCATTACACGTGTCTGATGAAATCAAATAGATTTACCTATTGATGTAACTGTCAGCCAGAAAAAAATGACTGCTTGGCTGTTTCTCCTACAAACAAAAAAGCCCAGCCTAAGAGAATACTGCTTCACTTTCCTCAATAACACAGTCCTCTTCACTCTGCTGCTTCTTCACCCCAGGGATTCATTTTTATCTGACTACAGAAAGAGAAATCCATCATCCAGTAAAAGGAATTAGCCCATTTCATTTCAATTTCCTGGAATACAACCACAGATGCTCAAAAAGATAGAAAAGCAATGGGTTTTATAGGAAGACAAGGGCTTGGTACCATTTATCCTGCTCAAGGTGCAAAAAGCCAGGATTGTTCTGAAAGCAAGTTACTGCACGTATTACCTTTAATTTTAGGAAGGGAAATGGCTGATTTTGTGTCTTTTCAGGCAGATATGCATCTTTTAGACTCTCCAAGTAGTATGCTAATATTAAGAAGGTTTTATTCCATCATTATGATTAGCAGGGGAAATAATTTAAAAAGCTGAAATGTATCTCAGGAAATGCATAAAAACCCCAACTCTACTACTTGCTACATGCAGCTGGTGACAACTAATGAGCAAAATAATTCAGAGTACAAAGCATCATTCAAAATAGCTCAATACAATCTTAAATTTTCCATCTTCACCTGTTAAGGACACATCTCAGAAACTTTTTGGCAAAATGAAGAAACCAAACATTAGAATTGGTTAATAGGGATTCTCAAACATTTTGACCAAAATCCTCTTGTTGTGTACTACCAGCTCCAGCTTTTCCATCATGTGTCTGCATTCTGCACTGTGCCACCAGAGATTAATCCTTTAGCAGTCAAACTGGGAACATACCAAAATAAAAAGATCTCTTTTGCTTATTTGTATTCCCATTGAGTCTGTAGGCAGGAGAACACAGTGATGTGTATCAGAGTCTAAAAAACAAATAAAATTTACGTATTCCTGTATCATTTTAAGATAAAGTTATAGACAGTCAGAGTTAACCTGCCTGAAAAGCAGCAGCCAGGTTCAGGTCTCAGCCATAGAACCATGGAAATGTTTAGGCTGGTCTGCTATTAACCCAGCACTAAACACTCCCCTAAGTGCCACTCTTGCACATCTCAAATACTGCAGGGATGGGCCAGAGCCAATGCTGGGCCATGCATTCACCCCACACCTGCACACCCACATCCCCCAGGGGTACATCACAGCAGGGATGCTCCTCCTTCTACAGGGATACCAGAGATTCCTCACCTTCCCACAGGGACAGAAGAGGTAACAGGGCTACATTACCTCAACAAACAAGTCCTTTTGAAATAGCAGATAACACCTGTAATGTTTCCCAAATTCTCAAAGTATCTCTTCCTGATGGGAAGCAATTTAACTGTCTCTCTAGGTCAAAAAACAGAAGCCTGGACTGGAAGTGATGAATCTGGATAGTGCTGGATAATATGGAAATTATTCAATTCTCAGTGGAGTAAAAAAAGTCAAATTCAAACAGGTGAAGGAATACTACTATAACAGTAGAAATACTCTTTGCATATGAATTCTCATCCACACCTGGTTACACATATTCTTTTCCAGAACACATTTTAAAGACCTTGCAGAAGATGTTACAAAGCAACAGGACAAGGTCACATATAATTGTTATAACTCTCACTACTTATTCAGAGCCAGCTGTTTATAATAGAGAAAGCAGTGTGCCCAGTAATTTCAATTTATTATTCAAGTACCATTAAAATCACTGAAGTATTTCTTTCAGATTTGCAGGCAGCTCTACTAAAATGAGCATTTCTAACCAATCTACATTTCATAACGTGTTCACTATTAATGCAGTAGCTTCAGGGAAGGGTTTTGCTTTACTTTTAAATTTCAGTCTGTTCCACTGACTGACAGGACATCCAGTGACTATTGCCTTAGTTCAGTCTTACTGAAAGCTGAGACATATGGACTGACTGTCATCAGATACTCACTGTGATTTTACTAAAGGATTTTAGTAATTAGGCACAAGCTGAAATCTATACTGCTTTCTCATATTACATAGACCCCAATAAAAAGCTTACACATGTATAATGTCTGGAACTTATGGTAATGCATAACTGAGCCATTAACAACACAACATAATAGCATTTCCTTGAAGAAAGCTGCCAGTGAAAGACAATACCTGCAGTGGTGTGGCAGAAGTGTGAATATTTCTTCTACATTTAGAACATGTTTTTATTCCTATCAGCTGTCATTATGCTTGTCAATACCTAAGTAAGCTATTGAGAGATGAGGCAACTCCCATTCTGATTTGTTAAAATTATTCAGTGAAAAAAATATAATTTTCAGCATCTAACCAAGTTAATGACCCTGCAAAATGCTAGGACATATTTTCTGGTTTTCAGCAGTTATTCTGTGCCATGACTATCATGGTATTCTCAGCTGGAATGGCAGTGCTGCCTCATGTATCACTGACTAATCAAAGTTTTTAAATAAAGATATCACATGTACCAAATCCCTCTTTCAGCACTGCTTTGCTGTTATTGGGAATCTAATTATGAAAACTTCATTAAACATGTCAAATGGCACAAGAAACTCTGCTCGCAATGGATAACTCTGAATGCAAGCACTGGCTGAACAAGTATATTTTAAGTGTGTTTACTGATTTATTTTATGCAATATAAAAGCACTTAGGGCATTTGGGGATAAAAAAGCTGCAACAAATAACATTAAAGTGGCTGAAAAACATGTGACATGTATAAAGTAGATTATTTTGAGGTACAATAGTTGCAACAATTGTAAATATACTCTTGTAAACAAACTAAACCTAGAGTAGTCCAAAATTCAATGTATTCCCTTCATGTTGTTTATTAAAGTCTTTTAATAATATTAAACAAAAGTGAATAACTTATGCCATATATTCAGCATCGCTCTCAGACCATCACTAAACTCTACTTGACAGCATATTTTGCTTTTACCCCTAGAAATTCATTTGGTATGGATGCCCAGAAAGTAGTGCAACACTAAAGTGCAGAAGAAGTCAGATTAATGAGAACCTCACCTTGTTCTGGTGTGAAGGCAACACGCTGCCTGTGCAATGCAGTCTCAGCCCCTTTCATTAGAGCACGTGGCAGGCAGCAGCACTTTGATTCACAGGGATCTTTGTACCTTCTCAGCAACAGCACTTGGCACTTTCTGCTTGTCTTCACTTACACACAAAATATAATGAAAAAAAAGCACCACTTACTTGCTTTTCCCTTTGTACACTGTAGCATAGGACCCTTCCCCTAGTTTTTCCAGTTTTTCATATGAGTCTGCTTTTCCAAACTTAGGGCTTGTAGGCTAGACAAAACAGAAAAGAAGACCTTTCAGCATTGCACCCATAACATTAACTTTGATTCAGCCTTTAGAGACCAAATATCATTATCAAGACCCATAGATATGCCTGTTTTCAGTAACCAACAACAAAAAAGTATATAATAGGGGAAAATAAATTAATATTTATTCAATAACCCAGATGGTAGTTGCTAATATCAACTATACACTTGCATCACTGGATCTATCAAAAGGATTTTGTTCTCAATCAAAGAGATGGTTCTGTTTTATTTTTCACATATATCACTTCATAGAGGGAAAAAGACCATAAACAACTAAAGCATCTTATCTATGTTTAGAGATCTAAGCAGCAACCTTAATCTTCCCTACAAAATCAGACTAATAAAGCTATCTAGTCATGTTTTTCTTTCTTATTTTTTTAAACTAAAGCCCATCCAAGAACATTGCTCTAAGTAGTCAATGTCCCATTAAATCAATCATTGTTCAGAGAGTGGTCAAAATGCTACAGGAAAGTATCTTTAATGATGTCATCTGAATTATGATTACAGTCTTCAGATGTGGATATAATCACATCATACTTTAAAGTACATTTTACATCGTTGATAAAAGTCCTCTATCCTTAATATTTGCAGCCTAAGTGAGGAGTCTAAAACTGAGCTAAGCTAAGGAATGATTCTTGCTCAAAGGGCCAGATAGCTCAGCTGGCATTTGTGACAGACTGATACTTGCCCCCCTTTTATGCAGTCCTAACAGAGAACAAATCAACTCTGCAAAAAAAAAAAGGAAATTCACCTGACATTAAAACTTTCCATTCTGAAATTCAGAGAAAACATTTGACTTTTTTGAAGTGCATCCTATTTTCCCACATTTCCCCATTTTCCAGTTGTCTGGAAGAAAAGGCAATGTTATTTTTTTACAAGACCAGATGGACATTGCAAAAAACTGACCTGCAGCTGCCCTCAGTGTCACCTACACATCTTTTAGACTGCAGTGCTCAGACATCCTTCTTGTCCTAAACCAACCAAGAGATCATAGAGAAAACTTGGAGGGTCAGCAGTAATGCTCAAATCCCACACAGTGATTTGGCAGCACTCTTGTTGAATGCTGCAGAGAAGAGCAGACCAGCAAAATTGGCACTGTAAAGGTTGAATTCAGCTGGGATGAGCCATGTGCAGCTGTGCACATGCTACCCTCACATCCAGGAGCCTATGTCTGATTTATAAGTATTAATGTATCCATTTTTTGAAAGGAAACTAACATTACAGTACAGAGCACATCTGTGTGTAAATCTTTGCTATGCCATGGTTGAAAGTTTTAAGTCAACTGACCCTAAAAATTGTTTCTGTTTAAATAGGCAGGGGCATCCCAGGTAAGCTCATTTGTGCCTCATACTTGTCCACCCCACCCAATTAACCATTAGCCAGAAAATGCAGATGTTCTCTTTACTTGACTATTCTTCATTTGCCCTATGCAAAAATTCTTGCACTTTGGCAACACCTTTATTTGATACCAACATTCCAGCTTTCTGTTCAATGGTATAAGGACATACACATGTGTGTTTGCAAAATTGAGCCCTTTCACCTCTCTCCTGCAGAAACAACAACCTATTGTTTTGCTATCCAATTCCTAAGTATTAGTAGACTTACTAATTTGTCATAACAAAACTCTCAGATCTTTTTCCTGCTACATTATTTGGAACACTTCATTATAGATAAGACAGTAATATTCTTGGCTTCCAAACTGTTCTTAAAAAGGCATTCTGCCTGGTTAAAAACAAATTTTAGGATTTTTTTTTAATCACAGTTTTATTATAGATGTGACTGGTAGAGGAGACTGAAATACTTATTCAAGTAACCTTCTCATTTACTTATCCAATTATGAACTAATGCAAAAACATTAAAAAAACTTCAGGAAAAAAGTAGTTAGATGTTTAAATGTATTGCATATAATGAACAGGGAGTGCAGAGTATTTCCCAAATTGCAGGCTGCAATGAACACACAGTGAGTAGCTTTGTTTGGAGTGGAAATGCTGCCCTAGTTAACAGTGAATAGTTCACTGTTGGCTTCCTCACAGAGACACAGAGAAAGGACACGGTGCCTACATGTGTTTCACATCCATTCTTATTTTCACACTGAGATTTACTTTTATTCTCTACCTCTGGAAACCATAATCTAAAGGTCACAACAACTTGTAAAGCCCTAAGATCCTGATAGGAAACAGAATGCCTTTAATCCATTACCACACAGCAAATCATCAACAGTAATTATTCCTACAACCTCAAGCTCATTTCCACAGTCCAGCTGCCAGCAGCACAGACTGAAAGTCATGACTTTTGACTCATTCTCCTCCTGGAAGTTGCTGCATCTCCTCTGCAAGAACAGGCAGAGCTCTAAAAGCTGGTGCTGGCTGGCTGTGAGGACAGGCACTGCAGAGCCCTGGGCTCAGCTCTGCCAAGCAAGGCTGAGCTGCCACCCTCCCCCTGTGCCTGCTGACGCTGGGTATGAGCCCAGAAAGAGCCCAAACCCCACACCTGAGCCACCCCAAATGCAGCAAAGCCCAGGGTTGACACCTTCCCTTCCCAGCCTACAGCACCCCTGAGTGGAGCTCAGCTCTGCTCCATCACACTGGACTGCCCAGGTTCTCCCCTATGGCACCTCCCTTTGGGAAAATGGACATTGGTTTTTCTTGCATTTGTAATCTTAAAAGGCTTACAGTTTTTGAATGCATGTGGGGGATTTTATTTAAAAAAAAATAATTCCAAGGCAAAAGAATATATAAATATATAATAATATAAATAATTTGTGTGATACTTCTTAACAAAATGCCAAAACACTCATCATACTGCAATTACTTTAGACTATGAAGTGAGACAGCTTTATCATTTCCCCAATATTTTCTCCATTTTTAAAAAATGAAATCTCATACACTAATTCAAACTTCTAATTACAAATTGCCTATAAAGTTAAGAAGTTCAGACACTTTTTACATTTCCATTTATTTTTGGATTATAAAGGAGATGAATATAGAGAGAAATAACGCAAAAATGCATAACTTTTCAAAACTTAAGTTTTAAGCTTAAAGGAATCTAAATAAAGGAATCTAAATAATTTTAAATGTCATGACTGCTGAAAATGATAACCACTTCAGCCTACTTTCCTTTATTACTACAGTCCCCCATTGATATGGATATTTTTTTTCAGCTTCATAGATATGAATTTCATTATTCAGATTTCAAATAAATAAATAAAAAATATTACTTGTTACAGCAAGGTTGGTGGCTTTTTTATTAAATGCTAATATTAAAATCAAATTTGGAAATCTACTTTTAACTACAATTTCTTCTTCCAAAGTATTTTATTCCTTCTGGTACAATAGATAGGAATATATATACACAGAGATTTGAGTTTGTTAAATCACAGGAGTCCCTTACTCTGCCTGGGATGTGGTTGACAGAAATACACACAGTGAGTGAGACATATCCAGAGCACACCACATGTACAGTGCTGCATCAGCCACTGAGAGACATCACAAGCAGCACACTCATAAGAAGTTCCCCTGTATTTTACATAACTGGTGCAGTCCCCCAGTTTGACCCAAACAATATTTCTCAATGGAAAAAAGTACTGGTTTTAGCTGAACACATGTGTTTTGGTAAATTTTTTCAAAGCTCCTTTTTGAAGATCTAACCTTACAATATTCTATAGCTATTATTTTTCCATTTCTCTTGCTCCTCCTTACTGCTTTTTAACCCTCTAAAACACCAACAGAGGATCACAGAATTATCTGGGTTTGAAAAGGCTTTAAAGATCAGCAAGTCCAACTCTAATCCTAACACTGCCAAGCCCACCACATATGTCCCTAAGCACCAAATCTATACACATCTTTTAAATATCTCCAGGGATTGTGACTCAACCACTTCCCTGGGCAGCCTTTTTGCAGTGCTTGACAACCCTTCTATGTACTAAACATCATTGGGACTAGTTAGGCATAAAGAAGACTGGTGCTCCATTTTAGAGCTCCTTATTTGCTACAAAAAAACCCCAACTTACAAAACCCCAACGCCTAGATACATATGTGACCAAGATTGAACTATCCAACAGCAAAAAGTTAAATAGGCAGCAAAAAACTGATACAACTGGAAAACTCACTGCAAAGTGAACTTTCATGCTCCACAGAAATCTTTCAAAGAATTCAAATGGGAAAGCTAAATGAATTACTGAGACAAAGGGGAGTAAAGTCCTCATGCCTCTAGATCACAGTCCCAAGTCACTGTGAAAGTCAGCACAGGCTGTGGTAGATCATGTTATCCCCAAGAGGACACTGGCAACTGGAGCACAGAACAATGCAGATCTTTCCCTTCAAGAAACTCACTGGGAATTTTGCTTGCTTGCCTTCACATTTCACTTTCCTTGAAAATAGTTTTCAGTAGGTAGCATTCTTGTTATCAGCCTACATTTTTTCCAGTGCTAGATTAGTCTAAGAGCACCACTGAGCACAGAAGTGAGCATTTTTAGCAGCATGGCTCGCACTAACCAAGATTAGATATTTTTTCCCCTCTGGATAAGGAAATCCAGATCATAGTAACAAGGATAGAAAGAGTATGCCAAAATGTTGAGTACAGAAATAGAAGAAGCTAGTATTTCAAAATGACGTGAGAGTTTTAAAAATAACAAAGAAAAAAGAAATGAGAAGAAACTGTCTTTTCTGACCAGGTTATTTCAAATGGCTGTTTCATTGATACAGCCTGTAGGAGAAATAACAGGCTCAATCCAAGGTCTTACAGTATGAATCCTTGCAGTGCATCACCACCTGAATACTTCTCTTTCTCAGGATTTTTCAAAATCTATGTAATAAAGAGGCTTTAATGGAAAATTACGCTGAAAATCACCTGACTATTCCTATAGAAGCTGTGTGGGTTATGTTCTCATGCATTTTTCATAACTGCAGAACAGCTTGTGAATGTCACACTTAACTGTCACACTCGCGAGTCTAAGTTTTAAATAGATCCCTTTTTTTTAACAGGAGGATATTAAACTTCAATATAAAACTATCATTAAGAGAAAAATATTTTCACAGTACCTTTGTAAATTAAAGAAAATCAAAAGTGAATATCTGCTTTGTTATACACCTCAAAAGAAATAAATTTATTGTTAGAAAAACCTGAGAGTAAAACACAGGCCAAGAAGCTCAACTGAAATAAAATCACAAGAATGTAAGATAATAATTACTTTTTAACCATTTTGTCTTCTTTGTCACAAGAGTAAACCTTATTTCACAAAATGCTATGCAATTTCCACAGCAATTAAAGGTTGTATCCAGCCTACAATAATAGGCCAATTTGACCATACCTTGAAAACTGGATTGTTTTCTAGGGCAATGTTCAAGGGATACAAAGATGTTCAAGCATTCAAACCAAGCCTCAGTCTCAGTTCTCCCACTCTCTGATCCCATTCTGTTCTTGCATCTTCCTAACCCTTTAACACACAGCCAGAAATTAACAGCAACCTGGGCAGAAGCAACCACAGAGCTCTCTGTGAAGGAAGCAGTTTTTAAAGCTGTGCTCTTGTTCTCCAGGCTATCAGAGCACAGGAGCTGGCTCAACTGCCACACTCTATCTGCCTTTTCATCTAGAGTATCCTTTAGGTTTATTAACACTCCCTTTGTGCCAGTAAGGAAAACTCCACTGTCTACAAGGAGCACTGAAATTATCTTGCCTCCATAAAACAGATCAACCAGAAAGGGTACAGTACCTAGTAATTAACAGTTCCTAGGTGCTCCTAACAGCTCCTAACTGGAGAATGTTGCATACATCTGAAGAGGAAGGGAGACAAGAATGCCACAGCAAGTGTTTATTTGAGCAGACAGAAATGATGCCTAACTTTCAGAAAAAATCCTGACACTAGTGTCTATTTTAGAGCTAGATTTCTCTAATTTTCAATGCACTAACAGGATCAGTAGGATCATTATAGGATTGATGCTTTTTGGCTTGTACTTTTGGGAGGAAAGTTGCATGTATCAGGAGTGAAAATTCATACAAGTTACAGAAACAGAGGAAAGGCTGTTCTCCCAAATAGAGTGCAGAGTCAGTGCAGTAAAGCATTACCAAAAAAAGTAAAGCTTATCCAATTATTTTTATTTTAATGTTTGGGGTTTTTACATTTATCTGAGTTAGCAGAATGTTAGTGCTTTGCTTGATTTTGTTTTTATAAAGTAACTGACAGATAGGAACATATACCTCTGCATGTCATTTAAATTCACCACCAGGGAGCTTAAGCTATTCAAGGAGAACAACCTGATGTGTATCACTACACTAAATCTTGAGCAGATGGCTACTTTATACAGCTTGCAATATTCTATTTACATATGGTGCAAAAGTACTGTTTCAGTGTGTAAAATGTGCACTCTGAATACACCAAAACTTTACCTTGCACTGGAGAGTTTAATCATGTGTCTAAAGAGCAGGGATCTCAAAATTTTCAGATAGTTAGAGTCAAACCATCTTTTAAAAACAGCTGTTTGGGGAAGAGTGACACCTGTTTGCTTTTCAGTTGTGATTTTTAATTTTGTCTAGTTTATTATGTAGCATTATCTATTCTTAATTTAAGGAGAAAAGAAAAGCATTTTCTTGCCTTGGTAAGACAAAGGAATCAGCATGAGATTTTTAGAAAGACAGAGAAAGAGAGATGGGTAAGTACGCACAACTATAGCTGTATGTATTATGTATATACATACATAATGTGTTGGGATGGATCAGAGGAAGGTTTGTAAAGCCAAATTCCCTTCTAACAGTGGCTGCACAGGTAGGCAAACACCTGCTTCACTACCTCCAAGTTTTCCCAAGCTTTCCACTACACTGATGTGATAAAGAAATAATTCTGTTCTGCTGGAAAATTTGTCCCATAATACCATACAATTTCAGTCAGCATAAGCAGTTCAGAAATCACTGTCATAGGTGTTTTCTTATATTCAAAACAAGTGAAGAAGGTGGAAAGATTCTAAGTGTAAAAATTGAAGTTTGTTGTTCATACAAGAACAAACACAAAGTGCTAAATTCTGTCTGCACTACTGCACTAATTAACTACACAGGAATTCTACCAGAAATACAACGAGGTGTGACATTAGTTGCAGAAAAATACTTCATGTTCAAAAGCAAGAGATTTATTTTCCAAGTGACAATCTGTGGGCAGGATCATGGAGCTCCAGCTTCCCCAAACCTCTGTGTGTGTTTCATCTTCCTCATTACAAAGTGCAGCACATTTCAAAGGTACAGGCAACATAAAATGGGCAACATACCACTGCAGAGGATTTTGTGATCTTTACCAAACACTGAAAATGATACCTGTCAGAGAAGTGATAAAGCTGCTGAAATTAATCAAAGCAGAAACTAACACTCCCGGGCATTATAAACAAGGTCTTGCAGGTCACATATAGAAAAATGTTATTTTTCTGAGACAAATAAAGAACTTTCACATGAGTGTAAGGTAATAATTGATATGGAGACTGCAAGCCTCAGCCAGGTACCTCCTGTAAGACATCACTTCCACACCTGATGGCTACAGAGGACTTCAAATGATGAAAGGAAAAGACTAAATGGAAGCCTATCTCTAATTCTCTTCCTCTACTAATCAAGCATAGAAAGTGCAAATTTAAGGCAGTATCTCTCTATCAGAATATCTTAAAATAAGGCTTACAGAAAGCAGAGACTGAAACATAACTCCACAGCTATAGCCCTTATGACTCAGAGGGCATAGCATGTCCAAGAACATTTACAGAAACTGAAATGTTTGTTCAGACTGGTATAACCTGTACAAGAGGAGAATTTCCAGAGAACCAAGTACAAAAGTAAGGGAGAATATGCAGCTGACATGGAAGAAAAAGATGTAATGATCAGAAGAGCAAATAGCAAGGGCATCTACTACACAACATCAGAGCTACAAAAAAAATGAAACTCTAAATTCTTTGTTAAATCAAGTATAATTCAACACCACAGAATGATACATTTCTGCAACTAACCACATGGGCATCACTCAACAAAATGTGCACCAGGGCATCTAGTGCTTGAAGCCATGTATTCAGGCTCTGGGAATGGGGATGAAGCATCTTGATCTTGCCTCTTAGATGGCTGAACTCAGGTCTGCAGGCAGGACCAGGTGTGACCTGAACAGCAGAGGGTTAACACCACCTTTTGTTGTGAACTGCTCTTCCCTCTCCATTGGCATGAGCACTTTCATCATTCCACATACTCTTCCTTGTGAGAAAAAGTGAAAAATTACTAACAATGCCTCCAAGTAGATGGAAGAACTGAGTTCACCAGAGTTATAAAAATCAGAGAGAATTACAGGAAGTTGAGAAATAAGAATTGTATTTCAATAAATTCCTTTGCACCTTCTCTATCCAGTCTGTGTGAGTCACCATGGACAAAGATTACCAAAAGCACATGTTTAGCTAGGACTCTAACCAGCAGCATACTGTAGAGGAAGCATTAATGCAATTTACATAGGAAAATACTGGATCATTGAAGATTGTATATATGCAGTAGAGTGCCAGCTCTCTGGAAAAGAACAAGATGCCAAAAACACAGTTTCAGAAATATCTGCTTCAAAAATTCTGGAAGCAGAGCAAATGAAACCCTGCAGTGTTAACAGAAGAATATCAAAAACATTAACAGAAATTAGTAATACCTTCTAAGAGTAACAGCAGAGATGAGGGCAGAGTTAATACCACAAAATACTTAAGGTTTTCCAAAAAAAGTCATATACATTAGTAGTTGTGGTGCCAAAAAATAATCAGGCATCATAAACAAGTGAACACAGTGCAAATAGATTCATCCATTCTTAATGACTGTAAAAGTTTTATAGTAAGAATTCCTCGTCATGGACTCAGATGGAATACACTAGAGACATCTTTGGCAGCAGCCATACAATGCCAAGTGATGATGAAAAAGCAAGTTTGTTTTTGCTACAGATGGTTACATTTTAAAATGTAACCTTTTGTAAAAAGGACAGTCCCCGGGAGGGGTGACATCTTCCCGGCTAAATTCACATGGGTTAAACTCAGCTCATCTACAGAAAATTAATCTCCTGCTATTTCTCATCAAAAGTTTGACAGGCTTCAGTCAAACTTCTGTAGGGAGGACAGGGGATGTCCAGAAGACAAAGTAAATCAAAGAAAAGAAAGAAAAAGAAGAGGCAATCAACCTTCTAAATTTTTTCGCATCAAGTTAAGATTAGAAGTGTTACATCCATTCTTCTCAGATCTGCAGTTTTCAACTCAAAGGTCACATCATTATGGATTTTTCTTGCCAAAGCATAACAGAAATAGTTTTTCAATAATTTTGAAGGTCTTTTGGGGGAAATCTGTTCTGGGCATTAGTCATTAAAGACATGACATTTTATTTATCTAGTTTCTTTCAAAATACTTGAGAATAAAACTATTATGATGTGTTGCCAAACCCTTCTGTTATTTTCCTCTCTTTCATCTCTCTCACAGAGTTTCTAACAAGGAAATAAATGTTATTTTTACTACTTGATTTTAAAAAGAGAATTATAAAATGTAAACAAAATCTATAAGATCTGATCTGTTTCTCTAAATCCAAAGTCCAAAATCAAAAAGACAATTCATGTGGTTTCTTAAACTTCATGGGAAAGAATTTCTCTCCACAAATAAGCAACCCTCTGCCAAATTTGCTGCATAAACATTATAGCAGCTGTAATGACATACCAGGATAAGGAGAGGAAAATGCTTAGAAATCCTGTAAGACACCCCAACTAACATCTGAAAGGAATTTCATAAATAACATTATTTTTCAAGTTCTATTTTCTGATCCTATTTCATTAATAAATATATGGAAACTTACCTACAACAAACCTCTATATGGAAACAAATACTTGGAAAAGACATTTAGGAGCAGCTATGACCTTTCTCTTTGTTGTTTCCAAGTAAACAATCCCTTCTCAAGCAAGAAAACATTTATCTGATGCCTCTAGTTCCACCATTTGGACCTCAGAGGTGTCAGGGCTGTGCACTTACAGAGCTGGGGCTGGAGTGCCTCCTGGCTTTCGGTGACTCCTTCCCTGCAGATGAAGTTTTGAAGTTAATGCAGGCGTTGTTCTCTGAATGAACCCTCTTCACCTGATTAGCTGGCTTCTCAAATGGATCAAAACTACTCTGTGTCCTCTGAACCCGAACTTTTTTATCCTCAGGAATTGTATCCAGAGGTTTGATCACTGAATCCATTCCCTGGCAGTTCCGTGTAGACATCTTTGTGACACATATCTGAAATGAAAAAACATCATTTGGTGATTCTTACAGGCTTAGAGTCGATAACATTCTGTGCACTAGCCAGCATCAAAAAAGGCACTCAACTTCATAAGTATTCACTTTCCATTTCTATGCTAAAATTGAAAACAACACATGCATTTTACAGGGGACACTCACATCACAACAATAACTATAAAAAGCCTATCTGTACAATGTACTAGAAGATCCTGGAAAAGGAAGGCAAAAGGGGAACATACATAAATTCATACATTTGTGTTTTCTTGTACAATATGTTCTTGGCAACAATGCCACTTCTCTCTCCAATCTAGCCACAGATATCCACAAGCAGTATTGATTTCCATTTGTTCAGAATTGGATGAGACTAAACTAAAATAAATGATGGTAGTTTGTGTGTGTGTGCACTGGCTGGTGCAGGCTTTCCAAAGATTCAATACCGGCATATTATTGTATTTTTAAATAATGCTTATACAGTGTTATTATTACTATCACCATATGTCTCAGAAAATCAAATCAGTAAATCAATTCCCAGGCACTGAAACGTGAGACTGGAGCTTAATGGCACACTAAAGCCCAGGAGTTCAATTCTTTGTTGCTGTGAAGTACAACTCTGCCAAGCTCTAAAGGCTGCCACTTGCTGCTTGAGCTATCCAAACGTGCTATGGTTAGTTCAAAAGAACTAAATGAGCAGAACAGCACCTTTAGATACTCCAGTCATGTACATTTCTGGTTTTAATTTCAATACATATGACATTTTTATAAATTACATGGTTGGTTAAGGGCTGTGTTTGAGGCCTCAGCTTCTGTTTTCACCCATAAGAGACTTGACTTTTACTTGGAAAGAAAAGAAAGAGTTTCAACTTTCAGGCTACAGGGAAAAGTTATGAAGTGTGATGCAAGCAGACCCAAGAGCCTCCCTAAACTGTAAGGCACATTGAAGTGCCTTAAATGATCAAAGAGCATCAAATAATCTACAATATATTTTTCCATGACATTTGCATGTGTTTAAGGATACACAGTGTTAATTTGCTGTCAATTGAATGGTTCATATAAAAACAATTTAATATTCCATTCAAGTACCTATAATCTATTCTAATTTTTGAAAACTTGTCATCCTAAAACAGGTAATATTAAAAAAAAAAAGAAAAAAAGAAAAAAAGAAAAAAGAAATAACCATTAAATCAGGAGTCTTCCTTCCTAAGCCAAAGTATCTCCAAAACCTTCTCAAATAAATTATTCTTTGCCATTTTCCTAGAGATATTTCGTGCCTTGAGATCTAACTTACTTCAATTCTTTATAGAAATACTGGGGTGACTATACCTTGTGGAGTTCAGCTTTTTTTTTTTTTATGATCCACTGTAACAGTAGATGAAAGCTTTCTTTTCTACATTAAAAATTTAAAATATGTTCCCTGCATTGTGCCATCTGGCCAAATGATCATATACCAGGTCAACTCTAATGAAGGACATCACTACATCACAAACCAGGCATAACAAGGGTTCCCATTTCTTCTCACTAATGCCATTTCTCCAACATTAGAATGTCATCAAGTTATAACTTCTTGAGAAGAGAAAAAGCCCCCCCTCTTCATTCCAAATGATAATTTTTTTTTCAGGCTCAAATTAAGAAAATTATATAATTTTGGTCTGTTGCTTCAGAGAGAAAACATAAAGAGCTGCAGCATAGAGAGTTTTTAATTAGTATTCTTGTAAAACTAATTGGTTTCTTTTTCCTAAAACAACTCACATGCACAGACATGTATCCACATGTCATCTCCACTTTTCCACTTCTTCCCACTGTCATCTCCGTGTTCTTGCAACACTTGCTACCAACAAAGATTTTTTTAAATAATGTAAATCTAAACTAATGTTAATATAGCAGTACTTCCATGTTGCTTAATCAACATGGATGCAAATAAATCAGTAACCAGTATTTCTCAGCATTTGAAACCCTATGATCTAGAAATAAAGTTTTTCTAGGGGCAGGAGATATGGACAAACAGTACCAAAGTGATACTTGTCTTTCTTTCAGGTTAACAAGGCACCTGTAGCAGATTAAAATATTTTGAATACACAGCTGTAAACATAGTATAGATAATAATGTCATGAATGCTGCTTCTATTTTCTTTTTCCACTGAAAAATCTCCATATCTAGGTATAACATGGGCCATGTAAGCATGTGTTACTATTGTCTTGATTGTAAGCAGTCAAAGTTTGGAATTAGATTTTGAAGGAAGGCATTTTAGCCTTCAGGCTACTTGACTGAATCTAGAGTAGCATAAAAATCCCCACCAGCTTCCAACTTGCAAATGACTAAATCTAAGGGGAGCACCAGCCAGCTCCCCTCTCAGAAGTCAAAGAACACCTTGGTGGATGCACAGGCTGCACCACTGTCACCTGTGCAAAAGCCTGAGCATTGCAGGGAAATGCAAAAGCAGGGGCTGCTCACCCTGCCCATCTGCCTGCTCTGCAACTGCAGCACATCTCCTGACAGAGCTGAAAGTGGGTTTAATTCATCCCTTCTCTCTCACCAATATCAATATTTCCTTGGCAGAAACAAAGCATTCTCTCCAAATGGCTGCTGAGCAGAGTGCACTGTTGAAGCCAGCAAAGCCAAGCTTAACACCGCTGTTTAACATTTCCAAACTGTCTAAAACACTGAAGAGAAACAATATTTAAGCATTTGTTTTACACTCTGCCACTGATAGGCCAAGTCCATTGACAGGCCAACTTCATGCTGAAACTCTGTTCTGTGAAATCTGAAAGGAGCAGGTCCAAAGGGTCAGCACTGAGCACTGGCTGTAACCAACTTAAGGACACAATTCAGGCTTCCCTCCACCAGCAAGGTTAAGCTACCACAGTACAGCAGATTTTGTCCCTGGTCAGCAGGAGTGCTGACTGGCTGCTCCTGTGGCCCACTAAGGGTGTAATTTATTCTGTAGTGGCTTATAATGCAAAAAAGCCAAAATGTGCTAACCAAAACTGAAATGTAACTTATTTTGGAAATCTCCCTCTGCATAAAAATGATCATAGATTTCACCAGCTTGACCACACCATCTTTAGGAACATTATGGATTAGAAGTTTTTTAATTCTACCTCAGCCTTTTAGATATAATTTTCCTTTGCATAACTGCAGCTTATAACTTTCAGCTTCTCAAAGGATATGTACAAATACTTAGCATCAGAAGGTGTTAGACTTGTAAGCCAGTGCCTACTACCTGGTAGCTCCTTGCTGTTAGTCAGGAGAAGCCTGACAGCTTCTCATTTCAGATTTCTTTTTGCATATGAGTGTTAAGGATCATTTTCTGGCTAAAGCACAGTATTTGTCATAAAGAACACCCGTTTATTTTCAGAATCTTTTAGATGCTCCTAGGTGATCCTCTGGGATAGTGAGACTTTCCCTCTAAGTACATTTTGCCACCTCCAAGACTGGACTTTTCTTTTTACCCCATTTCATTTGTTCTGATTTCCTGATCTTGGAAAAAAGATCCCTGTCAGCCCAGGGGAGCTCTAACAGAAGCATCTCTCCACAAGCATCCTGCCCATTACCTTTATCACACATGGATCATTAGATCAATACATAATTGTACTTCCCCATGTTGCCCCATATTCTGCTGCAAGCCATACACATTCTCCATACTCTGATTACTAAAATAAACCCACTTTTAAAATTTGTCCCAATTATTTACTCAGTCCCAACTGAAAAATGTTAAGACAAAATGAGACATCATGATGAGACATTTGGCCACTTAAAACCTACAGCACAAACAACCACTTTGCACTACCTGAAGAGTTCTTGTCTACTTTTAAAACAAATCACAAAAGGACGATTTATCTAGAAAGTCATAATATTCATGTCAATTTCAGTAATTACCTTAGCTATCACACAGATTTTGGCAATGTAAAGCAAAATAAAATGCAGCACCACAAAACTTAGTGCAGCTTGATATTAAAAGTTACTTTAGTGTTTCTCTGTGGTTTTGTATTTATTTGAGGTAAAAAAGAGACAGAATATTCAAGAAAGAGTTCCTCATGTTAGAACCACAAAAAAGCACAACACAGTTTATACTTGGCAACTTTCTTAGTTGTGGATCAGAATCTGAAGATAATGTATGACAGACAACAACACAGCTTGGACAATATTTTTCCCCCTACTCCTCCTGCCCAGTATCCCAATCAATTTGAGAAAATCCCAAGGCTCCTCTAGGATAAAGAAACTTAGTCATCATTATGTCAGTATGGACACCAATATCCACCCTAACATCATAGTGCTTATCATATCTCAAAACATAATGTCAACATTTAGGCAATTTCTTTCCCATAAACAATACTGCTGAAGTTAGAGACTGAAATCACAAGAATAATTTTCTCCATGTGTAAAGCTCCATAATAAGCCCCATTAAATAAATAAAAATCAGTATAATCATTCATGGAATTATTTCTAAATAAAGATGCCTCTTTGAATCACTTCAAATCTCATTTCAAGCAATACTCCTTAATCTGCATTTGGGATTAATGTGAAAATAATAAATGGTGTATCAGCTGTAGTTATTGTAATACAGTTTCAATGCAAGATTTTTTTCACTTCATCACTGTCAGCAAAATTACAAGGTCTTAAAAAAACCAGGATTCTTAAAATTAAAGGTTGCTAGACTAACTCATTTACCGTTTAAAGTAATATTGAAAGAGTGAGACTGATCAGTTAAACCATGTAAGTAATTTATAGTCTTACAGTTAATGAATTTTAAAACAGTCATGAATGACCCCAGAAATAATCACTTGTTTGGGTACTTAGTAAAATACAGACTGTCCCATATCAGTGGAATTTGTTCATATGAATAAATATATCCCCAGTAACAAGGAACAACCAATTCTGACAGAACTGGTCAGACATCCCAGCACACAGAAGAAACAAGTTTAAAATGCTTGTATAGAGTAAAGACACCCTACTCTGAAACTCATCACATCTTTCAGGAAGATGCATTATATCTGGGTTTTAATTCTTACATTCAACACTACAAATGCTTACTTTGGTCATCCAGTGGTTACAGACTAATGTAAAATACAAAAAAAACCTGCCAGTCATCTACTATTTTCTATTGGTTATTGCCACTGTGTAAATTTGGGGGGAAAAGTGGTTGGGTAAATACCAGAGTGGACATTCAAAGCTGCTACTGAAAAATCTGAAGGAAATATCTGAATTCCACACACTTGCACCATTTCAGGAGATGTAGTATGAAAAAAAAACAGATACAGGGAAACCCAAGATCTAGCATGCAGCAAGAAAACAAACAAAAAAAAAATAAAATACTGAGTGATGTGAGGTAAGGAAGTCACTTAACCTCACCACAATTCCTTTTTTACTTTCACAACAGTGATCCTGCCCCCATCACAAGCAGAAACTGGGAGTGCTAATTAAGTTTGTAAAGCACTTGGGCTTTTTTAAGTGAAAAGTTATGAAGATATAGATTATAATTTGTAGAGCCAAAGCCCACTGGAGGTAGTGGAACAATCTCATTATTACAGACAATAAGACTCAGCAGTTGCATTTAGTTGAAAGAGGTATAAAGAAAAAAAAATACAGTTAAGTGATACTGGTTCAACAGCTGAATTACCTAGGACGTAAGTCTGCCATTAATTTTCACTGGAAAAATCCTATCTGGATACCAGTTTTTATTTCCTTTTATAAGCATGTTATTTTCTATCATGCTTTGGTACCATGGCAATTGAGAACACAAGTCATCTGCAGATTCTGGCATCCCTGGAATTTGACATTTGCTACTTATAAAACACAGTTTGGGAATGTTCTGGAGTATTATAAGCAGCTCTGTTCAAAATAAAAATGCAGCTATCTGCAGATTCATTCTCTTTGCAGAACAAAGCAATGGGGAGGCTCTCACTTGTTTTAAACAAAGGTCTTGCCTGCTTCTTCTCAGTCCATCTGGTATCACTCTCTATCCTCCCCAAGAGAGGGTCAGCAAATGACTGCTCACCCACGAGCAGAAACATGCACAGGTTGAGAAGAGAGCTCAGTTGGTGAGAACTCTACAAGGGGGAAAAGATCCACAAAGAATAAGAGATGAGATAAGGGAGCAGATAAAATTGTGAAGGGGGAAGTAGAGCATGTAATGCTGCACGACATCACCAGCCAGCTCATACCAGAGCTACCAGAGCAATCAGGCTCACACTTGAAAGGTCCTTGAACACACTCACCCCTCCCATAATCACCTACACCAGCCCTTTGGTTTGAACACTCAATGGGCACAGCTAAAAGAAGCTGAAAGAGAACTTGAGTAAGAGAGGGAAAAAATAAAATAATAGGGAGGTGGTGGAAAGGAAGGAAGATGCAAGGAAAAAAATGTTTGTAAAATAAGGCATTTCTTTTCCTCTTCTGATGGCTTCTCTCTGTGTCCCAGAACTGTAATTCATATTCTTGGGTAAAACTTATTTAACTTTAATTGGCTACAGAGATTGCTCACAACAAGCTAGCAAATGCAACTGAAAACAGAGCTCAGGGACTGGAAATGGTATCTGGGGATATGGAATGCTCCTTGCTGTACCTATCACAAACTTACTCATACACCTCCCACAGCCCATCTCAAAGGCACTCACCAAAAAGGGCCATTTCATTTCCAAAGTCAACGCTGATGCTAAACCAACTGTCATTGTCATATGGGAGAAGGCGAATATAAAAAGGTCACTGAAGTGCCAGATGGGACAATTTTTGAACTAGAAGCTCTGACATTAATTCTCTGTGTTTGCCTGAAATACTGAACTCAATGAGCTGATTAAGTGTCTGTGCTGAATTGCCAAGTGAGAAAAAAGTCACTCTCACGGAAAGACCAACTGATCAGATCTAGGGTAGGAATCCCAGCTGCATAAAAATCTGAAAACTTTTTCACCTTCATGAAGGAAAACAATATTTCACACTAGAAGTTAAAACTGTTTACCCAATTCTTTCACTACCAACACAACAAGAGCTGCACTATAGTATATATTTATTCTGTTAACTTGATACCTAAATATTAGCATAATTTCTGAATCAAGCACAATCCTGAAATCAGGAACTATTGAAAATTATTTTAGATGCCCTCAACATGGTAAGGAGCATTTCTAATTTTTTTTTCTTCTGTTCATAGAATAGCCTAATTTCAGAAAAGTGAGTTTCCAAGTTGATGTTCCTCTCCTTGCAGAGAAAAATGGTCCAGTTTCCAAGAGAGCCTGTATTAGATTTTAGGTCTATAAAAGCTTACATATGTCCTTAAAGCAAAACTGTTCTGTGACAACAGAGGAGAAGGAGTCACCTAAGGACAGAGTTTCAGATAAAGGTCACACTGAAGACCTGACAGCCTCTAACGTTCATGAAAAGAGACAGAATCTCAACAGAGCTGATCTAAAGGGGCATTTTGCTCTATTTCTGTACTGATGCCCCAAAATACAGTCGTTTTAGCAATACACCCTGGCAAATAAATTCCTCCTTTTACTTGCACAGTGTGCACATTTTTCACAGTAGTAAGTAATGCAATACGCCATGCAAGCCTTTCCTGAAATTGCAACCAGGCTGCTGCTTCCATTAACCTGGGTCCAGACTTGCTGCATCCAAAAGCAGGAGGGTCATTCCTCCAAAAAACCAGAGAGCACAGCTGAGGCTCAGCAGAGATGTCAGTGTGGGAGATGCAGCTTCCAGTGCCAGGCACGAGCCAAGGATGCCTTGGTAACCAGAAAGGAGGTGAAGAAAGTGTCTGAACATAAACACTCTCCCAAGAAATTGTGACAGGTGGTTTTTATACTCTTTTACTTAGTTACCCACTTGTATCTGTTGTCTATCCTCCTCTGTAACCATATGAACAGGATTTAAAAATAAAGATTAAAAAAATATTTTCAATCCCTTTTCCATATCAGCCTCCTGCTCCAACAGATGGCTACATGTGCAGTGCTAGTTTATACAGTTTTCTTTCCATAAGTGCATTATTAGTGGTTTTATGCGAACAGTATATTAAGTCTTTCTGAGTTTATAGGTTTATAATTTTATTCTGTCCTCCAAAACTCCCCCAATCATGAAGTTATCAAAGACATATCCATAAATGCAGTAAGTCTTCCCACTGCCAAGTTCAAGTGTGAGAAATCTTGAGAGACTTGACAACAAAATGCCTATTCTTGCTAGATTCTGAGGCTGTCAGTAAGGTTTTTAAGAAAATACATCGTAAACAACTCCCTGCCTTGAAAATAAGTTCTACCCGGTTCCTTCAGTCTCCTTTGCCTATCCCTTGCAAGCCTCTTGATTCTTTCACAGTTATAATCAAGTACTTCAGACTGAAATTAAAAAAAATTGTCCTCTTACAAGCTGGGACTGCAACAAAAACACTCCTATTGGTGAGATCTGGTCATGCAGCTGACGGTAAGACTTAAGCCAAACTACTCAAACCTTTCACATATGCTCCTCACACAAATGCTGAAGGACACTTTTTTAATTAAAAGAAAAGATGAAGGGGATAGGTCATGTAATCATCTCTGTGAAATACACACATTTGCAGGTGGAAAGGTTTTGCAGCTATCTTTGTCTGGTGTGATGATAACCTTCATTGCAATGAAGCAGCATGCATGCTGCATGGCCATTAACAAATCATTGCCACACTCACATTAGCTTCAGCAGATGTTTTAAAAGTGCTTTGCAAGAAATAATTCAAGACTAGAGTGGTAAATTAGTTCAGCTCTTCTTCCTTCAGACCATTTCCTACATTTAAAAAAAATCTACTTCATTCCTTTCCCTGTTTTCTTCATTTTTCTTACTTTATTTTCCTTCTTAACTCTCCTTAGCAAAAGGCAGACAATAAACAAGGTAATGAGAGTTGCTTGCTTCATTCTGTTAATGCTTTTCAAAGTTTCATTTTAGCACCAAGAAAGAAATCTCTCCTGCTCTTGCTTGCTTCATCCCTGAGGTCAACAACCCTAGAGGTTGAGAAATGGATCTTCCAAGGCAGATGAATGTCACAAGACAAACTCTCTGAAGGTTTCTAGGTCTGCTCCTTTACATATTATCTTCCAAACCACTGAATTTGACAAAGTATCCTCTGTCAAATCTGCACACTATAAAGGTAGAGGCAGAAAAAGAGCTTCAACTTGGTCATTATTCCCTTGTGTGAAGAATCTTCCAACATCTGAATAACCTACATTCCAACTCAGTCTCCCTGAAATCTTAGTAACAGTCATCCATGACCTTTCTGCCATTACTTTCTTTCATGGAAGTTTGAGAGTTCAGACAAGGATGACAAGCACAGTTTCACAAATAATTAAATGAAAAGTCCTCATCTGTGTTTGGATTTCATATACACCTGACTTCTTTTTTTTAAACTTGTTCTTTGTGATTTTTTCCCCTCAGACAAATGACCTGGTTACAGAATTCTATAAAACTTGAATGCAAAATCTCAAAGGAATTTTCTAGCAGATACCTCAGGTTTTCCAGACTTGCAGCAGCACAATAACTTTCAAAGCAAAAAGGTGTAAGGGAGCATAATGAAACTTGCTTCTCAGTGCATAATGTGCTACAGTGGAAAACAAGCCATATCCTAAAATTCAGAATTTAATCTGGAGCATAACTGAAAATTATAGCATATTGAATTACTCAGAATATGAAGAACACTCCAGTATATCTTTTCTTGCCAAGATGTGTAAAACTTAAAATGGAGAGGTTTCAAGCTTATACTGAGAAGAGCTCATCATAAGAAGGATGGCTACAAATTTTATAATGAGAATTCTGTGAACAGCATAGAGATAATGCTCATTTTTTTAGAAAAAACTATATATTTCAACAGAGAAGTGAAAATCCTGCTGCTTCTTTGATGTGTTCAAGCCAAAACATGTGCTGTAGTAGATTTATGCCTGTGCTTAAATGAATTTTAAAGAATAAGCTGTAACAGTACAAAGCAGCCAAGCCTTCTGCAGTTGGTGGCAATTTGCACCTCCAAAGCTGTGAGATCATTGTGAATCACTTTCAACAAGCAACAAATTTCAAGAATCAAATTGGTTCAAAAATCACATCTATCATTAGAACATCAGGGTGAGAAGTCCTCCAACCTTACAGTACATTAAGCTTCCCATGAAAAAAATTGTCACAAAACTGAGAGTGATGGTAGATTCTTTGCATAGCTTACCCTGCACAGCTGCCTCCAGCAGTACAATCACATTTTATAATTATATAATTTTATGTATCTGGACTGCTTTGCCAAACACAGAAAAATCCTTGCAAATTTGAAAGTTAGGGGCCTGGTTCCACCCCTTTCCTAGGCAGCAGCAAAACCAACCACCCCATCATTAAACTGTAGAACTTCTCAAGACAATTCTTCTGTATTGCATTAAAATAAAATTTATATAGCCAATATTTAACAGCAGAACCAATTTGTTTATTAAAACCCCCACTATTTACAGGGAAGTCCAGGTAAACCTATTTTACACATACTCCTAAGGGTTTAAATATATTTTCTGTGTACTTACACAAAGATTTAATAAAATGGAAAAGGACATATTCAAATGTTCTAAGTCTGTAGACTGAAAAGCATCAGAAATGAATTAAGTGAAGCTGAGCTTTCACAACATATAAATAGACATTATGCCTTTTCCTAGTAGTTTTACTTCCCCACTGCTCACTTGGCAACATTTGGTATTTTCCTCTTCAGGTAAGTTGTATACAATTTAATATTAAATTACAAACATCCAACACAGCAAAACTGAAATATAACTGACATAAATTCTATTCAATTTCCTGATAGAATGATACAGACTGGATCAAAAGCTTGTTGATATGAGATTTGTTACTAGCTTAGGTTATTTTACATTTATATAACATCTAGCTTAAGTTTATAGAGTTATTTTTCAATGAGAAGCTACCACAGAACAAGTCAGCAGAATAAGGTAGCAAGTTCACCTCTAGAATTAATGTACACAAATTCCAACAATAAACCTTACAAATATTTGCAAAATAAAAGAAAAATCTCCACTCCCACTTTTCACACAATTTCTGACTAGCACACCAAAACAAAGACAACTAACAGATAAAATTGTATGTTTCCACGTCCTTTGCAGGCCAGTCCAGAACTGATACAGCAGCTTCAGAGAAGCCCATCCATCCAATAATATGATAAACAAAAGAGCAAGATCACCAGCAATAGAGAAAGCCCAGAAGTTACTTCTACAAAGGCAAAACTATGTTTATGGGGTTGATTCAAAAATTTTATAATATAAAATCACCCCCCCTCAATTCAATATTCTGTACTATGCTAAATTACTATTTTAGTACTTGCTTTTTGCTAAATCCAGAAGTATATGTAGGTTTACATTAGGGAGTGGAATGAAAGATATCAGTGAAAAATATGCCAGATGTCAAAGAGATGCATATAATCAGTGATTCAATATACAATTATGTCAAAATCAAAAAGCAGTCACAGAAAGGTATTTACTGAACCATACCAAAACACAGAAGTCACCATGTAGGTGGAAGGAGCACTTAAGGACTGGTGGAGTTGCTACTGGGAGAACTTGGCCTGACATTAACATTATAAAAACAGTACTAAGAAAAATTAAGGGTCAGATTCTTAGCATGATCAGTACATTCTTTCATAACCTGGTAGTAGAAAAAAAACTTAAAGATTCTGGAACCCAGTATGAACCTAAGGGAATTCAAGTTCAAAAAATAGTAATTAACCTGTTCTTCCCAAACTACGAACACCAGCCACTCTTTTTTTCAGTTCAGAAACAGGTTTTGGAGAGCTAATATTGCACAGGCTCTCTGTTGTTTCAGGTAATATTTGCTAGAATACTCCTATTCATTTCAACAGCATTTGTAAACTGTAATTATCGTTGTATCAATACCTGAAACACTTAGGAACATTTTAACACCAGTATGATCAAGCCAAGTTTACAAACCTATAGAGCAGTCCCTGACAGCTGAGTATTTTTGCTTTTCTGGGACTTCAAAGGGAAATAACCCCAACAGAGCTGTCTGGATCTGCTCAGCAGTTCCTGTGACCTTTAAGGGGCACATCTGCACTCACATTTATACTGAAGCTGCAAACATGACAGCCCAAATTCTCACCTGCCCCAGGGTGAACACTCACACACGCTCACCCCAGCAAACTGCTGACCCCAAAGACCCACCCAGGGCAGCTACTGAAATCTGCAGGAGTGCCCAGTGGAAGCTGGCACCATTCAAGGATTTTCCTTAAAGTACAAAATCATGCCTTACCCCTTCCCTCCACAGCTGGAGCCCAGCAGAGCTGCCCTGCACCAGCCAGGCATTCTTGCTCTTCAGCCTAATCACAGCCCCTTCATGGCTTTACCCATCTGTGGGGCTCTGGAAGAACAAGAACTGTCTGTCTGAGACAGAGCACCTGCTCAGAGGTCAACCCTCCAAACAGCCCACCAATGCCAGCAGTGTGAGGGGAAAATATCAAAACCTCTTGGAGCAGATTTGGCTTCAGAGATTTTTGGTACTGGTTTTGTTTAAGATTTACAGAGCAAAATAACAAAAAAAAAAAAAAAGGAGTGGGGGAAAGATAGGTGAACATTTTTGCTATAGGACATCAGTGGCTGGCCAACCTTGCACCTAGATGAGATCTTAATGATATTTTGCCTGCTTAGCTACAACTGCTTGAAGTTCTTTCTTCCTGGAGTCAGGGTCATTAAGGAGACTATGGCAAACACTCACTGCTCAGGTAATCCCTTATTTCCTGCTGTGACAGACTCCAGCCTCAAAAACTGATTCACACAAAACTACAAAACTGATTCACACAAAGATCTTTATATTCACAGAGCACTTGGCAATAACTGCCTATTAAACTATGTATTTCTTCCCATCTGTGTTCTTAAGGTTTGACCACATTTTGCACATTTTAAGTTAGCCAGTTAATTCGGGAGCTGTGTTTAACTAAGCAATACCACAGGAACATTATTTATCAATAAAATATGTCCAAAATGTTACTCCTTTCTTAGGCTCATAAGAGACAGTAGTAATACAGTAAGGGGAGATTATGACTTTATACTTGGGGAGAAGAAACACTTGGAGCTAGAAAGATCATGGAAGCAACAAATCTCACATATATAAGTAGATGAAAAGATAACGCTGAGAGAAAAACACAACTTAAAATTCGCTTTAAAAAAAATCCCTCATGCCTGGACTTCCATTCGTGGCACAATATGTGGGCAAACAAAGTGGCTGAGTTACTTCTATGCATTAAACAATGGTTTGCAATTTATTAATGATGATATGAGCATGATAATATAAGCAAAGGAAAACTTCCATAAAAATCATAAGAATATAATACAATTGAAATAACTCTTGCAACAGAAATATTATGGGTAATTCTCAACAACAAACAAAGGAATCTCTATTTTCTCAGAAAAAACTATGTAAATTATGGTTGTATATAGAGTGAAACTGACCACTCACATTACTTAGATAGCAGTATAGACAGCATTTTTAAAGAAGGAACTCCAGCAAAATAATAATGAAACCTTCAGAAAATAATTGATGCAGGACCCTTTAATCATATTCAGTGACAAAGAAGAAGAACCCTTTAATTGGCGAGTACTGAAAAAGAAAACATGAATCCCTGTCAAACTAGTTATTTGATCCCACACTGATATACAACTGATCTCTTCTTGGAGTATAATTCACATGCTGCATAAAGATAAGCATTCTCCTCTAGAAAAAAGCCCCTTTGCTTTTGTCCTTAACTAGTAACAGCAAAAACCATCTCTCATCACTCTACCATTACTACCACAGTTTATTTCCTTTAAGTAGTAGAACATATGGCGAAATGCTATTTTTTTGTTCAGTTCCAATGGATTTCTGTTAAGACTTAGTTTTCTAAGGCTTGATCTACAACTAAAACACACTAGCTGTCAGTTAAGTCATCAGAAATAATTCAAATAATTCCATACCATGGCCACATTTTAATCTTTCTGTCTTATACTAATGGTAACTGCTGCTCTTTTCTTCCTCTCTTTCCCTGAACATGCTGCTGCTCTAAGCTTTCATATGTTGAAATATTCCACTAAGATCCAAACCGCTGTCAACACACTCCTACATAAGCATTCAAGAATGACTACCTAAAAAGACTACCTCACTTTTTGTTATATTAAATAAAGACAGCATGCAAGAGAAATAAAATCATGACAGAGGTTAACAAGGCAAAAAAATATTCTGACATCCATGATACAGTATGTATCTAAAAAGAATCATTTTAATTTTATCTTCTACCACCCAGCAAATCTGTAACTGTTATAGACATTTATTCAGATATAGCAAGATGCACAGACTTGTTAGCAGAGATGAAAAAGTGGCTGATCACGTCCTTCACTCACTCATCCCAGAGGGCGTTCAGCCAAGCATGTATCGGAAAAAATTGCCCATACTATCCTCTTAATACAATTATAAATAAGGCTGCCAGAGAGAGAGAGAGAGATACAGAGAGAAAAGCATCGTTTTTAAGCCTTCCCCTACCTTTTCCCTGGTATTTACAAACCGCAGGCAGTGCTGCTGGGGAAGCTCACCAGGGTGGCTGCCGAGAGGTCTCATGTGGCGTTCCCAGCTTCCCACCGCCTCCCTCTGCCTGGATGCTAAGCATTCCCGAGAAAACCCACCCTGACATGCACAGAATGAATGCTGCACAAGTTGGGAGCATGTGATAACTAGGCTTCAGGGTGAAACAGGAAACCCCAGCACCCAATTAATCCCAGAGATTTATACAATCCCCATCTTACCGTTTTGCTGTTGCCCAGATCAGGTCAGATTCACCTGCAACTCTTTGGCATCTCTCTGGCAATGTTAGTGTTTGCAGTCAGGCCGGGCTCATTCAGCAACTGAATTCACAACATCTTTCTGCACTAGCAAGCTGAAATGGTACGGCTGTACTACAGCTAAGAAAGGGGGAAATCTGAAGCAGCAAACAAAGAAATCCCTCAAGACAGGGTAATCCCAGTGGAGTAGAATATAAAAGGTACAGATGAGCACCGAGGGTACAATATTTCTCTGTCTAAATTTCATCAGCAATACTATGCTCTTTCTAAAAAGATTTTTTTTTTTTTAATATATGATGGACTTGCCTGTGGAGTTCCCAGAAAGGCAGAGTATCCAGGCTCTGCAGCAGCATTGCAGCCAAAGTAACCATGCATATGCTATCTAGGCAATTTACAGCAGTCTTTTTGAAAAGATATTGATTTACAGTGTAGCACTGCCTCAACCCAACACAGAACTGCAGCCAAAACAGCTGATGGTGATTTCACAGGAATTAAGGGGAAAAACTCAACATTCAATAAAAGGATGAAACTAATAATTCCCAATTCAATTCTGTCCCAGTCCTAAAAGATATCAGCTAGTTCTAGAGTGACAAAATGACATTATAGAAATAATATATGGGCCCCTAGAAACAAGCACTATGAATACCACTATCCACTTTTATACAAATAATAAATATTAAAAAGCATTTAAAATTTATTGAGTCAAAATATGAACTCTGAAGTTAGTTTCAGCATTTTAAGGATGAAACTTAGTATTTAATTTATGAATGTACAAAATACACAAAGCTGTGAGCAAGCAATAGACACCTACTCTGTGCTGGGAATCCACTACTCAACCCAAGCAAGCTTGAGAGTGGTAGGAGGGAAAAGAGGGCAGCAGGAGCAAACCCTCAGAGAGGGCTCCACCAAAAAGGAGGCAGTGCATCTTCTCCATCTCCTACTCCTACAGCAACCCCTGCTGGCCTGTGCTTTGATTCAGATGGCTTCTGGCTCCCCAGAAACCTCCTGAGGTTGGGGAGCACTGGGCAGACTATACCAGGACAGGGAACAGTAATGTGTACATCAGCAAAACCTCCAGGAGGAAAAGAATGCAGCCCAGCTGAGATGACATCTTCAATATCCTGAAACAATTTTCCTTTTGATGTAATGATGAGGTACAACAGAGTAGCAGGCAAAACACAGCCCTGGCTCAGACCCTGGGCAGCTCCAGTGATCCTCATCACAGAAAACCTCATCACCCCTGTAGAGTTCCACTTTGAAGAAAGCAGAGGGTGCTCAAACAACTGATTTCTCAGGTCCTGCCATAGTCACCAAGACTTACACATGTTGACACACTTCTCAAGTCCAGGCTCACACCTGAACCTAGCATCAGTGGCTCCAGTGACATACAGAACTTCAGTGGCATAAGCAAATTCTGTAAGACAATACCAAAATTATGTAGTAGTTGTCATCTTTACCCCTCATCTATTTCCCAACCTTAGTCACAGGAGCATCTCCAGGCTTTTCAGTTTGTCAACTTGGTTTCTAAGCAGATAGGCAGCTTCAGATCTCCTGAAAAAATAGGACTTCCACTCTGTTGAACAGAATTTTCTTTTCCACTCTCTCAAGGGTGAGGCCCAGAAGAACACATGAATAAGAGCTTCCAGTTCAAATAATGAGAAAATACTTTCACAGTGTTTGCAATTCTTGGCCTTATTCTGTCAACAACAAATTTGTCTGAGGCTGAGTCAGGACAGAAGAACAGGACAGAAGGATGCTCAGGAAAAAAAAAAAAGACAGTGAGTAAGCACCTGCAGAGGTCAATATGTGTCAAAAGGCAGACACCATGTTAAGGAAAAAGTAGTGGACAGCCATGCAAAGAGGAAACACAGAATGCAAAAAAAGACAAGCCAGAGAAACAGGGAACTGCATTCCAGAAGCAAATGAGGTGTTGGGCCAAGGCACAGAGACTGCCAGCAAGTCAAACAGCCTACAAAGTTATAGAATCACAGAATATGCAGAGTTTGAAAGGATCCACCAGAACCACTGAAGTCCAACTCCTGACCTTGCACAGGGCCATCCCCAAGAATCACACCGTGTGTCTGAGAGTGTTGTCCAAATGCTTCTTGAACTCTGTCAGGCTGGTGCTGTGGCCAATTCCCTGGGGAGCTGTTTCAGTGCCCTCTGGGGCACCCTCTGGGGGAAGAACCTTTACCTAATATCCAACCTAAACTCCTCCAACACAGCTTAATGCTCTTTTGGGTCCTGCCACTGGTCACCACAGAAAAAAGATGAGTATCTGCCCCTCTGCTTCCTCTTTTGAGGATGCTGTAGACTGCCATGAGGTGTCCCCTCAGTTTCCTCTCCAGGCTCAACAGACCAAGTGACCTCAGCCACTCCTCATACAGCCTCCCCCTACATGGTTGTTCACCATCTCTGTAGCCCTCCTTTAGACATTCTCCAATACTTTTACATCCTTGATTTCCACCACTCAAGGTGAGGCTGCCCCAGCTCAGAGCAGAGCAGGATAACTCCTCCCTTGCCCTGCTGCTGATGCTGTGCCTGATGCCCCTCAGGACAGGGCTGGCCCTCCTGCCTGCCAGGGCACTGCTGGTTTATATTGAACTCACCACTGACCAGGACCCCCATGTCCCTTTCTGCAGGGCTGCCCTCCAGTCATTCTCCAGTCTGTCCAGACTCGACTGGCCCCTTCCAGGTGCAAAACCAGGCACTCACCCTTGTTAAACTTCATACAGCTGGTTATTGCCAAGGGGTCTTAATTTGTCTAAATCTCTCTCTCTGCAGGAACTTTCTGTAATGAGATACAACTCACACAAACCTCCCATATTTAGAAGTTAATTATTTTTACTATATTGAAAAAATTGAAAAAAATTTCATTTATTGCATAAACTCTTCTTGTTGCCTTTGTCTTTGACCATCCTCGAAAGATCCAATTCCAGGTGGGCTTTGACTTTTCTAAGAGCATGCTTGGAAGATGTATCTGTATTCCTTTCCAATTAGCTGCTCTCAGTTCCACCTTCTGTATAATTCCTTTTCATGTCTGAGTCTTGTTGGAAAGTCCTTGCTCATCCATGCAGGCTTCCCAGCATTTTGACTCCCTACTACTCTTCTTCCTCTTCTTCTCCTCTGCTAGCCCCATCCCTTGCCCTACTCCCAATGCCATTTGCAGACTGATGCTGAACACAACTTGGCTAGAGCACAAATATGAGTTCTGCTGCTGCCCATGGTACCACAGAGAGGACTGGGGAACCTGGCTGGAAGGCAAAGGCTATCTAGAATTAAGAACTGGGTTGATGGAACACACAAAGACTCCTGTAGAATAAAACTGGATTTTTTCCAACAGGGTGGGAGAGTAACTAACCTAAAAAAAAAGTTTCAATACAATAATTAAAAAAAAAAAATTAAATAACTACAGAGCTCAATTTAGATTTTAAAACTCTCCATGGAAGGCAGCTGCAAGTACATGCTTCACATTATCAGTACTTTAAGTCCTGCCAACACTTTCATCCCAGGGCAGACTGCAAAATGCTATGTGGCACTTGGGAGCAGTTCTTCACCTATAAGGAGGTATCTTTGGAGCTTTTCAATATAATACTAAATTGCTACACTTAAAACAGAGAAATCACACAATGTCACAGCTCTGATGGTCAATTAACTGAAAATGCAAACCATCATTTATTAATATAGAATAGTAAAATAATGCCAGTAGATACTTCTGTTCTGTGTGGTCATACTACACACTAATAAAATGAAGCAAGTAATGTCCCATTTCCACTGGTCTACACTGAGTCATCTGAGAGGAGGGGAGACAGGAAGCAAGGGAGAAAGGCAGCTAGCACTTCCCTCTTCTACAAGAGGTAATAACCAAATGCAGTAATTAGCAGAACCTTCATACATCCATATGAGCCCATTTTCTCCTCACAGAAGAAAATGCACAGCTAAGGAGAGCCACTGCTTCTCAACACACACCCTTCCATTTTGACAAACTGCAGACTCAATATACAAAGAAAAAAATGAACACTTTTGAAGGGGTACTCACTTGTGAGAGTCATTTAGATGTCTAGCCAGCCACTTCACAAGCCACTGATAATATTTCATGAAGAAATTATTTAACAAGAGCTTAAGAAGTTGAGTCCAGAGTTCTGGATGGAACACCTGTCCAAGCCCAGTTCAGATCCTTGCTATCACAGGTGACCATAAAATGTGACCCCCCTTCCTTAAATCGAGAAGTTTGAGTCTAGTTTGAGTTAGAACACATAGAGTACAAGAAGACATGACCTTAGTCAAACAATCCAGCAGTGATACAAATGTATTGAATGCAAAGAAAATAATTTTTATCTTGAGAGAGCAAGTGAAACAGTGGTAGTATTGCAAAATGGAATGCAAGACAAGTTATTCCAAGTACAACATCCTGCTAAACTTGCTTTGCAATAACAATATTAGCACTATACCAGATGTGATATCTGGTATGGTGGAACTTTACCTAAAAGGTCACTGTCTGAAACAAAATACAATGCAACATAGTGACAATTAGTTTTGCAACTTTGAAGATAAAAATGGATTTTTGGGTTATGGGACTGACTCCATATACAGATAGCACTACAAAGCCTCCCATGCTTTCTCTATCAGCTCTTTTTGTTACTCAGTTTGTCCTTTCATAATCCACAGTTTGAGGAAGTCTTCACAGTGCTTCAAGGCTTCCTCACAGAGCTCCTGGGGTGCAGCAATGTTCCCCAGCACCCATTCTAACTGCACAGATTTCATAGAGACTCTTGCTGTGGGGGCACTGCTGTGAGCCTTTGCCTCCTTGCTCTTTCATAGTCATTGTTCTCTGATTCAAGCTTCATGGCAGCCAGCCAAACATTCTCACTGTTGGGATTGGGCTGGGAAACCAAGATGCCTCTGGCTGCTGGCACTGATCACTTAAATTCAGCTCCTGTGAGCCACAGCAGTTCTGCTTTGGGATGGTGAGAAACAGCTCTCTGCAAAAGAGCCTCCAAGGATTCTCTGGTTCCATGGTTCTTTTCAAAGAAGGCTGCTTGCAGCCACACATTCTTCTTGCTTGGGAAAACTTGCAAGGAATAGACATAAATGGCTCAGGCACTTTCCAGAGCACTATGAGTAACACAAATGTCTGCATCTTCCATCCAGGTTGTTTTTGATCTTTTTCTTCCATCCCAATCCCAATTACAGCTCACATGACTGCCTGGCACATGGGTGCACTTCCAGCTTCATCACATTGCTCAACGTCTTGTATCTGGTATTCCCTGTTGAGTTCCACACTTTAAGACCTGAGATGTGATGGTTCTGTCAGTGACTTTCTTCACCATCTGAGTGTTTCCATTGGCTTCCTCCAGTTTGGCAGCAGTAATCCAGAAGTGAAAATCCATCAGGATATTCCTCTGGGTTTTGTTAAGGACTTTATGAGCACTCTCACATGTCTCCAGACTTGCCAGCACCAGTCATGGCTCAGCACTGGTTGGACTGGACTCCACAGCCTGGCTCAGCATGACCCTGGCATCCTCAGGTTGCTCCAGCTCCACGGCTGCTGTTAACAAATGCAAAGTTTGGAACATGCTCAAGGGCTTTCCTAAGAACATTTCTTGGCACAGATATCCATCTCCATCTCTGCTGCTCTGATATAAATCCAGAAAGACTGTGGAAGGTGCCAGACAGCCTGGGCACAACAGCCTTGGTGGTATCTCCAGGCTGAAGCTGAGCAACTTCCAACCAAACATCCTCGGTCTCAGGGCACATCTCTGTTCCTTTCATCATGTGGTTTCAAGCCACCTGGAGTTTGCAAGTGACCTCCTCCAGCTGGGCTGATGCTATCCAGGCTGGTGGATGAGGATGGGTCTCCTGGACAGATTTCAGGAATAAACAGTATCACCAATATATTTTGATGATATTTTGATATCATCAATATCTCCTCCATGTGTGGGAATCATGGAATTCAAGTTTGTCAAACATCCTTTTGGGTCCACTACAGTCTGGCTACCCAGAGAGTCTGACACCTGGCTTAGCCTCATACTCATCAAGGTGCTTCTGGCTTGGCCAATCTTCTTCCAGTTCACTGTGCCAGGTGTCATCAAGCCTGGTGTCATTCCCCCTGAATATGGAGTATCCAATCCACCAAACTGTGTCTGGTGTGGGTCCATGGAAGTGTAATTCTTCCCTGATTGTAAATGCTTTCTTAGAAGCTGTCAGGAATAGGAGTCAGCTTCTCATACAGAGGATTCCTCTGATGCTTGTTCCTGGCATTCCCTATGGAATTCTCAGCCACTCCTCCTCAGTAATCTCTGCTAACTTCCATTTCAAATCTGAGAACTGCTGCTGAATTTTAGGTTGTCCCGTATGGTATTTTCCTATTTCCTCTTTTTCTTCTTGTTCCCTTCTCTCTTTTTTGCCTTGATCCATCTTCTTTTCCAAAGCCACATAAATAGCATCTGTTTCCTCACCACCTTTTTCACAGGGGCCACTTAGAACAGGCTCCCAGTGTAGCCATTGAAATCCTCATAATTGGTGCCATTCAAGTTCTCATCTTCATCAGCTGCTCTCTGGTTCTGCTTCATCTGGTCCCCCACAGTTCTCTTCCCCAGTGGGGCACGATGGTCATCCACAGGGTCACTGGCACCACAAGCAGGGCTGATGTCAGAGTGGGTGGTGAAACCTGTGGCTGTGCAGCCCAGCCCCAGCAGATAGCTCAGGGCCATGGGCAAGCCCAGGATTAGCTGTTCTTCTCATAGTGGTGGTGTCCCAAATCCCTAGAGCACCCTAGAGTCCCTAGAGTTACATGGTCAGATCCAGGCAGGAATGCCCAGCACCTCCCCCAAAGAGGGGACTTTCAAAATGGAATGATGCAATCCTGTAAGTCATAGGATATTTTGGGGAGTCCTTGAGGGCCTAGGTCCTTACAGCTGCCCAGTGGGGCTGTTGAGCCATTATGGCCCATTGGCAGAGAAGACCCCTTTAGGTTGGGTGTAGTTGAATGAATCAATTTTTGAGACCAAAAAAAAAACACTACTTTGCTACCAAGGGTTTGCCTCTTCCCCTTACCAAACACTCAGCTGGCAGCCTGAGGGCGGGGTGTGCTCTGGGCAGCTACTTCAAACAACCCACTTAAGAGCTCATCAGGAAAAATGTAGATGGGAGTAGAATACATGGTTTGGTTACACCCGCCAATGTAACCCGAGACAACCAGAGCGCTGTCAATACTCATGTTTGCAATCAAAAACCAATTAATTAAAAAAAGAAAAAACACTAATAAGGAAAGGACAGTAATATTTATGTGACACAAATGTCAATTATGGATACTAGGAGACAGACTTCATAAAGTTTTTCCTTATAGATTTATAGACAATTATAAAGAATTAACAATAGCTTTAAATATCTACTAGTATAAATCCCAGGGATGAATCCCTGAAAATGTTTCATTTTTGAACTACATATATTGCTACAGCTGATCTCATAGAGGGACAAAGCTCAGAGATATCCTATTTCAAAGTCATCCACAGTATTTTAGCTAGGACAAAAAAGCTTTCTAGAAATGAATTAAAACTTAACACAAAATGAGTGAGTTCACCTTCATCTCCTTCTTAAGTTTAAATATGTCATACATCAAAATTCTCATCTTCTTTGAAAGCACTGGAGTTCAACCTCCCTTCATTTTCACTTTGAGATACTCACATGAAATGCTTTGGGTTTGGGTCCATATTGGGACCAGTGTTGTTTAATATCTTCACTAATGACATAGATGAAGGGATCAAGTGTACCCTCAGCACATTTGCTGATGACACCAAGCTGAGTGGTGCAGCTGACACACCTGAAGGACACAATGCCATCCAGAGGGACCTGGGCAAGCTGGAGAAGAGGCCCATGGGAATCTCATGTAGTTTAAGGAGACCAAGAGCAAGGTGCTGCACCTGGGCTGGGGTAACCCCCAGACCCACACATGGGGGATGGATGGATGTGGAGCAGCCCTGCCCAGAAGGGCCTGGGGGTGCTGGTGGATGGGAGGCTGGACATGACCCAGCCATGGGCACTCCCAGCCCAGAGAGCCAAACGTGCCCTGGGCTGCACCAAGAGCAGCGTGGGCAGCAGGGCAGGGAGGGTTTGTCCCTCTGCTCTGCTCTGCTGAGAGAGACCCCACCGGGAACACAGCACCAGCTCTGGGATACCAGCACAGGAAGGACATGGATGTGTCACTTCTGTTTTATGAGGCTTAATATTTAATATATTTATAAAAACAATATTCCTGCAATAGCTTCATGACAGCTACAGTTTTGTTCTCTTTTCTTCTCCTATTTGTTTCATTATCCTACAATTCTTATCCAGAACTATGTAATTTCTTTAGACTCACCATTACATATGTATAGCTGCAGTATATGCATTGGTTTATACATATCAGCATGAAATACCATTATCATTTTATCATCCAAATAATCTATATTGCAAAATCCCTGGGCAACTTTAGGCAGTTCAACTAAATAACTTTTTTATAATACATCAATTTTTCATCCCTCTTCCATGTCTTTCTCTCCTGCCTGGAAGGTTAGTTGCTATTCCCTTCTAAGTCTCAAAAATGGATATTTTATCAGTTCTGCATGGCATACACAGCACATGTGACAGATGTATAACCATCACACAAATCACAATGACTGGAAAATCTGATGTTAGCAAAACACTGGGTTAGATGGGGGCATGACATGAGATTAACAAGTAGAAACACTCAAGTAACTCTTGATTTAAGAATATTTTTGGTTCTCATGATAAAATATGAGGAGCAGCTGTGAGAATCATCTCCCCTCCTTCCAGCTCTATTTGTCTAGAAGGCTGCACTAGCTAATGGACAAGGTTTTACAGCAGTCACCCACACTTTTGTTCTTTACTAATTAAATTTGCATAGAATGATGATCAGCTAAAAGGCATGTCAAATCTCAAAGTGATGCAATGCTGAGTCAAGCACCCACAGGAAGCAAGCACCAGAAGTGCAGGCATTGCACTAATATTCATCTGCTCTGTGGTTAAATACAAAGGGTTGGTTTTGACCTATAAAACCCTTTACTGTCTGGGTCACTACCCCCCTGCAAACTGCTTTTCTTGTCCCTTTTTATCTCAGTAATTCAGACAAGAGGGTTGCATTCACCTGGGCATTCTCACTGAAGGGCACTTCAGTCCAGAAGCTGATAAAGCTTTAAAGCATGTTGAGCAGCTTATCTATTTTCCCAGGACTTCTTAGGTGAGAAATAGAAAGCATCTAGGGAGTAGTGAGCTGCTGAAGATAAAAAACTACAGAAAGGACCAGAGAAAAAAGCTTCTTCCACATATTATTAAAATATAGTTGGTGGTGGCACAGCTCCCGCAGCTTAAATGTTCACAGAGCACCCATCCTCACAGAGTATTTCACCTAAGTGGTTCTTTCCTTTCCCAGACCATCTCTTTCCACACCTCTCGAGCTGAACCCATTACAGTATGGTCTAAAATAGATTCCCTATTGTCCTATGACCTTATTAAGCAGAAGAACATGGAATTTCATGTGATGGAGCACAGTGGCTACAGTGGGCTGGGATGGATTTTTACATCAAGAGATTTATTCAAGACCATGTGGCCTATAAAAAAAAATCAAGATGCCTCCAAAGTTTTAATAATTTTAAAAGGAGCAAATTACCAGTTTCAGAGGGGGGGAAAGAATTTTCCTTACCTTGTTTCAGATTTTCATTAATTTCTTGAAAGAAAATTTTAAAGGAAAAATGCTGTTTCAGTCTAACATACAAATTCAAATGAAACTTCTTTTGGTTAAATGATATGGGAGAAGATATTGATTAATTTATCTAGGTTATATCTATCTCTCTTGTATCAAGTTGAAGAATCCTATTACATGAGGAAATGGAAAAATTAAGGTCTATGACAAACAAGGGAAATGATTCCACAGAACTGACAGGTTGAAGCTGTGAATGGACATTTTCTTCCATTTAAATCACCAGTACAGGATTTACAGCATAATGTTTCAAAACTCTACAAAACATTTCATTTTGTTTTACATGAGAGCTCTCTGTAATATTGAGGTGTGGGAAGTGTGTGCTTCCAAAGAGTGAGAGAAATTTGGATGGTGATGGGCTCCAAATTGAGAGGCTCATCACCTTTCAGGGACTGAGGTAAGGCTGACTGGATGGTATTTCCCTGCTGCCCATTCCAAAGGTCTGGATGATGTTTGCTTTCTTACAGTCTCTTGGACTGGCTATCATGACCTTTCAAACAGGATCATGAGCAACTTTCCCTGTGGTGTTCACCAGCTCTCTCTTCCATTCATGGAAACACTAAACCCACTTGTAAAATCTTCTGGGGAGAAAAGAAACAAACCTGGTACTGTATTTAATTTGTGACTGATTTAGCAGAAGATTACAATGAAAATATTCTTACTGTACCATAAAACAAAGTCAAATTCCCTTAAAGCAATAATTCTCACAATCTAAGATGCCCCATGACTATCTACACACAGTTAAAATGATATCATGCACTCTTACCTTTTTCCTAAAAAAACCCCAAACAATAAATTCTCAAAAAATGAGACAATGTGAGCCATACAGTTCATGAACTAAACTATGTAGCAGTGAACGTACTCTTTTAGAAACTTCTTGTAAGAAGCAGGGTCACCAATGCTCAATTATTCTGCTGTTCTTCCAAACAGTAAGATGTCTTCTTAATTGATACTTAAAAATAAAATTAGCATTGCCCTAGCAGCTTAGTCATTAAAACAGGTCTTCACTCTACTAGACTCTTAGTAGACAGAGAAGCATTTTTCTTGTTAAAAAAAAATCCCTTACAGCATCAGGAGCTAAACAAAAGTTTTACCATAAAAACCAATATCGCATTTAATTATGTATGGTAAGTGGAAAAAGAAGTCTAAGGCAGGAGAAGCATCATTATATATATTATGATTCCCCTAGAGTGTTTCAAGGACAAACTGCAACCTAAAGTTTAACTGAGGAAAGGTTTGAAGGCCTCAGAAATGTAAATGCTGAAGAACATATCTTTTGAGGTATGATTCCCAACAGAAGTGGGAGAGCAGCATAAAATCATGGCTGCTGTCTGACAAATTTTTTTTTAAAATGACTGAAAAAATCCTTAAATGCTTTTAGAACTTATAATATTGAGGGCTTACATGTCTAATAAAATATCTGTCTGTTCTCAGAAAACATTGTGGAAATAATTTAAAATGTAAAAAGACAGTACTAGCAGAAACAATCACTATGGCAATAAAAATTCAGACAAGAAGAATTCAAACAAAGATTCCACTGAAGCCACAATGGTATAAAAAACCCAACAAAAGATGCTTTAAAATGTGTTATGGCTGCCTTTGAATTTCATATGCCAAACACAGATCTGACACTTCCAAAATAAACAGTTTCTATTTGAAATGTTTCAATAAAAATACACAACTCATACTGTACACTTATACCAGGGGTGTTTATATTCCTGGGGAGTCTCATTAACCTCTGTGCAACCAGTATGCTGAGAGATAAACATACAAAAGGCTGGTTGTTCTTTAACCACCCATGACAGCACAAACCACCAATTACAATACATGCACAGATGGCTAATTGGTTTTATCACAATTTTCACAAGTCTGGAAGGGGGACACCACCTTTCCCAATTTCTCTGAAGGTTAGTACCAGCAGCACAGGGCCAATTCATGTGTTGAGGCCCCTTGGGTCATGTTGTCCTGCTTGGTCAAATAAAAATAAAAATTTGTATATTGCTCAACACCCCTGATTAAACATTATGTAGGTCTTCAATACACACACAGGTTTTATCTCTCACTTACTATGAAATGCTAAGAAGATTATCACATAAACAAAAATTCTAAACCTTTCAGAACAAAGTTTATAAGACTCACAATTAATTAGTCAGGAATGGCAACACTGAAACCCCATTAAAAAATGCAAGAAACTGTCTACAAAACTAAAGGTAAATTATAACAGAGAAGTAAACAGCTTCCATCCCAAACCTAGCTGTGTGTAAGTTCTGTATATCAGTGCATTTCACTCTTATTTGCTGAAACAGAACAGGGGGACTGAGGACTCCACAGGGAGATCTGAATTTCCTAAAGGAACCTCCAAATATTAGAGTTCATCTTCTCCCACAGCCCCAGACTCTTGCCCATCTCCCTAAAACCTGTTTCTGATACTGCCTTTGCTCCTAGCCCTCCATACCCCCTGTTATGCTTCCACCCTCCATGCATACCCATCACACCAATGTGCTTTCCCAATATCTTCCTGAATCCTCCAAATTCCTCATTAGGCTCTTTTTCCATGGAGGATATTTCATATTCTCTGTTTCATATATTAGAAGCACTGAATGTATTCAGGGGAAAAACAGTATCCTTGCCCTCACAGTCTCCAGGCATCTCAGGTTATTGCCTGGATCCTGAAGGAGTAAGTCCAGGAGCACTCTGCCTCTGTCCCTTTCCAATTGAAGTTCCTTTTTGTGCTTTAGCACATGCACAGGTAGGTTAGCACAGGTCCTTTAAGGAACTGCAATGTGCTTTTACAATAGGAAATCCTAGAAAATTTCAGTTATGCTTTAATAAGCCTTCAATATTCATTAATTAGGAGTGGTTTTGGCATGCTAATTTCAGAAAAAGCTGGATACAATAACAAAATCAGAAGAAAAATCATGGGAATAAAGTCTAGCACATTTCAAAGTTTAAGTGTTTGAGAAAATGAGGATGTGTAATTTCTAACATTACCAACCATTCCTACACCTCCTTAACTTTCCTGAAAATCAGGATGCTGCAAACAGTGTGGCTTGCAGAATGAACATGCAGTCAAGTCAGGAGAACAGTTCTGTCTGCCTCAACATGGACTCTGGGATGCACCTGTACTCCTTCAAGAACATGGAGAGAAAGCAAATTTTGGAATTTTTTTCAACAAGGGTGCCCTCCATCTCATCCTCAAAAGTTTATATTCACTTTTAGACTGAAGTGTTTCTGCTTCAAACAACTGAAATTAAATGACTCAATGTTTTGATAGGCCTTCTTACTGACCATGTATTTTTAAAACACAGCTGCCAAGTAGAGGTCAAGCAATTCAAATCTATCTTTAAAATTACAGCTTAATCATGTTGGTTCACTGAGGACTGTTTATTAATATGATTACCAGCAAAGGTTGACAGCAATATTTACAGTGATCTGAAATAAATTCTTGTCCTATACTGGAATAGTTAACACTATCCTTTTCTTATCCTTGTTTTCCCTGCTAGTAGCAGATATCTTATCACTAAACAAATGACACATCGTTCCAAGGATAATGCCAGGCCACAGCACTGCCACTTCCCAAGCCATTTCAATGGAGATGAAGAAGTAAGAAATGCTCTTTCACAAGACAGGGGGAGTTCAATAAGTGAGAGCATGTACCAGCCTGGGAAATACAAGTTTCCAAGTTGGTGTGTTTTATATGATCTCAAACTTCAAGGGTTTGGACTTGGGATTTGCCTGTGATAAATTAATATTTCAGCCTCTCTTCTGGCTCTGCCAACTGCATCCCCCTAGAGCTCAACTTTTGAGAGGGCAGGGGGCAAGCTATCATGGAATAATAAACTGCATAATATGGTATAAACAGTAGCAAACAACACAGATCAAGTGCACCCCTGAGGTCACTTTTGAGAAATATTCATTTACATTTTTTAATTGCTGCTTTTCATTTCAAACCCAGGTAATATAAACAACATTAAGCCTGCCCTTATCAAACAGATGTTCTTTAAACCAAAATCTGAAGTAATAAAAACGAATACCAATTAAAGGTATGAAGGTATGAACCCATTTCCATACAATGCACTAGGAAACCTGCACATTAGTAAAAGAACAAAATACCTACCAGGAGATTTCTAAAAGTGCAAGTAAAAACCAGACAAAATTTTGAAAACCAATTTATTATATAAACATAAAGTTAAAAACCCACAAACCTGGTCTTCCTTTAGCAAAGGCCAATCCATGAAGATAAATGAAACAGAGCCATTAACAAACACATAGCGTGGGGAAAAAAAAAAACAAAAACAAAACAAACAAACAAACAAACAAAAAAAAACCCAAAAAAACCAAAAACAAAAAAACCCTCAAAATAAACAATTCAGAATTTCTGTCTGAAGTCCTACATGCATTCCCTGAATCACACATTACATATAACTGGCATACATTACCATTTATGTAAATCCTTTCTGAACTAACCCACACATTAATGTAAGTTTGGCATAAGTCCAACTGACATATTAATATGATAAAAATTATGACTGCTCCCTTTGTTTTTAAAGTAAACAACTACAGCTAGGGAGAAGGTAGAAAATTGGAAATAAAGTACTTTTTCACAAGAAGGTGCCAAACTTTAATCTTGGCAAAGGCTCATTTCATTGTTTTTGACCAAAAGGCTAAAAAAACCACATGAATCCAAAAAACACATTAGAAAGGATAAAACTTCTTTGTGCTATGGGAGCAAAGGAATGCAAGCAATACTGAATAGCTTTTGTCTGACTTCATCTTTGTATTTTCAAGGCCATCCTCCCTAATACCCTAACATTTGAATATCTTCAAGATGTGCTAAGAAATCTATCTTCAAAATCCACTGAGAAAAATACTAATTTCCTTCTCTGTCAGATGGAAAATTAAGGCTCAGATGTTTAATAACTTGCTAAAAGCAACATAGAACTTCCTCTGCCAGAAGAAACTGTATTTGAATACAGGTTGGTACTGAGGTTAAAAGTAATGTGAATTCTAATGCATTCATTTAGTCCTGGCCTTTTATACAAATTTTACACTGCTTGCTATCAGGTTGTCAAATTCCAATGAGAAGATTTCCTTCGATGTCACCTTCATGTCTTACACTCAGTGGAATAACCTCAGGGTTTTAAGGTCTGCTATTAAACTATTACTTTGGCTTAACACCAGCATCAGCAATTAGTATTAAAGACATGAAGTAAAATTAGGTCTGAGACATTGTGCACTATACAATAAACATGTCATCTTTACTACCATCTCCCTTCCAAAAACATTGCCTTCACTCACTGCAATCTATTAAGATATGCTTCTATCATAACATTCCCTCTAAAAAAGAAATCATGTTTCTTAGTAAGTGCTGAACTGCAACTGACTGCAAAGCAGCTATGACTACAGAACACCAGCAATATTTTAAAAGCCATAGAATTCATTCATGCCACAACTAGAGCAAACATTTCAAACAAAATGTACTGTAATTCACTCAGCTTAATGGGAAAAGTAATGCCATTATGGAAATGAGTGGACATTGCACATAGTGCAAGGTCAGTCAGCAGTGCCTCATCTCCATAATGTCTTGGCTCCTTGTAGGCATTTTAAAAACACATCTCATATAGTGGATTTTTAAAAATTTGTACCAGAAAAATTTCATAGCTGTGATATAAAACAAAACTATAGGAAGCAGCTTCTTAAATTTAACTCAGTCTATGAGCTTCCTGGATCCCTACTCAAGTATCCCTAACTAGGCATACCTCCAGACTCAGACACACTGACATGTGCAGATCAGACACACCAGCAGAGGCTCCTCACCACCCTACACTCCTTGTCATCCCCTGTGCTCACTGACCCAACCACTGATTGCTCCAGAAATGTGCTTGAGCACATTTTGCATGTGTGACACCAAAATGCTTCTGAAGCATTTTTTGAGTAGGCAGTTCTAAAGTCCAGCCTGCTAAGGTTAACCATTATAAACCTACATCCAACACTCAATCAAATTTAAAACATTTCAATCTTTATTCCTGTATCATACTGCATGTTAAACATGTTATTAAAAAAGCCTTTTTCTATCTGCTCTCAGAACTAACACTGCTCTTTCTCCCAAAATTTTCAGCAGAACATGAATATTACCTGATCTTAAGTCACCAAAAATTCAGCTTAGCCTTCATGAGTAGCAACTGCAGGAAAAAGGCTCCAAAGAAAGGTGCTGACAAATCCAGGTAGAAATAATATTTTCATGGTTACTAATGACAGTCAGAAATCAGAAGAAATGCATTTCATTGAGCTCCCAAGAATTAGCATTAGTGGATCAGCATTAATACAGGCAATAAATTTGCAAAGTGTAATGAGGTTTCAGAAGACAAATAGGAAAGTCAATGCACATGACTCCAGGCTTTGTTTCACCTCCCTCACAAGTGTAAAAGTCATGACTTTACTTATCAGTGTACATTTTATATAACCTGCATGGTAGACTCAGTTCTTAGGGAGGAGAGGGCTGTGTTTTCCTTTTTAAAATTGCTTTTATTCATGTAGGGTTTCTTGTTTTTACACAAACAGAAACACAGGTCAGACATAAGAAGCTTACATAAGAAGCAAAAAGTCATAGGAAAGCATTTATTGCAATAAGTACATGTTTTGGGTTTTTTTTAGAAATGGCAGCATTGCATTAATATAATTAAAACTGTTTTCTTTACTTCGTGCTATAAAAAGAAAATTACCTCCAAATGCAAATCTGGTGACCTGTTCCCAGAACTCATCAGCTGTTATCTTCTTTGATGAGCTGTGAGTCCTCAACTAGACCTTTATTCACTGTTAGATTTAAGATTTAAACCCATAATCTCTATGTTGGAATTTTTACCTTCAAGAATAAAAGCCACTGGCAGATACAGAAGTTTGTCCTTCTTATTTCCATAGAAAACAAACTATAATCACCCCTTTTAATCAAGCAGAAAAACTAATTTTAGAACTTGTAGTAAGTTTGTGCTAAAGGATTGTCCTTAAATGGCTATATAGTATCAGTTGGTAATAAAAAAGTTGGCTCTGACTAACTGGAAGTGTTGTATTAAGTTTGCCATTTCTTTAAAGCAAGAAATATGCAATGATGAGCTTCAGCACTATGTGTGTATTCATATTTTCAATTTATGTTTTACTATTAAAAACCAAGCAATTGAAGTCTAGTACATAGAAATTATTTCCATATAATTTGTCTTAAGCATAATTTAGAAGGAAACTGGAACTAAGATGGATTGATACCATGATTTAAGATGTTTGAGTAAATAAAACCATTTTAAATAGTAGAGAGGAAAAACCACAAAAATAGATTTTATCTTTTAACAAGTACATTATTGTCTGCAGTTATTAGAAATCAGAAAAGCTCCTCATTGTTATTTTTTTGAAGAACTGGTACATGTCATTGCTCCAGGCTCATATTCACTGATGCACTGAAGATGAGAACAAAGCATCCTGATTTTCAGCTACTATCTAGCTTCCAGTTTCTGAATGAACTAGTTATGGAAAAAAAAAAAAAAAAAAAAAGCCACAAAACTGTTGAAAATTTTAATTCTGCAGAAATAACTATTACTGTCAAAAACTGATTCAACATTCAAGAGGTCAGCAGTCTAGCTTGAAACTTCAGTATAAGAGTGTTTCTTACCCCACCCAATTAAATTTCAATTTTTTTTTCCAGTCAAAACTATTCTGAACCATAGTGCTTTAAAGGTTGTCATAACATTTTAAAAATGTAAAATTTAGATCTTTCTTTATTCGTCTTTAAAATGCTTTTCTACCATCCTATCTATTTGCATAATGCTAAATCAGTTTAGTTGGGTAAGGACATACATAAAATACTTTTCCTCAGCATGTTTTGATGCCATTAAAAATACAGAGAAAATCTTCTACTGTTCCTCTGATTTCTCTGCAGTCCCAAAATAAGCTACAGTTTGTATAGTTTATTCATCATATCAGAGTTCACAGTTAAAATACTATCTCAGTTTTTCATGATCAGTTGGTAATGGAAGTATAGAAATACTTCTGTAGGCACTGCAGCCAGAGGAGTGCTCACAGTGCTGTGGCTGTGAGCCCCTCTATCCCTGCTCAGAGCTGCCAGCTGCTCCCAGCAGCACTCCAGCTGCTTCCCACAGCACAGCTGGAGCAGCCAAAATCCTCTGCTTGCATCCCACCCACTCAGATGGCTGCATCCAGTGCATGGGGCTGCTCCTGTGCACAAGCTCTGGAACAACTGATACCTCCCAAATCTGATTCAAGTCACTTACCCAGCCCCCTGCTCTAAAGCAGGTTATTGAGACTTGCCATAGGAAAAACACAACAAACTTGGAACACTTATTTATTTAAATGGACTAGCATAGGACAAGAGCAGTCAGCACTAGTCTAACACAGGGAAATGGATGGCACTAAAACTAGCAAAAAAAAACCAGGATAGATGAAAAGGGCTTGAAGCAATTTCAGCAGATGTTTACTAAAGGAAAGCTCAAGGGACAAAAACAGTGAAGGTAAAAACGCCAAAAATAAATTTTAAAAATAAATTAATTTTAAAAAGGAAGGCAACGATTTTGGCCAGGAGAGGACTGATAGATGGATGCAATCAGGTTCTGAACACCTCTGAAGCTAAGACTTTGAGGTTTAAAGTAAAGCAGGAATAAAAAGGCTTTATCCTAAAACACACCCAATGCCAATTTCATTGTTTCACTTGAAGAAAGATGCTGCAGTGTTGTATGAGAGAAATCAAAGCTCAGCACCATATGTATGAACCCTCTTTATCTGCAAGACTTAAAAGACTTCAAAACAGCCTAACTCACATAAAGGTGACATTATCAGCCTTTAGACAAAAACCAGCCTTAGTTTAAGGCATGCAGACTGCTGGGAAAAAAAAATAGTAGCTGCAACAGAACCCTATCACATAAGGAAATTTCACCTTTAGGTCAGAAAATATGGACACCTGCTTTTCCATTATTTTTCTGAATAAGACAATGGGAAAATAATGAACATTAAGCTTCTATCCTTCATGAATATATTTAAGAGTCATTCTTCAATGAACAATTTGATTTACTATATTCTGAAGCTTTAAGAGGTTTGTTTTAAGTGGATTCATCAAGGAGAAGAGCCTTGCTGTGGATGTCAAAGAGGTTTTAACCTGCATGAAAATAAACCAGAAAGTCACTGTGGCCACAAAACACAAGCAACAAAGAAATTGCTCATATAAAAGGCCAGAGGTTTTCCACATTCACACATCAAAATTACACTTTAAACTATTCCCTGGTAGTTAAAGCTGAGTATGACACACTGCAAACCCTTCAACAAAAGGCATTCTAAACACTTTTATAGTTTCTATCATATAACAGAGACCTGAGGAAGAAAAACATACTTTTTACTGACACATAGCCTTTAAAAAAGTCAGCCATTTGTGAAATAAATTTTGGCAAATAAGATACCATCCACAAGGCAAAATGTTTGTCTAAATATGCAACCCAGAAGTTCTTTATGCAATAGAAAAAAAAGATCATTTTCTTCTAAATTTCCCCAATTTGTTCCACAGACCTTTCTTGAAATAGTCTTTGTATGATATATTATTATGAAACAACTTTCATTTTTGCATCAGTCACACAGCAGGCAGCATTTTAAGAATGCTCAGTATAAAACTTACTTAATCACCTAATTTCCAGTTGCATTCCTATAATACATTTATCCCAGTGGAAATCAGTCTCACTGAATGGCCTACAATTATTTACTTATTCTCTAAGCAAGCACAGGAAAAGAAGTTATGAATATAATGTATATAACACATTATATACATATAAAATACATATATATACACATTTTACATATATATATACATTATATATATATATCCCTATATATATCTACATAGATTATCTAATATATATTGCTTACTATCTGTATATAAGGCCCTCTATGTACATCTCTGCATTGCACATACAGGGAAGGATGCAGAATATGTACACACCACAAAATAGGGCTACATAAAGATATCACTGCACACATATTTAACAGCCTGCACTGGCAAGTATCATTTTTTATGGGTACACACCTGCTTCTCTGAATAGTGACCACACTATTGCTGAAGTCCCACCACACCACCTTGCATGCTAATAAATCTGAAGTAGCACAATGTATTCCCAGCTATTTATAACAAATTCTAGGTTTCTTATTTTTATTTTATTCCATACATACATAACTATTAGTGCCCCATATCAGGGGCATGAAGAGGTGGTTCTGAGCCTGAAGCCCCCAGGGGGGCTTGGGGAGCAGCATGCATGGAGGCAGCCCACACCTCCATCAGCAGGGCTACTCCTCTGCTCCACCACCACGAGTCTCACCTGCATCATCAATGCAGCTGAGTCACAAGCAAATGGGGATAAGAGTTACCCTCCCCAGGCAAAGCAGAGATGGGAATGGTTTGTGTAATGATAAATCTGTGTCTTGCACAGACCCAACCTAAAACGCCAACCTTTCCGTCTTTGTGCAATACTCAAAGAGCCTTTTGTGGAATACCTGAAGGCCACTGCTCATATTAGTCAAAACAGAGATTAAAATCTCCAAAAATATTTGCTCAGGCATTCCAGAATCCTGCCCCAGAGTCTACTAAGAGCAACAGGGTCAGTGAAGCAAGTGTTCAGCCAAATGAGTAATGCTTGGAGTCAAGAAAACAGCTGGGCAGACACAGATGTTATCTAGGTTGCTCTTTTAGACAAACATAACATTAAGGGCTCTGATTCATATTTTGCAATAATCTCTGTCAGAACACCAGCTACTGGTGCTGAAGATCCAGGTGATGCTAGAGAGATCAGACAGCAAAGAAAAAACCCAGCACACACAATTCTTTTCAAAGGCACACAGACCTTTGAAACTTGGCATTTACGTAACAGCTTCTCTGCATTAAAAATAAAGTCAGCACCATTTTTCCCAGAATCTTAGTCAACCTCTCCACCAAGGACAAGAAGAGGGAATGCTGTCAAACATTGAACTTCGAAATTTTTACTCAGTACTGTGACCCTGTATTAGCACTTGGCATCCTTATCAAAACAGTTCATGGCAACCACTGTGCCTCTGACAAACTCTGGCTATAGAAAAAAGACTGAGGTATGCAGCAAAACAGTTTCTGAAGTTCCTAGGCAATAATGTGGTTAGATGCATAAGCAGATTATCAACTGTGTTACAAATGTGGAAATGCCTTCATTGTACTTGAAAACACCATAATAAATGTAAAGTTCATTTTCTAGAGGGAGCAGAGAGCATCAGGGAGAAAAGAGTCACACCTGAAAGAAACTAAAAATATTTTAACTTCTAGAAGAAATAGTGAAAGGATATTTTTTTCTCCTTCAAGAATTTCTGGCCAGCCTGAAGAAAGAATTCAGGCTTGCAAAGCAGAAAACTAAGTACTGGCATTTTCCTGAAGCAGCTTCTGGGTGACACAAAACCCCTTAGAAATGGAGATCATGAAAGGTCCCTGATGACCAAAGATTGTACCCTTCTTCAGAAAAAGACCAAAAGGACAATCAAGGAACTACAAACTAATCACCCTCACTTAGGTCCTTGGAAAAATCATGGAGCAAATCCTCTTGGAGCACATTTCCAGGCACAAAAATGGGTGGTGACTGAAAGAGATGGCATGGATTTAGCAGGGCTACATCTTGCTTGAATAACAAAACAACAAATAACACAGCTGGTGGGTTGGGATGTTGGTATCCAGGGCTGCTCTCCAGAAAGACCCACAAAGGCTAGAGAAATATCCTGATGGAAACTTCCTGAAGTTCAACAAGGACATACAGATGTTCAGCATCTGGGAGTAAAGATGTCCCAAACACTGTTCCTTCCTTCCAACACTGTGGATGAGTGAGTGGCCCAGATCTGCAGACACAACCCTGAGGAGGGTGGCAGAGTGAAGCTCCACAGGAGCCCCATGCCCACAGCAGCAGTGGGGGTCAGTAGCTGGAACAGGAGCCAGGGAAGTGACCCACACCTCTGCTCAGCATTCATCAGACTACACCTACATTCCTGAGGTCAATTTGGGGCCCTTCAGTACCAGGCACTGTACTGACAAACCCCTGAGTTCAAACCACGAGAGCACCCAAGGCTGGGGGATAGATGACCTGACCTGTGAAGGGGATGGTCCAAGATTTGCTTAGCCTGGAAGACACATTTTCAAGAGAATCTAATAGCAGCTCCCCCATACCCAGTATCTACAAGGAGGTTATGAAGATATATGGGCCCTTTTTGATAATGTATAGTGGGAGGAAAAGAAACAACAAGCATATACTAGTTTATGAAAGAGAGGTCAAGGAAAAGTTTTCAACCTTGTTGACAGCCAAGGATTGGAACAAGTTATCCAGAGAGGTTGTGCAGTCTCCAACATTGTAGGCTTTCAAGATCAACTGGAAAAATCTCTCAGTAAGCTGGTCTAATTTCATAGCTTTGAGGGGGTGTTGTACAAAAGATTTCCTCAGGTCCCTCTTGACCTGAATTGTCATACAAATTCACAGAATTCTTTCTCTTGCTGCAAAGACCATCCCTGCAGTAAGGTGCTTCTAGTAACTCACTGGAAGCTGAAAGGGCACAGTTTTGAGTAAGATGGTGATGCTAACTGGACTACTCAGTCCAATTCATCTACTCATACTTGAAAGATTTCCAAATGAGATTTGGAATCTAACAGGAAAAAATCCCCACATTATTTCTTAGTTACTTTAATGTATACATTTGTCTTGCTTAGAAAATCACAAAGCAGCTCTCATAATCTCGGTTTAGTTAAAAAATGATACACAACTTTTTATTTTGCTTTGTAAAAGGTTTCAGCATCTACAAATGAAAGTCTTTGTGAGTCTGGTATCTTTCCTACACAATGAACAGAAACTGGCCAGCTCCCAAACAGCCTCACCACAGAGGCCAGTCAGGGGAAATGAATGCAGGAGAAAGGGAAGATCCCTTCCCACATGTGGAAGCACTGATTCAGAGATGCTCAACACTCACCATTTCAAAAGAAGAAATGCAATATTTGCCTGTTCAAGCTGGAAAAATATGTCCTAAATGAAGCACCTTTAATTTTGGAAGGAAAATTCCCAGCCTATTCAACTCACCATGCATGTTATACAACTGAGAAAGTTTTCCTAGCACACAAAGCAGCCAGCTACTACACTTCCTAGAGGAAAAAAAACTATATAACTTTTGGCCTATGCTCCTAATGATAGGTAATTTTCATTCCCAGGACAGGGTGATGCTTTATTAAAATTTTCCCCAAGGAAAAATCAAGGTGTTGTTGTGTCAGCTTTTTATGCAGCAATTCAGCAGCTGAACATTTGCATTAATTGAGTATGATACTGGTGATGATTCTCTTCTGCAACCATTGGACATGCTCCGTTTCTCCTCCAGATGGTCTCCTCCCAAGTCCACAGAACTGTCTGGGAAGCTGATAACCTTTTACAAACTGACAGCTATCCTAACAGTAACTATAGCTTCCTGTCATTTACAGAATATATAACAAAATACTCGGGTCCAGTAGTTTTCATTGTATATTTTGACATTTTGTTTTGGATTGGAGTTTTTGGTTTTGTGGGGGTTTGGTTTGGGGTTTTGGTGGGGTTTTTTTGTTTGTTTGTTTGTTTTGGGGGGATTTTTTTTTGCTTTTTGGTGGGTTTTTTTTGTTTTGTTTTGGTGGGGTTTTTTGTTGGGTTTTTTTGGGTTTTTTGGTTGGTTGGGTTTTTGAGGGTTTTTTTTTTTTTGGCGGGAGAGGGCAGTTGGAGGGGGTTTTTTGGGTTGTTTGTTTGTTTTTCTTTTTGATTTTAAAGTACATCACCAGAATCAGACTAATGAAATTGTCAATGATTTGAAGAAAAATAAAGAAAGAAAAAACCCCAGGAGAATAATGTCATAGATCTCTATCTGGGCAGATGCCTCACTTGTTGGGGAGTGAAGAATGAAATTTCACACTACCTAAACATGCTGAACATCACTCTACTCCAGATGGAGGGAATAAAATCCCAGCACTGCAATGGTAGCAGACATCCATCCACTGGAGCAAACTGCCCATTGAGACACAGGAGGTCAACAGACTGTTAAGATTAGCACTAACCCCAAAATTACCATTGAGAAACCTGAACAGAAACAAAGACAAGGTTACAGAAATTTCCACAGCTTGTCTGCACTTAGCTGCCTTTCCCTCTCTATGAAATCTGAATATTTTATCAGTTTGCTGCTTTTTTGCCACCTATGTAACAGAGAAAACAACAGTTGACTTAAAAGCAATAGCTGGTCCCACCAAGGGTTATGCTTTCATTGCTGGCCAAAATCTAGAATTAGTTTTATAAACACTGTGTAATTGACCTGTGAGGTTCAATAGCTCAGAACATATTGAACAAAGAGCTTGGCAGTATCCAAGAAGGGATTGAACATAATGATTAATAGCCTCTGTAACTAGACTAAAAATTGCAAGAACCTCAGTCTTCATGCTCCAGGGCGCAGACAACCAGCTGAGATCAAGCATAAATTTCTGCCCACTATATTACTGTGAAGTTGGATGCACTGGGAATAGTTTACAGCTTTAGAGACTTGCAAGACTTTCTGTTTCTTCCACTGGTTATAAAGCATCTACATTCATCCTTAAACTTCTTGAAAGCAAGACATTCTCAGGGAAGAACTGCCTAAATTGAAACTATTTCTGACAACTGTTCATCTCAACTGATTTTTTAACTTTTTAAAAATAGCTAATGCTCCACAGTATCATTAAAAAATTGACTCTGAAACTCCACTACTCTTCCTTGGTGATTGAGAAAAGAAGCCACACCAGAGACAAACTCAGTCAACCTCCCTCCACCCCCAAACACAAACACACACAAAATAAAACAATCCCAGCCAAATCCTTTTTTAATGAAAACTCATTGCACCAGCTTTTCTAAATTATTCCGCTCTTATGAGAAAGAAGCTCACTAGAAAATAATCAAGAACATTAAAGCCTTTCTAGTTTTCACTCAAAACCTATTTCTATTAAGAAAGAATGAGGTTGTGTTCTACCCACATTTTTTTTCTCCAATTCATACTTCCATGGGCTGTATTTCTTATCTGAACTAGGCTTTGTGCTACAACTGTATATGGCATTCCCATAATCCATTTTCCTATTGCAAGGCATCACGTTGGAGTCAGAGAGAGACTTGGCAGTCCAGGAAATAGATCCACCATGCAATTGCCCATTAACTTGGGTGAATGCTGCACTGGCACTTCTAAACCAAATAATTTGGGAAAATACTGTTATTCATCCAGATTGTCTAAGCAGATAAGAATTCTGTCAGCTGAAGTCTTTACGTTATGGTTCTTTTGATTTTCAACTTCAAAAATTTGCATATTTATTACTATTTTGAACAGTTATCCTTCCATATCCATCCCAATGCAACATAGCTTGCCACAGATTTTTTCAGTTCCAGTAATATTTCGTTCTTTACTAGTGGTCTCTGAAATCCTTCTTGTTTACCAAAATCTTCCACAACCTAAAGGATACTGCAACACAATGACCCATTCTAGCAATTTTGCTACTAACATAAACATTTGGTCTTTATGACTCCAATAAAGATCAAGTTCTCAAATAAAAAGTATATTCTTATTATGCAATAAATAAAAATATGTATACAAAACAAACTAAATATATGAATATAATGAGGTAAAAAAATAGCATTAAATGAATCATGGATGAAAAGTGGGCAGAAAGAATTTCCACTGCCATTAAAATCTGAAAAACCAAACAAATTTGCCATTCTAATGGCAACAAAGATACAACAAAAGCAGAGTAAGAATGGGGTTTTTTTCATGCAGTCAAAGACAAGGGCAAGGTACCCCTCACTCTCTGTTTGGAAATCCTGACAGGAACCTTATTGACCAAATGTAGACTATATTAAACTGACAAGATATTTTAATACTCCATTGCAAAGCTTGAAGCCTGGGATATAACACTTAAAATGTAAAGAGAAAATAAAGCAGAATTTTAAAATTTGTATAGAAATTCAAAACAAGTGAGACAAAACATGGAAAACATGACAGAAATCAAACAGCATCTGTTACCACTCAGGAAAGTACTGGAAGGAAAGGAGGACATGAGAAACAAGAAACTGAAAGACAAATGCCTAACAATTTGATTTTCAGTTACTTATAGTCACACAGACTCTGAAGATGTTTGACACTCCTTTATTCAGGTGAGGATAATAAGCTATCCTCACCTAAGGGTGGTGAAAAACAAAGTCTTAAGGGGGAATTGGAAGTACTGGGACAAGAAAATCAGAGCTGTAGCAAGAGCCTCTCAAGATTTAAATACTCTTAATTGGAAAACATTGATACACAAGACTCTGAAACTTTATCGTTCATCAGAAGTCACAAAACCAAAACCAGCATCTCATTTCCACTCTTCTTTCATGACATTTCAGTCAAAATCCATAATAGCCATTCCTTTGATGGTGCTGTATGGGCATAGTTAAATCTCAGGGGGAAGAAAGTAAGTATTAATTTTTTTTAATTGCCCTATTTCAGAAGGGTCTAGCTCAATTTGGATGCAAATGTAGAAGCAAGGTACACCATAAAGCAATAGTGACAGCATTTAGGCAGCAGAAACACCATAAAATGAAAGTGAAAAATGGTTTTGCCCTTCCCCATTGTTTCCTACATTTCAACATATTAGAAAAATAAGATTCAAGGAATAGCCTAAGTTCTTTATTTTTACTGTAGGATCAGTCAATGAGTTTTCACTATTTATTCGTTTATCTTCATGATGGAATTCCTCCCAAGAGACCAAGACAACCCTCTCAAAGCTGCTCTAGTATAAAACAGAATGAAAAAATTACCATCACTTCAACAGTTTTCAAAGCAGATCCATGTTCTGCCTGTGTATATCTGTGTTCAATTCTCAATACCTTCAGCAGGCACTGCTCACAGATGCCAATCACTTGCCTCTACAAACCCAAAAAGTGAATGAAGCCCAGCTCATGAGGAACAACAGCAAGAACATCAACTGCCAGCACACACACACCTTAGAGCACACAAGCTGCAGCCACCAGACCTTGGCATGAAGATGAAAGTATTGCCCTTTTTCCAAGAGAGAAGGCAAAATAAAAATAAATCACTATAATGTAGGGAATCCTGGAAGGTCAAAATCACTGCGTGAAGCAAGGTGGTCTACAGGATGAATGGAGTTAGCAGAATTATCTTTGTTGGAAAGACAAAATCAGAACAAGGCTGTTTGTTCCAGCAGCCAGGGAAAAAAGGCATGAAAGCAAAATGGGTCCCAGTTCCTATTCTGGCCTAGGATAATTACTAAGAAGAATCTGGAATGTTTTATCTGGAATCTCTTCTGAACAGCACAACTTCCCACAAGAATTTTGGTCCTGCTATCGTTTTGATGCTTCAGTATCAAAACTCGTTTTAAAAAACCCCACACATTAAAAATTTCTCAAATGGAAAAGCTGTTCATTAAAACCAGTGGCCAGAGCTTTGCCACTTTTTAGTTTAAAGTTGAAAAAGCCAGTTAAAAAGCCAGAGCTTCAATTTCATATATGATGCAAAGTTATATATGTATAAACATGCTGCACAGCATACTTGTAATAAAAGTCCACTTAGTGCTGCATATTTGCCTGCCACTTCATTTATGAATGGAAAGACAGTGCCCCCAAGAAAACAGCCAAGATCACCTAAATATTTTCATGCCTTACATCAGACTTAAAAATGTACAGAAGAAGAAGCAATTTTTCATGTGATTTTTTGAATAACTTCTCTGTACTTCTTGAACCACTCATGACCAATGCCTGGGCATTTTTTTGGAAGCCAGTCACTGGCTGGGAGGAATAAAAGTCTGAGAAAACAGACAAAATGTTCTGTACTTTCTTAGTTGTCATGAAGTGTATCTCTGACCCTTACTATTTTGTACTATCACAGGCTAGGACAGTGATGTATCATTATGCTCACACACACACAGATGATTAAGTTAAATTACATGTTTAATTCTCAATTACATCTACACACAGAAGCATTGTTGTTTCAAATATCTGTAAGCATGTTCTATAGATTCATTTCAACTCAGGATTGCAGTGAAATGCAAACTGGCCTAGTCCAGGAAAGAGACTGAATTGGAATTCATTTAGAATTTTCCTTTTTAAAGCTTTCCATCTGACACAGCCCAAATGCACACACCACTACAACACTTTCATTTTTCTACTCTGGTGTGTATAAATTACTAAAACATCACTACATTTACAGAAAATTTAACAGCAGCTCTAGTTTTAGCACAGTGGGTTAGTTACTCTATGCACACATTTGGTTCTTCCCCACTGTGACTTCTACCAGTTTGCTCTTTTCTCATCGGAAAGAGTTTTTATTTGCCCTCTTTCTTCTTCCTCAGAGACAAAATTTACTGTACACGACTTGGACATGGAGATAGGCAGTAGAGAGTTCACACTTGCAGGCCCTTACCAACCATCCATTAGTATTTTCTTTGCCCATTTTCAAGTGAAAATGGCTGTTACAATTACTAGCACTGGACAGATGCTACAGTCACTTTAGCTAAGTACAGATTGATACTATTAACACCTACTTCTCAGCAGAAAAATGCCACTTGCACTGCAATAACCATCAAAAAGAGCCATCCATCTCAGTGGATCAGTTAATAGATTTTTGGCTGCAGAGCCCCTTGGGTCACAAAAGGCCAGCAGCAGAGATCAGAACAGGTCTAACGAGAGAGAGCTGCAGCCTGACACTGCCCCAAGTGCAAAGCAAAGCTCCAGCCTCAGAAGCACCCATTTGGTCCATGGGCTTGGCCATCACTTTCCAGTGAAAATTCCACCCCATGGACGAGCTTGCTTCTAAACGAATTGCAAATTATACACCCATGGAGGGCCAGCTGGTATTGCTGCTCTGTAGTTTTTCTTTGGTTTCCCTCTCTCTCTCCCCTCAATTAATACAACGATATTCATGCCCTGTCATGTCTTACTGCTTAATTATGTACTTTGCAGAACAAAGCTTTAAAAATGAGAATATCAAGCTGGAGGGGGGAAGGGGGAAGAGCAGGACAACCAGATGTGCAGAGACAGAAGGAAACAAAGGGAATTTTGAAAGGGGAGTGAGAGATCTAGGATTTGTGTGGAGATGAAAGGATGGGAAGTCAGAAATAGAACAAGAGAATGCACATAAGACTTATTGGCTCATTTGCTTTAATTTATTAAAAGGTATACGCTGTACTAAATAATTAATCTGCAGTTATCTAAAATAGTTTAATAAATAGTTGGAGTTGTTTATTATGAGATCTCAACCTGCTTCCATTTCTTGAAGCAATAGATACACACATCTTGCTGGCATTCTGTATTGTTTTAGAAAACTGGAAAAAAAAAAACAAGGTAAATGAAAAACATATCGTGTTAGAAGGCATATTTTAGTTGAGTGAAACAAGTTAAACTAAAAGATACTCCAGAGATGTGCTGCACCAATATTTACTTCATTCACAGTAAGATAGCTTTGCACACATCCATTTTATCTAAACTTTCTTTATCAAGTGTACTGCTAAAACTTATTTTGCACACACAGTCAAGAGAAGGTACTTAATGAAACAGCTGTTTTATCTTCTCTTACAACTTGAATGTTGTGCACATTGTGGTACAACAGGCAGTCAGGACTCACAGAGCAAAGTTCTGGAATCAGTTTTGGGTGCGACACAACTACTGGAAACTAATTTGTTCAAAAGCATTCAGGCTCACTGTAATCCTAAAATATTCTTTAAAAAACAATTACCAACCATTGCAAGCATATTATATTTTGGCACATCAAAAATGTTTTGTACCAAAATTAATTCAGGGAAAGAGAAAGACTTTTTCCACTTGAATAGGAAGGGACCAGTAGAGCCCTTCAGATCCCCACTAATCACAATTTTACAGCACAATATTATGCCCAGAGTGACCATTAGGGGAAATTAGGCATTTCTAGTTTTCCAGTCTGTACAAAATCATTTAGAATCCAGCTGTTGCCTCATACCAGTGCCAAGGGATCTTGGTGGCCAGGGGAGGTTTATTGATCATGAGTTACTATGTCATTTGCTAGCTCTCAGATGGTAACATAATAGTTTGGAGTTGGACATCTTTATACTTTACAATATATCACAGAGAAAAAAGTAATTTTGAGGATCCTATTTCCTTTACAATTTTGAAATCCTTTATTCAGCTGCAGTGTTCAGTTCTCAGAATTACCATGTAGTCAGCAAATTCTCCCTGATCCTGTATGAGGAATAAATTATTTCACATCCACTTCAATTCTGTTTGTATAAATATTTTGTAGGCAACAGCTTGCTTAGTATTGATCCACTTCTGGTTTCACACACTATATACAACAATCTTCAAATATTTGCTGAACTTGATTCTCCTGTATTGAACACAGGAGAAGAGGTGGATTTTCCTTTAGCCTCTTGCTAATGCTAAGGAACAGCTTTACAAATGAAACTGACAACTTCAAGACAATTTGTAACACAGAATCTAATGTTCCTTTTGGACAGGAGAAGCACTGACATTTAAGCAGTGATCTACTTTAAAGTTAAGCAATGATGGTCTCATTTTGTAGCAGGAGCCTTCAACATAAACTGTCTTGTCTGCAGAGAGGGGACAGAGCTCAGCACTGTAGGCATGACTCTATGGCTATTTTATACCACCCACATCATCACCAGGGGCTTGGTTTCAGGGGGAGGAAAAGCTGAACACAGCCCTGAGCCAAAAGCAGCCAACCTGAGCTCAGGGAGCCAAGCAGAGCCAGGCAGAGTGGTCAGGAGCAGCCACGATGCTGTGTGCAATCAAGTCCAGCATCCAAAGGGGTGGCATGCTGAGATGTGGGCAGTCTGGCTTTTGGGGATTTGTCTGCCATTGTTTTCAGTTGCCTTGGCTTCAGGGACAGGGAGTGACCTGCAGGAGGTGTCTTTGCCCCAGTTCTACATGGAACTAAGCTGAGGCAGTGAACATCTTGTGTGTATAAAGCATCTTCTCTTTTGCATTCTTAATATTCCTGCTGCTAGGCCTTTCTTATTCCATTGCTTGGTGCTTCCAGAAAATTTTTTCAACTCATATTCTCTGCCTTTGTCCCTCTCTTATCAGAAGGGGCAGAGGAAAAAGGACTGGCTTATTTGAAGTTTAATTTCCTGACAGTGTTAAACTACCACAAAAATAAAAATCAAAGAGAAGTCATTTGCTTGCCCACATTTTAGTGTAATATCCTCCAATCCGGAGTCACTTCTCCCACAACAGACTATTCTACTGTACTAAAGTACAGTACAAGTGAAAGTTGTAAGAAACATTGAAAGAACTGTTTCAGTTTGTAAAATCAGATTAAGAACAGATAAAGAAACAGCTTTTTAAATTTTCTCCTGACATACTCTATTTTTATTACCTAAGTGTCTTTGTCATTTTAATGCATTAAAACACCTAATGTAACAGAGTATGAATGGAGGTTGTGAGAATCAAATTTAATGCAAAGAAGCACTTTCAAAATGGAGATACTCAACATTAAAATTTCCAGTACAAAAAAAATGAAGTAAGCTTGGCCAAATCCTTACTGAAAAAAATTAGGATATAGGATCATCTAATCAGAGAATCATCACAGACCATCCATTCCAACTCTTAACCTAAGACTGTCAAGGCCACCATTAAACCATGTCCCCAGGCATTACATCTACACTTTTAAGTCTTTTTTATGTCTTTTTTTTTTTTTACATTTACCTTTTTTGCATTTTTAGTACCTTCAGGGATGGTGATTCAACCACTTCCTTGGGCAACCTGTTCCAATGCTTAACAACCCTTTCATCTGAAGAATTTTTCCTAATAACCAATCCAAACCTCCCCTGGTGCAGCTTCAGGTCATTTCCTCTCATCCTGTCCACTCCTCACTTGGGATAAGTGTCTGACCCCAGCTGGCTACAGCCTCTTTCTGTAGAGAGCAATAACATTCCCTGTAGCATTACAGGGATTGTTGTGACTCAGTGAAATACCTGGTACTCTATCTTTATATGCATGACTTCATGCCACTGGCCTTGGTCCAATCCAGCCTGTCCAGATCCCTCTGCAGAGCCTTCCTACCCTCCAGCAGATCAAACCTTCCACACAGCTTGGTGTCACCTGCTCACTTTCTGATCCCCTGGTCCAAATCATCAATAAAAATACTAAACAGGACTGGCACCAGTACTGAGCCCTGGGGTACCCCACTAGTGACCACCACCAGCAGAGGCAGCAGCAATCACCACCACTCTCTGGGCCTGGACATCCAGACAGTTTTTACCCTACACTGTCCAAGACATAATGCATTTCTGTAGGATAATGCTTTGGGGAACTCCAGAGATCCTACTGTAGGCTAGGAAGTTTGCAGAGCCCAAAGCCATGTATATTGGGTGTGGCTGGAGCCCATTTTCCCCACAGCAACCCTCACAGTGCTGTGCTTTGTATCAGCAGCTAGTGAGGTGCTGATGAACACTCATGTTTTGGCAGCTGCAGAGCAATGCTCACAGAACCCTCACTGCCTCTCAAACTTCTCAGCCCCTCCACCCAAAGCTGAGCAAGATTTTGGGAGGGGACAGAGCCAGGAGAGCTGACCCCAACTGACCAAAGGGATATTTCATAACATGTGGTGACTGATCAGCACTGAAACCTAAAAGAAAGGAGTGGGGGGGTTGCATTTGTCATTAGGATATTTGTCTTCCAGAGTAACTGCTAGGAGCCCTGAAGCCCTGCTCCCTGGGAAGTGTCTGGACATCACCTGCTGCTGGGAAGTAGAGAACAGAGTCTTCTGTTTTCCTTTGCTTCCATGCATGTGACCTTTACCCTATTAAACTGCCTTTATCTTGATCTTCACATTTTTTCCACCTTATTTTCCCTCTCCTCCATCCTGCTGAAGATGGGTGTGATAGAGTGGATGGTGGGCAACTGGCCAAGGTGAACTCACCACACTGCACAATGTTGATGTCCTGCTCAAAGGGACTTTGCTGAAACACCATGGCTAATCAAAAGTCTGGTCATCAAATGCCATATGACTAATCCTGCCAAAACCAGCTAAATCCAACAGGTTGTCAAATGTTTTAACTCATGCTGCACCTCATTCTTGAAGTCATCTTTTTTTTTTTTTTTCTTGAGGAGATTTTCACAATCAAGAACAGAATGTTAAAAAAATATAGAAGAAAAATGGGTCTTTTGCCTACAAATTACTGTCATGACAACACTTTGAATCCAAAGGGGATATAAGCAAGAAGAAGGAACTACTCCAGAGACTACAACTATTTTATATGGCAAGAACAAAAGCATTCATTTTCAACAAGAGATTTCTATGGTTAATTCCTCTGTTCCTAAAGGCAGTTCCCATCATATAAAATACCCCAGTGCATGTCAGAGTTTCAAATATCAAAAGGCCATACTTAAGTTATTAAATCACTGGATGTTATACACAAGAATTTTCCAGCTTTCTCAGTCACAGTGTAAGGTTTAATTCATTTTGAACTCACACCAAGTCAATCAAATATATGCATGACACCTATTTCCAGGGTTCTACTCTGTTATAAATAATATATTATAATGCAAATAATGTTACAAAAAATGTTAATCTCATGCAAAATCTATCTTATCACACTATAGTAAAGCATCAAATGACAAATCACTGACTCCTGGCAGTAAGTGGTATACAAATACCATCCTAGTTCATTTGAATAGCCTTTACTTACAACAAATACAAAGACAACTTCATATCTGTTTTCCATACTAAAGCTCTGGTGATTCATTAAACTGTGGGCTTGATGCATTTCTAAATTTTTTTCACTTTTTCCAAAAAAGTACCTTCCATAAACATTTTAAAGGTATCTATACAGTAAAAAAGCTGCTGTAGTAAACCAGAAAGCATATGAAACATTCTTGCCCACACAAGTTAAAAAATATTAAGTTATGGAAGTTAAGTTATTAAGTTATGCAACAGCTCAAAGCCTTACTTCCAGAGCTAAAAATCCTTAACTGGTTGGACAAAAAAATTTCCTCAAAGCATATGCTACTCTCAACAACCAACAGACAGTGGAATTGTTTATCTTCAGCCTTATCTCTCTACAAAAAAGATAAAAACACAGATGTAAGCAGATTGAAGGGGTTTGGGGTTTATCTCTATGCAGCTTTAAACCCATGCTTGTAGCTAACACATTTTGAGTTCTGTAACATCATTACCCAAATGTGGAACAAGATGCATTCAAATAACTTGACACCTGAGATATCCAAACCAGTCCTAAATTCCTCAGCCTAAGAGATTTCCCACAGGACTGAGGGGCCAACTTCAGAGAATCTGTCAGCATCAAGAGAAATTGTGTGGAAACCCCCCAAGTGTTGCTCTTGGGGTTGGCTCCTAACCCCAGCAGCAGTGACCCAAACTCTCAGGTCCTGGGCTTCACCTGCTTCCCACTCTGGTGTGAGCTTGTGCCCTGCAGTGGTGGCACTCTGGGCCTGTGATGCTACAGCAATTTTCAAGTCTGACTTCAAAACAAGTATTAGAAGGCATAAAATTATACAAAATTAAGCTTATTATTTCCATAAATTGCCCTAACGCCAAAAACTTTCCAGGCCTCTTCACCCCTTTGTTTTTTATTTTTACTGATGATGAGGTAGTTTCTTGTACTTACAAACATAAAGCAAATCAAAATGTCCTCATTTTTATACTGACTTTCACTACCTTTTATTTCATTCTCACATACCTTTTACTCCAATTTAAAATCAAAAATAGTATTTAATTTTAACAAAACCCAAAATGCAATGGTTTTTTATGTATCAGGCACTGCTCATTAAATATAAGAAAAAGAGTAACTTTTTTCAAAACAGAATCAGATATTTGCACCTTAGAAGTGGTGCAGCCTGCTCCCCAAAATTAAGGCATTCATTTGAACAGAAGGTAGCTACACATTTCTATGGGACTTAAACCAGGACAACCTGATATCTACATTAATGTCTATTAGCATTTTTAAAAGTCTTCTGTGCTAGTGGTGGTAGCCTAGATATTTATAAGTATTGTATTCTATACCACAATAAACATTTCTATATGTAGGTATATATGTTTATTACTTTCATCTAGATGTCCCACCTAAATAATCAAAAGATGCATATGAAAGATTTACACATCAGTTTTAAGAGCACTTTGAACTTCCCCACCATTACAGGATTGACTCTGCAACAGCAAATATTGTATACTGAGCTGCTGTTGTGCAGAGATGCTCTGAGGTAATTGAACCATTTTGTCAAAAAAAAACACATACAGAATTTTAGAGTCAGCTTGAAAATACCTAAGTATTGAAACAGGCAGGTAACATTAGTTTCTCTGACTCTTCCTCCCCAATCACCTCAAAAGAACAGCTGTAATGAAATTTTACTAATTCTTTCAAACTAACACTACATCAAAAATTCAAATACATACTGCCAAGTCAAACATCACAGTTTTGATGAATTCTCTAAATGCATGAGAGCAGGCACCAATAAGAAACTCTGAGTTGAACATAAGAAACATTTTTTTTTTCTTCATTTTTATGAAGACCTAAAATACTCAACTGGCTTCTTTGACTCTCTGCCCCAGCTGCAGAACAGGCACTCACCACACTGCTCCCAGCAGCAGGCAGAGAACACTTGGTCATCCAAAGGACTGTCTTTTATCCTAAGTGCCAGTGCAAACAAACCAAACAAATCTAAGTAAATACACACTAGACAAACACAGAGACTGCAGAAGTCAAGACCATTTTTAACACCACTGCACCATCACCCCAGGTTATAATGCAGTAATCAGCAAAAAACAACAGCTTCTGTAATCACACTTTTGTGCATCCCAGTGCCACTTTTTGCCTTCTATATTAGAATAATGAGAGGAGGGACTTCAGCCAATTTTTTTCTTTTTTTTTCTATCATCCGGATCTTAATGAAGTTTATGTCCCTGCTTGTTGTTAAATTGCACAGATTAGTAACACATGAGTAAAATAAATACAATCCTTCACATGATTACATTTTAAATTACCACATCTGAGAGGGAAAGCCCAAACAACATGCACTTGGCATGTATGGAACATTTGCTGCTCAGGTTTGAAGGCTGGACTTCTGTTCAAAAGCCTCTACCTCTTCAGCCAAAGAAATAATTTATTCAGCTGGATGCCATTACAGATATTTCTCAATGGGAGAATGTACCTTCTAACACTGTATGAATACAGTGACAATGAAATACAAGAACATAGAATTGTCTAGAATTATTACTTCTGTTCATCAAATGCTTCTGAACCTGTGGCCCTGATGCTGCACAGATGCCAAGGATGCAAAGGTATGCACATGCAGACTGCAACCCTGCACATCTCCACCCTGACATTTAGACTCTGCCAACCAGGTATCTTAAAGGGTTTTATGTATTGCCAAATGCCTATGAATGTGGCTGATCTGTGCAGTTGTGGGGAAAAGGACACTTCATTTAACCTCATCTGGAGTATATCCCATTCATCTCAGCACTGTTTAGCTCAGACACCAGTTTGCAGCTGCCTACATTTATAATGTGTTCCTATCAGGTGCTTAATACCTATCCAAATCCTACTGCTGACATAATTTTAGTAGTTAATCAATCAAGCCTAAATGTTCCCAAGTTCAAAACCAGCAGCTGCTGTGGGCTGACACAGATCCAGCGATGAGCAGTTGGTTCAGGATTATGTACCCCATTCACCTCCACGTCTAAGGATGCCATGGTGCCATGCTGCAAGGCTCTCAGCACCATTTTTCTCCACCAATTAATTAGCTCATCAACTGAAGACAGCTCAGGGGACATGGGATTGAAAATCTACCATCAACATAAACTACTTTTCCTAGCAATCACTGGTGGAGACAATAAACGGCCTTGCCAAAACACAGTGTGTATCCCAATGCTATTTGAATACATTACCCTCCAAACAGGAATGAGAAACAGATCATTTGATTAGCTTGATCTAGGTAGGGGAACACTGTCTACAACCCCACCACCTACAACTCACAGCACAGACCAGGACTGCCATCAAATATTGGGGTTTTTTGAAAGACAGCAGTTTGATTCTACTTGCCTTAGTAACACAGTATCAGTATTACTTTAGTCTTTTAAAAAGGCATTGATTTGATGCATTATGTGCTTGAAAGACACACAACACCACAATCACAAGAACACCTTTTTCAAAGAAACTTTTTATAAAGCAATAGCAGCTCCATTTTGCTCAATCCTTGCAAGCAACTCAGAGGCAATTGCTTTGGACAGCAGAACAGCAACCTCTGGCATGACTCCCACCAGCTGCCTCCATTCACATGTAAACCACAAAGGTTGGAAGATATTTTTCCTTAGAGACTTCTCCATGAATGGTATGACATGATTCAGAAAGGAAAAACCCAAAGAGATGTGCTATTAAAAGCCTCTCTACACATTCCCAACTCATAACTCAGTTTCCCTGTGTTCTCCATCATTTCCCTCTCCTGATTCTACACTGCCAGGCTAGACACTTTCTTTTTTCTTTTTTTTTTTTTTTTTTTTAATTCCTCCTACTCTGCTTTATGTCCTCTGTGCTGGACAGGAGGCTTTGTCCTATTTGTTTTCCAACATGCTGAGCACAGCTATAGGAGAATCTGCTTATTGCCTCCAAGTATTGTTCACTGATGGATGAAATAAAGAATAGTGTCTTGCTCCTTCTCTTTCCCACACTTTATAACTTAGCAATGCAAAACAGAGTCTTTACATCAAAAAATAAAGCATTTCTTCTTTTTAGAGGGGTCTTGGTAATGCTACAAAACTGAAGGAAGTGACAGTAAATATCATCAATCTTAGATTTTCTCTGGCATCTTTCTGTCACATAGAGTTTATTTGTACAGTCTGCAGAACTACTTTGGCAAAAGTTTTACTTTCTGAGCATGCTGAGCTCACTTCAGATGGCTGACATTCCCCTGAAGAGCCAGGGAAGAAAGAAAAGAAACATCTTGGGACTTCCCACTTCCTCTCAGCAAGACCCTGTCCCAAACTTCCTGCCCTCAAAAATATGTAACCACTATATTCTGTGTACTTTACAGTGATAGAAAATCTGCCTTCCCAGTTAAAAAAAAAATGGATATTTGTGCTTAAAGGGGAAGAATGAGCAAGAGCAAGACAAAATTTTTCAAAAAACATTTCAAGTACCACTTTTAAAAGCTCAGTTTTGTAACTATTCCATTCCTTTCCATTACTTGCTTTTGACATACAAATACAAATGTTATTGATGAAAGTAAAACAGAAAATTTATATATACATAAAATATATATAACTTATATATATTCTATAAAGCACTTAAAGCTAAAAAGACTTCAGAAAGCCAAAGTAACTATCTCCCCTCATCAGATGTACCAGAGACAAGCTCTCAGGACCACAGCTAGTAGGAAATTACACTGGTAAAGTGGCATATGCTTACTCTCTTTTCCTTGAATCTCATGCCACAAAATATAATGAAAGCAACTTCAATTTATATTGACTAAATTAGCTAAGAAGACACAGACAGCATTGATTACCAAACTGCTGATAGAATTTATAGTTATGTTGATAAACTAATTTACTCACAGTAAGTTATTAAACTACTACCTCACATCACACTTTGAAAACTAATGAACTTTTCCAGGTATTTGACCATGAAGACCATTTTCTCTAATACTAGACTCTGAATTGCCTGGAAGTCACCAACACACGTGCCCCTCTCAACTTTTATTTGATCTTGAAAGGGATCAGATTTTCCTGCCTGATTAGAAAACTCCACATGGGTTCAGATTTCATTTCTGAGGGGCAAGACATCTTTTCCTTAAGCACCAACATTAATTCATCCAGATACCTTCTCACACCTGTACTATGTATACACTACTGAATAAAGATGCCAACAAACCTGCAGAAACAACCCTGCTGCAATGGCTAACTTTAACACAGAGATTTCTGATTATTCATGCATGTTTTGAAATTTGTTTAAACTCCCTTTGGGGCAGAGGTTCTTCAAATACAGCCAGCATTTCTTTCTCATTAATTAATCGGAGCTATTTTTTACTTCAATATTATTTGAATAGCAAATGTTGAAATGCATATGAAATGAGTTACCTTACCAAGACACAGAAATTCCTGCTCTTCTTTCTAGTGCACTGAACAGAAATTTGCTCAACTGCAGCTCCCAAATGAGACAACTCACAACATTAAAATACTTGAAGGAATAAATCACAATAGTAGATGGAGTGCTGATATTGTTATATCATATTCAGAGCTTCAAGTTAAAAACCGAATTTCTAGATCAAATCACATTTTTTAAGTACTTAATCACTTTTCAACGTAACTTTTCCAGGTACACTTAATAGAACCTTTCCTAACTTTCTCTGCTTTTCCCACTTTTTACCTTGAGGATGATAAAATTCTAATTCACTTCACCGGAAAGCCTTATTTTCAAGAAACAGATGATATTTCAGTAGACTGCACCCAATCTAGGTTCTGTTTGAATTACTTCATCTTCTTGTATTTCGGTTAACTGTCTGAAGAGGAGGCAGTCCATCCTCCCAAGTGACTCTCCAAGTTTCTGTTTGCCAGCATGATCATCTAACCCCTCTAACTCAACCTGTAGATCCTGACCCTTCAACTGAAGGCATCTGAAGCTATCTGTGGCCTTCCCCATTCTCTATACAGCTTTCCTTTCCTTTCCTTTCCTTTCCTTTCCTTTCCTTTCCTTTCCTTTCCTTTCCTTTCCTTTCCTTTCCCTTTCCCTTTCCCTTTCCCTTTCCCTTTCCCTTTCCCTTTCCCTTTCCCTTTCCCTTTCCCTTTCCCTTTCCCTTTCCCTTTCCCTTTCCCTTTCCCTTTCCCTTTCCCTTTCCCCTTGTATCCCTGGCAGATGTTTCTAAGCAATGCACTCTCATTTCCCCTTTATGGCACTCTCCCTCAATGGCTTTGTGCATGTTCTTTAGCCAGTCTCTGTTGAATGCAATTCATTCAGCACATTAGAATCGGATGGGAAAACAGGCAGATATGAGAGTAAGACATGAGATGCCTTTATGCCAGAAGGCATGAATGGATCAACTGTTTCTTTTTTGATCTGTAAACAACTACAGAGGTCCTGGACAATGCATCTTTGCTAGACACATTGACATGAAAGGAAACTGGGATGCTGTTCCTGATGCTTTCAGTGTCCTGAGACTTTTCCTCCAGACTGCCCTCTCTCAGCAAGGAAATTCCACGAAGATGTAGATTAAAATACCACATACCACTCATGCTAAGAAAACCAGATAAACGAAGATAAGATCCAACAAACTTCCAAGTCACATCATGAAACGCAATCTAAAGGTGTGATCAGGATATAAAAATTCATACACTCATCTGTCATGACATCAGTATACTCCTTTCCTTTTAATATCAAATGTATTAAGAAATAGCAGTTATTATCAGAAGTTTCCGGGTGTCACCAGACAGTTTGCTATCATTATTCACTTAACAGTAACAGCAGAAAACATTCCTTTCATAAAACCCAGTTGTTCCCAGGTGCCCTTAGAGCCATCAGAGCAGGAGCTCCAGCCTCTAGAGTACTGCAAAGTCAAGGTTAATGCCCTCCCAGAGCATTTAAGTACTGCTGTTTGTAGCAACCTAAACTGAACCTTACAAGGCACTGTGTGCTGCCCCTGGCTGCCTGCAGTTAATTTTCCTCATAGCAGCACATCTGATCCTGTTTGTGTTTATGACCAAAGCAGTACAGGTAACACAGCAATGTTTCTGCTGCCTCTGGTGCTTGCACAGACTCAAGACCTTCCTTCTCTGCCCCTCACACTGCCCCCATGACATGGGCTGAGGGTGGGCAAGAGCTTCAGCTGGGCAAGGACACAGCTAGGACAGCCAAGTGCCCAAAGGGATATTCTGTGACACACAACATGATGACCAGCCATAAAAACTGGGGGTTTGAACTTTCCAGAGTAGCTGCTGCTCAGAGACTGGTTGGGATTACTCTACCTGTGGGAGGTGGTAAGTGGCTGTCTTTACATCACTTTTGGGTTTTCTTCCCTTTACTCAATAAATAGTCTTTATCTCAGCTGACAAGGTTTTCTTGCTTTTACTTTTCCAATTCTTATCCCACTACAAAGGAGCAGGAGAGGGAGGGTGGGAGGGAGGGGCTGGCAGGTGTTTCATTGCTGTCTGGGTTAAACCCACCACATAAGGTATTGACAAAAAAGCTCTAATGTAAATACTTGTGAAATATGAAGTTATCATGCTGCTTAAAATGTATGTCTGTTACAGACTTATACACCCATCACTTGCTGAAATGAAATAGCAGAGATATTTAATACAACTGAAATATCAACTGGGCATATTTGAGAATATAAAGAGCTTCTGTATTATAAAGTACTTTCAGAATCCTCATCTTTAGGGTTTAGAACCCTGGATTACCATGAAATATCTCTGTGAATGGAAGCTGTTGTACAGAGCACTTTTAGGAAGTGCTGCAGGTACTTTAAATAGAATTTACTAATTAAATAACCAGGGACAAAACACACCAAGTCTAGTACTTCTTCCCAATAACACTGTAACTACAGTTTCTGTTACACAAACATGGGCTGAAAGCGTAAGTTTTAAGTTTTCTGTGGAAAGAGGCTGCATGCCAACAGAAGTGTACATCCTATTCTTTTCTTATTTTACCTTTACTTTTGGAAGGAAAAAAAAAAGTCCTTATAAAGGAGAGAACATTGGCTAATATTCTGGGCTTATGTATTTCTTTAAATTCAGAGCAGAACTACAACCCCTCCAGCATCCCTTGTTTTCTAGGTATTTTCAATGAAACTATTTTCTTAAATATTCAAATGAGAGACTAGACAAAACAACCTACTGAGGTTTCTTTCAACTTAAGTATTTTCTTTCAGATTAACTTTTTGTATTCCACTTTTCTGTACAGAGGTGTTCTATTGCATATTTATGAACCCATGGAAATGTTGAAGTTTAATGGCAGGGCTGTCAGACCCCAAACAACAGGAAGTGCAAACTGTACCAGCACTGCAAAAACTCTACAAAGTGGAAATAAAAAACAATGTTCTCATTAAAAAATAAAAAAAAGAAAAGAAGAAAATACTAATTAGACACAAGCAGTACTCTGAAGTACAAGCACCAACACAACAAAAAAGGAAATGAAACTGTTTCCACAAAAATAGACATACAAAGCAGAAAAACGAAGCTGGCACATACAATAGCCTGTGGTATATTACTATGAGAGCTACAAGGAAGATAAGTGAACTCTTGTACACAAAAGATTGTGAAATACAGATGATGATAAGCACAACTTTAAAAAATATGTCAAAAGTCATACATAATCTTTATTAAATATAAAGCATTATCATGCATTTAGTCAAGAAATAAAAAAATACAAAAAATTATGCCAGTCAAAAATTTTCCACTTTTTTTGCAGAAGCATTATGGTTTCTGGAAAGATGCCATTAAGAAAGGATTTTTCAGAACCAAAATTGGACTTACCTGTTGACTCATCTCTATAAAAGAGAATATTATCTAGTGATCACAAAACACAGCTGGGCTGTGTGATACACATGCTGAAACACTATGTCTAGAGTGGGCTGGATCTTCTTTAAGAAGAGGAGAGATGGCCTTTCATCTCTTACAGACACAAAAGGGATCTGAAATCTCAGTATTTTGAAGAATAGATAAAATACTTTTTTTGAGCTGGGAAATAAACAAGGCACACTACACTCCTTCAGTAAAAGAGCCTTTACTCACAACTCTTCCCTGCTGTTAAACGGAAGAACACGTGAACATATACACAAGAAAAATGCCCAGAGATATCCAAACTTGCAGGAAACAGAATACAAACAAATTAAAGCAACAAGTCCCTGTAGTCTCATTTGGAAATACTGCACAGGAAATCCAAGTCGTAAGGTGAAACTATTCTGACTAGGAATGCAAATAGAAACCAAATAGAAAACAGTTCAGTTGTAAGTTATTTTAAAATATTTAAGAATTCAAGAAGGAAGAAAGAAGAAACTTCATAATAAAACACTTGCTTTTCATTAGCATTTTTGTGAAGTTTGTAAGATCTCTGGGGAATGTGTTGCCTGAATATGAAGTCATGTTTTAAATACTGTAAGTAGTAAGACATCTTCCCCTCCCTAGAAAATACACAGATCTTTCACTACAGACCAGTTTTCCTTCACTATTCTTCTCTTTACTCTCTCCATTCTGTTCTACAATGCATTTGTCAGCAGCTCCAGCTCTCTTCTAAAAAACAACTAATTTCTGCAAAAAGAATTATTTTCTTCTCTTCATTTATGCCAGGCATTTAAGTAAAATAAATCAGAAACTGTAAAAGATGAACCAATACAAAGCCAAGACTACACCTGGAGTTTTGCCAGCAAAAGTAGCATTGTTTAACAAAATTACCCCTAAGAAACATTGCCATGTCACTGTGGTTTTTATGCGCCCTTAGCTCCAAACATAAAAATGCCAATACTGGATGAAACCACTCAGACAGCTTTCTCTGTCTCTCAATAGATAAGCTCTGTGGTTTCTGCTGGGGGAGTGCACGTACCCTTTCAGTGAGAGTCACCTCCAGATGTTTTCCACTTGTCCCCTCCTCCAACATGTGCTCTGCTGCCCCCAGCCATGCTTCACTGTCCCACATCTTGGGGACAAACTCACCCCCAGCCCTGCCAAGGCTTTTACCAGTCCTGAAGCACCTTTACTGCAGGAAGGCAGAGACAGCAACACAAGGTCAGGTCAGTGGAGCTCTCCACAGAAAACTTCCTTCTCTGCCTAATTCATTTTCACTCAGCTTGTCCACATCACACATAGTTGTGTGTATCTGTCATAATTCTCCTTGGTGGTCTTTTCCAGGCTTAACAATCCTACTGTATTTGCTTTCTCCTTACAACACACTGTCCCATCACTGCCCTACTTGGGTTGTCCAGTTCCAGCAAAGCCCTTCCAAGAAGGATTCCAGAGACCACCTTGAGAGATTGCCAAAGAAAACAGTGACACCTTCTGTAAAGGCATGCAAAGGAAGAAACATCCTTGGCTCCCTCTGCTATCACCTCCCCAAGTCCTTCAAAGTGTCAAGTTAAAACCAGAGGAGGAGCATGTCTATCATTAGAAAAGCTGAGGACACACTAGCAGCATAGCTGTTAGCCTCCTCTCCCAAATCCCTCTGGTTAGCATGAGGGAAATCATCCAGTAAAGATGGTAAAGTTTGTACACAACAGGTATAACAAATAAAGACAGGATTCAGTGAGCAAGTAAAGACCCAACCTGCCTAACATGAACATACATAGTGTCAATACATTGTGCTAGAGACAGAAATTAATTTACTCTGTATTTGCATTCATGTTTGGATGCAACTGCTTTGTATAGCCTTAGAATAAATACCAAATTTCCCCTTAAACTTGCAAGCAGATTTGTGTTTATTACCTTAAAAGATTGAAAGTCATTATGAATATTTATAATATCCTTTGCTACTTCTTGAACATTACTTCTTAAAACCAGCCAAATTTTTAAAGTTATATATAGTCAAATATAAATGCAGCATAAGTTAGAAAACTCATTTTCTTAGAAGAAACCTAAAGAAGAGCTCATCTGTTCATATTAAAGCATAACATAACAGGACTCAGTAGTGGGGGAGAAAAAATGATGGAGGGAGACACCTATGCATGCATCAAAGCTTTACTTTAATAATAGAAAACAAATAAGCATCAGGCTGAAGCAGCATTGAATAGAGACCTCATAAGGAAAACTCAAATATGGAAGAATTTTAATTTTCTCTCCCAAGTTTTTTGTAACACACTTTTTTTCTTCCAAAAGAACTAAACTAAACCTGAAAGACCAGTTTATATACCTGCTGCAGCTGCAAGGGACAAAAAAATTTATGGCATGATTTGTACATTGTCATGTTAATCACTTCTGCACTTTTTGTCAGCAATCAGTCAAGGCTGCTAACATTTACCTGAGCAATAACCATTGTATTCAACAAGAAAAAATTACTACCTTGTGCCCATTTTTCTTATTAAGTATTGTTTTACAAATTAAGGCTTTGATTCTACGAGTACACACATTTTTGATGAGTTCATGTATTTCCCTGCAAGCCTGTGAGGCCCTCAGGACAAGAGCACTTCATGCTTTGCAAAAGCTTTACTGAGAATTTAGGAACCATATAGCAAAGTCTTCTTCAGTAAAATAATATGAATCCAACTGAGAAATGCATGGTCAATAAAACTGCTTATTAAACCTGTTTATTAAAAGGCATTTAACATGATGACCCCATCTAGGTTACCAGAACAGTAGGTTTTTGAAATGTGTTTTTGTGATCAAATTTAAGAGATTTATCAGTCTACCTGGAAAGGGAGAAAAATAACAGACACAGCAGAAGATTAAAGAGGATAACAGAAAACACAGGGAATGATAATTTGAGGACTTTAATATTTAGGCCCTGCCCATATCTTCCTAAGTAATAAAAAACAAAACAGTAATCAATACTCATTTTCAAATCCAGAGTAAACAGTAGGTTTATTGCTCACAATAATTCTAGAGAGAGCTTTATGATGTTTTCAGTGGCACAGGACATTAATTAGAAATGTCAAAATGCACATCAGCATTGGTGCTTTGTTCTCCATCTGTCTCAGTTGTTAACTTTGAGCATTAAGACAAAAAAAACCCAAAAATCAAACAACAAAAAAAAAATCTTCTTAATTGACCACAATTCACTAACCCATAGCTGATTTTTCATTATGAGTTTTGGGATTAATTTTTTAGTATTTTACACACTAATTAACTAGTTTGGGAGAAAACCCTCTCCAGGGGACCATTAATTAATTACAGATATATTGTTTATTAATGCATATTTTTCTTTTCCAAAACTGTGCAGCAAGAGTGAACATAATTTAATCTCTTCTCTTAAAAACTTAAATTAATAATAAATCTGTTTTACTGCCCTTTTAATTATAGCCCAGTTTTAAAGCATCCCCTACCTTGATCAAGCAGGAGCCTAAGGGTACCATTTTCCAGCATAATGAGCAGAATCTTTTGAACTATTCCACTGAAGAAGTTTGGTACTCAGGACAGAGCTTCAAGAACCAATTCTGCAAGATGCACGTCATCCTGCTATTGCAAAATGGCAGCAATTCCAAAAAGGCAAGCTAATATAAGGCAGTTCAGCTCTTAAAGGGTAAACTGACAAAAAGAAAGGAGTAAAATAGTAAAATATGTAATCATGTGCCAGTCTTAGGCAGAAAAATTAAATAAAGGTACACCATTCTTTCAAAACTAGAGGTCATTCAGCTGTGCTTTGTTGATGTTGACAGCAATTTTACCCATAAGCAAAGAGCATATGGGTATAATACAGCCTTTTAAAATTAAGAATACAGCCCTATTATAATCAAGTCACAGACCCTTTCCTAGAAATCAAGCATTAGACCCAAAGTGTTAAAACCAAAATTACAACCAGGAGTCCTGCTGACAACTGGTGCAATGAAATGAGTAATTCTGGCCAGACTCTGGTTCCCCAGCTTTTTTTTTTTTTTCCACAGGATATTTCTTAATGCTAATGCCAATTCCAAAAGTGGAAACATTTCAGGAACAAGTCTATAAGCACAGCAATTCACCATAAGAAGCACTTAAAGGCCACACTTCAGAACAAGAATTGAGAGGTTTCAACAGCCTGCATTTGCTCCACATAATCCATATAAAGTTAGAAACACATCTAAGGAAGAAGTAAATGTGAAAACTAAGGTAAAAAAAATGCACAGAGCAGTAGTAAGTGTCATGGGATACTTCTCCTAGGTTTATGGAGGAAGAACTACACATTAAGAAAAGAATCTCCCTTCCCACCCTACTGCCTAGACCCACTAATAACCAGAAAAAATTCTTCACTTTTCTCTAATGCTGTCCCTCTTCAGCCTTCCCAGTGTCCTTTACAAAGGAATACTCAGACAGGGTATTTGAAAAAGCTCATTTTTGCTCTGATGCTTTTGGCAGCAAATATTTCCTCTTCCCAGATAAATCAATCTGGAGTCTCAAAATGACTGCATTTGCTCCAAAGGGATAATTCCAGGCAAAAGATACTTTATTTCTGTTGGAAGCACGTGGCTCTTTTAAAGGTTCATAAATACAGGTGATTTCCATGTGTAACTTATTTCCTCAGAGCCTCTTGTTTTTGAAAATAACCTCATGAAAAAGCAGGCAGAAGAGAAGCTTAAATACACATATTATGCATGTTAATAAAAACAAACAGCACAAGAGCCCCCTTTTTAGTAATTCCTAATGGAAACAGTTGATAAGAGGTAAAGCTGCAGATTCTTGTAAGTGGAAAAAAATTCAAATCTTAGCAATAATCTCTGTGTTTCTTGCTCTGGAGTACCAAGTGTTGGGATTTGGGAGGGAAAGAAACAGACTTTTCCAGATTGGAAGGATGAACAGAGGATAGGAATGAGTTACTAAAGGTAAACATTTTATTACAGATGTTTTTAGAGAATCTTCACTGTTATATTTCTTCTAAGTTTTTATAAACAAGTGGCTTAAAGAGTATTTCTTACAGTCTTTATAGTACTTGGACCTAAATTATTTGCAATGTACCATATGGAATCCCAGATGAAGCAAATCACTTCCCCTTACAGAAACAATTAGAATATAATAGGTGATCACATATGACAAAACTAACAATAAATCAATTGCATGTGACACAGGCACTGCAAAAAGCTTGCAAAAAATGCAGAAAGAAGGCAGCCTGTAAAAAAGTTCCCAAGTCACAGGATGGTGGAGATTGGAAGGCTCCTCTGCAGGTCATCTGGTCCAACCCATCTGCTCAAGCAGGGCCACCTAAACCACAGTGCACAGGATGGGCAGGCTGTCCAGATGGCTGCTCCACAGATGGTGACTCCACAACCTTAATGACAACCTTCCCTTTCTGTGAGGTCACTCTCACAGTACAAATGTGTTCCCTGATGTTCAGGTTTCCAGTTCCCAGTCTCAGTTTATGCCACTGCCTCTGGTCCTGTCACACAGCTCCACTGAGAAGAGCATGACTTTGCCTCCTGCACACCCTCCCTTCAGGCACAGGCAAGATTCCCCACTGCACCTTCTCTGAACAGTCCCAGCTCTCTGTCATTCCTCACAGGAGAGATGCTCCAGTCCCTTAATCACTTCAGTGGCCCTTTTTCATGTGTCTCTTGCACTGAGGAACCCAGAACTACCTGAATGGCAGGTGTGGCCTCATCAGTGCTGAGTGGAAGGGAGGCACCACCTCCCCTTCACCTGCTGGGAACACTCCCAGTGCACCCCAGGGTACCAGCACCCACCTTTGCAGCAAGGGCACATTGCAAGCTCACATTCAGCTTCATGTCCACCAGGACCCCCCTTTCTGCAAAGCTCAGTTCTCAACATAATAGGTTTTAATAAACAGTGTGGTCTGAACTTGGAGACTGAGTCCCTTTTTTAACTCCAGGCAAAATTCCATCTTGGACCCAGCAAAAGGCCATGGTGAGTAACACGAGGTTTATTTTCGATGTTGTTTTCTTTCAGAGTGGCTCATACAGTTGCTGACACACCATGAGTGCAAGTTACATGGTCCTGAGGCAAAATGGTGAACTTGTGAATGATGGGTTTAATCTAATTTCTTTCTGATTAATTATCTATTTGAAATCTTAAAAGTCTAAGAAGCAAACTCAGATTAAAACTAACATATTCCAGTTGAAAATCTCCTATTCCATCTATGCTCTTTGCACCAGGAAAAAACTTGCATTTTCCATTTTTTGCCTTCCTCTCCAAGAAGCTTTCTCTCTGATTTTTTCACAAGCAATAGAAACTGGAGAAGGAAGATAAGCATGACATTCTTCCAAATCTTAACAATAAAATAAACCCCAATTCACATAGGCTTCCAAGATAAGGATCCACTGACAGGATCCACTTACATCTGCTCCATAGTCTTGCATCACCAGTGAGCCCCAGCAGCCTCTTGAAATCACCTCAGCAGTGTTAAATGCACTCATGAGCTCTGCTGGGTCCCAGGGGAATAGGTTCACACTGGTGTATCCTCTCTGAAGCTTAACTGACCAAAATGAAACATCACTTTGATTGTAAAAGTCTACATCATTTCTGCCCCACCTGTGGATGAATGAAATAATTAGTGCTGGGAATAAACCTGCCAGAACCTCTCAGTTAGAACACTGTCAAAATTATTGTGTAAGACAGAACTCTAAGAAAAGGATTCTTGTGTCCCACAACAGTATTTGTTCAAATATGGTAGAATTTTCCTCCATAACTTTTTTTTTACTTTTGAAGAAACAATATATCATAGCTTTGTGTTGTTGAATATCATCACAGCCTGAGCCCATTGTCTGTATGTCCATATAAAATGCATGACTAAGCATTCTCCCCACATCACTGAAAAAAACTTTTCTTAAGATATTAAAAAAATATATGCAATCTAACTCATGACTGCTTAGTTACTGCAAACTTTCTCTCAAAGATAAAAATTCCATTTTCTTACTGATTTGAACAGAAAAATTCCTGATGTGCTACAGCATATCTTTTTGAAGGGAAAGCAAATTAGGCATCTTCCTCTTCTCTGAGCTTCTGTCATGATTTGATGATGGCCAGACAAATCACATTTAACTGAGTCACACCCGAGTAATAACTAACTAAATAAGTGGGAAAAAAAAAAACAAACAACAACTCAAGTATTTCCCCAGATGCTGTCCTCTAGTTTCTGGAATTCTGTGCATCTCCAAGGTCATCAGGAGATGCATCTAACAAACATCCTGTTTGTATCTGGTTCCTCTCTGTGCATAAAGAGCTAAAATAAATCATCACTGTTTTTTGCTTTCTTTGTTTAAACAAAAAAAAACTTTTTTCCCCTCCAAACCAAGCAAACCTGCAGTCATGAGAGATTTCCCACATCTGAACAAGCCAGGACGTGGTAAGAATTATAATGAATTTGACAAATGGAACTGGCATCATTCTTTGCATGGATAAGCTAAAAAACCTTTTTCTGAGCAAGCATGGATTGCTATTTTAACTGTAGAGCTGCATCAGTAATTGGCATCAACAAAGGAGAGCAGGTTGGAGATCATCTAATAAATCTGTCTGTTTAGAAGGCCAATAAATAAATGAAAGCTACCAACCCACATTTTGTGTGGCTTCTGCCAGCACCAGCAGCCTCCAGCAGCCTGCAGGTCCTCTCCTCTCCTCTCCTCTCCTCTCCTCTCCTCTCCTCTCCTCTCCTCTCCTCTCCCTCTCCTCTCCTCTCCTCCCTCCTCTCCTCTCCTCTCCTCTCCTCTCCTCTCCTCTCCTCTCCTCTCCTCCTCTCCTCTCCTCTCCTCTCCTCTCCTCTCCTCTCCTCTCCTCTCCTCTCCTCTCCTCTCCTCTCCTCTCCTCTCCTCTCCTCTCCTCTCCTCTCCTCTCCTCTCCTCTCCTCTCCTCTCCTCTCCTCTCCTCTCCTCTCCTCTCCTCTCACCCTGGCTGTGCTTCCCTGCAGCTGACTCAACAACTGGCAAGGACTCCAGAACATCCTTGTCACCACGGACAAGGTGACAGCTTAAGAACAGGACAAACTGCATAAAGGCATGCAGTGAAAGTAGATGACTACACTGAGCCTATAAATGAAAAGAAGCACAAACAGGAAAGAAAAAAGAGCAAACCAAAGAAGCATATCTGTGCCTAAGAGCTAACCAACAACTACAGGCACTGTATGTGAACTGTGATGCTGCTTTTGTCATCATACTGGTTAAAGAAAATAACTAAATTGAAACCAGAAATTGTTATTATAGAGGACCACCAATTACAAAAGATAAAGAAAAGGATGGACATATTGGTCTCATGGGGGGATGGGATAGATGTGTGCATAGGTAGTTTCCAAAAAAAAGAAAAAAACAAACAAAACCATCAAACTTAATAGAACTTCCAAATAAAGCAACAAGTGAAGAATTTGTTTCTCTGTCCAATAGCAACAATAGCTGTTAATGCAGAGATAAAGATAAAAATAATTAATGATTAAGCTCTCTACGAATTTCAATATGTTTTCCTTCTAACAGTACAGAAGGGAAAAATTCTTCACCTGAGACACTATTTAAGAAACATCCTCTGTACTACTTCTTACAACATACTTGGGATAATGAAAAGTCCAGATCTCAAAGCTGAAGGGCATATCTGACCCAACTAATCACAGTATGTGACCTCAGACAAATTCCTTCAGTGCTGAATTTTCAAGACAGACGACAGAAAACAAGTCCAAGAACAGTATGAAGCCACCCTCAGGTACAGTTTCAGTGTCACTGTGTCTGAGTCTCAATGTGCATCTCAGTGGAGAAAAAGGAAGATAAAGATCCATTTAAAAAATGATCCTGAGCATGACTGTGTATAATAATCATCCACTGGCAACAAGAAGTTTTCCCTCCCTAAAAGAAACAGGAAGATTCCTCTAACACATATGTGTGGAAGAACAACTTTTGAACATGTGAGCTATCAAAGAAGTTCATCTACAAAGAAAAGCCCTGCTGAGTGCATGGCAATAAGAAAAATATTTCAAGCCATTGGATTTCCTGGGCTGGCACATCAGTGAACATCTCTAAAGCTAGTAATGTTTTTATTTCTCAACCCTGAAATAGGTGAACACCTGGATTCTAGCAAAAAACTTAATTCAAATGAAGTAATAACCTGAGAGGGCCTCAAACTCAATCAATTCCAATTGTTACTTAGAATTGGCATTATATGCTCTCTCAGCAGTCCTGCTTCCATCATTTAAGTTTTCAGCACCATTCACACTTATTTTTACTTATTAAATTACTTCCAATATTTAAAATTTAAATAACCTGTAATATTCAAGTTTGAATTTTTAAACCTGATAACGAAAAATTCCATACCTGAAACAAACATAACAGAATCTGACTCAACTGGCTTAGAAGCAGAAAAGTTTGCTGGAAGAGGGAAAAGATATATTCCAGAATATATAGAAAAAGAAGTATAAGGCAATAACAATTTCTTTAAACCTTAATATCATCAAAATGACATTGTTTTGTGCACATAAAATCCATTTCAAATAAGCCTGTAATCTCCTTTTTCTTATCCCTTCCAAATAATTGACAAGAGATGTCAATTGACTCAGAACTTTGATTACTATGGATGGGATCCTGCAAATATATGGTTGTCAGCAATATTGTGACACACAGCAGACAAGGCAGCATACATGCAAAATTTCTCAGAAAAGCTAAAATGTAGACAGAGATAATTTTCATTTAGATCCCTTCATGAGAAGATTTAGATACAGTTATGTCTGTTCATAGTGTGGCTTCAAAGAAAAAAAGAACAAAAGCAATAATGTCTAAGTACAGAGTAGATGGAAAAGACAGACCTATCAAGGGAATGACATGATTATTTCTTGCCTCAGAATCAGAAGGCCAAGAACAAGAAGATATATATGTATGTATATATATATAAATATATATATCTATATATATATACCATATATAGCATATTGTGCTTTGCAATTCTATTTAATCTATCAATAAATTACTATATCCCATATGCCTCAAGAAAATAAACATCAGGATTTACATGTGAGCACACTTCACTAAAATAATAATAGCTTACATTCAGCCTCCACATTCCTGGAATGCATACACCTTCTCATCTGATGAGCAGAAACATCCCAAAATACACATTCACAAGTGAGAGAAGTAGGTCTGGAAATTCATCTTCATTTCACAGTGTCTCTCTGATAGCTAAAACACTTGCCTGCAGATCACAGCTGAGCTATATATGTCAGCATTTTGGCCAAATCCTCACCAGTCACTGCTGCAGACATGGATTCAGACCAAGTTCTGCTCCTTTGCTCCATCCATTTTCAAAGAAAAGTTAAGCAAAGGACACAGGCACATTAACTAGCCACATGAACCCTTCTTCTATCCTGTCTCTACAGAAGAAAAGGTAGAAAAAGGGGAGAGTAAGCAGGTTCACCTTAAATACTTAACCACTTTTCTTATGTCATGAAAATATTAAACACTTTCTCAAAGGCAAAAGGATGCACTCTCACCAAACACACCAGGCAGAACACACAACTGAACATATCAATGGCTGGGGCAAAAATTCAAACCACTGCCACCCAACAGATTTAAGGGATGTGCCAAGGTTAAAACTCTTCCACAGCTACAAAAGCAGGTTCTCAAACTTCCATCTCCTAAAGGCCAGGTCTATCCCCCAACATTAAGAACAGTTCAGAAGGGGTAGAGTCACTGCCAAGTAAACCCAAAATTTACCACATGGTCTCAGGTTTTGCTTCAAAGCCTTGAAATTGAGAAAACAATGCAGCCATATCATAGTCAGCTTTTGCTTGGTGGCTTTCCTGCCACCTCTCAATTACTTACCAGCTTGCATTGTGGTCACCCAGATCTGTTTCTGAAGTGTCTCACATCTTCCAGAACCTGAATTATTTCCATGTGCAACACAGCACAGGGAAGTGACAGGAATCCCTGATCACCATATAAATATTAGTAATTCTCTGAGAAATTATGCAAGGCTGCCCAAGAGTTGGGCTTTTTCAGGCCACCAGGAGTTTCACAGAGCAGAGTTCTTACAGAACAATGTCCCTTTTGTTCCACAGAGGCACATCTGTCCCACAGCTGATGCAACAAGAAGCTTTAGCAGAATGGCAGTTTTTGCTCTCTTCCACTCTGGCCCTTCCTTCTCAGACTCACCTGAAACACAGTTGCTAGTAATATTATCAATCTAAAGAAAACAATTTTTCCCTCTAAGCAGGTGAGAACAACTTTGTAAGAACTGAAATGCTAAAATGCTGGCACTATTCTGCTACAGATACCAGCATCACACACCAGTCCTAAGAGCCAGGACACAATTCAGATTTGTATTTTGTTGGAATGGCTTCAAAGAGACACAGCAGCAGAGACCAGTAAATCTGTTGGGCAAGCTGATGTCTGCTGCTAGGGAACCTCACAAGTGTAGGAGAGCAGTACTGGGGAAAAGAAGACAGAGATTAAGGGGTGGTAAGAACACAAACCATCTCCTGGGAAATCTCTGCCATGTACAGGCTCAGGAGACAACATCATCCCCACCCATCTTCCCTCCCAAAGGTGGCAGTCTGGAAAGATCTTTATCAGACACACAAAGATCTCCCTAACCCAAGAGGGTGGTCCTCCTGCAGGAGGCATCACATTACATTACTGAGCCTTCACCTCCCTCTTGTCACCAAAAAAACATTTGTCTGTGTCATGCATCAAGTAACACTTCAAAAGCAGCAACTGGCAATACTGAGTTGTCTTCTGTCTGAAATTGTTTCCTCTCATATGCTTTGTGACAATATATCTGAACAGACACATTGTTCCACCTTTGTACACATTTGGCAAAGTAACCTAACTACCAGATGAAGTTTTTCTGACCCAGTTCCCTGCTATTATTTAGAAAATGTTTTGACACCTATACTTTTAGTATTTTTTTCCAAATTCAGCTTTAAGGGTTTTTAATCTTTGTCATACATAAATATCTCTCTCAAGATACTTACTATAAATAAAATAATAAAATATCAGAACATTTATTTAGTGTATTATGTGCCACCTGCATTATGGCATTCAAATGCCTCTTGCTCATGCTTTACAAAGCTTTACTTTTTTCCAACTACACCCTTTCCTTTAACTGTTCAAAGTCAAAATAATCTCTACACAAAAGTTCTGATTCAGAGATGAGTATCCTCTAAACCAAGACCTTTTTCATGCCAACATCCCACAGAGGGAGTAGCCTTTTTATTTGGGGTGAGAGAGACTGTGAGAGCAAGCACATTACAGAATCAAGAATTAACTTGGCAGAACTCCCTCCCCTTTCACACACTTCCACTTCAAACACACAGAAGTTGTTCCATGAGTGAAATAAATGAAATTTGGCTTCCTCAGAGTTGGAGACTCTAAATGTAGTAAGGAGTAGATGAGTGTTTAGGATTTTGCTGAAGTCAGAGTATTCATAACACATCCAACCTCATTCTCATATGCTCACAAGAACTTGCATTTCAGCTTTTCCATCAGAGGAGATTCTTATCTCTACCCCTCAGCCAGCTCACATGCTTTTCCACAGCATTTAGGCATCTAGTGTCAGCCAGCTTCAAAGTCACTGGGTGAAGTCAGACAGCACTATGCATGCAGCAGGCACAATCACAGTATCCTAATTTCCCAAGAAAGATGGCCTTAAAAAAAAGTGCTGTTGATATCAGTAAAAATTAACACTAAAATACAGCTAAATAATAGCAATAAAACTCACTATAAGAGGCAATAATCAAATACATTCATGTTTATTTTGAGGCTGAAAATTATTTTCTTTTGATTTCATTGTGACATTGATACTAATTTATTGTGTGCATACATATGACTGAAGGTCTTAAAACATGATTTAAGTGTTCAGAGTAACCAGCAACAGAAAGACAAGAACAAACAGTTTGCGACAGTAATTTAGAAATAAATTGTAATAGCAACCAGCTAACCAAAGGAAGAGGTTACCACCAACCCTAGATGGGTTTAGTCACATCAACCCTGGATGCTATTTCAACAAATAGGCTACAATTCAGCCACTTGTTATTGGCCTGGATCACATTGTAATGAAAAATAAATCGGTACCATCATTATAAGGCAGAAACATCTGTATATATATACAGTGGTCCAAATACATCAAAGCAATCTTGCATGGCTGGAAATTATTAATCTGAACTTTGACAAACTACTGAAGCACAAATAAAATGTTCACTCAAGGAACATTTATTTGTTTTCAGAGTGCTCCTCCTCAGAGGTGTTCATTTTCTATCACGATGTTCAATGTAGATAATCAGTGCTTCCCCTAAAACAACAAAACAGATGCAAACTGTGCCAGAACCTACACCCAGAGAGTGAAACTTAGGCTGCTTTGAAAAAGAGGGCAGCTACTTTGGTGGGGAGAGGGTGGTTCAAAGTTGCCATTTTCAGAGAGTAGATAAGGCACATTTAAGGATACAAGAAGGTGCTTACTCAAAAAACTTTGAAAACAGGCAAGAACAGCCCCTCTCTCATGACACTCCCTGGCAGAGGAAACCAATCCACAAACCACTGAAAATACTGAGAACCTTCCCACTGATTTCTGCACGTACTGACACAAGCCTCTGTTTCAGTTCCCACAATGTGACCAGTATGACAGAAAGGAAGAGGCTAAAGGTTAAAAAACAAAAAACAAAACCACACGATTACTGCTTTGAATGAGAGACTAGAAAAAGTGATCTGTATCCACTCCTCTATTCATATGAGTCTCTGGAAGATGTCACACATCTTAGGAAGGTGAGCAGGCTACCCCTAAATCTATTAAATGGATTAATTCAATGTTCTCATGGACCAAAGTAAAGGTTGGCATCATTTACAGAAAACTGGCTTTTTTATTTCTCATTTAAAATTTAATCAAAGCAACATAAGAGGTATTAAAAACTGAGGTATTAAAAAGTGAGAAACCTTACACTACTCCTTCACACTCTTGTGCTCTGACCTTATGGGTAGGACTAAATACAGCAGTAAGATCCCAGAAACAATTCTACAAATAAAAATACTGTCTAACCTGTAACTTATTCACAGGATTCACTGCTCATGATTCTTCTGGTCCTTATTTATTAGATAGATTAATTTCATAACCAACAGAAAGCAATTATGTGGCACAGTTGCCTGTCATGTCTGAAATCTTAATTTTTAGTAGTTTCTCTTCAAAAGACAGACAAGTTTCTGTAGCGTTGTACATTTTTCAGCTGCTGCAAGCAATTAAAGCAGGTAGATTAAGAGCCACTGAACTGCTCAATTTATTCCCCTCAGTTCCTGAGAGACAAGCAAGCACCTCATATAGCACCTACAATATGCAGAATAAAGTGACAACCTATTCAGCTACAAATGCAGACCTTGCAGCTTAAGGAGGGCCATATTCCTCTTCATGCCACTTTCTATCCTCCATCAGAGATACCAGGTCCCTGCTGGCCAACTTCTGTCCTGGTGTTATGGTCACCACTTGAAAGGCTAAGACAGGAGTCCTTCTCCTCTACCTGCCAGAGCATAAAGTCCCCCTGCAAGTTCATCACTCTTGCTCAAGCACTGCTCCACAGGCAACCTCCCTTTGGAAAGGGAAACAGGCTGAGAAGAGATACACAGCATCTGTCAGCAGCATAAAAGAGCATCTTTTCACCAACCATACAAGGAGAATGTGCTGCTTGTTAAATGAAATTCCTGTTTCAATAGCTGACTATTTCATTTTTTGTAGCAGGAGGCCCAAAGCTGACAGCGTTTGGACAACCTGGAAAACTACTTCCTCTCTCCTCTGATCTGATATTCTCATCTGATACTCCCACTTATTGCCATCTTAACTTTCTTCAGAACTGTTTCCCTGTTGCATCAATACCACATGTACAAGCCAGCTTTTTTAAATATCCTGCTATGGTCTTAGTAGTGTTTTTCAGGATGGCCTCCTAAGACCAATATGTGCACCCACTCCTCATCTCACAGATACTGCCTTCCTTAGAAGTAGGTTATTAAATCAGGTACATTATTGCTACCAACATCTGTTTCATCTTCTGATTTGAAGGATGTTTGAAAAGAAAGGAATTAAGTGATGCCTGGTACAGCTCATTCTCTGATTCACACTTCAGGCTAGAAAATCACCAGGAACTGTGTACAATTTGAAGAGATAATAAGGACAACATAAAATCTCAACACATTTTTCTTTCTTCTAAGAAATGACACCTAAAGCTATGGATTCAATTGATGCAAATGTCACATCAAGTTCCTCCATACTTACAGGAAATAGAAGAAAATTCTTTTGTGTACCCTTCCCACTAGATGTCCCTTACTGCTTCTGCAGTAGCTCATCGCAACAATCTGTCAGATTCCACTAAAAACATATTTGAAAGATTATTTCTTCCCCAACCCCCTTGAATTTAAATAAAAATTTGCTCAAGTTGTCTCCTGTTAAAGCAGAAAATCAGGTTTAAAGAAAATAAATGCAACCTGCAGATAAACAATCCTGGGGAAGGGAAGGGGAAAGAAGAACTGCCATCTTCATATGCCAATGCTTTTTAATAGATCCTTTCAAATTCTAACTCAAGTTTAATACAAGGTATTACTACTTATTGAGAGGTTATAGCACAAATATACCACTGCAGCCTTCAGATGAAAATACTGAACAGACCAGATTTGCAAAACAAGGATTCAGTTTACTAACCACATATCTGCATATATATGCACAGGTGTAACTTTTAGGGAGGAATCAAGTTCCACGTGTGTTACAAGAGAAATAAAATAGTCAGGACTACTGCATGATGCAACAGAGCTCCTGGAAAGAGAGCCTGACCCCATGACCCTCACTCCAGACCTGAGCGGGGTCAAGGTGAGTGACACCTTTTGCAACACATGTCAGAAAACCACAAAGCATTCATATTGTTACTGATGTATTTTAGCATCAGTGTGATCAGTTTAGAAAGAGACGGAGTCTGATTTGATCCAGAATCCAGGACATTGCATCACCATTTATTTATTCTAGAATCTGGCATTACACAACAGCTATCTCACTCTATTCAGCCAAGAATTTAAGCTTACAGCAGGCAATGAAGAAGAAATGCCAGAAGTGTAACATCACATGTAAACACTTCCATTTGCTTCCAGCTATGGTGGGAGAGGGAAGTACAAGGCAAGCATTGACTACAATATCACCAGTCATCACACCAAGGTCTACCCCTCTTCCTGCAGGAACTTGCTCTGTGGGATAACTTGCACTGACCTGGAACTCTCAAGCACAAATCATGTGCAGCATATTTTACAAGTTAACTTGGGAATCATATCACAGATAGGTCAAGACTTCAAACTGATTAGACTAAATAATCAAATACCAGTTTTACCAATAGACTAGATGCTGGTTTTGTGCTGTTGGGTTGGGTTTCTTTTTAATTTCATAATAAGCATCTCTCTCAGTTGACATATTCAGCAAGTAGCCAGTGTAGCAGCACTTTACATAAAGTGCTCTCTCAGGAGTGAAGATTTCTCTCTGCCTGTTACAGTACAGGCCTACACTTACAGGAATTATCACAGGCAGAGTTCTATAAAGTGTTTTCCCTGCATGCAACCTTTCTCAGCATTGAGCAGTTCTAAATGGCCACTTCTCTTAAAACATTCAGTTGTATTAAATCCAAAAAAAAACCCCTAAGTGTTCCTTTCAGACCCTTTGACTAACAAATTATTTTGGTAGTTATTTGCAAAATGAAAATATGAGCAATATGCACATATTAATTGACATGCACATCATAACTACTATCTGTGGGTTTCTGCTAGCATCAGTGACAAATACTAAAGGCATACCTGGACTATGCAAGGTACAAAGACATTTAACCTACCTCATCAAAGTTGCTATCTTCCTTCTTCAAGGCTTTAAAATAAAAAGAAAAAATAAATTATTATCTGTACTGCATTTCAATGAACAAAAAACACCAGAAAAGAAAAAAAAAAAGAAAGAGAGCATCATTTTCCTGTTATAATAGGAAAGAACAGGCTGGTGTGAAACACAATTTTATACTCAAAATCTGAATCTGTAAATGCAATGTAGAACTTCACAGAGAGTTTCTAAGAAAGTAAATTTACATATTTATGAAAAATATCCTCTCAGGTTAAAGAAAATAAGAGTTGGTAAGGGTGAGTTTGGTTTTTTAATTTTAATTTCTAGTGAGTATGAAAACCCTTTCTGGAGAGCTTGACTGAACTTCAGAAGGGAAAAGTGTAACAAACACTTAACCATGTATTCAGTTTGTCAAGTACTAACTCTTTATGAAGTAATATGCATTGTAATAAGTTTTTTCCTTTATCTTTTTTTCTTTTATAATTTTTAGAATGACTTACACTAAAGCAGAAGAGATTTCTTTCTTACACTGTTAACAAGCAATTAATCAACAAACACAGGAAAGAAAAACAGTGCAGAAAACGTGAACTGGTGAGAAAATGAAGACACAAATAATTCTGCAGTTGCAGCAAAGATTAAGCTGATGAAAAGCTTTCTTTTAGCATACTGGATATCTTTATTGAAAGATGAAGAGAATTAATTCCTCAAAATCTGCACTGAACTGTGTCAGTCTAAAGGCACAAGACTGGTTCTTCTTCTCAACCAGACCCACGAGGGACTGCACTTGACGTGCTGCATGCTATGACCTGAAAGTGCTCTTTGTTTCCCTCTCCTGAAGAGCTAAAATTAAATAAACCATTGCATTGGTGATTGCACTGTTTCTGCTCAGTTTACATCACAAAGGTCTTCAGTTTGGGGGAGATCATCTGAACAACCACACAGCTCGTGCAGACCTGCACCAGAAGGGTCCCTGCTCATCACTCAAGCAGCACAATGTTTCTTACTCCTGCATATTTCTGCAGGAGATAAATATTTAAGCACCTAGCATGGTTGAGGATCTAGACTCCAGTAGTTCTTTTTCTCTTTTAGGTGCTCCTTCTGCCTTCAAATCACTATTAAATTTCTAAACCTCTTCCAACTCTTGTATTCAGGAGCAACTGTGTTACCAGCTCCAAAAACAAAAAACAAAACAAACAAACAAAAAAAAAAACCCAAACCAAAAAAGACCAAAACAAAAAGACCCCAGAAAACCCCCAAAACAAACAAACAAACTAAAAAAAACAAAAACCACAGCAACAACAAAAACCAACCAAACAAAACAGAAATAAAAGTAAACAAAAACCACAACAAACAAGCAAAAACAAAACAAGAGCAATGCCAAAACTGTAGAAGCTGCATCAGAGGTGGTACAGAGGCAATACCACCTGTGCTGCACCTCCAGAATCTCCACCTCCAGAATCTCCACCATGGGCAGCAAGGCACAAACCCCAGTTACCTTTGCACAGAAAAGAAGGGAATGTCCAGCATTCCTTTCCCTTTAAAATCCCATTTCTTTAGGACACAAACCATGGCTTCCCTCAAACCTCTGAAAATCACTTCTTTACAGTTACTCATCTGGGCTTCCTCCTCAGTGATAAAAACAATGAAACAAACCCAGGTTTGTTGCTGAGGAGATCTGTACACATTGTACATTTTGATAGTTAAATATATATTTTATGGTTTTGAAGGGTGATCAAAACATTTTCAGACTGCCAATCCCAAGTGCTCAAACTATGAGAAGGAAAGAGAAGGAAAGAGAAGGAAAGAGAAGGAAAGAAAAGGAAAGAGAAGGAAAGAGAAGGAAAGAGAAGGAAAGAGAAGGAAAGAGAAGGAAAGAGAAGGAAAGAGAAGGAAAGAGAAGGAAAGAGAAGGAAAGAGAAGGAAAACCCCCAACCTGTGGAACACTGTTTAAGAACAGCTTCTGATCTTCTCAATTACCATTCAGGTCACAATGCCATACAAGCTATAAATTAGTAAATGACACACCTAGGCCATCCTGACAAGCTTTTCTCCCTTTCCAAAATACAAGATTTTCACACCACCAGAACATTACAGGAATAGGCAAACAGACTGCTAAACAAAATTCACAGTGTAACAGAACAAGAAATGGGAAGATTTTGATCCAATGCCAATATCTGGCTTGTGTTTAGTTTCTACCTTTGACTAAAAGGGCTTTTAAGAATCACAAAAAGAGTATGAGAGTTCTGGACACCCATTTAATGAGATCCTGTTTAACAACAATATCAGTCTCAACAAATTCATTATATAGCATCTCCCAAAGGAAACACCAAAGCAGCATATTTTACAGAACAAACTATATTAAAAATATCTTTTTCTCCTTGATGCAATTTTTTTCCTTTTTAAACTGTTAAAAAATAGTTCTGCTGAACTTAAAAAAAATAAACTATTTACAAATGAACTTCTCATTATCTCAGGTATGTGAGCTATGTGGATGTACATCAGAGGAGATTAGCAGAGATAACCTTTGTATCAGTGAGGAGCTAGTAACAAAGCCCAGGGATGCTCAGAAAGGCCACAGATTGCTTTCAGCACACTGTGATCAATCTGGGTAATGTTTTCTCTCTTTCTTGCTTCCTTTGTAACCTGGTGTTAGTTTTTGGCTAAAGAAACTCGTAAGACAACAGGAGTTAAATGGCATGAGCTGAAGAGATCTCAAAATGATTCTGGTACTAAATGGACTTCAACAAAGGCACAGCTAAGATCTCTTCACATAACTCAAAGATGACTACTACTTTTATTAAATTATTCACTAATAATTTAATTACACAATTATAAAAGGACAAAACTAAGAACCAAACTTAATAAAGGTTTAAATGCTAAATTAAACAGTGAGTCAACAGAATCTCTAAAAGTTGGTTAACATACAGTTATGGGGTGTTCACTTATATGGTCAACACAGTCTGTATGCAAGGAAACCAAATTTTTTAAACTAATATGGATGTTCATATAAAAATGAATAGGCTGGCAGAAACTAATGAATGAAAAGAATTATGTCTATTTCTCAGATTTTTAGCAACACAAGTTCTTTATGATGTGGTAACTTTTAAGAGGGACACTCCTTTAAACAACAGAAAATTTCTGCCAGGAGAAAGGATGCCTAAGCTGCTAAGATAGTACCTTTCTCTAGAATTGGAAGTATGCAATTTCTGCAGCAAAGAGCCATTCTGTAGCACCAGAGGCCACACACATTTCCCCCAGCACACCAAGCACTGTGTCATCCTCTGTCAGAGCTGCACACAAGGGCACAAAGCAAATGTTCAGGAAAAGGCTCACTGAATGGGCAATTTCACACATCGCAATTTTCAACTCAGCAAAATAAACATTTCCAATATTAGGTACTCTAACAGTTACAGGACTAAGCCCAGTTTTGTTTGATGAGCCAGATCTTCATCACCCTCTTCCAGGAAAACCACTGGCTGCAAAGCATCAGTTCACAGCTAAGAAAATGGGTCAAGTCTTCCTGAAGCTGCTGCTGGTACCCTTTGGGCCTCTGCTGTGCCCCAGGAATAACTACACTGTCTAGAGATGGTGGGAAAATAGCTTCAAACATTACCTAACATACTTTACTGCACTGTAAAAAAATCATAAATTAATTGCAGCTACAGCTTCTCAAATTGAGAGGATTACTTGGTGGAGAGAAGTGGGTCTGAAATGCAGTTTATTGAGTGTTAACCCACAAGCTCTACCAAAAAATAAAGCTCACTGCCAATGACAATCAGGATACATTTGCATCACTCTTATCCAAGAGGCTAATATAAACTTGGGTATCAAAATCAGGTACCAAAGTTTGGGGTCTTTCAGTATTGAGAGAACTGCATTTGGTAGATGGAATACTGCCAACACTGGGGGAAGGCAGTGCTTTATCATTTCAGGAATGATCTTCAGATCCTTCCTACTGCAACACATGAAGGTTTAACTCACTAATGTTTTATTCAAACCCTACAGTACTCTCACAACATTTATATGACTATGCTCATGATACTGTGTTGCATACTTTAGCCTACAAAAACACAGACATTATAGCAGAACAGAAGAAGTTTATATATCATCACTGTTTTATAGAATCACAGAATGGTTTGGGTTGGAGGAGACCCTGAAGTTCATCCCAACTCCCCTGTTATGGGCAGGAACAATTTACACTACACCAGGTTGCTCAAAGCCCCATCCAACCTGGCCTTTACCACTGTCAGGAATTTATTATTTATGACAAATCACAACTGAACAGATAACTGAAAAAGTTACAAATGATTTTTTTTTTTTTGTAGTTTGCTAACCATACCAAGAAATCAGCATTTATAAAAAAAGCTTTAAAACCCAAATGTCAAATACCCAGAAAGACTTTTTCCAATGAGGTTTTTGTTTTCTCTCCTTCACTTCAATATAAGAGTTAAGTACAGCACATGTTTTAACCAAGGATTTCCTGGTATGCTAGTTAAGAATTTCTTTGCTTGGGCTTATCTGTGGCTCTGGCATCAGGGGGTGGACTATCTTCAAACCTCATACAGAAAAATTAGAAGTTTTCTTGCTCAAAGTGCAGTTACCAGAATGATGATCAATACACTAGGGCATCTGAAGACTGAACAAACTTGCTGGTAGCAGCTGTGTTTTAATCACAAAACAACCACCAGCAAACAAACAAACAAACCACATTCCAGACCACACACCTACACTTCTGTACATATACACATAGAACTGGATAAGCTTTTAGACATAAATATCCGTGTCTCTAAAACCAGGCCAGAGCTCCCAAGGAAACTAAAAACTTGTTTAATTTGTGCAAAATGACAAAAAGAGATGATCACCCAACAAAGCCAAATAAAACATGCAGAAATTACCAGCCAGAGGGGCCTTGATCCCTAAAAGGCATTAACGGGACTGTCACTGTTACAACAAAGCAGCATCCTCATTCAAAACATTTTCTTTGTTAATGACTTCCACCATTAGTAAAACCCTTTCACAGCTCTGTGGAAGAGTGTTTATACACGCACAGAGACATGTAACAGACCAAACACCTGACTGCTTCATTTTTTTTTTTCTAATCAAAGGAAGTTATATGTAATTTACAAGTTTTAAGACTGATGATAGGTGAAAGCTGTTTCCATATGGGAACAGAGAGATTTGTAACAGTGAAATGATATTTGCTTTACAACTGAAATTTTGCATTTCCCCTTGAAACTCTCTGGTTTACAAGCAAGAAAAATCTTTTCTCAGTCTTTTTCATCCTGGAATAGGACAATAAAAAATACCTGATTTCAAACACAATCATCATTTTAAAACTTACAGTACTTGAATGCATACACAGCAATGAAAAATTAAAATGCCCAAGTGTGCCAGCACATCTCCTAGGTAGGGTTATGGGGAGAACCCAGCTCCAGGCTCCTGGTTGCACCGGCACTTCACACACTTGACACCCTCTCACCGGGACAAAGCAGCTCTGCAAGCTGTCCCAGCCAGGCTGGCTGAAAGGGAAGAGCTCCCAAATGGACAGTGCACGGCCAAGGACTGTGCAAGGGCCCTTTCAGAAGGTCTGCAAGGACAGGGGCTGCTGCATCTGCTCTCACGTGTTACTGCACGTCCTCCGTTGCGCTGTCCCACCAACTCGGGGACACTTCTCACCTCCTCTCAGAGGACCTTGTCTCCCTGCTTAGCTGCGTGTTGATGATGTCACTGGGAATTAATGCTTTAAACAGTGAATTAAGCAACATAGCCTGCCAAAGACTCAGAGAAACACCAGTCCGAGCAGACCAGAACTCTTTGGCATTGTTCTCAATAACAAATTCAACTGCAAAATAAACTGGTGTCAAAACCAGACACGGTGTGGTGGCATCGGGAGGTAGCACGCTCGGCACTGGCATTCACATGACGCTGCCTCAGGATGCTTTATGGCAGTGACAGAGCGACAGGACTTCACAGCAGATGACAGACAGACGTCTTTTGTCTGGCCCCCTAAATCACTGGGCCGCTAATACCTGCTTCAGACTCTCAACTAAAAACAACATGCAGCCCGTACAAAAAATAAATTACCAGACCTGCAACAAAATGAAAATAACCGACTGCTTTCTGTCGAGGTTTCTCTTCGGCAATGGGGGCACGTGAGTCAACTCTCATGCACAGTTTGTTCTTCCCAGCCGATATTGGGCTAACTCCATCACAGACCCATCCAGCACTGCTGGGGCTACGGGAGTTCTTTATTTCCCGAGCTCTCTTCCCAAGGAACGTTTCTGGGGGACGGCGCCGCGCGGCTGTTCCCAGTCCGGCAGCGCTGGTCCCACCGCCCCGTCCCCTCCCTGCCGGGACGCCCGGGGCCCGGGCCCGGCACTCACCTATTCGGCCGAAGCTCTCCGACAAAGTTCTCCGCAACTTTTTCATCCTGCTGATCTTCTCGGCGGACTGCGAGTCGATCATGTCACACATCGGGGAGCGACCCCCCGCTCCCGCCGGCCGCCACCGCCGCTCGCCCGGCTCCGGGGGAGGCGCGGCCCCTCCGGCCCCGGGGCTGTCCCCACGCCCCGCGGAGCCCCGGGACAGCGCCGGTCCCGCCCGGGAAAGGAGAGCTACGCCGCGGCCGCGGCTGCCGCCGCCGCTGGAGCCGCTGGAGCCGCTGGAGCCGCTGGAGCTGCTGGGCTGCGCTCCGCCAGCGCCCCGCTCATCGCCCCGCGCCGCCGCTGCCCCGCGGCCGGAGCGGCAGCGCCGGGAGCGCCCAGGGACCGCCGCAGAGTCCGGGCAGGGCTGCGGGCGCCGGCGGCGGAGGGACGGACGGAGGGCGTGAGGAAGGGAGGGAGGGTGCGCTGAGAGAAAGGAGGAGGAGGAGCCTGGGCGGGCCGGGGAGCCCCGGGGAGGAAGGGCGGCGGCGGCGGGGGCGTGAGGGGGGCAGGCGGGGAGCGCTGGGGCCGGGCCGGGGGATGCGCGATGTGCGCGGCGCGGGGAGCGAGGGATGCGACGATTCCCGTCGGGAGCGCGAGGGATGCGGGCAGCGAGGGATGTGAGGGATGCGAGGGATGAGAGGGATGCGGCGATTCCCGTCGGGAGCGCTCGGGGCGGGGGCTGGGAAGGCGCTGGCCGTGGCTTTCGGGGAGCAGCGTGTCCGGCCGGCGCTGTCCGCGCCCCCGCCGCTGCACCGCGGTCTCCGGGGATCTCTGCGGTGCCCCGGGCCGGGCTGACCGAGGCTCGGCGGGGAAGGAGGCAGCCCAGGGCGGGCGGAGGGTGAGGGATGCTGCCCCAGCTGCTGCGGAGAAAAGGCTCGCTCCCCGAGAGAACCCGACCCGTCGAGTTGAAACTCGGGGTCCTCTCCCCGTGCGCCTCCAGGCACAGCCAGATAATGTGCATTCAAGTGCCTTAGCCTGCAACTTAATGAGTGTGGGAGCTTTTGATCTTGTTAACTCAATTGAACCAGCATTATTGAAAAATAAATCAGTTTAGCCCATCAAAATGAATGGTCGTGTCTAGTCCAAAGTATAAAGTAGGTACTTTTCGAGAACAATATGCTAGGTAAGATTTTAAAGCCCAGGTCTTTGTGGTTCAAATTGTATGTTAATGCGTGTTATCTGGTTAAAATGAACTTGGGTTTTATTGAGGATACCTAACACCATTTACTGGGATTAGACGGTGTCTAAGCTCAGTTTCAGATGCACATTTGTCTAGACAAGTGTTTAGATGAGTTGGGTTCAAGCCATCTGCAACTCTGTGCTCTGGGCTTGGGATTGAACCTTTCTAATGCAATGCAGCAGGGGTGGACAGTATGCAGTATCTTGAGGTGGAAATCTATTGCAATTATCTATTTTAATCTACTATGAGAAGAATGTGCATGTATCTCTTATGGCATAGAAGATAATGGGAGCTTGTCCTGCTGTATAGCAGTACAGTAGTGCTGTAAAATGTCTTATGTATAACCCTTGAATGTACAGACAGTTTGATAAAAAGGTTTTTGGAAGTGTGAATCCTCTTGACCCTGCTAACATCTTTGAAAAAGGAGCTAAAATGTCATTTTCAATGTTGGCTATGTCATGTTATGGAAGGGAATTGAGAAATGGTGGAAAATGGAACCTTGTAGAGAGCAGTGCAGGGAAAAGGAGGAGAAATAAAAATTAAGAAACAGACAAAGACACTAGAAGGAAAAAGGGAGGACACAAGTGCTTAAGGATGTTTAACTAAATAATTTTGAGAATATTTCATTTAAGTGCTTAATAATGGCTGATGGTTTGATCTTTGTCTGAAGCTGACTTTACTACCCCTGTTCTTAGTGGAGAGAAAAATGCCATCATCATAAATAAAATATTCTGGTCCAGGAGTTGAAACTGAGTTTAGCATCTGAGCCCTTTGCATTTTCTGTGTGCATCATTCACTCCAGGTAGCTCTGCTGTCTGGCTCAGACTTGTATCAATGCTGCTATAATTCAGTCCATTACTTGCTTTCAGCAATTAGGGATATAATTTCTGAGAGCTTCTTAGGAACCTGTAATTAACTGTGCTTAATTGATAGATGCTGTCTTACCCTAGATCCTAGCACCTAGTGAATTTGGAAAAATATTCTCTTTTTTCCTCCCTATTTCTAAGTAAACTATCACTTTATCACTTGTGAAGGACAAGTCTCTGCCAGGATACTACAGTCTTTCTTTCACAGAAAAACAAGCAACCCAAAATTTCTGAGAAGCATCTGGCTTTGCAGCTGCTTGGGAATAATCTACAAGCATATGTCAGGGTCTTTTAAATCAATGAAAATTTTGCCTAAATTAGACACTAGTGTGGTGCCAAGTGAGAGAAACCCAGGTCTTGTCTTCTGGAAATTGTACAACCTCAGGATGCAGAATGTTACACAGACTTTCTCCATCAGAGGAAGGACAAGCTTCCAGCTGTGCACAGATTCTCCAACTGCACCCTACAATTTGTGTCATTCTTCCCACCGTGGTCTTTATTTGGCAGAAATATTTCTGTGAAAGTCCTTCTTTGTTCTCTCCCCAGCCCAAACCTCTTCTGTTTCCAAGGGCTACTGTATTGAAAATTCATTGAATTCAGGAATGTGGAATCACTTCTGTAGCTTTGATCAACCTCATAAGCTGGTAGTTCTTATTTCTTGTCTCTGTATTTCCATCACCCATCTCAGGAAACCAGTAAAGCAGAAACACCCAATTAACAAACCACAGAGATAGCAGCTACTCTGATGATGGTGCTTTGCTTCCTTGTAGGTACAGGATTTCAGCTCTGTTTTAAGTCTTTCAATTTGTGGCATAAAAAAATTTGCATGAAAAACATACAAAATGATGTTGTTTGCTCCCTTCTTCTGCAAGCCTTTACCATGTTAAAGCATGTTTGCATTTAATGGGGTATCTGTTTTATGAAAAGCCAGGCACATTATTTACAGCACCTTTTCTTACATCAACTTTCCAAAGAAACACCCTAAACAAAAACTGCTTGCAGTTTCTTTATGACCCAAGCATCTCCTTTCCTGGCTTTGGTAAGAATTCAGTACAAACCCTGGCCTCTGCTGCTGACACTGAGTCATGCTGAATCACTCTGCAAATGTAAGTATTATCAAGTGCAGGAAAAATAGTTGCCAAGATATCACTTGCAAGTTGGACAAGGGGAAACCTTCACCTCAGTGCATCATGCAAGCCAGGAGCCTCGTGTTTCAATGTCTCACGCTGAGGTGTGGGTTATTCCTGAAGAAGGGGAGAGAGCAGGACTGGCAGTTTGTCCATTATTGTGTAAAAGAACATATTGTTTGGAGCTGGAAGCAGCGTGGTCAGGGCCTGGAGCACAGGGTGTGCCAGCAGTCTCCTTGCTGCAGATGGAGCAGCCACAGCCGTGCTGTTCCTTTCTTGCAGGGTAAGATGAAACAACAGAAAAATAAACCCATGGTGTATGGTGCAGGTGGTGGCTTGGGGTGTAACAGAGATCTGTGCACTCTCCAGGTCTCAGGGCATTTGCTGTTGATTTTATGGGGTAATTTTATGTGGTCTGAGCCCTGTCTCGACCCCAGTGTTTGTCGTGTGTCCCCCCAGCCCCGACCCTGTAACACTTCTTAGGGACTCTTGAAAGGCAGTGTGCTTAAGTTACATTCCTGGGCCAAGTGTTTGAATTTCAGGAGCCTTACGAGCACATAAACAAGCAGTGTGTGTTTGTGGAAGAGGTAGTTAATGCCATTGATTTGGTGTGTTATGTGGGCAGACTAAAACCTTGGTCTGTTGGAGGAAAGCTGTAAAGCTCTCCAGGGAGATGAAACAGTCCGTGTAACTTCTCTGGGGACACCACTGTCTTGTCAGGCCTTCTGCTGCCAGTATAAAGTAGATTTTCATAAATCTCTCTGTCTGGAGACACTCTGCATTAGGCCAGTCTGCTCACCTTGAAAAGATCTCTGCTGCAGTGTCTGGGACCTGAGTGCTTGGAGCTGTGCTGCTTGTTAACACACAGCAATCCTTTCGTGACCCTCCAGTGATGAAGATGGATGTACAGTCACATAACACACCCCCCTCCTCTTCCCCCCTCCCCCAGTCTCACTTTCACTTGTCCTCTAATAATACTCAGTCCAAGATGACTATTATCTGAAGAGAAAGCCAGGCTCTGCTAACACAAATGGTGCCGTATCCTTAGGGACACGACCTTTAAGCTCTGCTAGCAAAATGCATTAGTGACAAAAATTAAACTTCAGCAATAGCAGAACAGTACGTGTGTAATCTGTATCCACATCATAACTTGATCCCACAAAAAGTTCTCAGAGCTGGTGTATTTTATGTTGCTTTATTGGTGATTATCGTTAAATCCCAGTTTTTATCCACCTGTGGAGTTTTCTCCTTGTTGCTATTCCATGCAGCCCTGCTGATAAACAGAGGGCACACAGGCACAAGTATTGCCTCTCCAGCCTGGCTGCTATTCCCAAAACCTGCTCTTTGGGGTAAGAAGGGATGAGTAAAGGTTCACACACATGGTTCCAAAGGCACAACAGGCAGAAAGTGTTTTTCTTGCTGCCTTATATCCAACTGCTGATTAGAGGTGACCTGCTGAGCCACCCGTGGTTTTTCACCTCTAGTACCCTCTCGTGGTCACTTTATTTCATGTATTAACATATGGGGTCACTTGTTTTCTGTTTCATTCTTACTTTACAACATCACATCAGGGGTTAAATGGCTGCAAGTGAAACATAACATCTTTAACCTTGGTGTAGTTCCTGTCCCTGTTAAGCAGCTTCCTTGTGGTGTTTGTGAGCAGGTAATTTCCCAGGAAGGTATGGATTCTTTTTGGCTTGGCCATCACACCAAGTTGTGGGTTAACAGGCAGCTGAGCATTGCACATCTGCTTACTCACATCCACAGAATGGAAAAGTTAGAGTAAACACAAGAAAACTCACGGGTTGATAATTTTATAAGCAAAGAAGTGGAATGAGAAAGAAAACAAAAGATAAGCAACACAAAGGCAATCACTTGGCACCTCCCCCACAGTGATGCCCAGCCTGCTCCTGAGGCAAAAAACACCTGGCCTATCTAAACTCCTCTTTACTGCATTGCTGAACATATTGTTACATGGCATGAAATATTGCTTTGGACAGTTTGGGTTGTATCTGCTTGTATTCCCTCCCCACCTCTTGTGGACCCCAATCTATTCACTGGTTGGGGAGCAGGAGAAACAGAGGCAACCTTGATGCTGTACAGACACTGCCCAGCTATAAAAAGAGTCTATACAGCAGCATTGTTTTGGTCACAAATCCAAAACACAGCATCGTAGGAGCTGCCATGAAGAGAATTAACTCCATCCCGGACCTAGTACACACAGAGCAGGAAAATCACAGTGAGGATACAGTGTGCAGAAAAAAATACATATTAATAACAATGTATCAGAAACCCACACACTTCAAACTAACAAAGTAGCATAATTGTTATGAACTGAAATCTTTTACAATATATACTTTGTATAAATGGTGTCACCTCAGAGATTCTGCTGGGCGGGTATAGGTAGGTTAGGTTTGCAGGAATAGGCTGAGGTGCTTTCCAGTTTAAAATCACCTGGCTACCTAGCAACATAGCATTGATACTGAATGTTGTTCCTGTAAAATAAGTGGAAAAACCTTTCAATGAGCTCATTTTCTTATGCCATCTTGATAAAAGTCTAGTGAAAGGGAAAATGGTATTTAACATGCAATGGCCCCAACCATCGTGATTTTAGATCCCAGTGTTCTGAAGTCACTTAAACATTCAGCAAATGCTCATGATGAAAATGATGCAAAATGAAACAGCAGGAGGACTGAGGTTGATTCACTTAGATGCACTAACAAAGCATGTGTGCATCATGTCATTTTATCATAAACACTGAATAAAGGGTGTTTACTGTAACAACACACATTTTCTTTGCAGCAAAATCTCATCTGCACTGTAGCATTATTTGTGCAACTCAGAAGTCTGTGCCTCTACACAAACAAAGCCCAACTGATTTGGGCTGGGAAAATATGATAATTGGCATACACAGCCTGGGGAAATTTCTTATGGGCAAGGGTCCTCTTGTGGGTAACCCATAATTGTGAAAACACATAGGCACACAATGCCAGTTGATTCTAGGTGTGAATATTTAAGCACTACGTGCAAAATTAAAAACCCATATACTGATATCACTTGGAAACAAGCTTGAAATATTAACCCTACTTTATTTCTAAGATATCCCAACTTTTTCTTGCTCTGCTTTTAGATTTTTCCCCATTTCTTAACTAGTAAAATCACTTGCAATGACTATTAAGGGAGCTGGATTCCATTTACTCATATTTCTCTTTACTTTTTTAGACTGCTTGAATCTGTAGGACAGAGTGTAATGGGAATGTTATCTCTCTGTGGAGAGAGAAACTCTCCCTCAAAAATAATACAAAAATTTGCAGTATTATACATAAAAGGCTGCTTTGTCAAAATGGAGATCTGTCCCCTTAACATGAAAATCTGGATGGACTTCAGGCATGCAGGAAAACATTGCTTGTTCTTTCTGCTCAGTTCTATCCCAAAATCAGCACCTAAGGCACTTAAAAACAGTCCAGCCCACATGGCACCCTGCTGAGGGAAGGTTTCAGAACCTGTATCCTACAGCTTTATTTAGTTCCTATCACTGTGGTAACGAAGTACTGCACAAATTAAGTGCCACAAATTCACAGCTGAATACTATCCCTCACTACCAGCTTGTTGGTCTTCACAGGGTCAGCACAAATGAGTGCTCCTGATCTCCCAGTCCAGGTCTTTCCTGCAGTGCAGTAGCAGTATAGCTCAGGTTGCCATTTAGGGGGCTTCTACACTGATAAGGAGCCACTCAGAAGTGATGTTTGCAGGTAGTGCAGGTATGGTCTCTGCACAGAAGGGCTGCAGTCAAAAATTTACAATGGAGAAGGCCACAGTAAATGTGACAGTTGAAGGATGGCAGCACCCATCACCTGCAAAATGAGTCAAAAGCATAAGAAACAGCAAATTGGCCACTATTGCATATAACTCCCAGGAAATCTGTGATTTTGAGAAAGATGAAAGGGAGGCTTTGTGTTTGTTTAAAGCACTGCTTCCAGGAGTTAGGGGGGAAAGCATAAAGAGATTTTAAGGAAAATTCAATTGAAGAAGAGCTGGAAACACTAATTAAAGGCAGGGGTTTGTGCCACTGCAGAACCTGGGAAGTGCAAAGATTTATGTAATTAGGAGTTTTAAAAGGAAATAAAAGGTGGGGGTGTTCAATGCAGCAGAAGGTGGAGAGGCAGCAGAAAGAAACAGGATGATAAGCTGGAAAGATGACCTATAAAACAGATTTTGGAAGGTGGATAAAGAACCTTTGTCAAAACTGAAGATTAGGAGCTTGTGGCAGGCAGCCTGTGATATGAAGAGAATTTTAGTTCCATGAAGAAAGAACAAAAATCACTCTGGACAAAAGGAGCTGCCAGATTAAAAGTGCCTGGACCTGTGTGAAAATTAGATGGGACAATTTCCTCCATTTAGTTTTAAAATAATGTATGAAGTAAATGCTAAAAGGTGAGACCTCCTGCAAAATTAGGAGGAGAAAAGCCCAGGTTATTGTAATAAATTTGTGGTGATCTCCAGGCACACCAACTAATTACAGCACTTGTGACAGTCTCGTCAGGACTGTGTTGGGAGAATTTGAGATGCTGACCTGTAAGCCAGTGAAAAGGCAAGTTATTTTAATGAAATGTTGTTCATAGAAACTAGCTAGAAACAAGTCAGAGCAGAGAGCATCTGCATTAGATTTAGTGGCACCTTCATTCAGTTCACTCCTGTGGGCTGAGCTACCCAGAGTCTGTTCCATGCATTGCCTGAGCACTGTTTGAGCAGTGCTGCACTGCAACTGCTCCCACTGGGATTCCACTGCCTCTTGGAAGCATTGTGTGGAAAACATACAGCTCTCCAAAGGTGATGGAAAATGGGATCATGAGCAAATGTTGTTTGCATGGTGCCAATAACACTGGGCTGTGGGTTCAATCCCCATTCACTGAAAAGCTGGACTTGATGATCCTTGTGGGTCCCTTCCAACTCAGAATATTCTGTGACTGTGATTCTGTGAGATGTGCTGGATGGAGGGAGGGAGGGAGGGAGTGCAGCCTCTTGGACACTTGCATTTCTGAGGTACCAGAATGGAAGGAGGCACAACAGAGGGTGAAATGATGATATGAAGAGAAAGGCAGTGGACTGGCATGATCCAGCTGGACACACAAGAGGAGTTAACAGAGAAGCAGGTTCAGATCTGAGCAGAAGGAAGTCAGACACAGAGAGAAAGACCTTGGAGTCATCCCTGCAAAACTTGTAACCAGAACTACACAAGGGCTGCAGAATTTAATGGTTAGAGGTCTTAGTACCCCATAACAAATTAATTATTGTTGTTGGTCTACATGTAAACACGGATTATTACAAGATAAGTCTGCTTGCATCAGTAATGAATTGATCCCAAAACACATGCAATATTGCAACTAACTAGATTCAGCATTTGCATCCTTTGGTTATGTATCTTACTGAGGATTTAAATATCACATTTGAAAACCCATGGATTTCAAGCCTGGGATACATTCATGTCTGCTAACCTGAAATTTGAAATTAAGTACCTAACCCCTTCATCTAATTGATGAAAATAAGAAGTTGATTCACATTCTTATTTTTATTTCCAAGTTTATATAATAAAAATTCACTGCTCACAAGCTACACTAGCAGAACTTCATTTACTTGTACAGAAATTTCCAGAATATATATTTATGTTTCTCCTTTATAAGGAGAAGCAAATAAAATGTGGTAAAATGAACAGGACTTTCAGTGTGGTTCTCCAGTAAAAGGCTAAAAAGCAAATAATCCCACATTACTTGCTAAAGTATTTACAATATATCTGAAATTTCTCTTGAAGTTGCAGCCATCCAGAATGGATGTGTCTTTAAGATTTATAAAAAGTGATACACAATATAAATAAGTGCATATACCCAGGGGGAAAGGCCCCTGAGGAGTGATTCAGAAGACAAATTCACTGCAAAGTAATTTTTTTTTTCTGGTGAAAGCTTCACTTGGCAGTCCCTGCTAAGAAAAATCTCTTTCAGAAAAAAAGTTTGTGAGTGATACAGTACTAAGGAAAGCCCTTGATAATTCCAGCTTCTTGAGTTCACAAAACAAGGTTCTCATAATTGCATGTGGTGCTCCAAGCATCCCAAAGGAGGTGACACTAAGCCCTCATTCCTCCACACTAATTAAAGCAAAAAAAATCTCTATTGTTTTAGACCCATCTTTTCACCTAGTGCCTCCAGTTCATATATAGCTACTTTGCCATAGAAGAACCTTATGCTGATTGAAAATATTTCAGGCAATTTCTCAGTTGTTGTTGAGATCAAGAAGGGGGAAAATGGAAAGCCAGTAAATCAGAATAGCTGATGTTGTCACATCTTGTTGTTACAAGAAGCTCCTTGTAACAAAAGCAACAGCAGAGAAAAGACACTATCAACCAGAAGAGAAGGGATCATATTCTGAATATTCTTCAGGATAAAACAAGTTAGGAGGTATAGGACAGGGTCATTCAAGGAACAGGCAGATATCCAAAGCTGCATCAGAATGAAGGAAGGAACCCCTCAGATGTAATATGTACCTCTTGGGTAACTTCTTACCATTCATTTACTGCATGACAGAGTCACTCTTCGTGCCATCTCCCTCTAGAATCTGGGTCATTTTGAACTTTCAAACCAGCAGCATTGTAGTGCCCAACCATCCCCATAAACCAGATCCTTCTCCACCGGGCTCCAAGGCACAGCAACCAAAGACCTCCTGCTGCTCCCACAGGATTCATTGGATTCTGCAGCTCCAGGTACTGTACAGAGACAAACATTTTCTGTCATTTAACTGAGTCCAGTGTTGGATGGTGTCTAAATTTGATTTTTTTATTGTTTATTGCTTCCACAGCATGACCCTATTTTTTTTCAACTTTTGCACCAAGGATTAGAGGTTGGCCTTGGAAAGTGATAGCCAGTGACCTAGAAGGACTTTCTGTGGTGCAGTGTTATCCAAAGATTATCTTTCCAAATAAACAACTCAGCTGCTGTGATTCATGGTCTGTGTTTGATGTCAACAAGAACACTGGTACCAGCAATGACAAACAGCTCAGGCTGCTTCTAGCTTTCTGCCCAGCTGAGCAGCTCTCATGATGAGCAAATGAGAGCAGTTTGGTATCACACATCTTCAGGGAATAACTTGAAGAGAAGACTTGATTTACTGGGTGCAAAATGTATTAAAAAGATACCTGACACCATTTTTGCTGCAAGCCTCAGTTCCCAAGTTATGCTCCTTGCTGCTTCAGCATTCTCCTTCATTAGGTGTCTTTTGTCTGACTTAATTTGGCTGAAGCCATGTACCTGTATTTTAGAATAAGAGTCTATCAGGTAATGCAACTAGGGAATAAAAGGAAAAATGCATTTTTAATTTATTTGGTGTACTGAAAAGAATGTCAGGAAGGAAATTTGTAACAAAAGACAGTTTTATGGCTCCTTTTCTTGCTTCACAATGTGATCTAATTATGTACTTGTTCAAATGACAGTTCCCTCGTGATTCTCATTTAAGAGAACTGCTAACCAATGGAATGATCAAAACCAACACTGTAGAACAATTCCATCATATTCAGGATAGAAGTCCATCACAGGGCTGTCTGATCACCAGATTTGCTGGTGTCTAGCCTGAGGGCATTAAATACCTTCTCTGACTGACACATTTATGTCTTTTTGCAGAGTCTGTCTATTCATGTTTTCCAAAGTTTAAAAACCTGTTCTTCTTGGGGAAAAAAAAAAAAAAATCCTTCCTCATGAATGAAAATTAAGCCAGCACCATGGTTTTCTTCCAGGTTCAAGCACCCTGGTAGTGCAGCCAGGCTGTGGGCACAGCTGGAGCATCCCTGCATGGCTGTGATCCAGCACTGGGGCTTGTGTGCCTGCCCTAGGATGGCAAATAGAGAACACTGGCTCGAGTCCATAGATGGCAAAACTCACCTTTGAGTGTAGGTGAGCAACAGAAATCGGAGGGTTTATTTATCCCTCTACTCCCCCAAGGGTTTGTGAACTCTCTGTTTATCCTCTGAGGGAGAGGGCTTCAGTGTTTGTGTTGCCAAATTCAGCAATATATGTCTGAGAACATCACTGACTTCCTGTACTCTTCCAAATGAAAGCAAAGAGATTTCTATCTTCCTCTGTTTAAATCTGATTTATGATACAGTTTAACAAAGGATCTGGTAGCATTTTAAATTCCCTGTGAATGTGAAAACAAGTAAGAGCCTAAATTCTTGTAATTCTGTGTTCTTTTTAATTCCAGTCTGAAAAACTACACTGATAACATACTAGATAGATAACATTTTTAATTTATTCATTACATTCTGATAATTTTTCATATAAGTAATTACATCAATAAATTCGGCATAGTCCTTTGAAGTTCTATTTAGAAAGTACCATGTTATCTGCATGTAATAAACCTCATATATCTACCCTCCCTCTTCTACTATCATGTCTAGTGACTACTATTACAAGCTTTTTAAAATATTCCTCTGCTCAGCTTAATAGGGATTTTTACAGTATCATTACACATTCTAATTGGGCAATTAGGGGTTTTGTGCCACTAATCGAAATGCAGGGCGAGTCACTGAACTAGTGCAAGCTATGTAAAAAGAAATGAGCTGAAAGGACAGTGACAGATTTACCTACACAGAGTGACAAAACCCAGAGCCAAGTGTCAGGCACTGCTGCCACTACAGCCCAGAGCAAAGCCCCTGAACAAAGTGCCTCTGGTTAAAAATTCACCCATGGAAAAAAGGATTCTCCAAATTTCTGTGAAGATGGGTTTGTACCGCCCCTCACTACTATTTTGATTTTGAGGCCCAAACCCCCTTGTGCTAGAGGATTTCCTGCATCCAACCATTTTAGTGCCTGTTTTGGAATACCTTCAGCCTGGGCAGCTTTGGCTAACCAACATATTCTATGTTTGATGAGGGGACAAACTCATCAGCATTGAGCATTGGAATAATCTTGAATTCTATTTTTTCACATTCATAGCCCCATATTAGAGCATTAAACATCCTCTTCATCTGACCTAGGGGTCCATATGAATGTTTGGTAAGCTTTAGTGGGAAAATATTAACTTATTTTTGTAATATCAAGCACATTGCAGTCTGATGAAGCTGGTGCTTCTGATATTCCTAGGACATGGGCATTTAATAAAGACAAGAGTCATCATGGCTGAGGGGTTCTTCCTTAGGAATATATTCCTATGTTGATCTTTTTGTTATTAGAAACATGACGTTTTTCATATTATTTTCCTCACAGAAGGAATAGCAATTTTGAAAACAGGGGAAGTGGAGATGGGCTTGGATCCTGATTACCTCAGGCTAATTTGGGAATTTCCCCCTTAGAAGTCAGTCTATTTGATCCTACTGACTCAAATTCACCATATGTCAACCTACACCCAGTTTTAGTCCTGTGAATCAACTTAATTTTGAGGACATTCTGAGCACCAAAATTAAGTCTGTGTTTCAGCAGGAGCTACTCAGAGCACTAGCTAGTCATGACTTCAGCAACCCAGGACAGATATTCAGTCTCTTAAAAATGGTTTGAAAAACACTCTAAATGTCTTTATTCTTTGCTATTCAGGTGTGAAGCAACCTTGCAGCAGCAAGGGACACTCAGAAGGATGACACTGCTGAGCTGACATTTGGATCTTTGTGAAAATTCCATCAGACCAACAGTAACCCTTGAGGGAAAACTTGGGAATATCACTGAGACCAGGAAGACTAAAACCCAGAAGTTGTACCTTATAATCCACTGCATCTGATCTCCACTGGTGAGTACTGAAGAATGGAAATGCTTTTCCAGACCACAAACTGTGTCAGGAGCCCACTCTGCACATGGTATTGCATCTGTGGAGAGGCCTGAACCAGTCATATCTTCACCAGCTTGCCCAGAAATGCAGCCATGCCAAAATGCAAATTCCATGTGCTTCCACTTGCCTTGCAACTGCAATGAAAGCAATGTAGCCATACCAGCAACTGTGTCCCAGGAATGAGCTGAGTCTTTGTCCTGCTGGCTCTGGCTGTGTGCTGTTCAAATAAAGCATCAAAGCACTGTATTAGTCTGTTGCAACAATTTCAGCTCTGCCACAAACCATATTTTTTAAAATAAGCTACTCAGTGATGGTAAAAAAATTATTAGGAGTCAAATGGATTTTCCCTGGATTTCACTATCACCTTCTTACAACCCAGGAGGAAGAATTTCTCTTTGCAGATGCCATGCTGACTCTTTTCCACAGCAGGCTCAATTGTCCAGGGTAACTGATCTGAATTCACACTGTAGTGATCTAGGTTATTGGAGTTTCAAGAATATATGTGAAGAAGAAAGCAGCCTTAAAAGAAAACTATGGTACTGCAATACAAGAGGCAAAATAGTCTTGGAGATAACCACCTTGAAATGTTGCAAATCCTCTTTTGCCAGGACTGAGAACTTAAGTAATCTGATAACAAGAATTGTGTTATTAATAAAAAGGAAAAAGAAATAACGAAACAAAATAATGGGAACTTAAAGGACTCTCCTTGAGGGCAAGAGTGGTATGTGTGTGTGATTACTGAATTGATGCATGGGAAATGAGTAACTAGGGCTGGTCTGGGAACACCAAGTGCCAGATACTATTTCAAGCCAGGTGACCATAAGGGGTATACAAAACATTGCCCTTGGGATGCAGGTCAGAGAAGTATTGAGCTCAGTAACTGTGACAGAAACAGTGGTATGAAAATCCACATCAACTTTTTTCCTAATCCTTTTTGCCATGCTGCTACTTGACAACTCCTTGCAGAGATTGGAAGGTCAAATTAAAAAGAAAAACAAAACCAAAAAAAAATAACTGCCAAGTCTCTGGACCAACTGTAAATATCTTTATCTTCTTTCTGCATCTTACTTCAGCATGTTAATACACAAACAGATTCAAACTTAGAGGGTTCTCAAAGTGACTTTGCTTAGTCTATCACCCATTTATCTGCCATGCCAGCACTTGACTCAAAGTGACAGCTCAAAAACTCTGCCCTCTATTACTTTTTCTTGTTTAAAAGCAATTGCTATATCAGCAAGAGAGAAGTCACTCCATTTGATTAATAATACATACTGATGGTCAAGACATTCAGTCAGAAAACTGATAAATTGTTAAGCTGCTAAAATCCACCTGCAGATTTCTTTAGGTCTAGACTTACCTTCTGACCTTCCCACTTTGTGGAAGCTCGCTTAAGACATCACTAAATATTTTCTCTGTAAACTATGTAAAATAGGAAAAAGGAAAGTTTTAGATTTTCATACAGCCTTCTTATAAACAAACACTAAGCCTGGTTATTGATGCAGCAAGTGAATCAACCTGGGAATTTCTGATGTAAGAATACAGTGTAGTTGCATATTTTTACTTCTATTAAAGATGACAGGACATAACAAAATACAAACATGCAAATCTCATCAAAGTTGTGCAAAAGAGAACACCATTTGTGGATCCCTTCTGTACTGTTTTTCCACTATTTTCCTTTTGCCTCCTTTCATGACTCACAACTTTTCTTGTTTGTGGATTCACTACTTGCCTAGCCTTCACCACTTCACCATGGCTTAAAACAGCAACCAAGGAGTCAAAGTGGAAAAAAGACTTTTGTTCTCATCACTGACATTTAACATCTCTTGTAGGAACTCAGCATCAGAAAAGAAAGCAGAGTTTGCTGTTTTGGCAACTAAGGTGTGTTGTTGAGAATGAGCACATGAACCCACATGTGACAATCCTAGCCAAGAAACTAATGCTGAATTATAGAATACATATATTTATATATATAGAACTCTGAGCTTGAGAGCCAATGTACACTTCTACATATTTAAACATTTAATCCTCTCATGCCAAATCCAAAGCCTTAATGATTCCACAAAAAAAGACTAAATGTATTTGCTCAGCCAGATATTGAGTGTAAACCACATGAAGCCATTAAAATAAACACTGGTTTTTAATGTTATTTGAATGTATCAGAGTGATGACCCTTTCTGGATGAAGGAGCTTTTGAGGAATGGTCTTAGAGAAGTCTGTCAATTGCCACCAAGCAGAAACACAACTTTAGGAATACTCAGGAGATATTTTCAGTCCTGACATGTCACTTTCTACATACTTTTGACAAGTTCCTTCCTCTCTGCCCTTCAAGTGGCTGTTGTAGCACCCACAGAAAGGATAAATCAATCAACAGCAAGCTTGGTTGCTGCATTTGGAAAGATGAGAGCCTATGTGAGCTTTGAAAAGCTTTCACCCATGTAACCTCCCCAGCCCATGATTTGAAGCACAGGGGCAATCAGATGCTGGCTGATTAGAACCCCAAAACCAAAGATGATAAAGCTCAGACTGAGGCAGGCACTGTGGGAACAGTCACATGCAATCACTGCCAACTTCACTGTCTCCCCAGACCACTGACCTGCCCTCCCCCCATCACTTCTTCACAAAGTGTCTTTCATCCTCTCTGTTCCTGTTTGGCCCCTGACACTCAGAAAGACAGCAAGAGAAGTATCCTAGCTGTTTCTGTCCCCTTTTTTTCTGGACTGGCCGCATGTTCAGCAGCTCAGCCAGGGCATCCTAGAGTTGCAAAGTAACTGGCACACAGCCCAGAGCCACTCCTGGTGCCCCTGCTTGGCATAACAAGAAACTTGGAAAGGATACATGGTAAAATCTATGTATGGGAGTCTGAAACAAAGATACCCTGAAAAAAAAAAACTTGACCATTTTCCAAAACTACTTTTGTACATCTACTTAATAATCAAGTAACAATTAAGAAAGACATGGTACAGACAACTACATAGAGTCATATCAAATCCAAGATTTCTCAAGTGGCAAAAGTGTTCCTGCATTAAGTTAAAACAACATGCTTAAATTTTCCAAAATTTTCTTCACTTACATAAATTATATCCAGCAATATCAGTCTCAAACCTGTCCCATTTGAGATTTGAGTACTGCAATTGTATTATTCTATTCTGTGAAAAGATAAACACAAATTTTAATTTTTTCACTTCCCAGACTGTTCTTTTCAGACAGCAATACCTTCAGTACAAAAATCAACAAGCAATAACCACTAAAAGTGTAATTACAGAGGAAAGGGAATAGATTTTGAATAAAGAGGAAATCAGAAAAACACAATAAACAGATACAGCTCTCAGGATTAGGTTATGCTGTTTCCCTACTTTTGTTATTATATTGCATACCTTCTGTTTCTTTTGTTGAAAAAGTGTGGAGGAGGGGAAGCTCACACCAAAGATGATAAATGCCTTTGTTCATACACCTGAGAAACAAAGATACTACCACACCTCTTTCTACAGCTGTTTTCCAATTACTTGTGGCTACATTGAAATACAAAGGCGAGTAATCCTTCTCCTGGTAAGGCAAAGTAAGAAACGGTGACATACAGAAAAGCAGAGAAGGTAATTAATATAATGAAATATGGGTATTTCCCATCCAATTATTTGCTTCAATGAACACAGAAAAGAAAGGTTAAATAATCTGAAAAGTCTGGGGATTTTGTGAAGATTTTTGCATTTTCTATTAAGCTCTAAGGCTGGCATCCACAATAGTCTTAATTAAATTAATAGTCTTAACTGTGTAAGCAAAAATATACCACATTCAATGTCCAGCTTAACATTTTGTATAAACTACAGAACTGAAGTTAAGGCTTAACATAAGGTAACTCTGACCACAGTCATTGCCTTCTTATGTTCACAACTGTGACTTAAAAATGTCAATTCTCCTGTTCACTTTTCTCAAAATATTTTGGTTCTTCAAGTACTTTACCATCTTTGAAATTGTAAAAAAGGTTGTCCCTCCTCCCCTTTTTGATAGAATACATGACAGCCCTCCGTACATTGTAGCAGGTGCTGAAGAAAAATGCTTTTCTATTAAGTCAAGAATGTCACTACTTGGGTCGTGAGACAGCAGACAGACCTTCATCATTTTTGCAGTTATCTCCAGGGAAAACCATCAGCATGTTTCATTTCCACACTATCAACTCACTCTTATCATAGACCATCATTCTTCTAAGACAGGCATTTGAATAGTACTTCAGATTTGACAATGGCTGACAGAAAAAGAAACATGAAATTAAACACAGTGCCTACTAATAAAGCACTAAATATGAATTAAAGAAAAAAGGAAAAAGAAAAAACAGACCAGTATTTCATTAACATCAATTACAATACAGATTCAGAAACTGGGAAACCTATTTTTATATAAATTCCTGAAAAACTATACAAAATAGTTTCCAGAAGTAAAGCCAGTGAAAGAACACTGTACCAAAACCAGTGATAAATGTTATTTACTAAACCTAAGCAGAGGCAGGTTCTTTGACACTGCAAAGATTGGCAATTCCCATCCCCAGCCACAGGCATGTTCTAATTCCTGCCACAGACAACTGGCAAAAATGCATCTTTTTCCCTCTCTGAAGTCACACTTGTTAACTTCTTTCAAACCAAGGTAATTTAAAACAGTATGGAACAACAGAAGTAAACAGAATCATATTCAAGATGTTAAAGAGTTTATTTTAGGAATGTGGACAAAAATAACACAAACATTTTCAATACTGTACATTTGTTTAACAGATAAACAGTAAGGGAGGTGATTTAAAGTATATAGGATAAATGGGAATATGCAATTACACTGGGAGGACAGAAGAGCTCTTTGCCTGTCACATCATACTGGTAAGCTACTAAAAGTGCTCAAGGAAACACCTCTATGAAAAGAAAGACAGGAAATAAATCACATTATGGAAATATAAAAAGAACAATAAAAAGTTAAAAAAAATACTGCCTTCTTACTGTACTGGCTCTGGGAGGGAATGAGGTAACTTTCTTCACAGCAGCCCTTATGGTGCTGCTTTGCTTTGGATTTGTGGCAAGAACAGTGCTGGTAAGACACCAGTGCTTTGGCTTTTGCTGAGCATTGCTTGCACAGCATCAAGGTTTCATTTTTCCCCCACTCTGCCTGCTCCAGCAACTAGGCCAGAGATGAGCAAAGATCTGGGAGAGGACACAGTTGGCACAGCTGGCCAAAATTTACCCAAACTGACCCTTTTACAGGCTCAACAAGAAAACTGGAGGGGAGGCTGGGCAGAGGTCCACTTCTGGGAGATGGCAATTGCCTTTGCAGAATTTGTTCCCTCTACCCTCCTTCCCTTCACTCACTGTGCCTTTATCTCAACCCTTGGCTGTTCCCATTCTCTCCTGCATCCCCTCGAGGGAGGGAAGAAGCAGCTGGGCAGTGCTTAAGCTGCTGGCCAGGGTCAGCCCTGGTAAACTGCACAATCTGGGCAACTTCCTACTTTTTATTTTACAATATACATTAAGTTTGTAGAAGAAAGTGTTCACACAGACTGATGTTTCTTAAATTAGGAACACAACTATGTTTGTTTCAAGATCAACCTTCTTGCAATTTTGCTAACTGGTTTCTTTTTCACATCAGTATTTATTCAAAGTACCCATTAACGTTCCCACAACTGAATTTAATTATTCAGAGACAAATATGCTCCTCTCTGTCAACCCTTACACATTACACTCTTGGAAGATGCTTTTCCAGGCCAAAAAGGCCTCCACCCACAAGAATGTACATGATTCATTTTCCATCAACTATTTCTGCTATGTGGAGCTGTGCTTCCATGTTGCTTTTTGTTATAAATAAAAAAATCTTTTTATTTAGGAATATGCTAGTAACTGCTTGAACTGGCAGTTACGACTGAACTCAAACACACTATTGTGACTATTAACCATCTAAGTCAAGTAATAAAATAGAGATTTAAGAAGAGGAAAGATAAACAACAAACTTCATTGAACATTTCAACAACAAAAAACATTCATAAAAAATTAGTTTTATACATGTAGGAGATAGAAACATGTTATTTCAGAAAGTCTTTATCTGCTTCTAGTTTTACAACCAGACTTTGGAGAGAAAAAAACAAAAGTGAAAGAGCACAAAGGGCAAATGAAAACAAACTTTCTGGATTCTGGAGGTACAGCTCTTGTGGAAGGTGTTAATCTTTATTCATTCTCAAATCTGCTGTAGGGGTTATCAGAATCCTGGAGAAGACCTGTAAAACAAAACGGGACTATAGTTATAATTTTCCTTTTACAGAAAAACTTTGAGTTACTGACTTCACTGCAACAGGCACTGTATGTAACAAATCCAAAAGGCAATTCTTGTAATAGTTGCTCTATTACCTAGACACTCAAGTATTATAATAAATTGGAAGTGTTCTTAAGCACTCTTATTTCTCAGGCAAGTATTTAATAATTTAGCATGGAGAGAACATTTCTCTATGAAAAATTATTACAGAAAGAAAACACTTCTCATCTGTGAGGTATACCACAAAAAATGCATTTGTGAGATTCAAGTTGACAAAAATCTAAGTATAGAGATGTTTCAAGAAGAACAGATTTCAAGTGGCCAGTTTATAAATGCAAGTGACTGTAAGATCATCATCCTTTTAAAATATAAGATGCTGCTACTTTGACTTAGTTCTACTTCAATTATACCCAACCATCTGTCACATTCAGCCACTTACAGCTTTCTACAGGACAATAATCTCTAAGAAAAAATGAAGATCACTTCTTACGTGCACTAAAACCTCCAGGGACCAGAACAAGAGCATCACTTAATCCAAGCTGCAGTATGTTTCCCTCACAAAGATTCTTAATGACTTTACACTAAAATACTGTCACAGAAAGCACTGCAAAGCCCTCCAATTATGCTGAGTGCTTGGATATGCAGAGCATCCTCTGTATGGGTTAACTGAGCAATTGCAGCTCCACACAAATTATTTCAAAGAGATTTTAAACCACACTTTAAACCTGGGGTAGGCAGAAGACTGAAAATAAAGGAGTTCTGTAAGAGTCCAGAGGCTGACCTTATGTTGTGAAAGGACAGAATACTATTGCTATCTTTCCTGCCAAGATTTTTATACTGATGCTTGACAAGGACTCTTCTCTAGCTCCTTTGTCTAGGCAGGGAGACAGAAGACAGTACAGCCAAGCAACTCCAAATCACTAATGTTCACATTCACAATAATGGGGAAAAAAAAAAATCTAGTAATTGCCAAACGTTGTAAGAATTCCCCTCAGTCCTTTTCACATCGAATCTCATTTCCACATTCCTCTTATGTGCACACAGATACTGAACATTGACTGTTTTATCTGAAAGTCAAAACCTACTGGTGCTGTGGGCAGACTACACTATTGCCTACCTGGTGCAGTTGGTGAGCTTCATTTCAACTGGCAGGTTATTTTAAGATGCCAGTCAAGCAGCACAACTGCTCAGGGCTGATTACTGTATCAGTTAATGCAACTAACTACCTGATAGGGAACAGTAAATATTTGAAATAAAGAATAAATATGAAAAGTCCTATAATTGCTCAAATAAACAAGATTACAAACAGTCAACTTGTAAAACGCTAATATCAAACCATCCCTCATATATAATGACCCTCTTTTGTCCAAGGAGTAAGCCAGTAACATTTATAAAGCTTCAGCCAGGTAACATGACATATAGTCTATTTACCTGGTGTAGTACCTTGTATCAGAGGTGCTATCCTTTCTATAATAACATTTTAAAATTAAGCATTTGTTTAATAAGAATATGCTTAGATGGTATAATTGTCAAAAATAATCTACAATATCTTTAGATTTGGAAATTTTTATACTTTTAAACTTCTAAAAAGTGGTTACTTCTCAAATTTTAATCCTACTTTTCATTCATTTAAATCAACAGTTGTGATGTCCACTAAGTCTATTCTAGCTGTCAAGTAAACTAACACACAATAAAAAAATCCCCTCTTATCCTTGGCCTGCCATTCAACCTTCAGTGCCTTCAGGTAACATTCCTGCATTAATTAAACTCCAACCCAAAGAGAAAAGAAACATTTATTTTACTCCCAGGTCATCACCACTCCCACTGTTCCTGCAGACTTGTTAATACTTCGGCAGTTAGGATATAAGGCTCCTAGTATATTTAGCTACCTGAAACACAACTGAGTAGTCCCTTTAAAAAAAAAAATTGCAGTACTTCTGTATCTCATCCCTTTAAAATACAAAACACATTTACACAACATTTACTGAAGATTAATATCAATACTAGAAATCACCACTATTGTTACAATTGCCATTGCATAAACCCCCTGCACTCATTAAGTTCCATTTACAAATAAATGCAAAAAGCTTTCCACAAAGTGGCAAGAGGTGGTACCATATTCCTCAACAAAATGAACATACCCTGCAGAATTCTCTCTGTAAAGTCTGGCAAGTGCTTATTGTATTTTTTTGATATTTCATTCAGGACACATACTCAACATTTGACAGGTCTGAAAGTAGCACAGTAGAACACTAGATACTGTTCTTTACAGCTCAAACAGCTGAAAGCCAATGGAAAAGATTTTCTACATACAGTAGTGCCAATTTCAAATTAACCAGAGGATTGTGTAAGAGTCCTGGTAAACCTTCCCTACACCATTCTGAGAAAGTGAATATATTTTTCTTTTCCCTTGCACCAAAACACTCAGCTAAAAGCCATTTTAAAAAACTAATCCTCATATTTCAAGTGAATGTGTCATTTTCACTCCTCACTGCAAATGCCATTCCCAGTAGTACTTGCTTTAATTTTACTGAATTATGTTTAGGAATGAACAGATCTAATCACCACCAATCAGGCATCAGTATATCTAACTTGAAAGAACTCTCATCTGTTTCATCACAGAATGCTGAAACTAAATAAGCTTTAAGAACTACGAGTCAATCCAGTGTGACTACTACTGACTCTGACTCCAGAAATTGATCTTCCAAGAAAATGGCAAGCCCTCCCTCCAAATGAGGATAACCAGGGGTTATAGTACCTGATACACCTTGCTTTAAGCCTTGCTCTCAAACCTGCATCCAGCATTCAAATTTCTTTTACCCTTAGCATTTTAAGTACATCATAAGATTACATACACTAAGAGGAGTGAGAGACAGCAGCTCATCACTTGCATCAACACTTACTGAAGAAGTATCAGACTCCAGTAAGTGGACAAAAATTATTTGGAGAGACATAGAAAAAAAGGAGCATGACAAAAAGCTTCTGTCAGCTGCCACAGCTGCTCTGCCAGTGCCACTCTGAGGAGCTGGCAGCCCATGCTAGCACATCTGGTTCAGCTGAAACTCTTGCTCTGCCTTGAACCAGACAGGAGATGTCTCCAAACTGTCTCCTGTCTTATAGGACAGCCACTACCAAAGCTGTCATTTACCCTCAGGGGTTCAGAGAAACCAGATGTTGGTATCTTCAGCAGCCTGGTTTGCAATCAAGTCCATTACATGTCACTGGTAAACTTGGCACACAGGTCCCTTAAAAGTTCTTATATTTACTCTCATTTTGAGGTTAGTATTTGACTTACTTAGCAGTATCTAAGAAACACTCAAAAATTTGAAAAGTATGGTAGTCAAGTATCTGTAAATAGTTTGTATGAAATAATGAAGCATCTTAATAAATATGAAATGACAAAGCAATGGTCAAAAGAAATTAATACCTTTTTCCAGCATATTCATTTATATTGTATACTAACTATGCAGGTTCCCAGTCATTGAGATCTGACTTTCATCATGCATTAACACTGACCAAAAACAGAATTAACAAGAGACTGTGTATAGCTGAAAACAACAACAAAAAACCCCAACCAGTTTGCTGTGTTTCTTCACCCCTTATTAAACTTTCCCTCCTTATTTCCAGTCCTCCAGATTAACAACTGCATTCTTAACAAGCAAACTAAACAGCCTTCAGTGTTTGGAAATGAAAGGTTATCCTGCCTTGCATTCAGAACACGAATGATGATCAGGGCAAAGGGTCTACCTTGAACAGAAGAAACATTTACTCTCATAAACTACTGAATATAGAAACCAATGTCTTATATAAAATAAACAAGAGAGGATTACATATCATGAAAATAGCTAATCAAAACCTTTGCAGAACTAAAGCAATGAAGGATCATTATTTTGCAAAAATTGAATGAAAAAAATATTTTCACTACTACTAGGCAAAATCCTCAAAGAAATAAATAATAAAGCAGCTTCCCACTAATGCTATACTGAACACACAATAGAAGCAAATGCAGCAGGAATTAAATTGTAGTTCCTTTGTGTACTACACAAGCTACAAAATACTCTGAATTCTACTTTAAATTTTTCCTAAGAGTCAATGTATAATTTGTGTAATCATATTGCATTCATCTATTTGAGCAAATGAAAAATACTATCAAATTGTGCAACAAAGAAACAATTGAAAGTGTGTACTCCTGGTTGCTAAAGCTCTCTATTGCTTCCAATGCTCCCCAAGGATTGTGGCTAGAGTGACACCTGCAGTGCATTATAAATGTGTAATTACCATTTAAATGGAGTATGGAAAGCTGGGGGATGAAATGGGAAAAGACATTCCCTCAAAGCCAACCAAATACTGAAATTTCGGGCATCATCATCTTAATCTACAGTCAGGTTAACAAAGTCATTGTCATTCTGCCACTCATCCATGCCTACTTAACTGAGAATCCTCTCTGCAGTGTGCAAGAGTGCAAAATAATCTAGTGTCTCCATAATTATTTGCAGCAATTTTTATTAGATTATGTTTAATATGCTAACATCTGTATTTTCTAGACAGTAAAAAATGTGGCCAGAATATCCAAGTCTACTCTATGTTGCACCAAATTATTCTGACAATCATTTGTCCATATATTATCAGAATGCAGCCCTTATATTTAACAGCAATTATATTTTTGGATTTCAAAATTTATACATATTTTGTATTTTATTTTTCCTCAGTTACATACAGCCTTCAAGGATGTGCTAATTATGTTTATGTGATAGTTAGTTTTTCTTTAAGATAAAAATTAACCATGAGGTTTCAGGCCTCAAATTGATATATCTGACAATATGAATTAATCTTTCCTTAGGCACTACAGCAAACCTGTCAATAAGCTTCTATGTGAAGTTTACTAACAAAATTTAAGTTTTATAGTCCAATTGCAATCTAGTGCAGGTAAGCTGCATTACAAAACATAAGTGCAGGAAGAAGTGAGGATATCTGACTTCTTACAAAAGAGAACACTTTCCATTAACACAATGAATGTATGGACTTGTTTCTTATTAATTCATTGACAGTGGAGGCAAAATGACACCAGCTCTCCTATGACTGTGTGTACAGTACAGCTACAAGCAGTACTTGATTTATTGAATTTGGTGTCTGTATTCCAGAAGCATTATGTTATACAGTTTCAAAATTTCAGGGAACTCAAGTACTCCACAAAGGTCTGAGAGTTAAGCACTGAACAGACAAATGTCTCCTGTAAAATAAATGCAGGGCTATGCAGAAACAAGTGAACTGGTTTCACAAGCAGAACAGAACTGAATGCAGCTTTCACACCACCAAACCCCAGTGCAGGGCTCTGATATGACAACTGTGATTCTGCACTCAGGACCTGAATCTTGGCTGCATCCAGGAGATGCAAAACTCCATCTGCACTGAGTGCTGAAAGTTATTGTGGGGACAGCCATTGCCCTAAGTTCTTCACCAGATCTTTCCCAAAGATTCAAACTTGCTGAGATTGACTGTGAGGTCTCTTCTAAGGAGAAACAAACACAAAAAGCCTGTGTTGTTTTATGCTGCACTTGGATTTTGTTTGCTTTTTTTACATCTGGACTATTGTCAACCCTCAAACACCTCTTAAAACTGAATTGTGGCTGAGATACAGGGTTAATTATCCTGTAAAATACCAGAGAACAACTTCCATGACTGTTTAACAAAAATTCCAGTTTCTACAACATTCTTTCCCCTATAGCTCAAGCTTCACAGTGTAGTTTTCCTCTGTTCCTGTAAATGATCATTCTTTTACAAATGTTCTCCAGGCAGAGAATCCCCTACAGAGTTTGTCTGTATCACTTCTGAATCAGGCAAAGGGCAGGTTACAGATTGATGAAGGAATTCCTAGACTCTCCCAATCAGTTTAACAAGAGGATGAAAATTAGCAGCTTTGAGTGACTGTTCAGACCCCTAGAAACACCTTCTGTGACATTAGTGCAATCTGCATAATAAAAAATGCAGCAGAGTTTTAGCAGAACTATCTCTGAATACACAGTACTATTAACCCCATGAACAAATCACATGAAAAGTGCAAGCACTGACAAGCCTACATAATAAGAGCCTCTTATACAACACAGCAGGTCCTACAGTCTTGTCATACTCTTCTACAACTGGACCATACCTATACTTAAAAACAAAGAAAAAATATTTTATCCCTACATAAGGCTTCCTCCTCCACCCTTCTTTTTCAAGCTTGATTTAAAAAGGTTGCTATCTCTGCTTAGTCAGTCTCTCCTGCAATAGCCATGACTGCAGCAGCAAAGTTCAAGTAGGCTGATTTATCACATTCAGTAACAAACAAAAAAGCCCCCAAACTCAGTCCTCTTACTTAGGAACAGACAGAATGAACCACTTATTTTAATAAATATATTTAAATGCCCATCCTAAGCACACTGTCTTCTTGCCCAGTTGGACAGTCTGCACAGGCAGAGAACAGCAGCATAAATGTGCTGAGATCAGGTGTCAGAAGACAGGCATCAGCAGAAAACTGGGCTTGATTACTTCTGCCACTCATAAAGCAGCTTATTTCTGCTGTGAACTTTAATTAAGGAAAAGGAATCAATGCAGGCATAGTATGAAAACAAGATAACACATACCATACTTCTTACGTATTTCATCATGCTTCAGTTTTCTTTCATGTTTCCTGCAAGAAATAAAAGCATCAGAAGAACATTCAGACTCTTTTGAGCTGTAAGCAAATTGCATCCAAAAAGGACAACAGCACTTTTTACATTAGTATTAGTAATTACATTACAATTTATTTTTACAAAATCACACTTAGCAGTTATATATATAAAATCATTCCATTTACACTTCATCTGTAAGTATATACACACACTGTATCTATTAGATTTGCCATAAATTCTTACTAATTGATAGTAAGAACATAAGATGTATTACAATAAACAATAAGAAACATATTTTCTTTCCTATGTAAAAGCAAAGCATCCATATATATGCACACATTCACACACTGAGGCATTAATCTGTACATAAGAAGCAAGGCAATACACTGTACTGGAAGACCCTTGGATGTTTTCCAGCAGGGAGCATAATTGTAAAATTTAGCTGGGCACAGAACATATTTCAGAATACTAATTCAATATAATAATTCTAAAAGGACAAAAAGGTGTATTACTGTTTTGCTTAAGTAAGTGGAAACAACTGCTTTCTAAAATCCAACGTGGCACCCATGCAGAGAAAAAATTAAAATATTGTGCTAAATACAAATTGGCTTTTATGCTGTCTGACTATAAGACTGTTTTCAAGGCTGTATCTAGTAATGCCAAAATTAAATTATTTACATAAACCAAGTGTCTGATGAGCTGATTTCTCCTTCCCCTTTGCAAAGGTGAAGTGGGAAAATGAAAGATGTTTAAATGGAAAAAATTCCATCTTTTCTCAGATTTTTCCAATGTTACAAAGGAAGAATCCATTTTGCTTAGTTTAAAAAACAAACATAAAAGTTCCTAGACAACTACTTCATGAGTGTGATCCAGGATTTATATATCTTGAGGAAAAGACATAGAATTTGGTAAAGAAAAGTTCCTCTAACAAAAATTTAAAGAAAAAAAAAATTAAATTACACCCTTTGCTACCCCCTGTCAAAATTCCACCCAGTCAGACAAGTAGTGACTTCTGCTGGATTCCAATTTGCACGTATTCAGCAGAAAGCTGTTAAGCACTGACAGCTTAATTCACCAAAGATCCCATCTGCCCTATGCATATTCCACCTCCAAACAATTCCTACTGCTAATCAGATCCTGTATGCCCTCAGAAGCAATTATCCTGCTTCCTACAGAGCTGAGGGTTGAACTGGCCTTTTTCAGCAATTGCACTTTTGGAAAAGCATGCAGATAAAGCACGATGAGAAAAACCAAACAAGACAGACAGACTCAAAACCTTCCACTACTCTTTCCCAGAGATATCCATGTCCATTACATCCCCCTGCATTATTAAGCCCAGGCAGCACAGTAAACAATGCAACCTAGCCAAAATGCAGTAAGAGGAATTGGAGAGTCAGGGTAATGAAATTTATGTAGAGAAAGAAAGTTAGGATTGAGACATTGAAGAGAACAAAAAAAAGAGGAGACAAATTTACCCATTGAAAGTAACCCGACAACAGGATTGCTGCTTTCTGTAATACCTAAGAGGAAGATACTATATGGGGAAAAGAATCTCAGAAGAGAACAGAGAAATTCTGCTTAAAGCAGCCTTCTCCAACATAGGGCCAAACCTTCTTTCTGTATATTTTTCATGTGACCTCAAACCAGGTCTATTACTGGTGGTACTAATGGCATTTCTTTCTTGTTTTGTATATTCTGTCTGAAGCAAGGGAGACTCATCACTGCAGTTACAGCTACTGAAGCCTCTGTACTTCAGCAGTCAGTGTGAATCAGTTCTGAATTCAGAAAGCACCTGCTTGAGAAGGGGATAGTGCAAAATCAAGCTGTGTAGGCTTTGAACCTCAGAAATGCTTTAGGATACCTCCCTAGGCTATTTAAAACAAGCCACCAAACATCTCATTAAGTTTGAAGGGTAAAACCATTAATATCAGTGAAATATTCAAACTCTGACAGGCAGCCACGACAGCATCCTTTCAGCCATGACTAAATCCTTGCTCAGTAAACAAGGCTTAGGTACACATCAACCCAGAAGAACCAGAAACAGCTCTGAACAGGCAGTCCCTGAAGCCACCCTGACTTACTGCACCACCCACATCTCACATTATGACCAGCTCAAGTCACTTCAGTTTTCCAAGTTGATTCTGTTTCTTAACACTACTGCTATTACTCTATTTTATACATGCTAAGCTATTGGCTTCTTATGCAAGCTGTCCCCACTGCTGTAAGCTGAGGAAGTATTTTCTCAATACTGACAATTCACATAATAATTTTCCATACTTGGTTCTTCAAAAATAATCTACCATCTTTTCTTTCCCTGGCTTCTCTCCTTGTTCTCCCTTACCAATACACTATCAATTTATACTTGGCACTGAATCTTATTGCTTAACATTTGTTTATGAACTTCTAAAATTAATTATTTATAAATTATACAAATCTAGCATATAAATATACCATGTATTTGAATATGAAAATAATTGAGTATATAGAAAAACACTTCACTACTCAATGCTATACTTAAACATGATTTTTCATGTTAGAGATGATGAAGTCAAATAAAGGACTAAAGCTATGCAATATGATAACTGTTTTAAATCAAAAATTGAACTCCAGACATCATTCTCCTCATGCCCCATGCTATAAGTGCAAACTTGAACCATCACCAGTGATTTTCAACCCTCTCAGTAAACTGACAGCTAGTTTCAGCCTCGTGTAGACTAGCAGAAAGCCAACATAATTATCCTTTTCATTTTAACATGCATCTTCCAAAAGGATACTAAAGTATCCATAATTAACTGATTTTTAATGCAAACAAATATTAAACTTAAAAAGCAAACTTTTACAATGTTTTGAAAATATTAGGTGCTGCAATCATCTTAAACCTTCCACAAAAAATATTTCCATGGAACATTATGGAACTTGGGCCTCCTTACTTTGTTTTTACCATTCACCAATGGAATCATGAAATGAAGCTCAGGCTAGTCCTGTTCACCTTCCATTGTCAACTGACATGAACAGCTGTATTTGTAGCAGCTGTATCCCACAGAAAAAAAACCCCACATATAAGATGACAAGTAAAAAACATAACCAGATAGACACAAGGTCAATGCTGTGCCTACTTTCCTCCCATGATATTTATCTGAACATCTATTCAGCTATTTTCATAAACTATGTGAAAATGCCAAAGTAGAAATGAAGGACTACACAGTACAAGGCAGTGTTTTCCTCTGCAGGTTGCTTGACAAAAATGGGTTGTTGAGAATATTAATTTGTTCTACAGCCTGCTACTAGCAATTCATCTCCAAAGGTCTTAGGGGAAGCAAGCAGTGGGTAGGGTGAGGTGTTCTAGGTGCTGGAAGTGGCCTACTCCTTGTGTTTTCCCATGACCCCCAGCCACACACACAATAGGTGTGCGTGTTCAGAACATGTAAACACCCCAGGGCTGCTGCTAAGCTCTCTGCTGCAATTAAAACAGTTTCTGTTTCAGAGAGACACTCCTGAGACAAGCTGGGAAAGAGGAATGCTGCTCTATGTAAGGCTGCAGCAATCATTCTGGCAGTGCAGTCTGCTCCTAGTGATCCTTGCTCCTAGGCTAAATTCAAGAATGAATGAAGCTGGTATTAGCTCTGTGCTGCTAATTGCCTGGTGCAACACCACTTGCTCACTGTGTGCATAGCACACCTAATGCTCCAGAAGCATCAGACTTTCTACAGATTAACTGTACCAAGAATTCAAAGGTGATGCACAAATCACAGTGGAAATGTTATGGAACACAATCATCCCCTGTTATGCACCTAGTCAGAAGTCTGCTTTAAAACAAACACAGGTAAATACTGTCTTAATTAAACAAAATTGCATAATTAAGGATATACATTTCATCACATGGTACATGGTTTTATATACAAAAAAAAAAGTTGATATTCCTCACTGGGTCACATCTCTTTAGAAAGAAACAAAAGCATTATAGGAGAAACATTACGTTCATACCAGCATTCCTGTGCTGTGACTGGCTATAACTGGATTAACAGGTAGAAAATTCCCCTTTTTTTCTGATCCATTGCAAATATTCAACATAACTTACCTAAGAAACTGTGTGTGAGCAAATTTCCTAAGTTGGACACCTATTTCTTACCCTTCCAGGCACATTCAAGTCTGACACTTTCATCTCACAAATTCAGATGTTTATGAAAACAAATTTGCATCTGTTCTCTTCTGATGTTTGTCATTACCTTGCAATGATGCAAAGAGCACTCATGGTACCTGCCACACTGAGGATTAACTTGTTTGCTCTCTTGTTCATTTACAACAATACAGTTCCTAATCAACCTCATAATACAGCTCTGTTTTGTAAAAATCTGACACTGTCATGCCTAACGTCACAGTGCTTCTTTGTTTAGTACTCCATGTATTTCTTAGAAAGGCAGAATACTCCTACATGACCAGAAGTGTGTAGCTATAGATCAAGCTGTCAAGACTTACCTCTGAAGAGACTGTAGTCTTCGTTCCTCTCTCTTCCTAGCTAGCTGCTCCTCTTCTTCATCTAGTCTGCTACAAAAATAAGGAGGGAAGGAAAGCATAAGAGGAGGAAAAAGCAACTTTATTGCTAAGCTATCACTATTTAGTTACTTTACTTTCAAAAAGAATTTATAGTCTGACCAGAGATACTACTTCATAATCATGCAAAATTTCACAGCAGAGTAAGTATACTTGACAAGTTTGTGTAATTATTCTTTCACATTTTATAATATCCAAATGCTCTACTCATGTAGTAATATGCACTTCACAGGACTATTTGCAGCTTCTTAGGAAGAAGATGCAGACTGCTCCAGAAGCAGAATTCCTAATTGCCCTTTTTCCCATGTGTCACACCCCATTTAAGACTCAATGTTCTGCACATGCACAGTTAAGTCCATTGTTGTCCTCTGGAAGAAGATTGATGGTTTATAAGCCTTTGATGCCAGAACAATTTATCTTTCCAACAACCATTACTATCCAATCTCAAGCTGCCCTCAGGAAATGAATCTGTTCTGGAATGAGCAAGGATTTACCTGAGTATCAGCTGTGTGATTCTGGGAAATGCTGACCTACACAGTACATCTGAGCTGTGCTCTACTGAACTCTGCTGCACTTTACCTTTGTGTCCTGCCTTGGAGAAAGCTCAGCTTCACTTAACCATTAGACAGACTATGTAAGACTTTTAGGACTCTAAAGCAAATGTCAAACATTTTTTCTGTTAGTTTTTCCCTGACAGAACTTATGATAATTCTTCAGGATTAGTAAATGGACAACTGCCATGCTTGCCCAGGTGCTAATCATCTTCCAAAAGTGAATACAGTTCTGAAAATGTCTGAGATGAATATTTACAATATTAATACATCTGAGCAGCATTACCACACATCTGCAGCCACCAACATCTAAGTTAAGCAAGAGTGACATCCAGTGGTTAATTACAGCATGTCAAAAGCTTTAATACACAAAATTTAGACACATTCAGGTCTGGAAACATGAACTCAATTCTTTCATGTGCTCAAACAGTCCATATATTTCTCTGAACATTATAGTTATTTCAATACAAGCCAGTACTTCAGAATCCATGCAACGTTTCAGAAACAAATTTCTTAGTTCCAGCTTTTTCCACCTAAAAATTAGAAGAATCTTGGGGGAGCAGGAAACACACACTACAGGTCACTTTTATTTGAAAACAATGCTAGACCCTTTTGGAACACTAATCAATTCTCCACATCAGCATGTCCAGCATCACTAGAAGGTCCCATTCTTGGGCACCCTCCTGTAAAACTGCTTTACTGGAGACTCCATGTCTTGTAACTATGCAATAATCTTCACAACTGGTGTTGCAAAATATGAAAACATCAAATAAATAAAATGGTGGTATATGATTCAGAAAATACATTTCTTCCCTGTAATTAAAGAGCATTAAATATCTTCTGATTTCTGGATATTTTGAATGAATTGTTCTTCCAAATTCAGAAAGTTTGTGATTATACAAAGAAAAACATGGTTGATAACAGAAGTTCACTGGAGTCTATCTAGTAGAGTTTCATGAATAATAGCTGGTCATGAAACTGTCACAAGTACATGGAACCAGACTACTGGAAGTCAAAAAACACAGAATAAAAATAAATCTATGCACCAATATTCCTATCATTCCTGTGGTAGTATGGCACAGATGAGCCAACTACAATACTGATGTAGGAGTTAATGATTTTAAGTATTCTCTGTGTTCATAGAAAAGATAAGTTCAGGCTTCTCAAACACTTAAACACCATAGCTTAAGAATTCCCAAAAGAAACACTGATATTTCTCCAAAACAAGCTTACATCTCAGATCTCAGATGACACATCTAAAGAGTCAGTAAACAGATCTAGTACTACATTTCCACAACCTTTCCTTCCTCCTTAATGAAGGGAAAAAAAAAAGTTTCTTTTGTGGAAAAGTGAGTCCCCAAAAACAAGGAAGAAGAGTGCAGAAGAATTCCTGCTGAGAACCAGTGGGCTTAAAGCCAATAATGTATCATGTTTCAGTGTAATAACACATTCTGACTTCTCCTGAAATAAACTGGACCTCAGATTGACAAGACCTTTAAATCCTCTAAGGGTCACAGATTAAGCTTGACACCTTTGGAGTCTTGGCATAAGATGACTCTGAACTAACCCTCTATTTATAGAATTAGATGTTACAGTACTGATTGACAACTTAGCTACTAAAACTGAAGTATGGCACAAATATCTCTTTTCACAGGATTCAAGCTTTATTTGCTGACATGTCAACAACAGGGGCCTACTCAGTTCTGCAGAGGATGTTGGCAGATCTTATGTTAAGATCAAAACTTGTTCTTCACATCTTCAGGGCTTATCAGCACAGGGCTAAAGAATAATCATTTTTGTACTAGGGCAGATTCAGTATAACAACCTGCCAACAGAACAGGCACACTCTTCTTAGTCAGGGAAGAGAGAAAGGAACCAAATGTTATTTACAATTATTTTCACATTTTTTAAAGCCACATATGCACCATACTTCTCTGTCTTTAAGGTCAGCAATAAACAATGCACAGTTATGTAATTTCTTTTAAAAAAATCCAAAACCAAATCTCAAACAAGAACAATGAGTCAAAGGTACTTAAAAAAGTATAGAAATCACTTCAGATCAAGAAATAAGGTACCCATTTTATTCATACAGGAAATATTGAAGGACAAAAAGAACACAGCTAGCTGAAACTATACTGTCCAGAAAGCTTTAAAACTTGAGTGATAACATGCTGTGCTGTCCCACTTCACACTGCAGCACTGATGTACTTATTTTAGCTACTTATCAACTACTTCCCTCCTTTTAAGAATATCAGCTACTCAGAGAAGCTAATTTTAAATTCACAAGTTTTCCAAGATCTCAAGAAGATTTAATTTCTGCAGTCTTACTTTCCTTGAAAATAAGTAAATAATTCCTAGTATCTTAGATGAAAGAGGTATTATCTCACATTTAGAATATGTCTTTGAATTGGCAAAGACAGCTAATCCCTTAGATACTGACTGCTGACAGACCCTAGAGCAACTCTAAAAGATGGATACAAAGTGCTGTATAGGACATTGTTGCTCAATTACTTGTTACTCACCTGGTCCCTTTTTGCTGTACCATGAGCTTGCCTTGAAAGAAATCATATATACCATTATCACAAGAAGCAAGGATTTACTTGGCCATGGAAAGATTTCATGTCCAATGATAATAATAAAGTGTAAAACGTAGAAGTGTAAGTTGTAAGGCAACAGCTTACCTGAAGTCAGACACATCAGTGCTCTTACCACTTTTTTAGAAAAATCACTTCAGTGCCATTCCAGCATCATTTCCAGTGTCACACTACCTGCCACTAAATATCTCTCAGGTTGCTGTCTTTCTCAAACAAATAAAGCAAAGTGACCAAAACTGCTTCCAAATGAAAATATTTTTAGCAGTAAATATTTTACTGGAGAGTAAAAATTGTAGATAGACAGGGAAGACCAGGACCCAGTGTTAGTAAAGGAAACAAATATATGTGTTTACCTCCTGGAACGCCTTCTGCAGTAACAGCAGTAACAGCAGCAGACTGTTATGGACACCAGAATGAGTCCTGCCACCACAGCCATGGCAATAATTACAGCCTCAAAGTTTACTGAAAAAAAACATGAATATATCCAACTTGTTAGACTCCATCAGTAACATTTATCTTTCTAATAATTCTTCTCTTCCTTCCCAGCTATTTTTTCATCCCTATATGCAAAAACCTCCACATGATTCTGCTCAACTACCCCAGATAAAATGCAGTATACCACATCCAAACTTTGGTGCTATGCATAATCTATATTATAAAGAAATTAAGTAAAATCACATTTCTCATTCTGGTACTTCCCTACCAGTCACAAAAAAAATAAATATATTTCATCCAGCAAAGCAAATTTTTTTTTTTTTAATGTTTTAAACAAAGTTTTATTTTTTCAAAAGTATACTACTTAATTGAAGCAAAAAAAATTTTTTTGAACCTATTAACGTGCAGGAAAATATTGTCAGTTTTCAGTCTGCATTTCTGGCACCAGTACCTATTTCATCTGCTTACTATTCATGAAAACACCCAACACAATTAAGCTACTTTGTATTACATTGTTCTTCACTTCAGTCTGGTTAATAATCTGTCAACACTTGTAATTCGTATAAAATAGTAACTGGAAGCCAGTCATTTCTTTTTGACTTTGAAATCTGCACTATTCACCTTCATTTTCAGCAATGGTGAACAACATTCATCTCTTAATTTTATTTGCTCAAAGAAAAAAAAAGAAACATCACCACCACCTTCACAAGTTAATTCATCTTCCTGCTGTGTTTGTAGGAGACAGTCTCAGTAAGACCATATAACCCCATGGCATGTTGCTGCCTGTAAATTATTTTTAAAAATCTATTAAGGAAATGTATGTTTGAGGATGTTTTTGTTGTTGGTTTCTTTTTTTTCCTACTTTTTTTTTGCTGGGAATATGCTCCATTATGAAATTTTCATTTTGTGTTTAAGGTACAGTCAATCTAGAAACACAAATGGCATACAAGGAAGAAGCCATTTCCACAGCAGGAGTAAACTGTCAAGACCACCCTTAGTATCAGTAGAAAAGGACATGTGTTTCTCTACTTTTGTGTGTTTGAGAGTGTTAACTTATTTCATAGCAGCTGATTTGATGCTTTGTTCTGTGTTTCTGGCTCTAACACGCTGGTAGCACATCAATGTTTTGGCTGCTGCTGAATAGGCTTGAAGAGCACCAAAATATTTTGCCACCTCCTCCCTGCCCCCTTCCCTCTGTTTCCCCCAGTGAGTAGGACTGGACACAGGCAAGAGACTGTGTGCAAGAGAGGTCAGGAGGGGATGCTGACAGAACACTTGACCCAAACTGACCACCATAAAATGTCCTGGTCAGTGAAAAAATCTGAGGTAAAGGAAAGGTAAGGGGAGTGTGTAACTGGCTTCCAAGGAGAAAGCCAATTGCAATGGGAATTTCTTGTCTGAGGACTGGCTGAGCATCAGTCTGCCTGGGGGTGGAGGGATGTAAAATAATAAAAAAATTTGCATTTTTTTCCTCTCTCTCTTTTTCCTTCCCTTTTTAAACTGTCTTTATCTCAGTCAAGGAGGATTTCTGCTCTTCTTCCTTTTTCTTTCCTCACCCCACTGGGGCCATGTGAGAAAGGGAGGAAATAAGCAGCTGTGTGAGCACTCTGCTACTGGCAGGAGTCAACCCTCCACATTTTCAGAAAAAAGTCTGCTAAACATTCCATTATAAGAGTCTTTACTACAGCACTGCAAGCCCAGTTTTCTTAAAAGTGAGCTTTATCACTGAAATTATATTCTTACCCTAAAGAACATCAACAAAAGTCTAAGCATAAATGCCTGTTCTCAGAAAACAAAGCACAAGGTCCTTGTGTAAGAACATAGAATTGATGAAGTTCACCTGTACTTTTTAATCTAGTCACTCTGCAGCAGTCATTATAAGTGGTAGTGCTCAGAAAGTGTTCCACTTTAACAGCAATCTTCTGCTACCCTAATTTAGACTACTGCAAAACCTCTCTGCAGTAAGCATGGTAACTTTCTTCAGCCAACTGATAGTTCACCCTCACTTGCTTCTGTCTTTTACCCTCCTGGTGTCCATGCACAAACAGAAAGCAGTAAGCCTCTGCTCTGCTGACTGAAGCTGTACTCTTGTGTTTTTACAAACCACTACACCTTGTTTCATACAAGAAGCTTTCCAATGCCTTAGGTGTTCTTTGTTTCAGTCTAGTCTGAATTTAGATTTACACAATTACACAAACAGCTCCAAATATTTCACTCTGACAGCAGCACATGCTCAGTCCTGTATTTTGTAGTAACACATGCAAAGCAAATGGAAATTGAAGAACAATTACACAATGCAGGATTACAACCTACAGTGGCACTGTGCATGTTCCTTTTAAACCTTATCTACACTGCCTTTGGTGCCCACCAATTACACCGTTATTTCAGTTTATGCAAAGATAGCCTTCAAGAATTTGTGTGTGACTCTATTCCTATGGTCTGGTTCACTGCTGCCACTGGAACACAATACACTGGATCTATACAAATCCTCCAACACTTTCAGAAATTTTAAAGAAAGCAATAAAGTTTTAAAGACATTGCAACAGCATACCAACACTGGCTGTTGACAAAGAAACCTTAACAATGACTGTTTCTAAATTCAGAAGATTAGAGCTATGGCTCCAAATCATATCCACTGCCTCCTCGCCCTGTCCCTCCAAATAAATTATCAGGAAACAGCTCTAGCAAGCTGTCTCACTTTAATTATACTCATAAACAATTATCTACAGAAAAGTAAAATTAGTACCTACTCCAGCAAACTCCCCATCGGGCATTAGAGAGAGAACACAATGAAGACGGTGGAAAAATACTTCTTACAGGGTAATCAATACATGTGCTGTTGGTGTAACACCAGAGGCACTGTGCAAAAGAAACAAGAAAAATCCCAAATTATTCATCTTCAAAAACAGTTAACAATTTAGTGCACCACTCCAAAGACAGATTTCTTACGTGAATGTAATACTGGAGAAATTGAAGTGCTTTGTCTTATACAGAAGTCCTCATACAATTTCTCAGCAAAACTTAAAGTGAATGGTGAATAAGAACATTTTGTACTTGCAAGAACACTAGCCCAAAAATATTTGGGAACATACTGAGGTACTCTGCATACTTAAGGGTAAAATGGGTTTGGGTTTAAAATTACTGAAATTAGCAAATAAGAAACACAAAATCAGATTGCCAACTGTTTAGAATTTTAAAAACCCTTGTATCTTTAAGGAATAAACATACTATAATCTTACTTCAGCCTTGTATTTGATTAACAACAGAAAGAAAAAAGAATCCTTGTAAGTTTACAGAAGCTTTTTCTCCAAGGTAATGAATGATACAGCCTCATCCAGTCTTTATTGCACAGGCTTACACATCTGGATACTTTTAAAATTTAAAATTTTTTTGTGTATCATAGTTAAAATTCCAGCACAACATTTCTGCTTTTAAAGTCATCACTAAGCAGGCTTAGGTTCTGGTTTTCATCTGTTAAAAAAAAAACAAAACTTATTCAGTCATTTTTCAGAAGTCATTTACCACACAACTCAAACAGTTAAATAGTTTTGAATAATGGCAATAGGAATCTTTGACAGAATGTTTTTTTAGGATGCATTATAAAAAGAGTTCAGCCAGGAACTAGGTTTTATCTAACAGTACTATCAAGAATATCCTTGTCACACATCCTCAATTACACAAAGCCTGTTATCTTGCCCTTAAGAGATTACAAAACATTAAATACAAAGGAAACCATTTGTAGCAGATTCTGCTTTCTTGAAAAGTGTGGATACAAGAATAATGTATTACTGTTTTGCTGTTGCTAGTCTGTACAAATTAAACATACCCATAAGGACACATCAACAAAAAAACCTAAGAAAACAGAATTCACTTTGCCCTTTTAATTGCAGATGTTAGATGACAATATGCTTTTTTTGGTTCAAATATTTAGACAGAATTAACAGTTAAAAAATAACAACTAATAGGGAGCATAATAAAAGTCACTCAAACTCTGAACATAATGTTGACCCTGTTTTGAGTAGGAAGCTGGATTAGGTGGCTCATGAGGTCTCTCCTAATCCCCACAACTGTACACTGTTGGTGACAACTGGGAGCCCAGAAAGCTCAGCTATATCACCCTGACTCCTGCATCAATCTGCTGGAAACATATCTAACCAAAAGGCAATGCCTGACACAGCTACTGGCTGGAGCACAGGCTGAAGTACAAGAAAATATTTCAATTGACTCATTCCAATGATAAAATAATCTTAAAATAAACAATCATCAATACAATTCTATTAATATTTTTCCCTTAAAGCCAAAATATGCATAAAACAAGCAGGTAAGTTCAGATATTTCTCAATTTTCCCTGGTGAAAAGGTTTTCCAGTAATGGAAACTTATATGCAGGTTTAAGACTCCTGAATCTGAAGTCTGAATTTGAAATAATCTACTTCTGCTCTGCAGGGACTAATGGCTTCTGCATGCTTATCACAATCCTTATTGTAGAGCTAAAGAAGTTTCCAGCAAAGAGCAGAGAAACAAATTCTAACATTTAAACATCTGCCCTACTGCAATCTCATTGGAAATCTAAACACTTTGCTACCAACATGGCTTAGCCTGGCAGTGAAGCACACACAGTCTGATGCAGCCAGTGGAGGGATCAGCACACTCTGCCTCAGCTACTTTTTGGGGCATATTTAGAGAAAGGCACTTCCAGTTTATTTACATTAATTTCCCAGTTTTCCTAGCACAACATAAGGAAAGCAAGGCATTTTAACTACCTGAGTTTATTAGGGGCACATTTATCGAAGTGCTACCCACAAAATGAGGATGAGTCTGAGGCAGCAGCAACATCAGCTTGTTCAGCTGAGCTATAAAAGCCCCGAGCACACACTGACACTGGAAGCCTGGGCTCAGTCTGTCCTCTCACAAAGCACAGGAACATCCTGAGTGACCAAATCATGGAGCAACCCTGGCAAAGTGAAACCACACTGGCATCACTTGTGACAGAGGAGAAGCAACACATCAGCTGACTATCATTTAAATAAGAAGCAAATAGGCAAAGAAAACTCAACAATTTGATTTTGTAATAAGTGGAAATTCTTATCAATCAAAAAAGACGTTAAAAATCTTACCGAAACATTTTTTAGACATTCTTCACAGGACTTCTGGGAAAATGCTGAACATGCTAAAAAACCAAACAAAACCAGAATACACAGAGATTATGTATTTATTTTTATTCCATAAGGTCAAACATTTATCATAATATTTAATATTTTTTTTTCCTAATCCTAGATACAAGCAGTAATTTTGACTGAAGTAATAAAATCTCAATAATTCCATTCCAGAAGAATTGCAGCAGAGAAAAAAATATGTAAGTTCAAGCTTAGACACAGTGAAACAATTCAAGCTTACCTTTAACCTCAGCTTGCATTCTCTAAGGACAACACAGAAGATGTAACCCAAGAGTCTCCTGATAACTCTGCTGAAATTCTAGAACTTACACACATCAGTTTAGGGGACATTCCAAACAGTGCAGCTTTGGAAGCTTTGCAAAAGCTGAACCTTACTTAGGATTTCTCCCCTTCCATAGGTATTAACTATTTTCTGGGAAAAAAGAGCTTTTAAAAGATAAAGCTCTCCAAATAATATGATTTTAAATAACAATAAAAAACACTTCCGAATATAGGACAGGAAGTTAATATGCAAGCCTTCAAGAACTTTAACAGAAGTTTGACAAGCCAAGTGTTGCATTTTCTCTGAAAACAAAAAAAAAAAACGTACTTACTGGTGTTCAAATTTACTTTTTTGAAAGTTAATCATCTTAAGACCAACCTTTTTTTATCCTTAATTCAGACATAACTTGTTGCCCACAGGACTACATACATGCCATAGTCCTGACCTAGATGAACTACTTCAAAGATAAGGAGGAATCTCCTAGTCTGAACCTGGATTTTTCTTCCAGGAATTGTAGTTCCCATGGTAATTTTTTTATACCAGTTAATGAAACAAGCTTATTTCAGTATATCACAAACATAAAGGGAAATTATCTCCAACTGGAGTATTAGACACAAGCAGTTGTCAATTTGAGCTAGAGTTGCTTGTGAGACAGCTATATATTTCAGTATTTTCTTTTCATAATTCAATATTAAATCTTTCTGGTTCTAATTCTTAACATTAAATGCAATTTATGTACCAGTATATTTATCTTTAATTAATATATTCATATGGAGAACACCCTTACCAATTGAATTGTTACAGGTACTAATTAACAGCCTTAGTGTAAGGCACATACAGCAATTCAGTAAAAAAGAACATACGGAGTAGGTTCAGAAACGTCCGTTTTTACTCAAAAAATTTCGAATGGGGTTTTTTGAAACAGAGTACCACCATGCTGCTTATAAAAATACTTAATTGCCTCTTCAACGTGAGATTTAAAAAACCCGAACAAACAACCTTTCTTAACACGCATTAGCAAGACTAATTTGCTTCAAGTTAGTTGTCTCAAAAAGCTGGAGACTTCCTTTTCAAGTGTAAACCCTTCCCTAAAGGAAATTAAACACCTCTCAGCTGGGATCTAAACACATCTGTCAACCTGCACTTGAGATACCCAAATTTGATGCCAGCCAGCCTGACGTGCACCTTTGTGGTCTCATCTGTTGGTGGCAACTAAATCTGAAGCCGAGCTTCACCAGCTGCCTGCCAAAAGCAGGGAAGAGATAAATTATTCCAACAGAACGGAGGGCCGACCAACTCCGTCGGATTCTCCCGAGCCACATTCCTCATCATCACCCAGGGCTGAGCAAACCCTGGCGACTGTGTACTCTAGGATAACCCTGCCTGAGCAAGAGAAGTTGGATCAGGAGATCACTGTGGTCCCTTCCAATCTGCCCTATCCTGCTATTCTGCGGCTGCTGTCTCTGTGCCGCAAAGATCCGGACACCGGCATGGGCCCGGGCCGGCAAACCCCAGCGCCATCAGCCCGTCCTTGTGCCGGAGCGGGCTGTTCCCTCCCGGCCCGCGGGCCCAGCCCGCTGCGCGCCGGGCACAGCACCAGGAGCTCTCCCGAAGGCGCCGCTGGGCGAGCCCGAGCCCGAGCCCGTCGCCTCTGCCCGGCTCCGGCCCGGCTCGCCCGGGAGGCGGCCCGGCCGGGAAGCGAAGGGCCGAACGCCGCGCTGCCCGCCCCTCCTTACCCGCTGCCGGTGCCGGCGTCGGCGGAACCGTGCTGCGGATCTGCTCCAGCCCCGCCACGGCGCGGCCCCACAGCAGCGCCATGCCCTGCAGCCACAGCGGCCACCGCCGCGCCGCCTCCATGGCCCGGCCCGGAGCGGAACCGGAGCGGGTGCGGAGCGGCCCCGCGCAGGCGCCGCCAGCCCGGGGCGCGGCGAGGGCCGGGCCTCGCCTGCCGCTCATCCGGAGTCTCTGTAGGCCGAGATCTGATGTACGCCAGGCCTTTCTCTATCCCTTCTTCTTGTGATGTGACACCCTTTTCTTTCCTTTGCATGAGAGCTTTCCGGTGCCTGTGAGGGCAGGGAGGTGGCTCCTGGTTTCCTTCCTGAGTGAGGATGCCCAACAGGCCGCCAGAGCCAGCAGAGACGACAAAGGCATCCCCCAGCCAGGGCTGGGCAGAGAAATTAATAAAGAGATGGAGGCAAATTGAAAATTTGTCATGACCTTCCCATTTTAAAAGACTAACGAATTGTTGGTTTTGCATGGTGACCCTCCTCTCAGAGCCTTTGGGAAACGTTTAGCACTTTTTCAAATGCCCAGGGATATACAGAACACCCAGATAAGTCTTCAAGGTACAGCACAGGAACAAAAGAAAGACCCCAAACCCTCTGAGACGGCAGATGAAAGGATACACAAGACATTTTGGGCATCTCAGTGGCCCTAGATAGCTGTGGTTAGGCACTAAATCGAGTCCTTAATGGCCAACAAGTGACTTGCCATGCTGTCACAGCCAGCCTGGCTTTAGTTAAACAATCCTGCTGCTGAACTTGATTAGTTTCCCTGTTCCTTGTTCAGGAATGGGAAGTTTTATATTTGGCAATCAGTAGCTGAAGTACCTGTGTAGATTTCATTAGTGCTCAAAGATTGTGCTTCAAGCAGGAAGCAAACACTCCTTGCAAGTCTGGCATTGTTCAGTCAGTAGTGACTCCAGCTCCTTGTGACCTCCCTTCCCAAACACTCCTATTTGCACAATTTTTATTACTCTTGTGTAATAAAGCCATTGTTGCTATAGAAAGTATTGCAATTGGTTTGTGGACAAAGAGACAGCAGATCTGGGCTGTTAGAGAGGCTTTTGTAAATACACTTGAGCCTTGACAAGAAATAAGAGGAATGTTTTTCACAGTGCTTGACCTTGCCATCCTATCTATTTTTGGACACCTGATTCACCTTACTGCAGAGATTAATCTCCCTAAAATCCTACCTAGTAAGAGATGAGTAGCTCCAGGAAAAATTCAGAGGGAATTAGGATAACTGCTAGTATCTGTGGTGGCTTAGGCCAATGTGTAAAATTGAAGAGATCAAACCCAAATAAGGTGTTCTTACCTTAGATTTTATTCCTGTGTATTACAAAGTTGTTTACATTTAATTTTGTCTATGTTATCTTTGGATTTTTGCCAGCAGCACTAGAATCCCTGCTTCTTGGTCTTCAGGGATATTTGAAAAATAAAGCCAAAGTGTGGGTATACAAGCCTTATGGAGACAATTTTTTTTTTTTTTTTTTTTTTTTTTTAATACCTGAGGTTAAATCAATATTATTATGACTTCAGTGTGCTTCAGCTGGCAGAATCCTTGAATGGTTTGGGTTGGAAGGAGCCTTTAAAGGTTGTCTAGTTCCACTCCTCTGCAATGAGAAGGGGCATCTGAAGACCAGGTTTTCCCATGTGTTCAAGTCTATAAACCTTATGCTCTGAAAAACTTTTTTTTCTTGTTTCTTGAAGTCACTTGGGACGGGCTTTTGGGATAGCAGAGAGACACAGGTGACAGACAAAGACTGCCAAAGATAAGGAACTGTTTACAAATAAATAAACTGTTGCAATAAATACAATACAAGCAATAAACTATTGTTATTAGACTATTACATAGGGAGGGATATGGCAGAGATATATCAAGTCATGAAAGGCACAGAAAAAAATGAACATAGAAGGGCTGTTTTTCTCATAGAAGACCTAGAGGGCATTGAACACAATTATCATCTAGAAGACTGAAAAAAATGGTTTTAGAAGAAAATAAAGTGCCTTAAATTGTGAAACTCTGGATATTAAGGACATTACATTTTAGGTTAGGACAAAAGTTTGGATTTTTTTCCATAAATGTGTCTGTTAACAGTTATTAAATACCCAGATATGTCTGGATCAGAACGTCCCTGAACCACACTGCTTGAAGCTGTGTGCAATTGCTGAGGAAGATGCATTATAGGATTGCTTTGTTCTGACACTCTTCCTTTGGAATCTGATGTTGACTGCCATTTTAGTGAGATTATGAATTAAAAGTGCCTTGAAATTACTTTATAGAGCTGTTCTTATTAATTTTCTTTTTCTTCAAATCTTATATTCCACCTGATTGTACTGAATTATATTTGAGGCAAAGGGGAAATCCTTTAGCTGTTTTTTTTTTTTTGTATATTAGTTTTGGATGGTTTTATATATTCAGAGAAGAGTGATTTCTCATAAAACAGCTCAAATTCCAAGCTTTACAAGTTTGTGATTTTTCATTGAGTTGTTGCTAATACAGATATGTTAGAGGAAGTTAGCTGGATCCAAGTTGGAGTGGAGGGGAAAACAGAATTTTCTAAGAGCTCTTCAGAAGTATGGATACATCTGTATTCTCAGATTTAGTTTTATTATTCCTTTGGGGAACAATTTTAATTATTTTATTAATTATTAATTATATTAACGCCATTAATATAGTTTATGAACAGCTGTGGTAATTCTTTCACAATGACTATTCCTACAGTAATGAAACATGTTTTTTCTTGGTTAGATAGCCATTCCCTCAGCAGACATAAATTCCCAGGAAATGAAATGTAGATAACAAGAAAAAGTGATCTACCAAGAAACTGACTTTGCAACAAGTCATATATATTAAGATTGCAAACAAAAATAAAATCTCAGAACTTAAATCAGATTTTTGATTATTTTGTAATTATTTCAAATTATAAGGATTTTTAAATTCAGCTCTGTACATTTTGCCTGGGGTTTTGAACAGTGTTTTTACTCATGTGTTTTCAGCATCACCTCTGGCCCCTTTGCCTCATCTCTGCTCCAGCTCCACCGTTGTGATGGAACAGCTGAATGAGCCATTCACTGGGTATCTGAGCAAAGAACAGATTGGGCTGACAGAATCCTGTCTTCTTTGGTTAGCTTGTTTATTTGCCGTTATCACCAGTGCTAACAATCTCAAAGGTGATTTTGATTCCCTGAATAGCAATATTAATTCATCACTGTGGCAGAGTTTACCCAGCTTGCCTGATTGCAATATGTGTTAATAATTCAGCTGATGAGTCACAGAAGTGATTAGAATGTTACTGGGTTTTTTTCTGTATTGGGCTTATGAGCATAGGTCCTGGTAAAAGACATTTTACTGCAGCAATACATTGTTCAAAAAGCTTTTTTTTAAGTTTGTGACTGGTTGGAACACGAATGTATATTCAGGTTGCAATTTGATTTGTAATTAGAACAGTGTTCCCATAAAAAGTAGTCTGTTCTTGTCTCTCCTTGAATACTTGTCCTTGCATCTGAAAAGCACTGCACCATGCAACAAAAACATCTGTGTTCCCATAGAGAGCTGATGCAACTGAAAGTTAGTTTTTCAGTGAGATTAGTGATACTCTATGGGGTTCACTGAGCAGGGGACCAAATGCTTGTGCTGGCACAGCAGAGGAAGAATTGTACCCCAGGACTTTTGTTTGTTTGTTTCTCAGTTGCAGGACCAGCTTAAATGTCTCTTGGCTTCATATAAAGGCTTCAGGGCATTGTTGAAGTCATGTGAGAGAGTAGATGTGAGATCCAGTACTTTCTTAATGTACTAAGTGATTATATACCTACAGGGAGCAGATCTGCTGAATGAGGACACGCAGCAGAGATGAAGACATTCCTTAAGAGTGTATTTAGATTCTAATAAAATGGTTTCTACAGCTATCCTCTTAAAAATATTCATGATACTATTTTACAGAGCAAAATGTGCAACAATGAGTTCAGTCTATTTCTGAAGGTCAGATACAGAAGTCAATATCCACCTTCTGTCTTATAATAATCAATCTTCCATAAATAATCTTTGGTGAAACATAACTCTTAGAGATACTAATAATTAGAAGTGGGAAGTGTAAACAACTCAGCTCTGGTTCTGCAAATACACAGGTAGCAGATATTTGCAGAGATCTGAGCACTGTGCATTTCTATAAATGCAACAGCCCAATTTCATCTTTCAGGCAAACCCTGGGATTAAACCAGAGACAGGCTGTTAAATAGTGTCAATAAATTCAAACATGAACAGCTGAATACTGCTGGGACAGTTGAAATCAGTCTTCTCAGCTGATGATGGGCCTTCAGTGTCTCTGTTAAAGGTGGTGGTAGCAGCTGATTTTCCTTGATTTTCATTGCACAGTACAGGTGACCACACACAATGTTTAGGGAATAAACATACTTTTCAGAAGGAGGTCTGCATAACTTCTCAATTATCTTGTGCTTATACTGAGACATAAAAATACTAGTGTCATCAAAAAAGGCATAAAGTGAAAATTCTTGTTTCTGACCTAAAGTTTTTTTTGTTGAAAAGGAATAGTTGAGAGTAGTTTTATGTGCATTGTTCTGCAGAATGGTTAGTAGTACTGAATTTCAGCCAAATTGAATTCTAGTCTATTGTTAGACTTATTGTAAAGCTATTATGACCAAAATGACAAGCCAAGTGCTTCAAACTTGTATTTCATATTAAAATGCACTGCCAGTCAAATTTGGCAGTGTATAAACAGCTGTTAACATTTAGTCCTCTCTTATATTTCAAAAAATAATAATAAGTAATAATTTTTTAATATAACATGTACCAAACTGATCACTCCTAGCAGGGCTAACTAATTTATTTTGAAAAGTATTGGACATATTTAGACAAAGACTAATTGTTAAAAGCAATTTCTTCAATGGCAGGGCTGATTTGATTTCTGGCTGAGCAGTGTTGCATAAAAATTGCAGAGTGTTCAAGAAAAACAGTGTCTGGGACCTTGGCATAGGGTATTGCTCAGATCTCCCAAACAGGCTGTTGGTTGTAAGCTGGGTAGTGACAGGAGTCACTGTGTCACAGGAGATTCCTTAACTGCTTCTCTGCCCAATTCTCACATGCCAGCTGGCTCCTGATCCTGTGTGACTACTTCAGCATGTGCATTATCCATTGTTTAGAGTATTTTAAAGTAAAACTCACTCTATTAACTATGTGCATAAAGACTGCCCTGTGTGACTATATCTATATTTACAAGAACAGTTTCTGAAAGTTGCATGCATCCTACCTGCATGCAATCCAATCAGTTCTTCAGCAGGAACCAACAGGAGGGTCTGAAAGGGCCAGATTCATTACCCAGAAGGTTATGGGACAAATTTAGGTGTAGAAATTTTTCTTGGAACCAACAGGAGCTGCTTGGGAGGAACCCTCAGGACTATCTGAATTCCTTACCCAAAAATCTCTTGCAATAGTTACTCAGATCCTTTTATTGTGGAAGTGAGGAGGAGCCAAGTGTGTCACCTTACCTTTGCTCAGCTGTGTGTCTCTTCTGTGCAGGGACAGCTGGGGAATTCCTGGAGCACCCAGGGAGCTTGGGGAGTTTGAGGCACTGAGTGTGCACACAGGGACACCCCTAGGACCCAGCTACACCATGAGTACAACTGAAGGACAGCTTGACTTTCATCCATATGTCTCACACTAAACTTAGATACCAAAGCCCTTGCCACAGCATCTTTGTAATTGAAAATCTTGCAGAACAGCATCCATCCAGCTGTGAAATAAAATTTCCTGTGGGTCTGTCTTGAGGTTTAACTGGGCACAGGCTTTTCCTGGGAACATGGATATAATGCCATGCAGATCATGCTGTTTTAAATTGCTCTTGCTCTCTTGAGAAATCTGTTTCCAAGATTCTGCTCCTTTTCCCAGAATGAATTAATGTAATGATACTTAATTGCATGTTTTGTATTTATCATTGGCTTTTGTGTATTAAGTCTTGCCATAGTCATAGCTGGGCAAGACAGATGTAGTGCTACAGTGACTTGGGATAAGATAAACAGGAGAGTCACAAAACAAAAGCCTAAGAAAAGAAGGTTCTGTTGCATTCCAGAAATTACTAACTCCACTTGATTTAAGCTATTGGTTTAACAAACTGACAGATATTATCCTTTGGCTGTTATTTCCCAGGATTTATCTAACATCTGGAAGACTTTTGTTGTTAAAAACTGGTAAAAATCAGCTAACATTTTAATGCCAAAGTATGGGATAATTATTTACCCACACAGCTGCTCTTATTTAGCCCATTTTCTAAACTGTGAGGGGACCAAATTTTCTCTTGGCATTTCAGAATCTATATCACATGAGTTAACAGACTGTTTCAGTTAGACATCGGATCTTTTCCTTAATACTGTGCATTTCCTGGCTTGTCAGCACTTCAACTTTTCTTTCCTCTGCTGCAGACATGGATTTGATACAGAATGCCATATAGCTATGCAAAAACTAGCACTGAGATCTCATATTACCTCTGTTCTAGTTATTTTTAATATGAAGTGCTAATATAATTTGCTTCTTGGATCAACCTAATAATTCAAGGATCCTAATACCAAAACATCCTGCTGTGGCTTTGGTCTGTCTTTGTCTCTCCATCACTTTAATTCAGACCAATTAAGAAATAGTATCTGTATCTAATTAATATCCAGGAATTTTGTGCAATATTTTCTGTATCATCACAGAAAAGGAATCTTCTGTCATATGCAATATAAAATTTCAAAATGTGAATGTATCATTCCAGCACACATCCCCAAAATACCTCATCTGGAATTTTGACTGTAGCAAGTACTTATATCTTGCTCCTTTGAAGAAATTAAGATACAAAGAAATTACTGTTGATTACCCTGCTTAGTTTCATAATATACACTCACCTGTATTAACTGAAGTAGGTAACTACCGTTTTAGAAAGTTGTAACTTTACAAATGTTCCCATGAACACAGCATCCAAATCTCATTGCTTGTGCTACTGAACTGAGATGTTAGGAATCTGGGAGTTTACAGAGAATTGACTTGCCCATGCTAGAAAAGCAGGACCCTGAAATTCTTCAGAGAATGAAGCCATCCATGAAAAATACAGTTATGATGTATAGAAAAGCTCTTAGAAGAAAGGGACAATTTTCTAGGGACAGAAACTGTCAAAGGCAGCCTTTCTTCTCTGGAAATGGTAATCTACTTGGCTGACTGCAGGGTTTTAGTACTTTTGTATGTACACACAGGAAGCTCAGAGGCATATTTCATCAAATCATGTTTTCATGTTGTATGCCATTTTGAGTTCTTTTAGTGAGTTTCAAACCTGTGTTTGTGATGTGTTTGAAACTCACCCTGAGTAGTGAAATTCACTCTGAGCAAATTCTGTTCTGCCAAGTGTTTAAGATCTTCTGTAGCTGCTCTAAGTAGATTAGTGCTGAGAGCCTGAGAGAATTACAGCTCCCAGAGGACTTCTCAAGCGAGGCATGCAGGCATGAGCCACCAAGATTAGTGCTTCTCAGGGCTCCCATAACTCCTTGGCTAATTAAGGTGCAGCCACCAGCATTTGAAAGTGTACATGCAAACTAACTGGGACTGCTGCAGCTTAATGAATGATGAGCTCTGTAACAGCTGACACAAGAACTGCTGAAAGCCCCACCAGCATCTCAGCTTAGCCACAGTACCCAGAAACCTCACGTTGTGGCTGCCAGTGTCCCAGTGTGCCACCAAGCTTGCAGAGCCAGCTCTTTCCCAGTTGCTCAGCTGACTCTCTCAAGTATTTGCAAGGAAAATGTCCTCACCTCTGCAGCTGTGGAGAACAGCAGCATTTGGTCAGAGTTGCAGGCAATGAGTTAGATCTGAAGGTGCCTCCACCACAAGCCTAACAAAGAACAGAAAGGTGAATATGCTTTTCTGATGGTTTGTATTCTCAAGGCTTTCCCTGGGAGATGTGTAACTGAATCAAACAGAATAGGCAGCAATGGAAGGCAGCTAAATTTGTGCAGTCTCACTTACCTGAAGCTGTACTGTAGAAATCATGCCCTCCACTAAGCCCATTTTGTGAAAACACAATCCTTTGTCAGTTGCTTCTCAAGATCCATTTTTGCCAGGAAACTCAACCTGTCTACAGAACACCACGGTAAAACAGTAGAAAGAACCTGAGCATTTTATTGTTGCTGACTTAGAGATTCAAAACAGTGAAATTATAGTAATCCATGGTGCTGAGTCTCTAGAGATAACACTAAACTATTCACATCTAACCTATAAACAAATGGAAATACCTTACTATCTGGCAGTATTAATCTACTAAAAAATTAGCTGCTCTTTTCCCCACTAATATCATTATCAGTTTCTGCACACAGACATAGTCTAAAGCAGTGTGATCTTTGCATTCAATAGAAGTCAACTTCTTTTTGTGCTTCATTACCCCTTTTTTCTTTCCATACTGTCATGCTGAGTAAATTAGGATGAAATGAAAGGAACAAAGGAATAAACTTTTAAATGTTTTGAAGCACATTTTTTTTCTCCAAATGCAGCATTTTTCAACAACTCATACAATAGGTAAACACAAACCACCTTAAAAATTTTTCAAAATAATAGAATCTTTCTTAGGCAAATTGCTCACTACGTGAGAAAACAAAGTTATCAAAGTAAGGCTTCATGAAGAATCAAGACTGCAGTCTTGCCCTTCTTCCACTCACATAGTTCCACTACCTCCTTTGTGTTGGCAGTAGAGCTTGTGACCACGAGGCAGGCCAGATTAGCCATTTGGGGGGGTGAAAACTAAATAGGCAGAAAAGATAAACAGCAAAAGGAGCAAGAAGACATGATTTAATCTCCTGTAGAGGACTATATTTATATCTGCTTAGGATCATTTAAAAAAATCACATGCTGAAGCCTCTTGAACAGTAGGTCACAAAGGTCTGCAGTAATGAAAGATAGATTCAGGACCTGTTTTAGGAAACAACTTATTTTTGACATAACTGCTAGTATTTATTTAAACTCCAATGTAAATTTGTAAATGATCTTACACATTTGCTTATAAATATATTGTGGCTTTGGAAAGAAAACCAGCACAGTATCAATAGTTACAGACCCTCTGACAGGTGGAAGAGCTGTAATGTGTGGTGATAAGGCCACAGAGACACTGGATAGCACCAAATTTTGGTGCTGAAATGTCAGCCTTGACAGTGCTGGCTACACAGCAGGCATGGCATGTAGCCAGGAAGTGGTACTGAGCACTTGGGTCAATGTCTGTGGGACACATACTGCCTGGGCAGGACTTGCATGCTGTGTTTCCAAGTGTGCTTATAATCCTCTGGGAGTCTTGGATGTTGAGGAAAGCTTATTAAAACACTTTGAGCTTCATTACTTGTTTTTCTCTTTGTTATAAGAGAAAGTAGGACAACAACCCTGCTTTTGGAAGTCCAGCTGTCTGGTCTCTCTCCTCATAACAGTCAGTAACTCATACCAGCTCACCACAATTTCTACTGCCCTGTTCTCAGCCTTTACATCTCCTTGCAGCTGCCACACCCAGAAGACAAGGCCCCCATACTGCCCAGCCTAATACCTGAGTAACCAAATTGACTCTTTGGAACATAGACAAAAAGCTGTTTTGAAAACAGCAAAAACTTCTTATCCTCCAATGAGGCCTCTGTATATCCCTCTTGATTAATAATAATAAAATGCAGCAGTGGAACAAGACTTACAGAAAAGCTTATGCTGTTTCTGAGGTGCACTACTGCTCAGTAGGTACATGAAGGGATAAGTAACATTACACACCTGATGAACCACATGTGAATTCAAGTCCTGTGAAATAAAACAAGAGGGAAAACTGCCAAGATATGCTTCCAATGAGCACAAATAGGTGGGGTAGTTTTTTAGAAATTTTAATATGAAAAAATGAGTCATTCCTACACTTTGGGAGAAACTGAGTTCCCTGCATCCCAGTATTTATGCCAACACTTAACCAGCCTCTAGGTTTATATTGGCTCATAGAAAGAGGAGGCCTGTCTGAAAGTGACAGCAAAGCAGAAAATGAGCCCGCTGAAGAAGAGATTATAAAATCATTTTTCCACCCCCTCAAATGAGCTGTGGTACTGACAACTGCTTTTTACTGTGCCTACTCCACAAGAATGGTTCTCATGCAAACTATTTCCCAAAACAGATAAAAACTTCTAGAATGCCAGTTGAGAAGACAAATCCTGAGGAATTACCAGCAAGTCTCACTCTATTCTGCAAAATAATTCAGGTTTTGTGAACTTGAACTGTGGTATCAGCATTTTTAACACTCAAAGGGTTTTTGTATTTCCTCCCTTAATGATAGGGAAAGGCTCAGCACTGAGTCACCATAATGCTGCTGAGTTGCAGCAGCAGCAGGAGCAGCACACACAGAAGTGAAGCATTAAGAACCACCACCATTCTTCTGGACTGCAACAAGTCCCTGGGATGCCCCAAAGACTTTCACAGGTCAGGAGGCATCACATTCTCCAGTTGACAGCATATCCTGCACAGCAGATGGGAGGGCAGGAGTTTGGCTTATCCCCTCTTTTCAGAAGGGTTGGTTTGAGGTTTTGTGACGCTTTTAAAAATTATTTTGTTTTGCTCAAAGCAGGAGTCTTATAAATTAGGCAGCTAAATTGCAGTATACACATTTTAAATATATAAGGCATCTGAAATAGTCTGTTGATCAATATCAAAAAGTCTTTCATATTCTAGTAGCTACTGGTTTCAACAAAATCAAAATAAACTGCATCCATATGAGACTCTTTTATTAAAAATACATATCTTCTGTTTCACATAAAAAGAACCAACACTTAACACAATTTAAAGAAGTTGGACAGGAACTACTTGAAAAAATACAGATTCCTGTAATCCCAGAGCACCCAACCTTTACTGCACAAGCTACAAATTAAAATCTTTCTGTTCAAGACCCCAAGTGCTTGTCCTGCACACAGCAGTGCCCAGGAAGGTGCAGCTGGTCAGAGGCAGGGGTGCTAACTGCTCCCCAGAGGCTGCTCCCTGGCAGACATACCTGCAGGGTACATGTGTTTTTCCCAGTTCAGGGAGGCCTGTCACTCCCCAGCCCTGGTGCTGGGTACAATGGCAACCTTAGCAAAAAAAAAACCCCCAAAAACACTGCAGGTTGGCCATCTCTTTCTGTAACAAAGGGAATACAGCACAGCACTTCCAGGTAATTTCACTTAGGATCCAGCAGAAACATATTAACAGAATTGGTGAAAGAAAACCAGCCCCGCTTCAATGATAGAACATGATGCAACAATCTTCTTGCTAACTAAAACCTACACTGGAATCCATTATCTTCTGGAGTCCCACTTTTCATAATTCATTCATCTCTGACTTTTGGAAAGACACAATTTTCAAAGCAACAAGTTATCAGCTTAGGCAGGAGCAAATACTAATTAAAAGTTCTGTACATAAAAATCAAAGTCAGAATACAAAAGAGCTGTCAGAGGAATCTGCTATTAAAGTGCACAGAAAGTAACACTGGCTAAACTTATATTCTTGTAGAAAGCAACAGTTTGCCAGGTTGTCATTCTTGTTCTGGAGATGCTGAAAATTCAGCTCCTTTTTAAGTCACTAAGAGACATACTCGTCAGCTCTTAAAAATGATCAAAATACTCTGCAAATTCAGGCTTGGAGTGTATCAGACACTGACTGTAACATTTATTGGTCATAAACTCAAAACTGAAGCAAGGTACAAAGAAGAAAAGACACTGAAGTGATGCAGGAGCAAGATGATGTTAAATCAGACCAGTGGCCTTTTTCTTTGACCTTACAAGGCATTAAAGGATATGGGCAGCTAAACCAGCAACAGTGATCGACAACCAGACTAACATTAAAGCAAAGTTCAGTTTTGAAGAAAAAAAACCAAACAAACAAACTGGCTTGCATGTTCTAATCCCATGCAAGTCTGATGAAAAAAGATACTTTGTACTCTCACACCTTGTAAACCTAAGAGAGTATTAAACTCGTGTTTAGGCCTTTAGAGGCTTATCTCCTTGCATATTCTTTATTGTCTACAGTTAATTCCTTAACACTGCTGTTTAATCAAGAACTGTCTTAAAGGCCTGTCCTTTACTGACTATGCTGGGAATTATGACAGAAATCAGCTTCCTTCCTCAGTCTACTGAAGTCTGAGATCTACCAGCTAAAAGACAATCCTTCTTTACATACCACTATTTCACAGATTTTAACAGAACAAGATTTGCCCAGTACAGTACTTGTTTCTGTTTCTAACACCTAGAGTAGGAAGTGAAGTGGTTTTCAGGACCTCGTATGAATTTTCAGGACTGGAATTAAAGAACTTGATTTGATTTTTTCAGAAAAACAAATTTATTCTGGGATTAATGAAATGCAAATACCCACTAAGCTCCAGAATGCCACCAATCAAAACAAGTTTCCTTACTGGAATGACATCTTAAACATAAGATCTCAATTTACCAAAACCTGAGAGAATCCAATGCTTGCCTTAATTATAGCACTCTTCAACTCTCTGTCATCAAATTTTCAAGTAATGTCAAAGCCCATATTGAAGAGCTTTGATCCTTAGGGCTCACCTGCTGCTCTGCATTTTAGAAGGCAAAAAGTGATTTTAAGACATCCCAGGTTGGGAATTTACAATCTCTCCTCATCCTTGTAGAGCTACAAGGTGAAGCTCACAAGTTACTCAAAACTTCATTTTATGGAAAATAGGAAGAGGAAACTTTCTGCATTTATGAGTTGGCAGCAGGGGAAATAACAAGATTTAAAAATAGCTAAACAAGGCTGAAAAGGTTGTCTTAATCAGTAAGGAAATAAGCTATAGTATGAAAAGTCCATCAATCATCAACTGAAAAAAACATAAGCTCATTAATCCTTGTATATACACTTTTAAAAAACATCTAAAGTAAAAAAATCTCTCCCCAGGGTTGTAATTCCATTTCCAGAAAGATGTTGTTATAGCTTGTATACAGTGTTCCAAAAGAATCTTTGATAGTCTTCAGAATTCTCTACCATTTTCCTGACCCTTTTTGCAGTGAGTGACATTTCTCTCCAGAACTGAATGCTTTATATCCAAGTTGAAAACCCATTTTTAAGAAGGCCTTCAAATCAAACATTCACAAAATCACAAAATAGATCTAGTGAATTTGCTAACTTAGTAAAAAACAGACTAGAAATAAAATTCACAAAAGATTTCTAGCCTCGAGTTAATTCACAAAATGCTATTACAGCACAGAACAACATTCTTAGTTAAATCAGTTTTATTCCTTCAGATAGGTAGTTTGAAAATAAAGGGTAATTTGGCACTAATTCTGTTACAGAAGTTCCAAAGCAGGTATCTGTGTGTACAACAAAAAAACAAAGAACAGTGCAAAGAACTGAATTAGTCTGCCAAATACCCTTTTCAGACCACATATGTGGGTCTGGATGAACAAGAAACTCAGTGAATCCCCTACACCCAGTTCCACTGCCTGCATCTGGACAATACATGGGTGCAAGGGTCTTACAATGAAATCAGAATCTAGGAATAGCTTATCAAATTTCAAGGAGATTCAGACCTGCTCTGACATCAGCAAGCATAAGGATGGACACAGACAATTGTTAGTGTACTGTTTCAGCATTAGCAGCAACTTTGACTGTAGTGAGCTCAGAGTCAAAAAAAACGAAGAATAAAAAATAAAAAAAGAAAGGTGGTCAGGAAGTAACAGACCAGAACAGCAACAGACTTGCTGAACTTGGACCTCCACAGCTTTGTGCCTTGGGAAACCTGGCCATACAAAGGATTATTCCCAGTGCAGGGTAGCACAAAGAATCAAGCCTGCAATTTTCATGGCTTGAAGGAGCACAAGAACTTTGCTTCCAAGGCTTTGTCTCCTTAAGATGAATGTGTAACAACAGGAATGTCAATTTCTACGGCAGAGAGGCGAGAACGTGCGGAGTAGGGCTGAGAGGCATAGCTGTGCATGCTGGGGGCGTGGGAATACAAGGGCTGCCAGAAAGGAGAAGGCAGGCTTTTGCATGCACAGTACCACAGGAACAGCAAGATGGAAGTGAAAAACAGACCGCCAGCACTGGCAATGGCAATAAATACAGAGATGTCAAAGCTGAAGATGGGCTCGTATTTTCTGTTCAGATAATTGTTATAAAAAATGACCCAGATGGACGGAGTGAGACAAATGGCACAGGCAAGCAGGAACAAGAGGCCGGCCACGAGATGGCAGCCTGCACTGTTTACCAGGCACTTGGCCAGTTTGACGTTGGGCACGCTCGATACAAAGGCTGTGTTACACATGCCAATCATGCAGAGGAACAGAGCTGAGACAGCAGTAAACATACTCAGAGGAAGGGCAAACTGAAGAACACGCAAATCCAGCTGATCGACAGCCGTGTACCACTGCGGGTCATAGATCACACAGTCTCTGCTCCCATCAAAGCGCGCGCACTTAATCCAGAGTCCGGTGTAAACGGTCACATTCCTCTCATTCTTGTTGTACGTGTACAGTCTCATTTGCCTCCAGTTTGGCAGCAGAACTGCTGCAAGGAGCCCAGCCACTGAGGCTGTTCCACTGAGGAAGGCCAGTACGGTCGCTGCATGTACATCCCGGCAGCCCATATTTGCCCACAGAGGTTATTTCCTGTAATTAAAAAGAAAAAAAAAGAAAAATATAAAAGAAAACAGTGGTCATGGGACTAACTACGTGCCAGGTTAATAAACTTAGATGACAGCTGGTGGGCACTAACTCCGTGGCACCTTCTTTGTCTGACACGCTTAATACAGTGGTAACACCACCACATTCATACTTTAATGAAACGTCAGGTTATTTCACAGACTGTTACGACTTCTCAGCTGACAGACTGCTAAAGGCACTGTGTTCAAGATGAAAAAGAAGCACGTTTGAATGTGTGAGTCTACGCAGCCATCATTTAAGTTCACCTGTCCTGCCTGGACTGCCAGCTCCCTGTCTTTAGCCCAGATACAATATCAGGGTGCATGCTCAGTCCTACCATGCTGCTGCATGAGTAAAAGGGAGTTGCTTAAAATCTACATCATTAGACTGGCAAGGAATGCCTATGTAGGCAGTCATACACATTTTATATAGGCCAAACTGTTGACAAGAGCTGTGAGAAAGTGGTGGAGGCTCTGTTGAGTAACTTACTATGAATTTTTCAACAGCAATTAACAGTTCTTCCACACTACTCCTGCCTTTGAGAATCAACTGTCCAAGCACACAAACTATTACAGAAAGCAGATGGCTATTCAGCTTTCACATTTTCCACTTCAGAGCAAATGTTAATACTGCCTCCTTTTCAATATAACCACTGTCTGCATACCTACTATGTATAGCCTCTTGCCTGCAAAGATGCTGAGAAAGTCTCAATGACAGGTCTCTAAAAAACAAAAATAAACAAAAAAAAGACTCAATTCAAGTCTTCAAGACTCAATTCTCTGCATGCCCAAGATATTTTAAAGAAGTCTAATACACAGCAGGCACTGAGTATTTACCCCAGAGTGTACTTGAAGCTGGACACTAGGAATTATAGTATCAAAAAATGAACAGATACTTGGCAAATTCTCACTGAGCACCATTAGGTTATAAACTCCTCCTGAAATGTCTTCCAAATTATTATACTGCATTGTGCATATTTGTTAAATGTCCAAAGTCATACACAAATTCCTTAAGGACCAGAAGTTCTGCTTAATACATATGCAAGTAATGGAGTATCTGTATCACAGAAAGGTTATAGACATGGTCACAAAAAAAACCCCCAGAAAAACAGGCAACTAGATCTGAACCCTCATTCTCCTTTTATACCTACAAACATCCAATGACCAGAGAGCTCCAGTTTTCAGACAAAGAATTCCCATGTGTACTGGAAACACACTGAAAGCATTATCAGGCCATGAAGCTAGCTGGCATTCTATTGATTGATAGACAAATAAATGAAGTTCAATCTGTTTCCTAAGAAACCATTAAGCAATTATTTTATGCCATCTAACCCTGAAGAATTGCACTGGAATGTGCTGATCACAATCTTCTAAAGAAGCACTCTGGAAAGAAATAATGACAACCACATTTATGCTATGAACTACCTTATTTGTCAAAAAGACAGCATTATATTGTTGCTAAGGATAGCTGAGCGTGGGCAAGCTTCTCTTCCCATGGCAGTTAACTTTTCAGATGGCAGGTCATTAACAGGATAGCCCCTAGGTAAGGGGACCAGAGATGTATTTCCATCGTGATTAATTTAATATGATGTTTAACCTAGCTTTGGTAAGGTCAAAATAATCAACTTGCAAGAAAATGGAACTATAACAAATTAACTTCAGGGGTAAATCTAATATAGCATCAAATTTTGTTCTCCTCAAGCTCAATGCATTTGCTTTTCCATAAAGAGCTTGCCTTTACCAGGATACAGCTTGCATGCACACAGGGCATACTCCAAGATAGTGCTATATATATGAACCAGCTGGAATAAATACATCACCAACCATTTTCAGAAACCTGCTGTTTCTGAAAATTCATTTGTAGTAGTAGATTACTGCAAATAGGCAGTAATACCCACCATCCCTTCCATCAGGGAGACCTATCCCATCTTGCAAACGCTGCTGGCTTTATAAACTGTAAATAGCTTCAAATCCCCAGTGAAGACAGTAACAAAACAGGTGTTACCTTAATTAGATGGCTTCAGTGTACTTACCAGCAGGGTCCTCAAATCAAGAGAAACCTTAGCAACTTCTCTAAGCAGCAAAAAGGTGTTACTGGATCTAAGAAACAAAACAAACAAAGAATCAACATCACATTTGTTTCATGCAAATTCAGCAATAGCATTTACACTGCAATTCAGGAATTACAAATATCAGCTATATTTGCATTAGGCCAACTCCATCACCTTCTACAATTTCCCCTTATCTAAAAAACAAAGCACAAACTACCCTTTTTTTTCCTTTCTTTCTTCAGTTTTTTTTTTTTTTCTCCAGAGCTTGTTCTCTGTCTAGTCCTCTCAAAAGGGTGCAAAAATCTGCCTTTCTTATAGGTGATCCAAGACACAGAGTTTGCATCCTGAATTTTATGTTTTTAGCAAAAAATCTGTAAGAAGTCATACAGAATGATTACTGCAGATGTTAGGTTCAAGGCTGCACTTAAACAGCAGTGAGGAAAGGTGCAATGATTATTTAATGTCAAAAAGCAAGGCACAAACTTTAAATTGTTTATATATCTTGTAGGTCTCTATTCCTTCCTGCCTTCTACACAAAGGTTTCATGGAAATTGGAGAAAAACAGGAAACACTGGTGATGCCTTTTCAATTGGCTGTCCAGCTTTTCCAGAGGAAGAAAAGATCCACTTGTGAATTTTCTACACCCACATCTAAGTCCCAAGATCAAATCTGCAGGTCATAATAAGTAAATCACTTTACTACTGGACAGCATCAGACCTCCAAGCATGCCAGTATGTGACTGCTAGAAGTTACAACCTAAAGGCAAGTTTGTTGGGTTAATGTGCAAAAAGAGTTTATTCTAAACTACCTATGTGAAACTCTGAAATACTGTAATATTCCTCTAGATATAGGCTCCATCACCTATAAAAATATCAAATAAATTCTTCTATCAAACTATCTAGGTAAGAAAGACACTTTGCAACACAGTCATGAACCCTGATTTCTTCACTAAATGAGAAAGAGGGCTTTAGATTTGGAAACTCATTAATATGAATGCTACTGCATGTAAGACACACAAAGGCAGACACGCAGCATGGAGCTGCAGCTTTTGTTCACTAACATCATTGATGAATTGTCAAGCTTTCTGTGCACTCTGCAGCTGAAACCAAGATAAACACAGACCTTCCTCTGTAGGTTCACACCCATGAACAACCACAACAACATAATTAAGTAGAAAATTAGTACAGGCAAACAAAGCTGTCAAAGGGAGCTGTGCCCAGCCCAGGAGTCCCTCCCATTAAATGATGAAACCTGTGTTGTAATAAACAGATACAGAGCAGCTATGGAATATTGCCCAGTGTCCAACTCATTTCTGCAGACATTGAGTTTCCTTTGGTTTTCCTCTTCCTCTCTTTAGTCCATCTGTTTTTACTGTCTATCCCTGGTGGTGCTGAACAACTAGGGATTTCAGCCACTTCTCAAACTAGTTGTCCAAGGGAAGGAAGCACACTTTGGCCTGATAAAACCCTGCCTTGCCTTAGATTCTTGGCTTCAGCTTCTTCCATCCCAAGGATTTTAAAGCTGTACCGTGCAAAGCTCTTATATGATCCATAGAAGTTACCAGTCTTAATCACATCCCTTAATAGGGACAGATTTTACTCCCTATTCTAAATATCCATGTTGCTGTAACAAGAGATGTTAGCTGAACCTGGTTAAAAACTGGTAAATCATTAAAGGTGCACAAGACAAAAAAATGAAACAAAGATGACAAAAAGGACATTTACTATAGACATAATCCAGAAATGAGTAAAACTAGCTCTGATCCCTTGCATGGTCTTGAGAAGACCATGGTCTGGGAAGCATCCCTGTTTTGTAAAGCCCTGTAGGAGAGAAGTCACAGTATAATTTACCAACACAATTTATAAATAAACGGCTGTCTAACTATTCACAACAGCATTAGAAGTTAAAAATCTTTTATGATTTTGCGAAACCGGCCATCAGAAACCGGAGGCCTAAAGCTCACCAGTTTCAAGGGACTGATTCAAAACCATTACCACCACTTTATTTATTTATTTATTTATGTATTTATTAATTCTGGGAATCAATCATGCAGTTCCACGCTCTACAAAACTCCTTTTAAAATTAAATATAGATGTACCGGATTAGAATTAACGATCCTATCTAACAGACTAGGACTTCCAAGAAAAACTTGGAGCACAGGTAATTATTTTACCGACTGAATCGCAAAGAGCAGCTGACGCACGGAGAGAACACACAGCGTCCCCCCCGGGAAGCACCGCCGACCCCCGCCCGCGACAGCGCTCCGAGGCTGCGGCACCGCGATCCCGGAGTCGCGGGGGAGCCGGGAGGAGCCGCAGGGCCCGGGAGCGCCGTGCCCGCTCACCTTGCTGCCGCGCTGAGGAGGCGCCACGGCCGCCGCCATGGCCGCGGAGCCGCCGCGCTGAGGGGAGGCCGCGGCCGCGCGGGGCCTTGTGGGGCGGGGCGGCCGCGCCGGCGCAGTGCGGGCCCGGCCCGGGCAGCACCAGAGAGCCCTGCAGCCCCTCAGCCCCGCGCACCGCCACCGGGACCGGCCCGGCAGCACCAGAGAGCCCTGCAGCCCCTCAGCCCCGCTCGGGGCTCTCCGCTCACCGCCAGCCCCAGCCGAAAACGCCGATGGATGCTCCTCCGATCAGCCAGCTGATCGTGAGGTTCGGTGGAACCTCACCCGGGCAGGCAGCTCCAATCAAGTCATGCTGCCTCTTAGTCCAAACACACCCCCACTCCCCCTTTATGTGTGAGGTTAAGACCGGTGTTCACTAAAAAAAGCAAAATGCTATTTTCAGCTATGAAATAGCCTGCAGAAAAGAAAGTTCAGGGGTGATGTTATCACTCCACAACTCCTTGAAAGGAGGTTGTAGCCAGGTGGGGATCGGTCTCTTTTCTCCCGGGCCAGCAGCGACAGGATGAGAGGACATGGTCCCAGTCTGTGCCAGGGCAGATTCAGATTGGACATCATGAGGAATTTCTCCACAGAAAGGGTAAAGGGCTGCCCAGGGAGGTGAAGGGTAGAGGTGTTTAAAGAAACAGTGGATGTGGCACTGAATGCCATGGTCTAGTTGACAAGGTGGTGTTGAATCATTGGTCAGACTCAATCTCACAGGTCCTTCCCAACCTAATTGATTCTGCAATTCTGTAAAACGGAGTATCAAAAATTACTGACAGCCTGTTCTTAGCTGTAGTGGAAGCATATTAGCCCCAAACATAGTAAAATTAGGGAAAATTTAAAAAAACAATGCCAATAATAAAATAAATGCATATGAGAAACCATACCTTTCTTCCAGTGACTGCTTTAACAAAATTTAAAGAAGCAGGGTATGATACATATATTACAAAACAAAACTAGACCAAACTAGAAGGCTTTGATGTATTCAATCTTACTTTGCTTTACAATCCAGTTAATAGCTTTAAAGTAGAAAACACCCTGACAATAAAAGCCTGTTTTTTCAAAGTGAAATATAAGTGTGCCTTCTTATAATACAAAATGTAGAACATTAGATATATCAAAAATGTTTATCTCTGTTGAAAAGAAGCCATCTTCTTCACTGAAATGTAACATAAACCAAACAACTCCATAAAAGGAAGGCATCACAAATTAAGTATGGAAATTTGGAATCAGGATTCATACCACTAAGATGACTACAGTGGGCACCAGCAGGCGTCAAGAAAACCTCCAGCATTACAAATCAGTCTCACTTTTTGTGCTCCTACAAGGCAATTCCTTGCAGCCACTTATATGCGTTTTCCTTTAAATCCTTAAAACCAACAAAACCCCTACAATCCAATGCCTGTCACAATAGCAGAACCAGTTCACCTTAGAAGCCCCAGACCCTGGAAAATTCCTCCATCAGAAACTTCCCTTGTTCTTCTGATGCCCACGGGACACAAAGAGTTGCTGAACTTGCTCCTCTGTGCAAGTTATATTCCCTCCATTCCTCTCACTTCGCAAAAAATATTCCAGGGGTCATCAGTTGTTAAACAGTACTTTGAGTTGCACATACTTTGGTCTTTACATTGTTGAGCTTTGTAACCAATATTAATTTTAAAAAACTTGTTTCTTTCCCCACTGTGCCCTACCCAAGTGCCTAAACAAATGGAGGGAAGCAGGCAATGATGGAAGAGGAGACAATTAAATTCAAGGTCTGCACCAAAAAGGCTTCAATGTGCATAGGTAAAATATGTTGGATCCATTCAGGAATGCCAGTTTCTATTCATTTGTTCTTGTTTGGAAGTTTGTAAAAGCAGGAGTTTCTTTTTCCGATAGTCTTCATTCGCCTGTTCTGCTTCCTCATCTATTGATTTTCTTAGACATGTTTTGAGTTCCTCAATTCCTTCTCCAGTATATGTTGATATAGGAATCACCTCTCTGAATTCAAGAGTATTTGCTGGAATCATTTCTTCCTCCAGTAAGTGCAAAAAGTCTGAGAAATTGTATTGAAAGAGTTAGTTCAATCCCCAAATACTGTATCACTACAAAGCCCATAAAATCCCATTAAATGTAGAAAATAAACTTTAATAAATTACAGTTACAAACATAACTGCAATTAATTATTATCTATAATCTCATTATTATCTTATATATTATCTATATATATTACCTATATATATTATCTGCTTAATAAGTTTTTAAAAATATAGCTAAAATCTCAGAAAACAAGCTCTACTATAGCAGTTATACAATTCTTAATGCTGCCATGAGAAGATTCTATACACTTCCAATGAGCACAAAGAAATCCCAAGTTTCAGAATATGGGAGAATATGGTCTTAAGCCATTCTGGTTTCTTTACATTCCAGGAAAGAGAAAGCAATTCTCCCCAATGTAATTACAAGATTGAAGTAAACCTACATAGACCTGTCCAGAACTTTCATGTGTTTAGGTCAAAGTCACATGACAAATGGTATATATGTCAGTGCCTGGAAGAGGGCCTTCTATGCAGATTACTCTTATTCCAGACACCTAGACTGGAAATTTACTCCCCACATTATGATTAGGAAAGATCATCTGAGATATCTCTATTTTATTACAATCCTTTCCCAACAGTGAAGCCATTACAAACAATATAATATATAGATCTCTGCATATAAACAGAGCTCTAAATGCAGTAAGTGATTTTAAACATATGTTTAAACAATACATTTAATAGCTGACTTCAGATTCAAACAACTCTCTACCAATGCAGAATTATCCATATGAAATCTTGCTACTACTTTTAATGAAAGTTATTGTTGGAATTTCATTTACCCTGAGGATTCTCTAGTTGTGTTTTAAGTTCATCTAAGTTATCCTTTGCACAAGGCAAATCCATTTTATTAATGGCAAGAAGTGCAGGCTTTGTTAAAAGTTCCTCTTTGTACAGTTCCAGTTCCTTAAAAGAAAAGTAAATTTCCATTAGTAAGTATTTGTAGTTTAACAAGTGCTACTTCAATTTTACATCTCCTCTTGCATTTGTTTAATTGCCTAAATAGCCTTTCTTGTCTAAGCAGCTGTGAGTTTGACTCAGGTGCTCAAGGCTGACATATTGAAGCACAGAGGAAAATAATGTTCAGTGATTCAGTCATTTTTTTGTTCAAAGACAGATTTCAGGTAAACAGGCTAGCTCGTTCTGAAATGCCTCTTACAAAAAGAACAAGAGTTTTGGTTTTTGTTTATTCTGACATCCACAAAATCAATCTCAGAAAAACTTCAGACCTATAAAACACACAAGAAAATAATGTGGAGAGTGTTATAATTCTTAAACATTTTAATACTAGAAAATCACAACCTGAACAAACTAAAAATAAACAGCAATAACTGAAATTTAGAAGATTCATCAAGTTAAATCACACAGTCAGAGATAAAATTACATAACATGCATTATTTTAATCAGAAGCATAGTTAAGATATAGAAACAGTGAATGTCTGCAAAGCTGGGGCTTAATGTCTTGCCTATGTTAGTCTATGCAGTAAGGGCAAAAAGGCAGGGCTTTAACTGTAACCACATATTTCTACTTCTTAAAATGCTATTGGATTGGGAACTGAAAATCATGTCTTTTTTACCTTTACTTGACTGTAAGAAACATGCCTCATGCTGCATAGATTAATCAATTCCATTAATAATTATGCGGTATCCAACATAAATTTTACTGGGCAAGTAAAAATAAAAACTTCATAATTTTGGAGAATCTCTTTGTTAATTAGCTTTATATTACAAATCCAGAAGACACACTAACATCAGATCAAAACAGAGCCATTTTCTTCACTCAACACATAACTAAAACTGTCATATGGAAAGATGAGAACTTACCTTTGTAAGAAGCAATATTGTTTCAAAGGCTGTTCTGAACCGAGTCTTGATAGACAGCTGAAATCCAGAAATATCAACCTGAAAAAGTTACACAAAAACAAGTTTTGTGGTGTAAAATTATGTTGCGGGATCAAGGTACTGTCCATCAACTACTCTGCTCTGGTATGTCTATGGCCCTGTGTTCACTCCTGGGCAAATAAAAGAGGGCAACTATGTATAGTTGCAAAGAAACATCAGACACTGGAGGCACAAAGTGGTTAATTCTGATACAGTGTTTCTCAAAGGCCTGGTTTTTATGGGAACTTACAACTTCTTATGAGAATCTTACAGAAAAAAAAAAAATCATGCCTTTGTTACGCTTGGAATACTTCACTGTTCTAAATTAATTGGAAATTTTCAATTATAAATTCTTTTTAAGAATTTAATTTATCATTAGTCATTTGAGTGTTCCATTCTGTAAACAGAGTTACAGCTACATTTATCATAATCATGCAAATTACAAATGGTTTTCTAAATTACATTGCAGTTAAGATATATTTTATTTATTGCACTTTGATTTTAATAAACTGCAAATTTTATTTATTTATAACTTACAACTAAGAGAAGCTGTTTAGTTCTTTCTACATGTTTGAGAAATTTGTGGCCCATTCCTTTGTTTGCATGTGCACCTTCAATCAGTCCAGGGAGATCAGCTACTGAAATCTAGGAAAAGTTTCAAACAAAATATTTCAGTAAGCAAACACACAGACTTTAAACTATCAACAGTGATTATCATTTTACATAAACAAAAGAACCCAGACAAAATAATAGTCACTGGCTGTTTCAATACATTTACAATCTATCATTAGAAGCAGATTAAACAAAATGTTGCTATTACACAGACCTGGTGCTCCTCATGTTCCCCCATCTGTTTTTTATAGCTGTCTGCAAAGTACAAAATTGAGGGTAATAACACCTCAGCGGAGATCTCACAAAATTTAGTTATTACCTAAGAATAAGACAGACTCTGAAAGGTGAGCATCTTAGGCAATCACATTTGTATAGAATTCAAACTGTCACTGGAAAAGAAAATAAAGTCTGTTCCTTGTGGCTACAGAGTATCATTGCTCCAAATACAAACCTACTTTACACTGCTCCTCTGAGCATGAAAAGATAAAAAATTTTGACTTCTGCTCTTCAGCTCAAATGAGACTTTGATTAATAAATCAGTTCCCAGCCAGAGCCCAGCAAAGACTTCCACAATGGACAGGGACCTTGTCGTTTTCTCTGCTGGTTGAGAGGGCTGTTGGACAGCTGAGGCACACGGACAAAAAAGAGCAGAATAATAATGAAAACAGCTACTCAGTAGTCACAGAAAGCTAAGACAGAGAGTGAAGTAGAGAACAGCAAAGGTAGGGTCTTCACATCTATCTAATGCCCATTTAGACAGTAACTGGATTAAATTGAAAAATGCCTGAAGCCAGCATACCATAAAATTTCCAGTGTGCTACTTATTGCAGATACACTGTTCAGATATTGCTCAGATACTGTGGTAGAAAATATAAGTGCTTCTGCTAGTTTTCATGATCTGGTACTGAGACCAGAAACCTAACTCTACTCAGATCCTCTACTTTGGTGTCTTTTTTTTTTTTTTTCCAAGCAGTAATGACAGCACAAGGAAATTTGCATGTACTTTCCTTTTTATACTGTACTAAGATAAAAAGAGCAAATTGTTACATATCTCTTTAAAAATGTCAGTGTTCTGTAGAAATACATGAGTCACTGTCCCCTGAGTGGTACAGGAAAGACACCTCAATTATTGCTCTTAATTATGTTGCTTACGTTGTTTTGGTTTCAGCAGCTGCAATATGGAGAATACTTCCTCTTACTCCCAGAAGCTCCCCATGATCACAACCCTAGTTCCCTCGATTTAGAAAAAAGGTATTTTGTCCATATAGTTCTATATAGCACCTAAAACTGTGCTATAAAAACCATGAACTGTAGAAATGGCCAACAATAAGGATCACTGGCTATGACATGAAAAAGACTTCAGAAAAGCAAGCCAGGAGTTAAGTAGATCTCTTGCTGGAGAAAGATACACCAGTAAGAGCAAGAGATCCTCATTCATGGTAGACACTTTTTTGAAAGGGCTATGAAAAATCCTGTTCATTTGCAGCATAGCTTTCTAGCATAAACTACCCTAAACTAGCAGATAAAATGATTTTAAAAAATTCCCTTAGATACACGGCATCTCTACAGGGAACCAAACTAGACTTACTTTCTTTAATACACAGTTTTGTTGAAGTTTGTTAAGTGAAGGTTTCAAGCATCAGCTACTGAATCTCCCTAGCATTATTGGTTCTGAAATAATAAGGTTTTTGTCTTTTCATATTTGAGGGCTGTGTTTTTCTGGTTAACTCATCTAAAACCCTTTTATGCACTCGCCTTTTACCTTGAAAATGATGAGTCCAGTGCTGCATGTATCATACACTTCAAAAACAAAGTAAAAGCACATCAAAGAAGATTCAAGCTTGAGGAACGAAAACGTTTGCTGCAACTTTTAGGTGAAGCTGGGGTCCAAAATCTATTAGCCTCTCTCATTTAGCACTGGTTTCCATCTCAATGGATATTTTAGAAAGGATTCCAGCCACCACAGAATTATCTGACAATTTTTATCTGAAGAAGCTGGGTGGAATAGAGCTCACAAAAATTAAGGTGGTAGGGCCATAACTCCACCAGTCTTTCACAGCCTACCACAAAAAATGATATCCAGGTGCCTCACCTCTCAGGTAGTGCACTATCCTGGCTGTTCAGTAATCACTATCATGTCCTGGTATTTCAGTTTTTAATTAAAAAACCCAACCCACCAAACAAAAAAACCCAAAACCCTGTGCCCCCAAAAAACTAACTAAACCAACAAAAACCCCACAAACATAAAAAAAAAATAAAAGGAAGTTAGAACAGCCAAGCTTGAAAGTCATCACAAGAAGTTATGGTAACAGGGTTATAATCACAAAACTTCCTGGCATTCACTAATGTAGATCTTCAGCTACTGGACAAATCAGCCACTACTTGCATTCTGAAAATTACCCACTCAGTCCATAGCTCTCTGTATAGGCAACTTGCAGAAAATCTGTTTCTTCTCAATAAAATTATAGGCTGGAACTCTGAAACAGTGATTTTTTTTTTCCAAGTCCTAAACTTAAAAGAGTGTATTAGGACACAGCAATCTCAATTCCATAACTCTAAGATTGTAAATCAGGATTAGAACCACCAAAAGAAAGGAAGAGAAAATGAGAAGCCATTTATTATAGTGACCTGAAATAAGCCCTACATCAAAATACTGTATTTGGCTATGAAACTCTCTTATTATTTAATAAAACAGTAGTTTTCCCATAACTTCTCTGAAGTCCATGTAATTGCATTTGATATGTACACATTATAGACATACACATGAAAATACCCACAAGTTTCCATTCTCTTTCTGAAATTCTGTTAAGCAACATAAATAGTCACTCCATATAACTTTAACAAACAATCAGAATGAAGTTTCATACCTACCTGCTTATAATCTGGATACATGATCTTTCCTAGTTCAGGCTGTATTGTTGTGACTGTGACAAAGGGACAGGAAGAAAACAAAACTGGTTTTAACATTTAAAATTGTTGAAGTTGCAAAACATTTAAATATTTTAGGACTTTCTCAGTGTATTTAATTAACCAAATGTGCAGTAGCACAAAAAAAAAAAAAAAAAAGGAATAAAGAAAAAGCAAAATAAGATAGATGAAAATTGACCACAAAAACCCAAGTCTTGTCTCTTTCTGCAGCTCTACTCCAGTCATCCCAAAATGGGAACAGTGAAGGTAGAGAAGCCTCAGACACAAAAACTATTACCTGGACTATGGATTAGCTTCCAAACAGTGATAAAACAATGAAAGGTAAAGTGAGATAGGATTCTTCAAACTGAGAAAAGGCTGTAGAGAATTGGGAATGGTGGAAAAAGGTCATAGGAATTATCAGTACTGCACTCTTACTTTTTAATTAAACAAGACCAGACAACTAATTCTAACTAACTGACAGAAAAATTATTTTAAAAATTCTGTCCATTTTTCAGTGGGCAGATTAAAACCCCCAAATCTTATCTATTGCAAGTGATAGCAAATTCTTAAGCATACAATATATTTATGCAAAGGAACTTGGCAGTACATATTCAGTAGACTGAGGATATTACATACCATAGAGAGTCTCAGTTGCAATAAAATGGGCTGAGACAAAAATAAATGTTAAATAGACCCTGCATTAACAGGAGGTTGAAGCATTATGGGGGTGTATACATGAAAAACTGAGGTGGGTAAAGGAACTGGACACTGGGGCAGCAAGTATCTCCCTGAAGTATTTCTTATAATTAAAAACCCAGGCAACATTGCTATACTCTATTCTTTATTATAAACTCTTATTATAAGCAAGTCAGTGAAAAGACTTCTTGCTCTCAGGAAATCTTACTGCTCTAAAAATAAGTGTATGAAACTTACATGCATAATTTGCAATCTCAGGTTTGGCATGAGAAATCTTGCTTAACAAGGATGACTTTCCTGCATTTGGAAACCTAGAAGGAAAGTCAGGATTGATACACTGAATAAACACCTATATGATTACTGTATGTTTATTTCCAAACGTATTCTTCAATACTATCAATGTATTTGTGCACTCATCTACTCAGGCTGTTTTTTCTTTTACAAAATGAACAAGCCTCAGATCATTAAGAATTACTTTTTGACATCAAATCCGAGTAATTTTTCTAAATTCAACAATGCTTCCTAAAAATGCAGGCAGGAGAGTTATGTGAACACATGTGTAATACATTTAAGGGAAATCTTTCAAAGTCATTCAGGCAGAAATACAGCATTACCATCCAGGTATACTTGGATTCACTCTTTATGTGCTATAGCTGATTTTGTAAATTATGCTTGCATTCTAAAAAGCTGTCATGCAAATATATCTTACCAGTTGGATTTACAGTTTCTTAATCTGTATATCATGGTTTATGAAAGTCTATAGATTTTTATGAAAATCTATATATCATGGTTTATGAAAGTCTATGAAAGTACCAATGAGACCTATGCTAGAGTTTAGCTAACATAGCAAAGCAAATATAAACTCAGAGAGAGACTGTACATATAGACACACATGCACAGTCTATATGTGGTTCTAAGGAAACAAAGTTATATGAGGGATCCTAAAATTAGTACTAACCTGTTTTGTTACCAAGTAAAACTAAAAGAACACCTAGGAACTGGTGTGTGCACACCTGACTGTTGCAACATTTTCCCTTTCCAAGGGAGAGCTATACCTGCATCCTATCACAAAAGTGTTCCTTAAGGGGTACACCAACTTTTACAAAAGCTTCTTCACAGAATATATCCACCCACTGAAATGGAAACCCAAGTGAAGACTGAAATTGTAACACCCACTTGTTTTAAAGATTAAACTGAGCTGGAAAAGGCACAATACCCTTGATTCAAGTAAACCTTGTTAATACTGGCATCCAAGGATAAACTACAGTCCTTAGCACACAATCCATCCAGAAAGTCCAGGCAAGATTGGTGTTGCAGTCAAATTCACAAATATTCATCACAGCATGACCAAAGAAAACTCTGTCCACAAGCAACTCAACACAAAGACAGGTGTCCTACAGAAAACCAAACACTCTCCCTTTGAACACATGAAGAACCATTGCCTGTTAATGAGGCTGGTGCTACATTATAGACCTTTATAAAGGGGCTATACATAAATCTTTCTTAAAAAAAAAAAAAAAAGAAAGCAACCTAATGACTCTTGTTATAATAGAAAAATTATTGACTGCAGTTTTCATACACTCTGATGTTCAAAGGTGCCTTAAAGAGATTCCAGAATGTTCCTCTGGTCATATCCTCAAGAGAGCACTTTGTTTCCACAGAAGTAGAATATGTTCTTTGAAGTTTGAATTACAACCTAGACCAACACATCACAACCTGTACCCAAACTTGATGGACCTTTCTCAAGTCTACATGTTTGTATTTGGTTTTCTTTAACCTGATCTAATAGCAAACCACTCACAAAATGGTAAAAGTAGCAAACACAAAGAGATCAAAGTACAACCGCAAACTATCGGAGGCTGATTCATACTCTCAATAAGAAAATTATATGCTTCTCTAATTGACTGGTAATGATTTTGGTATCCATTTTGAAGGCAAACTGTCAGCTAAAATACAAGATTAAAGAAGCATCAGCATCATAAAACTCCTGTACTTTTACACTGATCAAAACAAGAAAAAAATTCTGTCATGTAATTACTGAAGACCAATCAAAAAATACGTAACTTTAGAGAAATTTTGTATCAACAAAATTATTTCTAAAAACAAAAAAAAAAAAAGAAAAATATAATTAGAAAACCATGCTGTCTTCAAGTTTCAATTTTTTTACTAGTATATACCAAATAGATTATTTCCACCTCAAACTCATCATTTCATGTTTCCTATGTTTTTTTATTAATAAGGACCACAGGACTGATTTATGTTAGCAGATGCTGAATAGAACAATAGTTGAATTTGAAATGTAATATTTTGTTTTCTAATACTAGTTTTCAAACTACAGTACTTACCCAACTAAGCCAACATCTGCTATAAGTTTCAAGTCAAGGTGAACAGTTCTCCTCTGACCTTTGCAAGGCAGAAAGTTTGTAGCCAAAGAGCCTCCAAGACCTCCACGAGCTGCTAAGAATCTCTCTCCTGCTGCATTAAGCTCTCCTGAAAATAAATTTGTTAGTGAAAAAACACAATCCCCTGCAGTAGTTCAGTTGTGATTTTCCACTTAAATGCCTCCAGTTATGAGACAATTTTCTGTATGCTTCCTTGCAAGAACTGTGCCCTCAAGGTCATGGTGATTTTCCTTGTTTGGCAACAAATGAAAGCCATCACACCCCAGTATTCTTCTCTGTCATACAGTCACCTCAAGAAAACTGCAGGCATGCAAAGTATGGAGGTTCTAAACCCTCCAATATTCGAATTCAAGAATGCAAGGAAAATATGTATTGATAGAAATGTGGCTCCCATCAGATGGTCCATCTTTTTCCATCAAGATGCAGACTGTAGTGTCTCCCTGAGGGTGAGAATAATTAAAACAACAAAAAAAGCAAAATATTTGGGTATCTTTAGTCCCCTAATATGCCTGCATCATAAACAAATCTTGCAATAGGGAAATTTGGGAATTTAGCTTTAATTCTAAACAGTCTGAAAAGAAAAATTCTGAGAAACTGTAAATGAACCATTGAGAGCTATTCCAAGAGAATTGAAAGAGATTTTCCTAGTGAGTAAAAAACAGATATGCACCTAAAATGTTGACATACAGCAAGGATCTTTGTCTTTTTAAGTATTTTCATAATACAGTAAAGATACAGGGATATTACTTAGGTTTATGGAGACATAATTTATGTGAGGTCATGAATGGTTCTGTGGAGGATCAGTATGGCTTCCAGCCTTTAACACTTGTTTCCAATAGCAAAGGACTTGTATATAGTGATATAAATCAACTACTGCTGTTTTCTGGAAGGGGTCCCTGCTTTTCCAACAATTTTTACAATGTATTTGTCAACTCTTTGGCCAAACAAAGAAAAACTCAGGCATATTTCAGAAAATGTGTAACCTTAAAACATCCTAGTATTAGAAATTCACTAGATGTTATCAAAAAAAGTGTAACAAACATTAGGTATCTTAAAACAAAGCAAATATTCTTACCAATCTGCTTGCCATCATCATCAAGAACTGAAATTCCCAAAGGCACATGAACTTCACAATCTTTTCCTTTTTCACCTTTTAGAGCTTTAACACTGGGAGAAATTAAACCAGAAATTAAACCGGGCTTCGTAACTTAAACTGACATTTTGCTTTCTGGAAAAGTTGCAAATAACAACTTTCATTGAATAGACTCTTACCTGCTGTTGGCTCCCGTTCCAGCTACAAATCTCTTGTGGGGATACTTCTCCCTAATGCTCTTTAAGGTGGTCCTTTCTCGGGCAACGAACCAGACATCACCACCTCTTCCTCCTTCCCCTCCCAGATTAGGATAACCCATTCCACCAGTTCCTCCTCTCACATAGACCCGCAAAGCGTCTATGAAGTTGCTGTACTAATAAAACAAACGTTTCAACATCAGTTAACGACGTTCTGTTTATATTTCGCTCCGCAGAAAGGTGTGTAAAACCGCGTGGACTGATCTTTCATGGCAATAGATGAAAGTTCAGAAAGCAGCGCATACAGTTGTTAATCAATGTTGGCGCGTCCTCCCCGGCAGCGACACCGCACGGCGCGCGGGGCGGCGGAACGGGCCGGGCCGGAACCGCGTGTGGCGCCGAGGGGCGCGGGACGGGACCGGGCGGGACCGAGCACTGCGGGCAGGGCCGGCCTGCGCCACCCGGCTCACGGCAACTCCCGGAGAGCCCCGTAAGCGGGACCGCGGATCCCCGCCAGCCCTCCCGCCACCCATTCTCTGAGCCGCTCCCCGGGCCGGCCGCACTGACCTTCCGCAGCGCCGCCGCGCCGCAGCGCACCATGGCGGCCGCAGGCCCAGGCCGGTGGCTGTGCAGGGGGCACGGGCAGGAGTGCGGGCTGGCTCGGGCGGGTCGGGCTGGCTCGGGCTGGCTCCGGCGGGCAGGACCGGGGCCCGCTGGGCGCCGCAGCCGCGCAGGCGCAGCCCGGCCCGGCCCGGCCCGGCCCCGCCGCCGAGCGGCTGGAGGCTGCTCCCGGCCCCGGCCCTGGGCCCCGGAGCGGTGAAAAACGGGGCTCGGTGTCCTGGTAGATGTAAAAAACTTTAATAAAAGACAGTAAGAGACAAAAGGTTACAACGGCCGGGTGCTTGGCATTCCGCCGAGAGCACACCTTAACTTAGAAAACACTTGGTTAAATGCATCAACCTGTTGCATATTCATAGACCTTTCAGGCGTTACTTAAAATCACCCCGTCCCCCACATCCTGTAAATCAACATTTTTTACATTTTATTTTTTTTCCCCTTGTGGCCTCTTGTCGGTGCACTCCCTGATGACGGAGATCAATAAATCCTTTCCCTGGAGTTCTGGTGTTCGTCACCTCTGTCTTCATCCAGACAGGAGAAGGCAAGAATGTGAAGAATTTCCTGATTATCTTCTTACCATTCTCTGAGTTAGTTATATGAACAAAAGCTTTTTACATTACCATGTTATGTTCCAAAAAATTTATTTATCACACTACTATTTCTAAATGTTGTCAATAGCAGAACTAAAAGAAACTATATTCATTCAACTAAGTTTTCCAATATTATACATATAAGATTCATTTTAATATTTGCGAAAAGCCAATAATAAGATAAGTACTTATAATTTGGCACGGATGCCAAGATCCCCAGAAGGAGTTAACAAAACCAACCTTTAAATTATGCTAATTTTCAGAATGAGTTAAAATACATGGCTTTAATAAAGCTTAAAATGCTTTGCATTTTTTAAATGGTCACGAATAAGAAATTATTTTGTGAATGTGATATCAGTAAGGTCTGAAGAGTAAAATTAGTGAAAAAATCATAGAGTGGTTTGTATTGAAAGGGACCTTAAAGATCATCGAGTTCCAATCCCCCTGTCATGAGCAGGGACACCTTCCACTAGACCAGGTTGCTCCAAAGCCCTTGTCAATCTGGCCTTGAACACTTCCAGGGATGGACATCCTGTTCCAGTGCCTCACCACCCTCACAGTAAAGGACATTTTCTATGTATCTAACCTAAATATTCCCTCTTTTGGTTTGAACCTACTGCCCATCTATCACTACAGTTCTGGCTAAGTCCCTCTCCAGCTTCCCTATGCAGCCACTCCACATACTGGAAGGTTACAATGAAGTCTTGACACAATCTTCTCCAAGCCAAACAGCCCAAATTTTCCTGGCCTGCCTTCAGAGAGGAGATGCTCCAGTCCCCTTAGCAGCTTCATGGCCTCCTCTGGGCTTGCTCCAACAGCTCAATGTCCTTGTGTTGGGGCACCAGAACTGCATGCAGTGTTCCAGCTGGAGTCTCACAACAACAGGACAGAGGAGAAAAATCACCCCCAAGTTCTTTCATAAGCCTTTATTTTGCAGATAAATATTTCTTAAACAACATGAGCATGTTTTTAGTGGTTTTGTAGTTTTTTTAAGCACTAATCTTCATCACAAAGTAAATGTTTTTCTGTTCCTTCTTACAGCTTTTCCACAAGGTTTTACATTCTCAATTGCACCTATTAGCTGCCTGAGGAGAATCATTACCATTTATAGTAATTTAATACTAAAAATAACAATGCATGTTAATGTTACATAATAAAACAATTTTTTAAAATGTTAGAAAACAGTGGTATGCCTTATACATTGTAAATGACCCAGCAGAACATTTAAGTTCATGTGAATGGCAGAAGAGGAAATTATTACCACAGCAAAGAATTCAGATCTCCCATGTTGTTCTTCCAGATCATGGGGACCACATTGGCAGTCCTGAAGCAGGTAATACGGAAAATCTAGTGAGAAGTGTTTTGAACTGATCAGTTAATAATGTGATGACTGGAAAGTAGGAAATGTGGGCCTAGCCTTGTCCTTGAGGCATTTGACTGAGGGCTTGCAGGTTGAGATTCCTCTTCTATCCTTGGATGTCTCTAGAGGTCAAATCACATCAAGAACAGCTCCCTGTCATCTCCATCTCTCTCTCTGAGTCTTTGAAGTTAGGTCAGGTGAACTTGGGCTGTAGTTGCTTTGAAAAGAAGAAAAGTGACCTGGCCAACCACAGACCTTGAAACCTGGCCTCAGCCTCACTGCAAAGCTTTGGAAAAACTCAAATTTATTGCATTAATCCCCCAAAACATTGGATATGGCATCACCTGGGAAGGAATGAGTATTCTGGGGTTAGGAGAGGAACTATGAGAGAAAAATGAGATAGGCACAAAGAAGGCTGAAAAGAAAAATGTTAAGCTTAAAGGTTTGTTTTAGGATGGTCTTACTTGATTTTTTTTTGTAGTAGTAGTCTTGATAAAATCAGTGAGAGCATGCTCATGAAATTTGGAAATCAGATATTTTTGGAAATCACCATAAGTAAAGGAATGTGCTACTTTTGGCTGGGATAGAGTTTGGTTGTTTTTTTTTTTTTTCAGAGTGACAAGAATGGAGCTGTAGTTTGGATTTCTGCTAAGAGTGTTGATAATGAAGGGAATTTTTTAGTTATTCCTGAGCAGGGCTTGCATGAAGCCAAGACCTTTTCTGTTCCTCACCCCACTCCATCAGTGAGTGGGCTGTGAGTTGGTGGGAAGCTGGGAAGGGACACAGCCAGGGCAGCTGGTCCAACTGACCAAAGCATATCCCATACTATGTGGCATCATGATCAGTAAAAAATGCCAGGGAAAAGAAGAAGAAAGGGAGAACACTTTGAAGTCATGGTGTTTGTCTTCCCAAGTCACTGTTAACGTGTGATGGGGCCCTGCTTTTCTGGAGATGGCTGAACACTAAACTGCCCATGGGAATTTGTGAATGAGTTCCCTGTTTTGCTTTGTTTGCTGCATGGCTTTAGCTTTCCCTATTAAACTGTCAGTATTTCCACCCACAGGTTTTCTCACTTTTACACTTCCAATTCTTTCCCCCATCCTGCTTGTGAGGGAGTGAGGGAGCAGCTTCATGGTGCTTAGCTGCTGGCTGGGATTAAACCACCACAAGAAAGTATCTCAGGAGATGGATTTCATTTAATGTAGGGAGGCATAAATGCCACTGTAAGGTCCTAGTAACGTTTAATTGGGGGTACTGTGAAAACCTAATCAATTGTTCTATAACTGAGCTAAGGTTGAACTAAGAGGGGGCTAGGGGGAATTTAGGTTCATCACCAGAGACCTTGAGAGCCTTTCAAAAGAACAGATCTTAGGATGGCTCAGCTTGGTTACTGCAATAAAACAAAACTAGAGAGGAGACACAAGTGCTGTCTATAAATATATCAGGAAAGCAAACATGAAGGATAAAAACCATTGAAATGAAGGGGAAAGACACAAGAACAAACAGATATGTACTATTCAGTACTAAATATATCAGGAAACCAGAATAATGTTTCTAGCCATTACTGCAATTGACTAACGAAACTGCTTTTCCGTGGAATTAGTGGGAACAAAAATATTTCTATTTTTAATATGGCACTTGATAAATGTATGAGGTGATTGTACAACAGAGCTTTTTTTGTAGTGGCAGGGAAATAGCCCCTGTCATTCAGGAGGATCTTCCCGTTCTGTGTTACCATGCCAATTCATAGTACCAAACAGCAGAACATTTTGTCCAGATTTATGATTAATAATATGAGAACGACCTGTCAGTTTTCTCTGAATAGTAGGCAAGGTTCAGAAATCCTTATGAATGCAACAGTTAGATTGTGTTACTGTGACTTCAGTAAAGCTAATGATGTCAGCATTCTATAGAAAAAAATAGAAAGAAGGAATAAGCAAAAGAACTTCAAAGTGAGATGAAAAAAGTTCAGGTAAGTTGTAGATAGTTCTTCAAGTATCAAGTCACAGCCCCAAAGCCCTCCTTGGATACCAGTACAAGTATGTATCATATAACACCCTGCTTTTGTGCTGTGTTCTGCTTTTGTGGTTTGAATTTAGTCCTTACAACTGTTAAGAGCAGCCTGGTCTGAAGCTGCTCCACTTAGCAGAGCCTTAAATTCAGTGTGCTGCACTTCCTTAACATGCACCAGGAGGTCAACGTGTTAATGTGTAGACTGGCCCAGAGATGCCAGCAGAGCTACTAACCAGTGTTAATTCATCTCATGTAATCAATCACAACTTGACCTCAAAAAACAGAAATAAAGAAAAGACGGTCTCCTATATGTTATGAGTTGAAGGTGTTGAATTTTTTGACATAACACTATATTTGTCTCAACAGAAAGCAAGTTTATGCCAACAAGCAAGCTGCCAGCAGGGAATTAAGCAACATTTCATTTCAAATGTGGCATTGTGCATTTTCTGGAACCTTTTATAACATTAAGTGGCTCATCACACATTGCTAAGAATTACTGAAGCAGAATTATTTAACACTGAAATTGGAGTATATTTAGATGTTTCATTATCCAAAAACATGACTCAAAAATCTATCTGGTCTCCTGAAGAGACTCTGTCTGCCAGGGCAGGACTGATTCTATCACCTTTCTCTCCTGTTTGCATTGGGTGTGTCATACTTCATCTTCAGTAACAGGGCTGTGAGCACTTCACTGTCAAGCCTGATGGCAGAACATCTGTAATTTTTTTACTTCAGAAGCTGCTAATCAGTGATGCAGAGGGTGACTCAATTCTTCATCCTCAGTGAATCAATCCTGTTCATGAACCAGTGTGCCTATGTCAGAAAGATATATATAATTCAGTCACATAGGGCTGGTAGCATTTTAAAGGTTTCCAAACTGATTTGTACATAGTCAATATTCTGAGTTTTGTGATAAATAATGTTTCAGTTCCTGCTCTTTCATTCTTACTGTGTACTTCACATAGTTGTATATGATTGCTTGAAAATCACAAGTATACAGCTACCTCAAATCACAGTTTTACCCCTCTGTTTCTTTTATCTCATGGTATAAATTACTAAGTAGTATACTGTCATCAACTCTAACAAGAAGAAGCCATAAAATCTCTTCCCCCAACAATTTTAAAACTTCCACCAGCAGTTTTTTGAAATTTGTGCTATATATGGTGTTTTTCACAGTCTGGAAAAGAGCTAACTTTGATGGAAATATATAGAAATGAAGCTGAAATATTTTGGCAATACAACTGTATTTAAAGTAGAGTTGAAATAATCAAAAAACAAAAGTCAGTTTTTTCTTTCTTTGCCTTTCTGAACATGCACAATGGTTCATGTGGAAAGACCATTGCATAATGGTCTTTCTAGTTGAGAGAAATAACCTCACCAATATACCCAAGGTCCAAATACTGTAAAATATTGATGTATTAATTTTAAAGTTTTATGGAAAAAGATTAATAGATTTAGCCAATACTAAGGATACACTCTTCAGTACAGTGAAGTCCCACTAGGTGGAAGCACACCAGCTGCCATAATAGAAGGAATAAGTGAAAGTACAACAGTTTAAAACACATGCTATGGAAAGGTGTTAATGTTGGAAGAATTTTGAGAAAAACATTTTATTTTGCCCAGATTCAGCTATCAACTAAAACATTCAAAAATCACAGAAATAGACACTTTTACTATGAGCCATATGAGCCACCTAATAAAACTCAGTGTCAAGTAGCTGTGCTGGAGTCTTTGGGTTTATATGTAGCATATGCTGCAGCTTTGAAATTATCTTGGAAACCCTGGAGATTTAAGAACACAACACAAATTTTCTCTAAATCCCATTTATACTTTAGTCATTAGCTCAAAAAAATCTTTCCAAAGTACATGGATAGATTTTCTGCTTTAAGGACTTTCCCCTTCAGCCCAAGCTTTCATGTAGCTTTAAGGTATATTAGATTTTATAAAGGTGGTCACAGATTTTTTCTTGACTTTCCTTGACTTTTCTTATTCTGAAATAGAAATTTTAATGACTAACCTAATAAACATGATCAGTGACTATCTTCATGATGCTTCCATCCTACAAACTTAGTGCATTTCCCAGGATTATTAGTTGCCAATAATTTTGATCTCTGCCAGCTTGAATTCATGGGTTCATTTTTGTTCCAGGTGGCATTCTCCCACAGGTGATGATCCTTCAGTGCATGACCGACAAAGTGGATAACGTGAGAAAGGAAAATAAAATACAGAAGTCAGACTTCAGAACCCTTTTCACTTAGAGATGTGATTTTTTAAAGATATTATCAATGAATTTTCATGTAGATTCCTAAGAGAACATTGTTGATGAGGTGGCATTTTGAAAAGAGATATTTTTATTTGGAAGGATGTTCCCAACAAAAACCTATTCCTTAGCATTTTGGTTTCTATAAGTGTGTTTTGTGAGTACCTTGTTTTAAGACAACAAATGGTGGATTTGACTAGAAAAAGGAAAAGCAAGAGAAGAGTGATAAAAATAAATCTGTAGGATGAATAAATATGATCAAAGGCTGTCTTCAATGGCTGTTGGAGTAGGAGGAAATCACTGTGTTTGCACCAGTATCCTATGCTTCTACACCTAGATGTTTTAAGTTGGAATAAAATGAGAAGGGATTGATGCCATAGCCAAGCAACTGTGGAACTACCAACCCCTTTACATGCCTTTAAATGCCTTTGAAATTTTGACAGTTTCACTGTGAGATTGATAACACTAATAAATTTGATAGTGCATAAAGCAAACAAAAAGGGAAAATGTCTTAACTTGAAAACTTACTACTGAATGCTGTTTTTAATTAGAGATACAAAGGAGCTCACTTAAAGGTAGATTCTTTGTGAACTCTAATGCTTTAATTTCTTTTTTATGAACACTGCCTTAGAATTTCAAAGAATAGTTACATGTAATAGAGCTTTAGCTCCTTTCAATGATACCATGAGTTCAGAGATAAGGTAACTGTATTCCAGTCTGATATTTCCTTCTCTTTAGTTATGTAGGTTCAAACATGGCTTACTTTTTGAACCAAGATTTTGAAACAGTGTTGACATAGCTTAGCTGGTAAAGCTCCCAGAAGATACACAATTATTGTGAACAATGTCATTTGTAGTGTTGTAGCAGATTTGTATTTGTGCTTAAGTATTGTATATATTGGCTTTTAGACAGAAATTACTGAATTTCTACTTGAAAAAACTGTCTGGCTGTTCCTGTCATGTTGAACTCCACCAAAGCATGTTGTGAAACCCTAACAGACCAAATTTTATTGCATATTTGTTCTTTTCATTACTTTGAGCAATGTCCCTGCATGTTCTGGTGGGCAAACAGGAACATGCATGGAAACCTAGGTTTATGAGTGGGAGTTTATTAAATGAGTGTTCATGTTCCTATTAGGAGAAAGATTTGCTGTCCATTGTGTTTCCCTCCCTCTGCCAGCCCTCTGCCCCTCCTCTTCCCTCACCAGTCTCTCCAGGTGAGGCCCCAGCCCAAACCGGGCTGACACTGGGAGCTGCTGCAGAAAGAGGTGGGGCTGCCACAGCTCCCTCCACCTTCCACCGACCTGAGTTCAGCTGCTGCTGCTGCAGCTTTGCCAGTGCCAGTCGTCCCTGTGCACTGTAACCTCAGCATCCTCGGAGCATCCAGCAGCTGCCAAGCACTTGCAGCCCTCTCATGAATGTCTTTCTTTTTTCCCAAGTGGCTTCTGTTTTTCAAGGCTACTGTTTTCCATCTCCTCGCTTAAATACTGTAAGTACAACTTCTGCTGTGGCTCTTTAGTTACTGCCTTTGTGGAATTCCTCTCTTGTACTGAATAGTGGGAGTTACTAGTTCAAAGTCTCTGAGGTTTGTTGTGGTCTCTGCTCCTGTTTGTGCTGTTCAAATGGGCCTTTAGCATTTCAGTTTTTAGCTGGATTAAACCATGAAATCAGAGTAACTCAAAATGTTGGTGATTTCCTGGCTGCTGTTTTCCTGCTTTGTAGGAAATTGTCAATGTCTCCTTCCTCTGAATGCTGGTGCCTAGTGAAGCTGAAGTGAGAAGTATTTCCATCCCTACCTGTTTGCTAGAACCAGTTTTCTAAGAACCCAAAGAAGAATAACTAATGCATGTTGACAAGCTCTCAGGATGCTGAAGCAGGTAATCCTGCTGCCTGCTGAAACGTAGCTGGCCCGGGGTTTTAGGAAGGGGTAGCTTGGTGTGTATCTGGCTCAGTTCCCTGGGCTCTGAAGCTGAAGTAAAGGAATACATGACTAGGGACCTCAGGTGGCTGGAGCAGTGTGTCAAATAATAATAATAATGCCAAAATATTACTTAATTTTCTTTAATTTTTTAAAATTTTCTAATATAAGCCAGAAAGGAATTTTCCCTCTTGCAGTTTTGCAACAGCTGCTGAATGAGTTCCTAGCATGCCTACACTCACCCAATACAGTGTACAGTCTGATTTACCATTCCTTCCTTAACATCTTTTTGAGTCAGACTTTCCATGAAAGACTGGCTGTATATAATTATTTGTTGGCAGTAACTTAAAATAGCATACCACTAGGACTATTTAAGCATCTACTATTAACCTGATTTTACTGACAATCCAAGCACAGGAGCTGAAGGGAAAAAGTGTTAGTCTCAAGGAGAACTTCTGACATTGGCTATGATCACTTCAAACTTTTTGCTTTGGGTTTTCATGGGCATTTTGGGTTCTAAATGGCATTAACAATTTCTAGGTGCAAACCTAGCTTCCAGCATTTGGGTTCATTGACTGGTATGTATTCTATGGTTTGGGAAAAAAGTATTTTTCTGAATATATGTATAAATTATCTCTTGGGGTACCCATGAGAATTATGTGACAATGAACTATATAATGTCAGAATCACTGTGATTTTATATACTTCTTTTCAGATACCTTCTTGAAGTATGGAATTTGTATGGAAACGATGGTGGTTTCAGCTGGGCTGTATATTGATAGTGAACTTGGCTTATGCCAATCTAGAGTATCAAAAAGAAACTCCTCCAAGCCTGCGTGAGATTGACCATCAGTGCTGGGAGGTATCATCCCATGGGCTGGTGGAAATGAAGAAACTCAAGGTAGCAGATACAGTTATTGCTCTCTGGGACTTCATGATGTTCTTAAAGGAGTCCCCTAAGCCCAAGCACAATGAACTCTTCAATGATTTAGCCCAGAACTTCTGGGATATGTATGTAGACTGTGTGCTCTCAAGATCCCATGGAATGGGCAGAAGACAATTAACATCTCCCAAATATTCTTCCACATACTCACACAGAACTTTAGAAGGTAACTATAGGATATGGTGCTAACATTAAACTGAACCAATGCTCCATCCTCACCCTTCATTGTTTAGACAACTCAATATAATTTCCAATTTTCTGTTTCTACTTGTCCAAAGTGTTTCCATCCTTCAATGGTAGCTAATTTCATAATACACAAGACAGTAGTAGTTAGGGCACTAGATTTCTATATTTAACAAAGTGTAAAAAATGCTGGGTGTGCATGTAGAAGTGTATGGAAATGGATGCTGCAGTTTCTGTTTATCACTGTGTGAACATAAATGACAATACCTTAATGAAGTAATTACAATACTGAAGGTTTCCTGGTATTAGGAGTTCAGTCTCAGCTTTGGGGAACCATCACTCTGCAGAAGGGAAGCTCAAATCCCTGACAGTTTGAGCCCTATTCTGCCTACTAGAACTACTGACAAATAGTTTGATGTCATGGTCACTGTGAATCACTAAACAGTGACAGGTTCTGGTCATCATGATCAGGTTTGAGTCTGAACTGAGGTCATGTAGGTGACTTTACATCTTACTAATCAGTCCTAGATCTGTTGCCCCTGTTCCTCCTCAGCAATAGGGATTTTTCTGATGTACCATGTCAGATGATTCAGGTTCTTGGAATGAACATGATTATTTAATCATAGCATTTTTAACATATTGCTTGGACAATAACTACCTGTCTTTCATAATCTTGCAGGGTCTGCTTTCACCAATCCATTTTAGGCCAAAAGGGGAGAAAATGAAGACACTTAAACAAGGCAACATCAAAACGAAGGAGTATAAAATCACAATATATACTATAGATGTTTGGACAAATCCTTTGGCATGGTTCAATCTTTTTTTTTTTTTTTCCCTTTTCTTTTTGTATAAAGTACTTAAACTGACACTGTCACTTTTGCTTTCCTGTCTTGCAGTCTACCAAGCTTGCCTTTTCCTCAGTGCATGTGTGAATGTATTCCGGGTCAACACCTTTGTTTTCCCACATAAACTTTAAAGTCTGGATGTGTCATATTTTTGTGGAGTCTTGTCTTTTCCAGTAATTCTCTTTTTAAAAGTTAATTTTGATGGAAAACCAATATATTTTTATACATTATGCAACAAAAATGTAAACAAATGTATTTTATATATTGTCTTGCACATACTATTAACTTTAGGAGCTGCAAAAAAAAAAAAAAAAGAAAAAAGAAAAAAGAAAAAAAGAGAAGCTAAAGAGAAGCTAAAGAGAAGAATTATGCTCATCGTAATGTCTTGTGCAATCTAGACTTTGTATTTTATTATTGCTTAGTCTAAGCTATGGATTAATTAAAGTATTTTTCTAAGCAGCAAGGTCTGAATAGTAGTAGTTTTCTCGACTATTAACATGGTATTTGATAAGCCACTAGTTGGTGACATGATGAGCAGTGCTTTACACAAGGCTGCTAATAAGGTGATACAGTCCAGCCCTGTCATTGCAGGCCACATTGCAGTTGAGATGGGACCCAGGCACCAAGTGGTTCAAAAGAGGGACTTGACTCCACTACTGCTCTCAGTATAAACCATTGAGCATGGATAAAATAATCCAAGAAGAATAACTGCCTACTTAGTACTCATGCTGTAACAGCATATAAACCTTCATAAGTAAAAATAAATCCATCCCACATAATGCCTAGCTCATATATTGTAAAATATCCAACAAGTTTCATGGATTTGTAAATGTTTGTTTAGTTAAACACAATGTTGAACTGCATCTTCTAAAATATGTCTCCTACAGTATTCTGGAGAGGGTACAAAAGTAGTAAGAGATTTTTCTGACCCATGAACATCACTTTAAGCTCCTGATAGAAACAATATTTTTGAGCAAATGGAGTTATTACACACCCAAACACAGCAACTTCAGGAATTGATACATTATGATGAGCAGCATCATCTAACCTGCCCCAGCAATATCCAGTTTATAAAGCTATGTACTGCATTGCATTTGCAACAAATGTTTTAACTGACAGAAATCATTCTAAAAAATTAGTGGTCTTTTAATTGAATGCCAGAGCAAGGTATGCTATGCAGTTTTAAAGGTTTCATCCTTCTTCAGGCAGTAAGTCTGTTGAAATTGTTTTTCTGTAAGACACAAAAGTGCTTAGCATCCACCATTAATGTTTCCAGCATGTTTGAACAATCAATTGCTATGGTCACCCTGTGGTGTCTGCCAAAGGGGCAGGTCATTATGAACCCCAGGTACACTACAGCAGTAAAACAAATTCCAAGTGGACATGTTAGGTATACATCTATGGGAGCTGTGGAAAGCCACAGCTGACTACTCATGGGATGTCAGCATGAGGGATTAACAGTGAATAGGATGATCTTTTCTTCCACCAGTACCCCCTCTTTTTCCATCCCTGGGTTGCAGCAGGGACAGCAAGCCCAGTTTCTTGGGTGTTGTGTTACCCTCTGCAACAGCCAAATTGTGGTCCATGCTGTCTTGCAGAATCAAATGCTGTTTGTGCTGCTGTAAGCCTTGTATTAGTATTGATTTATGAAGGATAAATGCAAGTATTTGGGGAAATTCTGCCCCCTTCATTCTCCAGTCATTATTAATTAACATTAATGCTCAACAAACAAGAGCATTTGCATTTGCAGCTGCTCATTTGCAGTCAGGGTGTCTGCAGCAGAAACAATACAGTTGTGGGACAATGTTGTCGGGCTCAGTGCCTGATTGAAAGTTTTTGCATAAAAAACCCCTGATTTCCAGCTAAAGGTTGTTTATCCATACCTTGGCTACAGCATATTGCTGTAGCTTTTGCTCAGAAATTGGAAGGACTTACATAAGCTCTCTATATTTTCTTTTTAATGGGCCTTTGCCTTGCTGCCAGTAGTAATGAGTCACCTACACATTCACATATGTGCATGCAAAAAAGGATGTAAAAAGCCCTCCAAACATCAGTCTTTGGGCTCCTAGTAAAATATGTAGTGTTTGGTTTTAATTGTGAAAAGACAACAGACCATACGTTCTCTAAACCACTAATAAAGCAGTAAGGCTGCTGCAGAAGTGTCAAAGAAATATAAACATAAAAAACTGAGCAAGACTACTTGACACAGAGATAGAGACACAGATCAATTTAATTTCTCTAGCTTTAAATACTAGGTGACCTTCCTACCCTACAATGTGTAGATTTTCTAACTCAACAATGGTTTAACAGACCTGCCCATAAGAAAAATCCTTCTGATCTTTGGAAAACACACGTGTAGAGATTTTTCTAAACTTCAAATACCATTTTTCATATGTACATTTTATTTTATTTCATTATTTTCTTAGGGTTCTTCTTTTTATAGAATTAGGTAGTCAATTTTGAAATAAAACTATTTGCCTTTATTTTTAATGCCACCATTGTCTTGTTATGTGACAAACATTTTTAAGATATGCTTATATACACACCTATCCCATCTCTCTTTCATGAAGTAAAAAAAGGGAGTTGGAATCGGTTTAGCTCAAATTATTTTCCTTTTTATCAAGCTGGCAGTTAAAAAAGCAAAACTTTGTGCTTTTCTCAAGATGTTGCTGACAGGCAAAAAAGACAGACTAAGTGTCAGTTTGTATGTCACAGCATAAAAGCTTGCAATACAGAAAATTATGCCATAGCACTGGATAGCAACTGGTTTTAAAATGAAGAGCCTCAGGGAATCTTGCACTATTGTAATACAGTGAATTCTGGCATTGACCAAATTAAAAAAGAAAATAGCTTAGAAATTGAGTCATCTGCACAAAGGTCTGCTGCTCACCAGTTTGTGCAGGCATTCTAGAGGTGCCAAGATGAGAGAAGATGAGTTCTATTTGGAGACAAAAGGAATAATAGCCCAACAATTATTAGATTAGTAAAAGAGCTGTGAGCAACCCAAATGGAGAAAGATATTCCAGCAGGATGCTCTCCAACAGGCTGGGAGAAACTGTTAGCAAAAACAAGCTCCTTAGTGAGTGTTTAGATGAAAACTGGGATGTCAGAAGTCCTGATGCTAAAAGTGGCAACTCAAGAAACAAAATGGGCTTGGACAAAAACTATGTGGGTATGGTATTCAGGAAAATGAATAATCAGATGTGTTTATGTGAAGATTTATCACCTGTTTATGTGAAGATTTATCACCCTGCTCAATGAGATGCTTAAACTGCAATGAATGGAATGTGTCAGCAAGAGATGGAAATGAAAACAGTGGACCTGTTGACAGTGGATATTAGCATACAAAGTTACTAGACTAACATACCTTTGCACCATACTGTACTGGGGAACTTCATTAATAAGACATCCCCATGTTATATTAATTAAGGGAAACTATAATTTTACTCTTGTGATATTCTAAGCAATTTTTCAAATCATTAAAACAGATTTTATCTTGTATCTACATATAGGTAACTATATATTAACATAGCATTCTTTGGAACAGCATCTATTCTACAGGTACTGACTTTTTCTTGACTGAGTCAAATGTTTTATCTCTTTTGATCTTTTTTTAAGGCTCTTTTACAAACAGAGGACTTTCTAGGAGCACGCTCTGTATCAGCCAGTGGCTCTCCACTCTGCTGACAAAGAGAACTATCCACGGTTATGGAGCGACCACGTCCGACCTGAAATACAAAATAAATACAGTGCTTGACTTTCATGCTAGCATTTAAAATGAGAATTAAAACAGTAACTGCCTTTTGAAAATATTATTCAGTTGGTGGAGATGCCTGCTGAGGTTTCTGAGGGCCACTAAAGCTATCCTTTATACTAAATTCACAATTTGTTCCCATCAATACAAAAGAAAGGAGAGTGGTTTTTCAGTGGCTACTTTTATGTGCTCTGCTTTTCTGCCTTCGTGTTGATTTATGAATTGAAAAAAAAGACAATCAAACCTTTACCCAATAGAACTTTGATTACAATTTTATTTGGATTTGTATAGAATGTCAGCCACAGTTTATGATCTCAGAATTTCACTACACATTATTACTTATTACTAAAAAGAAAAAAACCAGCCCTTTTTCTCTCAAAATGCAAATGCATAGAACTATTGCTCCAGGAAATCTCCAAGACTGAAAGACACATACCATTTCCATATTCATTACTACTCTTTATACTGAACAGGTTTGGGTCTCGGAATAAATATCCTGAGTGACAGCTCTGTCTTCTATTTGCAACCTACTAAAAGAAAATACAACTCCTCGAGTGCACGTGGCTCACATGTTTGATTACTTGACCTTGACTGGTTTGCAAAAACTGTATTAACTTACTCTTCACCTCTCCCTGCTGAGGGTGATTGGCAGAGAGGAGAGAAGAAGACTGTTGAATTAAAAACAATTCCAGCCATGTCTGTCATTTGTAATTCTCCTAAGCAATGTACCTGAGGAAAGTTATATGATGTTGCTGATACATTTTCTCAGACACCTATTCTGCAAAATGGACTAACCTTTTCCTTGTTTTTATCTACTGTTATTGAAATATTGATTGTAGAACCATGAAGGTATTTTCTTGTTAAATTCTCTCCCTCTAAGATATGAACATACTTGTTTTGAGGTTCAAGCCTTTAAAACAAAATCTAACAATGTATTTCTCTCCACTAACAACTTCCAGATTACTCATGCTTATATCAAATTTTTTCAGATACTTTCTGCAAAATATTGCTGTTTAACAGTCTCGCTGTTGTTTATGCAATACCTAATTAATTGCTCCAGACCACTTCACCTTGCATTCACAGAGATGCCCCTGCATATCTTTCTGAAGTTTAAGATAGTGTGGGAAAAATCCTAGTTCAGCACTCTGAGACAATCCCCTTGCTCCTTATTAGGCTCCTTGCTTCTCCATCACATCCAACATGAACTTCCTCTTTTCTTTCTCAAGTTTCAGCCACCTTAGTTGTCATTATTCATTCATGCCAGGTAGCCCAAAATAGAATCTCTTGCCTTCTTACAAGTTTGAGAACAGCACCTCATGTTCATTGTTTTTAGTTTTTCCTCACATGTAAGTGTAACCTATAAGCAGCCAAGAAACTATCCCCCTTAAATCCTCCTTGGCTGTGATGCTTACACAGAAATAATCCAGTTAGCTTAAAAACAGTTATTGCCTAAACTGAGGATTCCCCCATTTTTTGTTAAAACTCAATATCCAAATATGCTGTTAGGTGTGAATTAGATCTTAACAAAGGCTTTTCATTTTCTCAGTCTTCAATTAACTGATAGAAATGACAACAAAATGTTTTCTGCAGATGCAACAAGTGGCTTATCTGCAGACAGTCAGGGACATGTTACTGCTAAAGGACACCTCTATGGATGTATCAAAGATTGCACAGATGTACTTAGCAATGAAAGGAGGAGGTCTTGACCTCACCAAGGTTTTCATGAATGGCTGTCTCACAACAGGTACATGTCACATAGCTTAGAGCCCATCTTGCCTGCACTTTTCCAGAGTAATTTGTAGATCTGAATTTCATTCTGTCCAAGTGCTTATCTAAGGCTATGTCAGAATGGGAAGTGGTGATTTGCAGAAGATACAGATTCTTACGTGCTTGGAGCTTGTCATGAACATTATTAAAGAAAGTGTAAGCAGCAGCATGTATATAGCCAGAACAAACTCCATACCACTTACCTATTAATGAAAATAAAAGTGTTATTAAGGCTTACTTACTGTTATATTGAGTTTTGGAATATCAGTAGAGTAGTCTGGTCCACTTTCAATACTTGCTTTAAATCTGGATGCATCTATTAATGCCTCCTGAAGCATTTTTGTTTTCTAAAGACAGTCAGAAAAAAAGGTAAAATTGTTTTAATCTGCATTGATTGTGTCATTTGCACTCATTTGAAAATATACAAACAACATGATAAAATAAATGAAGTTATAATTCTATTTGCCTTTAATGTAAGTACCCTCCTCCTACTTGTTTACTCCTTCTTGTACTGAGCACCCAAAACCAGAATAAATGGATGTGGCACTGCAAGGGTGGGAAGGGAATCCCTGCTTGCTGTGACCTGTGGGCTGTGTTCTGTGCAAAGCAGCCCTGGGTGCTGTGAGCCTTCATGGCCACAAGAGCACACTGCTGCCTCACAGGCAGCTTTCACCCCACACAGAGCACACAGCCACCTCCCCAGGCACACCCAGCTGGACTGAGGCATCTCAATACAATCCCAATTCAACCCAAGTTGAACGACTTCACATTTTCTGTTCCTGAACTTCATGAACTTTTGGTCAGCACATCTGTCCAGCTTCTGAATAGTAACCCTACCTACCTCCCAGTATATGAATTGCTTCCTCCAGCTCAGTGTCATAGAACTGCAGAATCACAGAATGATCTGGGTTGGAAGGGACTTTAAAGTTTATCTAGTTCCAACTGTGGGCAGGGACACCAGACCAGGTTGCTCAGAGCCCCATCCAGCTTGGCCTAAAACACTTCCAGGGATGAGGCAAACTTGATGAGGATGAATACTGATCCAATACCCAAGTCACCAATGAATATGTTAAACCAACACCATATTATTAACCCTATAATTAACTCAGAGGAATATCACTCAAAACTGACCACTAGTTAAACTTCAATCACTGACCACTGTCCTTTAGAGCCCATCAGTCCAGCCAGTTTTCCCCACAGCTTGTAGTCTACCTGTATATAATCTAGTCCATATATGCCCATTTTGACTACAAGAATGCTACACAGGACCATGCTGAATACCTTGCTAAAGCCAGGGGAATAGGCATCCTCCTTCCCCTTTTTCCAGAATAAACAGTTTTATCACAGAAGGCAACTATGTTGCCAAGGCATGATTTGCCCTTGGTAAATTCATGACATTCTATATCCATCTCCTTCCCCCTCATGTGCCTAAAACTATTTCCCAGTGACTCAGCAACAACTAATGAGTCTAGTTCTTGAGGTCCTTTTCCTGTCCCTTTTTCATTTCTAATTCTAGCATACATCTTTCCAGAGGCCAGGTAGATGCTTGCATAGAAAGAAAATTGTTCTCCTTTGCAAGTCCATCAGGAAATTAAGAAAAATTAAATTTAGCTGCCAAAGTTTTTCTTTTAAGTTTGATTTCATTCATTTTCCTGGTTGCCAAACCAGGACTCTAATATTTTTATGTTCCTTTGGGAAAGTGCAAATATTGATAGAAGAAACTCCTTTCATCATAAAATTTTTCCCATCTTGAAAGATGTTTGCTGTACTAAAAAAAAAGAGAATGAAGAATTAGAAAAAATAAAGTAAGAACAAACAGACTTGTAGTTTTGTTTTAGAAGAAATACACCTATATACACCCACTCCTCAATTGCACAATGTTGATCCTCAATTTGTGATTGTAGTCAGAAGAATCAAAGATTGCATAACTTTTACATATATCTTCTGGTTACTTTTTCTATGCTGTGTGAATATAAAATTTACTATCATTTCTACTTGAATATCCTTATAATTCATTAAGAAATTGTGTTTGTAACTTCACAATTCTTATGACTACACCATGATTGTAAATTTTTTGCTCCATCAGGTTTCTTACCTTCAATGCCTCATAGTTTGATGTCTGAGACAAGAAATTTTCCAAAGATTTATTTAACAGTTCTCTCTGTGTTTGGATCTGTAATATAAATGAGATTTACAGCATGCAACACAATCCTATTTGCATATCAATTATCTTCTGATACCATTGCTTGTGCCATTTAAAAAGAATGTTCACCTGCACCCCTTTGGCTACCTTAGCTCTTCCATTTTACCTGAGATTGGAGGATAATGTGGTAGTAAAGTACCTGCCCTTTAAAAACTTCATTTATGCACTGCCTTTAAAAACAAAGAGAGGCTTACTTTGTGTAAACTAATTTTCCTCTCTTCCAACACATATGTTGGATGAGGCCCAGCTCTTTCAGGAATGCTTTCTGTATATTCTTACTCTCAAATGCTGAATAAAAGAGATAGAATCAGCTCAGGTGACAAAAGTGCAGTCGTCACAATGCAGGACAATCCTCAAGCACTAGCATAAGATTCCAGACAACTAACTGGATCAACTGATCTTATTTCTCAGAAAGCAGGAGAGGGTGAGACAGTAGATGAGCAAAAAACCAAAATGTTTGACTTATAACCAAAGCTGGAAAACGTCTATACCTTCTCATTCTCAGTATGCTGGGAAGCACAAAGCCCTACTTTCTGAAGTAATAAAGGTCTGTGAATATTCAGCAAGGGAGCTTATAATAGAGACCTATATTTCATTTTAAGAAGTAGGCACAGTTGGAGTAAGTACTTTGTATTGTTATCTGCTACAGATGAACATGGGTCCAACTCTATAGTAAAATAATGATCATTTCCTGTTACCCCACTGCTGATACATCACTGATGATACTGCTTCATTTATTCATGTTGCTCTCTAAATACTGTGGATATTATACAAGCTGGGAGGACTGAGGTTAACCTAATTAAATTAGAAGTTAAAATTTTCAAGCAGTGTACACATACAGGATTCTCAACCTTATAGAATAAGAAAATCAGCACATAAATTAACAAAAAAGATTAGGTAGGCTTTCCTTATTTAAATTCTCCTTTGTCTTACTTCTTTGTAAGTTTCTTTTTCTTCCTGGATTTTGTGCTGGCGCTCTGTTTTAAGCACTTCAGTCTGCATAGAAACAACCATTTTTCCAGTATTTTCTAATACATTTGAAATAACTTCCAAGGCTCTCTCATCTGACGTAACAGGCCTGAATTCTTCTTTTATCTCTGCACATATTTCACTCCAAACCTCTCCAATCTGTGTATGAAACATACACCATATGATATATCTCATTCTTCAGTTCCAATTATTCAAATATAGACAATTATTCAAAATAGACAAAGTTGTTTGACTTCTTGGAATTTTTATATAAGATTATGCACTAACACTGTGCCAGATTCATTCATGATAAGCCTCCCTAAGCCTTCCCAAGACCAAACTTGATTCAAAAAGGAGTAACAAGAATGCTACAGAAGGTAACTACAGAAATTCAGAAGAAATAGCTTCAAAATACCAAATCACAAGAGGGAAGTACAGAGTCCTACTGCCTACTACTTAAAATCTCAAACTGCAGACATTATTAGAGCAAACTGCAACATGAGCCATCAATTGAGCAAGACAGCTTTCACAAAGCTTATTAGCCTGCTGTAGTTTCCTACAGGCACACCATTCTTAACTTTACACTGGATGGATGGATGGATGGATGGATGGATGGATGGATGGATGGATGGATGGATGGATGGATGGATGAATACTGCATATGGGGACAAAGATAGCAAAGCACAGAAGAACCTTCATAAGAATGTGTTTTTAATGTTATTTTTAATAGTGTCCCTTAAACTGACCCTACTATGCAAGGACACAGTCCTACTCTCCAGTCCTTCCCCAGTTTCTTACTCCTACATATTCCTGTATTGATTTGGCAAATAGTTAAAACGATTTTTTTCTGAGTTATTTTTAACTAGCATTAGTTTCTAGTCTTATTTGCTGCATGGTCACAAACATTTGTAGCAGTATGAAGCAAGAACATGGGGATTGATGCAATGTTGGAGGTGGGATTGTTTCTTCTGCTGATGAATACTGGCTTTCACTATGTGAAGTTATAGGTGACTTGTGACATAGGGGACAGCTTTTGAAGGGTCCTTTGTTTATTATGTCCTGAGATAAGCTTGCTATTTTTGGGAATGCAGGTACAATAGTATTATTTGCTTGAACTATACTCACTTTAAAGTCAATATAATGTTGAATAATAGCAAGTGTAACAAAATCCTTAGCAGATAAGCCAGGTAAATTTTCAAAACCTAAAAGAATATTAATCACATCAGTATGATTAATTTATCTTAAAATACAATATTCTAAAAAAAAGACATTTGTCATATGAACACATGCAAAAGCTTCATCACACACATTCCAGTCAGTCACTCTTGATCCTGAGCAGGCCTTTGCTAATAAAAAACTTCTGTTTCTCCATAATACACTCTGTACTAAAATCTTTACTTATGAATTGTTCTGTCAGCCTTCCAATCATTTGGTAGGCCAGGATGCTACACTTTATTAGTAAGGGTTTGTTTTCTGTTAAAGCAGACAAACAGTTGAGTCTACAGGTCACAGGTTGTAGAGCTGCAGCTCGGCACATAAAGAGATTGCTTTAACTGTGAAGCAGCCAACAGGAAAATTGCACACCAGTGCTTTGTTTCAAAGCTGTCTAATGAGAGAGTCCCCCCATCTTGTAGATTTTTGTCTTCAGCATAATGCCTTGAGCATCACGACTCTACCTTTCAAAATGTTCCAAATACATAAAAAAAAAGGGAAAAAAAGGAAAAGAATAAGGTAGGGAAGTATGGTTGGCTGAGAAGCATAGCTGAGACTATGTTTTTTAGTGTTTTTTTTTCACACTGAATGATAATGGCACTTAATCAAAAAAATCTAAATATAGTCTATCAAATCTCTTTCTAGACTTCATCATATCATCTGTGTGGTAGCTGGGAAAGTAGCATCTGTCTAGAGTATAATTACATTGTATTTTGAAGCTAAGAAATACCATATAATAATATTAAAATGCATATAATACTAAATAAAGACAATTTACCACAACTGTTTTTTTAGATCATTGTGTTACAGGCTGTTATGGAGCTTAATAGTAAGAGAAAGATGCTGAGAAAAGACTGTGAAATATTTCCATATGTTATTATCTGCTTTCATATAATTTCAGTACCTCATGGTACAATGTATATCATTGTATACAACATATATAGATGTATATAATATATGTATATAATATACATACATATATATGTATAGAATATATATAATGTATATAACTAACATGGAACATATCTGTGAATATATGAGAAAGCTGGAAGAAAATCTTATGCATTTTTATTTTAGCAAAGAATCCAGCTGTGATCCAACATTTAACATAATTAATGCTACTAAAATTAGTAAGAACCTGGGTTACAATAGAGAGGCAAGTAGCTATAGATTATTAGAGAAATTAAGGATGTTTTCAAACCAGTTCTTTCTCTAGGTAAAGCAGAGAACTGGCTGAAGCAATCTCAGAACAATTACTGATTATCTCTGAACCTGCAGAGGATGGACATGAAAACAAAAATAAGACTAAAAAAAGCCTGTGAGACAAATAATTAGACAAGTAATGTTTATGCAGCTAAGCCTTAATAGGTAAAAAATTAATATCCAACATAAATTATTGAAAATTAAGACCTAACTTTTGTTCTACAAACAGAAAAAAAAAAATCTCATGGAAGTGGAAGGATGTATCACATGTTGACTTAAGCTGAGGTTTTAAGACAAGGGTATAATGAGTATTCATATTCAGTGTGCAAACAACAAAAAAATAAGAGGGGCTGCCAAACTTTGAAAGAAAAAATAAAAATGCAAATTACCCTTGCACTCTGAAAAATTATCTGAACCCACCAAATTTAATTCAGTAAGGACAAACAGAAAATTCTAAGTGTAGGAATAACCACCTGTACAAATTCAGGATGGTAGATGACTGTAAAACATTCTAAGTTGAGTGAGGAAATAGTATCATGCTAGGAATACAGCTATTGTTACATTTACATCTAAATGTTTCTTTGCAAGATGTGTAGAGTAACATAGCTCTATCTGCCTGTGAGGCTGGAGTACTGTGCTCAGTTTTGGGACACTTCAGACAATAAAGAATTTTAATCAATTGGAAAGAATCCAGAAAAAAAAAAAAATAGAGGTTATGTTAGAACATTCAACCAATGAGTAATATCTTTCTCAATCTAGAGAAATAAATGTAGAAGTGCTAAAATATGTGAAAAAGATATTGTGTGTGGGAAAATAAATTGCAGAGAATTTGAAGCTAATTTTAGGTTTAGTCCTAAGAAAATTCTTCCTGGTGGTAGGGGCAGCAAAGTAGAGGGGGAGTCTTGATACCTCAATAAAGAGAGACTTTTTAAAAAAACATAACAACCAAGCATATGTTAATTAGAGAGTACTGATGCTGAATCACAATGTTTCCTTTGACCTTTTTTTTTTTTATAGTGACTTTACTGATCCCCAGTGAACAAGTTCAGTTTAATGACAAATATGACACTGACAAGGCAATTCATTTGTCTTACCTAGCTTGCAAAATAGTGAATAAACTTTTGCCCGTATGCTCTCTGCAACTTCCATGATGGCAAAACTGGGACAACTGGCAGGTACTGGAATGACCTTTTGCAGTTCCTGGAATCTGGTAACAATAGGTCTCTTAATGTCTAGTAATATAAAAACACAAAACCAGAGTATAAGAATGAAGATGTAGTATGTTCTCAAACTTAGAGGAAATCCATCTCACCTTGTGGACACCATATAGATAATTTTGATTGTTTGGCCAAGAGTTTGAACATAACTTGGGTCAGGAAATATTAATTACCATGACTAAAAATTTGTGAGATCAGCATTCACTTCTTTTTACAATATATAACAAAACACAATGCCTTTCATGGAAGAAATTAAGCAGTTTAACTGTCCAGCATTAGAAATGCTGGTCACAGTTCTGTTCAATACTTGGTTCATTCCCAGCTGATATAGAAAATGACACATAGTAGCCAGAATGAAATGAAAATAGATGAATAAATAAAATGAAATAAAAAATAAATGGAACAGAAGATATTTTAGGTCTGGTAAGAATTATAGTGAAAAGCTGTAAATGCTCTTATTTACTGTGATCAGAATTCAGACTACAAAAGCCAATGATGTCACTATTTTACTAGACTGCTCACATGTTCCACATGCATCATAAAACTTACCAACAATCCTCCCATGTTTATCACGTCTGACTCCCAAATCCAACTCCTCCTGTCTCCATAACTGTATTAGAAGATTAGCTGCTGTTTGATCTTTCTTCCCTCGCCATATACTCATGTGCAAAGTTGTTTTAGGGTTGTCAGAAAATTCAACCAGGATTCCAAGAATTATATTGCACAGGTTCTTTTCCCTTAACTTAGTCAAGAGCAAAGTAAAGAAAGTTTTAAACTGTTGAAAATACAGTGATGACTACTTTCTGAGAAACTGTGTACTACATGATCAAGTAACTGCAAGATTTTCAGCACTAGTATTTGCACAAAATTAGTGTATAAACTTGTAAATCCTTAAAGTTTGTGGAATCCTGCTATGCAAAGTTCCATAAATCAAGGAAAATGAGGGGTATGAGTGTAGGATCATATAAGGTGCATTCCTGTGTGTAGAATTACACAGTAGGTTCTGTGTACGTGTCTCCAGGATCATGTGCTGGAGAATACACTGTTACCAAGATCTAGTGTTGTGAGAAAGACTGTGAAGGCAGAGGCTGAGCAGTACCACACAGCACATCTGTTTTGTGACCAGATCTTCTGGCAACAGCAGAGAGGAGCCAAGGGCTTCAAACTGAAAGACTGACAGTTTACATGAAATATTGGGAAAAAATTCCTTACTTGGAGGCTGATGAGGGACTGGAACAGCTTGCCCAGAGAAGCTGTGGATGTCCCAACCCCAAAGGCTGGATAGGACAGGTTAGATGTGGCTCTGAGCAACCTGATCTTGTGGAAGGTGGCCCTGCCCACAGCCAGGGCACTTGGAACTGGATGATGTTTAAGGCTCCTTCCAACCCAGGCCATTCTATGACTCTGTTATTCTGAGGGTCTGCAGCCTTGCACTGCAGGGACTGACAGTACAACAAGTATGAATAAAGAGTGAATGAACCCAGGAAGGTGCATTTTTTATTTTGGAAGAGGTTGAAATGTCTGTGCCAGTTCAATGTACAAGATCCACAGAAATAGCTCTACACACAAGATACACATACAAAGTAACTTCAAAACTAAAAACATAAACAACATAAAAACTGTTAAAGCCATCAAGTGCTCTTACTAACTTAAGTGCTTTTCTAAAGAGAGATGACATCCAAACTAAGAGCATAGTTTTGGTTTTCTTTTCAAAAACAGTACAATTTTGTTAGATGAAAAACTGCCTCTGTCAAATATGTACCAAAAAACCCCCAAAACAAAACAAAAAAAATCCCATAGAAAACCTATCCAATAATTTCTGAGCAGATACATGGGTCTGTCTCAGGGAATTAAATATACTGGGTTTTTTTTTTTGTTTGTTTGTTTGTTTGGGTTTTTTTGGGTTTTTTTTTGTATTATACCAATCTTAGGAGATATGGCAACAAAAATAACACAATTTTCTATGTTGTTTTCCTATTCTTTAATTCTACAAAACCAGTAATAAAAATACCTACTGCCAACAAATCCAGAAGGAGAAAAATGCCCTGTTTTTCAATAAAAGAGACCTCTGCAATGTGACATCCAACGACACAGGACCTTAAACAGAAATTATTTCATTTATGTAGAAACACTTTTATGCTTCTAAACATTCTACAATAATCTCGTTTATTTTGCTGAATTGCATAGCATTTGGTATGCAATATGCTTCATACCTTCAGGGAGTAGAAAAATCATGTTTCATGTGCCTTTTCATTTACACCTGTAACTAAATAACTGCTTGACTGCTCTTTCTTTTCCTGCAGATGGCACACCTTCCTTGAAGCAGCATAAGAAATTTGGCAGGTTCTCAATGAATTGGAATATGTATTTGAACTGAAACTAACTCAGTAAATGAGTTTAAAATTTAACCAGGTCATGTCCCTAGTCTGGTTTATTGCAGGGCTGTGTGAATATTTCTGCCAGAAAAATCAAAGGGGTGAGTCAAGCAAGCCTTTTTTTGGCAACAGTTTGCTTCTCCCAGATTAAAATCATCATAAAGCCAGCATTCATATTGCTGTTGCTTCTTTATTTCCTCTGCTATGGTCATTAAAAGAGAAACTAAAGAGATGGCCTGTTCAGTATTTTCCCCCATCAAACATAATCGACTTTTAATATATTTATCAACCTCTGCCTTAAAACAAATTAAGTTTTCATTTTCCTCCTATGTATTGGCAGTCTTTAAAATATTTCTAGCCCAATATAGCCAGTTCGCAAACAGTTTTTATGCTTACACAGTTTTTTGCTGATATTGGTCTATTCTTGCCTGCTGTTTACTTCTCTAAAGTTATTTACAGACTCTAACCTTGTGCCTGGCTTAAAAAGTCTTGAGTAAGTCTGCATGTCAGGAGGTGACTGTGGGGATTGAGACTGTCACACTGAATCAATATTTTTCAAAATCTTACATGCACTATATTCCACTTCTTTTGCATCATTTTTAATTAGCCAAGTTTTATGAAGAATATTTACACATTATAAACAGAAGAAAGGCCTACATGTGTAGAGAAAGGTTATAGCATTGCAGACCTGAAAAATACAAGACTTGACATTTTTCCAAATTACTGCTGCTAAAATACTTCACTAACCACAAGCAGTCGAGTGCACTGAGCAGAAGACAGTGGTGGCCTAATCCACTATATAACTTCTTTGGATCCATTGTAAAGAATGGGATAAGTATATCAATTCCTTCACAGCTGAAGAGTTCCTGTTGAAATGTTAATCAAAGCAATGTTTCTTAAGCAATATTTACTAAATTTAAACATGGAAGAAAACACAATGGGAAATGTAAATATTTATATTGTAATACATTTGGTCCACTTGTTACAGCAGGATATACACATAGGAAAAAAGATTTTCAGTTTTCCCAAAGTGCTAATTCATTTCTTAACACATTTTCATATATCAAATTTAAAATAATGTAGATTAACAATCAAATAGGTTCAACACTTACTAGTGGATTTCTGAGTATTTTTGTATTTTAGCTGTGTGAAGAAACACGACTTGTTAACAATGAACTACAATGACACCTGCTTTTCAATTAAAACAAAAAACTAGTGTCCCTTAAAAGAAAATATAATATGTTTTGACATTTTCTGCACAGTGTAAGATAGAAAGACACATACCTTTCTGTGGACATCATTTTCACAGAGAACAGACAAAATAAATAATATGTCAGCTTGGATTTCCAGTAGAACAGCACCTTCTTTTTCTTTAGATATTTCTGCTGCATACTTTAAGATGTCTGTAAATGGATATATTTTATATATATGAATGCCCATATACACAAGTCAAAATTCTATTACAGCTGCTGCTTTTTAAATAACTCAAAATTTACATTAAAGGATTTTTAAAGTAAGTTCAGTTTTATCTCCTGTGTTTTAACAAGAGCTTCCAGAAGTGCAGCACTCTGATGCTGCAGTTTCATGCCTTTACTCTTTGTGACAGAGTTAATGACAGCAGCTTGCAGTGATTTCTTCTTTTTCCAGACACTGTGCTGCCCCTTTGCCAGTGCAAGGAATTCAGGGAACTGATATGAATTAAGGAAGTCTCAGAAATAAAACAACACTGGTTCACTCTATTCCATAGCTTCACAAATGTTTGAACTGACAGTGGAAATGTGGGAAACACATGAAATACCACCACTGATGAGAAAATCAGCCTTGGAACCACTATGTGGAAGAGGGCATTCATACACAAAATTCTCCTAGAGTAAGAAAAGTTACTTGATTCTGATATGTAAGGTATAGTATTAATTTTGCTTTCATTAGAAGCTGTAGGTTTCCACAGAGTTTTCACTGGAGTAGAATTGAAGCTATAAAATACTTAATTTCTAGACTTTTTGTTAGAACATACTCTTTGAATTCCAAAGGATCTTATCTGTTTTGTTTCTTTCACAGTACTGAAAACTTTCTGTTCTTGTAAGAAAAGAATTTAAACCAGTTTGCTTTGGAACTTAAACCAAAATTTAACATTAGGTATGTGTTACTGAAAAAGAAATGCAAAACTCAGGAACATTCTTAGTGTCAACAGAAATGTACTAATTAAAGAACAGGAATACAAACTGTGCTTTACCCAGTAGCTGGTTAATTGCTCCCTGGTCACACAAATTAATGCTCACAGCATCATCGTAAAGGGCCACAACAGATCTCAGCACTCGGAGGCTGTAGCGCATTTGTGCAAGTTTGTTACCACGACCACCTGTTCCATGGAAACTGTGACCTCGACCAACAAAAGGATCTGTGGAGGAACACAAGGAATACTCATTCTGGCAGACAATCTATGCTCAGAACAATGTGCTCAAGAAAAATAAAAACAAATAAAAAAGGAAAAACCCAAACCACAACAACAACAAAACTCCCAAAACTCCAAAACACTGAAATTAGAAATTATTCCTGTTTAAAACCATCTAGTAATAAGCCTTTCTGTGTAGGACAATACTTTTTACATGCATAAGAAAGGTAACATTCTGGTGAACATTTAAGATTATTATACATTTTTTTAACCTTACTAGGTTAATGAGCAGCTTTACAAACTCAAAATATGCTATGTTTAGCATGACATTAAATATCAATCTTTTGATGTCCATTCAACCCAAATAAAAATTTATTCCTAGGAAGACATACCAATTTTATGATGAAAAATATCTATCCTTAGAAATCTGGTCAATAAAACTGAATGCACTTAGTTATCTTTTTGCTTTGCCCATACTCTTTTTCTGATGCCCAGAAGCCAGCTTTAGTCTGAAACCAGTCTCACTATGTATATGTCCTGCCTCATGGCAGGAATTACTGATTGGATTTCTTGCCACAAGGGAAGGGCTTGGCTCACTTCAAACACAGACAGTAGAGATGTTTGTCTGAAGGAATATCAATATAGTGGCACACAGGGAAAGGGGCACCAGCTCATCCTTCAGTAGAGAAAAAAAAAAGATGTTTGTTTTTTGGAAACATTTGTTTCCTAGGTGGCCTATGAAAAAGAATAGTTCTGACAATGAGTTTTACATTTTCCTTTCCTGTCAAAGAAAGCAGGTTCATTTGAACTGTTCTGAGGTTACCTGTGTGTGAAAGCCATGAGTACCCACTGACCTTGGCCTGTACACCACTCTAGAAACACAAGGAGAAGAGTATTCGCTTGGCAGGACAAATATTTATCTACTAACACAGGAGCCACTGAAGCTAAAACAGCAATTGCATGAAGCTGCAATTCTTCATATTGGGCAGCAGACCAATCAGAAAATCCAGGCTTTTGATGATTTAGTTTTACATAATAAAGCAAAGCTGGCATCACATGATTTTCACTGAGGAGCTGCAGAGAAAGAAAAAGAGAGACAGTTTACAGATTTCACATGCAAATAAGAAAAATCTAAAGGATGAGTCAACTATCTGCCCTACACTAACAATTTTTTTTTTTTTTAATTGAGAAACCATGTAATGAACACTACAAGTACTTAGTAGGAAAACTTCTTATATTCTGTAGCTTTCCCACAGATTGTGGTTTGCTAAAATTTATTATGCTCTTCAGGAGTATTTCAATAAAGTTCTGCAGTCACTTGCCAGCCATTTTCATAGCATGGTCTAAGTTTGTAACTTTCTAAAATAGAAACTGTATGCTGCTTTCCAACAGCAAGACTTGGTCTGAAGTTATGTATGAATTCATGATTTGGAGAACAGATAATTTCAGTGTACTGGACTATGGCAGATGAGTAATATTCTCATGATTCCTTTGTCTTTTCCTTTTTTTTTTTTAACTTATTATTTCTGCTGTGTTACAACTTACCTGTGCAGCAGATGGGTCTCTAGATAAGATTCCTATCATATTAAATAGTAACTTCTTCATCTCAAAATCCTCGTATGAGTAGGTAAGTTTAAAACCTTTTACCAAGGGATTGGGAAGTTTAACTACGAAGGAAATGGTAGATAAGTTACAAAAAAATCACAATTAAAAGCAAAGATAGTGTAATTATGCAGTATGGAATCTCTTACCTTCAGTAAATGTTGCAAGTACTATTAAGAGCTTTGCAAATCCACTTTCCTAATAGGCATTCAAAAAACATATATTAATTAAATTAGATTGCAGTGAAATTAAGACTTATGATTTAATTTTGGTTTGATGTTTTCAGAACAGAGATTTTAATGTATCCTATGGCAGAATAAACAGAATTTTATCAAAGAAGAGAACAACCATTTGGACATTATACAACAATAACTAACTGCAGTCCTAAGGGTACAATTAAACCCATGTTTCATTCAGTACAAGTCTGAGCTTCTGTGGGGAAGTCCCAAACACTTGTATTCACTATATAATCTAACATAAGAAAACCATATTCTCAGTGCTCTTAGAGCTGTTTTTTAAAATGCATTTGGTCATGTTTTACATCCGGGTCACCAGTACATACAATTTTGTGGCTTCAGTTATGCATACCAATGCACTTCAACTTCAGTGCATTCACAAGCAAACATATGAAAACTACATGTATGGGCAAGAATAATTTACCAATACCACATATGAAAAGCTCAGAAAATAAAATCTTGTAAATCATGGTTCCTACAGAGCTAACAGAAGGATAATAATGTCCTTCTATAACTATGGCTAGGACAAAAGCCAGGAGGTGTCTGTGCAGCACACTAGAGGCAAAAGAGTTTTGTTTCTGAGGTAAGCAATTAGAAAACAGTTTTGTTCTAACACAGATATAATAATTAATATTATGAACTTCATGTATATTTTACAGTTTGTGATGAGGAAAGTTTACCTTTTCAAAGGCTCATACTCCTGTGCTGATTCGTGAACTATGTAAAATACAAGACTGACATTTCTGAAGTTGCTTGGATAGCATGTTAAGAAGAAAAGGGAACATTCTGAAGCAAATTGCTCTAGTATTATCTATAAGGCAGGATTAAATGGTAATGTTAATGATTTTTCTACTTGATATTTATAACTTGTAAAATCTCAAGGCAGGCTGAGAGTAAAGAACCTAAATTAAATTGCTTTAATTTTCTTCGCATAGGAACAATTTTTCTCCCTTTTAGTATAAGGAATTAAAAATACATATCTGGTTTACTTATTTTGTAGGAATAAAATGCCCTGTTTCCACAGCTAGATAAACAATTTGAATGTTTTAGATATCTAATATGTTGCTACAATACTACAATAGACATTTCATACTAATTGATGTTAAATGAAAAGCTTGAATGAAAAGTTTGCAATCTTAATTTAGTAATGTGGCTAATTGGAAAACTTCTCTTCAAGAGTAAAGTAATATATTGCTGAATAGCCAATAGATCCACAGGGATCTGATTGCCTAATTATTCAGTATGCATGCCACAACTTTATTTAAAGATGCAAATCTCAAGTGTAAAACAAGAGACTAAATCAATATTAACATCTATAAAAACTTAATTTCTCTGCAGGTTTCTCATATAAATTCTGGAATATTACAACAGAATGAGTCATCTACATTTCAGGAAATCATGGTATTGCATTATATGACGTAGCCTTTAAAAGAATTTATATGCCTCTTATTAACTGTATCTAAGTAGTTATTGTCTCAGAATCTTGCTTAGAGCTCCTGAGCTGATTTTTGGACACCCTTCTTGTTCCTAGTTATGAGGCAAACATTGAATTTGGGTCATCAGAACATAGCCTACATCTTCAAACAACAAATGAGATTTAGTGCAAAACTTATTATAGGAGAATGGCACACTCAAGAATCCGTACAAGAATTAACATTAAATTTTGCACATAAATAATGTTAATGTGATTTTCTAAGTATTAAATAAGGTTGATGCTAGTATTCTGGGCTAATGACCTACAGATTTTAAGTTTCTTTCAGGTAAAGACAACTGCAGAAAGAAAAGATGTTTTCTTGCTCAGCAAATCCAAGAAAGCAAAAAGCACTGGAAACACAGTAGAAAAAAATATTAGAGCCCTAATGGGGATGGACATCAAGCCTATAAAAGCAAAGGAGAAGTCTGGAATACAATACTTACAATCATAGGTACTGCAGGGTTTTCAGCCAGTAATGTGGTAATCACCAAGAGGTCATTCCGCAGCTGGCGATCGCAGTGCCGGAAGCCACGCGTAACAAGGTCGGCAAATACTTCTTTCAAAGTGCTTAAAATAAAATTAAATGCATTTTACCTTTTCCTCTGATATTCTAATGTTGGACAGCTCTATGTATATGAATCCTCATTCAGCATCCTACTTTTCAAAGCCTTAGGGTTTAACTGCAAGAGAAATAACTTAAAACTTTATTATGAAGTGGATTTTTTTGGGTACTGCTAGACATCAAATTTATTCATGGATGCAAGATGCATGTATTGAAAATTCCATCTTCCACTGTTTCTGTTATAAATAATGACACAGTATTTACTCAAATGTGGAATTGGAAATTGCTGAATGATTATTGAGAAGAAAGTTTAATCTTAAATAGTTAAAACAGTCTAATTCACTAAGGAAGAACCTGTAATTTACTCCAGCAGAGGATATAGAAATAATCCTTGTATATCATGGCATAGAAATTACTTATAGTTTTGTAACATCAGCATTTCAACAGTGAAGGAATACTGGCCTGTTGAGCCTAAGGTGGGATTTTGAAAATGCTGCAATTAACTCTTTTATGGTACAGAGGAATAGTTAGAGCTATTCCTCCTGCACTATGCAGCAGAGCACCTGGTTCTTGCCCTGTAACAGCAACAACTGTGTTAATATTGAAAATTTAATGAGGATGTAATAAGAGACACATTAACATTTCTCTGTTAATTTCAAACAAAATGCTATACAATAGACTGCTTTAGATGTTCCCAAAATCACAAAAGTAATTCATAAAATGCTCCCTGTACTTACTGCACACATTCCAAGCTGCTGAGCTGATTAACCACTTCTTCTTTTGAAGTATTTTCTAGCAGACTCCATAGGATATCTGAGGAACGGAACACCAGCTGTCCTGAGGGATCAGCACCATTTAGATACAAACAAAGCTTGCTGGCTGCTTGGGCCTTCACCATTTGTTTGCAATTTTTTCCTGAAATTATGTAAATTGGAGTAATTAATTCTCTATAGGTCAGCAATTGTTTCAGGCATGTTCACAGAACAAATGATCTAAGATCAGTGGTAATGAGATTATTGAAAGAAGAGTTTGTACCTACCAGAGGTAGAAAGATGCTGGAGAGCTTTAAGTACCCACAACTTCTCAATAAGTTGATTTTCAACTAATGCTAGTGACATAACAAGAGCTTCTGCTAATCCTCCACTTTCAGCCATTAGGATTTTATAATTTGCACTTGTTGGCTGGTAACCTGCACATACAATAACTTTAGTTATAATGCAGAAAATATTCAGAATTTTGATTACTTCATAAAATGTTCATCCTTTCTCAAGAAAGGATTGAAATCAAGTATCATATTTCAAGCTGTTAAAAAAACCAATCCAATACACAAGAGCTTTTCTCATTTCTGAGTAGCGCCTAAAACATGTCCAACAGACTCACCCTCAAGCAGACTTCAGTGCTATAGAAACAAATTAATTGCTTCTTAGAATTTAGACAATGAAAGCTAAAGCAGGGTTATAGAAGTGAAAAACTTTCTTCAGTCATCAGTAAGTGGCTAGTACACAACCTAGTTCTCTTCAGTAGCCAGATCACAAGAGAATTATTGCATTCTATCATCATATTGTTAAAAATAGATTAATCCAAACTTTGATTTACAAGTTTGACTTTCTAATGTGTTTTTACTTTTGTCTATGCATATGCAAATCTGAAATTCATTACTGAATTATGGGGAAGGTGAAGCATTGAGAAAATAAATTTGTTTTTATATTATGATAACTCATGAAAGCAAAGCTTATCTTAATCAGCTCAAATATATATTTATGTGTATATATATATATATATGTCAAATGTTATAAAGTACAAGATTGATAAATACAGATAATGCACATGGTGAAATGAGGTTTAACTAAGCACACACTCTGACAGGCTTAGGTATTACCTTATAGATAAAAGAACTCTGCAGGGTCAAACTTTAGCAAAATTACATATATGCTTAGAGATTAAATATTTGACTTAAAAAAATCAGACCGAAACACATTCTTCATTTCAAGATAACGTATCTTACTTTCTAAATTGAAAAAAGAACTAAATTGCTCAATAACATTCACTTATCCTGATGGAATTATTTACAGATTCAGAACTAAAAGCACACTTGCAGGATTTGAGTCTTGTTTGTAAGGTATAAACAGATTTGAATGCTTTCATATTTCTAGAATCTTGAAAGGGCTCCAGCAGCAGAAGCTTCTTTGGCCTCCTAAAATGAATGAAAGCTTGTAAAAGGGCACAGGACTAGTGCCACACTGCAGGAACACAGCAGGGAGCATGGAGCACACTGACATCAGGCATGCACCTTGACCTTCACTCTTGAGCCACACTGAGGAAATAATCACTTGAGGTTGGCTTCCTGTAAATCCAGAGCTGAATCAGAACATGATGTTGTATCCCTCTGGGAGGGGATCCATGACTAACTTCACCTGACAACAATCCCTGGCACCATCATGAGAGTGAAAGGAATTATATACTAGTGGATTCTGATCATGCCTGAGTTCATGCATAGCCTCTTTCTGCAGATAGGTCACTCGATTATTCAAACCTACACTCAAATATGTCCATACAACATGAACTCCATCAAACCTAATGGGTTCAGCTCTATCCCTCACAACACAAGTGAAACCAGAGCTGCTTCTCTCCAGGCTACACACAAAATGTTGAAAACTACATTTCCCCTGTTAAAATTCTGATCCTAACTGCTTTTTATCCCCTCCATTACCCACATTTCAGAGATCTCGTAGCACTTCACATTTTCTGGATGCTATTTAATGCTAATTCTGTAAGTGTAATAATTAATTCCTTGTACATTGGTGAACTTATTTCAGATATAGAATATGCACCTCTATGAAAATATGTTAATTGCACTTTTACCAAGGTTACATATTTAATATATGAGATACAGTAACCATAGTTATAAAGAAAATATAATCAATAACTAATTAAAAGAGGCATTTCAAAGTAGCTGAGATCATTAAAAAATAAAAATACTGTGCTTTACCTGAAAGTAGTTTTCCTGGTAGCTCTATATTGTAAAAGCTAACAATGCTCTTACAGATCTGTATTTTAACTTGAGAGCTTGGCACTCTCATCAAGTAACCTGTCAGAAAGAGAAATAAATGTAATTAACAGACTTAAAATTTTTTTTAGAAAGTATTCTTAACACAGTATTCTTCTTTCTACAGCATTTAGTATTGCCTTTGGTCATATCCCCTACAAATCTGTGATTTCATGCAAAGTTTCATTACAAAATATTCAAGAGATACAGACTACCACACTGGAGAGGAAAAGGCATCTTACAAGGGTAGCATAAGTTTAATCAAAAAGTTACCTTTTCAGCTTTATGGCTACAGACACTTACTTTTAAGAAACTGGATGTTATTCCAGAAGTTGAGGAATTCTGAGGAAAGTTACTAGACTAAGCTGCTGTCATCACTACCATGTCATTATAAACTCTTCTTCTAAGCAGATATGATACAAAATAAAGGGAGTATAGAAACAGGAAGGATATATGTTCCTCACATCCCAGGTTTCAGTGTTTACAGTGATACCCCCATTTCTCAGATCAAGATTAAATAAAACAGGCTATATACACCTTTGCTTCTTCATCTCCACTGATAACGTTTTCTCATGTAGCTTTTGACACTGGCAAATAGGTAATTCTGCTAGCCAATCTGCAGGTTAGCTGCAGAGCAAAGCAAAAATTGTTTCTAATACTAAAAAATCCAGAGGATTGAATGAATAATTTAAACAAATTACCTACATTTGCTAAGGAGTAACAATAAATTAAAATTGTGCTAATAATACAGTTGATTTTATTGTGGCATAATAATAATTTTATTGTGGCGTATCAGGTTACACTCACCCAGTTGTGCAATGGATTGTGAAACTTCAACGGAATAGTTTGACTCATCAGATGATTTCTTTTTTTGAAATGGTAACCTGCAAAATGAAATTTAAAAATATTACAACTATGCTTTAATCAAGTGACCATAAAAGTTCAGTAGCTCTTCCCTTCTTCCTTGATAATTTTTTTAGATAAGGACACCTTTTCTAGGATAGACACATTCTTTGCAATGTTGATTTTACACTGAAAGCTTCATAATCTGCAATTACATGTTGGCAATTAGTGGTACATGTTCATAGATAATATTTTCACAATTTAAATATGATACAACAAGATATGCTGAATAAACAAATGTCATTAAACGTGGAAGACTAAATCCTACAACCTAGACACCATCAGGCTATTACAGACCTAGGCTATGTACAGACGTGCAGAGGTGGAAAAAAGATCATATCTCTGGGCACGACCTCTTGAAATGAGTAAAAGTAAACCAAATAAACTGACTCCAAATAGCACAACAACAAATTCATTTTTTAAAACAGGATATTAATAAATACCCAATAACATATTCAAAATACTCAGACGTGACATAAACATGTAAGTACTAAAAATTGTCTAACAGTAAACATTCTAATATTATGCCAAGGTCTCTGCAGTACATACTGTGGAAGCAGCTTTCCAGTAGGTTTACCTCTGTAAACAGTGCCAGAGAAAAAGAAGGGAGAGAGCAAACAATGGAAGAAATGCTGGGGGAGGCAGGGGAGGGAGAAATAAGACATTGGGGAAAAAACAAGTAAACAGAAGCAGTTACAAGAGTGGAATATTTTACTGGAAAAATTAATGTACCTGAAAACTGAATTCTTAAAAAAACCCAGCCCTGCCTCTGGTTAAAGGCTTCTTTGTCATATGAAGTAGTAAAGAATTAGTGAATTGTGGTGGAATTTCCATAGGACAGAAAATAATGCAAAACCCAAGGGTGCAATTTTCCAAAATATATCAATTGCAGAAACCACAATTAGTGCTGAACTGCTCCAAAAGAGGAAAATTCTCACAGCTACATTTTATTGAGTTTATACACACATTCTCAGTTTTGTCATGCTATTAGCAAACACCTAAGAAAATTAAACTCCATGATGTACCTCCTCATTCCACACTGTATGGCAGCAAAGAAAAGCCATACAGCAGTATGTATAAAGCATACATTCTGTGCTAAGGAACTAAAAGATTCAGCTGAGAAATTCTGTGTTTCTTAAACCTAACAGATAAGAGGAAGCTATGTAAAAATTTATCTGAATATCTGTTTTACTATGCCACTAGTTTTCTATCAAGCGGTTTTGTTTTTTTTTCCTTATTTTCCTCAAATGAAATAAAATAAAAGAGTAATTGTAGCTACAAGTATACCATAAATGACTTTACTGAATTATTGAGGAGGAGAAGACAATAATTAGGTGGATAACACCTAAATTTTATTCTACACATTACTTAAAATGCAGCATGACAACGAAGATGCCCGAAAGTTCATGCAACACATTTTTAAAGAAAATATAAATCCTAAATCCTGTTGAGGTTCATTCTCTGCTGTAATACGTCATTATGTAATGCTTACCATCACATATTAAATGTCCTTGTGTCACTCTAAGTTTTTAAACTCAAGAGCTTGTCTGAACCAGCAAAACACACCTCAGTACCACTCAGCTGGTGAATCTTTTGATGCCAGCAGTCCCAGATTGACTTAAGGCAATAAGAGACCCTGAAGAACCTTGCTTCCAAAGCAAGCTGGGGCCATGTACAACACAGTTTTGAATTAGGTAAATTATGTAACATGTAACTGCACAGATATCAAACTGTTAAAAGAGGTTCCTCATTCATGTCACCAGAAAACTGGACACAAGTAAAAGCCAGTTGAAGAAAAGGAAGGATGATGCAATTGATACCTTGCAGATACAGGTGCTTTGCAGATAAATGCTGTATGGATATGTCAGTTTCTTTAGAAAATGCATAGACCTGTTAATAAGCAGTATTTAGATCTCTAAAAGAGAGGCAAAGGTACTTACCCAAACAATTTAATAAGTTCACATAAAGGCTCGGTGAAAGCTTCTTGTTCATTCACTTTTTCTGCACACAGGTCAAGAATTTCGGTAATTTGTGCTACATTCTTAATGGGCTTTTAATGTAAAATTAAGGAAATCAGATCATCTGTACCACTATGAATCAGAAGAAAAAGCTGAAAACCGTGCTCATCACACTTCAAAGACATAACCAAGAAAAAATAAGACCAATGTTTACAAAGTTAGGTGTTTAAAAGAAGTATGTCAGTCTATACTTGGGCTTTTTGAAGCAGCCTTACTTTTATTTATGTACAACTTCGCAAATCTGATTTAGGTGTCTTCTCAGGTGAACTCACTGGAAGCTCAGTACAAAATTTCTAAACATGGAGGATGAAAGTTTTACATCACAGTGTCAGATTTACCTACCTAAATTCTGAGACAGCCTTGTGATATGTAAATTCTTCTCTGTCCCAAGTGACTAACTGAAATTTGAAAATCTGGACCCAAATACATATCCAGATTATTTAATTTAGGGTAGAGGCACAAAATAAAAACTGAACCAAAAACTGAGACTGAGAAGTTACTACCAATCCACTGACTCACAGAAACTGCCTTTAAGTACACAACTCAGTTGCAATGTGATGCCTTAAATCACTGTGCAATTATTTGAACTGTATGAAATTAATCACATTTTTCCACATTCCAACACCCTCAGATTACTTCTCATTACTGGAAACTTCCAGTTTATACTGTAAATATGAAGGATAAATTTCAGATAAATTAGTTTGACCTCATTTTTCTTTAAAATGTCTCCTTACTGGAAGTCTATTTTATCTTGCTATTTTATCTGCAGTTTCTTAAATAGTGGCAATTATGCCTTTCTATTCTGAGTTTATAAAGTACACCAAGTACATTTTGGACACCTTCAGCCACTGTACAGGTGAGAACCTTCTATTGAATTTTGTTACAAATGAATCTAATATCCAAGGATCTTGCCAATCTACCAAACTTGGCTGTGTGCACACAAGGAGGCCAGTGATGAGAATACATATGATCATCCCTGCTCTCCATATGGAAGCACAGTACAGCATCAAATACTTTGCTGAAGAGTCAGCCTATTACCATACATAAAACACCATGACTTCAGAATTCTAGAGTGGCAAAAAGGATACAAATCCATTTTCAAATTGCTTGACTACCTTCTTGAGAGTTTTCAGCTGCTCTTCTTCCACATCTTTCTTAAGTAAAAGAATGAAAAGCAGGTCTTAATTGCAGTTTGCCCTAGAACCTTAAATGAATATGTTTATCCCCTTTTTTAAATTTAAATTTTAAATTTAAATTAAAGTGGAAACAGACTTAAAAGTTTACAAGACACAATGAAATTCTCAGAGTGCTTCGAAGGAGGATTAACTCCATGATGAGGCCTCATTTCCAAGTATGAACTCTATTCTCTAACTGAAGAGGCTTTCAAAAGCTCCTGTTTAAACATGTGGACTCTTTCTCTTAAATTCTTTGTGATTCTATGCAATGCAACTAAGAAAACCAAACCTATATCACATACAACATAAATGTGTAAACATGCAGATCTAAGTGGCTTAGAGTGGTCTGCACCACTAGGAAAGCCACCACAGCCTTCAAATTCAAAGGTGAGAACAACTGAAGTGAGGCTATGTCAGGCTGGGTCAGTGATGTGCAGCATCCATTTCAGCTCTCCTGAGCACCTGCAACTTAAGGCAGGCCAGGAAGTTGTTTCAGAATTGTAAAAGCTCAGAATCCTATAGGCATTATATCATACAGCTTATGCTCTCTATGGAAGCACTAAATAATATCACCCAATACCTTTTTCTTCAGCAAGTTTATTCTATCAGCTCTGTATTAAAAGAGGGGAAGAGGGGAATATATAACTACTACTCTGTGGGGCACTAACTTAAAATGTGCTAAGTTTAATCAGGTCCTTGTTTAAGAGCATAAATTATCCATATTTTGGATCAAAATTATTTGATAGCTTAGGGAATTTAATCTGCCAAATCATCTTGTAGACTATAAATCATCTGTGAAAGCCCACAAGATGATGCTTCTCCTGTGTACCTAGGTAGTTATATATCTTCCTCAATACTGACCTTAGTATATTTCTCCTTCATTTAAAATTACCTCAGAGAACTGTTAGCAGTTAACTTGGGCAATCACAATAAATTCATAACATATTTTCAATAAGGTTGTGTATGTATCTATTCCCCAGATCTAAAAATCTCAAATATTAAATTCTGCACATCTAGTTTTTGAATGCTCGTACTTTTTTCTATTATTAAGTTCCTGTGTGATCTTCTCTTCCTCTGTGTATTTTTTAAATTCAACCCATAACTGACACATTTTTTTAATAACAATGATAATTTTCAGAAGCAAATACCAGAAAAAAAATACTCATCATTGTGCTGTGTAGCTCCACCCATCCGCGGTGGGTATAATAAACTCACCTGAGTTTATTCAGGGCGGGTGCTACAGGATAAAACATTTGTCAAAGCCCCATTAGTACCTGTGTAACTGAGATAGCGAGGCACCAGGGTTACTCACTGAGCCCGAATCTTTGAGTAGTGCGATGACGTGATTCAAATCCACCGATCTCAACGGTGCATCCTGAAAAAGCAACACTTACAATTTTATCTTTTTTAATTTTGAATTTTTTAAACGTGTTTAAAATGTGAAAAAGCCGCGTTAAACCAACACGAATTTACTCGGGGACGGGGGAGGGCAGGCAGAGCGGGGAGGGCAGGGCAGGGCAGGGATCGGGCCAGCAGCGGGGCTGGCGGTGCCCCTGCCCGCGGCAGAGCTCACCTGGGCGGCGTCCCGGCCGTTCCTGCGCCTGCCGCCGCCGCTGCGAGAGGGGCCGGGGGCCGGGGAGCGGGCGGCCGCCCGAGGGCCGGGGGGCTCGGCCGCGGCCAGCGAGGCCATGGTGCCTGGTTGCGGCGGCAGCGCGGCCCGGCCGTTGCCATGGGAGCGGCGCGGCGCCTCCGCCCGGCGAAGGGCCCGGCCCGGCCGCGCCGCCACAGCTCTGCCGCCAGCCCCGCCTGCGACCCCCTCCTCCGCCCCGACAGAAAACAGCTGCGGGAGCTGCTATCGATGAACGCGACCGAGGAGAGAAAACCATTTGCCCGTCCCGTCCGCGGCAGAGGGTCGGCGGCTCCCACAGGGGAGGGGCAGGTCGATAAATAACAAGTAATCATGAAAAAGTCCTCCGTGATACGCCGCCATGGCAAACTCCAGACGGGAAAGCGCTGCCGGGGGCAGCCTGGCAGCGGGGAAGAGGGCGAAAAGAACCTTTTCTCTGCATAGACCGATACAAAAAAGTAAAGGCTGGAACAGAAGGGTGAGGGGATGTAGGTATCTTCTATTTGCAAACAGTGAGCAGCTGTTCGAGGCTTAGTTGACAGCTGAGATTCAAGGACTACACAGCGCTTGGTGTGCTCACAGGTGCTCTAGTGGACTGCTCCCTTCAGCTGCCTTTCCCAGGATATAGAAACACTTTAGGAAGTTGCACACATCACCTTGGATATGCACATGGAGATGTATCCCAAGTCTTTCTTTGAGTGCAGGCTTTCTTGATGCCAACCTGTTTTCATTGACAATAATTAAATACAGTGATTCCAAGCTGTATATAAATATAAGTGTAAATATTCCAAATATTTGAATATATGAATAAATTTATTAAATGCTAAGATAGCTGTTTAAATCTCCAGATAGCTTTTGTATGAAAATAAGTGATTGATAACAATCAAGAAAGACACCTTTATGGCTCCAACTATAATCAACACAGTGCTTATTTTCAATTTTCCCAGCTTGCATGCTACACCCCTCCCATTTCATACCTGCCTTCTGCACAAATAAGGTGCATCTCACATTTAGTATTCACATATGCTATAGAGTTCTCTTTCCATCTAAGGGAAAATACCCAATATCATGTATTTGTGTATACACGAAAATACCCATGCACACTCTGCATTTAGTAGAAATTCATCCTGTATGCAATTCCAAAATGGTGGCAGAAATACAGCCTAGCATAATACAGGACTCTGAATTTAGAAAATGCAATGACCCCTTTGACATCCATAACATCCTGAACTGTGATCATAGAGCACAGGTCATCTGAAGGCAGGATGTGTAGAACATTATACGTCACACATATATATATATCACACGATGTGACAATGTAGTTGCCATCCTTGGAGCTGGTATTTGACACTCTTCATCCTTCCATGCACACACATCTCTCCATTACTATAACTACTTTACTGGCCCTTCCTTGTTCTACTTGAATATTTGTTTCCGTGAACATTTTGTTTTGTATCTGGGCTTACACTGGATGGAACAAGATTTTCTATTAAACATCTGAGTTAATTGTGCTGACAGTGCCCATAGGTCTGAAGGCTTTCAGTTAGCTGAAAAGGCTGGATTATAAATTTTTTTTTTTCTTGGGTGTTTCCTTGAAGTTGTACATATTCAAAGTTTTAAAGCTTATATAAAAAGTCCTGCTTGCATTTATTTCTATTGTAGCCTAAGTGATTTCAAGTTTGGTTGCTCTGTGTTTTGAATGACAAATATATAGAGAATATACCTAAATTGGGCAACTTAGTCTGTAAATTATAAGCTTAAGTCACATGGCACTTGTTGGCTCACTGTTCCAAAGATCATACTGTAAAGATCCATTTGCTCACTGTGCACCTTCTTCAACATGAAGCTTCTAAAATTTAGGATGAAAACTACATTATGCAAGTTTGACTACAGGGATTCTGCTGCCCTTGGCAAACAGCAAGTGGCCGTACTCAAAATCATGCAATCAACTGTGAAAATCTCTACTCAAAAGATAATAAACTCCAAGAAGGCTTATACTGTATTTTTATCACATCTACCTCTTCAGTTGGTAATGAAAATATTCAAGACACCAAGGCCTTCACTTGTGAGAGTACTGGATTTTCAGTTTTACAAATGCTAAGAAATATGTCAAAAAAGTGGACTTGATGTAGACAGGATTTCTGTTTTGACTGAGGACAAAGTATTTTGGTATGAAGACACAGTCATAAAAGTCTATTCTTGAGGTAAAACTTAAATTTCATAAAACAACAGGACTGTGTGTGTAGGACACAGCTGCGTGTTAGTAGATCATGGTCACATATGTGTCTGCCATTAATCTCCTGTTGACTTTGCTGAGTGAATTATTTCCTCTAGCACCTCAGAGGTGCTATTCACTATTTTACAAATTTGGTTGGGAGCTTTAAAAGGACTATTGTTCAGTATAAACCTCTCATGTGCTGCAGTGAGGGTCTTCAGTCAAATGATGGCCTTTCCTTGCTGTGTAGACTGTGTAGACTGTGTCCAAAACCCCCTGCACTCTATCAATACGATACTGAGGTCTTTGAAGTACAGCAATCAGTCTTCCTAAGATTTTTTTCTTTGACTCCTTGACTTCCTTTCCATTCTTTTTTTTTTTTTTTTTTGTCTGCTCTGATCGACCTTCTGTGTTTGATATTCACAGAATAAAAGGAAAAGACCTTGAAGTGAGAGGGAGTAAACTCAGCCTTAAACCCGCTAAGTCAAAAGATCTTTCAACATCTGGATTTACCTACCTGTACTATTAAAATACAGTGTTGAGGTCATGGGGTGGTATGGAATTGAGGTGAACTTTCACACTGATCTTTATTATTATAAGGAAACACAGTAAATCACAGGACACAATTTATACTCTGGTACAGCACAAGGTAAGGCTGGAGTCAGTTTGGTGCCCAAGCTGCTGACATAATCCAGTAGAACAATCACTGAGATAGAGAGAAATGGGGAGATTAATAAAATAAAAGCCAAGAAAATAAAGACTTCAAGGTCCAAAATGTTACTGTTAGGTTAGGCATGGCACAAGCCAGTATTAAATGTTCTGAATTTTTAAAAATACCTACATTCTATTTGGGAGTCTGGGAATGCTATGTACCTAATGTGAAAGCAATGCAAATGCTGCCAGCTCCACTGACCCATGCCTCTTCAATTCTCTGAACTCAGAACAGTTTGTGCTGCTCATTGACAGTTAAGCAGCCATGTATTGTCACGTATTGTTCTCCTCTTATACTGGCAAAATCCTCTTAAGGAAAAAGTTACATATTTCCAAAAGAAGGACTGCAAAGTGCTTCACGTGTTTGTGGGTTTTTTTTTTTTGTTTTGTTTTGTTTGTTTGTTTGTTTTTTTAAGAGTAATTCTATTTCATACTCACGACAGGACACTTGGCAAACATACTGGTGCCTAGCAATCTCATCATGGCCAAACTTCTTGTTGAATGAAAAGTGGACTGAATATATGCTGATAGTATTGTAGTGTACATTTGTGTTCTGAAAGCATGGAGAATATCTTAGAGCAGGATAAAGGATACAGCTATCCGGTGTGTCTGTGTGAAAAAGCTGTTATCCAGACATTGAAAAATAAATAAACTTCCCTTAGAATACTTTTATTAACTCACATTCACATTTATCTCTCAGAGAAAATGTTGATCAGAGCACCCATGTATTAGAAAGAAACACAAGCTAAATTTTTTTCTGCATAAGCACAGAAGAAAAAGCAAAATATCTTACACTGATTTTTTATTGATTTTTGTGTAAAACACCATCTATGGAAAAATAGATAAGAGCATTACTAATAATTTATAGTAGCCCTGTTCAGAGAGACAGCACAAACAGTCTGACAAACACAACTACAAAGAGAATATTACACATGGGAGACATATTATGCTCACTGTAAGACACTGCCAACAAGGCATGAAAAACAATATATAATGACAGAGATCATCGTTCAAGTCAGTTAAATGTGTCACTTATTTTAAAGGCTGTAATCTAATTAATTCAAGCAGTATCATATGGTGATACAGTATCAGTACTGCAACATTATTCATTACATTGATAGAAAATACTACAGGATGAACAGCCAAGAAACCAAAACCTTGTGTATTAGGAGATGCACTGTCTACAAGGACCTATGCATATGTATTCATTACCACTGTATATGTGAAAATATTACACTGAAAAACTGAATCCATCTAATTTTTATGCACCTGATATATCTAACTTTCAGAGGAAAGCTGTTTCCTAATTATATTAATACCTGTGAAATTTATTGCCACTTGGGAACTCATTGCATTATATTAATTAACTATTTCCTTTAATGCTAGTTGGGCAGCTAATACCATACAGACACAAATATCGAGACACACTATTTTATAGGCAATTAATGCCAAATAAAAGTATTAATGTACTTTCTTATTTTGGCACATCATATAATTCACAATGTTGGAAGAAAAAATTAAATGTGGCACCAATTCACAGTAACCATTGCCACAAGCTGAAGAACTTGCAAAACAGTTACAAAATAATTAATCTCTAAATAACTCAAAAACACTAAATAATTCAAGAACATGTGCACTTAATTAACTTGTACATAATTGCCACAGTTAATAGAATTGTAAGAGAAAATTAAAGATGCATGGAACCTGTAATAAAACTGATTTTAGACAATGTTAGGAAAGAATAGTTTAATATCCATGGAAAACAAATAACCTGTTGCTAAATAAATAGAGGTCTCCATTTTATAATACATGTACAATTCTGTATCACAGATTAAGCACTATTTTTAACTGTACAATAATTAAGAAAAATTAGGCTTATTTCATTACTTATTTTCATTAGGCAGTCAAGCAATTTATATAAAACGACACAAAAATAATTTTATAGCAAGCTGTTCCTTAAAATATGTATTTATTCTCCTAAGTAACTAAGATGTCTAAATTAATTTAGTTGTTTATATTTAGGCAATCTAAAGGAAACAATTAGCCTCAGGTATTTTTCCAATGAGAAGTCCTATGGTGAGTTCTACAGAAATCAATGTGTTTGGTCAGATGAATAAAGATCCCTTGTGGGACTAAACATATGCTGGATATAAAGTGTGCTAAATGCATCAGCATCATTTACCTTCAGGCTTAACAGTGTCTTGTTAGAGTGAATTGGTCCTTAAAGAACACTACAAAATATTGAATCACAAGTAAACATGCTATTCCAGTTAGAAGTAAATACATGGCCTAACAGGAAACCATGTCATTTTCGTAGCACAAATATTTCACAAAATGCCTTCATATAGTCGATCTAAAAATATTGTCTATTTATTAATACTTCAACATTTCAACCTTTCAATTAACATATAAAATTAAAATACATTTTTAATTTTCTACACACAGTTTGAAAATAGGGATGACTCATCATTATTCTCTCCAGACATCTTTGGCAGTTTAAAATTGAGCAGTTTAATCACTGTTGAAGAAATTGAATGATAAAGTAACTTTTTGCATAGGAAAGAGGGCCAACACATTTCTGTATATACTGTCAGTGGATGCATTACAGTACAATAGCTATAGACTTTGACAGTAATGTTCAGTTAGTACAATACCACAGTTCTGCAACATTATCACAATTGCATAAAAATAATTAAATAATTGTAGGCAACATAAATGTTAATTACATATTCTACAGAAATGTAAAATTGATGTAAAATAATAGCAGCATATTTAATTTTCAAATGTAGTCAGATTGTCAATGGTAATACTTTCTGCCTAAATCTGTTCAGAGATATGAAATTCTACTCCCAGTTATACCAGCCAATTCTAGTGATTTTAATTAGGTTTCATGTGCAAGACTAGGGTAGAACATAGAGTGGTATTTATCTCATTAAAATTTCCCAAGATTTGATGTGTGCTAAGATTTTAAAGTTAATTTTCTTTAAAGGAATGAAGCACAATGCTTCAACCTTGTGTGGGTTTTGCTCTGCAATAATGAAATAGGAAACAGTCCAGGACATTCAATTCTGCAAGCCTTTTAAGAAATAGACACCTTTTGGAATGCAATTACAGACAAAGTTAAGTTAGAAGTTGTAATTGTTACTTGTTCTTCATTTTTATGTGAAAATCTCATTTGCACTAGAGTTTAGGCTCCTGTCTGTCTCCAGGAACAAGACTTAATGTCTAGAATGTTTGATAAAAAACTATAGTACTTGTGTATCAACACCAGTACCACTGAAATAGCTGCATATAGGAGGAGGAACAATAAAATAAATACCCTGAAACAAATTTATTTGGTTGTGGAAAAAGAAAGAATGCAACTTTTTAAAATTTATTTGATAGATGTATTGAGCCTTTTTTTTTTTCTTTTTTCTTTTTGTATTAAAAAATAGGAAAGTTTCAAATTTCTAAAATGCTTGATAATTTTTTGGAGACTGTAGCTACTAAATGCAGTAATCCAGATACAGCACCTGTCTCAAATAAATCCAAAATTATTGATTTCCAAGAGGCTGAGAAGTTATGTTAGCAAAAAAATATCACTGGACACCTGCTTTCTTTTTGGAAACATCTGCCACTTGTCAGCTATTGGAGTTAAGTCTCAAAGACATTAGCCTGACCAATTATAGCTGTTATTGTAATTTAGTTTTGCAAAAATGGTGAAATAAAATTAATTATTTTCCTTCCAACTGGCTCCGTCACCAAGGCTTAAAATGAGGATAAATCTGAGCTTTCCAACTACTTAAAATTGAAAATTTGTGAAATAAAAAAAAAAAATCAAATATCTCTTGACACACGTAACAGTTATTTTTTTGAAAAAATGTATTCGCAAACATCCATTTTCAAGAAGTATCCATTGGCCTCTCATTCAATACAAAACATGTGTAAAGACATAAAAATACTTTAATTATGAAAAAAACATGCAAGTATTTTATTTTTCATCTCTAGATTTGAACATACTTAAAATGAAAGGAAGTTCAGCTGTCTCTCCTTTTGCAACAAACCTGGAATATACACAGGCTTGATGTGTAAGTTTGGAGAATTTGGATACTAGAATAAAAAAAAAAATGTAGCTATTTTTAATTTGAAATTAAGTACAACTAACATGAGTTTTTAGGCTTAGGTTGGCATAACTGGAGGCAGAGTTTGATTCTAGAATTTTCTTTTTCTGTGAAGCTATTTCATTACAAACAAAGATAATGAGATTTACAGGACCAGTGATGTTTAAGGATAAATTCAAGCTTAATTCTGTATATTTCTGATGCATCATTGGACAAATTCTTACAATGTAATAAATAATAAGAGAAGGTTCAGCTAAGAAAATCAGAGATTTTTAAACAGTGCAAATACAGATAAGAAAAATATAATTTAATACAAGAAAATTAGGACCAAATACACAATCTGATTCACTGAAAAAGAAGTTTTGCTAATTAAGCAGTAGCAGCCTAAAGGTATGAGTTGAGTTTAGTTTTGTTAGAGAAGAGTAATTACTACTGACACAGCTGTAGTAATACTTAATTGTGAACATTACTTAGAATCCAACAGGAAATGCAAACGTTGAGGTTTAGAGATTTTTAGGATAAGAAAAATAATTTGGTTTCTCAAAACTTCAGGCATATCCCAGAGACACTTGTAAAAGTTAGACCTTTATATAAAAATAGAAGATTGGATTTGCACAAAAAGATACTAAGAATTTAAGACACATTCTGGGTAATTCATATGTAATAACTGAAGCTCCAGTGTAGATACATACAGAACATGAGTGTTGTGATGCTTCCAATATATTGGAAGTTTCACAGTGAAAATGGATTTTTTATTGTTGCTGAATTCTCAGCTCTTCTTTTTGTTTTATAGTATTTCCTCATATTTCAAAATAATTGAAAAAACAAAAACTAGGTTACATACATATCTTTCTATAAATGTATAGCATGGTTTTGAATCTTCATTATATGATGTGTGGAAATAAAGAGACGCCAAAGGTCTAAAATCCTACAAAATACTTTGGAAAAAAAAAAAAGACAGTATTAGTTTAATATCCTTTGCTTACAAGATGTAAAATAATTGAAACTGGGTTTGCATCTTCAAATAATGGAATGGTATAAAAGCACACACACAAAAATATATTGTACATGTGCAATAATACACAAGGTGCTACACCTGGGCTGGGGTAACCCCCAGACCCACACATGGGGGATGGATGGATGTGGAGCAGCCCTGCCCAGAAGGGCCTGGGGGTGCTGGTGGATGGGAGGCTGGACATGACCCAGCCATGGGCACTCCCAGCCCAGAGAGCCAAACGTGCCCTGGGCTGCACCAAGAGCAGCGTGGGCAGCAGGGCAGGGAGGGTTTGTCCCTCTGCTCTGCTCTGCTGAGAGAGACCCCACCTGGAACACAGCACCAGCTCTGGGCTACCAGCACAGGAAGGACATGGATGGGCTGGAGAGTCCAGAGCAGGGCCACTGAGATGGTCAGAGGGTGGGGAACCTCTCCTGTGAAGAAAGGTGGAGAGATGTGGGTTTGTGCAGCTTGGAAGGGATGGCTTATACTTGAAGAAAACCTTCATGAAAGATGGAGAAGGCCTTTTTACAAGAGCATGTATTGACATGATGAGGGGGAATGAAAAAAAATTAGGTTTAGATTGGGTATTAGGAGTAAAGTCTTTATTGTGAGGGTGGTGAGGCCCTGGAACAGGTTGTCCAGAGAAGTTGTGGATGCCCCTTACCTGGAAGTGTTCAAGGCCAGGCTGGATGGGGCTTTGAGCAACTTGGTCTAGTGAAAGTTGTCAAGGCTCAAGAGATGAGCGTTGGAACTTACTCATTTTAAGGTGCCTTCCAAATCAAACCAGTGATTCTGTGATCTTTACAAATTAATTTGCTTCAAACTCTGGTTATTTCCTGAAGAATTTACTTTACATTCTGAACTCATTAACCCAGAAATGTGGTTTTAATAGAAGAAACACTGCCCAGAAGTGTCATATTAATAAAAACTCTGACACACATGCTCTCAGTCAAAAAAAAATCCGTAAAGCCTGTTTCTAATAAAATACTACTGTGATATAACTGTGCAAAGGAACATTAATTTTTTAAAATTTCATAATAATTTGCCCTCTGTAATCCAAAACAAAAATATTTTTGTAGTTATCAGAAGTAGCAGTCTTCCACTTATAAACTTCTCATGTTTTGGTAAGAGCTTGTACTACACGTCAAGCAAGAGACTTTACAAAGACTCCTACTTAACTAAACTCCTAAGAATGCACATTTATGACAATAAACAAAGCCCAAACATGTACAACTGTGTTAACAAATATCATCACATAACAGTTATCCTTTCTGGGGAGAGACGTGGAACAGACCCAGTTACTTCTTCTATAACATGGCTTTTCTCCCATCCTCTTCGAATTCTCCTCAGTTTCCTACTTACGCATGGCAAAAGTAACACGATCTTACCCAGGATTACAATGGAAGGCAGAACAAGGGCAAGAACAAAATTTGGTGGTGTATAAAATCTGTAATACTCTCCTTCAAAAGCTCTCTTCCATCCATAAATCAGTACATGGAAAGTACTTATGAGCAGAGCAATGTATCCAAGTGTAGACTGTGAAGAAAGAGAAAATGGGGGAAAAAAAAAGAGATATAATAGCACTTGGTCCTTCACCTGACAACTCTAATACATTATTTGCATTATTTTAACATTTCTATTAGACATCAAGTTAAATCTCTTAACTATTTACTACATTAAGTTAGCAATATATGATTTTAAGTTCACATTCTGAAATTTACAGATGAACTGAGCACTGATATTCAGAGTATCTCTGCTAACATCTACAGGCCTTAGTCAAAGCTGAAATTATGTCTACCTAAATTCTAAGTAATGGAAATCGACTTCAGGATAAGTATGCCAATAAAGAACAATTCCAGTGTAGTTACTAGAACAACATCCATTGTGATTGGAAATTAAGTTTCCTATATCTTAACTATGAGGACAGATCATTTCCAAGATTCCTTATTATGGAACAATGTAATTTTGTTGAAGAGATTTGGGCCTAAACTTGCATATTTTTATCACTATGAGATGCACAGCTTACTTCTGACTCACATCCAGTTGTCTGATGTTAGCACAAACCACCCTTTCCCTTCTGCATCAGCTGTTGCTGACTGGTTAATGGGAATATCTGAACTGCAGGGCTTGGGCATAATAGCACAAAGCAGTGGTGCAATTTACCATAAACAGGCAGTGCTGAATAAAAGGTGAAAGAGAGGGTTTCCACAGCAGCCTGCAGAGGAAGGACCTCTCAGCACATAAATCTAGACCTTGCCACAGAAGGTGGTGAAATAGGGGTCACTCGCCAGTTCTTTGAATCTGCTTTTTTTAAGGACTCTGTAGCTGTAATGCTTTGTAGATTTGACAATGCATCCACCTAAACTTTCCCAAATGATAAAAGAAGACTACCATGCTTTGACTTCTCATGGTGATCAAATGAAGAAAAACTCCTTCTGGCCTAAACTAATTTAACAACTAACTTGGCTGGGAAACATTTGTAGAACATCATTGAAACAGAGAATAAGCATTAATAAAGGTAACTGGCTACCAATGTATGGTCTAATTTCAGCAAACAGACAAGCAAAGAAAAATGCAGCCTAAGGGTCTGTAATAGATAGTGAAAGAATTAATTCCTTCTACCTCAAGATTAAGCAGTTTCTAAGGCAAGAAGAATGTCTGAGCTAATACTATCTGCAAGGATTCACAGCTATAATGGTATAAAAGGAAAATATTTCTGTTAATTTCTTGGGACTGGTACCCTGTTTTTTGACTTTTTTGCCAATGGTTTCAGGGCTGTTTTGTTAATCTCTAGACATAGTGCATACTTTTTCTTAAAAAAACAATTTGCTCCCAAAATATCCCATAGTAAACAGAACACTTGAGGATATGAAAATGGCATATGTGGTATCTGAACGGAACTTCTGGTAAGAAATGTGGACAGAAAACAATACGATCAAACCTGATGTTTTAATATGTTATTGCAGATTTTTGTTGGTATGACTATCCTGAATTCATTGTTTTATCACTGCCTGTAGGGAGAAGGGCACAAGTGAATCATATCCCTCATTTCTTCGTCAGGATTACTGATGAGAAATGTAACAATTCTTGCAAAAAGAAACAGAAGGAAAATATTATACATCCATTTCCAATTATTTTTATTTTAGTGCTTATTTTAATTCCATTTGCAAGCTATAGTTTTGAAACATCTATAAATGTCTTTCTATCTAATGGTCAAAATGAAAACTAAGAAGTACATCAGAAGTATATTTTAAACTAACAACAAAAGAAAAACGTATGATATGCCTGTATTAAGTTCTTTTTTTTTTCCCCTGTGAAGAGCTGCCATATGCTTCTCTGAAGTGTTGGTAGAGCATGTGCTAGTGTGTACTGCACAATTTCAACCACACCTTTAAAAAACTAATAAAGACATTGCTATAGCTTCTGTCAGCTAATGCTATGTTCTTCAACTGGGCCCTTAATTATCATTACCATGCTTCAGATAATAATTCCTGTAAGAGCAGAGGATTTCTGAAAGCAGCAAGAAGCAACACTGTTTCTTCACTGGTAAATTCACATTGAGCAGTGCTGTGAGCAGCAGTATCAGTTGTAAGTCTCTGGCAACCTTCTGCCTGGACTTTAGGATGGCTGCTGGGAAAAGTGGAAGAATATCTTTGGCTGCTTTGCTTTCTTATCTTTGGTAATATTGTGTTTCCTGAAAGTTGAGTAATAGATTAGCACATTTCCTATAGACTCACGAATCTTTCAGCTTTTCTCTAAGTCCTCCCTGTTTTGTTTTGTTTCCTTCCTGATCAAAGTCAGCTTTTAGCCAATATGGGAGATTCCCAGCCAATGCTACTGATAAACTGGACAAACTGGTATTGTTTGAGAAAGGAACCAATAAAAGTTAGAGGAGCAGGAAAGATGAAAGAGAAAAACCCCTAAAATGTTACCAGCAAGATGTACATATTTAAAGACAAAAACATGCTGTGAGGCAAATCTGCTTCAGGAATTTCTACATTCACCATGGTCAAGTAGTTCCGTGCAATTTATATATACAAAATATATTTTCTAAACTCTACATTTATGCAAGATATACTTCAGATTGTCTGTGTAACAGGCTATTTGCTAAACTTAAAAACTGTGACTGGAATCTTACCCATAAACTTGCTAAATACTCAGGCCTCTTTACTCTGGGAAAAAAATATCCTGTTCTTGTGGGAGAACCAAGGCAGGGCAGCCCTTCCTCAAAGTGTATGTATGAGAAATCCTTTATTCACATTGCCTCCAAAAAACTTTAGGATTGTGCAAGCAGAGAAAAGGAGTATCTACAAAAAAGTCAGCTTCCAATCACTCAAATGGCAGATTTATGTTATTTTTTGCTAAAAACCATGAAGTTTAGCTTTCAAAACCAGTCTGCTCTGTTCACTGGCACTTTAAATAATGGCTTTTGGACTTGAAGTCTTGGACTAGAAAACAAAAGCAGCAATCATTTGTGTTTACATTATATATTTACAGTTGAACTTTCCTTCCTAGACTCAAGGACCCAGTGCAGCATAGCTTGCAGACAACATTCTCCATTTCCTTGTATTTTACGTGAACACTCAAGGACTGGTTTCAATAAATGTCTTTTTTTCTGTTTACAGTTGTTGGTTTAAGCTGTTTATTTTGCCTGCTCTGACGAAATACAAATTCTTTTGTATTTCTTACCCAAGTCTTCCTTTGCTCCTTATTCAAATATATTTAGATGAGAAAAAGAAGAATATTGAAGTGGTATTTAAGAAACTGATGCATTAGTTTATCAACCCCAGCTTTCTTCCCTGCTTTTCTCAGTAAACTTCAGCTCTGGGTTATGTTGACTGCAAAGTTTCACACTAAATTTCAATCATCTAAGATTTCCTACTGAGAAAACTCTTCATCACCATCTCATTCTGTGGTTCCTCTATCTGGATGAGTGTTCCTCTCCAAATCACGAAGAAGTTTTGTGCAGTGGTCAGCTCTGGACTGTAGCAATTCCTGTTTTCTGCTGGTCTCTTAGCTCCTTGTAGGACTGACACAGTAATTTCCTTTTGCACTATTAAACCTTCTAATATCTCACTTTGTTCCTATGCAGTGAAGGAGAGGAGCCTGCACTGCTTGTCCTCTCTAAGTCTTTTTCCCTTGATGAAGCAGGCTGGAATTTTTGGGGCTGCTGACACCTGTGTTTGAAACCATGCTAGGTAAGATGGAGACATCTCCAAAATAATTTGGTATATCAAAGAGAGCAATTGATTCTGTGCAAAAATATTGACAACTGGTGTTTCTTTGGAGTATTAGGAAGACTGTGTTCAAAGACTTTTGAACTACTGTAGATTGGGGAGATGCTTCTTAGGGCTTATTCTGCTGGAACAAGGCTAGTCTATGCTGCACATTCTAATAAACTCAGATTTTCCTAGTAGGACTCAAGAATGAGTATGTTCTAGTGGTAAAACTATTTAGATGAGGCCAGTCCCTTATTTTGATGAAACTGCATTTACTAAGATGAGCAAGCAAGAATGTGTTGTTCTCAGTGGGAAGTGCTGAGCTGGGACACGGAGTGTGCAGACTGATTCTTTGTCTGCCAGATGTGAAACAAGTTCAGCAGCTGTTGTGGTAAATCATCTGAGATTCAGGAATAAAGCTAGAGACATACTGTTTTTCCTAGCTGAAAGAAAAGCAGCAATGGGATGATAGGTTAGTAGTTCTGTTGTTTATTCCCCTGATTTAGGGAAGATTGAGAAATTTAAGTTCAATTTTCTTTCATTGCACTGCACTTCAGTACAAGAAAAATATGAAAGAGAGGAAGTAACATAATGTTTTATCTGTTCTCCTTGCATACTGGGGACAGTGAAACTTACACAGAAATACAGACTCCTTTTACTCTAGTAAGCAATCGCTGAAAATCTGTTTTCTGATTGAAAAAAGCAAGAAGACTTTTTTTCACAAGTAACTAAATGAAGAGTAACTTATATCTGGAGAATTAATGACAAAGTAAATACTAAGGAAATTTTTAGTAGGTCAATACTTTTGTGATTAAGAATTGCAAATGATCATAGCTCATTACCAATATCAGTTATCTTCTGCACATGATGCAGTATGAACTGTAACATACATCCAGAGCAAACAACTTACTCCCAAACAAATTCCTCAAAATACTGACAGATGGGTCATTAAAGTTCCTAACTATTTAAATTTGAAACTATTTTAACTTAATTTACAATGGAAATAACTGCAATAAGTAAGTAGCTGTAGATACATCATTGTGATTGCTTTGTGGGTTTAGACTCAAGCACACAAGCAGGAGATTTGGAAATATGAGTAAGCAAAAATAAGACAAAAAATGCTGTGTTTGTGACTGTAAGTTATTAGTGGATAAAGGCATCATGTTACTCACAAGTGAATACATATTTTTCCTTTTGCACTAATGTTTTATATCACCCAACAGCAGTACTATTGTCCCCACACAGACAACTCCAAATGGCAGAGATGTTCTAACAATACACTTGTGTATTTAGTCTCCCTGAAGGCTCAAAGCCTTCAGAATATGACTGTGAATAAACAGTTCTGTCAGCATAACTCCACTTTGAAAAACCTTTCAGCCAACTTTCTGTAGGTCTACCTGCAGTTTTCCAGCAATGGAAATCATAAGGGAAGACACTGCAGATCTCAAACAACTACAGCCATTGAAGTGCTCCCCACCATCTCTTCAAAAGTCTGTAAATTATGAAGCACAACCCAAGCACTGAACTTTTAAGTCAGTGCTCACGTTCTGAAGTGAACAGGACTCAGAATTAGGCAATGTTATTCAGCTAAGCTTAAAAAAATGTTAATCAGAAAAGGCTGAGCCAAGACTACAGTACCAAAGCCAAGGTCAGAAAACATAACAAACCCCAAAACTGTGCACTCTTAGGAATTTTCACCCAGCTGAATCCTAGTAAAATTTCTTGTACCTGACTGCTACCTAAAACTACTAGCAATTATCTCTAGCAGCAAGAATTGAGCTGTTCATTAAAGCCCATATTTCTCACTATTTAATGCTGGTTAGATTTGCATATTCTAGGTATTTACCTGAGGAAGACAGGGAGGGCCTCGAAAAGCCTCTGATTTTAATAAGTAAAGCTTCATTTTTTTACTAGTGGGTATTTTCAGCTAATGAGAATAATCCAGTTGAGAGCTGTGTCAAGTCCCACAGTGGACAGGAAGCAAAACTTAAACAATGGCACCGTGGCTGTCAGAGGGCTGTGCAATAAAAATCCTGCAGGGCAAGTTAAATCTTCAATATTAATAGCTGTGTGCATCTGCCTATACAAGCATCTCATCAGTATCACTGCATTTAGTAGGTTTGTCCAAATTTATCTTTGAATTTAGCAAGAAATTCTAAGAACAGAAGAGAAATAGATTAGTGAACATTTGGTCTTAGTTATGTTGGTTCTTTAAGATCAGGAAGTGTAAAATGAAAAGTTTAGTTCTAACACTCATTAAATGCTTAATGTGCCTTCATGGTAACATATTTGCTAAGCAATTGTTGTTTTTATTGAATTACCAGAGACAGAGGGAAAAAAGGCTCTTAGTCACATTATAATGAGCTTTTGTTTATGATCTTGATCATGATCAAGGGAATTCTTGTTAACACCAAAACTCCCTTATTAAAAAAGCAACGCACCTGAATAAAACTGAACTCCCTCCAGTTTAAGGCACTGTTTACTGAAGGGATGGAAGTTACTGCCAGCAAAGAAAGCAATCCAAGACTCATTATTCCAAATGAGATATACATTTCAATTCGCCACACTTCTTCCTCATTCCAAGAATTTTCAACATTTGCATGAACCTGATGAAAGAGCAGAAAGGAAGAACTTTATTCTAAAGAATATTAAAAATACCAACAGAAGTTATTTTGCTGACTTAAAGTTCACAGTCACAGGACAACTATAAAATGAGGTCAAATATTTCAGAGGTTTCTTCATGCCTGGGAGAAAAACAGCTATTTCCTTACTTCTGGTATTGGCTCTTGCTAGATTAAAAATATTTTAAACACGGAAAATTAGATGAGATGCTAAAAGAAAATGCAACATTATATACCATTTACAACAATACTGTTATAAAATTGGGTATTTCTGCACACTCTTATACACTGTAAAAAAGGAGTTGTATTCTTCAGACACTGCAAAATTAAATTCTGTAACATAAGTTGGATAAACCTGCAATTTATTTCTAGTTTGTTACATTTATAAATAGTTTAGCATAATTTCCTTCAGCTTTTTTATGCTGAATCCAAGCTTGTTTCTCTCTTTCACTATTGTCATCAGCTTTTTCCAAGATAGTTCTTTCTGGAGAGCTTTACCAGAAAAACAGAAACAACTGAGAACCTTAACAACTAAGAAAGTGGATATTCAATTATTTTTTTCCACTTCCAGGTTAACTGTTGCAATAGGACATGTCTTGAAAAAGGTGCATGAAAAATACCACCAGTAAGTGAGAGTTTTACAATATCATTAAAATGAAGATAATTTCTTAGTAAAAGTACCAGTGAATCCTTTAGTATTATTAATTTTAAGTGTGAATTCGGGTTTCTTGCTGCCTGATATAGTTTTGCCCTTTCCATCTTTCTCTTTAAGTTCAGTTTCGGAGTTTTTGACACAACCCTTATTTGGTTTTCCTTTATGTTCTATCACATCTCTCTTTCCTACAGGTTTTATGTGGTGAATAGCAATGCTGTTTTTCTGGCAATGCTGCTTTTCTGCCACTTTAAAGGTTACAATAAGCTGTCTCACTGAGATAACAGCATGAGACCCTCTTCTAGAGGATGACAAATTTGCTGGAGAATGTTTCAGGGTTATGCAAGATCAATTGTTCTTGGAAACTATGAGTCAATTTCTATTGCCTGCAATAGATGATGTTCACAGAATTTTAAAATAAAGTATTGGTCCAAAATGTTACAAAATATCAGTATCTTTTTTTTTTTTTCTTTTTGGAACATAGAAGTATCTGTAAATATGATTACAGTATCTGCCCTTGTACTTTTCATATTTGTAAATGCACTTACGATATACATACTTTCCCCATGTGTTAAGTATACATAGAAAGGACCATACTTCAGAATTTTCCTGCTGTTGCTCTTATCCTGTCTATCCAACACACTTCTTATGCATACTGTTATCAGGAATTTCAATAGGACATGTCCTTGATTTCCCCTGTCACACAAACTTGACTGCAGATTGACCCACCAGGTGAGCAAAATGCACAGATATTTCTTTTAGTCTCAGTATTTGACACCACCTATGCATAAGATAACCCACAACATTTTATGCCAAAAGCAGTAGAAGAGATCAAGAAAAACCCAATTATTTTATTCAGGAGCCGTATTCACTCAGCCAAGGCATTTTGGGCTTGTTGAACCAGACTGTCTTACCTGCTGATAGGCCATGTTGAGGAACAAGTACCGCTCTGATCTCCTCATAGGCAGGCAGAGGCTGTACACCACGTGCACTGCTGCAAAGAAGAAGCTGAGCAGCCCAAGCTGCTTCCGACACTGGAGCCAGCTGTCCAGCCAAGGAGGAAATCGCCGGTACTTGGTGCCGTAGTAAAGCTGATAAGCAGCTGCAATAAGTCCTGATAGATACACTAGAGAAAGCAAAGTGATAGCAACAATTGGCAGAGTCTTGTTCACAATCTCAATGGGAATCTTGTAAAAGTCGCTTTGCTGGTTTCTCATGTACGGATGGATGACATCTCTGACAAAGGAATAGATGAAGAAAAATGTTGCCAGGCTAATGGCAATCACTACAGGCCCCTTCCACAGGGTGAACAGTCGCAGAGGCAGGTTTTCAATCTCCCTTGAAGATGACAATGCCCCTAAATCAATTGGAATGAAACTGAGCTGACGGGCAAGCTCAATCACTTGATGGCGAGCCTGAACATTGTTACTGCAAATATAGACCTGTTGGGAAAGTCAAGGGAATTATCTTTAGGCAGAGAAAGAGACTCAAAGGTTAACAAAAAAACAGCAAAACCCACCAAAATCTTTAAGGGCTTCCAAACCAAAGCTACAACACAACTGCTAAAACTGTACACTTTCTCTCAGCTCGTATCACCAATATGACAATACAATCACACAAAAATATAGCCAAAGTGCAAATATGCACACTGATTTATCAACAGAGTAGTCACAACAAAATTGGCTTTTTCTTGGATTTTATAATGGGGGATGTCTTGGTAGTCTGCATACCAAAGCCTGTCATACTGAAATGTCTACAGGACTGGAGTAACTTGAAGCAACAGCTAAAATCATTTGAGAAAATCCAAAATCTCTCAAAAATACAGGAATCTTGAACGATGACCCTTAAACAATCATAGCATACACAGAGTGAGAAGCAGCAAACTGTGTAATCTCTCCATGGGTAACCATTTCAGCTTAATTTCACAACCCAGATTTCCACAGATTTCAGATTTCAGCATTTAACAGAAAAGAGAAAAACTAGCAGCCAAACAAGAACTTGTTCTAATTGCCAGTTGATTATACAGTAAAAGAAGTGTACTGCTATAAAGTACTTGAAGGTTCTGTTAAAATTTACAATGGAATATAGTTTGCCCAAGACTTATTTGCTGATCACCTGCACTGAAGCAAATATGATCTGTTTTGACTGACATGAGTTATTTTTAGTGTAGTGCTATTCTGGAAGGGGATAAAAGAAGTATGATGAAGGGTTTTTTTTTTTTTTTTAAATTATGCTAATTTCATATCAATTCCTTTCCATTTAAATCTATGTGGACTGCCAGAAAATTGAATTAGTCTCCAGCAGTCATGTTACATTAGTTATTTCTTATACATTTCTCAGATTTTGTAAGGCTATGAAGGACTGCATGCTTGCACAGGCTTAAATCCTTTACATCACCTCAGCAAAATATGAAAAACATAAAGGTGCATTTTCCATATGAAGGATGGATTGGCAGAACATACTGGGAAGGAATTTGAACATAATGTTCCCAAGCAGCCCTAGATCAAATGAATGATTACTTAGAAACATATGTGCCTCCTTCTGTTCCCTCATATTTATGATATTGGGGCACTCTAAAAGCTAGATAATATCTTTCAATCACTCTGCTGCTACATTGAATGCAAGTATTTTTAGAACAGCTGATTCCGAGCTCTGGGATCAGGACCTCAGATTTCTGTGCATCTCTTTTGCTGCAACTAAAACACACTAGGACAGACTGTCTCTACCCTCATATAAAGTATAGAACATATTTTCTATAGAAAACATTAAGACCCAACTCTTCTCCTCTGTCTGTAGTCATTGAAAGGTCAGTTGTTTACCCTAAGATAGTATCCACATTTCCTCTGCAATCTTTAAAGACAATCAGGCAACACAGGGAAAAAATTGGACTGCTTACTTTATTTGTCTTACAGTGGGATGAACTAAATTCTGAAGGTTTTATTGGCTACTTAAATGTAAGTGAAAGTTCCAACATTTTAGGCACGTTAAGTCAGGGAATGTAAATCTCATGAGTTCTGGCTGTTACACTCAGTTCCTGTCATTTTCATCTTAAAAATAAGTTAAATTAATACAAATAAAACCATTTACCTGTCTGCTGGCATCCTTTGGTCCTAACTGCAGTGACCAAGCTGAAATGACATTGAATCCTTTGACAATTAAGGAATCGGGAAAAAGTGATGCCAAATACTCTGCATTGGAGTCTGGATATTGGTCTACTCTTGTATTATTGCTGACATCAATCAGAATTTTACCAGCAAGTAAATGTTTGAGATCCCACAAAGAGTTGTAATGTTCTCTGTGTATGGCTACAAAAATGATGTTTGTTTTAGTTACTGCATCTTCATGGTGAGTGACATCAACCACGTGGGGAAAGAAGTCAGCAGCATGTTTAGGGTTTCTGCTCCCTACGACCACGTGGTACCCACATCTGATAAGTCTGATTGTCAATGACTTAGCGAAGTCTCCACTTCCAATGATGCCTATTGTGACCTTACTGGCATCCTTGATGCCATTGGCAACATTTGGTAGGAAAGTTTCGTTGAGGTTCTTGGGACTCCCCATCATAGAGATTGATTCCATACTTCCAAGACACCAAACCTAAAATGATTTCTTTAGAGGGGAAAAAATAGAAAGAGAAGAAAAGAAAAAAGAAAAAACAACAGAAAAAGTCAGCATCATGCAATTTTATGAGACCAAAATATCCATAACACCTCTGGAAGCAAAATCTTGGGTTCTAAGTTTCATATTTTATTTTCTCCTTAATCAAGTATGAGATAATCAATTTTATCTTACAATATGTCACCAATAGAGGGAGAAACAAGAAACATAAAGTACTTCAAGCACTTCAATAATACATCTACTCAAGTAAACAACAGTATTTTCATCTTCTCCTATTTCTTACCTTCCACTGCACTGAATACTGGCCCACAAGATAACTTTGTGCTCCTGAAACTAATGGTCAATAGAATAATGAGTAGAAACATGTAAAAAAAATTGGAAAACAGTAGAATGTAGAAAGCACTAACCTGTGATCAGCCTGAGATCAGTGAGTACATGGAAGCTGAATTCCATTAAAAGTTTATGCAGGTTATTATTGCTACATCCTCTCCTGACCATGAAGGAGGAGATGCAAAGGTCTGGAAGCTGCAAATGTCATGACACCCTGACAAACATCTACCTGACATACTCACCTGTCAGCCTGGAAAATGGGCTGCCCATGTGGATCCAATGGTAAAAACAACAAAGAAGTTTATCAAGACCTAGTCGTGAGATGACTAATGACATTTCTAGGTCAGACTGCTTGGTCTAGCCATGGATGTGTAAGGATTAACTGTGGATGCAGGGTAAAGGATTCAAGGCCATGAGTCACAAATATGCTTAACACAATTTTCTATCCAAGGCAAGCAAGATAAATCATGGAGACAAACACATGGGACAGCCTTCCATAAAAAGCTCATGGCAGGAAGAGAAGATTTGACACAGTAATTAAAGAGAAGATAATTTCAGGAGTCAAATTCAGTGTAGTAAGGGATGTTTTGAAGAACAGAAACTAAGGCTTGTAGAAAAGTAAAATAAATATTGCTATATCCTTGGTCACAAAACTGCACTAAAACTCTAATATAGACATTAAAAACCAACAAAACAACCCTTGGGAGGTAAGCCTTCACATGAAACCATAGTTATGACCTAGGTAGTTCTGCATTGTTGGGGGATGCTGACCCTGGCTGGAGGCCAAGTGCACAAAAAGATGCTGCTTTATCACTCCTCTCCTCAGCCCAGCTGAGGAGACAAAATACCACGAAAGGATCATGAATTGAGGTAAGGACAGGGAGAGATCACTCACCAATTACCACCCGACACAAACCAGACTCTACCTGGGGAAATTAACTCACTTTATTACCAATCAAAATCAGAGCAGGATAATGAGAAGCAAAATAAATCCTAAAGAAACACCTTCCCCTCACCCCAGTAAGTTTCTTCTTGGCTTAACTTTATTCCTGATTCTCTCCCTTCTTCCCCTCTGCAGCACAGGGAGACAGAATGGATGTTACAGTCAGTTCTCCCCATGCTGTTTCTGCTGCTGCTTCTGCCTCAGGAAGAGAAGTCCTTCTCCTGCACCAGCATGACGTTCCTCCCACAGGAGAGTCCTCTACATACTTCTCCAGTGTGAGTCCTTCCCACAGGCTACACAGTTCTTCACAAACTCCTCCAGTGAGTGCAACCCTTCAGGAACAGGATGATGCAGTGTGGCTCCCCATGGGGTCACAAGCCCTATCATGAAACCTGCTCCAATGCAGGCTGCTCTCTCCACAGGTCCATGCCAGGAACCTGCTCCAGTGTGGGCTTCCCATGGGGTCATAGCCTCCTCTCAGGCATCCACCTAGACTGGTGTGGGGCTTCTCATGGGCTGCAGGTGGATTTCTGCTCTACCATGAACCTCATGGGCTGCACCACAGGCTGCAATGCTTAGGGCACCTCCTCCTCCTGCTTCTTCTTTGCTGACCTTGGTGTCTATGTAAGTTGTTTCTCTCACATGTTCTCATCCTCTCTTTTGCAGCTGCAATTACTTTTTTTCCCCTTCTTACCTACATTCCCTGAGAGGTGCTGCCACCATTGCTGATGGGCTGGGCCCTGGGTCCATCCCAGACCCAGCTGACACTGGCCCCATTAGACACAGGGTAAGACTCCTGCAGCTTCTCACAGAAACCACCCCTACAGCACTCCTTGCCATCCTGCTAGCAGTCTTGCCAGGCAAAGCCAATATAACTGCAGAACAGGAATAAATTCTGAAAATTAAGGAAGCAATGAGGAGAGGCAGGCTAAGAAGGAGCAAAAAGAATTCGTAAAGTTGCTGTCTTGGGAGCAGTCAACAGACAACACAGAACCTTTTCCTGAGCCACCATCCAAGAGCTGATATGATGGCAATTAATCATCAGTGGGGGCCATTAACCAGCCACTGGCTAGTAATACAGCTTGTGTGATGAATAGCTTCCCACAATAAAAAGCAGCTTTGTGTTTCAGAAATTAGAGAAAGCTACTAGAAGAATGGGCACTTTCCATTTCAGCTTTGACTAGAAGGTACAAACTCACTGCAACTGCATTCAGAAGTTAAAGACAGAAAGCAATACATGAAAATGACCACAGACTTAGTATTCAAAGAAAAGGTTCTAACAGTGAATCCTTCTGATTTTTATGCATTCACTCAAAAAAGCATTGAGTTTTTCCTTACCATGTGACCTGAAATATATTTAACACATGACCAAACTAGCAGTATTTCCTGTATCAGGATGGGTTTGCACCCAGGAACATAATGAGAATATATAATGAGATAAGAGATGTAACTGGATATGACAGAGCACGTATGCTTTCATCATGTGATTACAGCAGCTTGTGATTTCAGTGCATACCATTAACCAGAACGTGCTGCAAAACTTTGAGACTGAAAGGGAACCACCATTAGGAAATGTGCTACCAGTACCATTTAACCATGCTGCAGCCTACGTTCAGTTTTAGTCCAAAGGATTCTGGGGACAGTGGACACACAGGACTTGGACATGATGAATTGCTCTGGTGAGCTGAATTTGGTCTGCTGGCCAAAGTTTCTCACTGCTTGTTCTAAGGAAAATGCAGTGCCAGTAGCAGAATCAAACTAACAGACTTCATAAAAAACCCTCAGGGAACAGGCTGACATGACTTTTAGACAAGTCATCTAAGAGATGGACAAGAGCAGAGAGTTAGCAGTTACTGAAAGGGACTATATTAAATGAACTGCAATTCAGAGGCAAGAGTGTGTAAGACTCACATATATGCAACAGGAGAGCTTTCCTGACCTGAAAAATCACACAAGATTAAAAAAATGAAATAAAAATCGTGTGCATGGCTAAGGAGCACTATGAAAAGGCAAAGAGACAGTGCTATCATGTAAGGATAAAATCAGAACAAGGATGGTACAGAAGTGAGTTTCTAACTAGTGAAGAAAAAAAATGACAACAAGTAAAATTTCCATAAATGCAATAAAAAGACAAAAGGCAGAAGGCAAAGTTAATAACTTCGAAGGAAAAGGATTAAGTTATAACTCATACAAAGTAGGATGAATTGTTAAATGTCTTCTTTATTTCAGCCCTCAGCAATAGGTTCAAATTTAAAGAAATTTCCTTCTACGAGGAGACAGATAGTGAGGTCAAAGTGGAAAAGGTAAGTTTAGAGTAAAGGATAAAGATAAGATAAGGATTTTCAAGTCAGCAGACACTTACGAAATCAGCCCACAATGCTTAAAATTCTGACCAAAGCGACATCTTCAGAACTAAAGAGATTACAAGACAGGCAGACTAAGCACATATTGCTAAATGGAGGGAGGACCACTAAGGAAAACAAACCCTCACTTCAGCCCCTGAACAGATTTTTCATCAAGTTATTGTGCAATCAGATATTAAATAAATGGGAAGCAGATGATAAGAAGTAGCTGAGGTGGATTGTTCAGGAACAGATTCCCAAAAAACCAACCTTCTTTTACGAACTCACTGATTTCGGAGTTACAAAAATTAATAAAAGTGACATAGATTTGACATACGCTCTTCAATTAGCTAAGAGCACATCACAGAGCTGTGCCAGCCAGACGGTGACACACGTGAGAAGCTGCTGCTGGAAAATGAAGGAGGAGAAGCCCGAACGGACGCAAGCCGGGCCACTGCGGCTGAGGCGCCGCTCGGGCACTTACGGGGCGCGGGGCTGGCGGCAGGCCGGGCGCGGGCCGGTGACCCCGGGCGGCAGCGCGGCGCGGAGATCCAGCCCGGAGCAGCTCGGCGGGGCCCCGGTCCGGGCCGGCATCTCCAGCTGCAACGACAACACCGCCCGTGACAGCAGCGGAGCCGGGCAGCGCCGCCAGGCCCGCCCGCCGCGGGGCGGGGGCTCGCCGGCCCCGCCAGGTACCGGAGCGCCCCCGCGGCTGCCCGAGGCCGGGCCGCAGCGCTCCGTGGGGCGCCGGCACCGCCGGAGCCTGCCGGGAGACGGCCGCGATGGGCAGCAGGGAGAGCCCGGCGGGGATGGGGCCCGTCCCGCCCGGCCCGGCGCCGCTCACCTCCGCCCGCCCGCCGGGAGCACCGCGCCGCCGCCGCTCCGCTCGCACCCGGGCCCGCAGTGCCGGGCGGGCGGGGAGGCGGCGCCTCTGCCGCCGCTGCGACCCGCCCCCTGCGGCCCGGCGGCTCCGGAGGCGCGGGGTGTCACCCTGGTGGGTGGCAAGGTGACCGTGAGGCGGCAGGTGTGTCCTTGAGGGCGGGAGGGCCGATGGGTGCATCGGGAAGAGTGTGGCCAGCCGGTGATCTTCCTCCTCTATTCGGCCCTGGTGAGGCCACATCTGGAGTGCCGAGTCCCTTCTGGGCTCATCAGTGCAAGGAAAACTACAAGAGAGGGTCTAGGGGACAGCAAAGATGATGAGGGATCTGGAGGTTTCTCTTACGAGGAGAGACTGTGAGAGCTAGGCCTGTGTGGTCTGGAGAAGAGAGGACTGAGAGGGAGTCTCATCCCTGCATAGAAATATCTCAAAGATGGATGTCAGGAGTGTGGTTCTTTTTAGTGGTGCCCAGCAACAGGATATGGAGCAATTGCCATAAACCAAAACTCAAAAATTTCCACCTCAACATGAGGAAAAACTGCTTCACACTGAGGGTGGCAGAGCACTGGAACTGGCCACCCAGGGAGGTTGTAGAGTCTGCCTCTGGGGACATTCAAGACCCACCTGGATGTTTTCCTGTGTAACCTGCTCCAGGTTACCCTGCCTTGAAATGTATTGGTTATATGATCTCCAGAGGTCCCTTCTAATCTTAGCAATTCTGTGATTCTGTGACCTGTGACAGCACAGGGGCTTGGTGTAGGGGAAGAGGGGCTGTGGTGTCCTCAGCTTTGGCCGCTGTCACTGTGCCCCAGCCCCTCTGGCCTGTGAAACATCTCCAGCACAGGCAGAGCTGGGCCTGGGGTGCTGCTGACACAGGAGCAGCTGTGAGCAAATGGCTCAACCCCAGATGAGCTCATAGCCTGGAGGGCAAAACATGCCTCCCAGACCCTGCCCTGCCTCAGCCCAAGCTGATCTTCAGCAGGAACTGGTCACCAGCCCCCTTTCCTTATGCTCTCCTGGCAGAAGGGTGCTGCTGCAACCAGTGCCAGCTGCAGGGCTGTGGAATCGTACCATCCTATGTCACAGAATTGATACATGGGTTGGAAGGGACCCTTAAAGGACAGAGTCCAACACCCTTGCCATGAGCATCAATATCTTTCGTGATCTGGTTGTTCAGAGCTCCATACAACCTGACTGAATGTTTCCAATGATGGGGCAACTGCCACCTCTCTGCCCAACCTATTCCAACATTTCACCACCCTTCTCATGAAAATTGATTCTAAGGGAGTGCTGGGTGTCCCTGCAGACCAGAATAGCTTCCCAGGTTTGGTTAGTGGGGAAGTCACTCCCCACGTTTGCTCTGTGCTCAGTATACTCTATGTAGGTGGGAATTGTGCTCTAATCTCAGTGTTACTCAAAATGAGAAATATATGGTTTAGCCACATAACAGCAAAGCTGAGCCCCAAGATCTGAATTTTATCTTGTTTGACATGGAAATTTCCAGTTGAAGACAAATGGAGCTTTTCCCTGTAAAAGTATAGCTTCTGATTTTAACATCTTTTGATTTACCTAATAAATTCTACCTTCCATTAACCACTGTTGTGTATATAACAAGTGTAATCCTCAATTCTTTGTTTTAAAGGCATTTCAAACTGATCAACCCACATGAAAATGTGTCTCTCATTTTGCAGCAAAAACTGATGAATGCACAGGTGATTGTGCATGAAAGAAGCCATATGATGACACTAAAACACTGAAGGTAACGTTTTCATCTTTTGTGTGTGCTGACTTGTTTCTATAATATATTAACCAAGGACTTAAATAAAAATAACCATGCAATCAATACAAACATCTGTTTCCATATATAACATGACAATCATGCTGCAGAATTTGAAAAGATGACTGTGTCACTTTTATGTTGTAGTTCAGAAGCCATTGATTCCCCTTCCCAATTACTAAATAAGTAATTTTGTTGATGTTAAAAACATATATTTTTAAAGTTCCTGGGGTTTTTTTGGTAGACAGGTGCATGGAAACTGTATTGCTTGATTTTCAGCTACATTTTGCTGCATTTTCAGCTTACAGATACTGAGGACTGAATTGCTACTCCACAGAACAGAACAAATAGGTGAATCCATTGACAGACCACTCAGAATTGAATAGGTGCTTTCCATGATGAGGACTGGCATTTCAGCTCTGCATTTCCTTGTTCCAATATTCTCCTTTGCTACTGATTCAAAAGTCATTATCCCAGGCTTGTTTTTTGGTAGCCAATACAGCTACAATAGTATGAGCTCAAAAATTTTAGTCCAGCCAACAAATACATCAAAATAAAAAAGCACAAAGTTCTTTCCTGCATTATTTATGGTTCATTCTCTTTATATGCTACTTTATGTGACTCCTGTTACCAGAAAAGTATTTACATGAAAATGGGCACTTGAGTCATGTGCCTCAAAATGATATCACACAAAATCAGAGCAATGACAGTCTTGGAATTCTTAATTTGTTTGAATTAAAGCCTTAATGAGAAGGCTATAAATTGGAATTTTTGTCATTGCTTTCCTGCAGGATTTTTTAAAACATTATTATTTCAGCACAAAGTCTTGAAGCGAAGATGCTGACCCTTAGGAGATGATCATTAGATCCATGTTGATTCTTATAACAAGTAAGGAGCTTTTTTTTTCTTATGCAGGTATATGAGTAATGATGCATGATTTGTTACCTGTTTCTTGAGCAGCTGTTTGGCTTTCTGAGTTGAGCTACATTTTCATGGGAAAGCATCACTGTTCTGTCCTCCAGCCTGCACTATGTAGGGTGTGCCAGCTCTGACCCTGGTCCTTCATTCCTAACCCACAACTCCATGGATATCATTCAGTGTCATTTCTCACCTACACTATTAATTTCTTCTCCAGTTGTTTCTCCTCTTGCTATGTGCAGCCCTGTCCGACTTTAGCCTTTGGCACAGGAGTAAATGAGGAAACTCTTGAGACCTGGTCATTTACCAGGCTGCTGAGCAGACACCACTAACTTGGTATCTAGTGCATTTAAAATCAAGGCAGTTTGAGGGACTTAACTTGTTCTTATGTTGTTTTTTTTCCCCTACCTTTTTGAGGTTTCTAAGTTTGAAAATTCTTGTTGGAAATTGGGACTAAAACAACTACAGCTTTCCTTCCATTGCTGTATAACTGATCTGTTCAAACAGAAAAAGCATAGAGGGCCTTATTTTGCATGGAGATTAGCATGAGAGCAAGGGTATATAAATACCTTTTATATACTTAAGCTCTCAGCAAAATTGGACCATGTCTCTGTAGTAAGAGGATGAAATTGGATACTTACAGTTCTCTCAAATTTGGTACCAAGATCTATGGTCAGTGTAGTTCCCAGATACCCTGTTAAATTACTATCTCAAACAATCTGTTAAAACAGATTTTTTTCTCTTGGCAGGTATTTTTCTTTTTTTAGCAAAGTCCAGGGCAGCATTATTATTTCTTCCTTTAAGGGATAGAACATAACAAAGGACTTTCCAAATTGCAAATGGAACAGATATTCTAGTTCTTCCTCTTGGCAATGGGAGGGCAAAGCCCTGGGGATTTCCTTGTGGCAAGAGAGTGAAAACAAACACATAAAATTTTGCTTCCCATCAGGGCAACAAAACCAAATGGAATATTTTTTGGCATACTATGCTCAACCTATCAGAAAAATACAGTGTTTCCCAGCCAGGAATATTTAGACCAACTAATTTTTTCTTATGATAGCCTGCAATTACTCTAAAAGTAAATATTATACTTCTTACTCATTCTTTGTAAGGACAAAATGAATTTGAGAGATATGTTATTATTCACTAGGAAAAAACCTACTAATTAAATGAAGAACAAAAATGAATGGTAAACACCTCAACTAAAGTCACTTCCTTCACTTGTTGCATTTCATTGATTTGTGATGTCCCCTTTTCAGTAACTGCCCATGTGTCAGTACTTCTCTCAGACCCTATAGGATCTGAATTTCACTAGTGAAAAGCAAGGACAGAAGGACAAACTGAAAAAAACTAAATACTTTTAGATATTCATTTGAGAGAAGAATGTTGTAAAGAAACAGGAAAGGAAAAAAAAGAGAAAGAACGAAGGAAAGAGAAGAAATGCCTTTATAGAGCACGTTGAATAAACTATAGTTGAGAAATACTGGCAAGTCATGTAAAAGAAGACAAGGCATCTCTTTCTTCCCAAGAGAAATTACAAAATAAGTGTGATTCACCTGAAGTAGAGGACTATTCTTTCTCCCCTTTTCCCTCCACACAAGAAAAAAAATAATCCATGTTTGCACTTCTATTTCTAAGGCAATCCAAGCAGAAAAAAGTGAGGATTGTTTCTGATTTTATGATCTATCTGATTAATTTTATTCACCAGAAGGAAGCAGAAGGAAGGAAGGAAACCTTTCCTAGATTTCTCTGACTATGGTTTTCCATAGCTATTGTGATGCCCAGTTGAGAGATTTCAGGACCTTTGTTCTTGTTTTTATGTGGAACACAGTCATGTGGGACCTTTCCCCTTCTCCTTGAAACAACATTTGCTTTGTGGTGTAAGTAACAGAAGGTCAGAAATTTTTTTCTTGATTTGTGGCTACTCATCTTAAAAGGTATCTACAAAATGAGACAGTAGGTTGTAAAAGTGGGATCTTATGCCTGCAATAATTGTTGGACCCAAAGTCAGGGGAAAATACATTATTTTTCTAATGCAAACAATTGCATTTGGACCAAAGTTTTCAGCTGGCTGACTTCTTAACCAAGAACAGATAAACCCTCCTTCCTAGTGAAGCATGGATATTGCAAAACTGAAAAACTCACTCAAAAGATGCTAATACTTGCCTGAATAGTAAAGTAGCTGAGAAAAGCATAGGCTGCCTTGTGGCTTGGCCACCATTTGACAGCCTAAGACTAGCGTGTTTACTTTTTTAGCTCTTTGATTTCAAATTTCCTTCACAAAGCTGCAGACCACAGGTTTTTCTTGAGAGCAGAAGAGAAGTGAAATCAAGATCTAGAATGTTTCAGGTGGAAGGCAGCACAGTGGGTCATCTGTTCCAACTACCCTGCCCGTGCATGGTTATCCTAGAGCACATGGCACAGGATTGTGTCCAGATGGTTCTTGTAAATCTCCAGCGAGGGCCTCCACACCCTCTCTGGACAATCTGTTCCAGTGCTTGGTCACCTGTGCATAAAAAAGTTCTTCCTCATATTCAGGTCGAACTTTCTGTGCATCAGTTTTTGCCCATTGCCTCTTGTCCTATTGTCCTATTGTTTGGAACCACTGAGAAGAGCCTGGTCATCTTCTTGGCCCCCTTCTTTCAGATACTAACAGACACTGGTGAGGGCCCCTTTCAGTTGTCTCTTCTCAAGTTTTTTCTCCCAGTTTTTCATCCTAACAAAGATCCTCCTGTCCCTTAATCTTTGTTCTCCTCTGCTGGACCCACTCCAAGAGCTCAATTTCTCCCTTGTACTGAGGAGCCCAGAACTGGACACAGCACTCCAGGTAAGGCCTCACCAGGGCTGAGTAGAGGGGCAGGATCATCTCCCTGGACCTGCTGGCAGTGCTCTTCCTAAAGCCCCCAGGATACCATTGGCCTGCACGGCCACAAGGGCACTGCTGGCTCGTGGACACCTTGTTGTCCACCAGGACCCCCAGGTCCTTCTCCTCAGAAATGCTTTCCAACATGTCAGCCCTCAGTCTGTACTGGTGGGGTACTGCACTGTGTATTATGTATCATGGTGGTGAAAACGTAAAAATATTTAATATGTAAAATATTTGTAATCTCATTATTACATGTACCTTGTCATAGATTAGGTCTTCAGTTAATTGATTCTGAACATTTTGTTTCACTGAATGGGATAATGCTGGATGTTTCCCTGACAAAAAAAATTAAACCATAATTCAGTAGCAACTTAGCACTGCAAAAAGAAAATCTGTATGTTTATAGAGCAATGAAATACTAATTGAGTTCTCAGTCCTGTGAATTATTATTAGCTAATTCCACAAATATGAACTGAGATCAACGAGTTGCTACAGATCCTAAGACTTAAGCAGTTTTGCACTATCAAGGCAATAGCTTTTTCTTTAGAATTTGTCATTCCTAGCATATTTGTTTTCCAGCCACGAAACTTACAGGAATGTATTAGTCTGAGTGATTTACTCTTGATGTAAGGGAACATAAGAAACCATACTTGGTCAGACCAATAGCCTAGCTAACCCACTAATACAGCAAAACAAAATGCCATTCAAGGAGAGTGTGCAATCTTGGCTGCTGTATTTTGAACTCTCCTCCCAAATCCATATTTACCCTAGTGATGTCATAGGGTACATACCTACAAAGCCCTTTTGGTGTTGCTTTAGGGTCTGTTGTTTCTGGGTTTGTCTAATGTCCTTTTGAACCTGCTGATTCTGTTTGCCTCCGCAGCTCTCTGTGGCAGCAAGGTCCAGAATCTGTTCACTGCAAAGAGATGCACATTCTTAATCAGCTGTAAACTGATCTCCTACTATTTCTATTGAATCCTCTCTATTCCTGGTAAGATTTGGTTAAAAATAGTTCTGTGCATATCTTGCCTGCTATCTTCAATATTTTGTAAATCTTGATTTAATCCCATTCCACCTTTTCCCCTCTCATTTGAAGAGCTCCTGCCTTTTTAGTGTCTTTCTATAATGCAGCTGCTCCACTCTCTGCTCATGTGAGCAGCACTTCTCTGTATTGCTGGGTTAAATTATAAAATGCTAATTGTGGCAAAAACAAAGACCCAGCAAGGGTCAGAGGAGCAGTAACAGGCAAAGGAAGCCCAGCAAGCTGATCAATGAAAATGAAGGCAAATTGCTTACTGCCATGACTGTCTAAGGGGAATGACCAGATCATTGTCACTGGGGTGAAACCTGCTAGAGTCATCAAAGGAAGAAACTGCTTCCCCTGAATGTAATGTGAACCCAAGAGGTGTTTTTTAAAAGAGATGTGTGACTTGATATGCAAGGGAAAAATAATTATCTGAAAATTATTATTGGCTATTTTAGGGGGAATTGTAAGAATGTGCAAGGCTTACCGTGGGATGTTTAGATAGGGAATAAAGGTAGGGAAAGAGAGGCATCAAGGAGGATAAGATTGGAATAAAATGTGAAAACAGAGGGAAGGGGGCATTAAATTATAATTAAATTGTACCCCCCTTCCATCTCCCAAATTTTCTGTAGGCTCACAGGTTCCCCCTGCTTCATTCACTCACCCTCACCTCATTCCTACTTACCCTATGTACTCTTCCTCGCTATTGGCATTCCCCACCATCAATTTTTCCTTGTTTTTTTAGCACCTTGGTGTCAGAAATGTGTAGAAACTCAAGTAGGTGTAAGAGTTTCCAGGGACATTGTTTTGACACCAGGAGTCCAAATATGCGACTCCCTTTTGCCTGCCCCTTCTGGTAAGGAAAGGAGGGACAATAAAGCACAGACTATGGATTAAAATAGCAATTTAGAGCTAAAAGAGCAAAGCAATAGAATAAGAAACATACAACAGCAATTGTTATTAATAGCAAAAGTATGCAAAAGAGAAGAAGTTTTTGCCTGTGTTTCAGGCCAGGCTGATAATAAAAAATGGTAACAAATTTCATTGCTCTTCCTGTCATAAGCCTGCCTTGATGGAAGGTATATGGCCATTCAGAGTCCACCCCAAACACTGGAAGAGGTGAACAAGTTTACCATTGGTAATTACATCAAAGACAATGAAGACATGAAGTATTTCTGTGAATGTAGGGGGCAAATCTTACTCTGAATAGCTAAGTAAAAGGCCTGTTGTTTCACTGGAAACTTTGCCTCTGCAAGAACTAAATAGTGGCAATGTAATATTTGAAGTAGAATAGTGATATCAGCACAAGGATAAAACTAAAGTTCATAGGAATTTTCTGAATATAGTGTAATGCACCATCTAAATCTGGTTTCAGTTGGTTCCTTATTTTGCCTAAGTAACGTTTAAGAGTTCTTCAGTTTCATTGTGTCTTACATAAGATTTTTCCTTAGTTTAGCACATGATGTACACTTTACCAGGAAATAAAACAGCAATGTCTGCTGTTATTTGAAAACAACTCAGTTTATATATAGATCATTATGAAAAGTGGAGCAATATCTATGACTCATTCCCCAAACTTCAGAAACGGTCACTGAACCACTTATAACCTCGCTGGTGTTCATCAGTAGATTTTGAACAGATTTCCCCAAAATACCTCAAATGGTATTTCAGGGTTAGAGAAATATTTGCAACTTAATAGTTGCAGGTCAAACTCTACACACACCTGGGCTCTTTGTATTTATTCATTCCATTCCCTAGTTCCATGTGGATAACCAACCCTCCCATCCCCTCTGTTTCAAGGATTCACTTCAGCACTTCAGTGTTTTCAGATTCTGCCACCAGGACAATTCACTTGTCCTCCGTTTTACCCATCTCTCTTACTAAGAATTTATATTCCCTAGTAACTTGATGATGTTTATTGATCTCATTCAGTATCCTCCACCTACTTATTTTTTCCCTTTAACATCCACTAGGCTCCTTTACTCTTTCCTCTCATAAGAAAATCTGAGTGCTTGTGATGTCTCCTTTTCTCTTTTTCACAGATCTCCAATTGTCCTGTTCCTTCTGATTCCATGTGATTCCATGTTGATGCCTCTGCATAATTTCATAGTGCCAGAATACCCTTCAGTCTGTTATTCATTAACAGGGAATAAATAAAGATGTGAAAAAATGATGTGAATAAATAAATAAATATGTATAAAGTCTATTAGAAATCAGAAGGGAGAAAACCATAATTTTTAAAATTATGAGTAATATCCAACAATTTAGATTAGATTTCTAAACTAAAGTTGCAGAGATACTTGAAGAGCTCTTTTAAGTTGCTTATGTTTTTTTTGTTTTCCCCCCAATTCCAGCTTGTTTATTTTCTTTTTAAGGATTTCCTGTTAGATACTTGAGTATTTTTGAATGAATGAGATACATTGTTCAGAAGTTATTCTGGTACCTGCACAGGTGCAGGCAAGAGAGAAGTATGAGTCACAGGACTGAAAAAATAAAGCAGAGAAATAATTAGAGGTGGGTTGTATGGCCATTCCTTTAAGTCCAGCAATAAGATACTTCTCCATTTCAAGTAATGGAGTTATTCCTGTGGAAAATTCTTTTTCAGTAGAGTACATTCCACAATTGTAAGCATGTATATAAAGACTGCACATGACTGCAAACTACAAATTTGACCATCCAGTTAAAAAATCCCCACATTTGCCTCACTTCTTTTTCAGCAGTGAGCGCAAAATAATGAAATTTAAGGACCAAATACTTCTATCAGTAGCAATGGTATTATTCTACAAGTCTCACAGAGATTACATATCTTTAACCAAGTCAAAGATATAGCATACTTATCTCAGCAATATACTCTCAAGCTATGAAGATCAAACATACATAAAAACAAACAAAAAACTACAAAGCAACTCAAATTTCTGTTGTATCATCTTTATTGAAAGTAGCTGTGGTCTTTTTTATGTTTATAGAGTTAGGTTCATGGATTGGTTTTATGTCTTTTCAGCTGAAAAATCTCTGAAAACTTATGCCTACTTAATAAATTAGCCTCACTTCACCCATTCAAATGTTAAATTTAATCAACAGAAAAGTTCAAAAAATTATGCAAAAAATGAACCCTAATACAACTGAATTCAATGAGACTTGTTTTAATAAAAGATATAATAAGAAGTAATTTTGCCATCAGCAACAGAGTATGCTCATGGGATCAAGAAATCCTGGCATTACTGAAAAATCATCAGTGGAAATGATTAGCCATTGCCAGAGACTTAAAGCAACTACAGTAGATTACATTCTTCAGGGGAGTTTTCAAAAATTGGTCTTTTTGTCTCATTTTGGTTTTCTTTTAAAAATTTCTTTCATGCCATTTACAGAAAAATGGTTTCAATGAAATTAGTTTGAATTTCAAAAATGGTTAACATAGCATTTTGTGTTGTTGAGGGACAGTACTAGAAACTATGGATGTAGGAGAAAAGAGCAGATGTGAGATTATCATCTCTACAAATGAAACCACATAGCCCACAGTCACGTAGAAGTCAGTCAGTTTTATATGGGTTTTGATGACAACTTCTAGAACACATTTTTGCCCACTGATTCATGGAAAACTAAGAACATGACAAAAATATTGAAGGGAATATTCTTGCTACTGAAATAGGATGAAATAATGTAAGTTTTAACTTTTAGGAGCACTTTCATTCAGGGCTGGTTTAAGTTAAACTGCCTGGAATGGTTTACACCATTCCTCTTCTCGTCCTTCCTACTGACATATGTACACGGCTGCGAGCTGAATCAGACCCATGAGTGGATCTGGCTGAATCATTCTTCTCTCTGCATTACTTTTCAGCTGGATCCAATGCCCTGGTCTGATGAACTTCACATCTTTAAAGCCTTGCATGACTGAGAGAACAGAGAAGAGCAGCCAAAGGGAGGGACTGCTTACAGTGCTGCTGTCAACAGGAATTTGTGTTACACAATAGCCAACACAGACCTGGCTCTAGCTTGCTGAACAATGACTGTTGCTATCACTTCTTAGGAAGAGTATTCTGGCTATGAACTCTCCAAATTAATTTGGAATAAAATTTCTCAGGCCCCTCTAACAATTTATATCTCCAGAATTTCAATTCTGTCTCTCTCAAACACATTGCAAATGTGTAACAACAGAAAAAAGTTCTTTGCAGACCTTGCAGAGACATTTTAAAGCCACTGCTACTAGAATGATGGATTCTTAGACAAAAGTATCCCCGTACATGCCCTTCCTCAATGCCCTTGCTATTCTTGAACTTCTCTTGGTCTTTGATCAGTATTTCCAGATCTTGGGTCTCCCTCCAAAGCCTTCTCTTCCTTCTCACAGAATCTCTGAATGCTAGAATATACAGTTAAAGGTTCTGTCAGGAAAAATGTAATTTCATTACACTATGAAAGTGTCCATTTTGCTTTCCACATCTTTTTCTCTCCTTTTGAGGCTCCAGGCTCATCACTAGTGTGGAGAAAATGGTTCCCCTTGACTGTTTATATCAGCAACTCTTCTGGAGTGTACTTTGCCTTTTTACCATTTTACCCTTGATATATATGACACAATGGCAAATACAGCATATATTAAAGCATTTAATAACACACAGTTTTATAAAACTAATTAATGTTACACAAATAAGTGCCTAAAATGTGCACATACATTCAATTATTGTATTATAATAGTATATAGGCCTATTAATACACTGAATTTTGAAACAGGTACATAAACATAAATTAAAGTGTACATATGAACTTAGTTTCATCAGTATTGAACTAAATCATGTCTGCTACAAACAGAGAAATTAAATACTGTCAATGGCATTTTCTTCTTAGCCCTATATAAATCTCCCTCACTGTTGCATCTGAATGCCTAAAAAGCAAATCATAGAGTCATTTACATTGAGACCAACCATAAATCTAACACTGCCAAGCCCACCATTAGAGCATGTCCCTAAGCACCATACCTACATGTCTTTTAAATACTTTCAGGGATAGTGAGTCAACCACTTCCCTGAGCAGCCTGCAGACTGGGAAGTGACACAGTTTATTGAAGACTTACAAAGCAGTGAAGAGACTCCAATATGAAGTCTCAGGTTCTGGCTACAAGCATTCAATGATAACTTCTAAGGAAATGGCTAGATGTGACACAGAAAACCTACTTGAAACAATCAGTAGGGAAAAGCACGCTTGAATGTTTGGATGTAGTGTGATTTTTGAAATAGCTTTTGTAGACTGTATGTAAGTTTCATGTTGTAGAAGCCACTTCTGGGTTTGCCTCCTGGGCAATGCTAGAGAGAAAAGTCTGAAGTGTGATTAATGTCCACAGCTGGATGATGAGCGTAAAAGGTCAGTTTGGATAGTATGTGATGATCTTGAAATTGATTTCCCCCTGTAATTTGTGTTATCAATTCAAACCATATTAATTGGTTGAGATGAATGAAGTTATGCTATCTTGCACTACCTTCTGTAACAATTGCATAGAGCTTATTACTTATAAAAGATTTATTTTGTTCATGGAAACATAAATGGAAATGCATTGAGCACCATACTTTTCCTGCTCTGTTAGAAACTTCTTAGATTAACCTTGCAGTCATGTTTCCTGTATTGTAGGGTTTTGGCCTCTGCCATGCATTACTAGCTTGATATATAATACCATCGATTACAAATTTTATTCTACAGGCCACTGTCTTCAGTTACTTTCACAGTACTACACTACATGCAAATTTAAAAAAGGCCATCTTTTAAGTTGCAATAATTGAATGGTAACAACCAGGAAAATACAAAATGTGATATCCCTGTAGCTATTTAATTTGTCTGTTATTTATGATCCACGTAAAAGTCTAGAAAGGGACAACAGTTTCATTAGCACCATGTATTACATATTTTTTTAGGTATATGTTGTTTTCCTGTTCGTTTTAATACAGAGGTGTTAGCAATTACAGTTCTCATTCAGAGGATACCAGCAACATGTAGCATCAACAGTCTAAGTCCTAGTCAATTCCTGCAGGCAGACTGGCAGAAATGCTCCTGATGTTGGGTGAAAATATTTACTACTGAGTAACATATTTCAAAACAGATATTAACAAATCAATTATTCATTTAAAATTTTCAGCCAGACCTATGCAATGTAAGGAAAACAGGTTTTAATGAGCTTATTAAAGTTACTGGAAAATTCCTGTAAAAGAAGATGCGTTTGGAAATCATTTAACACAAGAGTCTCACCAAATCAATGGCAAGATTCAAATGTCTATTTTTAATGTTTTTCTTCCAGTCACACAATTGTGCTGGCTCTAGAGTAAACAAAAAAACATACTTACCTGATAGAGTTATCCCACTGGAATAATTTGTGCAAATAAAGTTTAACACATGTTAAGGGCTGTAGGCTTTTGTCAAAAGCATGGAAAATTTCCAGCATCAGAAACAAAAGAACAGGTTCATGGAATAAAAAATGGGAAATGTTTTATAGTTTCAAGTAAACAGAGACACACCCGGTTCTGGATAAGATGGAGATCTGAATCTAAAAACTCTTTTTTTAGACAGTGCCCAAGCCTCAGGAGATATTTACCTTGTAAAGATCCCTGTAATTCTGCTTGCCCAGTTGTGTACATCCAAGACCTTGCAGGAATACACAGTTTCTATCTGGCTCATATGCCAAGGTCTCCACTCAGCATAGTGAAACAGAGGCTGCAGGTGCTAAGAGGCAATGGGATGATAAATAGTCTCGTTTTTGTCCCATTATAATTCTGAGATTTCATGAAGGTACACACATGGCTGTGCGAAGCAGAAAGCATTCCTGCGCTCTGTGGTGTAATAGTTTTTTTACTTTCTATGGTCATCTGGAGAAATGATTTATGATTGCTTTTGCATACAGAAGAACTGATATTGAAACAATGAAACACTTGGATTTTAAAAGCAGTGAGTCAGAAGAAAGAAATCAAAAAATACCAAATACTGAATAGATTAAAGTGTAAAATAAATGTTTTCATTTTCCATCTTTGAAAATGACGAAAATTGCATCAAGTATCTCATATTTCTGAAGTTAAAAAAGAAAAGTGAGAAAGAAACATCTATACCAAAAGTGAAAACACAGCTCACAGGTGAAAATTTCATGGCCTTGAGCATATTTCCATACATAGATGGAAAATGTCCATATTTGATCTACAGTCTGGAAGTTATGCTGGCTTGATTGGCTTGTGTCTTAGCTTCCCAACCACTTCTGATTTTTCTTATCCTCTTCCTAAAACATGGGAGGAGCAGAATGCATTTACAAAGCAGAACTACAATAGGAAGAAAAACTGCAACCATAAATGAAGGTGGCGTATACCAGATGAATTGGTTAGCATCAACCCACTTATTCCAAGCAAACACCAGGGCATGAACAGTGCATAGCAGCAGGGCTAAATATCCCATCTTGCTCTGCAAAGAGAAAAAAAATAGCACGCTTTATTTTTCCCAACTTGGTAAAAAAGTACTCAGTTACACAAATATGGAAATCTGGACAGGCCTTGACCAACAGGCTCAAGTCAAACAAAAGCTGCCACTGACTTAAAATAAAAGGTAAGAACTGTAAGTCAAGACTCCAACTGTACTCTTTATGCCACTGTTAAAAAAAAATGCACGTTTTTCAAGTATTGTTATGATATTTAGCAAAAAATCAGAAGAGATTGCTGGTTATTCCTGAAACATGCTCAATCCTGAATATCTCAATTTACAGGTTCCATCTATATACTAAATTGCCTTAATTCTGTGATAAATAATTTTGAGTTCAAAATCAGATATATTAAGGGATTAATTGATTACTTGCAAACAAAAATTTTAAGCTAAAATAAAATCACAAAGTCTAGTACTATGGCAAAAGCACTGCTCAACTACAGGAAGCTCAAGTCTTTCATTTAACTTACAGTGATAAATTTGGCTAAACTGTCCACAAAATTCAGGAGTAAAGAAAATTCAGTAGTAATTTTTTCTTGTCACTTAATAATCTTGTACTCATCAGTGAAGTTGAATATTGTCTTTTCAACTGCTGAATGTACAGAACATGATTTTTAAGTAATAAGCTTATTTGTTTATAACATAAATCCAACATAGAAGTATTACTCTTCTGGGTTTCTTCACCATAGTCTTTCAATAGTGAAAGCAGTCATGCATTTGGAGACTTCCTTCTGACTTGTCCATATTCTCTGTACACTTATCTTACAAATGATGGACTTCATAGAGCATGCAGATCACTAACTGCTGATTATACACTTCAGATCTGCTTTTAAAAAATAAATCAGATTTTCAAATGCCAGGTATTTACTGAATTTTCTGATTTTGGTGTTTGAGGGCCTAATACAACACTTGCTTAAGTCTAGTTGACCATACTGATGTCAGCAGAACCACCCTGATTATTACTGCATATGATGTAAGAGAACTGAGAGCAACCCTGATGCCTGGGTTAAGGAAACAAGCACAGCTGTAGCAAACTTGAGACTGACTGGATTTGATTATCCAGCATCTGTTCTAAGATGTCTCTTTCAGAATGAACTGAGTCATATGGGAACAGCATTGACTGGTTCAATGCCACCTACTTCAAATTCAGCAGGACATGGGGCATTCTGGAGCGATAAGAGAAGATTACTTCAGCATCAGAGCTAAGAAAAAGTCTCAAAAGAACAACTGCTGCTGGTCACAAAGTCAGGAGGAGAATAAAAAAGTGGTATGAAGTTGTCTTTGCTCTGCTTTTTTATACACTGAACACAACAGCCTGTTCTCTTGATGAAAGAGTAATGGAAAGAACATTTCTCACAAATCAGTTAACAAAGAGCACGGAACAAACTTTTCAGTTGGTTTCACTAACTCTGTGTTTGATATTTCTAACTCCTAATGGTCTTAGCTGATAACACAAAGTTCTACAAATGGAATGTGCAGTAATGACATTCATGCACACCTGAATGTAGTGGAACTCTCTCCAGGTCAAAGAGTGACTGACAGATGGAATTGATGTGATTGCCAACAGGGCCAGCAAAGCAAGTCCCAGAATTCCTAGAGACACATAAATCTCCATTCTCCAAACATCATGTTCAATCCAGGCATTTTCTTTTTTTTGTTTGACCTGCCAAAAGAGCATGATAAAAATTAAGACTGGCACACTTGGCTGTTTGTGTTAAATATAATTTCACTATTTTCACCATAATATTAATGAAATAAGCAAAGAAAAATCAGTATTTTGGTTTATTTGAATGTCTTTGAATATAATTGCTATTTACTTCTGATGACAGTCTTCACCAGTATCTGCAGAGCAGAGCAAAGGTGAGCTTTTAGACTGAATTTAGACTTCATCAGTGTCTTGGCCCAGGACAGCCTGATTCTGAGGCCTCTTAACCTGCCTTCACAGTGAGGACAAATCTTGGTTTTGACAAGAAAAAAACCCACCTATGGTTAAATACCATATCTGGGAGATTTTAACAACAGGAAATATAATAATAGCTCTACTTCAGGAAAGTAATTAAGCAGGCCTTTTTAATAAAAATACCCTGCCAGGGTAGTTGTTTAGCTCTGTTTTTTAAAAACAACACAACTTGTTACATTTGTGATTTTAATAAACTGATGTCAAAGCTTTTCCTATTTATAACTACCTGCAGCAGCACTTTTATCCTACTAGTGATCACCATGCCATAATATGCCCAAATATGATAATTTCTGCATCTTGAAGACTGGAATCTCAAGGAAATTTCCAATAATACATTTAAATCAGATTACCAGTAAAGCTGATTTCAGAGTTTTCAATGGGTAATTTGATTGTTTACAAAAATCTTAAGAATCTGTTGACATCATCATATTGTGCTTTTAATAATTTTTAATAATAAAGACTTTAGGGGTAATAAAAACATACGTTTGCAGACTATACCTTATATTGGAATATCCCTAATGCTGCATTACATATGGCACCCAAGGCTATAGGTGAGCATCAGGAATTCTAGTTACAGAGGACACTGGAGAGCTTTGCAAGCCAATTATTGACCATGAGTCAGAAGCATCATTGAAATCCTATCCTTAAACAAGGTAGGTATCACTCCAAATGTGAGCCATCAGTATTCACAAATTTAGTTTGTGCAAATACAGATTATTATGATTTAGTTCAGCCCTCCTTCACTGCTGGCTTTGCAAAGGTGTCTAAAAATGTGTTCAGTGCTCAATTTTTGTTTCTAGATTTCACTGGTCCAGAGAAGATTAATCTAAACTAATGGTGTGCCAAAGACTTAAATGTTCCTGAGAGATAAAATTTTGTGCATTTTACAGATGGAAAAAAATCCCAAATAAAGAAATTTATTCAATATACACTGGCACAGCTGTGATGACTCTTTACTCTCTATAATATGCTTTGGCAACTAGGTCCTGCTCCATCACTGAACAGTGCTCTCTGTGAATGTACTTGAAAATCAAACAAAGGCAATGAAAATGCCTATCCCCCATTCAAGATCTGCTTGAATGACCAAACCAAGGATTTTCTGAATAGAGAAGGGTTGGTGTTTGCATGCCCATCGTACCTGCTGGAATGCCCAGTTCAGCAGCTTGTATCTGTATGATCTTCTCATTGGATAGCACAGGCTGTAGCAGGCGTGCAGTGTGGCAAAGAAGAAACTGAGAAGTCCAAATTGTTTCCTTGATGACATCCATCTATCCAGCCACTGGGGAAACCTTTTATACTTGGTGCCAAAGTACAGCTGGAAACCAGCAGCTAATATTCCTGGTAAATACACTAATGCTAAAAGTGTAATTGAAGTCACTGGTAAAACTTTGTTTATGACAAGGATTGGAATTTTATAGAAAACATTTTCCTTTCTGGTTGTAAGAGGATATATGACATCTCTCATGGAAGTGTAAATAAATGTTAATAATGAGATCACAGATGCTATCTTCATTGGCAAGTGCCACTTAGGGAACAGATCCTGCTTGCAGTGCAGCTCTGTAGAGTGTTCAAACTCACCAAAATGGTGTGCTTGATGTAAATCAAAAAGTGCAGCTGCTTCTGATGGATTGGCAACCTGCATATCAACATTCTGGAAGAGACAGAAAATGGAAATACAAAGTGAGTTCAAGAGAAAATTAAAAAGTTCAGTAATGACAGTATTTGCCATCATGACTTTAACAACTTACTGCAGTGGAACCACACACAAAACATATGCACTATGAAAGACAAGGTAACTTGGAAACATAACATTTCAAAGTGCACAGTCAGCACTAGAGCAAGGCACTTGTAGCGTGGATTTCCCATTCTTCATTATCTGCAGTGATTTTAAAATAGATTCTCATTCCAGGAAGATAACTACACTGCAAGGATGGAAGGATTACATTATGTGAAGCTTCATTTCAGCTTCTTATTATATAAGTGAGAGACTTCAAATATCAAATTTCAGCTATAGACTTGCAGCCCAAATACCATGCACAAGAAAGGATTAAAGGATTTTTTTTCTGGACTTTTTTTTGTGCAATGTGGAAAACTTTCTGAGTGCAATGTTGCTATCATGAAGATTTCTCCCAAAGTTAAATTTTATATTCCTGTGCAAAAATCCTGAATCATTTCTATGGAGTTTTGCTCGCCTGGTAAGATACAATTAGCAGCTACCCTCATGTAGCTTTTAGTTGTCCCAAACTTTGTTTATTTTTTACCATGGACTGTGATTAAATTGAATTAGATGTTCTTTATCTTTTTATCTCTTCATGTCAATATTGTTACAACACTTCAGAAATATTCATGATCTGGCAGTATGATGGTAACACTGTCTCTGGACAAAATTGAATCAAGGATTGCATTATTTGTGACATATGAGCTGCTTTTTTACAGAAACATTACCAAGTAGTTAAGATTTCCTGTATTTCTTCTTGGCATGATGCTCTGAGCTGCATTCTGATCAATGGCATGATTACCACTTTCCCTCTTCTCCATTGTGGAAACTCCCTGCAGAACAAACACAGGATGTAAAACAGGTTTTGAAATGCCATACTGGAACTTTGAGGCCTATTTTCCCTCAATATGTTTTCTTCCTTGTCCTCCACACATTTGCTAGGGAAGGTACAGTCAACTAGAGAAAGGAAAGTCTGTCCTCTGAGAATGGAAAAACTCAGCTTATTTTCTGGGTAAAGCAGAGAATAAGAGAAAGCATAAATCAGTGTAACAAAATTACTAATGGAAAATAATATTTATGTCTAATAACCCTGTCACCAGCAGAACTGATGCATTAATTAAAGTTTTTAAATGACAACAAATTTGTTTGAAACAGCTTGCAGGAAAAAACATGTAAAATGTTGTAAAGATGGATTTTAAGTTCATGAGACTTGCTGATACAAGAAGCCCATGGAGATGTTTTGTTTCTAATACCTGTCAGTCACTCTGGGGCTTTAGAGGTATATTCTCCCTTCAAGATGGACAAGAAACTGGAGCTTTGCTCGTGCTGTTCCCAGGTATTTTGGCAATATTCATCACCACCAGTAGCAACAGAAATGGTTCTAAGCTATTAGGTACGAAAAAAAAATCATGTGGCAGAAAAAAGAAGAAAAAAGGAAGAGAATTGATAAATTGAAAGAGATGTTTCTGGAATCCTGGGATAGCAGGGAAGACAGTGTTTCAAAGAGCATGAAGTAACTACAGGGCCTGCAAGGACCTTGCAACAAGGACTTCCCAAGTTGTTGCACACTGCAGGAGAGGCACTGGCACCATGCTGCTGAAAGAGTGCCATACCACAGAGTGGCTTTCTGTGACAACCTTTCAGAAGATTACCAGGTGGCTCTTCCATGTACTTTCCTACCAAACAGCTGAATTATTTGATATAAACTGTTTTTCTAACTACTGATACTTTTATATCCATAAATCTTTTGAGAAATTATATGGAGAAATGTGACTTTGATAATTTTCCTTCTTTTACTGTGTCTGGTTCCTTCAGTGGATGAGTCTTACAGCCTTCTACTGTTTGCTATGAGGGTTTGCTCCCTGCCAGGCCACCAGGCACCTGAAGCTGAAGTATTCTTTTTCAAAGTGTTCTTTTCCTTAGTATTTCTCTTTGGATTTTTCCCTCCTGGTAGTCAGCTGTCCCTTTGAGCATAACCTTTCAGACAAGTGTTGCAGAGGAGGGTCAACAAGAGTTCTGTCTGAAGGTCAGGCTGTTAACCCTTTCCTACACCAGCTAATGGTTTAGGAAAAGGTTATTCTTTGTATATCCTGCACATGAGAAAGCTTGGACTGATGAAGGCACGCTTCTGTTTCCCCTACTATTCCTAGGACTAGTCCTGGTGATTTTATGAAAAGTTTTGGGATATCACATATCTTCATAAAGCTTCAGATATTAGAATTTCTATTTCTGCATGTTTCAATATAAATAATTTCTAGCTGTTACAATTAAAAGAATAGTTTACAAATAGAACTTAGTAGGGTGAACTTACCTGTAAAAAAACCTAATAACCAATACAGTGAACTCCACATCTATATTTAAGGAACTGGTAATATGAAGGGCAGTCACTCTTCTTGAAGCCTACCTTCTGGCTAACACACTGTTTTAGAGATTCAGAAGCATAATTTAGTTCAGGAAGCTCTGTATGGAAAAGCTTGCTTCACCCAGTTCTTGTGTTTCTATCACTCTTCATTCAGAAATTTTAGAAACAAAGAGTCCATTATTAGTTTCCAGTTAAAGGTTTATATTGATGAGGATGTAATAAATGGTATCGTCATGTGAACAAAAGCAACCCATTAGCTAGAATGCCAGCTGCTGATCCTAAAAGCTGGTTTATTGGTTCTTTTGGGATACAATGTTTAATACAATGTCAAATACAGAGTTAAAGGTTTATGCAGCAGAAAACAAGACAGAAAGACAAAAGAAAGTGTGTGTGAATGAATGCACTTGTTCATCCACAGAACTATAGGTTTCAGCCATGCGACTGCATGCAAGGAAACTCAAGCATCATAGCATCATATTCCACCTGGCTTCTGATACCAGTTAAGACAAAGTTATTTCCCAGTAAAAGAGTAATAGCCTTTCAAAACCCTAGAAGAAGAGCACCTACAATTCACTATTCAGTGCCCTATAAATTGCTGAAAGAAATATTCTAGACTATATGTCTTTTTGGAATACATCGGAAGAAAAGTTGGAAGTCCTGCAAGAGACAGTAACCTAACTCAGAACTGTTACGAAAGACAGCAGTTATATTAATGTCCATCCTCCGTGCACATCCCTTCTGCTCTGGGAAGCAGCTGTCAACGAGGGGCGGAGAGCGTCCCGCTGCTGAAAGCCAAGTTCCAGCGCCGTGAGTACGCTGCTAAATTTTGTACTGTTGAATTTTTGAGACTGCAGGCTCACTGTAACGCTGAACCATAGTGATCCACACTGTGCTGACATTTCCCCGGGAAAACATCATTCCAAGTCACTGGGAGATTTTCCTGAGAACGGGGTTTCAGGGCTGACTCCACGAAAGAAGAAAAACGGGTAAAATAAACAGGCTATGACAATAACGAGGAGGGGATGGAAGAGGCGCGGGACAGTGCCTACACCTCTCTCTCGGCACTATCGGAAAATTACAGCATGGAGCTGCTGGGCAGAAGTGTCTCGCTTTCCCAGTGCCCGCTGCATCGTGCGGGACGCTGCAGGCACTCGGCACGCGAGCTCGGAACTTTCCCTGCTCTTCAAAAATTCTGCTGAGCTCAATGGAAAACCGAAGGAAAGCCCAGGGGGCGGGAGCCGGAGAGCGTCGCTCGGCAAGAACGAGCCGGAGGCGCTCCCCGTGCAGGAGCCCGAGCCCGAGCCCGAGCCCGCCGGGGTTCCCGGCCCGGCCCGGCCGCGTGGCGGGCGGGGCCCGAGCGGAACGCGCCGCAGCCCGGCCGGCCGGGCGCACACCGACACCTCGCCGGCGGCTCCGGTCACGGCCGGCCCCTGTCCGCCCCCGGGCTCACTCACCTCGGCCCGGCAGCCCGGCCTCTCCTCCGCGCCGCGGGGGGCGGCAGCAGCGGCGGCGCGGCGCGGCTCCGTCCGCGGGGGGCAGCGCCCGGCGGCGCCGCTCGGAGGGCGAGGCGGCCGCGGGACAGCAGCGGAGCGCCCGCCGGACTCCGAGGAGATGGGAGTGAGAGGCGGGGGGGCCCGGCCGCAGCCTCCACCTCCGCTGCCGGCCCCGCCTTCCGCGCCCATCCCGCTCCCCTCCGCCCGGCGCTGCGCCGAGCCCCGTCCCGAGCGGCGGCGGCGCGGCCTCAGGGGCTCCCTCCGGCACCGGCCGGCCCGAGAGCGCCCGGCCGCGGGTCTGCTGGGCCGCGGCCGGACAAAGGGCGCATTCACCTGCTCCCTCCCCGCCCCGCCGCAGGGAGGAGGAGGAGGTGCCGAGGTGCGCTTTCCCCCCGGTGCCCCTCGCCTCCAGCAGCCGGGGCTGTGCGGGCCCGCCGCCTGTGACGGGCGGGCTGCGGGGCACAGCGCGCTCGGGCCACTGCCCCACGCCCGTCGGGTCCGCGGCGCTGCTGCCGCTCTCCTGCCAGTCCGTTCTCTCTTCCCTGCCGGCTCCTCCAAACCTGTCACTCTCCTAACCTGACAAAATGCCCTAGTGATCCCTGCTCCTCATACGAGCAGTCCTCACTTTAATTTTTTTCCCTAAAATACCATGATCCTGTAAGTTTTTTGGGTTTTTCTCTTGCTTTTTTTTTTTTTTTTTTCCTTTGCTTTTTTTCCCCTTCAGTGTGAACTGTCATGGTCTTGTGAAATCTCTGTTTTAGTGCGTATTTTGACATCTACTGGCTTCCTGGCGTTGAAAGACACGTAGCCAGTTCGTGTCAGAAATGTTTTCAAACAGCTCATTGTGTCCTCCTCAGGATGTCTTCGCAGAAATGATGCCAAGTTCCATGTCTTTGTATCTTGGGAAGGGAGTGGATTTTTATTTTCTCCTTTTCAGTAGATGTTAAATGGACGTAGACTCCAGCTGAATGCTACTATTGAAGAAAAGAGGAGATTGCCTTAGGAGGATTAGAAGAACGGAAAAATTGTATCTCCTGAATAAAACCTTAACTTCTAAAAAAATTTTTTAGTTGTCTTCATTAGCATGTTTTTCTGTGCTTTGCAAAAGGCTATTTCCCAAGTGTTTTCCATTAGTTGATTTTTTTTTTTTTTTTGCAAGGGATGCTAACTTGGGTATGCTCGCTTTGTGCAAGCGCCGTTTTGTTTCCTTCGCTGCTCTTTTTTCAGGTCGGTTTGGGGTTTTTCCCGTTCCCATCAGCAGGGTGACGCCTGGCGGTGGGAGCGCAGGGGAGGAGGCTGCCAGAGGCAAGGTGTGCCCCAAACCCGGCTAGGGAGACACTGCAGTCCAGAGGGCTAAAAGCATGTCCCTAGTGAACTCCTTGGCAAAGCATGCTCAGAAACCCTGGTGTAAGCTGGTGTTATGGGAACTACATTTATAAAAGACAGCTCAAGATGCTGAGATTGCAGTATCTGGATATCCAGTCTCCAGAATAGAATATACAATCTTAAGGATAGAATATCCTTAAGGTATCTTTAGCCTTTCCATAAAACACACAAGAGCTCAGCTCCTGCATATGCATTCTCAGAAGATGAGATGAAAAGGCAGCCAAAGTGGCTATTAAATAAGTACCTGGCAAGCTGTTCTGCACAGATTCTTTTAGGTACCTCTGGACAAGCAATCCCCTCTCTAGTCTGAATCCTGAGTACTATTAGGTGTCTGTCTGTGAATAAAAGTGGAAAGCTGATTTTATGTGGGTGCTGACAAAGTGGAAATGGATTCAGATGCTAGTGAAATCTTTCCTTTCATGCCTACCCTAAGGCATGACTTCCACGTCATTCAAAGTACCACTTATATTAAGATGGTTACTGGAAAGCAAACTGCATGGCAGTCCTGCAAACCATAACACCAGATGATACCATGCATGCTCACAGCTTTGAACTGGTATTGAGATGTGCTTTGTAACAGTCTAAGGCTGAAGGTAGGAAACACCACAGGAATCAGGAGCTGATTGAAAATGAGATCATTTCTCTCGGAACATGCCAAATGGGCATGATGTCACTGACAAGAATGTAAAGTTGTGCAGGTTTGGCTAGCTCCAGAGGTTTGGAATATTGTCAATATGCTTTAACTCTTGTAAGAGCTAAGAGAGAAAGAATACTACTTTTGTGGTTGCTGAAGCATGTCAGAGTTTTTCCAGAGAGCAAAAATACTGTGGTGACACTGTCTTAGCCCGTCTGTGTTTTATTCCTTCTATATTCTGATCAAAGTGTATGATGTTAACAAAGAACATGAAGGAATGCTTGATTACATTTTATGGAGGAAAGAAATATTGCATAATTGACAAGATTGGCAGACAGTTCTTTAATCCTGATAACAGTTTCATCAGAGTTTTTACATGGAGAAATCTGTGGTCAGGACAATTTGTCTGCTTCTGCAACCGCTCTTTAGACTAGGAGTTCTGAGAACAACTTGCCAAATGGTGGGAAAATGGTGCAGTGTTCCAGTAACTCACAGACCTACATATAACCACACTAACAGTCTTGCTCAGAACTTGTTGGGTAAGCTGAGTGTAACTATTATTGTCAGCAAAATGACTACAGCATGCCCTTGGGTGACTCAGAAATGATGCTACAGAGAGGAAACTGATGTGGAAAGGTGGAAACCATTCCCTGTAATTTAACCAAGTGCAAACGGGCTGGGTTCAGCCAGCTTGAAACACTTAAATGGTGACTGAGTTTCCAGGATGGCACTTGAAGGCTTCATTAGAGGCTTGCCAAGGTGGTAAAGGGCTCACAGCTCATGCTCCCTGTGGAGAGTTGTGGGAAAACTGGGCTTGTTTCATCTGGTGAAGAACAGATAAGGGATGACATAGTATCCTCCATACTTGAAGGGAAGGTACAAAGGTAAGGAAGCCTAACTCTTGTTTGTAGTGCCAGTGAGTGTAAAAAGAGTCAGGAATCACAAATGGCAATTTGAAGGTTCCCACTGGGTACTAGGGAAGTATTCTTCACTGAGAAGATAGTGAAAATCATCATTGTGTCCATTGCTCCTTTTCTTTCCTTTGAACTCCACTGAGAAGAGTGTGATTCCATATTCTTTACTGTATTCCTCCCTCAGGTATTCATATGTCGTGTTAAGAGCATCCATAAGCCTTCTGATCTCCAGGCTGAATAGTTCCAGCTCTCTCATCCTCTCATTGTAGGAGAAGTGCTTAATTCCTTTAGTCCTCTTCATGATGACCTGCACAGAAGCAATTTCAGTACACCTGTGTCTTGCTTGTACTGAGGAGTGCAGAACTGAACACAGCAATGCAGATGAGTCTCAGAGGGGCTGAGGGAAGGATCACCTGCCTTGACCAGCTGGCAGTGCTCTTCCTATTGCAGCTTAAGACTTGATCTGGTATTGACAGAGATCTTCCTTTGAGTGGGACAATGCACACAAAATTTAGCTGCATTAATTTTTTTGCCTATGAAAATATGTGAGATAACACCAAGAGGCCTCTTGCTCAGAATCCCCAAACTCAGCAGTCTGTGAAAAGGAACATAAAAATGTAGGTGCTACAAAGAATCATGAACGAATTTTGAAAATTATGAAAGAATTTGAAAATTCATTTTGAAATGCTATCAAATCTAACCTGATTTTGAAAATTACAGCCTAAGAAACTGCAGTGTTGACTCCTAAATAGGAGTTGGAAATGGAAGTGGCGAATGCTCTGTGTTCATGTTGTGAGTAGGAGTTGCAGATGCAGCTGGTAGAGAATGCTTGTCCCTTGTGGACTAAGGCCATTTGAGAACTGAGACATCAGACAACATATTTGGTTTACTGTCATTTAATAAACTTCTTTATCCAAGGGAATATGTCAGAAAGAGATCAGATAAGCATACAACTGGCGTATTCCCTGCTGAATGAGTATGGAGTAGAGGACCAGCTGTTCTTACTGAGTAACATTGTTAAAGTCAAACAAATTTCTTACTTGGCTTGGATTTATCTCACAAATCCTGATTCAAAGAAGTGGCACTCAAGCTACTTGAAATAGTTGAATTCCTCTGGAGGATTTAAGTCACCAGTGCCAAGTAATTGGAAGCTGAGGAAAATAACTGCAGTGAAAAAACAGAGAGGCTCAAGATTGTTTGAGAGGGCTGTTCAATCTCATCCAACATGCATAAGTAACAAAATTGTGTACTACTTCTCTTGAATTATGAGAAATAAACAAAGCCACATGACTCAACAAAGCAAATCAATTTTTTTTTTAACAGTGATACTTTTAGATGTTGTTGAAAGTACAAGTAAAGACCATGTGACTGCCACAGTTAAAGTTCAATGAAAAGAGTTGAAAAACAACTAGAAGTAGAGGAGAATAGCAGTATTTTATTTTCTCATTCCTTGTAAAAAATTGCATTCTGGATTTCAAGTATATAATTTATAGACAAATACAGAAAGTACTTCCATTTTTAATTTTTCGAGCTAACACCTTTCACAGCATTCCTTTCTGATAATGCATGTTGTTTCTTGGAAGCAACACAGAAGAATTTGTTATATATTTAAGAAAATAATTTGGTTGAATCAGACACAGTGATATTCCTTAGGTATAATCACACACTTTAGAAGAAATGCTTGCCCTTTCCAGAGTGTTTGTTACTTTTGGTTACATAACATCCAAAATTGTACTGTTATCCCTTGAGGCAGCTGTGGTACTTCTCTGTGGTGTCCTGTTAATTTCAGGATATTACCACACACATGCCACTGGAGTATTGAGCTGGCTGCCTTAAAATCCTTATAATAATGAAACCAGTGATAATAAAAATAGCAGTGATTTATGTAAAGATTAACAACAACAAAGCCATAACAACCCTGACACACTTCAAGGCTGTAAAATATAAAGAATACAAGGAAAGAAATAGACTCACAGGGAAAGGGTTGCTAAACAAACAGTACTGGTCACACAGGTTTTTTTTTGAAGGAAATCTTTCTGCCTAAATCTGATGATGTAATAGCAAACAGCAGTGATATATTTTCTGCTGTGGTATATACGGGTGTTCATTACCTGTAATTGTTAAAAAATAGAAGGTTTTACAGTATTTCTACAAGAATCCATTGAAATTAAAATGCTTTGGAACATACCTTGTGAAAAAAGTATGGCTTATTGCTCGTAGCTGTGGTTCTTTACTGGATTTTGTTGTTGTCATGGTTTAACCCCAGCCAGCAACCAAGCTCCAGGCAGCACTTCCTCACTCCCTCCTCAATGGAATGGAGAAGAGGATTGGGAAGATAAAAATAAGAGAACTCATGGGCTGAGATAAGTAAGAAAAAAGTTATGTTCACGAGCAAAGCAAAGCCACTTCCCGTGGGCATGCAGGTGCTCAGCCACCTCCAGGGAAGTTGGGCTTCATCACATGTAGCGGTGACTTGGGAAGACAAACGCCATCACTCCAAACATCCCCCCTTCCATCTTTCCAGCTCTATATGCTGAGCATGATGCTGTATGATCTGGGGTTCTGCTTGGTTCCAGCTTCCTGAGCATCCTCAGACCTCTCACAGATGGGGTGGTGTGAAGAGCAGAAAAGGTCTTTGTGCAAGCCCGGCTCAGCAATAACAAAAACATCTCTCTATTATTGATGCTGACTGCAGTGCACATCCAAAACACAGCCCCATGCCAGCCATTGTGAAGAAAATGAGCTTTACCACAGTCAAAACAGCACAGGGGTTTAGGAATGACATTGTAATGTCATTATATTTCCCGTGAGGAGTTACAAAGGCGTGTGGTGACACAAAATTGTCAGGATGTTGTAACATCCCTCCCACAGCCATGTTCTTTCCCAGGTTGTCTATTTCAGAAATTATGATAAAATCTTGTTCCAATATAATATTTTAAATTCCTTAAATTTTGTAAGGAATTTTTTGGCACCACATCTACAACAAAACTTGCAGTTTTTTTCCCCCTATCCCTTTAGTGCCTACAAACCTCAGTCCCTGGTGTCAGATGGGGTGCAAATACAAACCATGGCCACTAACACCTTCTCTGCAGGGCATGAAGTAGGTTTAACATTAGAAACAGTAGGAGACAGGTCATGCAAGCACATAGGGAGGAGGCTGAAAGGAAAGTGGTTTTAGGAATGTAATGAGAGGGTGATGGTTTGGATGTCAGGCTGTGGTGATAACTGTACAGTGTGATGATAGAAGTCTCAACTGCTGGATGCCATTGTAATAGCAACCTTCCTAATCTTAAAGAGAGATTTGAAAGAAGAAAAGGAATTGGCTTTGTCAGAATTTATAATAATTTCTTACTAAGATGTCTTTGTGAAGTGAGCAGGTGGGAGAACACTCAAACACTATATTAAGGGTTCTGAGGTACTTACAAGGACCCTGAGTTTATCAGATGGTTGTTAGAAATTTGATACAATCTAGACAACTGTGGAGCAGAACCTGCTGATGCATTGAAATTACTTAAATACATTAATCAGATAATACCATAATTAATTTAAATAAAGCAAAGTTGTCTGCCATCCAATTTTGGGAAAATACTTTTTATGTGAAACTACTGCATGAATACATTTGTTATGGTTGACTGGTAAGGGAATTTTTGCTCACATGCAAAGACTGACAACACAATTACACTTACATCTTCAATATGGCAATAATTGTGCTAATTAGAGCTTGTTAAGTTGGATATTTTAGTAGATTTGAAATTGATTTTCAACAATTTTGCAGGTAATATTTATATTATATATCAATTGTAAGTTCTTTTTAAATCTGAGCAGTTTTCTTATATACAAAGGACCTTTTGTCCAAAACTTAATGCTGGATTCTAGTTTAGGATTCTGACTGTTCAAGAATACTGTCTGTGGTCAAAATTAAAATGTTCCTGTCATCCAGAAGCACTGTTCTATGTGACTAACTTCATGCTACAAACAGCACTGGATAGCTGAAGCTAATTGTCAGAAATCATCCGAGAGATTATATCTAAAATGAGATATTTGTTTGGACTTATTCCCACTGCCTGGGGCACTGGTCTACTCTAGAAGCAGAGCAGGGACTCAAAAAATAACTGGAGCAGGAAATGAGGCAGAGCTGGAACAGACAGGGAGCTCAAGCAGAGCAAGAACAGCAGGCTCTAGCATGCTGCAGGTTCCAGAGAAAAGCTGTAAACTTCCATCTAACAGCTGTCCTGTCACAAATGAGCTTTGCAGGAGACACAAACACTGGGTGGAGTGGTAGATGTACCAGATGGTTTTACTATCATTCAGAGTTGGTTCAGCAGGCTGGAGAAATGGGCCAATGTGAAGTTCAGCTAAGTCCTGCACCTGGGAGGAAATAAACCTGCACACCAGAATGGGCTGGTGGCTGACCAGCTGGAAGGAAGCTTGGCAGAAAGTCCTTGGAGATACCAAATGATCATGTGCATCCTTGGAACAATGAATTGTTCAATTCCTGGGCAGCAGGAAGCAGGGAATTGCCAGAGGGTTGAGGGAAGAAGTTCTCCTTCTCCTCTTCTGTCAGCCCACATCTAGAATGCTGTGTACAGTTCTGGCTCTCCATACTTGTATGAGTCCAGCAAGGGCTGGCAAAGACAATTCGAGGATTGGAGCACCTGACATAAGCAAAGATGGGCTGCATAGCTTGGAGGAGTAAAGGCGTGGAGATATTTTATCTATTTGTAAATACCACAGAGTAAAGAAGAGAGACATTTCTCAATGACAGAACAAGAGGCAAAGGGTACAAAGTGAAACACACAAAATTCCATTTAAACTTAAATATTCCTGCTGGGCTGTGGTTGACACTGCATTGATTGTGAAAAGACTGAAGTGAAACTCCACTCTAATGAGTATGGATGGTTTCAGGAACTGGACTTGAGAGTGCATTAACTTGAATATAGAGGTTGAGTGATGGCACAAAAACTTGATGAGAACTTTAAATCTGTATCAGAAGAAGTGTAGTCAGAGATGTCCTTTAGGGTAATTTTTTTTTGTTTGGCTATTTCCCATACCTGAATTCTAGAGTAGAAGTCTGGTTTTGGGCTACTTTGCTCTTTACTTTGGCACACTTGTTTGGTGACTTAGGGTGACTTACCATTAATGGTCCTCTCATAATTCTGTCTCAGAAAATTCTAATCAAGATCTCAATGAAAATGGAGGCAGGGAAAGTGTGATGAAAGAAAAGATAGACACTGACCTGGATTTAATCATTGCAGGCTGACAAATTTAAGCTTGGCAATCACTTCACAAAGAGATGAGAGTCAAGTCAGAAGCTCTTTAAATTACTTAGTAGAAAAGTTGCATGTATCTTGTCTCTTATCTAGTTTCAAAAACTCTATTAGAAGATGGAACAGTGTTGAGAAATCCAGTTTGAGCATTCATAAAGAGCAGCAAAGCTAAGGAAACAAGGTTTTCTTAAAATTATTTATTAATATAGTTCCCTGATTGTCTATATAGATATGTAATAGCCCTGGTTTTGGCATAAACTACAACATATTATTTTTTCCCTTCCTAATCTGTGTCAGCTGATAACATTGTCCTGACTTAGTTAGTCAATGGTTCATAAAAAAATAAAGATTCAAAGACAGGAACTATGGTCCTAAATATTCAGGTGATCTACAAGAGGTTGAGTGTTGCTATTTATCCTTTACTCTCACTTAAGAAATCCCCAGTGATTATAAGCACTTTTTAAACTTATTGCCTAAAATAACTGGAGCTTTGTGAATCCATTCTGTAATGCATTTGTCTGCCTTTTAGGTGTTGTGGTGCTTTGCATGCCTAAGAAACTGAAGTAGGCTGATGTGCTTAAGGATTCCTTAGTGTCTGAGGAACTTGCCTAATGACTGCTGTAATGGTATTTAATGAATCCTCATTAATAAACTGGTGTGGTAAACTATGAACCTTTTATCTTTGTAAGAAGATACTCCTTTTGATTGACTCAGGACTAAACCTTTCCCAATTCTACCAACTCCCACTTCTTGTAAATTTAAAGCTTTCAGCAAAACAAAAATCATTCTAATATATGGTACCAAAATACAACTTAGAGGGGAAAGTTAAAATAAAGTACTCTGAATAGATGTAATTTAGTATCCTTTGTGTTTTATAGTCTAGTGTTACTTAATTTTGGGCTCACAAGTGCTATTTTATGTTGACAGAAATTGAAAATCTTGATTTTCATTACTTGCCCTGAGTCTCTTGTTTAAAAGTAATTCAAATAATGTGCTTCTGTATTATCTAAAAGCCACTGCTATAAAAGTAGTTGAAAGAATTTAGTACATTTCAATAATGGTGCTGGTAAAGTTATAAAAATAAATTATAGAATTTTTTCAAATTTTGGTTATATTCATACTTAGTTCTGCCCTATTAATACTGCTTTGGTGTTGAAGAAAACACTCAAATTCTTAGCATTTTTTTTTTTGCACAGTTAATTTGGATAAAGCGTACATAGTTATTTGTAACTCTATGAAAAAAATAACAGATCAGATTTTTTATAATGCCTTTGAAAGGAAGAGAGGTGTAAGACATTTAACAGATCAGTAGAGCAAAGTAAAATGGTGATGAAATAAGTTCTTCTGGTAATACATTAATTTCAAATGCAAGTTCACACAGAAAATTCAGATGTTGCAAACATTTTCATAAATTAGTAAATACTGTCAGTGCTGGCTGTATATATATGCAGTTGTAATTAAGAAAAGGGCTAGAAATTATATAAGAGAAGAAGAAATACTCTTTTCCCATACAAATCTTTCTTCCCGCTGTAAAATATTGTAGGGTCAGAGGTACTAAATGAAACACTGAAGCTGTTTGGTGTAGAGTGGTGCATGTGGATTGGAATAAACAGGACTGCATTGGAACTGAGAAAGAAGTCAGCTTATATATAAAATTGAGTCAATAATTTGAAAATGGTTGGTAGTGCTGCCTAATTCCACTGTTGTGGATTTGATTCAGCATCACATCTGCTTGACACTAGTGTTGTGTTATTGTTGGTGGAATTGTTCCTTCTTTAGCATCACCAAAGAATATGGCTTAACCCTATAGAATGTCCTCTGTGGAAATTCCTCAGTAAATTATGGGGCAATTTAATTTTTGTGCTACATAACATATTATTCCATACTGAAAGAGGTTTTGTTCCTTTAAATATTGCATAAAAATACTCTTAGTTTCACTTCTACCCTTGAACAGCAGCACTTTAAGTGTAACACACAGGAGCAAAGTTAATCCATATGCTAGCAAGCCCTTTTTCTTCTAGAAAGGCTTTTGGGTTTTGATAGCATGGGAAATGACAAAACTCCCTCATTAAATAGCTTCTCCCCTTACTGCCATGTTGCCCACCTCTGCTTTCATTCACAAATTCATGTTGCTATCTCTGAAACACATAAAGTTATATTTTGGCTCAAGGGAAGAAAGAACAGCTTCCTGTATATTCTCTCTCCTCATCCCAGCTGTTGACTTTTCCACAGAGCCAGCTGTTTCCTGTGACAACCTTCCCTCTTCAGAACAGCATACTTTGGAAAATGTATAAAATTGCTCTATTTCTGGAAAACAGCTCCTACTCTCCCCCTCCATTCTTGGCCATGTTCTGTGGCCTGAAGAGTAAAACTCCAGTATCAGCATGGGGTTGTTTGTTTGTTTAGTTGGTTTGTTTTTCTTTTTTTTTCCCCCTTGTTATTTAAGACCAAAAATGAACTGAGAAGTTATTTCTATTGTCCTTATTCAAGTATTTTGTTTTATCTGGGAGAAACAGGAAACTTGGACGTGGGTGACTTTATTTTGAGAAAAAAACCTGCATGAAATCCTCTAATATGTTAAAGAAAAACTCTGGGTGGGAGCAAATAAACAAATATTCATTGTTGGGTCTTACTTTGTTTGAATTCTTTGAAAAGTTCTTTTTTTGTTCTTCCCCAGTTCTACTATTATTAAATTATCTACAGTGCCAGAACATGCTCATATCTTGATACAACCCTAAGAATTCCAGCTTGCAGCAGCCAAGTTTTCCACATGGTTTTTGCAGCAATGAAAGCCTGACCAAAAGGTGATTAAGGTCAAGGGCAGATATTTTGCCACTGACTTTGTATGTGGTCCTTTGTGAGAAGCTCTGACACCAACAGCTCCAAAATGCAGGTCGGTGTCAGGCTCAGTGCTGCTCTCTCTGAAGCTGAACACAAGGCAGGAAAGCAGCTGTGATTTCCATGCTGGGCATGCACAGTGCCTTGCTGAGCCTCAGCAGAGGCACCTGGGCCACAAGGCTGGGGGGTTTTGGCTTCCCGGGTATTTCTAAGTTCATGTTTTGCTGCAGTATCTCACATCTGCTGTGCGCTAAGAAAAGGAACGTATAAAGTTACCGTAACTCGGTGTTTGATAACTTGTTAAGATGCTGTCAAATTGTAACAAGGCGTGAAGTCAGAGCATGAATACAACTACCACTCCCAGCAACAAACAGGAATTAAAATGTTGTGTCAATTATGGTTTTTATAGCAGGAGCAAATCTATTTTAATTACTGAAATGGGTTAAACCATGTCCAACGTGAGTAAAAAGGGAAAGTGTCTATTTCTTAAACTAATAGGATGACATGAAACAGCCTTCCTGAAGTAATAAACACTTAGAATTAAGCAATGAAATCTCTGTAATTAAATACTTCATAAGGGAGGCATAAACTTACTGTGAAAGACACAGAAATATAAGAAGTAAAGCAAATTAATATTTTCACTGAGTTTATTTAATTTTGTTTTTCAGTAGTTGATTTTTTTTCTATAATAGTGTTTACTTCATAAATCCACTATGAACTGAAGTTCACCAAGTCATCAAGGGTGTTGAAAAGGAAGGTGCCAGCATTTGAGCCAGCATATGCTGCTCATCAAAACTTCTGACAAATCCCAGATTACCTCATAAAAGAGGTAATTAATACTGGAGGGAGATTTCAGAGTAGTATCTTCCATGATGCTCATATTTTATCTGGAAGACATGTACAGAAATATAAACCCCAACACAACAATGCTTCCCAGCTACTTCAGAGTATCTGTTGTCTCAGCCAAATGCCCGTCCCCTGAGCCAGACACTGCCCTGGGCAATGTCCTGAGGAACATTTTTAGAGGGGCTGTCCTGTGGTTGGTGGGAGGCACAAGCTAGACTGAGGAAACATCCTGGAGTAGGACTGATGACTTCCTTCTTGGCCACTTTGGACAGCTCATGAGGTGCCTTTGGAAAAGATCATTGCTTTGTGTCCCTGTTTCTCCTCTTTAGTATAAGGATGATCATCCTGATATCTATGAAAATATTTTGAGGTCACTAAGGGCAAATACTACAGCAGAGAAGAACAGTAGCAATTGCTGTACTTACCAATCTTGAGATGTGCTAAAGTGTAAACCTGAGAGTTCACTAAGTCTGTAGCACCAAAATACAAATGCTTCTGTTACTTATACATACTTTTACTACAGATTCTTCACACACATTCCTTGTTCTTACCAATAGAGAAGATATATCCATGCTCAAGGTGTTCTGGTTTCTTACTGATTTCAATTAATTCATGCACTCTGTGGCTGCCAGACAATAGTTACGCTGCTTCTTGACTATGTAACATTTTGTTAATGAAGGAAGAGTTAAGCCCTTAAAAAATGAGCAGGTGTACTCAATGTCCTATAGCCAGTTGGTCTCAGCATGTGATAAATACTTGACTTTCTTCTGTGGAGATACAAGTTAAGACAATGTTCATCTTTCTTGCATGGAAATTTTTTATGATTTATTAGTATGTAAAATAGTTTCAATTGGAAGCAGATTTTTGGTTATGCCTCCTGGGAATAGTGGATGACGGGTGGTGTTTGTGAGAAAAGGCTGTTGGGTATTAGGAATGTCTGATGGTCTGCCACCCTGCAGCACATGTTAGAACAGCCTTAAAATTAAGTGTTACCAGTCAGAGCTGGTTTCATTCTCAAGAACCATTCACAGCATGGAAATAATAAGATAAATGGTGATAGCCATCCATCCTCTTGGCCTTTCTTTGTGCTTCTCTGCTGAGACTACAGGAAGTAAATGGAGAGAGGTGACTCCCAGTTCCATGATTTTTGAGGCTCCACAATGCTGAAGGCCACTGTAGGTTAATGGAATAAAAAAAAATGTAATGATATTGTGCATTTTCTTTGGAATTATAAATACTTTGGTCAGGAATAACCCCTTTGCTATATGTCTTTGTACAGTAAAGTCTTCTCCAGTTGCATTTTAAGTTCTGTTGCTGTTTAAACTTTACATTAATATGTTTGTAGTAATTATCTATTAAATGTTATATATACCATCTTATGGCACCACGCAGCCTTCATTGTTAAATAGTATTCTGCTGTACATTAACAAATCTGAATTCTAATGATGATGAAAGAGTAGCTAAATATCAGAAGAAAACAAGTATATAGTGGGAGCTATTGATCTGTGGAGAGAAAACAAGTAGACACTAGCTCTTAAGTCAGCATATCCTGAGACTTCATAAATTTGTGTTCAATCGAAGTACCTCAGGAGGACTGTGAATCAACAGCAATGAACTTTCCTGTAACTGACTTCAGAGTAAAATAAATTTGGATTTTTTTCTTGTCTGACCTTTTTCGTGTTCTTTATGTTGTGTGGTGTTTTTTTACTTTCTGTTTTTTTTTTTTTTTCTTGGTTTAGACTTGGAAAATGTTGAGACTGAAAAGTTATATTTGTATCAATTTGCACATTCTGGTCTGGATATCCTTTAGATATACTGGATATAATTTTTTTTATTTGGAGAGCTTTTTTCTTTCTTTCTTTTTTTGTTGCATTTCTATTTGTGTACTGTTTTGAAAAAGTAAAAATGCAAAAATAATTTAAAAAATAAGAAAAAAACGTTTGACCACAAGGTGGCATTGAAGACACACAAAACACACAATCCTACATTTGAATAGAAAACAGTTTAAAAGAAAAATCTGCTTTGCCTAAGCGTAAGAATGTTACTGTTAAAAAAGTTTCCAGTTAGGTTGCATGCTAACGCGCTCTGAAACTCCAAAAGAAGTTTGGCTTATTGAAGTAACTTACTGCTTGATAAAAGTCTTCTATTGACTTGAGTGAGCTGTGTGCAAGACAGGAAAAGAATGGCTTTGCCTTGGCATTGTCGAACTCTCAGAGAATGGATGACAGAGGGCTCGGATGGCTCGGACTGGAATGGAAACACCCAAGGCACTGCCCATCCATCATTCCCAGTGCACAATCTACATGGCTAAACAGCCTTTCCTTTGCTCTTCTGATCCTGGCTCTGTTTGAGAGCAAAGGAGGAGCCAGCACTCGACCTCTTTGGCCCACGGTGAAATCTCTGCGTGCTGTGCTGCAGCCCCTGAGGGTGTTTGTTCACTGGTGTCTTTGGGGCACATCATCTATGGCCCTTCTTCTGCCTGCCAAATGTTCATCCAGCTAAGTAACACACATGACATTGCACTCTTTTGCCCCAGAAACTGATTTGTCTTAAAAAATTATTTCCTTTATTATTTATACTTATTAGTTATGACTGTAGCTAAATAATCTAGTTGTTCTCTATAGAAAATAATAATTAAAGGGATAACTTCTTCCTCAAGTAGTATTACCCTGGGGCTTAGCTTCCTTTTATGTTCTTAAACTGTTCCTCACTTGCACAGAAACATAAAATTGAAGAACACACACACACACATATATTAACATCATTGCTGAAACACTCTGATTTTGTTTCTGGGTTTAGCCCATTGGCAAGGTTGAATTCCTGTAAATTCCTGTCTTTTGTTATCTCTGTGTTTCTCCAGTGCATTTTTTCCTGAATATTAGTCAAATATATTATGGAAAGTAGGGGCAATGTATACAATGAAAAATAGCTTCATTTATTTGTATGTCTGGTTTTCACAACTCTTAATCCATAGATCACTTGATTTTTAAGACATCACAAACTTGTCTTTGGAAAAAAATAGTTTAAAATATGTTATGATGTCTTTAGCATATAAAAAATGAAGTAAGCAAATAAAATAGCAGGAAATGTGAATTGAAAAACAAATATTCAAGATTTTGTCAGATTTTTATTTGTTTGGGCATTAGAATACATTGTGAGAACCCTCTTTTTACAAAACTGTAAGTGGTTCTCCTTGTGAAGAGAGGTTAAACAATGCTGTTGGCCAGTATCCTACTGAAGGTGTGATCCATCCAGCTTCAAAAACTGACAGCCTGTCCCCTGGGAAGCTGCATCACTATGTGATAAATTTCTTTGCAAGAGAATTTTCATGCCATGCAGTCCAGATTTACTTGGCATCACATGATGTTCATCAGATCCCACTATTTTTAAAGCCTGAAATAAGCTGGAAGTTAAACATACAAATGCTGCAGTATTTTAAGATGCTGTATTCTTAAAAGCCAATGGATAATTTGATGTAGGTTAATCCCATTAAAATTAGAAACAAATTAGCTTGACATTGAGGATGGGAAAATCAATCCTTACTTTACAGAGAGCAATCCTTTATTTTCACACCAGGAATTGGAAAATGCTTTTCCTACCTTCCCAGCTTTTGGTATAAGTATTGAACTTTTTTTTTCCCTCTTCTCAATACAATTCAAGACAACTAGGGGAAACCACTGACATTAAATATATTAAATATATTTACTTGAATCACATATCTTTCTGAATAATAGATTTTCTGAATTTATTAAATGAGCTTGTGTCGTTTGGGTTTCTTGTTCTTCCAAGGACTCACAGCTGTAGATTTCTTAGATTAGCTCAGTTTGGAATGTTTGTGCAGTTTTGATGGCAATTGCAACTACTTAGTTAACTTGTCTTAATTAAATTCTTTGCAAACTGTTGATGAACCCTGAACAAATTAAATGAAATCAAGGAGATAGAGACATCATAAACATATAGTTAAATACTTGCAGAGACCAACACATGGAAATTGCTATTTTTTGTTGAGTTCATGCTGTGAGGCACTTTTTTGAGCTGTATCATTTTTTTTTTTTTTTTTAAGTAGCTACCTGGGGATATTGGAGGTGCTACTGAGAAACTCAAAGCTGTTTTGTAGTCAGCAGAGCTGCTTCCCCACTGGACTGGGCTCTGGAAATGCCTGAATGTGGACTTATATGTGAGATGGCTGCAGCCTCTTGCATTAGCTCTGTATCATTGTGCTGCTTCCTCTGTGCTGTGTGGCATAGAAAAAATTGCAGCACTGTTGATTTGGCTCCCTGAGATGGGACTTTCTATTGTGGATCTGCTGTTGAAGAGTTCTCTCATCAGATTTGGCTCTAAGGAGATGTATGCCCCTCTCAATGGCATTAATTTCCTTCTCTCTCCTGCACTGCTATTATCACTGCTGCTCTTTAGATGCAGGAAGGATGTGTGTGTGCATGTCCAGTTGAGGCTGGAAAGTGACCAAGGAGTTGGTTCTCCCCATCAGAAGGAAACTCAGTGTTGAAATGAGCTCAGGTTCTTTTGTGGAATTAAGGAAATGCCTCCATGTTCCTGACAGCACCCTTGCAGCAAATGGAAAATACAGCTCTGTGCTGGGAACAACAAAAAGAACAAAGACAAAATACTGTGTTCTGGATGAGATAAAAAATGTCATATTCTGAAATTTGACCTGAGTTTAAGAAGTATATATTTGAAAACTTGTCCCTCCTGTGTGTTGCAATTAGTGGTGCAGAAACCTTCTGCCTTCTGGAAGACAGACTGCAGGGCGTAAGCAGTATTTCTTTTCTTCTGTAGTTATAAAAGAAAAATAATTATTTGTAAACAATAAAACAACCACCTTCTTTCCCAGCTGTCAAAAAATAGTGGGTGTAGTTTCTGGAGATTTAAAAGATCTTAAGCAGTCCTTCATTTAAAAAAAGATGAAGAAGTCTTGGGTTGCATTGATGCTATTCCACATAAACTTGAAGTAACTGCAAAATTTAAAGCTTTTGGATGAGGTCACTGGTAATCTGAAATTCATCTCTTATATGGTGGATAAAAAAACCCCAGTCGTTTTGAAAGAGATTTATGTGGATGAAAACAGATAAATTTTTCATATTTGAATGGAGAGGGAAGGACTTCCTTGTAGAGAAAAAAATAGATTAAACCAGGAAAATTCATGTTGACAGTTTTCAGAAAAGGAAGGCAATCTATGATATTTTTAGAGTTGCTTCAAATACAATTTATATATATAAGCTGAAATGCCAAAAAGACAGTGGTACTTGAATTTTAGTGAACTTCTTTGGGAAGTGTGTACTCAAGTACATGTTGTCCTTAATCTTACACATTAGGTACACCCCTTTTAATTCCAAATGTGAAAATTACAAATCTAAAGCATGGTTCTCTAAGTCCTACATGTTATGGAATATATAAGGTCTGATTAACATTGTAGTTCTACTGCACTTTATACTTAGAGTTGGATACTGTTTCAGATACAGCTTTGCTTAGAATACATAAAAGTTGTGCTGAGGAAAAATTTTCCCTACTGCAACATACACAATATCAGCATCAGTAATGCCAAGAATCAGCACTAGCTGCTGCTATGCTTAGTGATAACATCCATTTGCCCATCCTGCCTGGATTTCCCTCTGGGAGAGCTGCAGTGCTGAGGGCTGACTAGATGCAAGCCTGGATCCAGCCCTGATAAGGAGCTTGACTGTGCTGTAAATTGTGCCTCGGACTGGGAACTTGAAAGGACAGGGGATTTGCAAAGTAAATGTAGCTTTTATGAGATAGTTGGAGCCCAGTCAGGGGGTGGCAACCCTTATCAGTGCCTGTTAAAGCTTCAAAGTGGGGCATAGAGAATCTCTGGGTAATGGTTGGTTTGAAAAAACCTTTGAATAATAATTCCTGTTATTATCGTTGTCCAATTATAATCTTTGTCTGCAACTTTTGTTATACAAAGGACTGATGACTTAGCTTGTCCTGTTGTGTACAAAACACATCTCCTTTCAGGTTATCCTCCTTAGTTCATGCTGTTTATTTCCCTTTCAAGGTATGTAGTGAATGCTTTTTACTTTCCCCTGCAGACAGAAAAATATCTTCAATTAGATATTTATCTAAAGCTGTTATCGGCTTTAGCTGTGTTTGTTACATAAAGGAATTCCCACGCAGCAAACCCAAGCCTGCCCTGCAGCCCCATCTAATGACAGCAAGAGGTGCACATTAAACTCACAGTATGGTCACAGTGCTTTCACAATAACTTTTATGCATTATCACAGGACAAAAAGAAAATTAGCAGCCAAAACGTTATAACCAGGAAAGCAGCATGTAAGAGGGATAAAGAAAGAACAATTTAGAGCTATCAATTATGAATATTTAATGATAACAAGGTTTTCGGTTTTTTTTTTTTTGAAGAGCTTATCTTAGCTGGACCCTTTCTTGCCAACAGGTGCATCTAATTTTTTTTCAAAAAAAAAAAAAACAACTAATTCTGGTTTAAACAATTACTAAGCACTTTTGTCCAATTTCTCATGTTCCTTCTTACACACTTGGTACAAGACTTCACATTGAGAGCCTAAAGAAAGCTTCACCTTTCTTCCTATTGAGAACATTTTTCTTCTTACACCTTGGGAGATAAAGTTAAAGACCAGAATGAAAAGAACATACAACTTCTAAGTGGGAAGTGATGTGTTCTTTTCAAATGCATTTTGCTCAAAATATATACTAAGCTGTTGTTAGTTGTTAGACTAATATAAATCAAGCTCTTTCTAGTTTTCAGATGTTGTCTGATTGATTTGTGTATCTGAAATCTGCAAGGCTGCTGACATCTGCTGCTTTGAGGTTGAAACATGCTGAATACTACTAATTGTTCATTGAGCTATGGAGCCTCTTATGCAATTAGGCCACGTTTTTTTGATGAGAAAATCAATTTTAAATTAAAGGACTGCACTAGGGAAAGGTGTAACTTAAAGGTTCTATCTAAAAGGAAATTGGAAAACTATACTAGAATTGTAGTTCTTTATCATGCAGCAGATCAGAAGAGCTTTTATTCCTGCAATACACCTTGATATCTAAAGATGAGCTTTTTGCAGAACATGGTAATTCACTTTAAGAAATTTAGTTACATTATTTTTAAGTTGATGTGATTGTTGTGCTGGTGATAAGACAGTTTGGAGACCATGGAGTATGCATGAATGACAGCAGAAGTTTACACAGCACAATTGAATAGTGATGCTCAGGGAATATTATTTGATGCATTCACATGTTATTTAACTGCAGAGGTATTTTTTTCCTAGTGAAGTACAGTTCATTTTTTCTTGCGGGAGAGTAGATGCAATTGACACAAAGAGCACCCCTTATGACATCTTTAGGCAATGGAGTTTTCCTCTCTTTTTTCTTATGCTGCCAAGCAGCAAGCAAGCTCCAGACATAGAGCTGCCAACTGGGCTACTCCACTTTGTCCAAACTACAACAACCTGAGCTGACCAGTCTTTCACACCTCTTCTAGCTGATGCTCACTCTCCTTTCACCCTTTGCTTCTAGGAGGATGTGAGATGTCCTCTGCTTCATGTCCAGGTGAAGGTGTGAAACGGGGCTAGTATTAGGTTTGTAAGCTCCTTAGTCAATCCTCCTGTGTTCTTGTCTGAAGATCTCAAATGATCTTTTCAATTATTATCATTACTTAATCTGGCTTGGCTTGACTATGTTAACTGATGAGTTCACATTGGTGCATTAAGACTTACATTTAAGCTGAGATGCTTGAATCCTTGCCTGTAGTCATGGACAGATGGACTGGTGATGGACACTTGTATCAGTATCCAATTCTCATAAGATGATTCCCTCAAAGAGTCAGATACTGACTTTTAGTCAGTATCAGGAATAGAATGTGTCTCACTCACATGTAATCTACTTGATCTCCTGAGAAAAGAAAATATAAGGATGATGTGAAAAGGTTGAAATGCATCCTTTCAGTCAAAGCATTGGTTGGTTTGAGTCAGAAAGAGTTATGTACGTATAAAAAACCTGAGTACTGCATAAATACAAGCATATCTGTGCACATGCAGCTATGAAGCATACAGATTATGTGCCCTTTACATTTCCCAAGCATGGCAAGCAATATGTATTCAAAAAAACTTTTTGTTCCACCTAAACTTAACAGAGAAAACACTTATCTCCTTGGCAAAAAGAAAAAAGAGGCATTATTTTAATTTGTCTCGTTGATGGTGCTTTCAATTAATTATGCAAATTTCCTGACATGAAATGAAAATAAAAACGCTGAAAAGACTGTTCAGGTCAGTTCAGTTCAGTTCAGTTCAACTTCTTCTCCTCTAACTAGTCTGCCAAGGACTTTTTGTTAGATACTATTATAATACTGATTTCAGCATAGAATTCACATGGTATTATCTTTATATTTGACATACCTTTTGTATCTAAACCTGTTTCAAATGTCATTTCATGCACTACATCACATAAAAGGAATTGCAAAGATATGCTAAAGGCATTGTCGTGAACTTGATATGCTCTCTTTGGTAGATACTTACAGACAGGTTATTTCTGCATAATTTGGCCTGGTGAACTACACTGAAATCTGAGTCTTACAGTCAGAATTCAGCAACTTGTTGTGTGCTTGAAATGTAATAGTCTTGTTAGAGTAGATAAAAGAAATACCTCCATCGAATAGATGCTACTCTTATTGAGAAGTAGAAGACAAGGTACCAAATTTTTATATAAATTCCATCACTGGATATGCCTTGTGTCTTTTTTGCTTTAATTTCCCCGTATTTCTTTTCCAACAATAAGTTTCTTCCACTCTTTCTTTGGTGCACAAACAGGCAGGAGTGGCTTTATTTGAATACAAGTGCTCTCTCACTCAAAAGTTTCTGGAACTTGTATCTTCTTGAATCCTCGAGCTGTGCTAGCTCAAGTTGGTGGTAACAGACATAAATTACATTTTGTTGTACTGCTCCAGCTGTGTGCTAAGGGGATTCTTTTCAAGGCAATATATATGTTTCTGTCTCACTGTTCTCTGTGGCTTCCAGAATGGGAGGGCAGCTTTAATTTGCTCAGGAGGTGTTGGTAAGGAGGGATAGTGACTCAGTTTTTTATTTGAGCTCTGCATTTCTTTCCTCCCTGAGGTAAAGCAGTCATCAGTTTGGGTTGCACAAGTCTCTTTGTTGAGATGCATTGACCCAGTCTTCCATTTGTGAGTGTTGTTCTCAACCTTGTCGGGATGCAAATTGATAAAAATATTTGTGATCTGTGTGCTGAATAATTTTTCTTTGTTGTCTTTTGAACTGGGGCCCTCTGATGAAACCCATAGAAACGTGGTGACTTATCTATCTCTAGCACAGGCATAGGGAGCATGGCCTGTAAGGGGAGCATTCTCAACACTTGCATGGAGAAGCAGCCCAGGAAGATGAGGAGAGGCTTGATCTCTTGCTTAGTTGAACCTGGGACCAAGCACAACAGGGGGCCTCAGGTTGGTGGCTGGTAAGTCTGGGGGTTATTATGAGTAAACACTCCAGTAGTTCGTGTAATTCATTTAATGTCAAAGAAACCTAGGTGTTCACTCAGACAGTTTCATGCTCAAGTGGATTTAATTTAATGTGCTGTTATTTTATTAGTAAAGTGGAGAATTTCCAGCAGCTTGCTTATGTGTCTGCACTTAGCAGTTATTGCCTTGATCAATTTGAACTTCTAGAATAGCAATTCTGTTTGTCCTGATTCAAGACTGCAAATACTTTTTCTTATTGTATTTTGCTATTTCAGAATTTTGCCTAACCTGCAAGAACTGAAATTCCAAGAAAGCATACTGGGGACCACAAAAACCTTAATCTTAGAGCTACATCTCTCTCAAAACCTTCACATAAATTAGGATATGTGTAGATTGTGATCATTTAATATAGAAAATTGTACTTCCTAGTTTTCAAAATTGGTTCTTTAGAGGTACACTTTTATTTATTCATGCACCAGCTCAACACCTTGAAGAAATTAGAAGTGCAATCAGTTTAATTACAGGCATATTGATAGGCTATAATGGATGGTCCCAGTGCAAAAAAGTTCACAATGTGTTTGCAGATGGGTGGCAGTGGTGATAGTCAGAAAATTGTATTGAAAGCATGAGGGAGAAAAGTCTGTAGAGAAAATTGTGTACCTGTGGACAAGTCCTGAAAAGGGGGTGCATGGGGCTGTCCTCAATGAATACTGGATGAGCATGACTGAATACAAGATACTGGAAGACACTGGCTTATGAAGAAGTAGAATTGCTATAAATAGTTCAGTTTAGGGTCCAGGGAAGACTATGCAGTAGGAAAGTTACAGGGTGGGAAGGATGGGAAAAAGGCACAACCTCTGAGTACTCTGTTAAAGAGCAGGACATCTGTATTTCTAACGTGTCATGAATGTTCCACTGAACAACAGAAACACACCAAAAATCATAAGATTAGTCAAATTGTTGGATCATTTACACTTCTTATGATGTGCAACATAGAAAGGCTAGTAAAGTCACTAAAGTGTTAAAACATTTGTCTTGTGCCTTCTGTAGAAGAAAGAATATGTTAAAATTGCAACACAAAGGTCTTCTTAAACTGGAAATGGAGAGAAAAGAGGGAGTCATGATTCCAGGAAGTGCTTTGAATATCAAAGGCAACCCTGAATATTTCATTTGCTTTGAAAGGACACTGATCAAGCTTTGAATGTTTCATTTGCATTAAAAAGGGGCAAGAATACACAGCTAAGAGAAATCATCCAGGATTGGAGGAAATCAGCCAGCAGATGGAGTAATTTGGTGAATTCTGTACCCTTAGCTTCTGCAACAAGAGTTTTTGGGTGATTATTATTTCTTGAGCTTTTTTTGCTGTTAAAGTTTAGGTGTGCATTATTAAGTGTTTTATTATTTGCAATCCATTTAAACTTTCTTCTTAATTGTACAAATCTTGTCTTCAGAAACTAGCATTTATTGTGCTTTAACCTTTCATACTCACGTAGTATTATAGGGGAAAATTGGGTGAAGCTGAGAATTGGGGGATTTATAATGTCTTTGAATGTAAAAATAATTTATATGAAACAGCCTCCTTGGGACAACCTGCACACAAAATAATGTTTTTAAGGAACATTTGCTTTTCTGGTAAGCCAGGAGCTGGTCTGCAGCCTATTAAATGCAGAAATGGGTCCAGTGAACAACCATCTAAAGGCAGCAGACCCCTACATATCTTACCATGAGGTGTGAGGAATGAAACAAGTTCCTGCAAGACTTTTTCATCTGGTTGACTTGACCTTAGTATCAATTGGGTTGGAGCAGAGTCAAACCACAGTAGCTAATCTGCCTAATCAAATAAGATTGTTTGAGGGTTTGGCCTGAGACCGTGCCTAAGTCAGCTCAGTTTGACAGTAGCTTTCAACTTTTATTTTGTAACTCCACCCTCCCTCTCCCCAAGCCTTTAATGTGGTCTCTTTGCAACCACAGAACACAAACTTTGTGAAGTCTTCATATCAGTTGTGGAGGGCCTCAGGGATTCCAAAAATCTGGCATTACTTTGTAGGCAGGCATAGAATTTGTGAATCTCCTCTTTCCAATCTGGCATTTTTTAAAAAGAAAAATGTTTAGATTAAATTAAGGAAGAGTTATAGTGGTGAAAACCCCACTGGTGAGTGGGTGCTAATAGAAACAGTCAATGTGCTGGGTAGAATTAGCCATTGTACCTCCCAGTTCTCAAAGACATTTTGGTAAGCAAAACCAGAATTTACAACAGATTTGTAACAACTAACAAAGTTGAAGAACCTTCATTACAAAAGTTTGGAAGGTACCTGTGAATGGCACAAATTGCTGCTCAATTTATCTGCTATATTATGACACAAAGGTTCTTCCATAGCCCTTGGCTTGTAAACTGAAAAAACCCCCAAACCTCTTATTACTCTAATTAGACACATAAATCAGGTCAAATTTATTCTATTTTGGCAAGAGATGGACAACTCATAAATTAAATTGTAATTGTGCTTTGTAGGAATCTGAAGGAATGCTTTGTAGCATTGCTGCTGGGCACTAAAAAAAGATAGGGTTGGTTGGGATTTTTTTCCTAACCCCTGAAGGAAAAGGATCCAGTGCCCCTTTTAAGAATCAGATTAAATTGTTGTATATTAACCCCTTATTAGAGCAAATAATATATAATTAGATTTCAGAATCTTTTTCATTAAAGAGGGAAAGTCTTTGCTACTTTTCTGTATTCTGATGTTTTCTGTAAGTTATATCATGCATGCAGCAATAAAAAGTTTTTTTGCAGATGATGTCTGGTTCTAAAACCCATGAAGACTTGCTTTCAAATTATGAGGGCTGTGTACATAATATGTGTGCAAATGTTGCAGAAAATTATTTGCTATAGGACAGATGAAGTACAATTTTCAGGTTTGGCAAGTGGCATTGAAATATCTAAGATATTAATGCTAGGAAGTGAAAATAGCTGAATGTGCTGGTTTGGGTTGGGGTAGAATTATTTTTCTCCACAGTAGCTGGTGTGGAATTTAATTTTGAATTTGTGGTAGAAGCAGTGTTGATAATATGGAGATTTGCTGTTAATGAGCAGCACTTACACAGTGTCAAGGTCTTTTCTGCTCCTCACCCCACCTCACCTTTGGGGGTTTGGGGTGCACAAAGAATCAGGAGGGAACACAACAGGACCACTGACCCCATGACCTATGGACATCCCAGACCATATGGACTCATCATTAGCATGTGACTTTGTGGGAAGAGAAGGAAGGAGGGATCTGTGCACTGCTCAGCAATAACTGAAGTATCTCTGCAACAGAAATCCTGTTTTCAGCACAAATCCAAAATGCAGCTCCATGATAGCTACTGTGAAGAAAATTAACTTTACTCCAGCAAAACCAGCACACAAAATCAATGCCATTATTGCACTAAGCACTCAGAAGTGGTTAAATGAAGGTACTTCCTCTCAGACTCTCTGAGAAAAGAAAAATGGAAATTATTATTTCTACCAAGATTAAGTAAGCCTTAGGGAGATTCCTACCTCTATAGTAATTTCAGAAAATGGGGATACTCCTAAAAATGAGAACCACCTTCTTACCCTTACCCTGACACTATTTGGCTTCTGAGGGTGTAGTGGTATCATATTTGTATTAAAACAGGCCATACAATATCTACTTTCTATCACAAATGAAAAGCCACTGTACTCTAGTTCCAATATTTATGGTTCTGGACTTAGAATTTTAGTTAATCTGCAGTATTCATTAGACCTGTCAGATAAAGGCCAACTCAGTGTATCAACATCAACTTAGGCTTCATCCCATATAGAGAAAATTTCAAGCTAAAAATTGAAGAGAAAGGTTCAGAAAAGACTGGCTGCCTTACATGTATATATACACCTCCAAAAATATCTCTGTTAGTAACTGAGGCCTGGATTCCACCTATCTTGAGCTGCCAAGAAGTCTAGCATGTTCTTAAATAAGGTGATATGTTTAGATATATCACATCAGAATGAAGTCCCAAAATATTTATGGCACTGAAATACCCAAATCCTCTTCTTCCTGAAAGTGATACTATTTATACAGACTGCCAACCACTCAGTGTTAGTTTCTGCTGACACACCAAAGTTCACACAGAAAAGTATTATAAAATTATAAAAACATACTTACATAGGAAGAACTTTATGTGTTATAAAATTATATATATATGGATTATTTATACACACACATGTGCACATGCACCAGTAGACAGAGACACATAAAGTTAGAGAATATAACAAGAACACTTTGCACACTTAGAATGAAAAAGAGCAATACAGGAGATAAAAGGAGCATTCTTTGACTGTTGAATATATCTCATTCAATTTTAACAGAAAGAATCTTTTAATGCCTTGGCCATTTCAGGGGCCTTAAGAAATAGAAGTTGAACCAACTGACTGATATTGAAGGTGTAGGGGAAGAAATAGCAAGTAAGTTTTTTTCCAAGTCATCTCTTCCAGAGTTCAGGTCTGATACCAGTCTGATTCTAACACACTCACTGACCTTAACAAATGTTGTCTCTATACAGTGTAAAGCAGACAATTTGCTAAAGTTTTATAGATTGTGAGATGTGAAAAAGAATACAGAATGAAAAGCACTTTTTAAGGAATTTTAGTCCCCTTTGATTTTGTAGTTGGAGACTTTGACAAACAGCTGGAGTTAAATCCATATAACTCTTTTCTATATTATTTTCCTCTCTTCTTCACTTTGCATATTTTTCTCTCTGACTTTATTTGTCCTATTTTTGCGTGTCTATTTGACCTGTGTTTATTTTAGTTTGTGTCATATTAATCAGTGCAGAGGAACTACTGTGTTCTGTGTTCAATATACAGGCATCCAATCACTGAGAGAATATTTTCATCCGTTCTCATGTTTAATATTTTTTTTCTTGTGTTGACACAATTTGTTTGGTTTGATTAAAAAAACAAAGACAAAAAAGAGAGGAAAACTAAAAGTGTTTAATAAATAATTAAGGGGATGTGTTGACAACCCTTTGACAGCCAGAGCAGGAAATACATAAAGAATTTTAAATGAAAATAAAACCCCATCAGGACATGAACACAATGTTTTTTGAAGTATGCCACAGATACTTTATCCATTACACTTTAAAAAATGATTTGGTTAATACCCAAAGCATGCTAAAAGTATTTTTTGGGATATCAGATTCATAAAGTGCTCTGTTAATTAAATAGGAATTGAATCTTAATCCTACAAAGTTTGCAAGTAACTTTTCTGACACAGCACAGTAGCATTTTTTAGGATGAAAAACTAAGAAAGCAGAGCACTTGCTGGTGAGTTCTAACTGAGTCTAAGAATTAAAGGTGTCTGAAGTGTCAGAATTTTTAAAACACGAGTTTCCTGTTACCCCATGTATGTAAGTCTTAATCTCTCTCAAATGCAAATGCTTCCTTTTTATATGTTAAAGACTTAATCAGTTGTCCTTGTGGAGATAAAGTTCATGTTTGTAGACAGTGACCCTTAGACAAAAATGGGTGTGGTATGTTTCCCCAGTTTACATTAAGTAAGCAGCAGCAATGCAAAATCACTGGACCCTCATATCTTTAACCAGAATTTGATTTGAAGGATATATTTTGAATTCTGAATTTAACCATCTCCTCTGTAGACAAATCCTCTCCTAATTTCCTAATTAAATGTATTCATAACCACATTTATCCATTTATCCCAGTGTTCTTGTTGCATTTTGTCTGAGTTAGTCATTATTTTCTTGGGTGTTTATCTCGGGTGTTTATTCTAATAGAGACCCATCTTTTTCACTTCTCACTTTAATTTTGCTAAGATAAACAGGCCAAGTCCTTATAGTGTTCACTGTAGTACTTGTTTCTCTCCTCCAAAAAATCTCAGAATCTTTCCAGCTTGAGTTCACAGTTTTTGAAAAGAAAGATGTTTGCCTAGATAAGTTCTCAGTGACATCTGGTAATATAGCAGTAATTTCCATATTCCCACAGGAGTGCTGACTTCATCTGATATAACCTAGACCATATCTGTGCTTTCCATGAAGGCATTGCAGCAGTAGGCAAATGTCATGTCTAAAACTAACCAACAGCTCAAGACTGCAGTGTTCTTTTCCTTCCTTATTAGCATTTCCCTTACAATGATCTCCCAGGTTATGGCAGAAATACTTGTTATGCTTTGACTGTGGGTCTTTGTACCTTTTCCTATAAAAATTTTATATGTTTTCTAGTACATTATTTCTTCCCATGCAAGTTTACAGGCATTCAACCATATAGTTTTTAAAAATTATTCTACTGTTAGAAAATCTTACCATGTTGTGGTCATTAATGGTGACAGTTAATTGAGAAACTCCACTACAATGACGACTTTTCAGAACAACTGACAATTATTTCATTTTCAGTCAGTTTTTGCCTACCTTCAATTCTTGTAATCTCAGCCTTTATTTTAACTGATGATTTCTCTTAGGGTGAATGCAGGAAAATTTCTTGAAGACAACTTTTTCCATATCTTTTCAGTCTAAAAAATCAGTTATCTTATTGCAGAAGGGATCTGGCATGATTTACCATTAATAAATTCAATCAGGATTTTTATATCACATTTTATTTAGTTTCAAGTCTTACTTTTTAAGGTTACCAGACCATTAATATTATTGAATTGTTAATTTTTCCTGCCTATATTTAGAAGGTTTATATTTGCTATTGTGCAGCTGTATGGAATAATCCATTTTTGATTTATTAAACAACCTGTTTTATCTTTGTCTTGGATTTCACAACATCCTTTTAAATATGCACATTGTGCAATTGTCGTTGTCCCACTCTGCTGGGAATCCAGGATTCCCTTTTCTTTCTGTTATTAAAGTAAAAATGAATACTAGATTCTGACTTCCAGATCTTATTCTCTGGCTACAGATGGTTCTGTCTACTACATTCCTATATTCCTATTCCTTTTTTCTCTTTGAACCCATTCACTGGTTGTCTCCACCAGAGATCCACTGTTTCAAATGGAGAGGATTTTGTGAATTCTTTCCATTCTTTTTTAATTTTTTTTTTTTAATTTTAGCAAAGGAACATAGTAAAGACGTGTAGGATGTCTCTGCTTTTGGACCTATAAAACACCTTGAGTTCTGTGTTGTTGGCATTACTGCTCATCTAGAGGATTATCTGGTCTTCATCCCAGTGGTCCATGGAGATCACACAGCTTGGATCCTGTGCTCCTTGCTCTCTGGATTTTGTCCAAAATTAAGGTCACACTAACCTGCCTTAGGATCCACTCCAAAACTACTTTATTTTTTGCATTAAATTTGTGACTAATGTTTCATTGTTGTTGATTTTAGATGTTGAGGGTTTTTTTCCTCTTACAAGGAGTTAAGGCCAGAAAAGAAAGGATTCTGAGGCTCTCTTTACTAGCTGGGTGGTAGTTTTTGGAGTGCTGCTATTCAGAAATTTACTTAATAGATTGTAGAAATGCAAGAGTAACCATGACAATGATTATGAGAGCTTACTGGATTCTATTTGAACTGACTTTCAGTTAAACATTGTTATGAAAATATTTCCTGCTCATTCTTAAGTTAGTAGCTTTCAATCTCTCTGATACCATCTGATGTTTGCTGAGATCTTTAGTTCCCAGGCCAATTCAGGACTCTCTTCTCAAAATATTTTCTTTTAAGCTTCTTTGCCCACTTCAAGATCAAGAAATGTTCCTGTATCCCAGATTCCTGTATTATAGTAATTCCTACATGCTCTTTCACATGCTCTCACTCTTCCAGGAATACCATTGCTCTCTGATTTTTGTCTCATTGGACTGCTGGACAAACAGAAATTCAGACCACTCCAGAACTATGTGGAGTTTGTTCCATTATATATAATCTGTTCTTGGAGATGGGTATTGTAAAAGACACTGCATGTGAAGTCCAAAAATCAGGTAATAAGACTCTTGTGGATAGACTTCGGCTGTGCATACCCCAAACACCTGCTGCACATTATTTTGCTGTCTTTGTAATTTCTGGGAACATAACTGGAATAAAACCCTGTTTTTATGGCCAACAAGGCCTTCTTTGATTCAGATATGTGGAACCCTGTGGGCACAGTAATGTTATTGACCCTTAACATAATAGAATTAGACCCATGGCATTCAGCTTTCCTGTGTGGTGTGCTTCTCTCTGAGAAATTAATTTCATAAGAGTGGGACTCTAACAGACAATTACTGCAGTGGAACAATTTACAAAAGCGTGGAAACTCTGATGCAGTGGATTTTCTTCCTCCCACAGTTAAAAATCTGCTTTTCATTTTATTTCATCTCCTGCAATGTAACATCCTGTCTTTGACATGTTCACAGATCAAAGGTATTTTCTCCCCTGACTGGAGACATAATCTGCTCATGTACTGTTTCAAAAGTGACTGAACTCAGCTGCACCATGGTAGTCATGGTTAGTCTGTGCACTAAACCTGGGCTATCCTCTCCTATATTTGACTTCCAAGTCCTTAACTAGTTCCTGTGTTTGACTCTGCAGATTTAAAAGTCCCCATTGTGCTGGGAAATAAAGAAATCTGCCTGCCATGGCAAGGAAAGTGCTAATGAACAAATTTCTCTGTGGCCATCTCAGGTATGTGGCCTTCAGAAATCTACAGCAGGAGCATTCAAGATCTCAGTCTTGATGCCATTAGAAATCCACTTCATAATACTGTAAAACACCTTGTAGTTCTTTGGTAGCAGGAATTTTAAATATTTCTAGTTGAACAGGAATCAAACTTCTAGTCTAAGTCGTAGATAAATAAAAGATATATTATATAAAATAATAAACTTGATGCCTATAACAAGGCTTTCAATTTTCATGTGACAGATAGAAACTGATAGATCAAAATGAATCTTGAATCAGGTTCCAAAAATAAATGATGAATATGCTTCTAATGATACTAAGTGATTAGAAAGACAAAAATAAATGGTAAACAGGGAAAACAGAAGGAGGGAAGTATTAAGTAAAGAAAGTTAGAGAAGAGAAAAACTCACAAAGTAGTTAATTATAAGTAGGATGCCAAAAGATGTCTGAAAAGTGGACAAGAGTTTAATTATGATTGCATAAAATGAGGCTGCTTTAAAGGGCAATTAAAGAAAATAAAGGTCATAAAGGGAATGTGTCATGTGATTTGTTCACAGAGATATATGTGAATTTGAATCTTGTTGGTCAGAGAAAAGAGTAAGTTTCTTTACATCAGGGAAAATTTGCATTATTTGGGAAAATTTTCTGATATCTTGGACTAAGTGGTCTGCAGGAAGCTTGGACTGTAGGTAAGAAGAAATCTATAGAAAACCTGTAAGTCCAATAAAATCATAGCAACTAATGCATAAAATTGTTGTATTATTTTATATATATATCCTTCAACTTTCACTCACAAAATTAATGCTAGAAAACAAGTGTTTTTAAAGGTAGAGGATTATTAGATTGGAATTGATTGAGAAAATTTTAATTGAAACTATAAGATTCACAAATATGCTCAGTTATGGCAGAAACAGAAGTCATGAAGCCTGATGAGTGACAATCTAAAGTGCACTTACCACGAGTGTGCCAAAATAGCACTGCTTCATAAGAAATCAAGGTTTGGCAGTCCATGAGACTTTTAGAAAAGCACCCTTAGAATACTGAGCAAAGGAATAGCTGTGTAAGCACATGAATAACACACATGGAGTTCCATTTCTCTTCAGATTCTGCCTGATGTCAAATAACCTTTTATTGGTCCATGTGACAAATAACTTGATTTCTGTACAGCGACACAAATCCCTATTTCCTTTGCTTATGGTGTTTTGTGTGCTAAAAGATTCAGGGTGAAAGTTAAGTTGAGCACATGAATTGTGTGGCATAATCATGAGATCACTGAGTTCTGTTCACTCATCAAATACTTTAGAAGAAATGTCCTTGGATTGAAGTGTGCTCCTGCAAGATCAAAACAAGTGTTGTTTTTCATCTTATCTTTTAAAATTAAATCCTCATAATTCAAGTGGATTGAGATCAATCTTGTGCTCCTCTATTGCTAAAAGCATAAAGGTAAGTGGAGATAATTCTGATGTCAATTCAAGGGGCTGCCTATCTCTCTTCAGCTTTCAGCTTCAAGCCAGCTGCCATTACTATTCAATAAATACACCCACATGCAGGGAGATGTGAGTTGTGACATCCAGTGCTTCCAAGCTGCAAAGTCAGATGCTGGAATGGAATTCAAGAGCCTCTTAAGGTCCTTAATTTGCTTCCAAAGGAAATGAGGGCTGTCACATCCCTTGGGTTTATAACACAACACGTGTGGGAGCTGTTGAAAACAGCTGGTAGAAAACACTAGAGAAAGAGCTACAGATGAGATTTTCTCCTGTGTTAGGTCTCTCTCTGGAACAGCTGTTCAGAAAGAGAAACTGCTTCCAAGGTTCACACACCTGAACTGGATAGGTGGCTACAGAAAATTGGATCACTTTCTTTTTTAAAACAGACACTGGATGTGCATTTATATTCGCCCCATTCAGAAAATGCTCTAGGTGTGTTCAGCATGTTTCAAAGTACCTCTGCAATACAGAATATATTCATATTATATCCTAGTTTCCTGTTATTGGGGGAACTTTTATTCTAGATTAGAAGGATGAAGCAAATAAGTCTTCAGAGAAAGAAATTAATTTCCAGCACTCCACAGTGTAGCTAACAAAGTATAATAATAGCCAATGAAAAATCTAGCATCAAGAATATAGTAATAATTGCCTAATTGCATATACAACAGCTGTAAATTAAATAAGTAGATAAATGAAGCTGAAATAAACAACTCTATAGGGAACACAATTAATATAACAGATGATAGACACAGAGAAGAGTTGTTCACAGCCCAACCACAGGAAAAACTTCTACAAGGAAAATGTGTTTTATAGCTCTCTCCTAAGGTAGGCAAAAAGGTTTGGGAGTAGCTACATCTCCAGTTCCAGAGGAATGCTTTGAAGTGCTGCTTGTAAAGTTGAAATTATATTGATCAGCTATCTATCAAGGAGTGCTGAGCTCCATTAAATATTGTATATGGCAATAAACTGAGTAGAAAATGAAAGGAAGAACCAGCACGTTAACAGTTGGTGAAATGGGCTGGTTGTCTGCTGATTAGTAATTTAAAATTATTAATCAAAGCAATAACATAAGAAAACAACCAAAAACCAAAGAAAGGCTGTGAGAAGGAAGACAAGTGTTTCATTGGCACAGTATTGTAAAGGACATTGGAGTAAAGGAGCCTGCAGAATCTGGGAAGCCATGGCAAAGAGGCAGAAGTAGGTGGATACTGAGCTCCAAAGACTGCATTCAGCACAAATTTGTTTTTCACATGATCAGAGCTCAGAAGGATAAATGGGAGCTAAGGGCCTTTCATGGGAAAGTATTTTCATAACTGCACTCTGTGAGTGCACAACCAGAGCTTCTGTGACCTCCTTCAATTTGTTTCCATACTTATTTCATAATGCCTGTTTCTTTGGTGACTCAGTTTCTTCTTCATATGTTATAATTGTGCATTACTTTCATTTTCCTTGTTATAGCACAAATATTTCTAAGAAGATAGAGTTTTAAGTGTAAAAGCTCTATGTCATACCTCTTTCAAGGAACTTTACATGTTCCAGCTGGTTTTAACATGAGTAGTGAATATTTTTTCGCAATGTTATCATGTATTATCATCCCACTTCCCTTTTATCCAGTTTATAGCCATTTTGCTTTTAGTAAAGAGGGTCAGAATTTGAGAAATTGTGCAGTGTAAAATTTTATTGCTGAGCACTTCCACTTCAGCAGTTGTTTCTACACAGGGAGATTGTATTAAAGATTGAAACTGCAGCTTCACTGGACTTGGCATATTTAGGAAGAAGCCAATACTTTCTGAATCCAGACTCTTTTTTATGTGTATTGAAAGCAGAAACTCATTTAGAGGCACATGTTGATAACTTTGAGAAATCCTATATGCCTTTTGTTAATATTACCAGTAGCAGTATTGAAAGGAAATTGTGAAGAGGCCTCCATTTGACTGACCTTGAGCAGGCTGTCAGTGTTTCATTCAAAGTGATAAAATAAGTAGGATCAAGAAAGATGTTCATGTTACAACTTGAAAATTATTTTGCCCAGTTCCTGAATCAATCCTGTGTTTTGCTTAAACCTGCACAGTGGAAAATGGGACACAATCCACATGATTAGTAAATTCTTTAGATGGCATCATTAGAATAGCTGTTCATTTTAACTGGATGCTTCAAATAAATTGTTACATCTTTAAATGTATTACTTTTACATGCCGTTATTAACAATGTATGTTAATTTAAGGAAAGGTTCATTCTACCACAAAAAGCTAAGGCAGAGTATTGGAAGTGTCCATGTTCTGTGGAAAAGCCAAGGACATATGCAAAATCAAAACCAGGCATCACTTATCTGTACTTTAACATTACAGCCTGTGAGAATCAAGTGTCCTTTTGAAAACCTTTTAAGGTTTCATTGTTACTCACATGATCAAGTCTATAGATTAAATTACAGAGTGAACAATCTGCCATGAAAGGCCAACTGATTTCAGCACTTCATTGTTTCCTTCAGATAAAAACAGAGAAAAGCTTTGTTCTATCAATTACTAAGGAACTCTGTGAGATCAGGGCAGGTTGGTGTTACTCTGACTCACTAGTTCATACATGACACATAGGTGTGCTGTCCTTTCTTACTGGGCAGATTGTCTCTGAACCTTTGGAAACAACTGAACAGTGGGAACTGGTACCACTCATTATAACAAACTGAATAACTACCTTGAAGATTGGCCTCCTTTAGTAGGTTTGCTTGTATGGCCAGAGATGAACAAGACAGCACCTGTGCTCTGTTCTCTCAGGTGCATTTGAAGCAGTGCTCCTCTCATAATTGATTTTCACATATAAGCTTAACTCTGCTTTTTTCAAGTTCTCTACTGTAAATTTGTTATACAGTATTCAAGAAGGAGGACCAAAGGACCTTGAGGCAAGAGACTCACATAGCACCATTCCAAACACACAAGCTACTGGCCTCATGGAAAACCCTTCTAAGTTCCTGTGGGGCAATATGCTGCACAGGTCACCTTTTACATGTACCTCTAGGAAAATTCCTTCCCCATGACCAGGTAAGAGTCTGGGAAAAAAGTTAAAGAAAATCTGTATAAATGTGTTACCTGACTCATCCCCTGTTTATGCAAAGATGATTTAAAGTGGCTGAAGGGCTTGTTCTAAAAGGTTCTTTCCTAGGGTTAACATTACAATTGTGAATTTACAATGTCACCTATATACAATAATTATTTTACTGTAGTTAAACAGGTTCCACAGACTATATATAATCTTCAAAAAGTTGAACATTCAACTAGACATCCTTCTTCCCTGGTCTGAAATATAATGCATCATCTCTATATTTTTCTCCATGGTATGATATCCTGGCAAACTTTGCAAAGCTCTAAAATAATACAGATAATCAGTATTTTTCCTGTTTAAGATCCCAGTTCTGAGATTGTTCATGTTCTATTTTTGTAAGATTAGCAGGAGAACAGCTTGTTATAATTTATTCAAAGAGGGAGAAAGGTCAACCAAGTATTTTTTACTATATATTTTTTCTGTCTTTCAGAGGGAGAATTATAACCAATAGTAATAATAATTTTGTTCTTTCTCAGCTATAAGTAGTATGTACCAAAATCAGTAAATCATTATCTCTTCAGAAAACAAAAAGAAAAAGCTCAGAACTGATGGATTCAGAGTATCTCTGAAGGCATTCTTTTCAAGAATTTGCACACCCACTGCTTTTATTGGACCTGTCTCCTAAGGAGTTTGATTCTAAAACCCACAGAAGTGATATTTTTCCCTGAACTTTGAATCCCCATGGAATGTGTTAGCCTTTTGCTATGCTGTGTGCTGTTAGATACAGAGGTGATGGGGGACTCAAATTCTTTGTCATGAGCTAAACCTTAGATCTCAACAGCAAAACACACTGGGGGGAAATAAATACATAAAGGTTTAGAATGCTGAAAAACAACTGTAACTCACAAAATCAAATTAAGAGACCATTTCCTTGGCTGTAATCCACATCTCAGAAATATTTGTATGATCACAATTTGAAAAAAATCGATTATTTATTGATATGCAGATAAAAAATTTTAAAAGATATATTGAAGAATGAGAGGCATTCTTTAAAAAGCAAAATAATTAGAAGACTTTTATTTCTCAGCCTTGCAAACCTGTGTTCTAGGATTAAAATATCAGCATCATTAAAAAAGAACCATGTGGCATTTCTGTTAAATTCACTGCATCCCCCTTTTTTTTCTATTGTAACTCTCTGGTTTTTCATAGTTGATAGGTATGAATCATTTATCTCTAAAACAACTTTGAAAATCAGCTTTATTTTTGTAACATTTTGCTTCAGGAAGAAAATGCAGGTAATAATCTTACACACTATCTTTTAAGACTCTCTACATCAAAGTCTTTATTGAAAATTCAAAGTATCCATTTTTTACCTGGAAGGTTTTCTCCACAAATAGAGTGAAGTACAACACTGAGATGTCACATGTTTGCATGGAGATAGAACTGAAAATGCCTAGTGAGTCCTCTCTAGTCACAGATACTGGTTTAGCAAAGCTGTACCTCTGAAGGTGTGCAACTAATAGGAGATAGTCTTGGAACTAAGCTTGCATTTGCTTCACATTTTGTAATATAAAGGTCTAACTCAATGACAACTGTTAAAGGAAAGCTGTGTAGAGAAAGCAAAACATCAGGAATTTCTAGCAAGCAGTGGGTTTCCTACTCAAGTGTTTTTTGGTAGCATATATTTTTCTTTTACAGAAAAGATGGTAATACAAGGCATTTTAGTTAACACACCATGTGATAAACTGAAGAATTTTCCTCAGCAGTTAGGTGCCCAGTTTCCAATAAAATTTGATAGGTTTCTGGTGTCTCATTTCTTTAGAAAATCACAGTTTTCTGACACCATGGATACAGGTTACAACATGGTGTTAGATACATGGAACACACTGGAGAAATTCTATGGTAAATAAAGGACATCCATACAACAGATTGAAATTGCCCTTTGCCCAGAATAACCACTGCAAGTTAGTCTCAGAATTTGTGAAGGAAATCACTGATTACCATCCCAGTCTGTCCCAGACAGACCAAATTAGTCTGGCTGTGTCCCTGTATGCAAGTGTTGCAATGGAGCAGGAGTGGATGAGCAGGGCAAAACATCTGGTGCAGAGGAGCTCACATCTGGATGTGAGTGTGAGGGTTTTGCTGCTCTCATACTGGCTCCTGTGCCCTGGGCCACACCAACAGCTGGTGTGACCCAGAACCACTCACATGTGACACACAGAGCAGCAAGGGAACCTGGCTGGGAGACCCAGTTCAAAAGCACTGTCCTGGTCTGAACTGAAAGAACAATGTAGATACATCCCACTAATCATTCCTGGGATGTGCCCTCTGACAACACCCTTGAAATGCTTTTTGCCTCTGCTATGGTGCTCTGCATACACAAGCAGCAGTGGACCCACTTCAGGTTCTTCATGGAACACAGGACGAAAAAATCAAAGTAAACAGAGCATTCTGAGCGCTGTATCTCAGAAACATTCCTGGTTTCTCTGAAATGCTGCAGTTCCCCAAGTTTCTCTCAGCATACACAGATAAAATTACACTGTATGACTGTATTAGGCTGAGTGTGCTTGCCTTGAGGGAGTTGATTAAAAGGTTCCTCTTTTCTGGAATTACCAATGCCTTGAAATTTGTCTCCACATCCTTGGCTGTGCCAGTAGTATTTAATTTATGCTATGTGCTAGTTGGATCCTGCCAAGGAGTTGAGCAGAAATCTTAATTCTGTGATAGAGTAGCAAGATGCTTGCAGTGCTTTTAAATTGTTGTAGATGAAAGAGGCGATTTACACCTTGAGCATCATCAAAGATAATTTTAGCACATTTTATTTCTTGTCACTAACAGCATAACTATTTCTGTTATTCAAGTGAAAATAAGCAATGAATTAATAAAGTCCTGGAATTTTTAATCTACAAACTGGCTTCCTTTTAACCAATGGAAGTGTCAGATCAGGCCAGCAGAACCCATTCAGAATTTATAAGTTTTCTTATCCTACCAATGTAAATGTAAAATGTTTGATACAAATCTCCTATTTATTTCACTAGTCTCACATTTATTTTAACTGAGGTGGAAAACCTGCATTGTTTAGTTTGTGGCTGTATGACTTCTTGATTCAGAAAAAGTTATTTGGTGGGCACAGTGGGGTTTTTACTTAAGATAAGTGGCAAGGGCCTAAAGGCCTACCAATTTCACATTGGAATAGGAAGTATTTCTGCTTTTAAAATTAAAGTTTTGTTTCCTAAAAATGGAAAAAGTAGTATATCAATCAAATTTTCTGAAAAATTGCATATAATGAATATTATGCAAATTATGAAATGAAATTTTATGGAGAAATTGAGATATAATAACTCTCTCCTGTAGATATTAATGTATCAATATATAATCCTGGAATTCTGACCCACTGATTTTTCAATTATATAAGATTGTTTCAGAAAAATGTTTCCAATGGAGATTTTTTTCTCTTTATTTTTGCATAATCTGAAATTTAAATACTGTTAGTGTGAGGTTTCTACAGATTAACCTAACTTTACTGGATACAGAGTCATCTGAGTGACTTCAGCAAATGATTAATTTTAATTTAGAATCCAAATTTACATTTTATGAATTTCTTTTGCAAACCAAAAGGATTAGGTCCTATGTCAGTGGAAGACAGGGAGTATTTTACCACATCAGCTTACCTGAACTTCTGCTTATTAAGGGCAGAATTTATCCTCTTATGATGTGAGTCTATAACATATATGGGAATAAAAATATTAAATTAGACATATATAGAAACAGAAAGACTGATTTAGAGAAGTGGTTTTGGTAGAAGAAGTTTAATGAAAATGAAAAAATAATTTAACTCCCAGACAAAATGCTGACATGTACTGTGCTGAAATGCTTCAAATGTCAGCCTCCCATATTGAACAATTCTTGAAAAATATGGGAAAATGTATCTGAGAGCATTTAATTTTCTGGTCTTCCCATGAATAGGTAAGAGCTGAAACAGTGAATTAATCTTTTTTTAAAATTAGAGCAGTAGCAATATTACTTCATGAGACAGCTTTTAAAGAAAGAATTAAAATACAGAAGAAGAAAGAGCCTTGGTTAAGAGAAGTAAAATATCATAAATGTGCTAAACTATTGACCAACTACTCTCATTTGTGGTGTTTTTGTTTTCCAGAGACAGATGTTTTAAATCATTTATTACCTGTTTGAAGAGGTTAATGAACAGTATGAAAAGGGGAAACTTTTGTTCTTTCCATTTTTTCCTTCTGTAATGATGTTTACTGTCTGGCACAATGATTATTCAATTTTCAGAGATGTTCACCACCTTCTGCTGCTGATTAAATTCCTGTTTGGTTTCCCTGCCAAATCTGCTGGATTAAATTAACAAGGTCTGTCTGCTTTAGTGAGAATGACCTACACTGACCTTCAGCTTGTACAAAATAATAATATTTTCAGTGATTTATTGATTCAGTGCTCTTTATCTTCTTTTAAAGTAATATGCAATAGAAATGTTTGCCTTTATCTTGACTGAATTTGCAGTCATGCTCTCATTTCATTATGCTATAGACTTTGACCCTTTTTATGTAATATTTTCGTACTCTTTGTTATTATTAACACTCTTTTCTTCAGAAGCTTCACTGGAACTCTAAGGAAAAAACTTCATGTGATCCTTCAATCTGTAATAGGGCCCAGTCTTGAAAATTATCCACATCAAAGGACCAATTAAAAAAGTTTAAGCCCTTTCTCTTTTGCTAAAGTGAATTCAGTTTTTGTTTAATTACTTCCTTAATTCTTTTTAGTTTGTGTCAAACAGGTAGTGAAGAAACTGTAGAGAAATTACATTAGGAGCAGATGTGAAAAGGATCTAAATTATAGTGAGTGTAAGAATCTTTAATCATACTTCTATTGCTGAGTGGAGAAACTACTTTTGAAGTTCAGAGAAATATAAGCACAAACTCTCCTCTCCTTTTTGCAGGATAGATTTCTATTGGGTGGTTTTGCAGTCCTTGCATTGTAGGTGTTGGCTCATAGAATCTGATGGCCATTGCTAAGGCATAAAACCCGTGATCTGCTGTGGAAAATAGTGCTCAAAGGGCACAGATCCCTTCAGGTAACATCTGTGGAATAAAGAATGAGAAAGGCCATTCACAGAATTACAGCTCTGAAGCCAAGAATCAAGGCATTTCAAATAGTTTTGGTAGGTCATGAATTGATCAATGGAAATTTTGCTAAAGGAGCCAAAAGCCATGGATATAGGAAAACTGAGACTCCACAGAAGAACTAAACATTGATTCATATTTTCCTGTTTATTTTCATTTTTCCTTTCTGTTGGGTTAGTCACGGTGAAGATATTTTTATTTTATAGTGTTGGTTGTCACTTCACTTTTGAAAATACAGTTAATAGTGAAGTCTTTGTAGATCCAAATCCCATCACCCTTCAGGTGAATGTTGTTTTTCCCATTAGACAGGTGGGAAAACTTTTTTCAAAAAGATTCCCTTCATGCATAGCTTTGGAATGGATATTTTTTCTTTTGTTGTCAAAAGGATATTTTTAAAAATCTGCTTTGTTGGCACCACTGCAATATTAAACCATTTCTAAGCAATTTCAGTAAATCGGTTCTTTGGTTTATCCCAGCTGCAGAGCTTCAGCAAATCCCTTTTATGTGAAATGTAACGGAAAAATGGTTGCAATACATTTCAAGCAAAAGACAAGATGAGCACTTACAGACATCTTAAGCGACCAATTGATTTGTTGATGACACTGATGAAGGGCAGTGTCCCTTAGGAAAGAGAGATGAGGTAACCACATAATACTCTGATACTGGTGGTTTTGTGTTATGGTTGTCTGTGCACACAGATGAAAACCAGAACGGCCACCTAAACCATCCTTTAGTGCCTGTATTGATTGCTGGCTCTCAAACCAGCCCTGTTATGAATTGGCCATTTAGCACTTCAGAGGAAATAAACATCCCCAGATTTTGAGCTACAACTTCTGTAACGAGGGTCTTTTCAGATAAAAAAAAAAAGACAACAGGTAAGATGAAAGCAAAAATAAGAGCTATATTTTCCAGCCTTAGGTGTCAGGATCAGGAGGTGCACACAGGTCATGGTGCTTGCTGCATGCATGCTGCCTGCTGTGACACACTGGCTGCACTGGAAAAGCCCTCCTGCAAAGCCACTCTGCAACACCCTGGAGGATAATAGCTGTCAGTGCACTCTCCAGGACACATTCCTGTGCATTAGAGCAGTCATAAAAGTCACTACTGTGCTCAAATAAAATTTCACTGAGGTCCAAAGGCTGTAGCTTTGGTCCGAGCTTCAAATTTCATTTAAAATTTGTTGTGTTTGCCTTCATTCTGCAGCCTTCCACACTCTGCTTTTCTTGTTCTCTCTAAGTTTTATGTAAGAGGCTTAGGTTTGCTTTGAAAGCACATAAATTTCACAACCATATTTTACTGACAATAACTTTTTCTTTGAAGAGGGTTGCACTTCCCTGCTGTGCATTTGGCAGCTGTAACAGGCTAGTATTATTTGCTTTACCCAAGAAAATGAAGGATAGAGATTTTCTAAATTGATTCTCTGAGACTTAAATACATATTGAGTTTTCTAGTTAAATGCTCTGTTTTTAAAAGGTATAGTCTATCTCACCTCTATTTCTTTGAGGTTTGGAGAAAAAGCCTGAGTAAGCAGTGCCTTTGAAAATCAGTCCTGCTTGGCTTCTAAATTAATTCTTGTTATCTTGCTAAATAGTTTGATTTTTGGGTGTCTTGCTCTTGTAAACATTTCTGCTAACTTTGGTGGGAGCAGCTAGCTGGCTTGGCACTGTCACCTTAGACTTCATTCTTAATGTGATTTGGCATTCCCTGTATATCTTCTCTGTAAGTATTTCTGTCTTTTGATGTCAATTATCCAATTGCTGTTTCACTATTGTTTTGCAATCTCTACTGACAAGAGACATTAGTTAATTATTTTGGATTATGAACCATGTATCAGTCTGTCCAACTGGCCAAGCAAAGGTCTTATTCCACATGAAATATTCTGAAATTACTGTGAAGGCTCTTTAAAATGTAAAAATATTTTCAAAGTAGTAGTAAATTATATCTATGAAGATATCTGGTTCTTGTGCCATTAGCCAGTCAAAAAACTAATTTACCATAGTTATGTATCTCTGAACTCCTGTATAGACTGTGTGGGAAAACAGGTTCCTTCACGGAGGGTACCATATCTGGGATGAAGTGCTTTTGAGATGGGGTGGATTGGAGCAATGCATCTATGTGTGGACTATGTGTGACTTTGGTCTGGAAGGAATCCTGCTGCATTAGATATATAGAAATAAGTAACAGGGAATGGCTGTTAATAATAGCTATTGTCCTGAGAGTATTCTTCCATATTAATTTTTTGTAACTGTCGGAAAGAAATTCTTTCCTTATTTTAAAACATCATTGCTGCCTCTAAAAGAAATAAAATCATGACATAATGATGAAATAGACATCCTTTCACCTGAGAGAAAATCACACTTTCAGTGGGCAGGGGCTGTTCCACATTATGTTAGTGATGAATTGCAGTTTCCTGTATGAAAAATTCATGGACTTCAACTTTGTGTCTCCCTATCAGCAGGCAGAAGATAGGCTATCTCTGTCAGAAACGTGTGATATAAGTGACAGGATGCCAAATACATGGTCTTGGGAAGAATTTGCTTTCCCCTGCTGTGAATCACAGATGCCTGATCCTCATCTTTTCTACAAACTGCAAGTGACTGTAAGGGCATCCACACTGTGCAAAAGCAGGCATACAAAACAGGTAGCTAAGCAAGGACTCAGTGCATCTTAGGTGTGATTTTTAAATGAATCATAGGTTCTTCTTATCACTGCATGACTCTGGGAGGAGCTGCCTTTTGAGCCACTAGGATTTCTGGCTTGCTCTCACTGCAAGAGAATGGTGATCAAAGTAGAAATCAGTCAAACCATGCTTAACCAGGTCATGGAGAAAAGTCACTAAGGATGAACTTAACTTTTGCAGCTGAAAGTAGGTGGGAAAAGGCTCTTTTATCATCTGTGCTTCACTGTTGAGGTACAGTTGATGTGGAACTGCTGTCTAAAGATGAAACAGCATCTTTAAAAGCACTAACTAATCAGATGTCTTCATCTGAAGTACTTACTGCCCTCAGTTTGGTGACAATGCTGTTACTTCCATGTGCTTGCTATTTTAAACTAGCTTTCCCTTTTCCTCTCTGTAAACTGCTCATTGACCAGATAATAGGTTTGGAGAGCCTGTGGAATCCTGAACTTCGGCTTTGTTTGAAATGTAACTTCATTAATCCAGCTACAAAATAAACAAAACCTTCTAATTTTTTTTAATTTTTTTTTTTTAGCTATATAATAAGCAGCAATAGGATGATAACCACACAGGATAAATAAAATTTTCTGTATTTCATAAAAGGAAGTTAAATGCAAGCCTGTACTTTTCTGATGACTGCTTTTTCTAACAGTGTTACAGCTCCTGGTTTCTTAGCATGTTAACTTTGCTTTGCACTCATCTCAGAGCACTAAATAATAATAAATCCCAGATAAACAGGCCAGCTAAGTAGGCCCATGTATATTTCTCAATGATATGATGACAATGTCAGTCTGATATTAGATCTTTGAGGATGGGAAAGTGTGGTTCCTGAAAAAAATGCAAGTTCAAAATATCTTGAGTATCTGTAGGTTAGAAATATTGTTTAGAACAGCCCTGAAACTGCTGTGAATAACTCCAAACAACTAATTGATGAGGTATGAGACAAAGCACATGATTATGGAGCTACAAGTGGGTCTAGAAATCCTATTTAACTTTTCCTAATCCAAACAATTATATGAAGGCAGCTTGACCACTGAATTAATAATGGTTTATAATTTTTCTTTGTTTCCTAAAGCAAAGTGAAGGCACATTTCAATGGTGCAGTGACTAGTACAGACAGCAAGGTGACTGGCACCCTGGATGAACACAGTTAATGCCAGGCAGCTAAGAAGATGCAGCATATAAAGTTATTATGGTAAAGTTAAGTGCTGCAATTAAAAATGAACTTCAGATTATGACTAACAGCTGCCCCCCCAAAAAAACCTTCCTTTAAATAAGATAGAAATAATGCTGACTTGCATCTCTGAACAGCTTACAGCTTGTTAGCCAAATGTCCTTTTTGTTGAAACCTGACATACATATTTTACACTGTTAACACCTTTCTTCTTAAAGGTACCTAAACCCAATTCTATCTGATCTCTGCTATAATTAATGATTTATCTGGAAGTCAAAGGAAAAATTAGCTTTCTTTTGTTTATACCTTGAACTGATATAAGACTTCATTTTGACAATGTAACATCACAAAGGAAGGCACATATTCTTGAGTTCACACAATAGCAATAAGAAATAACTGCATTTTGATAGTTCTAGGAGGCAATGGGAGCCATACACGAGCCATGTTGAATGTCTACCAGCTGCTCAGTGGTCCTTGAGGCAATGGCAAAACAAACAAAACAAAACTGTTGTATTTTCTAAATGCTTTCTAAAAGTAACATTTCAACAGGATGAATTATAGATATGTAGCAAAGCTGGGTAGATTAGAACATACATGCAAGACAGTGGTACCTTCATAAGCAAGGTAGACCTGAAGATTACTCTAAAGCCCTCCTCCTGTTGCTATCCATCTCACAGTCCATCAGCTGTCCATCCTGATTAGACTGATCTTACTGCTGCTTTTCTATGAGCTTGATGCTTTCTGCAATTTCAGGAATTGTTTTAAATTAGCTTTGCTTTGGTGGTCATAAGTTTAGAGTTCATCCAGCAGTGATCCCTCTATGCTCTGCTTCTGCTTCATAATCCTAAATGACTTTTCTGTCTTTGTCAAGGACTAGCCTAAAAAATAGACTGCATGTTAAACTGGACAGAGGGCCTATTTTGGCTGTCAAAGATGTCAATGTTGATGGCATTAAGTGGGCCATGTTGTAGCAAGATGGCTTACATGTCTCAGTATAGCTGAGAACTAACTTTAAGCTTGACCCTAAATATCAGCATGAACAGATCCTGCATCTCCGTCTAAAGAGGTTTCTTTGTGTTTCTTCCAGCACAACCCAAGTCCTTGGACTTTTTCTGTGGAAGATGTGTGGAGAACCTTCTGTTTGACTTGCACAATTAATATTATTCATGTTGAATTCTGTGAGAAGCAATGGAGGAAAAAGATTGGGCCAATAGGAAGGGCAGAGAATATTTTTAAAGACGAATATTTTTAAAGATCTTCCTACTTACAGCAAAATGTTAGAGGTCCAAATCTTCAGGTAAAGTAATGTCTATTATGCCATTTTGATTTACAGCTACTGAACCTCTCACTCAAGATATTGATTTAATATTTTATTTCCTAACAGGAACAGAGTCTGAATAGCTTCTCCATACTTTTTGCTTGTTCTGTTTGTTCTCCTTCTGCATATAAAAAAAGACTTGATTATTTTAACAAATCCTGCTGCAGTTTTTTTACACTATATGATAAAATCCCTTCAGATTGTTTATGGAAGTCCACTCATTTATTTACCCAAAATTGCTGCGTTCTTTGCTTTTTTTTCCTCATTTATCATGGTGTTAAAATTAAATATTTTATTCATTGGTTGCAGTTGTGCCCGCCATGCATATTACTTCATCATGATGGAATAAGATTGATGTCCTATCTTCTAATTACCTATCTATATAAGCCATCTTTGTCAATACTAGTTCATTTTTCTTTTTCTTTGCCAAGAGTAAAGTGCAGGAAATCAAATAAATGTGTATAATACTGCTTCAAAATTAAGTTTATAAAATGAAATCTGAGAAGAGCTGGAAAAATAGTGGGAGACAGCTGGGCAAGGTCCAGGCCACTCTTAGAAGCTTTCACACTGTAATCAGGTGGGTTTTTTATCAGTGTTCCCTGTAGAATTGGATGCGTAAATATTATCAACATTAAAATACATTCAACTTGAAAAATAGTCTGAAAGTGTGTTGATGCAGTGGGAGACTAACATTGTAAAATTACCTCTCTTTCTATTTTAGTGCAGAAAGCTTTGTTTTATTTTTTTTTTTTTTTGTAGTTATTCAAAGACTGTTTCTTAATAGATCCTACCATACATACATATATAAAATATCACACTTTTATAGTACATGGTCATACTGCATCACATTTTCTCCATCTCAGAGTACTAAAAATATTCTTCTGGATTCTTTTATTAGCTTTTTGGAGCAATGAGTTTTTTCATTCTGTACATTTGTTAGCACAGGGTCTCTTGAATACAGCAAGAATTAGGCTTTCTGCTCCATCATTCTTGTTACAATGCAGTCATGTCATTTTTCAGTGTGTTCAATACAAACCCTGCTCTCATCTGAGAAAATCTCAATGTTAAATCTTCCCAACAGTCCTAGATCTTCACTCCTGTCTGTTCAACAGTATCTGGGGGACAATGTAAGACACAGAGTCTGATTTCCTTTTTAATTTCTATAAGGCCACATATAAATGTGTGTGTAGGTGTAGGGGTGAAAGAAATGCTGGAAGTCACAGACCACTGTGTAACCTCAGGGTTTAAACAGCACAAATCCATTTTGGCTTTTCTGTAACATAAACTTAGTTTGTGACTATCAGGATTCAAAATATGGCTGTGCTGGAGACTATAAATATTGGCAGAGTCATTTGCAAAATATTCAGTTTGAAAAGTTTTTAGGATGATTGCTTGTGTACTTTGAAAGGAACACATGTAAAAATAATTGGCTGAATCAGGTCTTAAGCACCAACATGACTTCTTCTAACAGCTCCTAAAAAGACCTCTAAACTAGAACGCAATTCTTAACAAAACATTAAAGATTTTATAAGAAAAGAAAATGCTACGTTTTGATTTTTTTGTTTTTTTAAGATTTTAAAGTTTCTATAATGCCTGCAAAAAGAAAAAAACCAAAACAGGAAGTAAGTTACAAAGATAACAATAAATAACCACAACTCTGACTTGGTTGTTGTTCTTCTTTATATCATGACCATTTATAACCTGGTGGACTTTCCACCTCAAAGCATGATGAGATAATGATATTTAGCTACTCAGAAAAGCAGAAGAACATATATTTTATAAGAAGTGATTGAATTCTATGAAGGCAGTGGTGGCCATATGTTCTCTCTGCTTGTTACATATTGCCTGTAAAGCATACTTGTCTCCTGCTAAACTGTGAGCAGTCATATTTGGATTTTTTTAAATTAAACTTTTAATTTTTCCCCCAGCATTTGCTTCAGGCAGAGCAGAACTAAATTCTGTCAAACAGAAATATTCCCCAAAATTCTATGACTTTAGGCTCATAAAATTTTATCAACTAACTACAAGTGCCAATCTGTTTTTTTTAAGCTCATTTTCGTAGCATTCCCCATGTTTTGTTTTAAAATGTAAGCATGCTCATTATATCCTGGCTCCTGGTCCTCATTAAAGCATGCTAAACAAATTATATCCCTTGTGCATGTACAAAATCACAAGGAAAAAATTTGGTTGTTACCATTGGGCTGTTCCACCTCTTGAAATTGTACCTTCTATTTAAAAGATCCTAATATCTGACTTCAAACTTGTGCTTGAACATGGGTGCTGTTGGAGAATTATTACATTTTCAGCTCTTGAAAGAGACACAGAACTAGATTTCAGCTATTTTAAGTAGTTCTCTGGACCAAAAAATTTGATTGTCCACAAAATGAAACTTTTATTAACTCTGTGATTTTCACAGTACATGAAATTATTTCTACAATTTTGTTTAACAAAAATCACCTTTCATGATGTTCAACATCTGTCACCTTCATTCATTTTTCTATTTTGAAGTTCCATTTTATCAGATGTTGGAAATGAATAGAAAATAAGCAAATTCCTTTAGTACCACTGAAGTAGTCACAGTCAGCACAATCACCCTCAAATATGATTTCCCAGTTTAAAGAGACACTTTGGGTTAAATTAATTCTCAATTTTTCTGCTAATAAATTAGGCTTACATTAGCAATAAATAAGTTATTTGAATTTACTTTTATTTAATATTTTAATGTTTGGCTCAGCCAAAACATTCTTTTACCTAGTGATAGGGATTACTATAATGAGGTAGATGATATGAAGGGTTAAAAATCTGAAATAGATCCTTATAGAAATATTAAGTGACCTAAAATAAGGTAGAGGTTTTTTATGGTTTTTTTTATGATTGTAAAATTAACTTAAACAAAGAACTCTAAGGTTTATGTCTGAACCTGGCTGGATAAATGCACATTTTCTTGAATATGTGAGCATAGCTGGACTTTTGAATAAGGTGATAATAATAAAAAAAAAGTCAGCAATAAAAATGTAAATACATATTCAAATTAATTTTTTTTTTTAGATTTTATTGCCTGTATTGGTGAAAATATTGCTTTTACATATGTCTTTACATTGAAATATATTTTTGTTAAATAAGTTCTTTAATTTGCTTCCATAGAATTGTCTCAATTATCTTTTAAGTAAGTGAAAACATGCTTTGAATTATTTTTATTGTGTTTTCACTGATTTACCACAAATACAGGAAAAGAGAAAGATAAGCATTATGCTGGTATCCAGGCTATGGCATCTGTTATTCCATATTTTTTATGTCATTGACAAAAGGTAAAGATTCTATATGCTAGTCTGAAGAGAAGCTCTTCAAACGGATAACCTGTCATAGGCCAGTCACTGGTGCTTACAATATTATTATTATCTAGAGACAATGCAAGATGAGTGCAATGGAAACTTCCTAAAGTGCAGAAAATATTAGTGAATTTTTCAACTATAAATACAATGCACGCTGCCCCAGGGTGGTAGGGACTGGACAAACCGGTAAATATAACCAGGAGACACATGAGAACATTCCAATACCAGTAAGCTGGATGACTTTTTTATTTTCTTTTTTTTTCCCCCACTGTTGATGTAATATACTTCACATAGTTCTTCAGAAAGAAAATGGTGTGGCTAAAGAAAGTTCTTCAAAGTCTTCAGGCTGATCTTTTGCTTTGTATTTTAAAGGAGGATATAAAGGAATGTGAACCAACTCAGGGCAGAACCCTCTGGTTTTGTCACAGGTGCCTTCAATTTATAAACCTTTGGAAGACTGATCCACGTCTCCTCAAAGCTGGAGCACAAGATTTGCTGTTTTAGGTCCATCTGTGGTCAATTCTTCATGGTCAGTTCTGCCATTTTCCACTGCTGCTGCAGCCTGTGCAGCCTGGAGTTAGACAAAGTCCATGGGGGAAGGACATGACAAGCAGAAAATTAGGGAAGCAACGAGAAAAAAAACCAAAACAAAAAAAGCAGAGGAGGTCAAGTCTCAGTTCCTTACCAGGGAGTGAGCAGAGAAGTGAAGTGTATCACCAAGTCTTTAATACAGCTCTTAGCAGGAATGTAATTCCTATTTGTGATAATTTCAGGCTTTCACATTTATATTTGTCCTTTTGCACATTTATGGATAATAATGTTTTGCAAAGGCACTAGAATCCTGGTTAAAAGATTTATTTTCTGTCCTCATTTTCATTCCTTTCCTTCTGCCCTATTTTTAAGTTACTAGACAGTGTGGTCAAAAACTCTGGTATCTTTTAGAAAATGATGCATTAATCAGAAAGCTCTTGCAAACTGTTCAAGTGAGTCACAAATACCTGTCATCAGATAAAAAAGGCATATAGTGAGTTATGATCAGATGTAATTTTTCTATTGTTTTTCTGCAATTCTTGTAAGATTTCTTCAAAAATGAAAACTTCTATAAAAGTCTGGATGATATGCAGAGAAAGATGTGTAATTCAAGCAACTCCATTTTTTTATAGGAACGTCAGGTTCTAGTGGAAAAATACAGGAAGGATCTATATTAAGAAATAATTAGACAAAAGAGATCTGAATAATGAAAGCATTTGAGAAAATCTGGTGAGTATTTATAAAGAGAAGAAACAAAGATGCCAGAATATTAATTGAAAATGCTCTATTTTGAGGAAAATATAACAAAAAACCCCACCCAAAATCCCACATCCTAAACACCAAAAACCAGAAAGAAAGGTTCAAGTGGCTGCTATTTGAAATGAATGAGCAATGGAGATTGTCACATGTAAATGAGGAGGTTTCTAAAGGAAACAAGGATGCTTGAATGGTAGGTTACCATTATTATTTCAGGAATTAGATAACCAATGCATTAAATTTTAGTCTTCTGATCATTAATTTCCTAGCATTTTAAAGTAAGTCTCAGACATATTAAAAAACTGAGACTATTTGCCACTGATTATATTGTGAACTCTGAACAACTGATGCTGAAATAAGTCATATTTTTACATCCCATGCTCTCCCATTTGGCTGACTGCTTTCTGGATTCTCCCTCATTGGATATTTCTCTTTCTGCAACAGGAAGCCAGACACACTGTGCATGCAGAGTGTTTCAGTGAATATGCTAAATCATTGTATTGACATGCTGTTAGTTCCACTCACTAGACCTTGCTTTTGGTCATGTAGAATGCTATCAGTTTGAGAAATGCTTGTAAAGTCTCACAAAACACTTAGGGCACCATGCACCCTGGGGACTGTGTGATGGAGTACAGGGAAAACTCAGCCTGCTGGGAACTCAAGAGAGACTCTCCATCCCAATCTTTACTCCTTGTTGTGTACAAAAAACCACAGTGAAAGATACTACAGCCTTACTGTGAGTCTCTGCATCCTAGGAAAGGTACAGAACAATACACACTTGCTGCACAATAAATCAAGCCCCAGCTTTGTTCTGGAAGAAATACTTCTAGAGGTGAGCACCAAATTTGACTTAGAGTCAGTCTCAACCCTGAGGTTACAGCAGCTTCTAGAAGACTATAGCAGGAGCTTCCTCAAGGACATATTTTATAAGTATTAAAAGCAGTGGATTATGGTAAAAAACATAGGCTGGTTGACTTTTTATTCCATGAAATTTCTTCCTTGTTCTTTTAGAGTGTGGTGAAATCTCCACCTTCTGCACATCTGGACATTGTCCTGAATCCCACAGGGGCTTAAAAGGGATTTATATACCTTGCAGCATAGGATGGTCAGTTCTGAGTGACCAGAAAAGCAGAACTGTCTGTCTGTATGTGCCAAATCATACAGGGAGCTCCAACTGAATTCAAGGGTATGTTGCCGCTGAACAAGGAACTATTTTCTCATAAATTTTGGGGTTAAAGATTAGCTGTCTCTATAAGTCCTGTGTGAATTGCATAATTCTCAAGTTTTAGCAGACTTTTGGTTGATCCAAGAAGCAATCATTGCTTGAAGGCAGTAGGACTTCTTTGAAATATTGTTATCACCAGTTATGCAAAGTAAGTGAAAGAAAACTTCTCTAAACAAAAGTATTACATGCCCAAAGAAATCAGGAACTCCATTATGGTGCTTCAGCTACTCTTAAAAGGACAAATGCTTGTTCCAATATCAAACCCCAGTCTCCTATGCTACAATTCAAATTTTTCTGTCTCAAATTTAATACATATTATCTCTTATAGATATTCATACTGATGATTGCATATAAATTTTTTTTTATATACTAAAAAATGTTATTGCTACAGTTCTTTGTTAGACAAAACTGTTGTGATTTTCCTTTATCTGCCCTTATAGATCATGTTCTCTACAGTTTTTTCAACCCACCTGAGCATGATTTCATCTAGAAGTTAGTTCTCTTGTTTGTATACTAGAACATTTAAATCATTGTAGATATTAGGAAAGCCTTATTAAAGTCCAAATATATCACAGCTGTATCTTTTCCCTTATCCAGTTATTCCACCAATCAAAGAAAGAAATTACATTAATTTGACATGATTTCTTCCTTCTAAGTTCATATTTTCTCTTTTTTTATTACCGTCTTACTGTTTTGTGCCTTAGAAAAGAATTTCTAGTAAATTGCCCCAGAATCTTTCAAGGAAGAACAGTTCAAGGACTGGTTTGTATCCTCCCAAGCAGAGATATTTTCCCCTTTTTTGAAGTGTGACATTGTGATTGCCCTCTATTTCTCTTCAGGGAATTCTACTCTTCTTCATCAGCTCTCCAAGGTAAGTGCTATGATTCAGAGATTACAGGGCTTGCTTTGTTAGAGTTACTTAATTGAAAGTCATTGAACTAAGCTAAATTGAAAATCTCTATCTTTTTCAATGTCCTCACCCATATTCAGGAAGATGAGCTATCTCCTTTAAAAATTTAATTTAATTAAGTATTGGATCATAGTTAACATCTATTTGAAAATTGAAAGAATGCATTGAATGCAATGGCCTTCCTTGAGTCATTCATTATTTTATCTCCTTCATACTTTCTTTTACTACTTTAATGTGTCATGTATTTGTAGAATCTTTTATTGTTGCTTGTTATGTTCCCTGTTAATGCAACACAGCCAGAATTTAATGTATCTGAGCAATTCTTTTATATCCTTAAGATATATGCCCTTGTTTTCCTTCTGTGTGCAGGTCCTTTTTCCATTTTCAGATCACTAGACTGCTACTAATAGAGCCAAAATGTCTTGTATTAGAATTCTTATCTTTGAGGCAGTTTCAGTTGTGCCCTTGGCATAATGTTTCCAGTAACCAACAGGTCTCTCACTTTTTAAAAAAATCCAAATTATCCATGCAAAAGACCTGACAATAAATAATTTCTTCTGATGTCTGCTTTCTCAAAGTGCTATCAATGTTTTGTAGCCCCCTTTTTTTTTTTCTGTTTCCAATAGTGTCTCCTTAACCCAAATGATTTTCTGCCTCTTGCAGAATCATTTAAAAATAGCTACTGTCCTAATAATTTTCCTTCCAAAGAAAAGACTGTCTCCAGTAAATGCAGCAAATATTTTGATTCCTACAATGTAATTGTTTCAAAATAAGTAAAGTCATGTCCCCAGTCACCAACAGGCTCCATCCCTTGGGTTGTCTCTAAACAAGCATATCCAACAGCCTCTCATTGTTTTAGAAGAGGAGATATTGCCTTAAAATCTCTTTTTTTCTATCCCAGAAACCGTTGAAACTGTCATTCACTGTATGTGATTTTCCCAAAGTCCAGAAAGTGCTCTTGATAAATAACCCCTCCACCCATGCATCTCAAGTGCTTCCCCTAGGTGCTTTCTTGGATACATACTATATTCCACTAGGAATTTGTGACATAAATTATACAAATTATTTAAGCCTCTGAGTTTTTCCAGTTTGTTCCTCTTGTCCTGACCATGTACCTAGAAAGTATTTCAGATATTCCATTGCTTGTGATGTTATTCTTTTACTTTCCTCATAGTTTCTCATGTCTTCATCTCGCTTTCAATGTGAAGGCTGGTTTCCTCTAAGAAGGAAAAATGGCTAAAGACAGCTCTTCTATTTTACTCCTAAAATTTTGGAAGCCAAGTAGGTGCTATCACTGAAATGCTGTCTTATTTTCACTGTAGATTGCATATCCATTCCCTCTCCTGTCCTTCATGTCACAAACAGACATTTTGCAGGTTATCAGTGACTGCTCCAGGTGACAGTGACATTGCCCTGGGAGTAGTGAGAGAAAAGTAGGAACTGTGCCAGTGAATTAAAATATATTTGCCAGCTTGGAGTCTGATGAAGTACAAAACATCTAACTGTTACCTTTGGTATTCCTCCTCTGGAGTAGAGCAAGAAGAGCTAACCTAACCCTACTACTAGAGCTGAAGTGACCACGCCTGAAAGAAAAAATGACAGCCTATTATAAGCCATGATTTTCTTTCTTACCTAAAATCAAAGGAGAAAAATCAGTTTTCTCCACATGACTGCATTTGAGAAAGATTTGGGGTGGCTTTGAGGTGGACCTTTTTCTGATATGAGGAAAAGGATAACATCAGTAGAAGTATTTGCAATGATCTGGGTGAAGATCACATTTCCATCTTTAAAAGAAGAGATAGTCTGTGTAGGTAAACCAGAGTAGTGTAGTTTTGCTGTTAAAAAGAAGTTTGTTCAGTGATTGTCTAGAGAAATCAAATTGTTAGGTATTTCAGCAGTCTGAGTCACAGTTTCTCTTGGTAAACATGATACTGAAATATAAGAGCCCTTCATTCCAAGGTCAGTGACTCAGATCTACTCCTAGGTGAAAGAGTAAAAAAATCCAAACCCTTACCTGGTGGCTTTTTGATGATACATGTGAAGAAAGCCAATGGATTACAATCAAACAGAGAAGTGTCCACACTGCAAAACTACTTGCAGAGCCCCTGGTGCCTCAGCAAAATGGCCAAGGACAAAAGAGTCATGGAGAATCTATTTACTGCAAATTCCTTCTGGCAGCTGCTGAAGGCAGTGATGATGGATATGTACGTGTTCCATGACTGCACTGAGCTTTTGTGGGGAGTGGGCAGTGAAGGACTTTGACCTGTAACTTCTCCAGCATAAAAGAATCCAGATGAGGAATCCTCACCCAGGATTACTACATTTTTACCACAGGTATCTGAAGCCTTCCCACCTATTCTAAAGTGAAAGGTAAAAGTGTTTGACAGGTTAAAGCAGTTCTGAAATCTGTTCTGGCAGAAGCCTTCTCCTGATGGGCTGTGCCACAAAAACTTGTTTTCTTGTAGTGCTTCCCAATGTGTTAAGAGGAAAAGTGGGATTCAGTGCAGTCTGCTATGTCTGAAGATTCATCCTCTGAACTACATATAGAGCAGCACTCCAGGGGGTTTTAGCTTTGAGGGAGGAATAAAGCTAACAGGATATCCATGGATCACCCACTGAATTCAGTGAGCCTCTCAAATGTACTCCTGTACTTTGCTTCAGGTTGCACTGTGGAGCAGCCTCAGAGCATGATTCCCTTTGTGTGGAACTTAACTGGAAGATGCTCTCCAGGAGTTCACCAGTGATGAGTTGGCAGTCAATCTGTGAGAGCAGAACACAGTTTGTTTGATGCAGAAAAACCCCCATGCAATATGAGCAGGGAGGATGACAGATCCTCACCAGCTATTTCACTTTACAGAGCCACTTCTGTTGGTCTGTATTGCTTACTAATACAGATAACTTAGATGGACTAAAGGATTTTGGCATCTTATAGACATGTTTGTTCTATTTTGCACTTAGGATCAAAAATTGTATGCAGTATATGCTTAAAAATGAGATAGAAAAGTGAAATTTTTTGTTTGTACTTAGTTCTGGGGTTTTGATTACTCTGTCATCTATATCAAAATAAAAGAAAAAATCCTAGTGCATTTTATACTTGCCAATTGTCTACAGTATGTCAGGATAAAATATATCTTTAAGCATAAAGTATAGTTAAAGCATAAAGTCTCATTCTTAAGCTGGTATAGGGAGTTCTTGAAATGACCTTGGAGGCTGAAAATGAAGAACAGACATAGTAAAAAATGTTTTTTGCCTTCTGATGTCAGTGGGCTGGATTTGACCATCAGTGTATCACAGAATGTCACAAGCTTTCACACTGAATACAGTCATTTTTGGTGGCTGTGGAAAGCATTTCTACAAATTTTTAAGACTGAAATGTTACTGGCTTTTTGTCTAATCTTGGCAAACTCAGGTTTTTACATTTCTGCACCAAACATATTTGCAAATATGCTTAATTGTAGCAGACCTGTTAATTATGGAAATAATTCAAGGATAAGATAAAAACCCCAGGACAAGACATAAAGAACTTTAGATTTTTCCTTTTCTGTAATACTGTGACACTCATGTTTTATTTCATGTGAAGAAAATAATGTCAGGAGGATACTAATCATCAGTTTGCTGCAGCTGAAAACAGCACAGCTGGCAGATGAGTATTTTAATGTATTTCTAGATTAAGGAAGGCAGTTTAAAGAAAACATCATGCAAAAATTCAATCTGCTATGGGTTTAAAACAAAGTCCTCATCTGTGGCATGGTGGATGAGTAGCTACCTAACGTTTTATCATATTGCAGTGGATTATTTTCTTAATGAAGCTCGTGTCCCCTTAAGCATTCTTCAGATATTTTGTATTCACTTTGGTCTATAATAATGCAATGATTGAGTGCAAGAGTGGATTTTCCTTTAGTAAGGCTCTATCAGGACACTTTTCTTAACAAATTAAACTCTAACTGAAAGCAATCTATACAGGCAAGGAAAACAAAATACTGTGTATTAATTTCAATGAGCTATTTTATTCTCATCAAATTGGATTCTTTGCAAAATTAGTAAGGATTTTGGAAAGGGAGGAAAATAGATTGGCTTTTGTTTATATTTGTTTTAATAACTCTTTTTCTCTTCCAATCCTTAAATAATAACTTTACATAGTACACTTTAGCTGAAGTAATACAGTTGGAGCTTAAGAGACTGCAAATTGATATTCAACACTTCATCTATGGCCAGAGATTCCTCTACTTTCAAGAAGCCCAGATCGAGGGAGAACTAGATTTTAATTACTCCTGAGAATAAACTAGAATACAGAGGTATTAAAATGTGTAAGAAATGGCATCTAAACTGCAAAACATGAAGAAAAAAAAAAGAGTGTAAAGAAGATGCAGAGAAAATCTATTTTTAGTGCACCTATTGTCTGAGGTTTGGAACAGATGAGATATTTGCTCATGCCTTGTTTCACAGAGGAGTGCTCAGAGCCCAGGCTTGAAGCTGGAAGCAGGAGGAAGGGTCTCAGGCCACTTGTACTACAAATTGTACTGGTTTTCCATGCACCTTTAGGTAAGTATGATTTCTCTAGGAGAGTATTCCACAGGCTAATACATCACAGGAATCTGATTTTCCCTCCTCTGTGCTCTGTGAAGTTTTCAATCCCTTAATTGCAGTCTATCATGACTCATTTTGCTGTACTGACTAATGTCTGTATCTAAAGTCCTTCAAATTAGCTAAATATAACACAGAAAGACATCACCACAGCTCAGGCTAACCTTTTCACATGATTTTTTCCTTGCATGCTCCTCTGGGAGACAGGACACACCAGAGGGCATTCATCTTTCCCTTGACAGTAATAAACTTCTATAAACTTCTATAGCCCAAACACTTGGTCTTTTTTTTTTTTTTTTTTTTTTTTTTTTTTTTTTTTTTTTGTGCTGTCTTGCATTAGCTGATCTAGTTAAACCCTGTTACTTATTTGCCTGGTTTTTTTTTTCCTTTCAGGTAAGAAGATGGCATAGTCTCCCTTAGGGGTTGGCTGCTTTCCCTGCCTTCTCCCACTGCATCCTTATAGAGCCTTTACTTGGACTCCTTTCAAAGGAGCCCAGCTAAATAATTTATGTGGATCTTTCCTCCTGCATCAGTCTCATTCTCATTCTTTTCTTCAGTGAAGACAGTCTGGCATTCTCTCTCCTCAGTCCAAAAGTAATATTATCAATCTCAGTCAGGGACATTATTTGGGGCTAGTCCTACAAACCATATACTGAAAATCTCTTTCTGATAAACTTATCCTAGATTTGATTTTTTTTTTTTTTTAACCAAGTACATCTAGTTTACAAGACTGGATATGGCTTGTAAATCCATCAAGGGTTTGGATGGGTGTTTTTTGGGGATAATATACTTATTAAGGCCGAATGTCTTGTTCAAGCCCAGTGGAAAATTCTCAGGTAAATTAGGACATGCTGATCAGTCACTGACTTTTAATCTCATTTTGTGCCTTCTCCTTTTAAAGCTAATCTTTGAAAGTTGAAGAACCTAATAGTCATTCAAGTATTCCATCAGAATAAGTAAAACCATACATGGTTACTTCAGAGTGCTCTGATAGGTTTTTAACTTAGCCTCTCACCTTTTCTCCACTCCAATCATGACACAAGGTTAGCAGCTAAATGTCCAAGTGTTCTTCACATGTTTAAATTCTATATATAAAAAATATATATGAAGAGAAAGAGATTTGCTCATAAGTCAAATCTGGAGATGGCAGGCAGTTATTTAGAACAGTCAAATTCAGGGTTATAAAACATGTAGAGTGTGCAAGTTACAAAACTTGGTGTGTGAAAGGTCAAGGAATGCTGAATAATATACACTAAAGGGGAATAGGACACCAGCATAGTGGCCTGCAGTAGGGGAGCAGAGACCTGCTGGCACTGATTAATCCAAACACAGTGATCTCTTCATTTTGGGGACAGGTCTGTACTGCCCTTGGCACAGCTGCAGAGCAGCATTTCTAAAATCTTAGTGAGACCCCTTAAACTCAACCTCACTGCACCTAACCACTGTTCTTGTGAGAGGGACCTGCATAACTGGTACACAGAGAGGATCTGCAGGACTTTGAGGGTAGTCTGAAGAGAAAAGGCACTCACAGTTCCTCTGCTGATCAAAGTAAACAAGAAAGTAAGGTGAATAAAAAAGAAAATTTAATATATATTATTGCTCTTACATGAACTACTGCATAGGGCATTGTTAGCCTATTTAAGAAAGAGCAATGTTAAATTAAAGAGCAATCAGAAAAAGTTATAGTGTGATTAGGTGTTTGAAAATCTAATTATGATGCTTAAATGATGGGTAATGTCTATTTTAGGCAGACCTGTGCAGGGTTAAGGAAAGAAAATTAAAAAAAACTAACAGCTAGATGCCAGATAATGAAATTCTTCTCTCCTTATTTCATAAAAAAAGGGAGCAAAGAAATATTTTTCTGAAACGTCAAAAATTTAAAACTTGTGAAGGAAATACTTTTTCAAACTTGGAATTAAGCTATGAGACATATGAAGACCTATGTATCCCATAAGATACATAGGGTTTATTTTTGACCAATTTTTGACCAATGGAAAGGAGGTATGTAGCTGATGTACCAAAGAATTTCTGCTTTTTATTCCTGTTTGCCAGTGGGGACCATGAGAAGCCTCTCAGAGAACTTCTATAATGTCCTTCCTATCTCCAGTATCCTGATTTTCCTCTTGGATTAAATATAGCAGTTTAACATACAGATATGAAAAATAGTCAAGATTATGACAGTAAATGCTAAAATAAAATTCTAGAAGAGAGAATGTTGTGACACAGGTTTTGAGATGCTCTTTAACACCTGGGCTTGGAAAGTCTCTTTTGTGACTGAGGAGTTGGTATTGCCAGTCATCATCTGCAGATAAGGCAATGGTCTGGATGACAGGCCAGCAAAAACATTTTAACAGCATTGCAGCACTAACTGTAAACCCAGTGTGGGTTAAAAATACTCTGAAAACTGTCTGTGAAATTTATTATTCAATTTGGGAGGGAGCAAACTCAGTTTACTTGTATTTCATTCCAGCTGCAGCATCTGTTCCCAAGGAAGTGTGACTGAGTCCTTGACCGTGTCTCTCAGTAAGATTAACAAAACTTTTCCAAGTGATACTGCAGAACTGGAGAGAAGAGGAGCTGGTTATGGGCCTGATTTTTTGGAGGTACTGAACAGACATGTATCACTCTGATTTTAGCTGGAGCTGTGGGTATTTAAGGTTTCTGGTAGATTGGAATATTTCCCAAAAGTTTAATCAATCTTTATGGAATTACATTTTTATTAGTCATGAAATGCATTTTTTTACATCGACTATTTTTCTCCAAAAAGCGATTAAGTGATGCATGAAAGGCAGAGAAGTAACTAAATTAAATTCAAAAGGTTTGAGTAATAATAATTTGAAATATAAAGATCAATTACACTCTAAATGTAATTCAGAGGACTCAGAAATCCCTCACTACAACTTTTACAAACTTTTACTAGTTGTCTTCTCAATCCTCACATAGGAATGGGAATACTCTGCATCTTAATACCCATGTAAAGTTTGGTCAAACTCAAAAGTAGGTAATTTTCTTTATAGTCTTTTGAGAATTCACTGTTTGCTGAAGACTGCTTAAACTGAAGAAAACACAGCCTGATAAACATATCAATAATCTACAAGTGGAAAGATTTGAGGTAAATTTTTCGGTAAAATTCTTGAGGTAAATTTTGGAAAAAGAAGACTTCCAATGATGAAAAAATCTTGATGTCTACAGCAGGCCTGAATTAAAAGGCTGCATACTGTTTTTTTGGTTTTTCTTTTCCCTGCTAGCAGTGAATATAATGATCAGTAGTTTTCAAATTACTGTCTGTAGACACCAAGGAATTTGCTAAGTCTGTCCTGGTTGTCAGCAGACAAAAAAAGTTAATTAACGAGTTAGCCAGGGATGGGACTGGTGGCAGAGGAAGAAGCTCCTGAGAAAGGCAATTATGAAAAGTGCAGTGTGAGATGGAGTTTCTCAAACCAGCTAAGCCTCTGGGAAATTAAATGGTGATGGCATTTCATGAAGTGCCCCTGTTTTGGCCGTTCATTTCACATTTATAGCAGCTGAGAGTCCTAGAGCTCAGGACCCCCAGTGTCCTGCAGAGCCCAGAAGAGCTGGCATTGCCCCTGGGGAGCTCGCTGGGTGTTAAAGCAGCCTGGGGCAGCAGGGATATGAGCTCAGCTCAGCCCCAGGGGCTGCTGTGATACAGGGCTCTGGCCTAAAGCATCACAGAGCAGAATCAGGAGTGCCCAAACCTGCCACAAGTGTAACAAAACAGACAGATAGAAGACAGGCAAGAGAAGACCAGGCACCTATGAAACTAGAAACCTTGAATTTTCAATTTGATGAACAATTATCTCAGCAGATGGACTGCCTAAATACTTTCAGATTTAATTATTTGTGTTTTGAGCACAGGTTTTCAATAGATTAAGCCCAATTGCTAAACAGCAATAGCAAACTGTAAAATCACAGGCGTTTTCCTAATGGTTTTCCTACAGAAAGTTTTGGCAATGTTTACTTCTCTTGCACGTAGTTTGCTTAGATTTACTGACTAGTAAATAAAAAAGGTGCAAGTTCTTATACTATAAAAGGAGAAAATGTGCTATTTCACTGATTCATAGTTTGGTTGTTTTCATTTTTGCTTTAGCAGATCATAAAAGAAATGTAACGTGTGAATGAAGTTACAAGAATAAGCATTTTTGAAGAGTAGATGGAAACTTAGAGGAGATGAGTCTTACTGCTCATGTATCTTTCCTATCAGCAGCAATGCACAAACTTGGAGCCTGCAGGGGCAGAAATATTCTTACTGTTTAGGTAAACAATTTTTAAAATAGCTGTTGGCAGTCTTCTTGCTCAGCAATGATTAGTTGCTAATATACTTAGTTCAACAGCAACCTTCACATTAACAAAAAACTTCTTTGGTGCTAACTACAGTGCTCTGAAAGCCACAGATGTGCAGTGCAGAATTCTGTAGAAATATATATAAGACTGAAATTTAATACAGCTCTGCAAGGTATAGTATCTTATTAAACAGAAGATATTTATTTAACAACCCTCCAAGAAAACTAATAGGTTAATTTTTTTTATTTCTGTACGCATACTACTTGTATTGCCATTGTAATTGTGCAGGAATATAAAGCCTGAAGCTATCTTTTCAATCAATGGAAATTTCTTTACTGACTTAAGAGAGCACAAATGTATATAGGTACAATATACTGCTGTTCCTTAGCAGTACAGAACAGCCTTGCAATTTTATCCAGCCTAGCTGCTTGCAGCCAATTTTGCTGTCAGGTCTGCTACATCTGTTTCTGAAAAATCTGAATTTGTGTTTACTGAAGTTTTCTACAGTTCTCAGTTCATGAGTTAAAAGACAAAGCACTTTTCCTAGCCTTTTGAGGTACAGGAAATACTGGATCCTTTAGCTATACTTGCTTGTTTTATCAGACCCTTCCATCATCTGTTATCTGTTGATCTACTGACTAAGCTGCTGAACTGTTCACCAGTTAAAGTGAATGCTGTGTCTCCCTCTAATTTCTGCTCTTTTGGTAAAATAAAGAAAAGAAACAGCAACTGGAGAACTGAAGTGGGACACAATTTTATGCAGTATAATTTAATAGATTATAAATTTATGTCTTAGTTATCTCACTCCAGTGCCTAAACCTCTGAGGAGACAAGCTCTCTTTGTTAGAAGCTTGACTCTGCACTGTTAGCTGATTAGTAGACTGCTGCCAGATCTTGCAGCAAAAGGGGTTAGGCTGTTTTTAGTTCTCAAAAACAGTCTGAACAAAGCTGATTCCCAGACACAATGCCAGGGAACTATGCTGATTCCCAGACATATGATTTTCTGGTAATTTTGAAGTTAAAAATAGATTTTTTGGGGGATTTTTTTAAAAAGTAAGTTTCTCAAGCTTATTCAGCAAAACCAGTGCAAAGTAGGGCACAGTTCCTCACTTCATAGGTCACCTTAAAGCACAGATTACTCACAATTCCAATTTTAAAAATAAAGATTAAGTACAGCTTTTGGGAAAATGAAGGGTCTGAATGTTTTAATAATAATCTGAATGTTTTAATAATAATATTTTTTTTCAAAGTGCAAGAACATTTCAGCATAGAGCAGATACATGTAACATCATGAATCTCCCATATTATCATAAAGATTTAGTGTTTGTACACTAATGTGCTTTCTTAGAAGTCCAAGAATCCAAAACATGCTTTAAAATTTATCTATATTTTCTTATTCTCTGTTGTAATGGGCTTTATGGGTGGCTACATACATTTGGACATATTTCTTTTAACAGTTAAAAATTTCTTGAAATTAGTTGATTTTTCTTCCTTCAATCTAAACATAAGTTGCTGAGTCATCAGTAATTACAGACACAATGTGAGAACAAAGTGGGAAAAAGATCAAACACAGAAAAATACATCATTAAGAAAGACTGAGAAGCTTAGTAAATGGTATCTGAACTGGATTAATGAAAATATTCAAGCTGGGTAATCATACGGCACTGAGAAGATCTTTGGCTTATTGAGTACTAAGAAATACATGTGGGAGTCCAGTTAAGATTAAATTTGTTTTTACTGGCATTTAATTAAAGACACCAGATGGCCACTGAGTTCTAGTAAGAGAACTGTCATTTTCAAACCAGTTTTGTTTGGTTCCTCCCATTACGGTTCTGGAGAAGGTTTGATATTCTTTTGTTTCATTAAAAACAAGGCCTCATTCTGCAGCCCCTCCTTTCCTTCAAGTCTCTTTAAAAATGAATTGGTACAAATGTTTTTTTCTGAGACCTGAAGACCCGAGGGTCTCACGTTTTTGGGAGCTCCATATTCTCTTTGAAAGATAAGCACTACATTTGTCTTCTTTCTGCGTTTTTCTCTGGCCTCCAAGACTGTAGATATAACTCTTATTACCTCAAAGCTCAAATGTCCAAGATGACTCCCTCTAAATCAAATGATAAAAACATCTGAATGCATGAAAGCAGCTGTAAAGCTAATGAACATTTGGGTTTACTCATTCCAGAGAAAAAGAGGCCTTTAAAAGTAAAACAAAGTGTACTTACTAGATGTATATGGAAACACTTGAACTAACTGCAAATTCTATGGAAATACTTCAATGAGAACATTCTAAATCTTATACTAAATTTTATCTTACTGTAGATATTAATTCCAAATTAATATTTCCACATGAATATATAGATCCAAATATACATCTCCATTTTCTATCACCTTCCAAAATATCCTCCCTAAAGTAATAAGCAAAGTAACAATTGAATGAAATAATGTTTTGTATTAAATTATCCTAAGATGGAAATTACAAAATGCTTTTGTCAGACATTGATGGTTACTTTATCACATAATCATAGAATGGGCTGGATTGGAAGGTTAAAGACCATTTAGTTCCAATGCCCCTGCTGTGGGCAGGCATGCCTTGCACTAGAATCGTGTGGTTTGTTTTATTTTTTTTCCTTATCTTTTCCTTTTTCTTTTCCCCCCCTTTTTGCAAAGTAAATCTAGAGGGGATTTATTTCAAAGTATAGACCTCGATCATCTAGGAAAATGCCTACTAGTAATAACAATGTGTTGGTGTTTTGATTAACATTTGATGTTAATATAAAATCTTATCTGGGTGGCTTATAAAAGCTAAGTGTCCTAAAAAATAAACCAAACATAGTATGCAAATTAGATATAATAATGTTTGCTGAGGTAAAATAAGCAGTTGACAGCAAAGAGCTGGGAAGGAATTTGGAACAAGCACATGGTCAAGTGACCCAGCTGACACCAGAAAGTCACTGTGTATAGACACAAGGTGTTGTAAATGAGAGACAAAAAATTGTAACTTCACAGGCATGATGATGAACTCTGAAGGAGCCATCACCACTTTGGAAAGAGAACTTGGAAGAAAGAAAAAGGAGATTGATGTTACTAACCAAATCTATACTCTAAACTGCAAATCCCATGTGTAATAGAAGTTCATCCGATACCAGAAGGAGAGCCAGAAAAAGTCCTTGAGAAGGCAAGAAAGCTGATTAATGGTATAAAATTGCATTCAAATTAGAAAATGACTGACTAGAGCTGCCCCAGGTGGGGCTGATGACAGAACAGGTAGACCAGAGTTGATAAATTATCTAGGAGGAGTCACAGTTCTTTCTCCTTGTAAAAGACTTATAACTTATTGAACATATTGATTGTTCAGGTGTCAGTTTTAGAACAGACATAAGATGGTAACTTCTCAAAACAGTGCAGGTCAGCTAGGGGGTGGCTTTCTGCACTTAAAAAGTAGATGTCAGAAGTTTTCAGGTCTCTAAAAAGCAAATAACCTAATAAGAAATGTCAGTTTGGGAATATTATTTTATATGAAAAATAATTTCTGCCTTAGGAAATAATTGAGAACCTGCAAAAATACAATAGAGCCACTTATTGCCTAATTACAGAATGTTTATAACCTCTCCTAGGTAGGGTTATTGACTTGTGAAAGAATGGAGGTCAGGCTTGGTTACATGAAGCTTTTCTGGGGATAATGTTTGCTGAACTATTGCACTTTGCAAGGCTAGAGCTAAAAAATATTAAGTTTGAAACATAAACATAAGCGATATTCTAAAACTTATTTTACACTGCTCCTGTTTTACACTCTGATGGTAGACAAGCACTTTGGTTTAGTAGTGGTAAACTTTCTAGCCAATAGAATAATATTAAAAGCTGAAAAACGTTTGCTCAGGCCAATTAATAAAGTTACACATACATCTTGCTTTGAACAATAGCTTAAAACAATGGATAAAGCTTCATTATTAAACTTACATATTTCTACTGTCTTCCTTAACATATTTTCCTGAGGCCTATCTTTACACAGGTCACAGCCCTATTGTTTCTTGTCCTTGCATCTTCAGCATTCTTGTATTTCTCCATCCTGAGATTTGCTTTCACACAGCTGACAGTTTTATACCTTTTCTATTTCCCACAATTCCCTTTCAGTTTAACTTTAAAGAAGTATTTTTAATGACCTTGTCATATATTAACTATTTTGCATTAAACAGTTTTACTGCAGTGTATTTTTACTTATTTAGCAAAGTAGATTTATTAGCTCTTTAAACAAAGCTATACTAACAAACTTTATTAATTATAGTGTTTTTTTCTTGTTTAAGGCATCTTTGTTGCTTGTTTTGAGCCAAGCAGCTGTAATGTTTTGAAAGATTTGGTTGATTTTAAGAATGTAAGGTTCTCTCTTGCAGAACCTGCTAAAGGTGACACCCCTGGTAGTCACGTGGCTAGGGGCGGGGTCATGTGACACCACCGACAGTCACATGGTGTGTGGGTGGGGCCACATGTCCATGTGACACCAGTGACAATCACGTGGTGTGGGGGGCATGTGACACCACTGGCAGTCACGTGGTGTGGGGCCACATGACCACATGACACCACTGGTAGTCACGTGGTGTGGGGACCATGTGACACAACTGGCAGTCACGTGGTATGGGGTGGGGTCACGTGACACCACTGGCAGTAAAAGTGGAGCCCTCAGTTTGAATTTTTGTATTCAACCCAAAGACACGTTTGTCAAAGGAATTATTTTGCTAACCATTCTTGCATTTCGCGAGATATTAAACTGATTTCTCTGCTGGAATGGGAAGGAATGAAATCCTAAATTATTTTAAATTCACGCAGGTCTAGTTTTTGGTATTATTTGCTTTAGCAATAGGAAAACATCTATTTCTACAACAAATTTTAATCCTACCATGTAATTTCTAGTTAAAATCAGGGAGGGTAAGAACAAAAAGCTCACAAGTGCTTTTTACAAGTGTACTGGTCCAGACACTCACCAAAATATACTTTCTGGGTAGGATCAATATAAAGTAAAATTCTTGATAAGAATTATTCAGACTCTAAGATAGATCTTTTCCCTTAGTTAGCATTTTAAGTGCTTTTTCCCTAGGTAAAAAGTACCACTTATCACTCATGAAGAGTCTTGAAGGGTGTTTGGATTTGCTCTGGTGTTCAGTGATGAAACATTTAAAACTTTTTAATGATCTGGGAAAGTGTTTTCTTACATTCTGCTAGTATCATAAATGCGACAAGCACAAACACAGACACAGATCACTGTGTAAATTGATAAAATCTTATGTTGAAACTGGGTATGAATGTTGCAACTTGTGAAAATAATAAATGATATTAGGGAGAGGAGTGTTTGTGGAGAAAAAAAAAGTATGTGAGTATCCTTAAAATTCATATTTTGGCACCATTATTTTTTAACAGAAAGTAAGTTAGACTAACAGTAAAAACTGCCAATCATTGAAATTCAGTAAGCTGAGATGATTGCGAAAAATTCTGATCCTCTTTAGTTGAATGTGATTAGGGTAAAGAACTGCTATGAGTTGAAAATCCACAGGGAGACATTTCTTTAAAGTGGCTCAAAAGTCAAGCAAAGTAAATCCAACAACAGCACACTATTTTATTGTCTAGTAAACTGATCAAAAACTTTAAATATTTCTAACATGCATGTTAATTTTAAAAATGTTACCTATTCAATTAAAAAAGTCCTTATGACATCTTGGAACGGTTAAAAGGTTTTTCTATTGTTGAGAACTAATTCATTGACTAAGGTTAATGTGGTAATTACAGACTTTAAAAAATGGAAGCAATTTCTATTTTAAAAAATATAAACATATATTCAAAATGCGGTCAGTTCAATATTGTCTTTCCATCAAATACCTACACTGCTTTTATGGAATAAAAGTATGACTGGGATGATTCTCTGTTAACTTCTTGTAATTGTCATGATTTTTCACAAACAATAAACACTCAGTTTTTAATCACATCATAGAAGTGCTGTTGAGTGTGTCTCATATGTCATTCTGGTTTTGAACTCTTCCTGCTTATATAATATTCTGTCACCTGTTGCTCTGTCAGTGCTGTCTGTCTGTCCTAAACCATGCTGGTACATGCAGAGTCTGGAAAGCACTGAGCACTTTGGTCTTTCCTGCCTACCTGCCATTAGGTTGTCTCCAGTTCACAATTTCCCTGTGGGGAGCAGTCAGAGAGGTGGATGTACCAAACCTCCTGGAAAACAGGTGCTTGTTCCCTTAAAACACTGCAGTTGACAACCACTGGCTGTGAGTGCTCCCTTCACAGTGCTGCTCTCATTCTGAAGGGCTTGGCCATGCTGACTGATGTCTCCCCTCTTTCCCCCCTCATTTAGCAGAGCCCTGACTCTCTCCTCTAAGTGATGGGTCCAGGTAGAGCAGGACTGACAAATTTCAATCCTACTTTTGGCTGCACCATCCTCCCTGCTCTTGCCTTACCAACGTGTAGTTTTTTCAATACAGCGGCTCAAGATTTTTTCACTTCATGCTCAGCATGCAGCTTTCTCATGTCAGGTTAAAAGGAAAAGCAGAAAAGGCCTGATTTGAAAGGGAGGGAAGGAAATGGAAGTATGGTATACTCCAGTGAGGTCCCTGCACCACTCTGCAGTTACAGAACACTCCAGTATCTGGAACTGCTGTATAGCAGATATCTCTGCAGCCTAAAATGCACACACAAGTTACAGCAGTTTCTAGCCTTGCCATACCAAGGCAACTTTGTGCCTTCTCTCATCTGTATATTCCACTTCAAATGTCACTATATTTCAAGTTTCTGACCTTGTTAAAAAGATTCTGAGAACTTATTTTCTGAACCTCAGACATTGCTGGGTTTGGATGTCTTCTCATAAGCATGCCTGAATGCACTTCTCAAGAACTATGAAGAGATGTGTCAGCTCAGTGGAAAAAATATAGGTTAAAATGTAGATTAGTGTTTATATTTAACACATGCCACCTGATTTTTTTTTTTTTTTTTCAAACGTAGTATGTGTTTCTGGTATCTCATGAATATTTGGGTGCATTCAAAGAGACAAAAAGCCTTGATAATTCACTAAAAAAATTACGAAGCACATTCAAGAGAAATTCTTATAATGATTTTTCTATTATTTTTACAGTTTATACAACTGGACAGTAGCTTGGAACATTTAAATTAAAAAAAAATTACAAGCTTATCACTAACAAGCACCATATAAATCTATGAAGCTTTTTTCACATGGTTTTACATTACACGAAAAATATCTCATTGGTTGAGATTTTTGCAGGATCTTTATATGAAGATATGTTTTAAATGAAGAGAAAATAGTGAAAGATTACTCTATAGCTCAGGCATTCCATCATTTTCTGAAGGTATGCACTGAGAAATCATTTAATGTGTGCATAAATGCTTTAGTGAGAATATGCTACTACTATATAATTTGTCAAATCCTGCATCTTGTGCAGACTGAGAAGCTGCTGTAAATACTATTTCAAATTGTTTTCAGATGAGAATGTTATCTGAGAAAATTCAGTGATAAGAGGCAAGAGAAACTTTGCTGTTTACTTGTCTTTCAGAATTGTAGGATGAGATATATTGATTGCTGCGATTTTTTTTTTTATGGTAACCTGAGAATTTTGATACCAACATTCAGTATTTCCAGGTTGTTTTTTTTTTCAGAGATTACACTTTTAGACTTGTTCTTTTATGTATCTTTTAAAAAGGTTGTACACATAACCTGGAGAGCTGAGCAGCTTTTCATGCTCACTCAGGGTCTAGTTTTTCTGATATGCATAATCTTTCTTTTCCTTTTCTATCCAGGTTTTGCCTCATTAATTTTTTTCAGGGACTGAAATTCAGCTTGCCATTAATTTTGACACTCTGAGAATACCTTAGGACCAGCCTTAGCAGTACAACAGAACAACCTGTTGGCTCTGTGCTGTAACCAAGTTATGTCAAAATCTGAGAAGGAAAAGCTATTCACTCTGATTTCATAATACAGTTGCCAAAGAGGCAGCAAATGAACTTAGCAAGCAGCTGTGTAAGGAAAAAAGAAAGGCTTTTTCAAAGAACTGTTTCCTTAATCCCTTTTAGATAGATGTGGATGAGGAAAATTCAGGCAAGTTAAGAGCCACGGACCAACAGACACAAAACATAATTTTCCAGGTGCTATTAAACAGAAAGAGATGCCTGTTGTGATTCCCTCAGTCACAGAGCACGAAACCTGTGGGGACACTTCAGTGCTGTTGTTGTGTGCCTCATATTCTTGACTTCTGATACTGGACATTATGGGAGATAGGATAATGAAAAAGGTATTTCCAGACTCTACTGCTGCAGAACACTCTTGTTCTTACAGGAAAAGCCATTACTGCCATCTCCAGAGGAAAAAGAAAAACAAGTAAAACTTGGATGAGTTTAGGAATTGATGCAATGATGATAAGTATTCCGAGTATTTTGGTATTTGAAATTTTTTTCTTTCCCATTACAAAAGACAGAAAGAAAGGAGACAGTACTTAATATTGCTTACTTCAGATGTCTGTAGCTCTGAAATTGTTCCAGAATCAGAGAATTATGTTAACAATAATTACAGAATTTGCTCTTTTCAGGACTGGCATGTAGAACACTGGCGTGAGATGAGAAAAAACCAAAACCTCTACCATACTACCCATGAATGGCTATTAATTTGGAAAAATGTGAATGTTGTTGTCATTATTTCTAATTGCATCATTTCTCCTACCTTTGCAAATGGAGTTTAGGGAGGGCTGTTTTGTCCAGATGCTCTGCAGCTGTTAGTGTCCCAGAATTTACTCCCATGACAGAAGTTTATGCCCCCAAAATTTACTAATGTCATTAATATATGACAACTGGCCTGGATGTGTGCCTGACCATGTGAAGATTTGAGTTATTTCATTACAATCAAATATATAACTGGTAGAAATGGCTACAAATTAAAAAAAAAAAAAAACTGAAATACTTTTCAACAGTTTCAGCTTTCTGGTGGAGGTGTGTATTTAGATTTTTTGGATATTTTAACAAGGGAACTGTAGAGAAAATAAGTAATTCAGTTTCTGCTATGTGGTTTACAGTTACATCTGGTCCTGGGGCTTACAAAAATTCTGTGAAACTATGAGAAGAGTAATTCAATATAATATTGTGTGTGAACTTGTGATGTAGGTGGCTTTGATTTGTTATAAACCATTAGAATTTTATTTGATTAGCATGTCTTTGGCCATTTTAGAAACATTTAAATGATTAATTTGGCAGGTAAAAGCAAGGTTTTTGTGCAACCATGACCAATAATCATGAAAACATTTCTAGCTAAGAAGATTGTAGAAATGAGAGGGAGAAAGAAGGTTACTTAAATGGTGTCTTTAGCCCAGATTATTCTCCCAGAGCAGGAAAAGAAAAACCCTTACTGATAGGTTTGATTCCAAGTGACAACAAAGTGTATTTTAAAACATTTTCAACTTAAAAATACAAAGCTCAGAATCTCTTAAAATTATCAGAGCAAGACAACCAATCCCAAATGAACCATGCTTCATTTAAGATAAAGGTATAAATAATTCTCTAGGGGAGATAATATCTGTTTAATATTATGCTGTGATAGTGGCATCACAGTTCACTCAGATTTTCTGTGTTTGTGATGAGCACATTGTGTTTTTCTTCTCATTTTTGGTCTGTAATGGAGCCAATGGCTGTTTCATTCCAGATGCATGACATTCACAGTAGTTCTTTTTCTTATTTATCCATGTGTGAAAAAAATGGTCTATGGATGCTTTTTCCTCAAATGGTTACTCACTATATTCTTACTTTAGTGATTGAACATTGTCCTATTTTTGTGTTCTTGCAACTTCTGTTTCCTACAATAACTCAGTTTTGATGTTGATGGTATGGAGTTTAATTAAGACTTTCTAATACTCATTGTGAGTATATGGGGCTGAACAGGCAGTCTTCCACAATTTTTACTTTTTATTTGTGAAACTTCTATTAACAATGAAGCATCTGTTCTCTGAAAAGGAAACATTTTTCACACACGTTGGCATTGGGAGCTCTTGTGATCAATTAATAGTGCAGGTATAAATGTTCTGTTTGGTTCAGCCTTAATGGAATTTTGCAAACCTGCTGTTTTTCTTCATGTAAATTATTTTATCTACACAAATCTGTTGCTTTACATGGGAAATAATCAGTGTCTCTAAACCAAAGCAAGCCCCTTCTTTTGGCACAAAATGCTAGTCATATATTCCACTTATTCCCTGCTACAGTTATAAATGGTAAACGGCAGCCTTTAAAGAAATTCCCCTGTGGTGCAGCTAGCAGGAGATTGCTCAACTGTATAATAATCAAATCTGACCAGATGGTGATGAGGCTGGGTACTAAATGTTTTTTACCCTCTCCTGCTAGGTTTTCTCATTTAAAAGAGGAGAAATCCCACTTTAAGGCGTACATTATTCTAAGAAAGACACCTTTCTATGAGGAATACAGCATTGCCTATTCTGCCACATAGAACAGCCCTTCACATTATCAGGCAGAGTAAAGAAGGGTCGTGACTTATTTAGAAAGTCAGTGTGTTGCTCAAGGAGAGTACCAGCCTGATGGCTCTGGAAAAGAAACTGGCACTGATTAGGATGCCATCTTTTAAGTTGCTATTTTATAAGGGCAGCGACTAATATTCTGAAAAAGATTTTGCTACTTTGTGTGGCAACTCGGTTTTGACACTAGATTTTTCATCTTTAGAAAAAAAACAAACCCATGCCTTGTGCTTGCAAGGAGTACTACTCTTTGTGATTGAAATAAATTTAGTGGAAAATATTTTCTTTTGTCTAGTGATGACAGGCTGAAGCCTGAAGTCCCATGAACCTATTTTGTCCTAGTTCTGTCCTCCTGGGGGTACTGTGGCTGTGGTGTGGTGTCACCAGGCACCCTCTCTTCTCTCATTCCATCTCTTCCATGGGATGTCCCTTCTTTCCTTCCTTAGATTTTATTCTGTATAATTGATTTATCCATACCTCACATATTTTGTTTTCTCTATGCATAACTAAAATGTGTTTGATCTAAACACAAGTCAAGTAAAAAAAAATCCCCTCAAATTCTCTGAGCTCCTTTTAAAATATATTTTCTATTTCCCAGATGAAACAGGAGGTTAATGATAAATAGAGAAATAACCTGATTTTGAACATTCTTGTTACTTAAGTTGGTTTTATGAGAAAGGTCTGGTACCTGTTGCTCACAGTCTATCCAGCACAGTATCTAGTAAGAGACACTGGCAGCAGAAGCTAGTTATTGATTCAACATTAGCTTTTCAAAAAGAAAAGCAATTTGCTTTCTGCAGTAGTGAGATCTGAGGAAACAACAGAGCAAACAGTTCAAAAAAGTGAAAGCACCTGTAAAGTGCAAAGCTTCACCTAAGATTATGTATACACCTATACAGGAACTCTGTTCTTCCTACAGTAACCCCTAATCATCACCCTAACTTAGAAATGCATTACCTGCATTTTTGAAGACAGTGGAAGAAATTTTTTAGTCATGTAAGAAACTTCCCTTGCTATAATGCTGACAAAGCCACTGGCCCCTTTGTGCTCCTCTGGAGAGCATTGACAGAGGAGAGCACAGCTGAGTTATTGGCTTGGCAGGTGAATCATTAATTTCCAGATCAGCACATTTTGTCTGACAGCTGCTGCCCTTCCCCAGAGAAGAGAAGGCAGCCTGGCTGGCAGCATGTGCTGCCAGAACTCCTGGCATCCCTCTGGAGCTGGGCTGTCCATGGGTGCACGAGCCTGGAGCTGTGCCTTATCTGCATGTGGCTGTGCCCTCCTTCTGCTGGCAGGGCAGGCAGCTGAGCATGCAGCCAGCTCCCAGGTGAAGGACACTGAAGGATGCTCGAGGATGCTGCAGCTCCCCAGCTGCCCTCAGTGCTGTGTGCCATGGGCAGGTCACAGGCTGGGCAGGGCTTAGCTGCAGCTTGGTCTGTGCTATTTGCCTCAGCTATTGCCATCTGAAACCAGGACAGCTTCTTTTTTTTATTATTATTTATTTTTTCTTTCTTCATTTTAATTCCAGAGAATTAACTGACTGCTGCAAGTGGAAGGGGAAGGAAAGCAATGCTGTGCTTGTGCCTTTCCTCCAGGGGTTTGTGCAGTTCTTAAAATTTGCAGTTTGTTGTGACCTAACCCATGCAGTGAGGCTTGAGCAGTGCTCTCCTCTACACACAGCCTCTGTTTTCCTGTCTCCCTGTCTTCTCGTGACTCTGGGTTCTGATATAATTTTTGTGAAAATAGAGAATTTTTTTTCCTGTGTCATGAATTTAATTTATTATTTGCTGTACCTGTAGCAGTCTGGCCTTTGTTAAGAAAAAAAATTTCAGTATCTCAACAGTTTATTCATCACAGATATTTCACTTAAAAATAATTCTTCTTCAGAGTTGTCATTCCTGTGTTTTACTTGAATTCTGAGCTAATCCTACCACAAACACAATTCCCTAGTGTCAAAACTCTACTCTGGCAGTCATTACTTTATCCTTTTTTAAATAACTGAGTACTGGAAGAAAGGCCTATGACTTTTTAGTTTTTTTTTTTTTGTGGTTTTTTTTTTAGGTTTTTTTTTTTTTTTTTTTTTTTTTTTTTTCTTTTTTTCATAGTTTAATGTCTGCTCTCTTCTTCTTTGCCATAATCTCATTTATTCATTTTTGTATTTCATGTGTTGTGAAAATTGCACCAGCTGGTACCTCTTCTGAAATGACATGTACTGATTAAAGGACTTGCTGACCTATCAGCTTCTGAATAATTATATCCTCAGGTGGGGATATTGCACCAGACTAAAATGCTCTTTAAAGTGATATTCAGACAACTTGCTGAATACTTTTATGTCTGTGCACATATTTGGTGTGAAAGACTGGTAACTAAGGCTTAAGTTAAAGCAAAACCAGTTCTTCTGTAGTCCAGGGAAGAACAGAGTAACCAAATGAGAAATGCATTTCCTGACAGGGAGTAGTAACAAAGAAAAGGAAGCTGGGCACAGTCTTGCAACTGTTCCTAATTGAAAGAAGAGGTTATCCTTACCTGTACACTGTGCAGTACACCATCCAACTCTGCAATACAAAAAGAGCAGTCTGAAAAATGAAGAACTGTTTGGAGAGTTTGCATAAGTATGTTTAATTAAACTGTTTAAAGCAAGAAAGGCTACTTAAGGGCTTATTGTCAGCCAAGAAACAAAAAGACATGGTAATGGCATGCAGGTTAGGTGAGGATTAGTTGTCAATGTTTTATATACTTTTGCTAAAAACTAAAATGAGTAAAGCTGAGAAGGTTAACCAGAGCATCCAGTGGGGAGTGATGCCTAATTGGAGTTACCAGCTCAGCTGAGAGGAGCATGGTGAGCCAGGCAGGCAGGACAGCTCTGTTTGCCACTCAAGAGTGCAGAAGCCATTTTTGCATGAAAGGAAAGTGTGGATACTGGTGAAAGCCAGGGAAAAAGCAGCCCTGGATCTTCTCAAGCTGCTCAAAGAAAACATAAGAGAAAGAATTAATAAGAGATTATCCACCTGCAGGGTGTGTGAGAGACGTGATGTTTTGGTGAAAGCATGTTTACCAGGGGTGTCACCTTTATTGCACCAATGAAATCACTTCCATCCTTAATTCCACAATCATGTCTATAAAAGTGTAGTTTGGTTCTTTAATAAAGGGCTTTTTTCTTCTCTTGTTGCTACATCCTTTTTGCCACTCTCCTAGTTTGGTAACAACAGGAAAGCAGTGAACTGCCCTTAGCAATTGCATCTCCAAGACAGGACTGTAAAATTTATAATTTTTGTTTGGCGTAATGCATTTTTCTGTGCAGAGTGGATGAATTTCCTGGCTACCTACTATTCTGGTGTTTTTCCTTTCTCTTTTTAAAGTAATGTGGTTTGTTAAGCCAGCTGATTCATGTTAGATGAGCTTCTTGAGCATCATAATGTTTAGGTGAGTTTTTCCAGTATTATGGATGAGGTTTTTAATCAATGTCTCATTAGCAACCCTTTCAAATTTGAACCCATTCCTTCCATTATGTTCCTGGCAGAGACATTGCAGTTACATTAATCCAGTTTTCCAGGTACATAAGTGATTATTTTGCATCATTTCATGCCAAGGATTTTTTTTTGCAGAGCCACAAGAAATCAAATTCTAAATCAATGAAAAGAAACAAAAGAAAATCCTGTTCCACTGTCCTCAGATAATTGTCAGGACCCTGTCAAAATAGTCCAGAGCCCTGTGCAATGCTACAGGCTTGGGGTTGAGGATCTGGGTGCTGGGGTGGTTTAGCCTGGAGAAAAGGAGGCTCAGAAGGATTTGATTAGTCTCTACAACTGCTCAAGAGATTTTGTAGCCAGTGGAGTTGGTCTCTTCTCCCAGGTAACAGGTGATAGGATGAGAGGACATTGCCTCAAGTTGCACCAGGGGAAGTTTAGTTGGATATAAGGACAAAAGTATTCACTGGAAGGGTTGTTGAGCATTGGAATGGGCTGCTCAGGGAAAGGGTGGAATCACCATTGCTGCAGGTAGATGTGGTGTCTGGGGACATAATTTCATGGTGGACATGGCAGTGGTGGGTGAAAATCTTAAAGGTCTTTTCTGACTGAAAAACTCTAGGATTCTGTGATTTTATGATGCATCTGAAGGTCCTGGGAATCAGCCTCATGTTCCTCAGTGACAAAGAGTAAGGGACTGCTTTGCAGGTGTTTGTAAGCTTGGAAAGGCACCTATGTTCCTAGTCCTACAAATAAACTTCTAGTGCTTTGCAAAACCTTTGAATAAGATTTGTTTAGCTCAGTGAGGAGCTGTGGCAGTATTCAACCACAAGGCCAACAACTGCACCAGAGGGATCTCAAACATGGTTCCAGGTAAAAAACCCACAAATTGCAGCTGTTTTCTGTTAAACTTGTCATTGTGAAGATGAAAAAACCCTGTAATTTTGGGGCTGCAAAAGAGGCTGAAATGCAGTGTCATCCCCAGCTGGTGAACACGGGGAAGAAGGAAGAGGGAAATGCAGTCAAGGTGGGAGAATCTATGTGAGATTATTAAGTCTATTTTTTATATCTGTTTCTCAAAGTGTGTGCCAAGGGGGTCTTGCCTGAAGGAGCTTTCTGGAAAACAGTACTTTTCAAGGGTCAGCGTGCTGCAGGAACTGGGGGGAGGCTGGAAATGTGAACACAAGGCTGACACCCAGCTTTAGGCATTGATATATGAAATGAAGGTCATTCTTTAAGTCCACTTCATGGAGACTGAGATTTAAACACTGATGCTGCTTCAATTTTAAAAGAAAAGTAGAAATGTGGAGTCCTTGTCTGAAGAGAATGAGGTGGGGAATCTTGGCTATCTGTAAGCATTTTCAGATTTCAGTACCTGATGTGACACTAAGCAATCTGTTAGTGGAAAGTCTCCCAATTTTCTAAACTTTTGGCAGGTTTCTATAAAAACCAGCAAGATACCAGAAAGTGTTTGGATTTCAGTTAACTTGCAAAGGCTGATGAAGGTATATTTTCACAATAAATCTATCCCAAGAGCTCTTGTTGTGGCTTTAGTTTTTGTATGGCATTGAGATGCAGCCTGATAAATAGTTTATGGCAGAAATCTTATATGTGCTTCTTGGGAAAGTTTCACCAGACAGCTCTCGAGCAGTCTTATTTTAGCAAAGCACACAAAACCATTAGGACATCATCAAACACTGAGCAATTTCAATTAGCTACTAATTGAGAAACCTTCCTGAAACCAGAGTATAGGCCCAGCTTCATTCTTATGAGATTCTTCATACAGGAAAAAATATTTAGTACAGTTTAGATAGCAGCCAGATTTAAATACCTTTAATTTATTTAACAGCATGATTGGAACCAGCCAGGAATCAGTATTTTCTGAAGAAAGTTTCTTTGAGCAAAAGTATAGCTTTGATCAGTGAAAGCTCATAGAGGAGGTAATTATCAGTTGAGTCTGGTTTTATTCATCTTTGGACACTGGAAAAGACTTTTTTTTTTTGCCTTGTATTATTTGCATTTCTACTGAGGGGGGTGAAGATGGGGAAAAATGATTTTTTTTTCTTTAGTTAATTTTGACTGGAGAAAATCTGAGAATTTAAGGGCTTGTAAGGAAAGGCAACTGGACATAGACATGTAAGTTTCAGGAGACGTCTGCTATAATGCACAAAACCCACTAAAACACTTTTGAAAAGAAGCTGTTCTTAGGCAGACAGTGCATTTTTTGTATTCAGGATTGAGGAAAAAGAGATTTTATTTGCTTATATTAAAAAATTTAATTTCGGATTACCTAAAAAAAAAAAAAAAAAAGTACTTGCTCTGACAGACAGAGGAACTTCTTATAACCTGTAAACCAGCAGCTGACAATGACCACTTGCAAAAGTCCTGGTGTATCTTTTGGGGACACATATAGATGTTTCAGAGAGAATATTTGTATTTTGTGACCGTGATTTGGGGAAGTACCTTTAATAAAGCATAAAGGACACACCTCTGGGGCTTTTACACAGAGATATTTAGTATCATAGTGCTCTGATTGTGTCTGAAAGCCTCAGTGTCTATGTCCTGGTCCATCTATACATCATTACTTCTGTCTGCAGTACCCTATAATAAGAATATATATAGTAATACAATTATGTGTTATAGGAGAAACAAAACCCTAATGACCAGTAGTTTACATTAAGTTTTCCATGCCTGTCCCTGCAAAGAAGTGTAGGAATTTTATCATCCACTATGACTCTTAGGAACATGCAAATAGTGTTCTCTATTGGTTTAGACCAACTTGGATTCAGCATGGGGCTACTCTGAGGGGAAATTTTGAGTGTTCTAATGTTGAAGATGTGATTAAAGTTATTAGTAATCTCTGTGAAGCTACAATTCATGCATTTAAACAAAGCAATCTTTTTACAGCTGTATGAAAAAGCAATATGAATTTGAAAACACATTAATCACTGGAGTTTGTAATGAATAATCCATTTTCTGCACATTATCTGATAATATATGGCAAAATGTGTTTTACTGCATTTGTTTACACATTGCAGTTTTATGAAATGTATCATGTGTGGAACTTAGTTTGAATTCATTCACTTTGCCTTTTTTCTTTTGAGTGCACTTTTCATACCTGGGAGTGTAACCAGCACCTTTCCCTTTACTCCAACTTTCCTATCCTGCAACAGCAGTCTTATTCAAATATTTCAGCCAAATTTTGCAAACAGGTAGAAGCCTGAAAGATAATTAAACTCTCAAATCTTTGTGAAAATGTGTAGCCAGTGAAAGAGGAACTCTGTAGAAGGGGCTCAGTTAAGGGATCTGTTATACTGTGAGTGCTCAGGTCACAGGATTCCAGGAAATTCTGGGTAGAAAGATCTGGAAAGGGGCATATAGAGTGGATGCCAAGAGCAGGGATGCATAGCTGTATCTGCAATCTCTGCTGTATCCAAGCCATGCTGTGAGCTCATGTCACATCCTATCACAAAACTAAGATGTGCCCAGTGTATGCCCTAAGTTTACAGAGTAAAACTTGGAACTTACTTTTTGTCCAGCATAGAATCATGCAGCATCTAAATCCATAGGAAACTGGGCTCCTTCAGTGTCAATACCTGTGGAATACAGGCTTTCCTTCTTTCTCCTTTACTCATTTTAAAAATTGCATTGAAAGAAAAGACTAAAGCATGACCTGGAATGGAAAACATCTTCTAGTCAGACAGAGCCATCTGCAGAATTCTGCTGTGCCACTAATTGAATTGACTGCAAAATTTTCTTATACTGTTTTTCTTTGTTTTTTACCAGTAGTGCTCCAGTAAATCAAAATATTCCTGTTAAAGACGGAGAAAAGTATCACATTTATGCTGCTCTTTTGCTGCAGTAATAAAATAGAGTTGGATCTAGAGGGTCTGAGGATAGGAAGTGTTAAAGAAACATTCTGTCACATTCCCCAGGTCTCTTGCTAGATGATCCTCAGCTGTGAGCCATTCTGGTGTGTAACAGCTGAGCTGTGGGCTGTTCATGCTGTCAGGTAAGTCTCTGAGTAATTTCCATCAAGGGAGTTATTTATAAGATGGACTTGAAAAGTCCAAGCTGATGAAGGTGGACTTTTTCTAAAATATGTAATTAAAATACCAACGAAATCAGATCTTTCCTGTGCTTGCCAAATACTCTATTTTTGTTGTATGCCAAGCATTTTTTGTGTTGACACTTTGCCTACAGAAGAAAGTAATATTTCCTATAACTTCAGGAAGAGATAAATTATAGCCTGCTCTTTGTCACATTAAATAAAAACTAAGAAACTAATAACCTAGTGGGCTTTTCTATTAATACTTGGTTAAATAAAACACCAGCAAAGAAATATTTATCCTTTGAGTATAAAACCCAATTATAAAATTCCAATAGACTGAATGATACAGCTCTATAACAAATAAATCTTTCTCACAAATAAGTTTGTGTTTTCCTCAGAAATGCAAGTATTTAAGTATTCAATTATCTATAAGCATTCTTCCCCTCTTCCCCCCCTACCCACTGGATCAGAAAGAAAACAACTCTGCCAGACTTGGGGACTTCATTACATAGATAAATGGGTAGTATATCAAAGAAGACAAATAGTAGCTTATTTCAGTTTGACAACTGAAATATTTAGATTCAGGTAACCCTAAAAGAAATATGTTTGCATTTTTTCCTTCTGACTGAAACAGAGGAGAAAAAAAAGGAGAAAAAAAATTCTGGTAGATACAAGACCCTATTTTTTTCTATAAAAGAAATTACAGTTTTATATTCTTGTCCAACTGAACTTTTGAGTTCATAGTGATGCTTTTAGGGTGCTATGGTGTTTTGGCTCCTTTTTTTATGAAGCAGTGCAATATATTGCTTTCTTGTGACTGTTCCACAGAGGGAAAAAAAAACCTTATTATTGCTTCAGATAACTGAGTTCTCTTGAGGTGAAGTAGTAGAGGTCAGCAGTTTTGTCTCAAAAATGCTGGTCTCTAGTTCCTCAACAAATATTGGGTGAGTGAGGTTTTTTCAGTATTGAGCCTGTTTGTAGCACAGAGATTTCAATGAGCCTCAGATTATCAACTCATATTTTCTGAAACTTATTCATTCCCATAAACCCTTTTCTATCAGTCCCTACAACAAGTAATGAGACTTGAACTAATTTTCTGACATCTAAAGAGTAATTATTTAAAATAGAATTTTCATGTTCTGTGTTTCTCTTGGGTTGTTTCCCTTTAAATTTAAAAAATCCATGCTTATCTTTTCTTGTTATTGGAAAAATAAAACTGGTATTTCATATAGTTCTTCAGAAATGACAAGGGGTTTTGTAGCCTGGTGCCGTGGTTTTTTTTTTTTTTTTTTTTTTTTTTTTTAACCTTTCTCCAGGGCATTTATCATTAAAAATCAATTTTATATTCCAAGAACTTCGTTAAGATTAATTTCAGTTGCAAGACTGAGCATACAGTACTTCCACAGCCAGATCTCAAGTCTCTAAGAAATGAACCCTAAAATCTAAGGAAGACAATGATCAACCAAACATTTTTATGATAAATTATTTACTTAGCATCTGTAGTAGACATCTGGATAAAAGGCAGTTATCTAGGACACCATTTTACTCTCTTAACCTGTTTTTCCTTTTCATTCAATGCATCTTCCATCTCCTACAATACATGACAGGTTTCCTAGAAACAAAAGACTATTATACAACATGAATTAGTCTTGTTGCCCATGGGGAATCTGTTGGAAAAATAGAATAACAACATTTATTGTTGCTACTGAGGGCAGATAAGAGAGTCTTGACTTGACTCTAGAACTTTTTAATGGCCTGTTTTTATTAGATTTCCTTGGCTATACCTCTTGGAGTCCTTGTGAGGTAAAATTCCTGTAGTCTCTGGAGAAATGCATGACAGAGAAGGAGATGTGCTATTAAGGTGGAATGTGCAGAAGAAGAATCTGATGAAGTTTACTGACCTAGTCTTAGTAGCACTGTGTAAACATTTTTTATTTCTTAGCATGGGGGGGGGCCCAGAATATGAACATTTGGACGAATTTTTGCTCGAGAAGATAAATGCCTGTCCTTGATGTAGAGGGCTTGTGTTACAAATGCTTTAGCCCCAGCAGGGAGGCTCTGATGGTTCTCAGTACAATGGCTAGAAAATGTTACAGCATAAAGTGCTTTGTTCTGTGGAAAAGTTGAGTAATTTTAAACTGAAATAAAAACTACAGAAAGACTGGAGAATGCTGAAATGAATGGTTAGTATTAGTGAAATTATAGGTAACCAAAATATGGGTCTTATCCACTGTCAATCAACTTTAAATGGAGGCAGTATTATCCCTGAAATCTATTGTATGACTGGGAAGAATGTTAAAGCAGTTGAAATAAATAATTTTCAAATAAGACCATGTGCTTATTGAAAATGAATAGATTTCATTTTTCAAAACAGCTATAGCAGTCCAAGATATTTAGAGAGGAAAATCCTTCTAGAGAGCTTCTGATATTTTCCCTGTCTTTTAGAGGGGCAAAATCCAAATGAAACAAGTGGAAGAAAGGTTTGGGCTATCACTATTAAGGATGAAAATGAAACTTCAGTTCTGCAAATATGTGTGCCCATTTGCCTTTGAGCATATGCAGTTCCATTTATTTATCTGAGCAAAGCTGTACTTTTTTTTTCAGAATTGAGTGCTACATCTGCAAAATCCAATTTGTTTTTGTGCAACCAAGTTCCACATGAGTGTTAGTTATGTGAGAGTAATGAAGGTCCAAAGAGTTTTCCCCTCATGTGAATTCCCATTGAAAAATACTGTCTACTCAAGTTACTACTTTTAGGTATCTGTGCAGAGATAAGGAAATAAGGTAGAGAAACACTGGCTCTAAACCCAGAAGGGTTTTCTTATGCTCTTGCCATTACCATGCTCATATTAGTACATACATAAACTAGGAATGACATATACAGAACATATATAAACCTTCTCATTTTCTTAAATTACAGCAGTTATTCAGAAGGGTTTGCTGAACTTTTTGAGGATCAGAGAAAGAAAAACTATCATAAACAAAGTCTGCAGTGAGAATAAAATAATTTCCTTATTTCTTTTCCTTCTCTACTGTCTTTTTTTTCCTGTCTTTTATTTTATTTTATTTTTAATAGAATATGTCTGCCAGGCACTACCTGAGGGATTGTATTTCTGAATTCTTCCTCTCATGTCACTGAATGCCTGTCTTTCAGCAAAGTTTGGCTTTTGAATTTTCTTGTCTGTCTGGTAGAAGTTAACTGCTCATTAAGAATTTCATCTTGAAGGGTAACTTACTGTCTAACTCCATTTAATTACATTTAGAGGTTGGTGTTCAAAATGTCCACTGTACCTCTCAAACAGCCTGGTCTTTGACACAATAAGTAGTGATCATCCAGCTCCTTTCATAGAAACAGATAAAAAATATCAATTACTGGATATTTTCAAAACATTGGTCGGTAAACTGACAATAATAATGGAAGTTTGAATATTTTAAGCATTTGGGTTGCAGGTACTTTTCTACTCTAATTTTCTCCCATGGCCCAAATACTGGAAATTCATCTGAGTGTGGGTGAGGCTTCTGGGGCCAAAAAACCTTTGAGGTGGTTGTGCAGCATTGCTTGGATATTCTCCCTTGGGCAGAAATCACCCAGGTTGCTGGTAACTGGTAACTACCAACTATAGAGAGTATGAAGAAGACAAATGGGAATGGTCATCTGCTTGGTAGACAGATGTTTATGCTACAGACAAGGCAGTCAGTGGCAGAAGTCTGGGTTAATGTTACAAAAGGAATGTTAAATTAGGTTATGTCTCAACAAGAATGCCATTCAGAGCTCTTCAATGCCAACATAAAATGCTTCTTACAGTTATTAAGACACTGGTAACATTCTCCATGCATACCTCAAAAGCAGAGTTATGTCTCTGATGAAATAGTCATCAGTTTGATTTTTTGTGAATGCAGAGCTGCCAGCTGCAGCTCAGGTATTGAACAGGAATAGTCATCAGCCTGATTTCCTGTGAACATGCAACTTCTCTGCAGGCACTAGGATGGTAACTCAACTGATTTCTCCAGTCTCAGAGTCCTCCCACTCATTTCAAAGGTGGAAATAGTTTATGTACATGCTTCCATCTTCCTTTAATGGCTGATGGAGAGGCAGGTCTTTAAAGGGTTTTCTTCCTGATGATTCCAAAGACATTTGGCCTTTCTGGGACCTGCAGCTTGCCATGAGGCTTTATAATTGTTCACCTAGGTACCTATTGTAGCATGCCAGGGCCACTACCTCATAAGGGATTGACAGCTGTGACAGAGGTGGATGGGATATCCATGGAAACCAGCTGGAATACACTGAAGACTCCCAAATGCTCTCTCAAGTGTGTCTGTGTGGATAACTGAACCTCTGAAATCCTCCCACACCTGACAGGACTGGACACACTTTTGGGATCTTTCACACCAGAAGTTTCTTAGCTGACTGTCTAGATATCTAAGCAGTTTCTGGGATGTTTCAGTGTTGGCTGTTGCAGTATGATGTGACACCTTTTATTTATGCAGCTCTGAATATATGTGACAGAATGCAGCAGTACTTTGATTGTTGTCATTTATTTTGACTTTGAGATGCCTAATATCCTCCTGCCCTTTATAATGTACTGAAGGATTTTGCTTTGTTTTTTTTTTTAAATTTTTTTTGCTTGCCTACACTGATTTAAAAATTACATTTCTTAAATGAAGTTAAACACATCTTTATGATATACTTTTAAAATAATTGATAATAGTCCACCTGTAATGGCTGAGATTAGGATGGCCATTTGTTATATGGCATCTAATAATCTTCCTCTGCCTGGTCCAACTCTCTGTTTTTTTATCAAGAAACTGTATTCTCATTTTCTTGACCATTTTTGTTGTTCAGAATACTCTCAAATTTTCTGAATAATTGTTTGGGGTTGGTTTTTCTGCCTAGCAGTTTGAAATAACATGCAGTCAAATACTGGTATAGGTTACAGCTTTTCAGGCTCTTGGGTTAACTTTCCTTATTGTCAGCATCACTTGACTTCCAGAATCTTTCGAGTACTGCATCCACCTTCTCTCCACCAACCCAAATGATGAGTGATGTAGAATAGGTGTTGTTTCAGTCCCTGAATGAGGGCTTATTCTAAGAGTTGATGTTAAGAATATAAGAAAAATAATCAGTGTGGGATGAATATTCCTTATGTGAATGGTAATCTTTTGGTCCTGGCCTTAAAAGTATTCCGAAGTACTACCAACTACAAGTCCCAAAGGAGGAACAACTTAGACCAGCCTACCTGAGGAGCATCTCAAATATGGTCCTGCAAACACTTTTCTGTGATGAACTGTTTTTTCTCAAGGAAAATACTCAAAGAGTGTTTTCATCAAGTAATTCCCTACTGGTCTGGTATTCAGAGCAATGCAACACTCATGCTCAGATAGAAGGAGCATTCAGGGAAGAGAGATGTTCTCATTAGATTTCACTAGCACTGTGTGATATCTACCAGATTTCCATATCTGAGCTGACAGAGATGATTTAGAGTGCAAATAAACTATTAACATAATTAGATTAGACATACCATGGTGCAATTAGAATTGTCTCTGTCAGACCATTCTTCATTAACAAAACTTATTCAGAACATACTGTCTGCTTCCTGCTTCTCCTAGACTAATTAGTTACATGTATGAATGCTTGGATTGCTTAATTATTTTCACTGTTCACCATTAACATCTTGCTGAACTGGGACACAGTGCCACTCAAAGAGGCTGTGGCATTGGCCTGGGTCCAGCAGAGTCCAGACATCCACCAGGCTGAAATGATGGTAAGGGTAGGGAAGACCTTAGAACACAGCAAACATACATGGAAGGAGTTAATAGATTTACTGTGAAAAGAGAAAGATTTCAGCAAATATGCTGCTTGGAGACAGATGTTGCTGCTTGCAAACAGAACTCAGAAAATGGATCCCAGATAAAGATGGAAAATTACTGGGATTTGGGAGAAGGAAAAGATGAGGGACAGAAGAGGAGCCCTTTAATGATTTTTTTTTCTTTTTAATAACAAAATATTGTACTCTTGTAGTTATCTTATGATGTGTTAATTCAAAGATCTTCACAGGCTTTGGCTTTCTAAGCCTTTAAATTAAACTTGATCATGTAGTAGACTTCTTGCTTTGGTTGAAAAAAAAGTATATTTGAAGTCTGTTTGGGGAAAGAACCTCAAACAACCACATCTTTGGAGATGTCAGTTGAAATGTTTGTTAACCTTCCCTTTAGAAGGCAATTTGGGAATGAAAAATACCATTTCAAAACAAAAATAAAAGTTGACATTAAATGAAATGTCAAAACAGGGTGAGTCAACATTTCTAAAATATCTCCTTTTCTCAACAGTCTTCCACTGAAGCTATTTTCCAAATGTGGAATGAAGGAAATTTCCAGCTCCTTCCATCCAGACTGACATCATGCTACATTTATTTTATAACCCAGTATTTGCCAATGCTTTTGGCCAGAACTACTCTTGTTTTTCTGTGAGGAAGGCTTACAGAATCACTTACCCCAATGCTTTGGTACAGTTCTACCTCCAGGAGAAGCTGCTCTCTCTAGCATGCCAAGATAACAGAAACTCAGCACAGGATGAAGCACAGTGCCCTCAGTGGACAACACAGTTCTCTAGTTCAGATGAGCACACTGGAAAGGAATTGTGTTGCAGTATCACCAGAAATGACAATTTTTAGTCTTTAAAAAAACCCAAAAAACCATGTTTTTCTGTTTAGCTGTGGTGAAAATGCTGACATCACCTTTCATCTTAATAACTAAGTATTCAGGTCTGCACAGTTATCCCTTCTAATTTCCCCTCTAGCTTTTGGCCTTTCCAGTGAACAAACCAGTTGGCAGCTCCTTATTGAATCAGAAGGAAAAGAACAGTGTGGCAATGCACTTCTGGTCCCACCTGATCTTTTCTGGATTAAAAAACAACAACCAAAAAGGTGACTAAGTAACCTTGCATTTTCCAATACACACCATTAAAGGAAGAACCATGAATTCCTTCCTAACTCAGTTGTATCATGCTTTTTCTCAAACACTGAACTCTCAATAATCTGGTATGGCAAAAGTTCCTAAATTCTGGCTTAAGTACCAGACAGACAAATCAGGACCTGTTCAGCTATTTCACCAGCCAGAATTTCAGGTTTAAGAATCTTTTCTTGGGCTTAATGTATAGAGTTACTTGGTCCATTCAATAATTCTGATAGCTGAATTGATATAAAGGAAATTATTATGAATTTCAGTGAATTTGAGGATTGAAGAAATTTTCCCATGGTATGCTTAGTAATAGGGAATATTCTGTTCTGTTATATTCTACATTCAATATATCTCTCAATTCTATCTAATAAATGGATAAAATTTATGGGGTTTTCTGTAATATAAAAGGATGGATTCATAGAAAACTTAAATGTGGTGCAAAGGGGCAGACTTAACATTTCATCAAGCAGTTTTATTCAATATATGATTGCTCAAGGTCTTTGGGCATGGATATATTCTTTTAGCATATCATCATAATTACATTTAGTACTAAATCAGAAATGACAGTTTGAGATACTGTTCACATTGCTCTTCTGTTCTTCCGTCAATTCACCGGCTGCAGGAGAAGATGTTCCTACTTTATAAACCTGACATTTCACCTCTGATTAGGAATAGTTGTGCTGCTAGTTTGTTCACACCCCTTCTACAGGCAAGTTGCATGAAGTTCATGGAGTCTTTTCCTTCAAATACTTTAGTGAGTTGATGGTTTCACTGCAAGATTTTGAGCTAAAGTGTTAAGCTAATTTGTAGAGATATCCCCTGTATTTTTTCCACAATCTCTTCATTTCTAATCATTTCATGCTATGGTTTAATTGATGGGGTGGCTAGATGATAGGTTGGACTCAATGATCTCCAAGGTCTTTTCCAACCTAGTTAATTGTGATTCTGTGATTTCATTGGACATGAATATTGGATGTTCCACACTTAAATATGCTGTTATTAGAGCTGCACTATCCAGATGATAAGCAGTGATTTTTAATGCAACTTTAAAAATTAGCTCAGTAAACCAATTTCAGAGTGAGTTTTTTTGCAGCTGAGATTTGTTTGGAGTAGACACCTGAAACAATGAAATATATATTTTATAATATATAGCATGTTTATTAGTTTATATCATTTATAGGTATACCATTAGTTCATTAGAAGTCTGACTAGAAAGCAAAGAAATGAGAGGCAGACTATGCAGAAAGCCTCCTTATTGAAAAGTTTTCTTATCATATTCTTGGTTTAACTATCAATTGTCTGAAATGCACATTTATTTATTTATTTTAATACAGGCATATCCTTAAAGAATAAATTATATATATCTACTTCTCTAATTTTCTTTATCTCACAACTGGGATGAGTTGTAGAACATCATTATAATTTCTACATAAATAGAAATTTTGTGCAGTCCTTGAGCTGATTATGAGTAGCATATCCTGAACTGTGTAGTACAGTATAAAATATAAGCATTCCAGTTTGAAATTGTAGTCTAAATAGAGACAGTGAAAGAGTTTTGAATTTGGTCAAGATTTTACCTGAATAATGTGTTTGTAACGTGCTACTCCTGCTCTGGCCCTGTAGTCAGAATGATGAAACTCTGTGGAAGAATTTGTCTTCTTTGAGGAACTTCATACTTGTATGCTTTTCAGTATTTATAGTGCAGGTGTCTGAACTGTCCCTGAGAAAGGTGTTATCTGCTTCTATTTTTTTAATGATTTCTTTTCAGAAGGAAATAATTTGTCTGGAATGTGTGCAAAGTGTCTTGCAAAAAGCTGTATTCTTTTTTCCCCCTAGAAAATCTCACTTAAAGTACTTAATCTTGTTTGTTCATGGTTAATAAATTCCTCTGTTAAGAAACTAATTGCTCAAAAGAACCCAAAGGAACCTTTGATTCCTAATTTTAAAATTTCAAAAGAAAACTTTTATCCAGAGAATAAGAGCTTTGTGTTAGCATCTTTGTGGTTTTGGTTTTTTTTTTCCCTGTCACTATTAGTCTTGCTCAACTACAATTCTGTCATGAAAGTTAATTGCCCTCTTGCTTTTCTGAAATGGAAATTCAACAGATTTAGGCTTTACAAAGTCACCTTCAAAATTTCATGCTTAGCAGCACTATTTCCAAACACCCTGGTTAATTTTCAGTATTGGATAGGAACACACAGGAATCATATTAGGAAGCCATTCTGGGACATGCAGGATGCATACACTTCTAGAAGCAGTGCAGCCATTATTCTTTGGATGGAGACAGCTATTTGTCTAGGGAAGTTATTGTCCCTGGCTGATTTCCAGCAGAGGATCTCCATATGGAATGCATGCAGTGTGCAGGGTTCTGTGTTTGGAAATGGCAGGAAACCATCCCAACCCCTTTCATTCTTGCTCTGTTTCAGGACTAAGGTTTTACATTAGAGGCAATTCTTTTCTCCTTGTTGGAAATAGCTGACACTTGTTATCTATTCAGTAACAAATTGTTATTTTGCTGTTTTCAACACCTCAGCCAGTTTCACTGAGCATAGATTTCAAATGTGGGAGGCAGAATCCCTCATTTCAAATATTCTGAAATCCAGAAAACAGCACTGTAGCTTCAAATCTTCACTAGTTACAGCATCCCCTTCTTCTTACAGAAATAACCTTCATCAGCACAAACGCAGAGAAGTACGTGGGAAATATTTCCTTTACTTTTTTTTGTGTTAAAGATCCTAAGGCTTGCATTTGACATACTGTTGCCTTTAAAATTGTTAACACTCTGGAACTTTTCAGTGATAGGGAATTGTATCAGTCCAGCTTCAGGCAGTGAAGCTAAGGAAGTCCAGAGTTACATTTTAGATATGCAGAAACAGTGGTAGAGGCACACTAACACTTTCTGATGAACATGCAACTTCTAAATGCTTATGACATTAAGCTGGAAAAAGTATGCATCAGAACAATCATTCTGACCTTAAAAAAACAATGAGGCTATTAATATTGAAGAAACAAAGACAAATATTGAGGAAATTAAAACTATTAATACCAAAGGAATCCTCTTTATTTTTGAAATGGAATTGCAGAATGGTAGATTAGTCTAGCATCAAATTGGGTAAGTGAAGAACATGCTCATGAAGGACAAAAGATGAGTCTTAGCTTAAAATCAAGAATGCTACACCAGTTTGATTGTTTTTGCAAGTCAAACCGATTCTTAGTGCTTACACAAGTAAATCTTACCAATAATAGTTTTATATTTATATCCCTCTAAACAAGCCTCATTAAGAAAACAGCATTGTTTCTTTTCAGGCAAAACATCTCTGCAGAATTCAGCAGTACTTTGCCAAATCATCTTTTGCATAAGTAAGCATAAGGTGTAAAATTAACTTTCCACTAGAATGAGAGACAGAATTACAATGAAGCAAGAATAGAGATTTTATTTTCAAAACCAGTGACAGTTACATCTCATGTTTTGTCCCTAATTTGTTTGCTCTCTAGAGCCTTTTGTAATATCTCTGACAGGCATGCAGCTCTGATAAACCATACAGATGTGGTGAAGCATGGAACTGAGAGCCATGAAAAGACACTTCTGACCTGCTTTGTCAGCACTGTTAAGCACCCACAGATTTACCAGTGGTCCTTGCTCATGTTAGCTATGGTGCAACAGGGAATTGTTTAATTTCCAAACCATGTCTAAGCAGTACATCAACCAGTAGTGTATCAGGATGGACCATGAGTAGAACTTACAGTGTACAAGAGCAGAGTTGGTGATGCTCTCAAACTAAGATAAAATAGAGTTAAATGCTGAGACTCTGAGACAGCAATTTGCTAATTAGTGATATTGCTGGAGTTCTGTTTAATCACTTCAACATTCAGTACCTGCAGTACCAAGGTATAGTTCAGTGAGCACACTCATTACCACTCTGCTTTGATACACAGATCAAAGGATTCTTGCATCTAGAGATGCAAGCTGCCATTGAAGTCCATACCAAACACCTCTTGATCCTGTGCACCTGATTGTATCATGTGTCCCATGTCTTTGAGGAGTGCAATTCAGGACCAAGCTTGCTCAGTGTTTATTGGTATGATGATATGAATAATTGCTGTAGTACTGAAGTCAGCAGCATTAGAACTTCATAGCAGCATCAGAGAGAACACTGTATTATAAAACCAGAGAATATCTATGGTTTTGCACTTTATTCATCCCCACAACAAAATCAAGCCTATGTAGTAATATCACATCCATTATTCCCTTAAAAATTTGAACTGAGTAGTTTTTTCTATGTATTTACCCTATATTTATCCTGTTTGTGTGCAAAGATGACCTAGGCATTTTGAAATGAAAGAAAACTTAAGCATTAAATGCGTCAAAGTTTGTACAGCAGTGTGTTACAGCTTCAGCAGCAGTAACTGAGCTAAGTTCAGTTACAGGTCCTTTAGGAAGTAAAGATGGTATTTTATTAGAGACTTATGCTAGTGTCTGACTCAGGACTATGTTTTAGGAAATAAACAATTATGTTGTCTACTTACTTCCCAGGATTTCTTCATTACTGCAGCCCCCTATGGAAGCCCTCTTGAATGTAAAACAGAGAATATTTTTTTTTTAATAGTTAAACAAACTCATAAAACCTGATGTTTGGAAAAGTATTCTTTGTTCTCAATTATTTAAATGTTCTGCCCTAGAGTCTACACATATGTCTAAGAGAATGAAGTCACAACTCTTCCTAAATTCATGAATTAATCCTGGTCGCCCAAGGACCAGTCAGGGGAAGGTTTATGTCAAGCCCAACTGTTAAATCAACTTCTATCCTTTCTTTTCTGATTCATATCTTGCCTTCTTTAGTGTTTTAAGATTGAGTTTACTCCCATGTATTCTCAGGCTATGGCCAGACCATACTTTGTGCCAGAAATTGTTGCCATCTTGCCCAAAGGTTCCATTTCATGGGTTGTGAAGCTCTGACAGAAAGGTCTCTCATTTATGGTTTATATGGCATTTTAGGAATTGGGGTTTATGTATTTTGCTAAATCTGCTTAACTGTTAAAATTCCCAAATAAATTGAGATGGATGATTATTATCTTTCTTGCCTTTGGAGAAAGCTCCTTTTTCTGTGATTTCAGCTGAAGAAGGGCTCACCTTGTAGGCCCACAAACTCATCACTCTTTTTGGAGAACTGCTGCCTAAATACCACTCCTGACTTCTGTCTTTCAGCAGCTGTAGGGCTGAGCCCCTTTCTCAGCCTGAGGAACTTTCTTTCCATGCTGCATTGACCCCTTTCACTGGGTTTCACCTTTTTTAGTCACAAACTCAGTTCAGTATTTCCTGCCTGGCCACAAAGGAGGCAGCACAGAGTTAGTTGTGTCTCATTCAGCGATGCTTTTGACAAGAAGCAGGCTGCTCAAGGCCAAGCATTTTGGCTCAGATCCAGTGTCCTGGCAGCATCCATAGAGCCTGCAAGCAGGGGGAGGGCAGTGTCTGACACCCCAGGGTGGCACATGAATGTCAGTCTATGAGAGTGCTCTGTAAACTTCAGAGGGATCCCTAAGGCAATGCTGCATTTCCCATGAATATGTCTTCTGGAGTGCAATGCTTTCTTCCTACAGAAGTAACAGAGAGCTCCTTTTTCTTTCAACATTATGGATCTGGGACTATCATGTGTGAATAATTACACAAGGAGCATAACATGGATACCCTTTGTCCTGGCCCAGGGCAGGACCTTTGGGCAGCTTAATAACGTGAAGTTGCCAGCATGAATTTTGCATCACCTGTGAAAATCCTGTTATAGGACTGATTTAAGAAGGGGCTGGTAAATGACTTTGAGGTGTTCAGTGAATTGTGACATATGCTTACCCAGTGACAGCAGAAATAGAAAGCTGATGAGCTGTGCTTAGGCTGAATCTGCTGAGCTCACACAATAACAATAAAGAAATCTCAACCCCGTCAGGAAAGGATGAAGTCAAGGAGTTAAGGCTCCTATTTTATGTTTTATTTTTGCATATAATCCTGTAAAAACCTCTTACCCTAGCAACAAATGTCACTTATTAGAATCAGGTATGCATAAGTATGCCACAATACACAGTGAGCTCTAGCATCTGCTGCAAGAAATCCGAGTGCAGTGTACCTTTGAAGTCACAAATACCAATAATTTATCTGTTGTTCCTTGCTAGGCAAGCTCTTCATTATGAATGTCTTAAAGCATGTCTAATTTTCATTAGGATATCCTGGCTTTTGGATATCCTGATTGGAATTGGTTCTGGAAGAGCAAGAGCTTATGCACCATGTAGGGCATGGTGCTGAGCTGGCCATAGGTCTGCTCAGCAGAGAGGGGCTGTCCTGTCATGCTCTGTGTAATTTGGGATGCAAATGCAGGATTGCACATGGAAGAGCTCTACCTGCAGAAACCTGCCAGAAACGTGCTCCTTCTGGTGAGCAGTATGACCAACCTTTGCTCTCAGTGTGGGTGGAGAGAAGAATTTAGGGGAACATAGCTGTGTGTAACAGGGGAGGAGAGTAACTGGGGAATGCTTTTTGTGATCATCATCTCTGCCTAAATCTGGTGTAGTACAATCAGCACAGGGTAAATGCATTTTCTGTAGTATTGAAAATGTTCAGTTAAAGTATTTCCTAGTGCTTGAAGGAAGAGCAGGTAAAATGTCCTGATGAAGGTGGCACTACCCAGACAGGGTATTTTTTTTCCTCTTTTGCCTTTGGCCTGACAATCTCCTTCTGTCCTCATCCATTATCATCTCTTCCCCTAATTCTCTCACAGTTGCTGTATAACATCAGCTTTCTCACCCTTCCTTCTGCATGCTGTCAAGTGCTTTCAAAGACCTCTTAACCCTTTCCCTCCTGAGCATTATTCTGTGGGAAAGCAGGCTAGTGACAGATAATCACACAGTGCTGCTTCAAATTAAAGGCTTTCCCATTCTCCCTAATAAATATTCAGTGACAAACCAAAGATTAAGGAAGTTGATGCACAAAGATGGAGCTAAGCTGAAGTGTTGGATAAAAATAATTTTACCAATGGAAGGGAAATGTAATGAATTGACAATTTTTAGTTGTATTCAGAAGGGATTGCATGATTTCTACAATGTCAGGATTGAGACTCCTTGGGAATAATTAAATTTCACTCACAGAGTAGTTTTCTATTTAGCATATTTTCTCCATCTGTATTATGACCATTTTACCTCCAGTAATTATGATCTCCACTATTTATAAAACAGATTAATATGCCAAGAGACATACTCATGCCAATCATGCATTTCTTAAAGCAGTATAAAATGGATTATTTACTAAAAGTGCATGCCTTTATGCAATTAATTTCCTGTAAATATTCTGTATAAATAACTTGTAGAGTGGCTGTTCATTGACCTTTAAAAAGCTGAATTTAGTCTTAGACCAACATCCCTCAAGACTGAACTAATTGATATAGAACTAAACCTGAATAAACATCAGAATAAGTAGACATTGAGATGATTTACTGGTATGGTCAAAGCTAGATGAAAATTTTAGTGTGTGGAAAAGCGAGGTAAGATAAAACAGTTTTAACTGATGCTTTAAACGACTGGAGTAAATTAAAACAAAGTGAACTAGTTTTAGGTACTAGTTTCAGTTTAGCTAGGTTCAATTGTGATAGAAAATTATGGTTTTAATAAGCAATCCTAAATGATTCAGTAATTTGTTTATATTCCTGGTGAACATTTGTCTGTTGACTGACACTTTTACTGACTATCTTAGACAAGACCAAGGTTTGAGTGAACTCTAGAGACTGAACTACATCATTATCAGTGATTCCTTCAGTGAAAATTAAGATGAATTTCAGGTTTAGAAGTGAGATAAATTTCAGTTTTCCCATTTAAAAATGAGAATAATTTTTTTCTGAATCACTGTGACTGATCTGGCATTACCCAGCCTTCAGCAGAAAGCATTAGTGTCAATGGCCTGAAATATTTCTTTTGAAGCATCATGGGTTCAGTGAGCCCTCAACAAATCCAGGACAAGGTCTGAGGATCCAGTTTGCTATTACTGTCTTGAAAATTAAGCAGATCCAGAAGCCTTTTATGGCATTAAGGCAAACTCAGATTATTTATTACCTCGTCCTGAAGAGATAATTGCTCCCTTAACTGAACCTTTCAGGAACTGTACTTACCTTGTACTGGCTGTTGCATTTTTCTGAGAAAAATGTTTGGGGAAGTGCCAGTTAGAGTTAAAAGCCTGCCATGAATGTCTCCAAAGTCTATCAGTGCAAACATTTGTGTCCCTGCAGCACTGGCTGGCTTCATTTACTGTTATGGACAGTAAATGCTTCACTTACTGTTATGGACACAATCTGTGCCTCCAGGAGGCATCATGGTGCTGTTCCAGCAGCAGGTGGATTTTTGAGCAGCTCCAAGTTGGGCTCCTGTGGTGGGTTCAGAAGGCCAGAGGCTCGAGGCGTGCTGCCAGAGCTGGCCATGTGTGCAGAACAGATTCTTATTTCTCACTCACTTGGCCTGGGCTCCCTTTGCAGGCAGCTGAGGTCTTAGAGCACGAGTCACCCAAAGTAGCTGGGCCTTGCAGGGCTTCCCAGCACTGCCTACAAACACAGAGTGGGTGACCTGCCAGCACTTGAGATGGGATGCCAGGATTGCCACTCCAGCTCCTGCGGTTTTTGAGCGTGGCTCAGCAGCTGAGAGCCAGGGGGTCCTTCAGCTCACAGGAAAGTTGGGAAGGTTTCTGTTTCATGTGGATGTCAGAATTAAACTGACTTTTGAGAAAAGTGAAGTTTTATGTTGTTGGGAGGAAAAGGTTAAAAGCTGAAGAATAGAGAAGAGGTGGCAGAATTGCTCGAGTGACCTTGCTGCTGGGAATACCAAGGCTTGGAGAGTATCACTGATGGAAACCTACTTGGAAGTGCCTACAAGTATTTATCCTTTGTCTGCTTTGAGAAGCAGAATCTCTGTGTGGAGATAAGGTAGGTGTTTACAGAGACTTGAAGGCCCTCATGGACATGCTTGAGCTCCCTGTCTTGGGAGAGAGCCCAAAGCTCAGAGGTCATAAAAGGCACAGGGAAGGTCACACACACCTGGGGAGCTCCATAGCCCTTGATGAATGTTTGCCAGCAGCACCCTGCAGTGCTGGCATTCCCACTGGAGTGTCTCTGCTGCCCCTGTGCTGCTCTGGGATCCTTCAGTCAGAGAGATAATGAAACAAATTTATTCTTTTCCTTTCAGCCCAGGTTTTGGGCTTGTTCTGGCCACCTGCCTGTGTCAATTCACACATATGTGAACTAGAACTCCAGCTTTTTGGACAGAACTATATCACATCTTTGTAGAGATAATGAGTAATCATAGCATGAGACTGGAGGTTAAGTCTTGTTTGTTTTACATCAACCAGTCCTTGAAACAGCTAGTACTTCAGAAATAAAAATGATGCAATTATTTTAATGAGACTCTGCTCCTTGATCTTTATATCTCTAGCCCTACTGTTCTAATATTTTAATTTCAGTGTGGTTTCATACCCAATGCTGACCTTCTATAAAGGATTTTGGACTGTTTGTTTTTTTTTTTTTTTTTTTTTTTAATAGTACAGCATAGAAAAAAATTAATTTAACAGTGATTAACATTACAGGTGAATTTAGAAATTTAGCATAAGTTTTGTTTATTCAAAGAACACAAGGAGCTGGTCCAGAAACCAGAAATGTCACTAGATTAAATAATTTTTATCATATCTGCAGAGTTCAGAAGTCAATCTGAGCATACTGGACAGTGGTATTGTCAAGAAATCAAAAATATTTTCAATGACATTAGATGCTTACTATTAGTAAGAGTAGTATTTACAGTTATACAAAACAAACTGTAAACCTGTTTAAATCTTGTGCCTGACAGCTAAATATTGTCAGGAATAAATGATAACAGGTGAAGAACAGGTTATGTCACATTTGTGTCTCAGGGGAATAATGCATATTCAGTTCAAGCTTCTAGTACATTTAGAGATAGGACACCAAAGGTGAATTTTGCCCTGTACACATTTGTATTTGCCTTCATTCTGGATATCATGTGCACTCTTACTCCCCTCATCTCAGAAAAGATGTGTTAGAACTGGTGCAGGTTCAGAGAAGGGTGACAAGCACAATGAAATGTGTGGTCTCTCATATAAGGAATAATTGAGCTGGCTGGGGCTTCTCACTATGGAAGAGATGACTTAGGATGTGAAAGACAACTGCAAAATTATGAATGGCATAAAGTGGGAAAAGAAAGATAAATTTGTCCAATAAAAATACAGGAAAAAAACCCTACAAATAATGCCTAAAATGTTTCCTGTTTGCATGTTTTTCATATATCCACATCTTTGTAGAATACCCTTGCATAGTTTTGTAGCTCCTAATTTTCCTACCTTTCTTCACTCTGTCTGTGCTTGAGGACAGCCCTTTAGGGTTGTGAACTTTATCTGGAGAATGTTAAATATTTTCCTTGATTTTACATCTTCCTAGTTATCTCCTTCAGCTGGGTAGATTCTTACTCTGAACCAGAACACTCTTCTATTCTTATTTTGGGTTTAATCAAGGGATAATTGATGTCTTTCTCCATACAAATCTGTGGATTCAAAATAACAAATGGGATATGAATTGATTTTTACTGCAATAAAAAAAGGTTGACAAAAGCAGAATAAAATACTTCTTAGTGATGCTTCTTGTCCCTACTATTTCTCACACAGTGGATGGGGGTTGCAGCCACTGTTAGTGGAATGTTGAAGAATGCCCTAAGTGCAGGTAGCTCAGTGGGGGCTGCAGGTAGAGCTCTGGCTGGTGGGTGAGAGACCATGACCTGGTGCCAACAAAGGACACAGGGACCTGTGGCACCAGCCAGGTGACCAGGGACACAGCAGCAGACAAATCCCAGAAATCTGGAAACCCCAGACTACCCTGTGCTTAAACTGTGAGGGTGAAAAGTCCAAGATCCCTTAGTTGGAGGGAGAGCCTCAGCTCCAGCTGTTCTATTGCTCCACCGTGATAAAATCACTTCAGAGACAGAGGTCTGAGACTGCGCTGTGGGAAACCCAGGGCAGAGCTGGTCAGGAAAACTTGTCTGAGTGTCAGAGTGGGGTGAGCTGGGGGCCAAGCAAGGAACTTGCCAGCTGCAGGAACCCCCTGTTGTGAAGGGACCCCAGACCCAGCAGTTAAAACTCTGGTGACCTCCCAAATGGTCAGACAAGGAGGTTTCCTTATCTTCCTAACCAACTCCTGATTACATTTATTGTAAGTAGTATACAAAAAATATTTTACCTTGTTGGAGTAGAAATATCAAATCCAGAATTATGCCACCACCTCAAAGTGAAATCTGACACTGATTATTTTATATAACTCCATAAACTACTGGAGAGAATAATCTTGGACTCACTGCATGAAATAAGACAACATTGGCTTCAAAATACAGCAGTGTATAGTTATTAAAAGAAGCAGAAGTCAAATACAACGGATTTTTTGCTTTGTAAAAATATCAGGTCTTATATCTGTGGATGACAAACACTTTTTATAAAAGAAAAAAAATGGACCATGCAGAAAAAAAAAAAAAAAAAGAGAGAAAGGAGAAGCTTATTACTAGTGCAGATGATCCAGTTCCAAATATCTTTTAAAAAAACTTACTGAACATGCCAGTGTATATCTTTGAATCCTTAGAAATGATCTGAGTAGACAGCTTAAGTGTGACTAATACCATTAGGGTTTTAACCATTATTAATTCAGCCATTTTAACTTCCCAGTAGCAAGATGCGGCTTTACTTATCAATTTTATTCTTAAAATGTTTCAAGAGGTTGCTGGTGCTAGCATATTTGAGTTTTACATGTGCCTCAGCATTTCTGCAGGTTAATAATGTCCTGAAGGCTACAGGATTTCCTTTTGGTTTCCAAAATTACATATGCATTCTTGCAAATGAGTTCTGCCACAAAGGAATTCATAATGAAAACATCAGAGGGAATTAAAGTGCTTCTTATAATACTTGAGCTTGCTCCATTAATCGGAGGGCAAAATGAATTGAGTCATTATGTTCCCAGACAGTATTAGGGACCAAATGGGAAGCCCTGTCCCAGCTTGATATTTTTTTTTTTCACTGTATGTATTTTTTGCTGGGGGAGTGGGTCAAGTCCAGGGGCAGCAAATCCATAGTGAGTAATTCAAGTAATGTTTTAATTCAAGTTTTAATCTTTATGCACAGAGACAGCAGGTCATGGTTAACTAGCAAGAGAGGCAGAAAGATTAAGAATGTACACAGTGTATTACCTTGAGAGGAGAGGGAAGAAGAATAAGTGTCTTTTACTGTAGAATTATTTGGCTTTCAAGATCTGTCTTCTCATACCTATATGCATGACTTGATTGGAAATTTGTTGATATCTGAAAGTTGTCTTGAAACCAATGGGCAGCATGATCTTTCTAATAACAGTAATTGTCATTGTCAAGCAAATGAACAAAGTAGTACCTTTAATTAAGCCACCTGACCCATCTGGGACAAAACACAATTTCAAATCTGAAGTAGGAACAACAAACTTGGAGTTGTTATTTATTCAAGCAGTTAAAATGTGCAGCTCTGCCACTGCACTGTATACCTTTTATAGGGAGATTTCAGTGCATTTTTATTCATTTGAAATGAAGAAACAGCTAGATGTCCAGCATATATCTGTCTGCAAAAGTAAGTTTTTAATTAGCCTCCTCAAATAACCTATTTGGTTTAAAGCAGAGCGCACTCATGCTTAAAACACCTCTTACATATTTATGATGACTGCAGTGTATTTACACTAGATATTGTAAGAGGACACAATTTTGCTCCTGCTTTACTCCAGGTGGATGAATTCACTTTATCCTTGCCACAAGATGGAAAATGTGTGTAATATTTTAGATGAGAGTGAATATGCACATATACACCACTTGGAAAGCTGTATGTTTTTGTGTATGGTGTTGATGTTCAATGCTATCTATGGTTTGGAGCTCCATGATCTTGCATGTGGCCAAGAGAAAACATAAATGTATCCAAAAGATTTCCTTGCATGTGACTAATGACAGTTCTGAGAAGTGTTGGGATTGGGCTGGTGGAATTCTACGTGCCCTGCATGAAAAAGCTGTGCTGCTGATCTGTGGTTTGCATGTTCTTTCAACAAGGGAACAAGCAGAAGATGGGTGAGGTTGTAGCTTTTTTTCTGCTCTCAAACTTCTAGCTTATTCCTATAGGAAACTGTTTCCCCAAAAATAGCATAGACAGGTCTACAGTTAAAGCTCTCAGGCATATTTCTAATATAAAAACTTTTTTTTTTAATTTTTTTTTTTTGGAGGGGGGTGGGGTTTGGGAATATCCCACCTTTTAGTCAACATGTTCCTTGGAAATGACTTGGTTTTTAAAAACTAGAAACAAGGACAGAAACTTCTGTGGTCTGTAATTACTGAGGCCAGGGCATCCACAGCCACAGAGCAATGTGCCTCCATGTGATCAGGGATGACAGAGCTGGCCTGTCCCACAGCAGGCAAGTCCAGTTCCAGCAGAAATCCATATTTTAGCAGTCTTCTGCCTCTCCTTGTTTCTGTGTGGGCATCCAACAGATGTGAGGAAATTCCATTTTGAAATGAAGGAATGGGTGTTCTCCATGAAAAAAAAAAAATCATACATTTTATTACCTACAAGTATTTTAAAATAAAAATGAAATTTAATTTCAATGAAATTTAATTTCGAATTAGTAATTATATAAAACTTTTGAAGAGCTATAATTTCCTGAAACCTTGAAATTGTTATATCAGATCTGTTTATAGATTCTAGTTCCTGATGTAGTGAATATAAAATCTTAAAATAAGAGATAAGGCAACTCATCAGTCATGGCAATAAATTAAAAAATTGGAATTTAAGGAAAGAAATATAGTTATTCTTTCAAATAATATTCAGGCTGAAAGGCTTCCAATTTTTTAATGTAAACATGAGTTTAGGCAATTTACCTAATTCTGACTTTATGCTAAGATTCTCTTCACATCAGAAATCCCAGCTAAAGGATTAAGTTAACAAAAAAAAATAAACATAATGATAAACAATGACTGGAGAAATAATAACACTTGGTTTTAAGACCCATTCATTCTTTTGGAGGCAATACTTTTTAAAAGTATTTATTTTAAAATGTCTGTATTTAAAGAAAAAAGCTTTGAGAAAGTGAAAACTAACTTTCAGGCAAGTGTTTAAATTTTAAATATATAAACAGAAAAAAGACACTTCCAAAATTTCCCTCAAAATGAAATACCAGTAACTCAGATTTAGACTATTTTTTTCTTAATAACTTATGTAGTTTCTTTTTCTTTTTCTTTTTTGGTATTATAATGTATAAATTTTGTGAAGCAAATGAGGTAAAAGTAAAAATGTTCAAGTGTGAAAGTGTGAAGAATATGCCCTCTCTCGGTGGGCTTTTAAATTTCTTTTTTTATCATAAAATGCAGCATGTAGTCACAGACACAAAGTGATGTTTCTGCTTCAATATTTTGACATAAAAATAATTACAGGGGAAAAAAAATGTATTTTTAAATCCTATTGCAAGAAAAGGCGGAGAAGACACTTTTTCTTTTAGCCAAGAGAAAATTTTAGATATAAGAAAGCGTTGTGTGCAAAATTTCTTTCCTCCTTGTAGAAAGATAGGGGTGTGTTGGGTTTGTAGAGCAGCAAGATTTTGGTAGTGCAAGAAAAACTTAATCTTCCCCTTTAAGATCTCTTTATGCCTTATATAAATTACTTTCAGCATTAACACAATTTATTTTTGAGTGACAAAAAATGCTGATGAAGATGGTGAGTTACCCTGCAACATTTTTTACATAGTCATGTAATAAAAGAAAACAAAAAAATTACAAGAAAAAATCTTGTTATTTTGTTTGAAAATAAAATACGGAAGTCTCGGACTAGTTATGAATGGGATTGCATTTGGATCAGAGACCAGAACCAGAGTGTCTAGATGCTCTAGGATATTTTGGGTTTAGGAATTTTCAAGGGGAATAGGAGAGCTAATCCACATCCTGTTTACTGCATCGCCCTTGTTACTTTTACCCAGATTTTATCCTCTTTTCTTTCTCAATATTCTTTGACGTCTATTTCTTCTTGCTTTTTTCTCATGCTGGTTTTATTTCCATCTGTGTTCTTATGGCTTCCTTCCTTCCTTCCTTCCTTCCTTCCTTCCTTCCTTCCTTCCTTCCTTCCTTCCTTCCTTCCTTCCTTCCTTCTTCCTTCCTTCCTTCCTTCCTTCCTTCCTTCCTTCCTTCCTTCCTTCCTTCCTTCCTTCCTTCCTTCCCTTCCTTCCTTCCTGCCTTCCTTCCTTCCTTCCTTCCTCCTTCCTTCCTTCCTTCCTTCCTTCCTTCCTTCCTTCCTTCCTCTTCCTTCCTTCCTTCCTTTCCTTCCTTCCTTCCTTCCTTCCTTCCTTCCTTCCTTCCTTCCTTCCTTCCTTCCTTCCTTCCTCTTCCTTCCTTCCTTCCTTCCTTCCTTCCTTCCTTCCTTCCTTCCTTCCTTCCTTCCTTCCTTCCTTCCTTCCTTCCCTTCCTTCCTTCCTTCCTTCCTTCCTTCCTCCTTTCCTTCCTTCTTCCTTTCCTTCCTCCTTCCTTCCTTCCTTCCTTCCTTCCTTCCTCCTTCCCCTCCGTCCTTCCTTCCTTCCTTCCTTCCTCCTTCCTTCCTTCCTTCCTTCCTTCCTTCCTTCCTTCCTTCCTTCCTTCCTTCCTTCCTTCCTTCCTTCCTTCCTTCCTTCCTTCCTTCCTTCCTTCCTTCCTTCCTTCCTTCCGCCTTCCTTCCTTCCTTCCTTCCTTCCTTTCCTTCCTTCCTTCCTTCCTTCCTTCCTTCCTTCCTTCCTTCCTTCCTTCCTTCCTTCCTTCCTTCCTTCCGTCCTCTTCCTTCCTTCCTTCCTTCCTTCCTTCTTCCTTCCTTCCTTCCTCCTTCTTCCTTCCTTCCTCCTTCCTTCCTTCCTTCCTTCCCCTTCCTCCTTCCTCCTTCCTTCCTTCCTTCCTTCCTTCCTTCCTTCCTTTCCTTCCTTCCTCCTTCCTTCCTCCTTCCTTTCCTTCCTTCCTTTCCTTCCTTCCTTCCTTCCTTCCTTCCTTCCTTCCTTCCTTCCTTTCCTTCCTCCTTCCTTCCTTCCTTCCTTCCTTCCTTCCTTCCTTCCTTCCTTCCTTCCTTCCTTCCTTCCTCCTTCCTTCCTTCCTCCTTCCTTCCTTCCTTCCTTCCTTCCTTCCTTCCTCCTTCCTTCCTTCCCTTCCTTCCTTCCTTCCTTCCTTCCTTCCTTCCTTCCTTCCTTCCTTCCTTCCTTCCTTCCTTCCTGTCCTTCCTTCCTTCCTTCCTTCCTTCCTTCCCTTCCTTCCTTCCTTCCTTCCTCCTTTCCTTCCTTCCTCCTTCCTTCCTTCCTTCCTTTCCTTCCGTCACTTCCTTCCTTCCTCCTTCCTTCCTTCCTTCCTTCCTTCCTTCTTCCTTCCTTCCTTCCTATCCTTCTTCCTTCCTTCCTTCCTTCCTTCCGTCCTTCCTTCCTTCCTTCCTTCCTTTCCTTCCTTCCTTCCTTCCTTCCTTCCTTCCTTTCCTTCCTTCCTTTCCTTCCGTCCTTCCTTCCTTCCTTCCTTCCTTTCCTTCCTTCCTTCCTTCCTTCCTTCCTTCCTTCCTTCCTTCCTTCCTTCCTTCCTTCCTTCCTTCCTTCCCCCTTTCTCTCTTTCCCTCTCACTTTCTCTCTTTTTTCTCTTTCTTTCTTTTTAAATTTCTCGTTTCTCTCTTTCTTTCCCTCTTTCTCTCCCTTTCTCTCTTTTTTTGTTTCTTTCTTTTTAAATTTTCCTTTCTTCCATTCTGCCTTTCTTCCTTTTTTTCTCTTTCTCTCTTTCTCCTTTATCTTTCTTTCTCATTCATTCATTCTTAATTTTTTTTCTTTCTTACACATCCTTTCCTTCATTCATTTTTTCTTTTTCTTTCTAATTCCTACTCCCATACGTTCATTCGTTTAATTTCTTTCTCGTTCTATTGTTCTTTTTATCATTTGTTCATCTTCTTCCTTTCTCATTCTATCATTTTTTCATTCATTTTGTTTCTTTCATGTTCTTTCATTCTTTCATTCATTCATCTTCCTTCTTTCTCATTCAAACCTTCTTTTTTCATTCGTTCATATTATTTGTTACTTGTTCTATCATTCATTCATTTCCTTTCTCATTCTATCATTGTTTTTATTTGTTCATTTTCTTTCTCATTCTATCACTCTTTTTTCACTCATTCATTTTTTCTTTCTTGTTCTATCGCCCCATTTTTCATTAGTTCCTTTTCCTTCTTTCTTGTCCTATCGTTCTTTTTTCATTCGTTTGTTTTCCTTCTTTCTTGTTCTATCGTTCTTTTTTCATTCCTTCATTTTCCTTCTTTCTCGTTCTATCGTTCTTTTTTCATTCCTTCATTTTCTGTCTTTCTCATTCTATCATTCTTTTTCATTCATTCAGTTTCTTTCTCATTCTATTGTTCTTTTTTCATTTGTTCATTTTCCTCTTTTCTCCTTCTATCATTCTTTTTTCATTCATTCATTTTCTCTTTTTCTCATTCTATCTTTCTCTTTTCAATCATTCATTTTTTCTTTCTCATTCTATCGTTCTTTTTTCATTCCTTCATTTTCCTTCTTTCTCCTTCTATTGTTCTTTTTAATTCATCCATTTTCCTTCTTTCTCTTTTTATCGTTCTTTTTTCATTCCTTCATTTTCTCTCTTTCTCGTTCTATCGTTCTTTTTTCATTCCTTCATTTTCCTTCTTTCTCCTTCTATCGTTCTTTTTTCATTTGTTCATTTTCTCTCTCGTTCTATCATTCTTTTTTCATTCGTTCATTTTCCTTCTTTCTCATTCTATCGTTCTTTTTTCATTCATTCATTCATTTTCTCTTTCTTGTTCTATTGTTCTTTTTTCATTCATTCATTTTATGCCTTTCTTGTTCTATCATTCTTTTCATGTGTTCATTTTTTTCTTTCTCGTTCTATTGTTCTCTTTTTCATTTGTTAATTTTTTCTTTCTCGTTCTATAGTTCTTTCTTTCATTTTTAAAATTTTATTATTTTTTTCTATTGTTCTTTTTTTCTTTTGTTGTTTATTTTTTTCTTTCTTTTTTATTCTTTTTTTCCTCCATCTTTTTCTCCCTCTCTCCAGACTTCTCCAGGGTTTTTTTAATAGCCTGCAACATTCCTTAGCCCTTCATTGATGATGTCTGGGAGGCAATGAAGTGAACTGATCTTCTAGTGATCAACTGGGATTATTATTTTCATCTGTTGGTAGAATCAGAGAAGCAAGTGCTCATCCCTGGATTCCAAAGGACTCCTTGCTTTGCTCCCCAGAGGGTGAAATGCTTATGAATGCCGTATGAAATGCTGGAAGGTTTCCATAGCTCTGATGCCATGGGTTCCAAAGTGCTTTGATCTGTCTTTGACCTGTGTCAGATGAACTTTACAGGAATTGCAGTCAGGCTGGATGAGAACATGCCACGTGCACTTTCACACTTTGCTTTCTGTTGCTGATGACTCTTGTTCCTTCCCCTCCCCAACCCTTTGCCTCCAGCCATTTCCTGTATTCCATTTCCTTTGCTCTTTATAACTGAAAATGCATCATTAAATATGTTTCTGTTTTTCATATGCAATCACACACAAAAACTTCAGACTGGGATTCTGATTTTTGCTTGGTATCTCTTTATGTCAGTTGTGCAATCTGAAGATGCAGTTATGAAACTGTGACCAAGCACCTGGAGAGCTGTCAAGAACAGACATGGTCATGTCTGCCAACTTGGGCATTGCCATCTGCACTGCTGAACATCCACAAAACCCTGTGCAAGCCAAACAAGGCAAAAATCCTCCAAGCACTCACCACTTCTTTGGAGTCCTCCAGTGCTTGGATCACTCCAAAAGCAAGGCTTCTGCCTCAATACTTGGAGTAAAAATAAAATTTTTCAAGGCCATACTCAGAGAGGACAATTACTTCACAAAATAGTCATTGAACTCTCAGAAGGTCTGAAAGTGTAGCTGAGATCTGGAAGTGGAGCTGACAAGAGACAATAACAACTTAGCCAGCTATAATAAAACAGAAGGACTGGAGGCTTTGTCTTACAGTGATTCTGTGGTAGTGAAGTGAAAATTCTATGAGGTTTTAGAAGTATTTCCCCCACAGAATTCAAAATAACAGTTATCCTGAAAAAAAGCCTGAAAAAATAAAATTAATCTTGGTTTTTTTTTCCCTTCAGGCTAGTGCCATTTTTGCTAAGCTGTCCAATGGTGCCAAAGTATGTAACATCTTAGTCATCAGCAATCTGGCAGGTATTTTGTCCCTTATATTGATCCAACAGCTTTGTGCCAGGCTGTTTGCACCATCTGTCACACCAAAGTCAGCAGGGGGGACAAAAGGTGGACAGCTGGTACTATCAGTCTGGAATACCATTTTAAGGGAGAAATACCAGAACTTGTGTCAAAAGGCATAGAAAACAGAGAGCTTCACGAGGAAGACATTAAAGCAAATGCATTTCAGATGGAGCAGCTCATCTTCTCTACCACCCTTACTATGGTTATTAGAAACACACTTCTAAGAATGCAAAAGGTCATAGGATGCCTAAACTGAACGTAATCACTCTTTGTTATGTATACTTTGGGTTTTCCAAGGAAAGCAAAGTTGCCTAAAATGACTGGTTATAAAAAGCCAATCTGTAATGAATTTTTCAGCTGCGGAGTACAGAAATAAAACTGCAGCAGAGAAAATTTCTGGATTGATTTTTGCCATGGAATCATAGTTACCAGGGAAGCATTCATCAAATGCTGGCCAGAATCTGACCTCCATTACTCTACTCCTCCTTGCAGGTTTGTCTTTGCTAAAAAGCTATTTCACAGTCTTATGAATAAGTTGGCAAGGGAGTAATGCATAACCCAAAACAGGATGCTTGGAGAGATTTTTCATATGTCCAAAGGCAAGTCAACCCAATATTCAGCTCCACAGTGCGTCAGCCAGGCCATCAGGCAATGTTTCAAGTCAGATCTGCAAATCAGCCAAGGAGACATTAGGAAATGCACAGAACTACTTACTAAAGGTTTCGGTGAAGAGCATACTGCAGCAAATGTGATTCAGGACATACTGCACCACTTGGAAATTTACAGCCAGTCTATACCTTCTGGATTGAAAGTGGTGCCAACACGACATATGCAGCTGAGGATTGTGCTTATATTCCTGTACTTGTTTTGCAAAGTGTTGCAATTTGGTTTTGACAGACTTGAATGATAACTGCAGCACTGAAAATAGAATCATGGCTCATCAGAAGATAGTCACTTTGCATATTTCACTGAGGCCAGTGTAATGCAGAATGAAGACTAGAAAGAAAATAACTTATTAAAGGTCAACTGAAGTAAAATAGTCTGCCTTCTGGAGTTTAAAGATGAAGACTTTGCTATTAAACATAGGAATACTGAAAGCCAGGGATTTCTGCTCTGTTAAAAATGTTGAAATTTACAATCTTATTACATGCTATTAGAAAAGCAAAATTGATCAAAATAGAGTTTTAAAAAGTCTTTTGACTAAAAACTGATTTTGGAGATTTTTTCCCAAGCTAATGGCTTTATGCATAATTACATAATCCATCAACACTGGAAGAATGGTATGACCAGAATAGGAAATATTTCAATGGCAATCTGTAAAAATAGCATTAAAGCATCCTATTAAAAATATTACTTTCTTCCTAGAAAAGTCAATGCATTCTTGCTATGCTGGACTTCATGGTCTCTTCATGTATTTGTCTGATAAAGTATCATGGAGTAGAGACCTGGAGGCAAGAGGAGGTCAAGAAAGATGGATAATATTAATGGTTTACTTCTTCCAAGATCAAGATCGGTGCATTCTTATGAGTAAAAACTCAAGAAATGGGCAGGGTAGGGAAACAAAGAGCTTCTGGCAGAAGAAGGGCATGTACAGAATGTGGAAGAAGGGGCAGACCATTTGGGAAGAATACAGGAATATTGTCAGAGTATGCAATGAAACAAAGAGGAAGGCTAAGGTCTATTTGGAACTAAATCTGGCGAGGACATCAAGAAGGGCTCCTTCAAATCCATCATTAGCAAAAGGAATTCTAGGGAAAATGTGGGACCACTAGAGAATGGGGTGGGTGCCCTGCTGGTGGAGAATCCAGAGAAGGTGGAGTTAGTGAAAACCTTCTTTGCTTCTGTCTTTATTGCTAAGGCCAGCACAAATGAATCCCAGACCCTGGAGCCAAGAGAGAAAGTCTGAAGAAAGGAAGGATTTTCCTTGGTTGAAAAGAATCAGGTTAGAGATAATTTAGACAAATCTGACACTCACAAATTCATGGGCCCTGATGGGATGCATGCACCAGAGCTGAGGGAGCTGGGACATCTTTTCTGCCTTTCTACCCACCAGAGATCAGTGACCTCTGTTTGTGCTTTAAGGAGTAAGAATCTATCTCTTACATGATTCTGAGTTGGAAAGGAGCAAATTTCTTGTGCAGCAAAGTTCATTTCACTTTGAAACAGCTTTCTTCTGGCAGAGTCTCTGGAAAGCAACCCTTCCATTTCTGCTTTTCCATTCGACTTTGGGCATAGTTGACTGATTTGTCAGAAATAGGGATGCTGTGAAAAAAAAGATACAAATTCTATCTCAAAATTTGAGCATTATATAGCAATCAAAATATTATTATGAAGTATTACATTTCCTGAGTATATTTCACATTTTTCCATATTGTATTAACGTTCAGATGAATTCAGCATCTGAAGTAATATCTGCTTTCTTCAGTTTGAGTCTCAGAATAGATGAACATTTTTTGTCATTGTCAATAAGAAAATTACCTAAGTCACCCTTTGTATTGAAATGAAACTCACTTACGTTGACCCTGATACCCAAATGAACTCTTTAATATAAAGATCACATATATTGCAGACTTTTAAAATTACCATAAGTGATCTACTTTTTTATTTGATAGATGAGTTATTAAAAGAACTCAGGAGAAGATCTGAGAAAACCAAGTGGAAGAGTTCATTAAAAATTTATTTAATATAGGAAGAAAATCATAACTAAGAATTTTCAGGGAATGGAAAATGACTTACATCAAACTCTTCAAAAATTATCATTCTTTCTGAACAGAAATGAATTTGAAACTAAGTTCATAGGCTGTTGTTTCAGGGGAGATTTTAAATCAGAAACCTAAAAGTAAAAATTTCTACAGCCCAGAAATCTCAGTATATTAAATTAAAAAGAATTTGAAGTACTACTGAGTGTCCTAGGCAATTTCAGTATTCTAAAGGGTGCTGCTGGCTGTAAGATTTGGTGAGTGCCAAAATGGGTGTGGATATTGTGGGGTCTGCATGGTCAGGTTCTACTCTGAGATGCTGCCACTCATGAAGGGGCCACAGACCAGGCAGTCATCAAGCCCCCTGCAGTACAGTGAGGGCACAGGACTCCCACAGGGTGGGAATGAGAACCTATTTCTTCAAGGTCGCACAAGCAGCTCCATGCAAAAATCTATGTTAAGCAGGATTAAAAGTGATTTTTTTTTTTTTTTTTTTTTTTGAGGAAAAGTCCTGCTAAAGAGAAAGAGGCCTGGAGTTTTCATAGCAGGGAACAGCTGTTGGAGAGAAGAGACCTAGAGTATCTTTCAGAATTTGCTTGATGAGAAGCATGTCAGTCTTTTTCTTCCTGTGTTCATTTGCTTTTTTGTAGAATATAGAAATGTTATTTATTTTGTCAAAAGAAAGAAAATGCCAAGGCTTTGAGCTCTTGGCCTTTCAGCTGGTGAGTTCACCAGTGTGTAGAGGAGGTCATTGTACTGAAATTTGGCAGGAATATTAATATTTTATAATGCTCTGAATCAGCATAATTTATCTCATCTGTTAGGTCATGCCACAGTCCTGTGCTTTTTAAGTCCTGAAATGTCACCAGCAGTTACAAGCACTGCTATCATTGAGAGAAAGAGGGCTCTTAAGGCAATTTCAACTCAAAGCAAGCTCTGATCCCTGGCTGCTGTGAAATGAAAAAATAACTAATTTTTAATCCTTTTTTTTTCTCTGAACTAAGAAGGAATGCAAGTAAATAAATAGGACATGATGTTAATAAAATGGTCAGCATGTAAATATTCTCTGAACCAAGGAGGAAAATTGAGTAGAGCTATCTCTATGTTCTTGGTATGGAGGCTTTCTACAGGGGGTTCCCAGACTACAGCAAGTGTTCTCAGGCCATTATGGCAGAAAACAGAAACTGGCAGTAAAGCATTTATCAGAAGCATAGGATTCCAGAAGAAGTAAATTAATCTTACAAAACTGAAATTCTAATGATACTCCTTACAACAACAGAAGAACAAGTGTCACTTCCCAGTGACTAGTTTTACTAATAAGTAATACTTTTAATGTGTTTCAAGACTAAATGAGAAGCACAACAACCAAAGCTCTTAAAGATATTCTAACTAATATTTTACAGACATAAATGTGCGTGCACACTGTAGGCACCTTTTGACATACTGTCAATTATGGTAGCAGTAGAAAAATATTGAGGGTGTAAGAACAGGCTGCTCAGACTTTTTCAGTACAAATCTACATGCATTGAGTCACCTCTTCTATTTAGAAATCATAAATTCTGTTACATGAAAGTTCATATTCATGGGCCATTAGCTTTGTTTATCACTTAGAGTAATTAGTATAAATTCATAGAATCATCTAGGTTGAAAAAGACCTTTAAGATCATCATCCAACCATAAAACTAACACTGCCAATTTTATCACTAAACCATGTCCCTAATTATGGAATCACTTAAGTTGGAAAATACCTATAAGATTATTAAGCTCAACTGTCAACCTAACACTTTCTGCCTTCTTCAAATGTCCTGGACAAATAGAGGTCTTTAATTTCTCACTTTATTTTATAAATGCACTTGGCAGTGCTCCACTTTCCTTTCTATAGTAACAGAATAATTTAAATATGAATGTAAATAATCAAATTTTATATACACATTTTCAAGTGCATGCTGTCAGAATTCCACAATACACAGACTGCAAAACACTGAAGGTGCAGATTCAATAAGTCATTTTCCAGTTAAAGAGCTGTTTTCACTGATGTTTTGAGCACATTTGTCCTGTTTACATTGACGTAAGAATCAAGATCTGTTGAGTTAGATTTTTTGCTTTTAAATCCAATGATTGTGACTGAATTAATAGTAATGTCCTTTGCTACTGTCTTTATAGGACTGGAAAGGGGCAGGAAAGCTTTTTTACATGCTGTTCTGTATTCTCTGCACACAGAATGTCCCAATACTTAAGTGGGCAAGCTGGCACAGGAGTGCATGTCCTCAAGAAAGCAGGAGTTAACATCAGAACTTAAATTAATGCAGCTTGTTTCAGGCAAACTCAGTAAACACTTATATTGTGTCACTTTTGCAGTCAGAAATCATTTTAAAAATCTGACAATGGCTAAATTAGACAGTTTTCCATTACAGCCTAGAAAAGTAAAAGCATAATTGCCACTTGCATCTGGTAAAATGGATTTTGCATTGTGATATTTAACACACAGAGAATGAGAAAGCTAAAATCAATAAAAAGTAGAGTGAAACTTTGTGCTTTCCCTCACTTTTCTTATTGTTGCCTAGGAGCAGTAGGCAATTGATGCAAGTATTTATTGAGGAGGTTTGGATATCACACTCTCCTTGCATAATATTTCTCTGTAAAATACTCATATTCCAGCTGGAGTTCACAATATATGTATTGAAAGAAGTGCAGCAGTTTTCTATAGGTAGTAAGAGGGGCTGTACTTTTTCAGAAGTAGAAGCTGCCTTTTTTAGGACTTCCATAGGCTAATATGAAAATATAATTTTTGAATATTGAGGACTGCAGCAACCTCTCCTCAGGGGGCCATATTGCTGTCTTATGGGCTCAGACAGCAGAGGTTCCAGGCAGCTGTTGGATAATTTGATCTGTGCATTGTTGGTAAAGGGGGTTCCCCTTCACCTGAGGTCCCAGATTTGTGGGTGGTACAAATGGTGTTCATGGGGCAGCTCCAACCTTGGCAGAACACCTCTGTGTAAGCAGATCCCTATGTGTCAGCGCACCCTTTGAAAATGCACCATCACCAGTTTTGTTCTTAACAACTGCTGAAAAGGTGTGGTGAAAAGAAGACAAACTAAAATTCCTTTAAATACTTCCTTGCTAAATTAAAATTTTGGACAGTTTTAATGTACTGATGTCACTGATACCACAGAGTTTCTCTTTGCTGAGACATGGCATAGCTGTAGTGACATTGTGTATATATATTAAAGCTGAAAGAATAATTTGAAGAGAATAATTTATTTGATGTATTGATCTGCCCTCTCACCTTTTTTATCTGCCTTGTCCATTTAGACAGAAAAGCCTTTGGTCATATCCTGACCCCAGGAGGGTCAATAGTAAAATGCTGATAGACTTCACCAGAGCCTGGCTCTTACCCTGGGGGTTTTAACTTAGCAGCTCTATGAAGCCTTGATATTTACAAAGCAAAATGGACCAATTATTTAAACAAGGATACAAGGGATGAACAAATAGTCTTGTGAGTGCTAAAGGAGAGATGCTTGCTCTGGGCTCTGGGTCAATTCCCCAGTGTCTCATAAGATGTGAGTGCACACCTCAGGCTTTGCCTCGAGCTTCTTTTTGATAGACTGCTTTCATGAGCCTATTGGGAAGAAAATACTTCAGAGACCTTTGCCCCTTTGTCAAATCTAGTTTTAGTTAAGCAAGAGGCAGGAAAATTACTGAATGGGAGGAAAGGGAGGAGACACAGACACAGAGAATGATTTCATAAGCCACATATTCTAGGAAAAATTAAAAATTGATAATTTAAAAAGAATTTTAATTGGTTCCTCATTATTTCTATTTTATTTTAGAGCTTTTTAGCATTACTCTCAAAAGGAAATTTTAATGGAGCCTTCCTTTTTGCTAGATGTAATTCTCTAAAATGTGCCACAATGAAATCTCATAAGCATGTGTGCCTCTTCAATCTTAGGCTTCCTTTAAAATAAATTAGTGTGAAGGTGTGTCCTATACTATCAGAAACCAAAGAGAAGGAGAGGGGGAGAAAAACATCTCTTTCCAATTTCTGTTTCTTGTCCTCTACATGCACCAAATGATAAAACAGAGAGATCACACCTGTGTTTTGCAGAGGTACCATACAGCCAAGCTTGGATCAAAGGCATTTGATAAGTTTGCAGGAAGATACGAACTTCTATTTAAGGAGAAAAATATTTTTGAGAACTACAACTCATGAAGATGAAGCATATACTCAATGTATTTCCAGAGAATCTGAAAATAAAGCATGAAAAAAAAAGTCACAAATTAAAGGTCATTTGGAAAAGAACAGCCATAACACACATGGATAATGAATTACGTGAAAACCTCAGGCTTAAAGATCTGTAGAAACCGAGAAACTAGGAGCAAAAAACCTACTTCTGTTACCCCAATTGCACCCATTTAGTGCAAGAATTACTGAAATTATCCTTTTGTAAGTCTGTAATCTGTCTATGAAAACCCCACAAGTTTTCAAAATTTGAGCACTGTTTGCTTGTATGGGTTTTGAGCACCCTCAGTTTCTGATAATATCAGTGCATTTTGCAATGTAAGGCACTGGGAAATCAGAAAAAGCTGCTGCACACCTTGGAATGTCCAGGAATTTTTATGTACTGGAAATATTAATAATTATCTAGAAAGTATTATGTTTCCTGGATATGAGTTTGTATTTTACACTTGGACAGCCAAAACGTGGATATAATTTCAAACTCTTATCTACAGTGGCATGGTATTGAAGAGCTCTGAGCTATTGATCAAAACATAGAGAATAAATGACAGACTCAGAAATGGATTTAAGTGAAGGACTTGAGCTTTATGGCTTTAACAAAGCAGCTGGGCAACAAATGTCTAAATCACACTTACAGTGGTGGCAGTAAGATGTCAGTGCATAGGTACAAGTGTCCAGCTGTGAATGAGTGATTTGTGTCAGAACTCCCTCTTCAGCCTGTACAAGGACATAGCCTTTAGAGCTGGGATAGAGGTTATCAAGAGAGGATTCCTCTGAAGTCTCACATTTCTCTGCTGCTAGGTGGTCTGGACTTCACCAGCACAACTGTAGTAATCTCACTGAGTTTATCAAGTTGGTGGAAAATGTAAGAAATTGAAGTTGGAATATAATTACTCTCAAAGATGTTCTTTGAGATGTTCTCAACTGTCTGTGTAGGAGTTAGGAGCAACCAGCAACCTCTTCTAGGCACTTCAATTAAATATCTCAAATTAGACTGAATGAATCTAGCTGTGATCCTTCAGCTAAGTCTATCTCATTTACTCTTGAGAGAAGGTAGAGTGATTCTAGACAAATTTGTCTTGCCTTCCTGAATATGGAAATTTCATATCTCACTGTGCTTGTGTCACAGGGAGAGGGAAAAGATGAAAAGTTTGAGATGACAGAAATTACTTTTAGATCTCCAAATAATGTAAAAGTGCATCATACTGCTAAGGTTTAAAATAATGTCTGTGAGTGAAGGCTAGAATTTAGTTTGTTCAAGACTTAATCTTCTTCAGATATTGGCAGTGTAGGTTTTGGTGAAGAATTGAAACAGAAATGTCTAGCCCACATCACATTCTGGTACAGTCATTCCCACTGGTGAGATTAGGAGCACTAAGGATAGGAAGCATGTGAATAGAGAGAGGTAGGTATACCATAATTGCAAGCAAGTGAAAACGTGTGTTTATTCAACTATCTGTTTCCATATATCATAAATTTATTGTGCGCTACCTCATAAATTCATTCCTCTATGCATCATTGTGCACCTATTCCCATGTTCTTAAATCCAAAGGACAATGGGTTGCAGAGGGCCATTCCTTGGTGGTTTCAGAAGCAGTTAATCCATGGTGTGCTCTCTGCTGAATCACAGCAGGATTTCTTGGGTCTTCTACTTCAGTGTAATTCACCTGGGCCAGCTGCAGATTTGGAGTGCCTGCGTATTCAGAAATGAATTTGACTCTTTTTATTTGCAGCAATACCAAGGGATATGCTTGACAAGTTTATATCCCAGTGGAATCTGACTCCAGCACTGAAGAATTCAAATTCAAATCTTCTAGGGTTCAGATATCTCAGGTGCTCTGAAACAGTCCTACAAGAATCCATAGCAAAATCCACACATAATCACACACCTAATGCGATTATGGCCTTGTCAAACTGATTCCAAGCCTATATTTGACCCTAGCATTGAAGATTTCTTACTTAAAAAAGGCCTTATCAGCTTTTAGAGGATGTGTTTTGCCTATATTCATTTAGTGTGACCCTGACTCTATTTCTCTGCTGGTTAATTTTTGAGTACATTAATTTCAGTGACAATGTTTATTGCATAAATTGTCCATTCAGTCATTCCAGTGCACACCTGGAGCTGCTCCTGTGCAGCCTGAAGAATGGGATTGCTAATCCTGAAAGCCAGAAAAAGGCTGCAGCAAAGGCTGCTTTAATCAGTTGATTCCCATTCCTGTGAAGGTGATTTCTGAGTGCATATCCTATAACCTATAAGTAATATGGGTTTGGACTACACATCACCTTTCTTGTCTTGACATCCTCATTAGCTTTAGTACGAATAATAATTTTTTTTTTTTTTAGTTTATTGCAACACCGTGACAGATGAGCTCTTCCTCACAGTTCAAGAAAACACATGAAGGGGATTTAGTGAGAACTTCTTATTGCTCTTGTCTTGAGCCTTATATAATAAAAATAATGACTTGCATTTTGACAAGTTCCACCAAATATTTTTAGGAACCTTATCCTAACAAGTTATTCAGAGTTTTCTGCCTGAAGTCCTAAAGTTTGGGACTGGCCCTGTAACTGGCAAAGCTGGAATTCTGGTGAATGTGACTGGGCTCCCCAAATTTGTATTTCCTACAAAACATGACAGTGGTCCTGTAGATGTCAGGAGTGACAGACTGGAAATATACTCCCTTTGCTGTCTGTCATTTCTGCAGGCACCCAGTGAGAACAGCTATTGTCACCTAAAGCTCTAAGGTAGGCTGCTGTCCACTGCTGTAGTTTTGGGGTTTTTTTGGACCTCAGCTTTCACTGGCTACATTTTCAGACATGCACTGAATAGTTTTGGATGGTGTGCTGACTTCCACTTTAGAAGGCTGATAGTATTCAAGTAGAGAGTTCATTACTAACATAACTTGAAGTCTGTTGAAAATCTAATTCCACATTTATATTAAAAACACCCTTCTCAGTGGCAATAATATTTTGAATTAGATGTTTTTCTATGCCATTATTGAAAGGAACTAGAACTCAGTTTTCTTTGGGGTTTCAGAAGCACTATCTTTTTCTTCCCAGTAGATTTATTTTCTTCATTTTCAGTTTGTTCCTGTAATTTCTGAGCATCAAAATGAGGATAAAAACATGATACTTCAGAAAATTATTAGCCATATTCCCAGGACAATCTGACACCCAAAATAATAAATCTTTCAAAATCAGAGAAGGTCCCAATGCAAAGTCTAAATTCAGATATCTTTCCAAAGGGTAACCGTCTAGGGCAGTTTTGTGTACACTATAATTCCATCTCCACTCTTGTTTCATTGCTTGAGTTTGCAGCCTAAATTGTTAGGAAAAGTTTGATGTGAAGATATGAACAGTATAATCATATAGACTTTAGAAGGCTTTATTTGACTGAAACTTTAATTTTTTAAGCATTGTTCTATGGTAGTGCTAAATCTTGTGGTCAATAACTGTGCAACATACTGGATGCCAGTGTGGTCAAATATTTCACACCAAGTTCTGGTGATGCCAAGTTCTGATGTACAATAGTACCTTTGGAATTTAGACACAAAAGTTGGGAAACATTAAAGAAAATTGCTAAAATAAAAGCTATGCACACATGTATTTGGCTAATGAAATCACCGAAATCATGTTTTGCACAAGTAAAGGAAAAACTGATAAAATGTCCTCATCCATTTAAAAGTAAACCAATATTTTTTGCTACAGGAATTTCAGAGAAACAATTCAGAGAGCACCCCACAGTATCTTCCCTTCTTATACAATCAGTGGACAAATCCTGCCAGTGTTTCATATCAGCATTCAAACCAAAGAAGTATGAATACAGTAGAGTAGTTGCTAAATTTCACTTTTCTAGTTACAAAAATTTTTGAACAGAAAGTAGGAAAACTATTCAAAACCACTTAAAATTATTGATGAAATAGAAATATGTTTCATGATTACATCAATTAAAATTGTATGTCCTTCCTGGTGGGAGATTATGTGCCATATTTCAGTTCTTATCAGGACACTGACTGGATTACATACAGTGAAAGGCTGGATTTGTTTATGTATCTATGTAAATTCAGACCTCTGATTATGAACCTTTTGTTTCTCCCAGAACAGTCTCAATGAGCTTTATTATGAAGATTTCTGTTAAAAAAACGTGGGTGACCAGAATTCATGGCAAAGCAGCTGACAGGAATGGCACATCCCCCTACACTCTCCTTGACTTCCAAATCCAAAAGCTGCTGTGCTCTCAATGTGTTTAGGAAATTTAATCAAAATATAGTTCTATATTTGTGAGATGAGTTGAAAGAAAAGTCTCAAAAAAACTCCACAATATTTTAAAAGGCAATTTTAGTCCTAATAGAGCTAGACAATAGATGTACCAGTTTCACTAGATTTGCTTCAATTCCCATTTGAGTCAATGGAGAGAATCCCATTGGCTTTAAGTAGGAATTAGATTAGCAGGATTTATGAAGCAATTGTGTTTTATCTGTGTTAGGAATAAGAAATTCTTGAAATGATCCCATGTTTGAGGAAATCAAATCTCTGTACCTGGACTTAAGATTGCATACTGAGAAAGAAGCAGGAAAAGCCAAAATTCCACTTAACTCAAATAGTCTGTGTTTAGTGCAAAGTGCAGGGATATAGAAAATGACTTCCACATCAGGAGGGTGGTAAAATCAATACTCCCATCCTTAACATTAAAATTAGTAAGTTTGGGGAGCAAGAATTAAGCATTCAGAGTGCTCTCAAATTGTGGGTGTTTTATAAATTTTTCTTATAATCTTTATTCTTATTTATATCAGGCTAGTGATCCCGAGAAAAGTAGCTCTGAATTAAAATTTTTTATTTAAAGAAAAAGGGAGAAAAAAAGGTATGTGTAAGCTTTGCAAGATGTATCTTTCCATGGTAAAGCATTATGTCCTGTGCTAGCTAGAAGACTAATGACAGCTTTTCTTCTCACTCTTCTTTCACAAAGCCTGTGTGTGAGCTGCTTTTCTCTCTTGCCTCACAGCCACATAGCCTCCTAATTTAGCCAACATTTCATTTATGAACGAATTCTGAGCAAAAACTTCATCCTATTTTCAAGCTTCTTGAGGGTTCAGAGGCAATCAAATCCATCTTTAAATGAAAATGATGAATGTAAGTCAAATAAATCCTATATATTTTTTTCTAATGGCATCAACTTCTCTTTTGCCTGCCTTACCTAGGAGCCTGCATGGTCCTTGTCTGTGAAAGACTCATACTTCACTCAGCAGTCTCAGAGAGTTTGATTTAGGATAAGGATTTTACTGCTGCCTATTTTTTAGCTGAGGTTTATATATATGTGTTCCACAGTTCAGTGAGGTTAGAGGTGTGTTGTGCTGTAGAAGCATCAGTGCTTTCTATTCTCCCCAATTTCACTGAAAAGGTGTTATTTCCTTGTATTGAATTTTCTCTATTATTCAAAGAACATTCGATAATTTAAAAAATAAATCTGTATTTTGCAAACACCTCAGCATCTGACCTGTCATTACACATGTAAAATACTTCACAGAGAGAACATGGGAGGCCATAGCTACTTCCCCCAAATTACCCTGGGAACTAAAGAGGAGCTGCAGTCTCCTTGCTCATCTTTTACATCTCAGCCAGAGTCATCTTTGTGACCATGACTTCTACTGAGAAGTCACAAGTCTTGCAGATAAAATAGAGACTGATTCCTGTTATAGTAAGACTTAAAAAAATCTTTAGTGTTATACTCAGTTGTACACAAATGAGCTCACGTGGAGATTATAGTGCCAACTCAGAGAGATAATGTGGACAGCATTATAGGTCTTTGTGGGCTTTGAAAATTGTGACTTGACTATAATATTAAGTAGTCTTTAAAAAGCATTAAAATGAATAGTCTAGATGCATACTCGGCAAGATTGGGTGTCTCCAAAATTATAGTGTTAGTCATGTTTATTCAAATCAGTAATCATAAGGGACAACTGGATGAGAATTCCTTAAGTGCTTTATAATGGCTGTGGATTACAGAGTAAATAACACACAATTTACAGTTAAAATAGATTGAGTTTATGTGGCTACAGAAACTACTGCTGCTGTGGTTTGGGGGGAGGTGTGTCCCCCACTACCATTCTTAAATTCTAACATCAATAAAAACTTATAAAATGCAGAAATGCCCCAATGAAGTTCTGAGGGTTTTGAAGTTTCTACATTTGATAACCAATTTAATACTGTAATCCTTAATTGTTTTATTTGCATCATTTTTTTGCATGTACATAAAGGAATAGCTAAGTCTGATAGTATTGCAGCTGGAAAATTGTAAAGATTAGAACCCTGACCTTGGAATTTTCTTGTTGATATGCAGTAGGATATAGCGTTGTGATGCTCAGTTGGGTGTTGTCATTTTGGGACATGTACATGCAAATGAGGTCCCTCTGCTGCCTGCAAGGCATCAGGAGAGGTGTGCCAGTCCCAGAATTGCAATATGAAACAGAGAGTATGACTGAGTACCTACAGGAATAGTTCTGAAATTGTCTTGGGCACTCAATCCCAGGAGTATGGAGTGGTTGTATGGGGTTAAATGAAGGTTCATGCCTGGAACTATTTTATTAGCCTTCCTCTTCAAAAAGGAGAAGAGGATGCCTTGCTTTTGTTTGGAAAATTAGCAGCTGGAGAAGCTTTTTTTTTTTTTTTTTTTTGAGGGAAAGCCTTTATCTCTAGATTCCAGTTCCAGGACTGCTTATCCATTCCTTATGATTGTTTAGGCACAATGCATAGGGAATGCTAAAAACCGAAATCAAAACATGATACCTCTTTCTTAATCTCTTTCTCATTAACCAGGAGTCCAGTCACCAATGCTCAGTGATTTCCTGAACTTCCTTTCTTTCATGCAATGAGCCTTGTCTTTCCATAGCATGGCTCCATGCTGCAGGGGAAGAGTTTTAAACTGCACTTCTGCTGCCTTACTGATTCTGCAATGATTAAGTAGGAGGTATGAGCCTGTAGCTGAAGGAAGATCAGATCTGTCATGTTCTGAGGAAGTCCCATAAAGCACTGAAACTGGTTGGTAAAGCTGAGCCAATGTCCTTCCCTGCATTTCCTATGCATATCTCTTTTGCATTCAGCACTAAGTGTCACCAGCAGCTTTTAAGTCTGCTAACAGAAAACCTACTGAATAACATTTAGAAATCTACTTTACAGAAGCAATAGCTATCAGGAACTTTCTTGGGCTCTGATAGTGCAGAATCCCAGAAAGGTTGAGGTTGGAGGGCACCTTTTGTCTAACCCTCCTGCTCAAGCAGGGTCACCAAGAGCAGGGCTCTCAGACATTGTCTGTGACATGAACAGACCTTTATTAAGGTGATGATGGTTCTGTCTTCATGTAGAAACAAAACCTTTCAAATTCCACTAGAAAAAGATATCAGTTGTATAAGGAACCATTCAGGGGTTTTGAGGATTAAATTTTTAGCCTCAGGGACTGTCTGAACATATCCTTACTTTTGGTGGATTGCTATAGTGCATGTGATTTTTCAGATTAGATATAATAGATATCCAGAAGGTTAATGTCTGTGAACCCTGAGGGGTATTCTCTAGGCTGAAAACAATTCAGTTTAATAGGGAGGGGACCCTACTGGTACCAGTGTATCAGATGCCACAAGCGCTGCAATCTGTAGGGAAGGATTTAGTCCCTTCAATCAAGTACATAGATATTTTGCTATGAAGACTACACTAATTGAGATGCACTTTTGGAATATTCCTATATTAAATGACTGCCCAGGGAAATGGAAGATGGGACTTGTTGTGGATATTACCCTGAAGCACAGTGGAGAATTTAATGGATGCTTTTCTTTCACCAGGAAAAGTCCAACTCTGCTCATATATTTTTCCTGCTGTACAGATTCCTATAATCTTAGTTCTTTGGATGCTAGCCCATTCAGCACTTCTCTTGCTTTAAAGATGGCCTGTCTAGTGTTTATTTTGCCTTTCGACAGCACAAGTTTGAAATTTAGAAAAAATTGGGTAGCAGGAGTAGCAAATACAGTGATTACATAAACTGCAAAAGTTGAAGTTGCCTGCACCATGTAATTTAGCCATTTTCGAGGTAGTTAGATAAGAATTCCTGTAAAGCATGGCTGGATTTTGAGTGCAGTATTATTTTGTGTTAGAAGTGGATTCAACTTATGGCACTTGTTGCAATCATTTTAGCATACTCATTTCTGAACATGTACTCCCTGTAATGCAGTCATTAGGAGAAGCAGGTTAGAGAAACAGCTGTTAATTTTCCACCACGAATGAATACTCCATCCTACTTGGTAGATGTTTTCCCCTTGCAAAGTCAATAAATATTTATGTCAGCCCTGCTGTCAAGTAGTAGTCTCAGTAACAGACAGTTGCTAAATTGAGATACTTTCCTTGGCAGTAATGGAAAGCTAATAATGCAATTGCCTTATGCAAGCCCTGGAGAAGATTTGCTTTTATAATTATCATAAGAGGTTGAACTGCAACTCTAAGAATAATAAAACAGAGGGGCAGGCTGTGTTACCACCAGGTGAATAGAGGTGAGAGAGCATAAAGAAATCAGGTTCCCTTCCTTGGTGGTGCTGTTTCACAGGGGCAGCTGCAAGAAAACTTCAAGCAAAGAAGGCAGAGGAGTTGGGAGATGGTGCTGCAGATTATGACTTGCTCACAGAGGTGTTCCTCCATCAGTGTGCTCTGGCAGCTGTAGGCATAGCTCCCAGCACAGGCAGATGTGTGCTAGTAGGGAAGAAGTGCAAGAAAACTGCTAAATATTCCACCAGACCTACTTTTTACTTCCATTCATCCCTCAGTGCCTCTGTCTTTACAGTTGTATGCTCAGTAGAATGGGCAGATGGAGAATTACAGCTACATTTTGCAGCTACAGTTCAGGAAAGAGGCCTTGGAATCATCATTGACAGATCTCTGAAATCATTGTCTCAATTTGCAGCAGCAGCTGAAAAAGCCAACAAAATATTGGACATCAGCAGAAATGGTATTAGAAGTAGACAGCATTTTGTCATGATATAAAACCTCAATGCACTCCCATCTTCAGTGCTGTGTGCAATTCTAGTCTCTGCATCTCAAGAGTTAGAGAAACTGCAGAGAAGGGCAAATAAAACTAAAATGGTGGGACAATGGTTTATGAAGAGAAACTGAAAAAACTAGGAATTTCCATGAAGGGAATGGATATAGGGAATACAGAACCATTTTTCACCATATTTCACATGACCATATTTTGGCTGGACTCAACAAAATCTGTAGATCAGCAACAAATAAAGAAAGCACTTCTGCAAACACTTGATTTGCAGACATCACAGAACAGTACCTCACCAAAATGCTGAGGTTGGAAAGGACCTCTAGAGATCATCTAGCCCAACCTTCCAGCTCAGAGCAAGGCCAGCTAGAGCCAGGTGCTCAGGGCTGTGTCTATATGGGTTGATCATCTCCATTGAGTCTACAAATTCTCTGGGCAATGTATGCCAGTTATATTAAAATCCTCTTTTCTTATGCCTAGATGTAATTCCTTTTGTTTCAGATTGTGCCCATTGCCTCTTGCCCTGTCACTGGGAACCACTGAGAAGAGTCTGGCTGCACTATCTTTATTTAGCATTTAGATGGTGAAGATCTCCTCCAAAGCCTTCTCTTCAATAGGCTGAAGAGGTCCATCAGTCTCTCCTTGCATGAGAGATGCTCCAGCCTCAATCATCTGCATGACCCTTGGCTGCACTTATTCTAGCATGTCCAGGTAACCCCAAACTGGACAAACACTCCAGGTTTGTCCCACCAGTGCTGAGCAGAGAAGGACAATCACTTTTAACTTGCTGGCAATGTTATTCTTATTACAGCCCAGGAAGCTGTTGCTGCAAGTTCAGGCTCCTGTTCAGCTTAGTGTTACCAGAATCCACAGGTCTTTTTCTGACAAGATGTTTTTCAGCTGAGTGGCCCCCAACATATAGTGGTGTATTTTTGTCCAGGCACAGAAGTTTGCATTTTCTGCCTGTCAAGGTGCCTCTAAATGGCAGCACAGCCATCTGGTGTACTGACCACTCCATCCAACTTTATTATCTGCAAAAGTGCTGGGAGTGCACTATCCAGATCACTTATAAATATATTAAACAATATTGGCACTAGCATTGATCCCTGGAGTACATAGCTGGTGTCTGGCCTCCAGCTAGACATTGTGTTGTTTGCAGGAGACTGTGGAGGTAGTCAAGTATCAGCAGATCCCTAAGATTCCTGCAAAAAAAAAGAATTAGACAAATTCATGGACAACAGGTCCTTAAGCAGATACTAAAAGTAAATATTACTGATGTGGTCTCTAACACATCTAGCCCAGCATACTGAGGAAAGAGGGGAAGAGGATTGGACTGCAGAGGCTGGTCAGCCTTTGGGGGAAACTCTGGAAGTGTGAGAGGTAATACTGGTTTGCACAGATCAATAGTCTGCCTCAATATAATATTTTTGTCCCATTGTTCAAAGTCCATTGTTGCATTAACTGCGGGACCAAGTGCTTTCTTCTCTTTCTCTCTCCAACCATTTCTCCTGAGCCTCACTGATTTCAGATTCCACTGGTTCTTTGAGATCTGTCTGGCACCAGTAGCACAGCTGCATATAACCTTTAGACCAAGTAAGTTCTCTTCTCATCCAGCTGATGAATTGAGACATCCTGGCATATTCATATTTATGTCTGCCTCTAAACAGACATAGATTTCTCCTAGAACAAGCCATCCCAGAATGTTCTTGTATTTCTGGCAAAGAACATAGTACTGGAAATATGTCTTCCCTATTGTTAGAACCTGCCCCTGAAGGCAAGGTAACTGAGATTCTTGTTAATAGATCTCTTGGGGTGAATTAGAGTGAAATTACACTGAATGACCAGTGCTTATAAATATATATGTAAATGGCAGGTTTATACTAAAACAATTTTGTTGCAACGGAGAAGAGGTATATAACCAATGTGATAATTATTATCTATTGTGCCATAGCAATTTGAAAGTAAAAAGATCACTTAAGAAAATATGTAAAGAGTGAGAAGAAAGAGAAAGAAAGGATAAGAATAGTAAGTGGAGAAGCAAGATATCAGCACCCATGGATGCAATAATGAGACTGTATTTCTGAAATTTTGATGTCTGATTGTCAAAATGATGGTCACACTCTTGATCCCTTGGGGGTGGGGGAAGCCCACAAAACAAAGAGTTGAATGAGTTAATACAGGTTCAGGTTCAGGGGGGAAATGCCCAGGAATCTCCCCTGGGGAGGAGTTTCACACAGTCTGGGGCAAGACTGTGGATCATGTGCAGTCCTTTGGCAGAAGGCCCCAGAAATCAGCCTGGGGTGCTTTGGGGTTGTTGGCAGTCAGAGATGTGACTGAAGATAATTGAGGGTGGTCTTTGTTTGGTCAATGATTTGTGTATGAGCAATTGCTTCCTTTCACACAGTTTATCATGGTGGGAACTTTTGTTTGGATGTGTTAACCAGGATGTGCTAAGTAGAGCTTGCCTGTGCCAGGCCTGGAATCTGTGCCCTCCTGTTGCAAATTCCTCCCTTCTCCCTACCTCAAGTTCCCGATGTGGCAATTAACAGAAAGTTCCTTCTGTGGCTTTGGCAGTGCTTGAGACAGGCAACGGGGCTTTTTAATAGTGCTCTTCAACTCCTTACACCTACTCTGAAAATTCTGACTAGGGAGGATGTTGGAACATGAGAGTGTTTGGGATAGTGCCTTGCCAGATGTGGAGAATGGTACATTGTGTGGAGAGTGGTACATTGAAGAACAGTCACCCCTATATGGGGGCATTCTAGAGGGTTCCAGAAAAGGCACTTTAATGTTTGTCTACCAGGATACTCATCATGCTGCATGGCCTCAGCAGAGTAGCCATTCAAACAATTTGCCATTGGAAGCTTAGAACTAAATGCATACATTTTACCTATAAGAACTTTTTTTGCCTTAATTGGGCAAGGATTAGTCATGTCGAGAAAGGCAAAGTTACAGAGTTTAAAAGTTAGTGATGTATAAATACACACATGCAAATATATATATTGAACACACACCTGCACCTACTCTGTCACACATACATATATGCACACACATCAGCACTTCCCAAGAAGCAACAGATGGTTTGTGTACCTCCAAGGCTGGAGGAGTGAAGCTCAGGCCATGCTAGAGGTGGTTCCATTGGTTGATACTAAAACATCATCATTTAGCAAATAAACGTTGCAGATGAAAAACCACTTCCCCTTACTCCCACACACATGCTTGAAACAGGAGTAATTTGTAATATGCTGCAAATGTGTGATTTTTAAAAGTTACAGACTATGGCTAAAAATAAGGGATTATTTATTACTTCTGTATTACTGTGAGTGCTTAGCTCTTGATTCTTTTAAGCTACTTCTCTCCAAAGTAAGAAATAAATCCTGCCTAGTTATTTATGGTGCCTGGATAATGCCCAGACAAATTACATTTTTGAAATTGTGTTTTTTGCCCCTTGAAGGAGCAAAATCCTTTCTTAAAAGTATGATTTTTATAGATATATTGTTTCATTTTGAGGGAACTGAGCATTTGAACCCTATTAATATATTTTAAATGAATGAAAGGTCCCTCGGTTTAGCAGGGAAGCTGAGTCCTGTTAGTCTTCTGACCTCTGGAGATATAATGTTTCTTAAAGTGAAAAGAATGGAATAACTTGTGCATTAGCCCTATATTGCAAGCTGCTGTGAGCACTGTACGGTGCTCAGTACAGTAGATTGAATCCTGCTGGAAACTATGTGTTCAAAGCCATGTTTTGTTGTGGTGTTACAGAAGCCACAGAGGTACAAGGGTGTCAGAAGCCAAAATCCAGAGGGCTTTTGAAAAGATTATCTGCCATCAGTGATGCTTTCACAACAACCCGTGTAGGGTTACTGTACAAGATATTACATATTCAGCAGGGCTGTGAGAGGATCACTCACCATCTGGCACAACTCCCTTTTGGATGGACAGCACACAGCAGAACATCTGGCAAGATCCATGGGGCACATTGATACCTTCAACAGCTCGAGATCCTCCCTTCCATGGCAGGCAGGGTTGGGGGCACTGGAAATGAGGCCCCAGCAAAACCTCTCCCAGTTCTCTGGACCCCTGGCTGTGCTGTACTTCTGTTGTAGTCTCCTGTCCTTGTCCTCAGGTCTGCAGTTTCTTTCTAAAGCCTTTTAGTGTCATTCTGTTCACAGGGAAACCAGGACCCCAATACCTCCCAGGAACAGATGTGCTCAGCACTTTGCCTTCCTGATGAGTTTAGTGAGAGCAGAAACTCTTGGGTTTGTATAGGGGGTAAGGGTTCAATTTATCCTAATCTAAAATTGCTCCACAGCCAGGGTGGTTGTGATGTTCACAGGGGTTCAGCCAACTCAAATGATGTCTTTCCTCAAAACAGAAAAAAAATATGTGGTAGTGGGGAATAGTCCAAGCTCTGTTTTTCTTTGATTCTTTGAGAATGAGAAACCAGCTTCTTTATCTACAGCAATCTTCTTGCTAAAGCACAATGCTGAGGAAACATGAAGGCATATATTCTAGAAATTCTCTTTGAGTTCACAGTCTCAAAGGTTGTATGTGAAATTGTTTGTGCTGTATTGAAATAGATAAAAACAAATTGTTCCCTCTTCTGAGTGTATTATGGTTCCACTATTTATTTAAAAATATGTTAAGGGACTTTTCCTGCATAACCAGTTGTTACATTTGTGTATGCAGCAGAATGTGATTCCCCATTCACAGAGAGTTTTCTGCTCTCCTAGCTATTTTTATTTCATTTCTAATCTGTGCTAAGGCATCTGTGAATATGATATCTCAGCCCAGACAGAAGAATTCTTAATCTGAAGAGAATGTAAATCACCAAAGTTTCAGTTTAGCATCCATTTAATAAACAACTTATTGGAGAGGAAGGGGAGAGGAAGAGAGGAGGTGGTGGATAGGGTGCATTTTGTAGCTCTGAATTTCTATTTCAAGCGAAAGAAAAACATTTAACCAAATGTCTCATTAATGAGAGCCTAAAGAACAGATTGAACTTCTAAACATTTCTTACTTGCAGGAGTAAGAGTCCAAATACTTCAATTAAGCTTTTCATATTTAGAAAGACATTCCTCCCACCTGCCCTCCTACCAGCACCCTAAATTTGCAGGCAACTTCAAATACCTTTAAATATGAATGTTGAAGGACCTTTTTGCAGACTACATCCTCTGTGCAAGCTGCAGACAAATCTGTCAGAATTTTGTCTTCTGCCAACAATGTGGATAAAATATATATATCAATCACTCATAGTTAAAAAGTTGCAGCTTTCAGGCTTTCATTCACAATATACATATTAAAAAAACCCAAACAAGTTGTATGCATATGTCTAGTGAATACCCCATAGAACTAATAGCCAGAGAGAAAAACTGAATTGATCTAGCTATTATCAGACTTTGAAAGTTTGATCCATCACACTCACTCCACCTAAGATTAAAAGAAAAACAAATAAAGAGTTCCAAAACTTCATGTTCTTTTAGGCATATATAGGCATATATATTATATTTTAATCAGCTTCATACATACTGCAGTATGTTCAGTCCTCTATGAAGACAATTCAATTCCCTGAGCAAACAACTTCATCACTTTTTTTTGCTGACTTAAAAAAGAAATAATTTCCAAATGGTGGCAGAAAGGAACTTACTTAAGGTATCCCAGCACACATAAGACCTTTACATTGTTTTGCAATTGGCACAGGGATTTACAATTGGGACAGTCTGTTGAGGTGACTTCTCAATACAGAAGATAAGTAATTTGTGAGACTCCTTGGTTCTGCTATTTAATGGGCATATAGTACTGAGTATAAATCAGTTGGGTTTCCAAAACACAGTTAAATGTCTCTCAGTTATAAAGGTATGAATCCTTCATTTTAGAAGATTATTCCAAACACGTGATAATGTAACAAGCTTAGATATTGAGCATCTATATCGTCCAAGTTATTGTGTTGATGTGTGTAAAAATTAAAATCCAGACACTACCTGACCCAAGAGGGGTTCTGAGTAGCAGATGAACCCTTTCCTACTGGAGAAGCACCTAAATCTGGCTCCATATTTCATCCAGTGTCTCATCTCCTGACTTAGCATAACTCTGCTTTCATGCTTTTGGGAAGAAGTGTCTTGGCATGATGGCCACACACCAGCTGACAAGGAGGCAGTTTGACCAAGAAGGAATAATTAGCTCCCAAATTTATTCTGCCATCGAACATTTGTGATATACAGAATCACAGAATAGCTCATGTTGCAAGGGACCCATAGGGATCACCTAGCCCAATCCTAGCACCTTACAAGGCTAGCTAAAACCAAGAGTGTCATCCAAATGTCTCTGGCCCTTTTGTAGTGGAATGCTGCTGGAACCTCTTGTTAGAGATGCTTTCTTTCATACATTCTCACTTTAGGCAGGTCTGTGCTCCTTGAGGTTACAGCTGTTTTCAGCTGTGCATTTACTATTCCAATGCAATGACTCATTTAAATCCCTGTAGTTTTTCAAAATCCTAGCAAATACCAGTGGAAAACAGCTCACATCTGCTCGTCTGTTCAGGGCAAGGGACCAACTTTTAGTTTTCCCTTATAAACAGCACAATTCTACTATAATGTCTCCAGATCCTTTATTAACATGTCTGCCTCAGAAAAGACACATGCTTAAGGCACAACTAGGACCTAAATCACCAGCTAAGATTAATTGGATTAAGCTGCAATAGGCATTATCTAATAGAATATATTCTCCTCCATGTAACAGGCTGGGGATTTCTTAATGGTATTGACTAGTGTGTAGGGGCAGATAGATCTCTAGCCTTAGAAAACTCATACATCTAAAACTGGATTTCTAGACCTACTTTTTACAGAGACAACCTATTAAAACATTTCTATGTAATCTGATTAATTGAAATGTCTCTCTTAGATATTTTTTTATTCCTTTAGTAATATCCATCTGTACAAGACCATGAGTGTCTTTCTCAGACTATTGCTGAAATCAGTGAATGAAAGGGGAAATACTGGGTTATTAAATGCAGTAGGTGTTGGCATGTGCAATAATGCAAAATAAATATTTTTATGTATTACAATAGTAGATGTGTTTATAACCACCATTCTATAAGAAGCAAAAAATGTCTAGTGCAGTTCACAGACATTGAAGCAAACTGCCCCCAACTAAAAAAAAAAAATCAAAATTAATGTTCTGCAAGAGCAGCTGAGAGTGAAGCCTGTGGAATATACAACCTGATTAAAGTTCTCAAGTCAATTGAGAGTTTCTCTAGAAAAACTGAGCATTGTAATTGTGGTTAATATCTGCCCAGAAGCATTTCATGAGCCAAGTGTACTTTGCCAAGTATTTTATAATGGTGGTATATTGCCTGTGCATAAGTGTATACCTTAAAACAGTTTCCCTAGGAGTCAAGGGCAATTTAGTGCTATTGACTGCAATGGGAAGGTGGGGATAAACCTTAGGGTTTGCTTTGGTCAAGGCAAATGATCAAGGCTTGTGATCATATAGATATCAAAATTTTAGCAGTAAATTGGGTAGTTACAAAAACCTTTAAAAAACCCCTCTGATGGGTGCTACAATGTAGTATTTATTACAGATCCAGATGAAATAGCTTGTGGTTTTGAGGTATAATAGGAGCAATTCTAACAGTTATATATTGTATATAACTTTGAAGTACTTTAACACTTTTTTTTTTGTGTGTCATCTCTTAAATAATTTTTCAAACTTTTCTAATTGAATTTTAAAAATTGTAATTGGTCTAAAAGCTCTAGGTGAAAAGTAGTCTTCCTATATATCTGAAAGTTTGCTGTTACAAAAATAGGCTTTTTATTGTATATCAAATTTCCTAAGTTCTTATTGCTGCAACAAAATGACAAAGAATTATATACTTAGTGCTGGCAGGCAATCAGGAGGATTCAGTGCTGAGAATAGTGGAGTGACTGAAAAGGGCTGAGCTGACCTAACAGCTGTTTGCAACAGAGAGTTGTGATCCTGCTCTTCCTCACCTTGGCACTCCTCCCTTCAGTCCCTTCTCTGCTTAGGAAGGTTTTCCTCTTCCTTGTGCTGCTGCAGGCATGGCCCTGATGAGCTAATTCAGTTTGTTAGGCTGGTCCAGGTGGGCTGAAACCCATTCCCAAGGGAGACAAATTAAGGCCAGGGCTGACACAGGGTGGGGGAGAAAAGTTCAGGGGAGAAGTGAGGACAGGAGAGGGCAGGGAGGGAAATGGGTGGGAGGTAGGAAGTTGCAATATCTGAGCTTAGCCTGGCTCATTGCTGAGGTGTCAGTCACCTTTCTACGTGAGAAGCTGGAGCAGAAAAGACAAGGCATGCTTTTCTTTACAATTCCATTTGATCCAGCTGTGTAGGAAAAGAAAGAACTCTACATTCAGTTGCTGCAACAGAAAAAATTATGGGGGCTAGAAAATGAGGAAGGAGGATTGTTGTGAGAGGCTTTGCATCCACAATGGAGAAACTGAGAATGGGAGTGATCCTTCCTTCTTTTCCTCCATGCTCCCTAGGCTTGCCAGGGCTGTGATGGCACCTTCCTGTTCTGCCTTCTCTGTTCCACCATGTGTTGGAGGTTTCACATGTGCTGGACATGGTTGGATACTGCACCTGGCTCTGCCCCACTTCCAGGGTGGAACTCCCATACTGACCACCAAACAACAACTGTACTTTGTGTTACTGCTCCAGTTCATCCAGAATTCACCTGTGCCTATATCACCAAGGCTGCTTTTATTGTCTGATACTTGTGCTCTCATGGGCCTGGCTAAAAATTACAGGACAGTCCCTCCTGGCAAAAGTGAGATGTTGCATCTTCCCTGTGTTGTACTCGCTGTCAATGTTTTTGCTGTTGTAAATGAATGTATGGTAGGCTGAAACCTGAAAAAGTAGATCAGTATCTAATTCAATGCAGAGCTGAAAGAAGAATGAATATTTCCTTTGAATTTGGTTGGTTTTGAATGAAGTCCTTTTTGACACTTTAAAGTAAATAATAGGCAGGTTTATATTTGATATTTATATTTTATTATATCTTGAAGGTCTCTTCCAACCTAGTCATTCTGTGAATATTTGTAAGTAAATATATGACAAGTTGCTGGATGATATGCAGTTGCAAATAAATAAATATTAACATTCAGAGATCTAACAATATTTTTGGTAGGAGTCTACTATAGTCTGAAAGAATATTTTGACAAATAATTACCTTAAAATATTCTTCAACCACCAAGAAAAAAGCCATGAGCTTTGGAAATCTGTTTTGGACAATGCTTCTTAAATGAACATGGTAAAAGGGAAATGAAAATGGCTGAGGCTAGCACAGTTGTGGAACAACATGTTTTGGCTGTGGAGCTCCAAGTTTGACTTCAGTGCTTATGAAATTGTGGAGTTGGTTCAGAGTTGTCTAAGACAAGCTGCAGCAAAGAACCCTAGAATTTAAAGTCAACTCTCTGTACATAGGGAGTGTATGAAAAAAGAACAGTTGAGAATCTTAAGGCATTCAGAGCTTCACCTCTGGGACACAGTCTTCATCCACTTAACCAACTCTTCTTTTCACTGCAGAGAAAGACTAAATCTGAAAGGCTAAACATCTGCTTTGTCTAACAAAGTGCACCTCACAATCAAATTCTACCTTATTTGCTTTAGATTCAATTTTTATGAAGTCTACTTCCAGTGATATATAAATATTCAACTCTATTTCCCTACTCCTTCTCTAAAAATTGAAAATAAAAATGAATGAAAAATTAATTGGATTCTTCACCAGGCTTTTGCCTCAAGGCTTTCCCTAGGGTGAAATAATATTTACATATTTTTTTCCTTTTTTTTGTGTGTGGTTTTTTATATCTGCTAGAGAAGACACTTTTAGTGAAAGTATATGTTGTTCCATTTTGTCACTTTGTCATTTTTCCATTGTCACTTTATTTTATGAAGAAAATTATCACAGGCCTGTCATAAGCAACTTCATAACTTTTCAGGTGTCAGTATAAACCACTATAGATGCAAAAGTAAAATAATTAGAAGTCTTTTATGGATTTTTTTTACATCTTTTGTTTGTCACTTCTTCTCAATAGTGATCCCAAGAAATGCAGCAAATTGTGAAGGTAGGTGTTAATTTTTCTTTCTTAGCATCTCGATTCAAAGCTAAGGAATGGAAGCTGGGAAGAAAGTAACTGGGGGATTTGTTTTTAATTTTGCTAACAACAAAGTCTGCATTCTCTTAGCCTTGGCTTCCTAGCTTGATCAACTACTCTCTCCAAACCCATTTTGGGGAGTGTTGATGCTCAGACACTTTCCCAGCAGTTTCAGTGCGTAGTTCAATTGTGCTTTGTTGACTTCAGCAAGTTTTCTGAGTAACTTTCACATCCTGAAGAGGATAACTTTGGGCTGTCAGTGTAAGGGAATGTGTCACTGCCTTTTAAGAGCTGAACAGGCTGTGGTGGTGTGTGTCAGGGTCCCTCAAACAGCCTGCTGAAATCAGTGGCATGTGGCAGACAGTTGTATATAGCTTTTTACTCTGTGTGTCAAGCTAAAGGCTCCTTAGAAATTGTAAATACTGCATAGTACCAGAGGCAATACTTGGAAAAGGATAAATATCCAAAGCAAAGCTCAGAAGTGAGACAAAACAAACTAAAAGAGATGTGGGACCCTTAAAAACAAAAAACCAAAAACACAAATAAAATCACCTTCAGCTGAAATGCTGTAGCAGAGTCCTGGAAAAGAGTAAAGTAGGGATGTATTATCTAGATGCAGGCAGATGTACCCTTTGAGAAAGAAGATTTAGAAAAGTCAGCACTTCCCTGCTATTTCTGGACACGGGGTTACAGATCTTAAACTGTCTGCATGTAAGCCAGGATGAATTAGAGTGACTATTGTATTCTCAAGAAAAGCAAAGTAATTAAACATAGGTTCCAATAAAACAGCAAAAGGAAGGAAAGTTATTTTGAAGGTTCTTGACATCAGCTTAGAAAATCAGGCATGAGATGATACTACTTTATCAGATTACTGAGATTTGATTTTGATTGAAATCGAAGATCTAAACAAATACATCAAATTGAAAACACTTAAAAAAGCTAGAAAGTAAAAGGTAAATACAGTAGACACTTACTAAGGAAACATGAGTTAGGGTTAGGATTATTATCAGCTAAATATAACAGAGAAACACTAATGAGCAAGTGTCTGTGAAGTTTTAAAGTTATAATGAGAGCACAAAACAGGAAAGTTACATGGACACAAACATATGTCCACAAATGGAAAATATGAAAGCAACTGCAAGATAGATTAGTATTTTGCAGGAGTATGCAATCAGAACCAGCAAAATTAATACAACCAGCAAGCACATTGGCAGTGTCTGGTGCATGTTTACCAGAAAGAAAATACAAAAATGAGTGAAAGACAATTCAGTATAGAGGCAAAATACAGAAGATGATACAGGAAAATGTACTACTTCAGTGGAGACTGGTGCAACTGCTGTGAAATATTAATGGGGAGCTAATGCTTGAGTAAATGTTATATGTGAAAATATTCTAGATTATTGAGATAAGAAGCATAACTACATAAAATAAGAACCACTACAACTGAGGGCTCACAGAGAAGACCTAACTGCTGTTCAAGCATTACATGAACTTGTACAGAAAACTGTAAGAAAAAGTGGCTCTGTATATTTCCTGTGAACAATGACCCAATAATGAGACTAACAAATGGAAAATCCTTGGTGTGCTTAATAGAGTATCTAAAGGTCAGCTGGGCATAAACAAATGTAAAGGAAATGTTGAGTAAATAAGGATGTCAGAGGAGACAGGGAGACAAATGTACATGCTTGCAAGGAGTACATTTAAATGTTGACTTAGTTTTCTCTGAGATTGCACATTCTATTTAAAACAGAGTATGATCTGTATTAAATTTGTATTTGCTGAACCTAGAAACCCACAGATCTTATTTGATGTTGCTCAAAATGTATTAGATTCTAGATTTCAACATGTATCAAGTTCCAAATCTACTCAGAAGAATGTCTGGTACAGAATGCTGATATTGTTACAATGACTGCTAAATGCAGGTTAAGGGCTGTGAAACAAATCCAGCAGCACTGGCTTGACAGATTTTTTTTTAAAAAGTGAGCTGGTACTTACTTAACATTCTCTGAGCAGAAAGATAAGAAAAAGTCTTTTCATTCTATCCCAAGAGAGAAGCAGAAAATACCTAGCTTAAAAGGATAAAATAGATCAGGATATCCCACTCAGAGAAGATACAGCTCAGTCATGCTGTGGCTTCAGGGGTCTGTAGATGCAGTTTGTACACACAAACACATTGCTTGGGTGTACAAGGCTGCAGCTGGCAGGAAAATTGCTCCTTGTTCTTATGTGAGCTCCCATCTCTTGTGCAATTTGCTTTAGGACAAGAGGGAACAGCTGCAATTTATTCCTATGAAAAGAAGAACATGAAGGAGCAAGAGAGAGTCAAAGCATCTGAAAGTAAACTGGAAATAAAGGATTTTGCTGAGCACTAATGGACAGGATTGAAACTGCAAGTAGATAGACACTGGGGTGTTTCTCTGCATGGCAGTCCAAACACCTAAAGCTCCTGAAAGCTCCTCTCCACACATGTAATGCAGGCAAAGTTATTATTTCTGAAGATTACACAGGAATGTAAACTCCCTCATTATACAATCTCCTGTGCCAGGGAAAAGGAAGCCTGAGAGTGTCACACTGAGATCTGAGCAGCCAGATGTGGTCTGAGTAGCCAGATGTGATCTGAGCAGCCAGATGTGGTCTGAGCAGCCTCAGCCCAAGGGACAGGGGCTGTCCACAGCAGCTGCAGCACAGGGCAGCCCACAGAGCCTGGACACTGCTTGTGCCTGAAAACCCCAATTCATCTCACAGCTGAATATGATCCCTATTCTGAGACATGCAAAACACAAAACTTCAAAATATTGCTTCTTCAATGAGATATAACTTTTGCTAGCTTGAAAGGAAGTTTCTGCTGATAATATGCAACACTGTACTAAAGCTTCATTCTAAGTCCTTTCTAATTTTTATTGCTGCTGTGACTTTTAGTGACACAGTATGAACAAATAAGATGTGTTTGTGTCTGTTTGCCAGTATATGTTTATCTATATTAATGCATCTTACTTTTTTTATCCCCTAAAAAGCATCCCAATAAAAGTGTAAACACATTCTGAGAATGAAAATCTCCCCATAGATCCATTTTGCTTTGTTATATAACCTTAACAAGATGTTTTCCAGAACTCTTAATAACTTTACAAAATCTCCCTGGAAGCATTGCTTGCAGAGGATGTTGAGGGATTGTTAACTAGGACATGGATAGGAACTGAGCTGATAACTTTGGGGCTTTACAATTTTCCTTGGCTGTGCAGAAAAAGGCATGTTTCAGCAATTTTTTTTGCCCAGTCTGTCCTACTAGGAAATTTTGTGTGGTGTTATATGGACAGGTTTGTGTGGGTGTGCCTTTTTTGTGTGTCTCTGTGGAACAATGGTAGTTCATGGCCAAAGCTGAGAGGAGCAGTCTCAATGAGAAAACTGCAGGATTTGTATTCTCCTATTTAAATTAAATAGGAGGAAATATTTTTGGTATACTTGATTTACAGACACAAATGTTATTAAGTACTCTAAAAATGCCTTGCCAAGCAGTCTGATTATTACATGTAGATATTTGAGAATGTATATTTAGTAGTATTTGGGATTATGGATCTGACTGCTCTGAAAGTGTTCTGCCTCAAGTACTGGATTTATTCAGTTTTAATGATGACTTTTTGGTTTATTGCCCCACAAGAATCCTCCTGACACACTTACTTAATATTATTTTAAGACATACAGCATAGATCAAATATTAAGGCCTTGAATTATTTCTAAATAGCATCCAGTATTTCAGTCCTATACCTTCAAATCCAGAAATAAGATGCAATCCACAATAAATAGTGCTCATGATTGAATGCTTGAAACAGATGTATGTACTTAAAACAGCCTATTCAGCATAAAAAATATTTCTTAAATGTCACTAGTTCAAGCTGTATTTTCATCTTTAAGTACAGAGAATAGCTCTGGAAACTTTATCATTTCTAAAACTGGATTTTTTTAAAGTGGGTACATATGAAATTGTGAGACACCATGATAAGAAGCTGAGATGATGGCCAGACAAATTCTCAATACTGATGTTTGAATTGTCTGTAGACAGAACAGTCTACAGAGCTGAACAGCAGACATTTGCAAGGTTTTTCAAAACCTTACTATGGGGCTGAATTTCATGAGGCTGAATAGTACTGGGAAAAGATAAGTGTATGTCTTACCTTTGAAACACCCCAAACTTCCCTTATTTCCACCCTCTTTTGATACATGTCTTCTCTTGTGACCTTGTTAGGAGATATCTGCCAAAGAATTTCTTCATGCACAAATCTGTCCAATAACAAGGTGCCCTGCTAGGATTACTCCCTCTGAACCTTCTTTCTGTGAGGCCAGGTGAACATCATGGTGAGTGGAATAGCCAGGGAGAAGGAAATGTGGTGAACTTGGTCCCCACTTTGGGGGAGCTCAAACAGCTGAGGCACTGTGGCCCCAGAAGCAGGTTTTGCCTGGTTATTGCTAGAGCTATGAGCATTGGAGGAGCTTTGTAAGAGAAAGACTAAGAACAACCAATTTTAAGGTCATTCAACCTTAAAATGCTTTACTTTCTTCTATTTTAACCATTTGTTGTGAGCCACCAACCACTAAATTTGTTGACTTGCAAATAATGCTTTGAAATTCTTCCTTTTATGTGCCTACTTGGGAAGAGTTGGATTGGTTGGGGAAAACAACCATTGTCTGTCTGTTAGCTTTTTTTTTTGGTTGGTTGGTTGGGGCTTTTTTTTTTGTTGTTTGTTTCTCTTAGGGGCGGGGTTGGTTTCAAGGTTTTGGGGTTATTTTTGGGTTTTTGTCTTCTTTTCCACAGGTAAGTATGTACTGGGGAAACTGACTGGGAGGATTATTTAGATGAATCTACCAGCTCAAGAAAATATTTATGCATATACTTTAATTTGTCTCTATTGTAGAATTTGAACCTGAATCCTTATATGAAATTGCATCCTTGGGTATAGAACAAGCAACTTCTTAGATATTTTCCTAAATAGAGATTTATTTCCTAATTTGGAACCAACAATTTGCTTTTCAGTTGACAAAGAATTAAGAGAGGTACTTTTTACGATATTTTAAAGAGAGTCAATATATTTTTATTCCCCCAGAAGGCTAGAAGTGTCAACAAGCATGGAAAAGAAAATCCCAGATACAAATAGTAAGAAATGTTAGAATTATGTGAAAGTTACATATGGGCTGAGAGCCTTTCCATGTTGCATTTCATCCAATGAAAATTAAAATGAATAAAAAATGCAGTGCCTCTGGAATATAATTTTTGTGAAGTAAATGCCAACAGCTTCTTAACTGAAGTGGCACAGCCTTAAGGTGACTGGGGTGTTACTGAATATGCCACTAATGTGGTAGAAGTTTGGTACATCTTTAAACAAGTCAGGAAAAAGCCTCTCATTTTTCTCTGTTCTAATTATCTTCGTTCCAGTGGATTAGAAAATGGAAAATGTAAAAGTCAAGCTAAAGATGGTTCAGAGCTCAATCGCCTGCCAAGTTAAGTCTGACAAATGGCAAGTGTGTGTAATTAATAGTGTCATCTTCCCCCAGACCAAAGGATGACTGCAGTAACTATAGATTATAATTGTCATCGTTGTCACATAAAATGTGCTATTATTAAGTTCAGGCTGAATTTTATTGCTGAGAATGCTCATAAATTGAATGGTCAGTCATTTAAATTGCCAAGTACAGAGCCCTGTGGTTTGCTCTAAAGCTACTTTTTAAGTCAATGTATTTGACTTTAGACCTCCGGAAACTAGCTACATTCCTTAAAGAGATGTTGGACAGGTTGTTACCTGTAAGGGAGGATGCTCTGACAGATGCACTGCATTTCGTTCATGTTTTAATCATCCCTACACTCTAATTTGTAATTTTGTTTGAAAGGCAAGTACTGCATATACTGTGCTGGCAACTTAAAAATTAGGACTTATTATCTTGTTAGTGCAGCAGAGAGAATGAGTGATGATAGGCTTGAAATATGGATGAATAAAATGTAGTTGTTTAAGATGGGAAGATGAAAGGGGATGAAAAGAAAGCAATACATTCAGAGAGAGAATCTTGAGATCAAGGAGTTTCGCAGCAGGAACTGAAGTTCTTTTATTCTAGGGATAAATTGCAGGTCAGTTATTTCCAGTCTTTCTGTCTTGATGACTGGATAAATCAAAATTTTCAGGAAGGCTGACTCAGAACTGTTGTGAAAATAAAAATTAACTAAAATATGAAAGCTTGATGAAGTGAACAGGACCCAGGATAGCAAGGGAATTGCAGCATTCCTCAAGCCCTGTTTCTTGCTATTATAGACAAGTAGTTAATATAATATCTCTTGTAAAGTGATTGGCTGTATCTTAAAATTAGTTTAGATATTTATCCACACTGTATAGTTATTGTTTCAAAATATGACTTTTCTAATGGTCAGGAAACACCTCTTTACTGGTCATTTTTTCTTGTTCTACTCTTATCCATTTTCTTTTAGATATGTCTTATGCCCTTCTCCTATTAACACAAGAAGTACATTTACAAGACATGATTGCATTTTCATCCAGCTAAAGAAAACATATTTTGTTTTAGTGTGAATATTTGATCTTGACTTTTTTCATGCTGTAAATTGTGCTGTCAGGTGACTGGCATAAGCCAGCTCTGAACTGGGAGCCATATAACCACTTTAAAGCAATACTGTGTTCAAACTGCCAAATTCTGCAACATTTTCTCTCAGGTAGGTTTTCTTTTACATTTTTTCTGGAGTTTTCTTCTCTGAGGGTTTTTTTGTTTTGTTTTGTTTTCTTTCTTTGCAAATAATTACAAATATTTTCTTAGATTAACTTATCTACTAAGCCTTTGGTTTTTACATCATAGGTGCATAGTGCTGGAAAAGGGAAAGATCAGCTGGCAACATGGGCTCTTAACTGAATTTCCCTGTTACTACAGGCAATATATAGTAGAAACTGCATTCAAAGTATGCAGAACATCTACTCCAACCTCCACCATTCATACAACCCCATATATTCAGTAATTTCATATGGAAGTAGAAAACCAAAAGCTAAAACCATAAGTACCTGGAAGAAAATACATGAAAACAGATGTGTCACTTTTACAGTGAATCCTTGCAATGGTAAGAAATTAGGTAGGTTCTTTTCTCCCAGATGATCACAAAATTTGAAACAAAAACTACACTGCAGAAAAAATGCAAAGTAATCACTCAAGTGCTTAAGCAATTTCCTAATTAATGACAGAAGAGCTGTTTATTAAGTCTGTATAAAATACTTTGAGTGCCTATGAGAGAGAAGAACTACATTAAAAGTTTAGAAGCATCCTCTTACTGCTGAAAAATTGTTAATATATTTGGTTTTTGTTAGTAAAAGTAGCACAAAAGTAAGAGTAAAAGTAAAAGTAAAAGTAAAATCAAACTTTGTTAAGTGTAGCAATAGTATTTGTTCAGTACAGCCCAAATATTACAAGGTAATATTTTGGTCAGGTATCAAATGAGCATTGCAATCAAAGTGCCTGAGTAATAGGGAAAAATGTAATTCTATAGCTTTGCTGATGTTTCATCAGCTTTCAGTCAGAAGCAGGCTTTCTAATCAAATGGCAATAGCACAATGGTATTTTCACAAGGCTGCTGACTCTGATTAGCTCACATGGCAGCTATATCTGTGCAACCGGATCATTCCTCTGGCCACTGTATGCTCTCATGCACTCTGCTTAGTCAAAGTGTAGTGGCAGTTTAACACTTTCCAGAACAGATCAGGATGAGAAGATAAAGTAAAAGTATTAAATTAGTTTCCTAGGGCTTCCTCCTCTTTCAGACAAACCCTCCAGTGTTTTAGTGGTGGGCTTTTGTTTTTTTTCCCTAAGCACATTCCTTCACAGGTACAGACATAAGGAAAACAGTGAAACATCAGCTTCTTCATCACATTAATTGCAGTTGTCAAACAAAAAGTTGCTGCAATAAGACCTGTTTAATAGGATTGAATGGAATCCAGCACAAGAACACAGTAAGAACTACATAATGGAGTAAGGTCATAGGAATATTCGCAGTTGCAGTATTTAAAGGGCTGTTTCAACATAAACTGATATGGATCATAAAACTTCTTGTGATTCTAGCCAAATCCAATGTTCTAAAGTTATGTAAATAGCCCAAACTCCCAAACCTCTTTAATGCCTCCACAGACGAACATCATTCTCAGACTTCCATAAAAAGTATTATTTGAGTAAAATGATATTTTGCACCCAGGTCCCACAGCTCCCACAGCTTCATTGTGGCAAGCATAGCTGTAGGAGAAATGACTAAAAGTTCAATGGCACAAATGGAGTTACATCTGCTGGCATTAGGGCTCAATTTGTCACTCTGGTTTTCAATCTCAGGAAGCATGCAAGAACTAAATGGGACTAATCTTTCATACAACACGAAGAGGAGGATCACAATATATTCAGAGCCAGTGCCATGGCCAAGTCAGAGCTCAGCCCTGGCTTCTGGAATGATCTTGAACAAGGTTTTGAATATTAGCCTGTCGTTTCACATTGTTCTATGCATTCTTAGCCTGGACTTCATTTTCTAGGCCCCATCTTGGCATGACACCTATCCAGTTTGTGGTGAAAAAATGAACTGATTGTCAGAAGGGGAAAAGGGCTGTATAATTTCAGCTTATTTTCAAGGAAATCTGTGTAGTTCCACGTAGGCCTGTGGTATAAGAGTACCAAGAGAAAACTGAGCAGCAGTCCTGCCATCACCATCAAAAAGATGTCTTTATGTTGCTGCTTCCATTCCTATGTCAGTATGAGGCTGCTGGTACATGCTGTGAGGTTGCTTGTGTTGCTGCAGTGGTGTGAGAAGGCTGCTACTGTGCCATGTCACAAGAGAATGCAGAGGAGTTAGGGATGCTTTAGGATTTCCACTTTTTGTAAAGTTTCCCAGTGGAGGGGCTGTTTCCCTAGAGCATGGGTTTGATTTTGGGAAAGCTGTGCCATAGGGTTGTCTGGCAGTGGCTTTAGTCAGCACACAGAGCCAAATGCAAAATAGTGCTACAGCTATTGTGGAACAGGCTCTCCATGTGGCCTGTGAGCACACTGCTCACTGTCAGACCAGGCTGACATTGACTCAGACTGCTTAATCCTACTTAATCCTTGTTAATATTTCTAGATTCATTTCCTAAACTTAAAAAAAAAAAAAAAAATCATAAATTCCATATATGCATTATATATGCATTACTGTCTCTCTCTTTGGCTATGTATCTTAACACACATACATGCATACAGATATATACACTCTCACACTATTTGGGCCATATTCTATTGATAGAATTCTGTTTTTTATTAACAGAATAGCTGGTGTCACTGTCAATTTCCTGTCTCTGAATAGTTTACTCCTATCCTGCCCAAACACCATGATCAATCCCAGATCATCACTGTCCAGCATTTGGGTACTGCTGGACACTGTTTTACTCCTGCCCAAATATCAAGGCCCCTAATGCCTTTTTTCAAGAGCCATCCATTACAGCTACTAATAATGTACTGTGGATAGTGAAACCAGATTGACTTTGTGCTGTAGTTATTTTCCACTTCTGCTGTTACCATCACTAATGCTTGTCTGGTAACAATGTTAATTGAGCCGACTTCATTTGCTCAAAAATCACTTCATTTGCTTCATTTGTTCAAGAGCTCCTTTCATTTTTGGAGGTTAATTCTGTTTCTCTGGCTTCATAGGGTTGGTCTTGAATTTTTGGAGAGAAAGAAATCTATTTAGGAGTTTGGAGATGGCTCAATGACTGTGTGTCTAAGGGCCTAAGGGGTAGGGCTGATATGTTTTGAAAAGCCTGGGTTTTTCTGTCACCATCTCTACATGTATGAACTGGCACAACAGTTGTTAGTGTAGAGAGAGATCCTGAATGGGAGGAAATTAAGATGTGGAGAGAAACAGGATCACTGAATCCATCCTTTGAAGTGGGAAGGTGGGAGGTATAAGGCTGTTACATGTGGATAATGAATAGACTATATCCAGATAAATGTATTCTGGTTTATTTTGCAGAAAATAGTAGAAGGATGTTGGGTATCTATTTAAGGGTTGAATAGTATTTATTAAATAAATTCCTTCAAGCTGTACAAAAATGTTTCAAAAATCATGATATGCTACTCCCTGAATAAAAGTTAAATGAATATGTGGCATGAATTATGATGTACTGTGAAACTAAGGTATAGCTAAATAAAAAAAGGGCAGAGAAATATCTATAGGGGATCCCCTTGAGAAGTAGTCTTTCTTCATCACTTGGTGGTTGAATATCATAGATAATCCTGTATCTATATAAATAAAAATGGCAGACCAAGCAATAATATGCTCTCTCTAAAAAAAAAAAAAAAAAAAAAAAAAAAAAATTTATATTAAGTGCTTTCTCCTTCCTGGATGAGTGGACTAACAGCTAGGACTCTGTTGCTTATGAAAAGCATGGTAATTATTCTGTGTCAGATGAAGCACCATACAGAGGAAGGAGAATGAAAACACACATCTGGGTGATAAGGAATTTTTTTTCCCTTGGCTAAAGGAGAGATTTAAACCCAGATCATACCCAGTTAGGGAAATAACCAGTAATAAAAGATCTTGGTCAGGAGCAGCAGATTCAAATCAGTGTTTGTTAAAATGGAAAGAAAATTGCTTCATGTTCTCTTTTAATTTTTTTCCCCAAATATGAGGGAAGACAGAGAACAATACCAGGAGATTATTTCAATTCATCCTTCTCTTTAGCAGAACCCCAGTTTTGTTTTTTATGCCTTTAATGGTGTATCATTCCAGTACTTATCTGCTGTCCCCAGGACATCTTGCACAGCAGTGTAAACCATTTCAATCTCCTGGCAAGTCCTGACATGAGTTTCCCATGAGGAAACTGCTGTGCCCCAGAGGGGACAGAGAGGACAGGACACTTTCTGGAAGCATGTAAAAGGGGAAGCAGGAGGCAGTGGGCTGGAGGGGCCAAAAGCATCCAGCTGAGCTGGCACCATCACTGCAGCTCTGCTCATGGCAGAGAGATCCCAACTGTAGAGCTTCATTGTTTTGTTTTCCTGGGCTTGTCATGCCACTTGTCAGAATAATTTCTTTGTGCATGGCTGAATTGGACATATGTGCACAGTGCCAGCTTAGTCTTCTGATATCCTGAGGGGACCTTTCCTACTGGAAATTATTTTCCATTGAGTGGAGGGTGGCTGGAAGATTGGTCCTTATTTGTCCATATGGTAGCTGTTGTTCTCTTCCAGTGCAAAAGTCTGATGAGGATATTAGACACAGTTCCACTATACAAGCCTAAAAGTATTTAATTCCATGTGGTTTTCCTATCACTGACTGTTGGAATGTTATTTTCATTATTTTGAGAATAATGAACTCTGGTAGAAGAAAATGCTTTAAATACATAAAGCAGATCGTGTGCTGCTCACATGTGTCAAGGTCTGGGTGGCATTTCAGACCCTTGATTGGTATTTTGTTCCTTTATTTAAATAAGACTGGAATATTGGAATCCTGAATCACCTGTCATGAGATACAAAAATGTCTTTATATATGTTCTAGAGGAACTGGGCCTCAAGGACACAAACTTTTCTGGGGATCATATTTTTCTTGTTTTGTTTTGTTTTTCCTGTTTGGAATCCTTATGGAATATTACTTTTGTGAAAGATTTTTGTTTTTTTTTTTTTTTCCTTCCAGAGCTTGTCTTAAATGAATTGGCAATAGATTTACATTTCTCTGCATGACTGTAGGATACTGGAGTTTAAACAATGAATGAAAAATTGACACAGATTTATTTAAGAGCAGTGAAGTGTTGCTTCCTTAATATACCCTGTCAGCAGATTTCAAAAGGAGAAAGATAGGGAGCTATGTGATCACTGGGTTGTTTGTGTAAACTGGAGACTTTCAGCATGAGGGAAATGGTCTGGGTTTTATACTGGGTAGGCAACTGATGCTGCTTCAACAAAAAAGGGCAAATGAAAATTGCAGATGTGAAAACAGAACTTTTGGAGGGTCTATTTCTTTTTTGCAAAGTCCAGATTTCTTTTCAATCCTTAAACAGTTGACTATTTTTTGAGCCTTCTGAATCCCACTCAATTCCCATGAGTCAATAAATCGCTTTCTCTGTATCACATCCTACCACAGGCTTTGTTTCTTCTTTCTGTGCTTTGTCTCTATTTTTCCATGGCTTCACTCCACTTCTTTGCTGCACTCTCAGTGTGACTGTTCTTTTTGCCTCTATGCATGAAGTTTGTTTTTTAAATCAATTTGTTTGATTCCCACAGTGGGCCAGATACTAGACCCCTCTTCAAAGTAATTCCTGTTATGCATTATTTTAGCCAGATGCTAAAGCACCACATTGGTGGAAAACATTTTGTTCACTGTATGAGACAAAGAAACTATAGGGTTTAGGTATGTATGAGTATGTAATTTAAAGCCATTTCCTATGTTTTATTTGGGGAGGTTCAATTAAGGAAGCACAAACAATCAGGATTTTGACATCTCATATTTTTGCTTTATTTTACAGTCTTTGCAACCTTAATGTTTCCTTAAATTGAAGTTTGTTTTCTAGGAGGATGTTATAATCTTACACGCAATGCATATAGGCAGAAAATATGCAGCAGCATATAATTAACAGCAAAGAAACTCAAGCATCGAATCTCCAGGTTCTTTAAAGGGAAAAAAGGTTTGCAAAGAAAAACAAGATCATGTAAAGATTTAATACATCTCAAAGCTAACACAATTTGGTTTGATGCATGACCCTTTTATTTTGCTGCCTTAAAATGTCTCCCTGCTGCCAAAACTATTTGTTACCTTCTTCCTTGGGGAAATATGCAAAGACATGCAGTTATGCTCAGGCCCCTGCACTGGAAGGTTTTTATTTCAATGCTATCAGCCTCTATTCTCGCCAATCATTTTTCTTTTGTTCTCAGTATCCATTCTTTCCAGTAATTCACTTGAGCTACAATATCTGAGAAAGACTGAGCACCACTGTAATTTAAAGGAAAAGATCTTTTCAGGCTGATTTGGTTTCAAGCAGCTTTTTGTGAGAGAGATTGGTTTGCAGCCTCCAGGCAATTAAATACTCTGACTGAAGATTTTTTATCACCAATTATTCCATACAGAAACTACTTTTATTTTTTGGAAGAAGACATCAAAACCTAACAATGAACATTGAATTTAGCTTCTTGTGGATGACAATATAAAGTCCAGCTAGGTAAGCATATAGCATTTGCTTGCAGCAGCTGTGATGAGAAGGTGGCAGGCTGTAACAGGAATGACAGAAATCCGGGGTTAAACAATCACTGGACCAAAATCCTCAAAGTCAGTGCCATTAGCATTAACAGGGCCAAGACTTCTGCCCACACAAACATTCACCTAACTGTGAGGAAGTAGCTTATCCTTTATGATGGCTATAGGATGGAGAAATCACCATGTGTACAGAAGACTTGAAAAGCAGCAACTGCAGCTGGCCCAAGCACCTTCAATTGCAATTAATTTTCTACCAGCCTTATACATTTTGTCATTTTGGAAAATCACATGAATGTCTCAATGGAAGAGTATTAGAAAAGATGAAAGTGATTGATTTTGTTTTCATGATTAAGTTTCAACTAGTCTTGATGAAATTTTCTAGTGCAAAAGTAATGTGCATTTTTCATATGGCTGCTCTACTCTGCCTAAAGAGGGAATACTAATTTCCGCAAGGAAATTCTCTTCTCTACATTCCTAATATTGTCCCATTATTATATATTGTTCTAATATATGCCTACCATGAAATCAAGAGTGATCTGGTTTGATACCAATTTAGTAAATTGGGATTTGGGAGATCTGGATGAAATCTGATGAACTTGTAAGTGGATAATGCACACACAGATATCAGAGAGCAAAGACAGGGAATTTTTTGGCCAATGGATTATGGGCAGAGTCAGTATCATATTTTTTGGAACAGATATTAAACTATAATTAAGATATTTTATGGAATTTTTAAGAACTCATCCCACACTGGGATGAGAATGACTTCCAGTTGTCACCACAATGAGTGTGCCCTTGTGATGAGTGCTTTCAGCTCGAGATGGGAGCAAGAGAGTAATGATCCTTAATGTTATTTTAATGTCAAAAGCTTATTAAAGAGTAATGATTACACTGTGAGAGAAAAAAATGTCCACAGGGTAGCAGGGCAAAACCTTCTCTGAGGAAAGGGTGAGAGCAATAGCTCCTTGATTCCTTTTCTTTCTAAGTCTGTCCCTTGGAAAGGAGGAGAATGAGGGAAGATTTCTTCTGAAAGAAGAAATTTCTTCTGGGAAGACAGACATGGAAAATCTTGAAGGTGATAGAAGACATTTGAATTCTTCCCTACCTAACTCCTCAAGATTTTTGAAACATGATGTTTCCACTGTCTCTTACTTTGTCATTCAAATTAGTACAGAGCTTCTGTAGCTCTGCCACTGCCTTATGTGAATAAGGGATAGGATACAAGTGGGAAGTAGGTTGGGAGCAAACTGTCTCCATCTAATTTTGCCACATCTGGCACATCCCCTCAGACTCAGACCGACTCTAACTGCAGACCAGGTCACCAAGTTTTGTCAATGCTCTCTGCAGGCAAAACCACAGCATGGACCAGGCTGGGTTTCCTGATGAGGGAACTGTGCAGCTGAGTCTGGAGGGAAGTCTGGATGTGAACCACTGTGTTCACCAAGCTGCTGAGTGCCAATGGAGGCTCTGACATCTCTGCAACATGTCTTGAGGTCCCCAGGATAAGAAGTGATGCCTTTGTGCAATGTATTATAAAACCAAGGCTGCCCAAGGAATGCTAATTCATCTCTGCCTAACTGCAATTTGGTAATTTTAGAAAGCAAATCTAGGCAAAACCAGACAAATGCAAGAAGTTTTTTACCCAAAAGAGCAGTTTCTTTGAAATATGGAGATTTTTCATTTTAAAAATTCTCAGTGAAAAAGCCTTCAAGTGTTTTGTTTGGATAATCTTTAAATCTTTTATATTCCTCTTTTTAACCATAAATCTAGGAATACATATATATCACTTTAGAATGTTCTGACAGTTTTGAAAGAAAATACTCTGATTCTTTTTTGAAATGATTCTTTGAGGGGACAGAAGAAATTTGCATCTCCCACAAATATCTAAATTTAAACTCTTGCATTCAGATCTGGGACAAAAACAAATATTGAAATGTCAGAATTTTATAAATGGTAGGGATTCTTTTTCTTCCCCCAGTACAGTCTGCTTAGATTACACTGCACAGCATGTGCCTTCCCTCCCCAGACTGCTTTTGTGTTCAGAAAATCAATTTGAACAGTCTGAACAGAAATCTGCTGCTGGCCCCAGCCTAAAGGGGTTCAGAGAACCCATCACTCAGCCCACAGGGCTTGAGTTATAAATTGATACCTGAGTTCAGCACTGGGAAAGAGTTGGAATACCAGAGCAGAAAAAGAGAAAATAAAAAGACATTGATGTTGTCCTCTTTTTTTTTTTTTTTTTTAACTCTTAAATTTCATAACAGACTTTCCTCTCTTTATTTCCTTTTGTGCTTGTAGCACAAGACAGATGAGATACCACCTTCTCCCAATAGCTGTTTGACAATATTGCAACTGATCTTTATGTGTTGCAAACCGTCTCAGCTGTGTTGACCAACAGACTGAGGACTTATGCTTGATCTCAAAGAGGACTTTAAGACAGGTTCATGCTGCTGGAATTTCAGTCATCTCCCAAATTAATGTGGTTTGAGGACTCCTGTGCTTACAAAGCAACCTTTCCTGTAAATATGGAGTTTTTAAGGTTTGTATTGCACTTCAGATAAATATTCCTGATTATGCCAGGTCTCTTAAATCTTTGAACTTCTGATTTTAATTTTACTGTCTCACTGCTCATAATGTAATAAGAGAATCAAATGTTAAGGAGGAGGCTTTTTAGCATTTTGCCCTCCTTTGAGATGCAGAACCAGGAAACGTTTCTCTACATCTCACTATATATATTAGTGTCCACCAATGCTTCAGCACTGAACTTGGAAGGAAGTTTCCCTGAACAGGAACTTTTAGCTATATTAGGGCTTGAAACTGGCTGTTCACATCTGGGTGGAACTTGATCAAATACTGACAAAAAGTTTACTTTAATATTTTTGTCTCAACCTTTAAAATGCAGCTTTATGGATCTGGCTTTGTTCTCTCATCTAAAGAGAAATCAAGTCTCAGTATGTGGCTAAAATTGACTGCAGGCTAATTACAGCTGACTAATTTGTGGGAACACAACTAATGTGCACATGGAAAGGAGAGGGGTTAATTTTAGCTGGTGATATATATGTTGATTTTGGGAGGTTAGAGCTGGAAAAATTGGGATTCATGACTTTAACAGCAACTATTCTTTTGTTAATACCAGCAGTCCAAAGTTTATTGAGGAAATAGTTTTCTAGCATTCACAAAGAGAGTTTGAACTGAACCTGCCTTCAGTTCTGGTGGGGTTTTTAAAAATTTTGGGGTGTTGTTTTTATCACAATGATGTACAAGTCAGTCCTGAAAGCCATATGTGCCTAAACAAACTAAAAGGAAAAAAGGGCAAACAAGCTAAGGAAATCTCTCTTGCCTTCTTCCCCAGCCTTGTAAATGAGCCAGACTACCAAGTCTGCCTCCAGAGGGTTTTTGCAGTTCAACTGGTTCTTTCTGTCTCTGCACACCTTTTGCCAGCTTGTTCTCATCATTTGCTTGCTTGAAGCAGAACCTAAAATTGCTTTGAAGACATTTCTCTCAAGGATGGATCTCGAGCTCTCTGACGCTGAGCAGCAGATTGCTGTTTGTTCTCAGTACATTGGGCTGTAAATTCACTGAGAGTGACGTGGAAAATGTGTTCTTGTACATGTGCTCCCAGAGTGTCTGAGCGAGGTGTTGTGTATTCCCCACTGTCAGCAGACTGTCAATAACTTCTGGGAAAGCAGTGTAAAAATAATCAAACATACAGAGCGAGGCAGAGGAGGGAATGGTTTAGTTTCTGCACCTGTGAGTTAAAAATGTTTGAAAGTAATTCCTTGAAGTGATTAGAAAGTGCAGAGAATCTCATAGCCATTGAGTTTTTTTTTTCATTTCTCTCTCTTCCCTGCCACTCCCTGCCTTCCCCATTACCCAGGGTTCACATCTTTGGTTAGTACAACATTGTGCCTATCCCCAGCAGAAAACTGATTTTAGCCCCTCAAAATTGCCTGCTGCATGGATGAGCTTAATGTGCAATAAACTCAGCAGTGCAGATGCAAATTTAAGATTCCTGAAAACTGAAATTTAGCTGGAGGACTGTTTGATGGGACTATCTGTGTAGACACAGTCAGAACATCTCTCTTGATCTTAACTGACTTTAAAGATAATACAGAGTAGAAAGATCCAGCTGCTTGCAAGTTTTTGCATGTTAAGAAAGAGGGAGTGAGAATAAAAGCAACTTCTCCTTAGGAACTGGCTTTATTTCACAGCTTTCACAGCATTTAAAATAAGACAGTAATAACATACCTAGCTGATGAGGCAGCCACTTTCTCTTCCTTAATTTTAACAATGCAAATAACTGACTCTTCTCAATGTGAATTGTTGTGTTACAAAACTGAAACAGCTTTCTAAGCCTTTCTGTATCATTACACAACAGAGAAATGCAATACCCCAGGCTAACAGAATCTGAGGGAGAAGGTTGCACAAAAAAATACCAGCTCTACCAAAGGGAAGGGAGAAAGAGGGGGGAGGAAAATGTTCCTCCACCACTTTAGATGAGTTTGTAAAGATTTATTTGGCTCAGAGCAATCTGTAGCCTAGTAAATTGGTGTTGGAAGGTGTCACAAACAATAATGTACTACATCTTACACTACAATGTACAGGTGTCCAAAAGCTATTACAGTCCAGCCACTGCACAAAAATGGTATGAAAGAGATAGTATGGCCTGTGGTTGGTACCAGAAAACTTTTCTTTATTTTTCTATTCCTTTGGCAGAACTATGGAAGAGGTCTCTCCTCTGACAAAATGCTACCAAGAGACCAAATTAAATACTTGCACCCAGATTTGGTGATTGCTCTTGTCAGTAATAACTTTGAGGGAAAGTAACTGTATATTGAAAGGAAGTCCTGAAACTTTTGATAGTTATAATATCACAGGCTCCTGCAACAGATGGATGGTATTGTAAAATTTTGTATTGCTCTACGGTATTAGAAACTTTTTGCTCTTTAAAGAATATAAATATTCTCTCTCTATCCTAGTTTTGCCAAAATTCACTTTCTCAAATCTCTCTTAGAGTTTCCTTTCCTGCTTCATTCTGACTACTACTATAGTGCAGCACTGCTGTGGACTGAATAAATTGGCTGAATAAATTTCTAAGGCTGCTTTAATGAAGTATTTTTTTTCATTCTCATGGAATATTATGGCACCTGTTAGTATGTTCTCTTTAGGACAGTTTATGTGATATAATCATGTTAAAGTATACATGCTTCTTAAAGTGGATCCGTTTCTTGCACTAATTTTCCTTTTGGCTGAGGTAAAACTTCAAAACATAAATACCTATATGTAAATCTGTTCAGTCCCTAAGAAGAGAGCCTATAGTTAGGGATGAACATATATGTTGCCAAAGTTCAAAAAGGGTATAACTCTATCTTTGGTGTATGTATATGCACATACTATATATATAGTTGCCAGTATGAAATATTTGCAACAAAATTTCCTTGGTTTCCTCTTCGTTTGCTAATATATTTAGTCAGTTTTTCATTTTTTTAGTCAAAAACAGTTCTCCCTGATGGGCAAAGGATTGTTTATGACATTAAATCATTTACGTTCATAGTGGTTACAGTGATATGTGAGAACAGAAAAGGTAGTAAAGAGTGTCAGAAGTTCTGCATCTTCTCTGTGGAAGGGAAATCACTTAAGGATTTAACAACAATTAAACCTGAATATTTCAAAGAAGCTTAAAGGCTTGTAGCACCTTCCAGCAAAATCTTGTTGAATAAGAGGCCTCCATACACTGATGTTTGAGATTTTACATGGGTAAACATATAAACAACGATTATAAAACTAGTGTGAGCTTGCTTTTGAGGTCCAGAGACTACTCACTAGTGTGAAAATTGAAAGAAATGTTTTTCTTTGGAGATTAGCAGCTGCAGATTAATATGGCAAAAAATTTAGGGACAGATTAGCTACCTTGTAGTGGTTACAACATGATTACGACATCCTAGACAATTTAGAACAAAAAAATCAGAGAAGATTTTTGTCCTTTACGACAGTTCAAAGTGACAGCATTCCTGCAGGGCTGGAAAGCTCATCCATGAAAGCATGTAAATGAGATCAGGAGTTGGATCCCTTGCACAACAGCACAAAAGCCATTTAATTACTGGTTGCTTGGACAAGAAAGTCATCATCCACCAAAAATAATAGAGAATAATTTAAAGCAGAAAGGCCAAGGCTTGCTTGATCCTTACCCTGATGCTTTTTGCAACATTTTCAAGAACTGACCATATCAGCCAGTTGTTTTTTTCATCTCCAAAGACCTAAAACATGTCAATGCATTTAATTCCTTGTTTTCACTGAAGTTAATTTCTAACAAAAAATAATTGACAATTAACAAAAGAGACTAGTAGATGGCAATAGAGCTGGGGGTGGGCTGGGGGGTGTGGTCTTAATCTCAAAAGGTTTGTTGCAGATTTTTAAATGCCACCTCTAAAAGGGCAAATTTCTCTCCTGTAGGATCCACATATACTATGAAAAAATCAAGCGAGTGGGGGGAAAAAAAATTTGATACTTTTACATTCATTGCTCAAATAACAGCACTTGTATTGTTACTCGTCAGAAGTAGGGTTTCAACCTCCACTGCTTCCTATCCCACTTAAGCCAATCTGTTCCTTCATCCCATTTGTCTCTTTGGGAATATTTTTATCTACTACATCTTATCTAGGTTACACCAAAACCGGTGTTGCACAGACACACACCAGCAGAGTGTTTGTTAAAAGCTATGTTTTATTGAGATCTTCCCATGAAATACCTGCTGCATGGGAAATCAAAGGTCACTGCTGTCTGGGCAGCAATTAGAGTATCTTGTAAGAGCTGCAGATGAGACTCCCCAAGTGCTGTTCTGCTGAGTCCAAAGCAGAACCCAGCTGGGCTGTGGTCCTACTGACCACTCCAGCACAAGTATCATCCATTGTTAGAGACTGTGACACAAGCACAGAACGGAATTATCTCCAACTCCATTTACAAAACTCTTCCTGCATTTGCAGAAACCACTTCTGACTATCTACAAATGTCTTATCAATGTCAATTCTGCAATAGGAACCACCTGGAAGGGCCAGATTCTGCACCTACATTATTTTAAATACAAAATTGGTTTTGTGACAGCAGAACCAGCCTGGGGAGAATCTTCAAGACTGTCTGATACCCCCACCTAAAGACCTCCTGCAAGAGTTAGATCCTTTGTGGTGAAGGGGGTGGTGAGCTGGATCTGTCACATTGTCTCAGAGCAGCTTGTCTCAAGCCAGTTGAGTGCCTTGTCTGTGCAGGGATGTGATGAGAGCTCCAGGACACCAGGAGTTAGTGCATTCAGTTCACTGGGTGTGCACATAGGGGCAGTACTGGTACCCAGATATATCACAATTCTAACTATGGATTATAACTTGAGTTCTGCTTTTCTACCTCACTTGTAACGTCAGGTCCATTGCTGCTGCCACGTAAGTGGCTTTCTTTGTTTTCCCTTTGATTAATTTTGTTCAGACTAACACATCCTATGCCAATGGTCAGCACAGATGACTGGTTTGATATTCTCAGAGTGATTTACTATTTGCTCTGTGAAACAGAAGAGAATTTGTGATTTGAAGTGACATCAGCCTTTCAGTTACTATTTTAGAAATATTTTTTTCAGTAGTTTTAAATTAATAGTCAGCAGTCCCATTACAGCATTGAAAAGGGGGAATAAAAGTTCCATTTTTAGTGGTTAAAAATTATGTTGATCTCCATGTTGCACACAGAAGTAGTGAAAATGTCCCCCATGTTGCCAGGATGGTCAACAAGTTCATGAATGAGAGTCTCAACCTTAGGAAATAATTAAATATCTTCAGATTCAGGGAAAAAATATTAGTAGCTTTCATTTTATGGAAAATAATTTCATCTAACTTATGAGACATAAGTAATCTGTAATGTTTGTGCTTTGATATTCAGTGGTAGCTGGCGCACACACTTGTTTCAGAAACAGATCTAGGGAGAAGATCATAAACATCCCTTGTCTGCCTGATATTTAGAGAACTCACAATCAAACTGCTCTTAGCATTGGCTACCATTTCAAACCTTGGCACACAGCAGCTGCCCTCCAAAGAGCTGGTTTGTCATGGCTCCATCCCCAGTGATGCACAGAGCAGGCCAGACTGTGGCAGGAGGATGAAAGCAGTGTTTATCTAAATCCCTTTCAACAGGAGGAAGTGTTCTTTTGGATACTTTATAAGACAACTGCCACACAAAGCCTAAATATCCTCTTTTCCTCAGCCAGACCCCTCTGCTGATAATTATTTCAGTCCAATTTTCCCTGGAAATTCTGTTCTTCTACTAGTTTTCTTTGTTTGGTTATGTATCAATTTACTTTGTTGTGCCGGACTAACACAAAGCAGAGCTGGCAAGGCAAAGGCTCTGCTTACTCTGTGTGTATTTGTGCATGTATGCACACATGTATGTGCAATACTGGAAATAAAATGGTAGTTTATTTCCCTGCCACTCACATTAGGATAATCTATTTTCATGTATTGAATTTATTGTTTCCTTAGCTTTCTGGACAGAAAAAATTTTTACATTTGATAGCATGAACCAGCATTATCATAAGTCTCAAATTTGGACAAAAATCTCCTGTTGTTTTTACACTATTTGTGCCAAATTTTATAATACTTCCTTTAATGGGATTTGTCTTTCCAGTAGTAACTGATGAGAAAGCTGAGGATTTTGATTAGAAAACATCTTAAATATTTTCAAACTGGGAGTCTGTGTGTGATAACTGTGGCCACCTGCTCCTTATTTATAGCAATTAGAAATTTTGCCATAATTAGAACTCATTATTACTTATGCCTAAATTGTCAGGCAAAAGCATATCTAGGTCTGGCTTTTTTTAATGCTTTGGAAAGATCTAAAACTATTTCATAAATAAGAGCTTTCTGAAGGATGCTAAGTCTATGTGTGGTAGGACTGCATAGCTTTATCTTACATTGGCTTTGCTTCTTGTTTGGAAGAGAAAGGCCTTCAAAGACAGCATAAATGATCATGTGACAAATACTGAAATATCATGTTCTCATACCTCTCCTCCTTTCCCCAAATCCTTCTCAAAGACCTCATGCCCCCTTTCTCCTTTTTCTTTACAGATTTTATGTGAAAAGTGTACCTGAGAGATGAGAGTGAGAGTTTATAGCATTGATGGAAACTCAGGAATGTCAGGGGGTCAAAAATAGTAAATTCCAATAGGCATTTAGAGACTGAGTGCTGATATGGCTGTCTAAAAAAGCCCCAAAATAACAACTCAGAAAAGCCCCTCCCCCAAATGAGATTACATTAAACCCTGACAAAGTTTGCATGACGTTGGCTTGGCCTTGCTATTTTCCCAGAGGAAGCTTTGTATTAAATAATCAGCTTGTTAAAAGAATCCAATTTCCACTCTCATTAGCTCCAGTTCCCTACTGTATATTTTAAAAAGCAGCATGGTCATTTTCTGTATGCAATCTTAAGTAATTATTCTGATTTTAATGGGTTTCAAAAAAGTCCTACTGATGGTGGTTTTGAACCCATACTAACTTATGGAATGATCCCTGGAGTTCTTTCCTTTTGCTTTCAAAGGAATTACTGTTCTGAGCATAGGAGTTAATGCAAAATCTTATGGGAAGACACTAAACTCATAGTCTGAATTTCCTGATTTCTCCAATACACTTACTGAAGTCCTATGTGAGAACACAGCTACTGAGAAGAAAATTTCATAAACTTCAAATTGAAAAAAAGGTCTCATTTAAAGGAAATTTTTTAAAAGGCACAATGTCAGCAGTGCTAGAGAAGATTTCTTATTTACAGAAACATGGGAAGTCACAGAATCATAGAATGACTTGGGCTGGAAGGAATCTTAGAGATCATCTAGTTTGAACTCTCTCTATCTATATAGAGTTATGTAGAGACTTGGCTTAAAAAACTCTGATACAGAGAAGTGATGAGAACCTTCATTAAACCTGGCTAGGGCAAGGAGCCCAACAGGAGGGTAGTAGGGGCAAGGTCTCATACTTTATACTCAATTATGTATTTAGGAGCACAGACTTAGACATCTAAATCTGTAGATCTCAGCCGAGTTGTACTGCTTCAAACATTGCCATAGTGACTGAGCTTACACTATGAAGTTCTAGGAATACAGAGGAGAAAACCGTAACTGTAAATAACTGATTTTGCTTATAAAATGGAATAACCTTTTGTTAAAATATAAAATTGCAATTTATGGACACGTGGTAACTATTGTAACAAAAAGCTTTGGTCGAATGTATGACATAATGGTTGGTCCCTGCTGGTATGGCAGTGGTTGCACAGATTGATAAAAGCAAAGAAAGAGTCACTTGTGAGTACTGGTTTACTTATAGATCTAAAATACTGGGAAACTGGGCAAAAGAATTTAAAGCAATCTTTAGATTTTATAATAATATTTCCAAAGAAAGTCTTTTAAATAATACTCTGGACTTTGATGATGTCTGTAACAAAATTACAGAGTATGTCTTGAAAAACAGCATGCAGAAAAGCTCCTCAGAATTAGGTAAGAATCTATTTGGAATTTGAAGTCAGAGTTATTTTAAAGAGATTTATCTTCTTTGTGCACCATATATGTGACCGATACTTCTGACAGTGTAAAGGTTTGGTTTATTGACATACTTGTGAACAATGTTCAGAACACTTCTGATGTGTACTGTAACTCCTTTAATATACTCTACTGTTTATGTCCAACAGGCTAATGAAACAGGCTCTTACCATTTAACAAAATGCAGTTTAGTGAGATTTGTCCTGTTGAAGAAGTTTCACTGTGAAGTGAGTGTGTACTTGAGGGTTCAAATCACAGAGACCTCTTTTAATAACTTAGTTTAGTCACAGCACCAGGGCACCTCTGATCAAAGAGAGGTCAAAGATTCACACAAGTAACAAACCATGCAAGCAACTAGAATCTGCATTACTGGGATCAGTGACAACTTACTGAGTTTAAAAGCTACTTACTGTAGCTTTCACCCAATAAACATGCATACACAGGAGAATGAACTTGCTTAAAATAGAAGGCACCTATCACTGTGTACTGTTTGAGAGTGTTGTTAAGGATGGACTGGAAGCAGTGAATGATGGTAAATCAGGGTGAAGGCCACTGAGAAATTTCCTACTTCTCCCAGGGTTAAACTAAAGTGCAGAAAATTACGTGCAAGTTTTCCTCACTTATGGGTCTAGTAGAGTCTGGATAGTCTAGGAACGGGAGATGTAAGATTTACTGTGGACTTCTCTTACATGAAGGCTGCAATCCCTCTGTGATATTTCCTATTTCATGCCTTCCTAGTTATGTTTGGATTCATTAAACATGAAGCCTACACACTTAAGCCTGAAATGACTGTGTGCTGGAAGTGATGTTACTAATTGTTATTACTGTTGCTAATGGCTAAAGAAAAACTGGTAGACTCACAGGAGGAAAAAAGGAAATTGGTATTTTAAGCAGACTAATGCAGATTAAGACAGAGTTAATAAACCTCATGTGAAAAGCTTATATTTAAATTACAAATGTCATTTTCTTGAGGAAATTAACATTCCATTTGAAGGCCTCTTTGCTTGTGTCTTTCTATAATTAAAGGTGGACTATATTTAGGGCATTCAAGATAGGAGCAGAAGAGAGAAAAAATGTCATGAAAGGTTTTCATTTTGTAAAGAACTTTCACATTTACATCTATTAGATCAATAGAATTTACATCATTAATATGTTTATACAAAATGAAAGTTTAAAAATTTTGCTTTTTTTTCTGATTATATCTATTTCCATATGCTGTAGAAGACTTTGCAGATTTATTTTCCCTTTGCATGTGGAAATATGAGTATTAATTTGACTTAAAAACTTACACATTTTTAGGTATTTTTTTATTTATTATTTTATTAGTCTCCTGCAGAAGTTTGGATTCTGGGAAACAGCAGAATCACATTTATGATTTTCTGCTTAGGTAGAAGCATGGAAATTACTTGCATATCTGATATTATTTACAGGATTTCAGAAGCAAATCCACAGGGAGACAAAACACAAGATGAAGTGGGAACACTCTAGAGCAGTGAGAGAGCAGCTGTTAAGAAAAATTTCTGACAACAAGTTTCCTTGTTTCATACAATAGCAAACACCAATGCACAGAAAAACTAGAGAGAGAAATTACACAAGAAATATAGAAGAGAAATTTCTGAGGACTCACTCCTTGGGAACTGGAGACTCAAGAGAATGCCCTCATGGAAATGAATTTTCACAAGTGTGCTCTTTTTAAAACTTCAAAACTAATTTTTCAGAATTTTTCTTAACACACTGTTGGTGGCTTAAGATCTTTCAGAACAGTGTAGTAGATGGGAAAGGAGAAGAGGATAAGAGAGTAGAGAAGACAAAAGGAGAGGAGAGAAGGGGAGAAGAGAGTAATTTAGAGGATTTGTGGATAGTCTTAATTAGTCCCTTTTCTCTGCCTTACTTTCAGAGTACATGAGAGCATCTCAAAATATTTTTATTTTGTGACATGCATTCAAGTGCAAAATGAATATATACCTTAAGATACTTTTATGCATGTATTTGCACAATTTGCATCAGTGAATTGAAAATGAAAGGTGCATTCTCTGTTATGTTCTTGTATGGTGCTCTGTATGAACAGCAGCTGGATGGTTCTCCACTGCAGGGCACATTAAGCTGACACATGTGCCTCACTTCTAAAAGCATTCTGTCTGTTCTCTGCTGGCAGATGGCCAATTGGCTAAAGAGCAGTTTCAGAGCTGAAGACCTCAGAGTCTGTAGAGCTGCAACACGTTCTTTTGCCATACTCCCCCCCTCTAGATGAGGTGAATCACGTTCAGAAGTCCCACAAAGCACTTAGCTGTTGTTGGTACAAGAAACTAAAAGAGCGCAGAGAATTAAAAAACATGCTATTTATCCAGTTACTGCTTGCAGCAGATTGTAAAAGCACATAAATCAATCAAAACAAATGAAAAATATTTTTGTCTCTGTAAATTCATGCTACTTAAGAGAATCCTGTGAGAAATTCCTGAAACAAATCAGTACAGTGGTATGTTTTACAGAAAATTAAAACCAGCTTGTAGTAGGATCAAAATATCAATAGAATACATGATGGTAGAAGACATGATATTCAGTACTCTGTGTGACAGTGGTAAGCATTTTAATTCTGATAAGGGATGATCATATATATGGATGATATTAAAGAGTTTAGTCAATCTAACTTTGAAATCCATGTGGTTTGTTTTGGGATATATGAATGATGTGGCATGAGCACCATTTCTCTCCTCTAGTAAAGAATTGTGCCAGTATTCTCTACGTACTCTGTTGACTCTATTAGATGTTTCAGTTTTGCAAAAGGTACAAAGGAATGTAAAAGAAGCCCTAGATAAGGAGTATTCTTGATATGTTGCTATAAAGAAGCTGACCTATTATGCAGAATAGGAACAATAACCTGGTTTGTTATTTAGAAAAGAAAATAGGGACTTGATATTTTATTGTGGATGGGTTGTTACTGAGGGCTGCTTTGGTTAGTGAGGAAAATGCAAGATGACTCTGCAATAGCAATTGAATTGCAAGTACTAGTGTGAATCCCACTAGACAGATTTATGAAGTTGATAAGAATCTGTCACGTTGTTTAATATGTTAAGTTCTAGGAAATGAAGTTGAGACATAATTTTTACTGAGCTCTGTATTTGATTTCCATTTTTAAATTGGTTCAATTTATAATCAGGTCTATCTCCATCTTTCCCTTATCCTTTACCTAGGCAAAAACCAATCTCTTCCCATGCTATCCCCATCCAACAGCTCTCAAGGCTGACCCTATTAAACCTCTGTCTGTTCCTTGGCCTCACTTAATCTGTCCTAAGAGCTGTTCCTTGCCTGAAATCCCCTCCCTACATTGTTCTGTTTTTCTTTCTTTGCACTGAAGGACAAAATAAGTGGACAGCACAGGCACTTTCAATGGTAAAAATTGATTCTTAAGGATCTTGGTTTCCAAGTTGCCAGGAGTTCATTCCCCCAAGAGTAAGTTTCCTGTAATGGCTGATGAGGCAAAATCAAAACTCTGGAAACTTAGGAAACTGCTCCATGAGTTGCTAATGCATTAGATGACTCCTTTACCAGTGACAGCTATGCCACTTATCTCTGAGAAAGTCACTGAGGCAACACAGGGGTCTCAGATGCCTCAGCTAACCACCGATGAAGTTGGCAGAAATGAACCAGGGCAGGCAGATGAAGGTGCATTGTCTGCCTGAAAAGCTGGAGAAGGAGCTGTTTGCTCACTGATGTGAAGGCCTATGTCTCTGATTTCATAAAGAGCCCTCCAGGAAAAGGGTCCTATGCATGCTCAGCTGCTCCAAAGGTTCTGGATAGAAATACCAGTCAAGGATGTCTTCTTTCTTGCTGAAGAGGATTTTTCCCTTTTCCTACTGACGCACTGTAGAATTGTCTTGGGGATCTTGTTCAAAATTTATGATGAAATATTGATCTATTTCTATTTTCTTGTTATGGAAATATAAAAATGTCTTCTCTAAAAGACAGAAGCATTTCAGTGATTTTTGTATAAAACTAGGTATTTTCAAAATAAAATAGAGAAACACTTAAGTTTTTATCATTTTGAATTGTCATAATTATATTTTTACTAATTTTAGACAAAAATGCAGCATCAAAATTATGGAAATTTGGTCAAATTTTCTGCTGTGATTTTTCCTTAGAAATAGAGAGTAAGACTGCACCATTGCAAGATAGAAAGGGAAAGTGGACAAAGTCCATGTCACATGTAGTTTATTGGTGCATATCATGGTGTCAAATGTTAAACTGTTTTTCTGGAATGCAAAGTGTTGAATTGCATTTGGATTTATGTTGGAATGCTCTTCCTCCAAACACTGACATGCAGGTATCAAGAGAATAAAGCTAGGAAGATTTGACCCTTTATGAAAAGAAGCTCAGTACTGAGGTGTGAAAATGCTCATCTCCAAAAAAAGCTTGATGATATAATCTTGTAGCAGTGTGCAAGAATACCTCTATCTGTAAACTAGTATTGCCCTGGGACACCAGAAATTTTAATATTCTAATGCTTATTGCTGTGTATTGCAGATGTATGCAAGTGATTAATGATTAATCCTACCTCAACAGCTATTAAAGGGAATTCATTGAAGTGCATTTAAAAATAAATATCAGTGCCTGGGCTATCTTAATCATAACTCTGAGAGTGCTACCTCAAGCTGAAACTTTTCTGTGGGAGACAGGCTCTTTGGTGGGAAGTGAGGGAAATGCTGTGATAAGGAAAAAAAAAAGAGAAAGCATCAGCTGACAAAAAGATTTGCTGAAGAATCAGAAAAAATATTACAATGGAAAGGAAGAAGGCAAGAACACTGATGGTAATCTCCTACCAAAGACAAGCCCAAACCCAAAACACAAGAAAGAAAAGAGATGAGTGTGAGGGAAAATGAGGCCAGTGTGCAGAAGGCTGTGTGAGATGATGGGAACAGAAGGGAAAAGGATCTGCAGACAGAAGGCAGAGCAGAAGGGAAAGGATTGAAGATACACACCGTCAGAAAGAGGAAGATCTGTGTGACTGGGGACTCTTTGCTAAGAAAAACTGACAAACCTGTCATCAGACCAGCCCCAGAAAATGGAGCAGTGAGCTGCCAGAGTCACAACCACAATAGAAATGAGGTGATCTGGCAAGAGGGATCCATGTGATGCACTGCCACTTTATTGCTGGGATGAGTCCAGGAAAACATGTCAGGGTGGGAAAAGCAAAAGACTTCTTCTTACAAAAAAACAAACCAAGCCAACCAACCAACCAAGCAAATAACCAAAAGAATATGTGATCCTTAGAATGGCTGCAGTTTCCAGGTAAGACTTGACATGATGAAGGATTGGTGTAATAAGGACAATCTGCAGATGCTCAGTCACTAGGATTCACTGCAAACTTCTTAAAGGGTGACTATTCCAGAAAATTAGGTTCCAAAAATAAGACTGCTGATAAAAAAGCCATTCAATCATGACTTTGGATCTGCAGGAGTTGTTTGAAGTAGAAGATCATCAAATAACCAGATTTAAGGTGAAAGAACATATTTGAGCTTTGGAAATTTGTTTTTTCAAATGAGAGTATTATTTGAAGCTTCTACTGCTTCTACAGCATTTTCACAGGATAGAGTGGTATCTCCAATAGTGTGTTGTGAGTCCCTCAGCTGGGAAATTCTGGCTAAGCAAGGAAACACAGCAAGGATGCTGATCATCACATTGGACTTGGTCGAGCCCTAGCAGCAATAATATTGAAAACATGTCCTGTCCACTCCTGAAAAATAAACTTCCCCCTCCCTGTGAGTTATAAGCCTGAAGTGCAGGTGCTACAACTCAGGTGTGCCAGGTGCCTACTGTGAGATGCCACATTTCTTTCTCAGGAAGTAATTCCACCTAAACATAATGAAATTATGTTTTTTGAAACCAGCAACAGCAGCTACGTTGAGTCCAAGTGGTTTAGAATGACATTTTCCTTCCTGGATAAAATTTGAAGGTGATGGAAGATTAAAGATGTTGTATGCAGGAAGTGCTAAGGCAAGAACACCAATTTTAAAGAAATGTGCAAGGGCATTTGCTCAATTTGAGTACAGAGTTATTTTCTTCTGTAGCTCACATAAGTGGTGCTTTCTTCATGTGTACTTTTGTCTAAGTATCTCACAGAAGAAGAGCTTTTTTCAGCCAATATCTTCTGTCTGTCTTGCAGAGCAACTACAGCATTCAGTATGTCATGTTCCCTATGGCTCAGAGGCTTCCTGGGTGGCAATGTTGTGGTCACTGTTGTGGTCAACAATGTGTTGGCATTGTGTGGTCACACAATGTTTGTCTGCCTAACTTAACTAAGAAAACCACTTTTGATTACTCCTGGATGACAGTCTGTACTCACTGTGTTTAAAAAAATGGTGGATTTTCATCCGATCACTATTTTGTATGTGCCAGACTTGTTTTGACCTTATCCCCATCTATGCCAAGGTGAGAAGTAGCAGCTTTGGACAGCTCTTGTGCAAACCTCCTGACAGAGGTATGTATCAGGAATCACAGGAAGCATAAAATCTAATGCTAACAGCATTGATTTAATCTACACAAGTATTTTGCTTCAGATCTCCTCTTGTTTCTTGGCTTGTGTACAGAGAGGTTATGTTGTGCATAAACTAGAATCCTATTTGAGGAAAACTAAACTAGGTCACTTCAATGCCATGTTGTTCTTACTTGACGTTTTCAATACAAATTTCTCCTTGACCTTCAATAAATCTGCATCTGTGTACAGTGATGTATAAGGCTGTCCAGGATGAGGTGGGTTTATCCATCAAAGTCTCTAATGTTCTTTTTATCCTGTCCCAGGACTGTTCCTGCTTCATAATATACAGCATTTGCCCTGGATGTGGATGACCTGAATACTAAGCACGTAGAGCTACAGAACTAGCTGTTGTGGTGCCTAATTGAGGGATTTGGTCCCCAGTCTGTCTCAGTTACATATCTAAACCATCAGGATAATCTGACGAGTTTCCTTCTTCCTCTCATTTACCACAAAAATAATCTTGTGCCTGAACAGTGTTTCAATTTCCCATGCAAATTTAGAGTCTGACAGGCTAGTTATTTCCCAAGGGGCAGTTCCCACACACATCTGTTCAGGTGTGAGGGACTCAAATACTGTTCACATCTCCAGTGCCTTCAGTGTTGCTGAAGACCCTGCTAGACCAGTATTTGACAGCTACAGTACAGTATCTTTAAAAACCATATTATACCCTTTATTCACTGTTTTATGTGTTCTCTATATGTTTAGATGGCTACTAAATGTACATTTGTAGCTTTGTTTTTTACTTCCTGTTTAATACAACTTCAACAGTTTGGTCCTTCCCTGGATTTTGTGCTTGTTTTAATTAACAGAAACAATAAAAATAGAGATTTCTGCATTATCCAAAGAAGTACACTTCCAGCAGGTTTGGTGTGGTTTTTTCGGGTTGTTATTTGTTTCTGTTTTGTCTTGAGGTTTTTTTTGTGTTTGTTTTTTTTGGTTTTTTTGGTTTTTTTTTTGTTTTGTTTTTTTTTGTTTTTTTGTTGCTGTTTAGTTTTGGTTTTGGTTTTTCTTTTTCTTGTTGTTTTGTTTTTGATCAATTTGTCTTTTGACAGATGCATAGCACCATGATTAATTATTTCTGCTGAAAGGGAAACTTGTGATCTAAGTCAAGGGTTTCTTTGCCACAATCTGTTCCTATTTAAAAGACTGTAGATGGGTTTCTGAATGCAATGGAATCTGTTTACTCTTGCACAAGTTGTCTTTTGTATATTCTGCTCTGCTCCTGTAGGGTTGCAGCTATCAGGCAGCTAAGCATTTTCCAGACTGCCATAGTTCCCATCCTGTGATGCTGTACTGACTGCCCTGTTCCCATAGTCCCTGTATGGCTGCAGGTATCCTTGCCTTGTCAGGGCAGCCTCATGACTGTTCTCTCACTTGTAACTGCTTTTTTTTTTTTTTTTTTTTTTTTTTTTTTTTTTTTTTTTCTGCCAAAATCAGCAGCACAGCACTATAACCAAGAAACCACTTCATCCTAGTGCTGGCAGATATTTTCAATTCAGAATTGTTGGTATTAAATCAATGGACTGTTGGATCACTTGACACAGAGAGAAGGAACAGCTCAGGAACTGGCATGTTGCCATCTTTCACATGAGTAGTACCAAATTACTAAAATATAATTCCAGCTCATTTTGGTTAGCATGGCTTAGACTTGGATATGATATGAGACTTCCCACTGCCTTCCCTTATTGCTGTATCAAGGGATGCCTGGGATTGTACACTGACACTTGTTAGGCTGAAGAAAACCTGTCCTCATTCAAGATCAATGACTCGCTGATAGCCATTAAACTTCCAGAAAAAATTCCTCCAGCTCAATTTTGCACATCACCTACATGGAGCTCTAAATTGTAGAAAGCTATACAATCCATCTGTACAACCAAAGTGTTATAATAATAGTAATATCACTTATAAAAAAGCACCTGAAATTGGTACAAAAATCAGTCTTCTGACAAGAAATCAATTTAAAAGGCTAGACAGTAGTGATGGAATCAAGGAATACCCTTACAGTGTTTGGCTGCGCCCAGTTTAAGGTTACCTGCTTCTCAGCTGAGTTGAATGTTACTTACTTCACTCAAAATGCTCCCTGTGAAAGCTTCTCTTGTGCCATATTGCTTAGTTATATCACTTTTTCCTGGACACAGGAAATTTTTTAGATACTGTACTGTACTGTGCTGGTTTAACACCAGATGGGAATTAAACCCCAAATAAGCCTCTTGCCTTTATTTGCCCCTCTCCAGTGTGAAAGGGACAAAGACAGAGATGATGGGTTGAAATAACAATTTACTGGAAGCAAACAGCAACAGAATGAGAAATGCAGAGTTACAGAAATGTACAAAAGTGAGGGTGTTTAACACACGAAGGATGTTCACCCCTTGACTTAGCTCTTTATCATCGTTGGGGTCATGCAGTCATGATGGTGGATACTTTCTGTGGCTGGCTCTCCCTGCTGAGCCCGAGACAGCAGAAAACAGAGACTGACAAGCCCCCACAATCCAGACTGACCACGCTGCACCGCCCGCTCCCGGACGGCTGGGCTTGGCTGTGGTTGGCAGAATTTGGCTCGACTCTTGCCTTGGGCTCAGGTCTGCTCCCCCTCTCTTGGCTTGGCCTTGGCTCCTTTTCTTGGTTTGTTGCTTCAGAGCAGCATCTGCAACTTGGCTGTGCTCTCCCAAAGGACTCCAGGGGATGGGAATGGGCAGGCAGCAGAGAGAGAACAGAGTCCACAGGGCTGCTCCCAGCAGCTTCCCTGAGGAAGAGAGAGCAAAATGGCTTTGCACTGAGTGCATCACTGCCCCTGAGGCCATGGCCCCATCATGACATAATGGCATGGAACTGACATGGCCATGCCACACAGCTGTCCCCATGGGCATCATGTTTGTTACTGTGGCCCAAGAGCACACCATATTTGTAGCCATGGCCTCAGGGAAAGCCATGCTTGTAGCCATGGCCTCAGGGAAAGCCATGTTTGTTGCCATGGTCCCAGGGGATGCCATGTTTGAAGCTATGGCCCCAGAGTATCATGTTTGTTGCCATGCTTGTTGTCATGCCTCAGGGCACACCATGCTTGTTGCCATGGCCCAAGGGCACCATGTTTGTAGCCATGGCCCCAGGGTATACCGTGTTTGTTGCCATGTTTGTTGCCATGTTTGTTGCCATGGCCTCATGCTCTGCTGTGACAGCATTGCACACACCTGAGATTCCTGGCATCCTGCTGCCCTGTGCATCTGTACACCATGGCTGCAGGCAAAGCCAGAGTCCTCAGGTTTTTCCAAAATGATTTCTGTGTGGAAAAAGACATGTTCTGGGACACACAAAGTCAGGAGTCCTATACTCTGTGTGGCATTTCTTCCTAATCTGCAAGGTGTGAATTTTCTATTTGGAAAAATATTATCTGGTATGGGAATTATTTTTGGAAATTACGCCCCATGAAGACTTCTGCATGTCATTTCAAACATGTCACACTAACTTAAAACTTGGTCTCCTGGATCCAAAGACATCTCTCTTTTGTGATCTGTATATGTTTGTACTCTTCTCAAAGTAGGCAAGGAACTGACTAAAAAACAATCTTCAGAATGAGGCAGATGAGTATTTTTGACCTTAAATTTTGATGTGGCACTTTGGCACAAATGATGTGGCAGAAATACTTCCTGCATTTGCATTTCGGGATTGTCAACTTTGGTGGCCAACTTATTCCCTAACAGAACCAAAAAAACCCTGTTGATCAGAAAGGTGAAAATGACTCATACAGGTAAGATGTAAAGTTATTTTTAACAGGATTCTGAATTCAAACAGTGTAGTGCAATGTCTTTGAGCATTGAATAGATTCCAGTGAAATGAACTTGAAGAACTACACCCATATTATAATATGTATCTATTATGTAAAATTTGTCCATAATTTGGTGCTAAAAAGACCTTCCAGAGCTAAGTAGTCTTGTCTCAGGAGGACAGTGAAAGGTGCATCCTTTTGATGACGTTCCTTATCTGTTAGTGCCTATCATCATACTATTTACGAATATGAAGTTACACAAATCCAAGCCTACTTTTATAATAGTTTAGAAGTATTCAGCTCCAACTAGAGACAAGAGAGATGCAACTATTTTGTGTGAGTGTGACAGAAGTAAGTTTTTTGGTGTATAAGCCTGCAAATTTCCACGGGAGCTATGTGAATGCAACAGCAAGTTCTGATCCCTTAAACTTTTTCTGAGACCCATGCCAGCCTATAAAATATAAAGTTGAAAATAAAATTTTAATTGTCAGCTATCATTTTTGAGACTGCTGCTGACAGCTCCTGATTTGTTAAAATGGGTCATTGTTTGTGGAAATGTAATTAAAAGACTGGAAATGGGCCTTCTTGCCCATTTCTCAGCTCAATCCACTGCTGTCTTCCCAGTCCATGCTGTTTCCTCTTTGCACACCCACACATGGTCATCACTGCTTTTTGTTATATTCTACATGACATCTACATGTTCATGCCACCTCATTCCCTACCTTTTCAGTAGAATAAGTCTGGGTTGTTATTTTTTTGGGGCTTTAAAAAAAATAATTAAGGAATAGCAAGACATAGGAAGGTATGTGTCACCTTATACAGGCCAGAGAGCATGCTGACCCAATATTAAATAGGTTGCAAATGCTGGGCAGGGAACTACTGTGCCTGTACTGTAGAATCAGCGGACTTGGGACTGGAGTCAGAGTTCCACTATCCTCCAGACTAAAGTGCCATACTAAAGACAGGATTATACTATGCTGCACTGCTGCAGCCCTGCACATTCCCCAGGTGAATACAGATGGCATTTACCTCAGCAGGAAAAAGGGTTTGGTCAGTTTAAATAGTGACCCAACTAAACTAATTTTGAGCAGCCTTTGGCAACTGATTAAGAACATTCTGATGAACATTTTGGTGTCAGGAGACTGGCTACTTTGGGCAGTGTCTCTTTTGGTCCATTAGTCTATTGCACCATGTCAAACATCAGTTGGACTGATGCTGAATGGCATCACTAAGATGATCTGGACTAGGAGATGAGCACCAGGACTTCCTAAAATGGGACAGTCTGGCTCATTTTACATATTGCAGGTTCCTTGCTGGCTATTTCTGGGTCCTACCAAAAAGCCATCCTTGTAAAATTCTTCAGCAGTTAGCACATCCATATCTTGCATTAATTATGAGTGTCTCTAAGTTGGACACGATATCTTCCTTTCATTTTCTAATGTAAACTACCCTATATATGAAAAAAATACTTGGCTCAGATTATAAAATGGCATTGGGACAATGCCCCATGAAATTAATAGAAGTCCTCTGGCCCTAATGGGTCTTTAACCAGTCTCATCTGGCAGATTCCCAAAGAGTAAAAATAGCTTGGTGATTCCTTATGATTTACTATTATGTAATAAATTAATAATACTTTATTTCAGGGAAAATAGAAGGCAAGAAAGGGAGGAAGGAGATTGCAGGGGAAAGAAAAGCGAGGAAAAATACTATAAAAATATGTGCTGGCAAGAATAAAATTTCTCCTTATCTCATTGTTTGAACAGCTGCCATACAATTCAGAGAATGAAGCTACTTTGATTAATTACAGAATACTTATACAATGTTTTGCTGATTAATAATAAGGATTGTTAAAAAAAAAAATTGCTAAGGTGTTATATTATACCCTGACACTTGCGTGCTGTTTTAAAATATCATCCTGTCACAGAAGGATGCTAATGACTTAACAAGCTAAAGCTTGCCAGCTCCTGAAACCTTGATGTTTAATCTAGATAAATGTGCTTGTTTATATAGCTGTGTAATCAATGTGTGTAGTAGAATTATGGTACTATGCAACCATTAGTTCTATTTGCATAAATATTATGTTTTATCAATGGACAAATGCATCACTTCATGCTAGAATGTATCACAGAAAGATATTTAGAATTTTAGTGAGAACTTTTTATGGCAGATTGGTTGTTTATAACATACAGTGTAATTTTTTGTAAAGCTTCAGGAGTCATTGTAGCAAATCGTTGATTGGATACAATTCAAAAATTACCTGGCTTGGGAAATTTGAACTTTCTCATTTATTACTAGTTTGTGTACTATGAGGAAAACTGTTTCTGGCCGGATATCTCTCAAAACAGTAGAACTTCTGTTCTGTATTTGTCACTAGTTTACATATTCAATAAGCTTGTTTTGAGAAGAGCTGTTGATATGGGAGTTTGAAGTATATGTTTCTATGAATTTGATCATAGGAATAGAAAATCATAATCATTAGCTCAGGTGAACACTATGACAGGGGAGAGATTGTTACTTAAAGCATGGAATGTTAGTTGCTATTGAGATCTGCACCACAGCTTTTTCAGCTTTTATTTAGATTATTCAAAAATGGTCAAGTGCTGCATAATAGATATATTTATACACTCGAACACATAGAAGACAATATTTTTATTTGTGAGGCAATAGCTTGAGAAAAGAGAAAAATTGATAGGAGTGAATGAATTGCAGTTAGTAAATTTATTAGTAATGAAGCTTAGTGAAGGAACACACTTATGCATTACAGCAAAGTTGGTAAATAGAAAAAAAAAAAAAAGTCGACAAGATAAGATTAAAAAAAAAGTGGAAAATGTTTTCCATGTTGTTTTCTAAATTAAAAACTTTTCATTTTGAAATGATTTAAAATTGATAATGCATTTGTCTTCTATGAAATAGTTTTTTTTTCTATAAAATGAAACAAGATTATAAAATGTAAATTCTTTGAGGATGATACAAAGTGGAAAATTTTTTTATTTATAAAGGAGAAGAGATTGGAAGGATTGATAGAGTGCAGAAAGGGGAAATTCATGACTCTCATAACTTTACTTACTTGATGTTTTATGTTATGCATGCAGCCTTAGTAAAATATCCTGTTGGTGTGCTATATCTGTGGGAGCTGTCTTGTGAATTTGAAAGAATCCATATTTTCCCTCTCAATCTTTACGTCTTCGAGAAGGATTCCTGCGCTTATTTAATGCAGAGAGAGAAAGAATCAGGAAGGCAGAGTGTTAGAGACTTTTTGAGTGAGTGGATTAGAAGATGGGTGGATTAGGAGGATGTTCTTTCAAAACATTTAGGCCTGGGTATAAACCCTTTCCATTTCTCTTGTGTTACTCTTGATCCATCTTGATTCATTCCTTAGTATTTCAGTGGAACTGAGAACTTTCAGTAAATGCAGTAGCACAAAGTGCCAGAATTATTCATAAAGTCCTGTATTTTCTTCTGCTGTATCAAACAAAATGTGCAGAAGTGGCCCAAAAAGTGTTCCCTCATTTTAATTACCCCAAGCACTCCAATGAAAACCAGGTGTTGAAAAGTAGTAATGTCCAATGGACTAGGCAAATTTTCATAATAAATTTTCAAAATAGGATTGCTACTTGAACAACAAAAATTAAACTGTAGTCTTAAGAATGTCTTCAAATATCTAATTGAGATTGATTTATTATTTCTTCTCAGAGAAATGCAAGTACTGAGTGGGTCTGATATAAATATTCAGTGATGAAGCCAGCAAAGCATCTGAGAATTTCTCTCCCTGGTAGTTATCATTAAAAATACTGTAAAAGTTTAGCTTTAAATGTTAAATGACTTTGTGACATTTAGTTTATATTTCTTCATGGGAGCATATTTGCACTCTTATTACTTGATGCTATGTGTGCAAATGGGACACCAGGTCATCTGCACAGATTTCACACAGAAATCCATGTACAAATGATTAGTCAAAAATTTAAACAATACATATGAAATCCTCTAAAAAGGCTTTGCATCTAGTATCAAATTTCTGTCATGTCTTCATTTCTACAAACCCTTTTTTTTTTTTCAGTTTCCTCCACTGTGAGTAGAATGCAGATTCAACACAGATGATTTCTAAGTGGTATAAAGTATTTTAAAATTAATTATTTGCATTCAGAACCTTGAGCTTTGTTCTCAAGACCTTAAAATTGTCAGGAAAATCAGAACTTCCTGTCATTTGTTTTCACCCACATGCATTAGTAAAATTCTCCAGACTGTAATTCTGATTCAATGTCTTTTGATTGAAGATAGAGTCAATTTCTTCTGTAATTTTCATCACTTACTATTTAGGAATTAAGAGACCTGATGACCCACTATAATGGTTGGACAATTCTTGTCCTTTTTAAAAATGACCTGCCCTTGAAGTGTATTTTTATAATTTCAAGGGTGTTGTTGAGGGTGGTAGGAAGGGAGTTAGTAATATGCCATACATATTATGCAGCTTTAAAGTGAACCATAGTATGACTTACTCCATGAAACCTAGGTAGGCTGAGACTTTTCAATTCTTAAAGAAAAACTTGCATCAGAAAATAACATGTATCCAATGTGAACAAACAAAAAAACCAAACAAAACTCCCCCAAAATTCCACCCCATCACCAAAAAACCCCAGGCCCACCAAACTCCTTTCCCCATTTGCAATCCAATCCAAAACAAACCAAATCAAACCAACCCCCCCAAAAAATCTAACAACAAAAAAAAACCATCAAAAAACCACCACAAAAAACAAATCTTGGGAAATATCTATTTGTTCATATGGTCCACTGAGACACAACCAGCTTCCTCTAGATATTGTTGAAGGCACTGGGGCCTATGGAGGACCAGCAATGGAGATAAACTGCTGCAACCTGAGCACAGCCCCCAGCACCCCTTGTTGCTTTATTGAGGTGACTGAGTTTTACCTCCAACCATAACAAGCAGAAGGAGTCACATTGAGCCTGGGAAGGGAAGAGGGTTTTCTTTTCCTTAAGTGTTCTAAGGTTTTTTCTTTTTTTTTTTTTTTTTTTGTGTCCACCCCTCTCTGATATCTGAATAAATACTTCAATATTTACATAACTCAGCAGTAAAATAAGCTAAATTGCCAAGATAAATAGGTTTTCCCACTGAAAATAACTGGAAAGTGATCTCCTTGTTTTTATTTCATGCCACTCATGATCATGACCACTTGTTTAATAATTAAGGGATCTCATAGTTTCATGTCAATATCTCTGGGACAAGCTGAACTGTAGATATTTCAATGGTCAAGCTTCTGCAGAGACTTTTTGCTTACCTCATTAAAATTGGTAACCCTATCTGAAAATTAGCCAAAAGCAAATCAACCTGTCAGTCTCCTGGTCTTCTTGTTCCCTACACACATTCTCTGCTTCTCCGAATGTCTAATTTAGTTTCTCTTGTAGTAGTGATCAATGGCTGTCAGCTGTTTTTCTCTTCTCTTGAACCTGTTCCTAAATTAGCCTGTCATGTCTTCCTTGAAGGGCACATGTAACAATTGTTCTTCTTTCTTCCACCATCAATGAGAAATCACGACTTCTGCAAAAAACTCTTATTGAAGCTGACCCAGCAAAACCATTCTAGTTAAGATTTCGCTTTGTCTTAGATGTGAAAACCTGACTCCTTTTATTCAGGTAATCTCATCTATTTAATATTTTTATGGTATTTGCTGTTACAGTTTGGATTCCTTTAACAGTGGTAAAAGTGGTAGAAGAAGAAAAACACCATGTTCAGTTTTTTTCTGCAAATAGTGGTATGTCAATTATTGCATTATACTCCTTTGTTTTCATGCCTATATGAGGCCCTACCAAATGTATTTTATGATTTCCAGCATCTCCTACTGGAGGGTGCTCATGCTTTAATAATTTTTCAAAAGCCTTGTCATTAAAAATCAGTTGCTAGCAAAGTCATGTCAAAACACAAGTGTAATCATTCATCTGAGGATGGGCTAATTTCTCATTCTGTCATTCTTATGATCTCATTTTCCCAGTTTTCTGGCCTTTAAAATTGCAGATCTTAATTTCTAAAGTGAACGAGGGAGAAATTGCTTAAGAAATTCATACTGACTTTATAAATAAGTAAAAAAAAAAAAAAAAAAAAAAAAAAAAAAAAAACCTGAATAAAATTGAATAAATTTCATTTATTCCTCTTTATCCATTCATCCTTTGCATCTGCTTTTGTGATTGACACTTCAAATGTGTGAAAGGAATGAGAAGGAAAACAAATTATTTCCACTCATTCACATGCTTTCAGGACAACTTTCATCCCAGCACACTGTACACTGCAACAAACCAGTGTTTTGGTTAGATATGGTTTAGGTGGCAAACCAGCTCTGAAGCATAGACCTTACCTAGTTTACTTTTAGATGTCATGGGAGAACATTACCTTTAAAGTGCAAAATAAGATCTAGTTGGAGTTATGCTCAGGTCTCTATGAAAGAAATGAAGGAAAACAGTAATGAAGGAAAACAAAAAGGGAGTCATGTCTGATTTTGTGCAATAAAGAATAAAGTATTTTGCAAAAATTGTTCAATGACTAACACAGTCTTTCTTTGCTGTTATGATGGATAACTTTTCTCTGCTTCCCTTTATAGTGGTCACAGTGACACTGCAGTTCCAACTAACAAGGAACCATGCTGAGATGGGATAATCTAATTTGCTATTTTCATTGAATCACATTCTGGAGATTGAACAAAATTATTTTTCATCCCTTTCCCTTTTTTTTTTTTTTTTTTTTTTTGAAAATAGATAGCAACATACCAAATATAACGTGGTTTTGAAAAGATTATTCAAAAAATACTGAAATTGCTCTATTGTGCCATTTTGATTAAATTTCAAACTTTAGGTTAAAAAGTCTTTGTAGTACCAAATAGAATGATGTCTAAAGATGCCTCTCCTCTCTTAAAGAACATCCAATTGCTAAAAAACACATGCTGTTCCCAACTGATCTCTTGCAATTGTCGTGAAAAGCTCTTATGTTCTGTCCATCTATTATCACTCAATACTGAGTTAATAAAGTTTGAAATCCTTTTAGAGATGTATATTTTGAATATTTTCCTGAAATGACAGATCCATATATCTTATCTAGTCTGGACTTTCATTATGCATCCTTGAAGGAGAATCTATAACTTGTAAAGCTTCTTCTGGGTTTCTTATCTTTCATTGCAGATGAAGTATCTTAAGACATTTAATTGTTTTAAGTAGGGTGAGAATAGATAAAGGAGACAGATCTTGTGAATTTGACATATATTCTCAGTACTTTCCATTGTCTAATGCCCAGGAATTTCAGTGTGAATGGAAATGTCATTTTACATACAAACATAACCTAAAATGGCTGAAATTTTTTTGCTAGTGGAGTTACCTTTAAGACCTTAATATGCTTCTAAATCTTGATAATGATGACCTGAGGGACATTATTAGTACATCCTAGATCATGAATTTTACAATGCTACCAATCAAGTAACTGCTTTGCTGTAGAGTTTCAGGATTTGAGAAAGGAGGAATGAACTGCGTGATGTGGTTAAAGACAGTAATTAAAAGACTAAACCATGCAAAACAAATCTTTGAAAACAATGAGATTGAAGGAAGTTTTAATTTCTCATTTATTTTTATTGGAGGCAACAGTCATCTGGTCCAAGGGGAAAAAAAATTAGATTTTAATGTTATTTTAAGGCTATGATTAATTTAGATCTTTTGGGAATCAACTTTACTGGATTTGTAGATTCCAACATCTAACTTATCTTGTGATTGACAGTCATATTGTTGAAAAGATTTCATGACTTGTGTGATTCACAGCTGTCTAGAGAAAATAAAACATTACTTTTTGAGTCACATAACAAAGAAAAAAAGGTTTTGTTTTCTTGCCATTAGTTTCAGACAACTTTCAGTCATTTAAAAAGTCAGAAACAAACTTGTGAAATTTGAAGGTGCTGCCTAAATAAAACCCAAGCCAAACCCCCAATTTCCTAGATTGGCTTTCCTATAAGATTTATAATTCATGGCAAACTAGAGTGAGAATTAGATGAATGAGTAAGCAAGGAAAATTTCAAACTGCTAAGCAGCAAAAATGTGTGGGTAAGAGAGATCACTGTTTGCCCTTAATAGGATATAGCCTGAATGCACAGAAAACTGATACCAGCCTGGCTCTAATGCCAAGTGTCAGCTATGCTTGTACTGTACAGCCAGGGAAAAGAAGAGACAAATAATCAGTTGTCCTTCAGTGGCTGCCTGGACTAGGGTGTCTTTGGATGTGTGTTTGATGCAGAGCCCATCAAAGAGTGCCTAGTGACTCTTCAATTAAAAATGTTCTTACACCTTGCTCTTCTCTTTTTCAACTCTGTCAGCTCCATGGTTAGATGACTGTCAGCTCGTTTTTCAGATTTAATGATCATTACAGGTAAAATAGACTGGGGAATAGTGGTTTGGGAGGAAAAAACCCAAATCCTTGAAATTTGACATATTTTTTATTTTTACTTGATTAATTTTGTGTCAATGAGAATGAGATTTTTAATGAAAATTAGCAAGATGTTTTTAACTTTGCTGGGCTTATTTTTTGTTGCAGGATAATTTGGAATGCCTGTTTTGAATTTCATGTGAAAGTCACAGAACTACACATTAATCAGGCATCTATTGAGTACAGTAATTTGTTCTGGATAAATCTTGAATGACGTGATTGAGAAATTAAATTTTGAAAAATGATTTTTCTAGTTTAGGTAATGCCATCTTCATTATTGTGAGCCCACGGTAGTCAAGAAAGTTGAAGGAATTCCTGTACCAAGAATCTCCCCTGTAAAACAGGTACATAGTAGTTAAATGGACAGTTGCTCTTCTGTATTAGTGGAGTGTCACAAGGTTTGGGTCCCTTGCTTTGACCTGAAAACAAGAGTAGATATTGGCATGCATCTTGGATTACACCTGAGACATTAACTTCTAATATTAGTTATAATCCTCATGTCTCTGTGTTGTAGTTTTAAGCAGTAACATATATAAGCACAGTAAATAGTTAAGCCCCTTGTATTTGTATGCATGAACTCAAAAATGTACTGAAAAACTGTCTCTGGTTCCTGTTTGCCATCCTCTCTGCATGCTTGTTTATCTCAGTGCAAAAATGAGCAGCACGTGGATGCCAAGAGGGACAGACCTTTGCACCAAGGTGATGAAAACAAAGAAATGTCTGAACTTAATGGTTCTTAACTTTCATTTTCTTTTTTCAAAGTATGGGCTTGTTGTTTTGTTTTTCAGAGGGATGGTAGGGGATGCAATTAGAGTCAGAGTTTAACATTTTCTCTGTGGTACTTACTTTATTCACTTTCAGAGTCGCTGACTAGTTCCTTTCTTTCAGTTGGGAGCAGCCAACTTGTATTTCAAATAAATCTTTCATCTTTTTTACTCCAGTCCATTCTGTCTGGATAATCTTACATCCTTTATTTATAGGTATAGTGAGCAGTAAATAAAGACAACATACTGTGATTTTGTAAACAAGAAACAAAAAATGAAGGAAAAAACCACAGGGTGGATAGGTCCATGATTTTTTTTAAAGCTTATTTTCGATTTTATTTTTAAGGGGGAAAAATGTCCAGACAAAACCAAATTTTATGGAAGCAGTGTGTTCACAGATAGCAGAATTTATGCAATGAAAGTTCAGAAATGTATAATAAATAGTTTGTTCTGAGTTTTCAGCCCTCTTCCTTCCCATGGAGTAGACCTGGATACTTCTTATTTATAGACTTTAAAGAAGAATATAAATCTCTGAAAAATGGAATTGTGAAAGAAGGAGGTGGAAAACCAGTCCCAAAAATGTATTCATGAACACAAAAAAAGTTAAAAATGAGTTTGTAATTTACTGCAGCTCAGAGGCAGCAATAACTAATACACTGGAAATTTACCCATTTTATGCATCTATTTTGCCTGCTTTACTGCTCTGCTGTTCATAAAAAGAGCATTTATTTCAGCAACTGTCATGTCACTTGGCATTTATGTGATCTCTGAGCTATGTGTGAAAGTGCACTTTTTTTCCAGTTTCAATTTTTATTGAAAAAGTTATTTATTTTACAAATTGGTATCAAGGTGATTTGTTCTCCTGTCTAACTAGTTTTACTGTTCTACTTTTATTATGTTCATTCTTATCACTTGGGAATCAGAGCCATAAATCATTTGGTTTTGTTTTTCATGTCCTGGGTCCTACTACTGGAATTGCATTCTGTCCTCTGCGTGTTGCAATCTTAATTCCTCCTCCTCTTCTCCCACTACAAACCGGGAGATTTGAAGCTATAATTTTCAATTCCTATACATTTTCTTACTCTTATGCTGCTCTTTTGAGGTTCTTTGGATTGTCCACTGCATTTTGCTCTCAGCTGTGTCTTTTGACAACTCACTCTGATGTTTCTCTTTGTTCTTCTCGTTGTTATGACCTCTCCCCCCTGTGGAGCTGCAGAGCTCCACTCCAGTATCAGAGCTGCTCCTGTCTGCCTTGGGAACATCACCCGTCCTGTGCAACCTCCAGCATCAACTGTGCTATGAGAGGCATCAGATGCATGAAAGAACTAGACAGGGGAAATGCAAGGTAATCATCTTGCTGATGAAGCACTCCCTGAGCTAAGGTTGCTGATGGCTGTTCAGAGATGTGCTATGGTGCCATATCACTCCTTTGAAACAGCAGATTCAGAGGTTCCTCACTAGTCACCTAGAGGGAGTGGAGATCATTAGATAAACTCCTGAGGGGCTCACTGTAGTTCCCAGGAGGTGTTTTGTTCCTAGTTTCACCTCCAAAGATGCCAACTGAAAGGGAGCTAGAAGATTAATTAACTGCACCAAACATTTAGAATTTAAAAGAAGAATAAATTTAAAAGCGGCTGAAGAGATAGTTTGAGCATGCTCAGTTGCAACTTTCTTTCAGCAAACCTGGATTTCTACCAAAAAGCTGCCTCTGTATTTACTCAACCATTACATGAACCTGCAGGTCAGCTCATTTCTCTGCTCTTTTGTTACTGCTGTCAGCTTAAGTGGCCATGCTTCTTTAAGAAGGTTGGCATAAAATGTAAGCTGTTTATTTCTAATAGCAAGCTTTACATGTGACAAGGCCATATTACTTCTTCTTGGTCTAAAACTGATCACAGAATAAGTGTCTGCTCAATGGCTATTGATGGGGAAATCTCATCTGTTGCCTTGGCAGTTTCAGTATATTTAGAAGCTGAAAACCCAGATGTGAGTTCGCATTGTGTTTGTTTATGACTAACACAATCTGCAGGGCCACTCAGTCCTGTAAAATATTCAAGGCTTTTCCCTTGCTGAGATTATTTAGCTGCAGTGTCTTTTCTGGGCTTCATATTTTGTCCTGACATGGTGTAGAATTTATAGGGAAGGGATAAAGGTGGAATGAAACCTAATTCTGAGGAAATGAGTCAGAATTGCTATCTTCTGAGCATCAGTTGTGAGACAAAGAGGGCAGGTTGCCTCGCTCAGGAGTGCCCACCTGTGCACCAGATATTTTTACAACTGCATTTCTATTCCCATGGAAAAACCTTTTGTATTCACTTGTACTGTGTCAGATGCCTGCAAGCCAAACAGCAACTGCATTACTTCTGTGCTATAAGGACAAGCTGGTTGCTGGCCCATAAAATAATAATGGGAGAGCTATAAAATGCTCAGAGAGATCTGTTCAGCTGAGATCTGCTTATTTCATGAAAGCTGTGCTTCTATTTATATGCAGCACACCCTCTGATCCTGAAGGAGATCCCAAGCATGGGCATGATCCACAGATAATCAGTCACGTTTGCTTTACAGGGGGTGTCATTTTCAGTGCATTTGCTTTCAGACATACCACTGTAAACAGTGCTGCCAATTTTTAGTTCTCCCTTGCCTCAAAATTCTGAGGAAAAAGCCAGAGTGCTGCTGACAGAAACATAAAAGCACAGACTCTGCTAGTGAGCTCTGAACATTGCTTTATTAAGCCTGGTATTCTGCATCCAGCAGTAACTAATGCATCATGCTTCAGAGGAAAGGCAAACCCCACAATTTGTGCAAAGCCATAAAATAGAAGTATTCCTTGCCAAGCCTGCAGCCATCAGCTTATTCCCTGAAGCATAAGATTTGATTATATGTTTGTTTCTTGGGGAGAAGAGCTGTGAGTATTTAAGCTTTTCAGGCTGGAGATCATGCATTAGATTAACCTGGAGGACTCTGAGGCCCATGTAGAACAGATTGTGGAATTCCCTTGGCAGAAATAAGCAAAGCAGCCATTACTAACATGCTGTCATACTGTTAACTGGAGCCGAATGACAAATCCATAGGAAATTCTGCTTCTATTTCTGCTCTTGAGCTATCAGTGAGAAGCTTGTGATTTCTTTTCGGTGTAAGTACCAACCTTATTTCCCACATAGTTTCTAAGTTTGTGTTGTGTTTGCAAACAGTGTAATCTTATATGGGTAGTAGCTGGGACTGAAGAGCTAGATCATAACTCTTGTTTTCATCTCTTACTGTGGACTGCCTGCAAGGCCTGGGAAGCAACAGTTTTGGCTCTATTCATTTGTCTATCTACCTCCAGATCCTTTTCCTTTTTTTCCATTCTAGTAGAACACAGTAATTTCATTTTTATTAGAATTTTTAAAAATTATTTTATTTTTAATTGCTTGTGTCTGTTTGTTCTGGAACTATTTAATACTTGCCAAGGAAACCAATGCAGACCTATGCCTCCAGTCACACATAATTTGGGGCTAGCCTGAGTTTTGTGAGGAAGATATATCTGGAGAAGGCAGATGGAAAAAAAATTAGAAAAAAGTTTTTGATTTGAAGTATTATCCTGTGGCTTGTGAACAGCCTCAAAAAGGTGAAAGGATCTACAAAGGAGATTTGAGATTGCACCAAAGATGAATTCAGATACTGCCAGGCTCAGGAGCAGGAAAAACACAGAGGCCTTTTTAAAATGCTTCCTCCACTACCTTTCCCTCCTGGCCTGCAGTACTAATAGGCTACTATATGGTGCATGTGCTTCAGTCATCTTGCAGTATCCAGCTGGATTTGTGGAATATCTGTGTCCAGTTACACTTGAACTCAGCTCAGCTCACAATGTGCTACTCTTGCCTATGAAATCCCTGGCAGTGCAGCAGAGAACGAGAAGTGGCATTAACCTGGTTAACTAATGCAAAGCTTTGCTATAACCAAAAGCTTCTTTCCTGCCTGCTCCAGTTTTTGACAGAAAACACCTTTTTATCTTCATATAGTTCTTTGTCCTGTGAAAGGCAGGAGGTTGTGCAGTATTTTCTTCAAAAGTGGTAAAGTTTTAGCTTTGAGTAGGAGGTAAGGGCAGTGAAGGGCTCCTGACACTTCCCAGTGTAAGATTTAATGACAACTCTTATACTGCTCCCCCTGCTTTGGCAATAGCAACATTGTGATCAAAGACTAAACAACTGGCAGCAGCAGTGGATGCTTGCATCTGAGTTAAGTCTCAGCTCTGCCAATACAGAATAAGTGTGTTGTCTTGTGGGTGTAGTTTAGGCTTCATTTTGCCCTACATCAAGAATCTTGAGACTATGAGTTCCATCCATTCTTCAGCTTGGAAGCATTGTCCCCAAACTACTTGGACACTGTGGTTTTCTCCTAGCTGCACAGGATGGGTTGCTGGCTGCAAGGGACTGAGGTGTTGGTGTAGGATTGAGGAACACCTAGTTCTAGTGGTGTGGTCTCAGGGATCTCCTTGTTGCAGTGGTAGGTGGTTCTGGCTTGTTGCCTGAGATTGATGATCCTTCATCTGCCATCTCACATTTCTCTGAGAGTTACTGGAGTGTTGGTGGAGTCTGTCACAATCACCTGACCCACTCTGCTCCCCTCACTCAGGTACACTGCTCTGATCAGAGAATTCACATCTGTAGGATGCCCAGTATGGATTACTCCTCTAGTCTGAACCTGTAATAACCCTGAACAACTTAGAAAGAAACCAATTTTTCAGTCTCACTTGAAAAATGCAATCAATATTTCTGATTTCAAGGGTATTGCACATTAAGAGAAAATAGTAAGTGAAAAGTATTATTTCTAGGTTATAAATCATGATATTTCCTATCTCCCACTTACTCCAGTTTTTTGGCATCACATGACTGGCTTGTTCATCAATCAGTTTTTATTCTTTCAAACAATAAGAGACCTTATAAATATATTGATATGGATCAGAGATCACATACAAAAATATTACTAATAAAAAAGTATATCATAAAAAGTAATTTTTTGCTCTTTGGAGCATGAAATTTACTATCAAAAGTATTCATGAAAAGTCAAATTCTGGCAAAAAGCAAAATTGCTTACAGGTGATTCCTGCTATACAGAAGCATGTCATTTTCCATTTCATAAGAGATAAACTCTATGTTCTGGTGCGAAATGTGAACTTAAGTTATAAAGTTCATAATAGCTCCTTCATGTCTATTTTCAGGCATCTGAATTTTGTTGCTTGGTTTTAAATATCTTACCATCCAAATTTATGTTCTTTTAGGAGTAAAGATTAAAACTGATTTATGTAGAAACATTTTAATGTCAACATAAAACATGATTCAGACCAAAAAACAGTGTGCCATTTGCACTGCAGCACTAGCAGCCCAAATACCTTAGAATGAAAAGGGCTGAGTAACCATACTAAGAGGTAATGCCATCCTTGCTACTCTTCTGAGGTTATTAAAAATTACTTAATTTCCAAATTTTAGGGGCAGTTTAGCAATAATATGAACAGCAATGTCACAAAACCTTTTCAGTCCTGCAACACAACTGAATTCAATATCTGTATGTGGAAGATTTTCATTTCCTTGGAGCCAGGATGGGAGCCATGGCTGACATTTTCCTACCACTGTTCTGCAATAAGATTGCTTACCATAAAATTGCGAAAACTGGTTAATATTTCCCAGTGCTGCTGAATCTCCTAAGCTTTATTTAAGGTTATAAGAACAACAGAGTATCAGATCACAAATGCCATTTTCTAGATCATTGTTTTGGCCTCCTTCTCTCCCACTTCTCCTGCCACTCAGCAGAATGCACCTTAGACACTCAACTAGGACTGAATTTTCAAGGTGCCTTCTAAAAGACTTTTTTTTTCCTTAACTTGAAGGTTTTAAACCTTAATTCCTCTTATGCTTGTTCACTGATGGAGCTGTTCCCTCTTTACTCACACTGTGATATGTCCCAAATTCAAGCCAGCAAATCAAGTCAGAAATTTGAAAGAAGTGGCATAGATGGAATGTTCACTAGCAGTATTCTTGGAATTCAAATGTCCTTCACATAACATTGTTTTGTACTGCATTTGCTGAAATTATTGTATTGTTTCAATCCGAAATGAAAAAGAATCAGTGATGACATTGCCATAACTTGCTCTTTCCATGGTTTGTTATAAAACATTTAATATTAAATGCATATTGAATACACAAAACATTACATATAGGAGAATACAACTTTTGCGGATTTACTGCAGAAAACAATTTCTAACATGTAATGCAAACTCTTATTTTTATGATAGTTTTGTCTCATGGGATATCAGGCAACTATAGAGTAACACTGAGCCTTAGAGGCAGTATACCTATTAACCACTTAGTAATACAACACACTGGAGTGTTTAATACATTAACTTCTTCATTGAACAAAATAGTATTTGAGGTAAAGGATCTCTGCTCACAGGAAACCAGTTGGATTTGCATGAGTTTGGAGAGATCTGACAGAGAATCAAACTTAGCTGTTCTGACTTCATCCACACTGGCAGTTTAAGGTATAGTATAGGTGTTTTTTCCAGTGTGGATTGTTCTACTTTTCACCCCTGATATACTATAGATGACCCCTGGTATGCAGAAACTGGATTCTTTCTCTGACCTGGACAAAGGTGTTAATGCCTACCCAGGGACGCCAGGTGTTAATGCCCACCCAGGGACGCCAGATGTTAATGCCCACCCAGGGATGCCAAATGTACTAGTTTGAGGTTTCTCCTTTGCCCCAAGATCACACCAGAGGGACATGAAGGTGGTTCAAACCCTGGTTTTCTCTGAAGCAGCTGAAGAGAGATTGCTGGAGACGGTTTTCTCTTGTTCCAAAAATTGTTTATTATTTCTTATCTCAGCGACTTTTTGCTTGGCCAGCAGTGATCTGCTCAGCCTGGCATCCATGGTGGAATCTGCCTGGTGAAGGCAGGACTTATCTTATATAGTCTAAATTACGTACTACATGTTTACAACAATTTTCCAATACAGTACAATTTTATTAAATGGTCCAGCCCTAACCCCATCCAATCCAAGAGTGCCAACGTGTCACCCAACTTGAATGACATGGAGAAGAAGGAGGAAAAGGTGCCCACCCCCCAAATTCTCCATCTTGGCCACGTGTTCCTTATCATAAACATTCCAAAAAAACTATTTATCTACATTCTAAATGTTTAATTTAAACTTTACTAATTTTGGTAGCTTGTTTCCATTCCCTCTGGGTTTGTAATTTCCCTCAGGGGTTAGAATTCAGCGCCTGTGACACTAGGGTCTCACTCAGGAGTCTTTGAGACCTTTGCCAGGGGGTTTTGAGACCCCCAAGGAGGCCAGGGGTATGCCTGGGCTCCCACAAAAGGAACAGAAAATTTCTGGCATGAAAATTTTCAGACAAAAAGATTACTTTTCCTATTTAGTTTTAGCCAAGTCACTTCTCAAATCAAGTTCATATATCTGTATATTTCAGTATATCTGAAAGGGAGATACTGATGGTAAGAACATATAAATTCAATACTATCACCAAAAAACTTATCTTGGAAAAATATAGCCTCTCAAGTAGTCATTCGCCTTTCCTCAGTTTTTCATGTTTTCCATAATAACTGCTAAATATTAAATGGAGAATACGTTTCTTACTGTCAAAGCTAATTTCTCCCTCCAAGTACCCAGCTCCTATTTGTGCATTACTGTAGCACATAAACATGAATCATCAAAATCTTACTTTAGTTTGTTGACTAAGCATTTTCAAAAGCTACAGTGTTAGTGTCTCTCACCTGAATAGCTGGTCACTAGCTGGGATCTTGCCAGCTTGTTGTCCTTGAGAAGGTGGCAACACAAGTTGGGTGTTTTCCTTGGTGCTGATGATCTTACAGTGAATAAAGAGCAAGCCTAGGCACTCCTAATAGTATCTAAAGGTGCCAAAAACTCCACAGCTTTATCAAGATCTGAGATTGCCTGCAGATGAGAGCCAAGGTTGAAGGCAGCCTTCAGAGCCTTCCCCTGCAGAAACCCAGAGGAGAGTCTGCCCAGACATGCAAACACAGAGAGCAGCCTTCTCACCCTGAGGCTTGAAAAATAGCATCACCTGGCTTTAAAAAACCCTGTACAGAAAAGGACTTATTACTAAAATTACATTAGAGAAATATTAGGCATTTAATTTCTTGGTTTCAGATAAGCAAAAGTTAAGATTAATTGCTATAATTCTTGGGTTTGCATTAATATGCCTTAAGAGAAAATTAAATATCACAGGATTTGGAACACTTCATAGCAGGCAAATAATACAGAAATGTTTGGGGTTTTTTCCTAACAATACATTTTTAAAACAAACATTATACTTGCAGGAGAACTTTACTTCTTCACTTATTACTTGTCGACACTGACATCTATGAATCAGATACTTACTTATCTTGAGTAATATGTTATAGGGTCAAATTTGGAAATTCAATCATTTGGGAGCATGTATGGCATAAATTCACTTCCTACTGCTATAAAGCATTGTGCTGTCTATTTATGGCAAAGCATATACTCAAGAATTTTCCTGAATGGGCATATACACAGAACCACACTTACAAAATTTGCTGGTTTAGAGTTCATGTACAAAATGAATTTTGTTGTGTTAATGTCATATTATTATCATGGTACATAATAAATTTATCTTGATTTATTACAGTGAAAAAGATCTTGGGCAGAGCTAACAATAACAACCACATTACAACTGATTTCAAGGAAATATGCAAAAAGCAATCTTGACCCTCCTCTGAGCCAGTGTTAAATGCTACATTTAAATAGCATCAAACTGTCAGCATTATGCACAGTGGATTTAGTGATCAGAACACATGCTTCATGTTGGCTATTCACTTCTGACTTCTTTTGTTTCAATGCAATCTTGACCTTCTGCTTCTGTTCATGGAGTCCCTGTACCATTTAACAATGCTGACTCATTAATTCTTTCTAGATCTGCCACCATCTATTCTATTTTCCTCTCTGAGTTTCTAGTCAAGAAACAAAATTTATGATCTCTGTAGAACCAAATGAATAAAAGAAAGACATAATTCTCACTTAGGAATATTTTAAACTTTACAGTTTGTCAAAATGCCTGGAGAAAATCTAGGACAATGACTAAGCAGGATTGTGTTTTTCCTGGTGGAAATAAATTACAGAAAATGTTTTCCTTAATGCATATTGATGTATTAAATGTTTTTTTAAATAGATCACCTACAGAAATGAGGGGCTGAATAATATTAATACCTGGATGAGTCATATACAAGAAATAGAACAGAACTTAATTTTGCCCAAGTAAATATTGCCACTACTTTCTCTTAGAGTAATAAGTAGTTAAGCCTATTAGGCCAAAACCCTTTCCACAAATGCAGTGTTAAGTTGACAGTTCTTGTGACTCATGCTATTTATTATTCTCTCTAGGCAGCTTCCTGCTTTCTCTACCTCATATATGTACAGTCTGATTCAAAGGCCTGAAAGAAGCAAGTGGAAAAACCATAGGGAGTCAGTAGAGCATCTGTGAAACAACCCTAGAAAGACCAAAGTAAGAACCAATTTTCAAGTACTGCCATCTTCTTACATTTAAGTTTTTTTCCGTGTTTTATAGTGATGTGCAATAGAACATCTGAAAGGTGGAATAAAAACATATGTAAGTTACAGAAAACCAGTGTGTATGACTTGGGTCTGAAGAAGATATGGTGAGATTTATTAGATGCAGCAAGGCTTAGGATCGGCAGTTTTGCATGCTTGTCTTGATTTTTGTGAGTCAGCATTTTATCCTTTTTCACCAGAATCTAGTCAGTTTAGAAATTGAGAACTTTCAATAGGCAGCTCATTTAACATTCTAATGAAGAAAATAAATGACAAAAAAATTTAAGTTCTATTAGAGATCATACCATAAAAATTCAGATCAGCTTTAATCCTTGGCTCGATCCATTATAATTCCTTATTATCTCTGACTGTGTGTTTTAAACCTTTTGATCAAGTGATAAAATAAGTATTATTGATATCAAAGAGACATTACACCTTAGAGAAAACAAATATGAGTAATGTCATAACTACAGATTCTTCACCAACTGAACTGCCAGGATTGAATTCTCAGATATGAGAGAATTAATGTGGTATTAGCCTACAGTTTTAGCCAGAATAACCCAATCATAATAGGGACAATACTTTTAAGGAAAGGATTAAAGGAAATCTGTGTGCTTGAAGAGCAGAAACCTGACTAATAGCAGGAAGATTCATTTATGCCATCCACAGGTAGAATACTTATCACAATACAGTGTAAACAGAGAACAATTGTAGGCAACATAAACAACTGTTTCTTGGAACAGTGATTTCAAAAAGCTACAACTGAAAAGCTACTTACCTTTGATAAAGTCCTGAACAACAGGTAGAACAAAATTCAAGGCTTAATCACGACAAAAAATTCTTCAGCATTAGTATAAAAATACACTAAAATTCAGCAGCATTATTGGAAGAGAAAAAAAAAAAGTAAATAGTTTGATTAAAAAGGCCTGAATAAGAGCATGGAAAAGCATAAAATTCTTTTAAGTGGCATGGAGATTTTAGATATCACAGTGGGAGTGTTGTGGAAACATGTATTACTTATCAAAAGAAAAGATTCTGAAAAAACCATATAAAATCAAAATGAAGAATAAAATTCTAACGTCATTAACCACAGAATCTGTTAGAATTAAAAGTCATTCTTCAGAAATAAATGGAAGACTTGTTCAAATGAGAAAATTTGAAAGAAGCATAAATAATCTCTAGTTGATCATAAGGCCATAATAGAGTAGGACAAAAATTATTTTTCTGTAGAACTTGCTTAAAGCATTAACAAGTACTGAAGGTTCCTCAGAAACAACAAATCCAGGATTTTTTTCCAGTTTTTTGCACAGGCCTATATTATGAGGTAGATTTATTTTCACAAGTACTTGGTAGGAAACAGAACCAAAATTTCACACTAAACTTCCTGTTATACAGGACTTAACAATAGGATCATTTGCCACTAGCTTGACTATAAAATGATAACAATTTACAAAATAGAGCTAGCTAATTATACAATAAAATATTGTAAAATCCAATTTGAAACATAACATGCATTTGAATAATTTATTGTAATGAAAATTGAATTGCATCCTTTGATCTTCATACCATAGCACTTGGGGTTTTAATTTCTTCCATGAAAAGTTGGTTTTGCAAACTCTGAAATACATCAGCTTGAGCAAGGGCTAGAAATAAGCTGTTGCTTCCCAAGGGGGACTAAGGAAAGATCTTTGTGAGATTAATTGCCTGGATCTTTGAATCTGGATTTTACAAATGTTTTTCCCTGCTACTCTGTCTAAGGAAAGAATCAAAGGGGTTTGCCACCTCATCCATAGGTTTATTTTTAATAATTAACTTATGCGTCTCATGCTTCATGTATGTGCTTTTATGCATCATGTTTTAAGTACTATATGAATTCAGTGGCTTGGTTTGGAGTTATGGATTTTATGAGGTAGTGGCAGTCAAAGCTCATATGTGATAAATAAAAGTTTTTGTATAGTTCTCAGGTTTCATGTAAGAATGACCTAATGCAGGAAATACAGCAAAGCACGCATGCAGCAAATGTAGTACATAGGATCTTACCTAGGAGGAGAAATTGCCTTTTCTCCCAGAAATGTGTCTGCTGACACTCCCCCTGGAACCTGACAAACATCCTCTGTAACTCCAAGTCTCTTAAATCAGACTGACACCTTCAGAAGAGTGTTGTAGGCGGTGAAGACATTTGATGAGCCAGACCATTGTCCCCTTTTGTTAAATGTTGTAAGCACAGGAGTGTCTTTCTGCATCTAAACATAGCTTATTTCTCTCTAAATATGTTGACTTCACCTTTCCAGTTAAAGTGCCTAGCCTGTGATGATGTATTTAAGATTTTCAAGGACTAAATACAGTTTTTAAAGATTTTCCGTCCTTTTATGGGGAAAAGTCACAGTCAAAATGGACTTTAGCATTTAACAAATGTTGCTGAATGGCAAGACATGGCCCAAAGGGTGTATAAGAAAAAAGGTTCAAAAAAGGAGCAGCAATTTGTCTGCTTCCTGAAAAATTATGAATTACAAATGCAATGTTCCTGCAACATGGAAAACTTTAAAGCCTGCAATTCAGCCTTGTAACGTGCTCATTTAAGTGAGTTCATACATTTACGAAATGCATGAGTTGATCCATTTAGAAGAAAAAGTTTTAGAAGTGTTGACATGGATGGAACTTGGACACAAAAAAAAGGAAATTTTTGAGACCTGACTTAGCCTTGAAGAGGACACTTCTGCTATGTTTCCTGGGGTGCAAATACACATCTCAGAACAATCCAGTGAATTTTCAGTGCTGTATTTCTGTACATTTCCTAAATTTTTGACATTAATAGTTCACATGGAAGTGTGCAATACCTAAACTGACTGATTATCTTGTCAATGAAATTAGTAGACTATGTATTTAAAATAAAACTGTGACTGTGGCTGTCTTCAGACTTCAGTTTAGAAAGTGTGGAAGGAAAGCTTGTAAATATACACAGAACAGTTTGAGAGAGAAAAGACTGTGGGAGTTGGACATCAAGCTATATAACACCAGGTTTCCTAGGCCAAGGTGTTAGAATGAATATTTGCATATTAAATTCTCAATTTTCAGCTCTATTGGAGTGTGCTTTTCAACAGCAATCAATACTTGAGCAATAGCCACTACAGTTATACAGATTTAGCAGAAAAAGTAATAAGTTAAAATATAATGAAAAACCCCCATTTTCATATAAAATATTGCCAATAAAAAAAATCATTATAAGGTGTAAAGATATAAGATAGTTTCAGAGACTGTGCTTTATAAACTTAGAAGGAATACAGATAAACAGATAGATATTTCTTTATTTCTCTTAGCTTGCAGCTGAGAAGCCACTCCACATGCTGTGCACTGTTTGCACAGATTTACTGTGCCTTCTGTATGATGTGACACATTTACTCAGTGCCTACTACTAAAGGTTAATGGCTTGGTCACAATATTCATATTAAATATGGTACAAACACTAACTTGTTATTCATGGGTCATGGCAGAGTCTCAGGGTCACCTTTTTACAGGCGTCTAAATATTGTCTTTAAATTTATGCTTGTTATGTTGCAGGTACCCAGCTTCAGCTTTGCCAGAGTAGCGTCCATGAATAAAAGGGAAATTCCACACTTTGTAAAAAATCTGGCCTCTAAACAAAGATCAACAGCCATAAATAAATTGTCCTGTTGAAAATAATCTGGAGGTATCAGAGTGTGGGGACTGTCTCTTGACCTTCCTGCCATATCTCTTCTTTAGTATCACAAGGCAGTTGCCTGAAATGTGGCCACGGCTGCTGACTATGATTCTTCTTCCTGTGTACTTATTGACACTGCCTAATACAAGCCACTCTCCAAGCTCACACAGGGGCCTGACAATCAGAACACAAACTGAAATTCAGAAATATCTACAATGCATTTCTGACCACAAATGATTTATCAGACTGTAAAATACTGACTTCACAATATTTATTGCTGTGAGCAGAGCCAAAGAAGCCTCTCTGGGCTACATGCACTGTTTGGAACATGGACTAGTATTGCACAGAGCAGCCACTACCAGTCAGGACAAGAGACCATATGATGAAAATCTGAAGCTTCTCTCTATATGGTCATTAAATTCTCATGAGTTTTTAATGCAAATTCTCTGAATAAATTCCACTGCCTTTCTTCCTAGACACTTCCATTTGCTGTACAGAGCCTGCTGTATCTTGAAAGTGATTCACAGCTGCCTGTCCCTCAGTGTGATGCTCACAAAGGTCTTCAGTCCCCCTACCAGCTTTCACAAAATGTGCAAAGTTTAGGACATTTGCAATCTCCGTCTTTTTTTTTAATTTTGACCAAAAATTGATGGGAGTTTCAGAATATATAACAAGCTCTCGGAAAAGAAGATGATGTTGTGGTTTGACTCATGGATTTCCTGATTTCCAAGTCCAGGCTTTCAGGCAGACCTCTTTTCACAGCTCCACTCTCCAATGAGAAGATTAGTGAAAGAATTAATACAAGAGGGTAAAGAGAGTTTGATTTGAGATGTGAAGAGGATTCAGAGTAGTGTGAAAAATGCAGATACTTGATAAAATCAACATGTCTACCTAAATGTGACTCCCTAAGAATGTGTAAGGGACTTCAGGTTTCTAGGAAGAAATTTAATCTTTCACTAGATCAATGCATATAACCAGCACAACCCAAGCCTTTTGGCATACTTTTAGAAGTCTGAAATACAAGCAGTAGTCTTCATAATTGAATACCTGCTGGGAATGATTAAGTCTGGTTTAATTGACACAACCCAATTTTAATAAAGGAAAATTTTGCTGCCTTAATGAAGTGGGAAAGAAGGAACTGTTTGATTTTCCTAACTTTGTAAGATATTCCAAACAGTGGCTGAATTTACTGAAGCAGAAGACAACAGTTCTGTGTGTTGCAAAGCTTCTAATTTTTCCGAATGTATCTATTAGTCTAACAAACTCTACGAATCCTAGTCCAGTGTAGGATTACAATTCAATGAAGGATATGACCAAAGCAAGGTCAGAATTTAACAGAGACATTTCTCCAGTCTGTCACACCCCTTGAAATTAGTGTTAACAGTACTCAGCACCTGCGTCTTACTGCTTATCTCTGAAGTAAAGGTGGATAATGTTTAGAGTAATAGTTAATGAGGTGTTTGAACTCAAGATGGAAAGATCGTAGGTTTAGGTAGAATCTGAAATTGAAAAGCCACAGTAAGTTGGGAAAAGAACAATTGAAATAATACACTGTGGATATGCTCTGGTTATTCCAGCCACAGCACTTGAGCATGATTAGGTACCTGAGACAACACAGGTCACCTATGGTGGCCATGGCAGTAGTTTCAGGATCCTGTTTCAAGACTGCAATAGACTGCAGGAAAATAGTGAGGATACAGACCTATAGTTAATATTAATTATGGTGCACTCTTCAGTTCAGGCAGAAGAAGCAAACTCCTTACTATGTCCTGGCTGGCAGCAATTACAGTTCCTGCTCACCCAGACAATATCTTTATATTCCTTCTGGGTGTCTGACCCTGTGTCTTGCATACTTGCTTTTAATATTTCACTTTAGTCAGAAGCTCCCTATTCATCCACCCAGGCATCCTGACTTCACTGCTTGATTTCCTGCTCATTGGGATAGACATTTCCTGAGCCGTAAAGAGGCATCTTTGAAAACCAACCAGCTGTACTGAACCCCTCATCTTTTTGAGGCTGTTCTAAGAGGATTCACGAAATCTGCTCTCCTGAAGTACAGAGTGGTGATGATTTTTTTCCTTTTTGTTCTCTACTCTGAGTATCCTGAACTCCATCATTTCATGGCCACTGCAGCTAAGGCCACCCTCAGCTTCCATATCTCTAACTGGTAATTCCTTATTTCTGAGGTTTAGCAGAGCATCTCCAGTAGCCAGCTTCCTAATGACCTATGTCAGAAGTTCCCATCAACACTATCCAGAGACCTCCTGGGCTGCCTGTGTCCGGATGTTCTGACCTTTCAGCTGACATTGGAGTGGTTAAAGCCTCCCACAAGAACTGGGGCTTGAGAGCAAAAGGCTTCCTCCAGCTGTCTGCAAATATCCTTACCTACTTATTCCCGACTGGGAGGTCTGTGACAGATGCCAAAGCAATGGCATGGCTCTCATCTGGCACATCACCAACCCCAAGGCAGAGTGCCCTGCATCCTCTCTGCTCTGTCACATAAAGTGGTCTTGCCCTGCTCCCCATACTGTCCTGTCCCTTCCAAAGGAGCTGTATCCATTCATGCCAGCTCTCTGGTCGTGTGAGCTAACTCAAACATCTCTGTGATCTCAATGAGATCACTGCCCTGTAATTCCATGCACAGATTCTCCTATTCCTTGCACATGCATCCTTCAGTGCCAAAAGTCACAAGTTCCAGCCTTCACTATCAGAGAAGTCTCAATTTTCCAACATGACTAAGCACAGGCTTTGCCTGCCTCTCTTTCAGTACAATTTGGGGCTTGAGCTGGTGAACTTGCAGGGTGTCAGAGAAGTGCTGACCTTGTTGGCATCTCTGATGCTGCATCTGCTGAGCTGCTTCTTTGAGCAGCTCCTACACAGACCCTTGCCCAGCACACCCTTACTGCAGGCAAGGAGCCCATTTCCCCAGCCCTGGTGGGAGGCTTCAGACTGGTGTGTGCAGAAAAAGAGTGCAAACCTGTGCTCCAGCCCTCTGCAGCTTGAGAGGAGCAGAGCCTTCCTCCCAAGAGCAAGCAGATTGTCAGCACCAACTGGAAGAGATAAAAAGAAAATTGCTGACACTCGTAAAAAGATTGTAATTTGATCCTAATCACAAGCAGTTTTGGTTTTTAATTCTACTTTTTATATGTGATGGAAAATCAGCAACTAACTAAAAAGAAAAATAAAAAATAAAGCAGGCTCAAATTAAAACCCAGGGTTCAGTCTGACCCTGGGAAGGGAGTCAAGTTTAAAATAGATCTAATGTACCATATGTACTGATTCCTCCTCTCTCTCTGAGAATTTAAAGGGCTGTTGTTGAAACCATAAGAAGTGGAGATTGCAAGTATATTTTTCGACCCAGAACTAAAATACTATCAAAGAAAAACAATTAGTCCAGCCTAGTGAACTGACTCAACCTACACTCTGACAGAGCTTATGTGAAAGCCAGTGGGAATGACTTTGACCCTGTTTAGAGTGCAGCCTTACTACCTAGTGTAAGATGCAATCTATTTCAGCTGCAGAAGGAAAAATGTTTCTAAGAGCAGACAAAATAGATGCTAGTCTAGTGAGTTTTACTGTAATAAAATTAAACAGCAACAACAACAAAAAAATCCTCCAGGGACAGCTGGTAATTAGAAAGTCTCCAAAAGTGTTTCATTAAGCCGTTTGCTGGCCAAGTACAAATTCTGAACAGAGAAAAAAGAAATTACAGTCTGTGTTTTAAATGTTATTACATGTTTTAACTGTCATTATGACCAGCTGAAGGAGATAATGGTCTTAGAATTAGTGCTTGCATCTCTGTGGGAAAAGCAGGCTGAGACAGGGCTCATTATACTGTAAGTGGAATGGCCATTTGTTAGCTATCGATTGCAATTCCAGCTATCTGAAGACTGCTGTGCTGTCAGATGCAGCATGGATTTCATGCCCTCCCTAACAGCTCTTGACAGTAACTGGATATGGAATTCCCACCACAGAAGCCGTGTGGGACGTGGGGCACTGTGGCATGATGAGAGATGTGTGCACATCTCAGGGAATGGAGGTCACAGCTCTGTGGCTTTTTCTGAAGGATTTGGCCAGGCAGAAATAGATCCATCCTTAATGAGCTCGCTATAGGCACACACAAACATATGTGTGTATACACATAAATAAAAAATGCATAGTTATACATGTATTTCTGATAGTATGAACATGTACACATGTAAGGAAATCAATATGTAAATTTAATGCACATGTATTCATCCTTATCTGTGTTGGCATTTTGCATTCCAAATTGATGCTGGGAATTTTTTCCCCCTAATTTTAATTGAGAAAGGCATTTAACAAAATTGTTCCTCTGTTGCCTCACAATGCTGACAAAGCTTCCTCTTCTGGATGCTTTTTTCCAACGTCACAATTAAAATGTTACAATCTTGAAGAACATGCTCAAAAGTGCCTTGCAAATTTTCTGGCTTCCTCTGAAGCATTCAGCATTCTAGAGTAAGTGAACAGAAAATTTGAATTTGGGTCCTATGCAGTGAAGCTGATTTATAAGGAAATATTAAAAGGAATAAATTTAAATTCTGTCAATAGAAGTCCGGTATGAATAAAAAGAAAGGACTGAACTAGAAATAGATGTTCTGGTTGCCAGCTCAAGCCAGTTGTAAGAGCAGAAGTATAGAGCAGCCACAGCTGTTTCAGAAGGGTCTGTACATGCCATGTTGGCTTGCTGTGGTAGTCTTTATAAAAATCTGCACATTTGCTTTAGCTTGAAAGGCTGTATAAACTCTGCTGAGTGATGGATTCAGCTGTGGGATTGCACTGGTGAGAGCTGCAGTGTTATGAACCATCCCAACCTACAATTTTCCACAAAATGTAGAGCTGTCATCATCAGTGTCTGTTCCAGAGTGACACAAAATCGCAACATTTTCTTTAATCTGTAGATAATGTAAGTTTGCTAGATAATATAATGAGTGACAGTAGCAGCCTTCTTGTGGATTACAAGCATTCCTAGGAATGGTTAATGCTCTGATGCTTAAGGGATGCTGAGATGTAGATAAAGCAAGTTTCAGCCTTTGCTTGGACTTCTGTAGGTGAATGTGAGGCTTCTGTGTCCTAAATCAGTGTCCTTGCTTCTAGATAATCATCTGTTCTGGGAGGGAAAAATCTGTTCCATAACTTGCCCAGGGAAAAACACAAAAAGCCTTGGGAAAAAAAAAAAAATCTGTAAAAGGTGTCTGTTCAATGACATCAATGTGTTTTTTAACCACTCAGTGTCCTGAGGAGCTTTTCTGAATAGTTCCTGACTTCTGAGGAAGAAGGACATGATGATGCCCTCACTCCTACAGGGAAAGTTATGCCTGAATGTGATGACCTAGCTAAAAATTCAAAACTTTAAGCCTTTCACAAGCCAGGTGCATCAATTGTGGTGAAAATTGCTGTATGTCTGTGAAATAAGACCAAAGCCTCTGTTCAAAGCTCAGTAGTGGGTATCAGGAAACTAAAGTGAAATGAGAGGAAAAAAAGAGTTCTTGGTGATGTGTCAGTGTAAAGACTGGTCAAATAATTTCCACCAAAATTCTAAATCAATGTTTGCTATTGAATTAGAAAATAACTTGAATTTGAAATTAAGTTTTAGTGCTTCATAGGAGCATTTGCTGATTGCCACAACTCCCCTCACATTTTTTTGAACTGACACTTATAGATACCTCAAACAACACAGAATAGCTCTGTATTCAGGCCCTGTATAAATCCCATGACATTTATCCATTTTGTTTATAACCAGGTTAGATTAAGTGGTGCTAGAAGGCTAAAAGCATGTAATGGAGGCTTTATCACAAGAGTTAAAAGCCTTGAAATTATGGGATTTGAGCAGTTTCTTTGTAACCTCTGCTGCAGGTTGTGAACAATTTTCAAAAAAAACATCTCTGTCTGCACCAGGAGAAAAATCTCTTCTTGACCCTAAATTTAAGTGATTAGTTAACCTGCCTTGATTTGAAGTTATTTTTATTAATTTACATCTGTTATTAATTTTGTCAGTTGTTAACTATAGGGGGTGAAGATTTCCTAGGAAAGCAGAGTTGAGTATATATTACTTAGATAACTCCAGTGTGGTTGTGGTGTTAGTAAATAGTAGTTATGTTTTAGATTATCTGCTTTTGTAGTCTAATCAAGAATTCATGTTGTGAAGGTTGAAAATAAATGTGTATGGTGAAATAAAATATCTCTGGATAGTTCTCAATCAGTTTGAAAAGAGACAGGCAGAATTGCCACTGTTCTGATCAAGACACATTAGCTCTCATAGAGGTTCTACTCCCTTATTCTGCTTTTCTATTTATTAATCTCTACTTTCAAGACAACGGGAGTGACAGCAGTTTGATGCTGCCCCAATTTCCTTCTCCGTCACTTCCCCCAGTTCCAAATATTATCTGTTTCATTTGAGTGCTCCATGGCTGCATTTGTTTTTCAAGAGAATATTTGTAAGTCCTATGTTCTCTCCTTTTGGGCACTGGAAATAGACCATTCTCATGGCATGGATTTAAAGGGATACAGTTTTATGTAGTTAGGAAAACAATTACAAAATGCTGGGTGACCAGGAGACTGGCTACTGAATTTTTACTGGTATCAACCATCAGTGAGCTGCTGCTGAAATTTTCTCCTGATTACTCATGGGCAGCATAGCTGCTCATCAAGGAGGTGAGCAAGGATGAGCAATGACATAAGGAAATTGGTGAAAATGTGTGAAGTGATTTAACATTGTATTCCCTGCCATTGCCCACTCCATCCCTCCACCCAAAGTATTGGTACAGCAGACTTGGCAAGAAAAAGTCTCCCTCCTTGAAGCTTCCATGGTCCAGTCAGTTATCCTTTGTAGCCTTTTTAGTTCATCATTTCCCATGTTGGGACAAACCCCCTGGAAAAGAAATGCAGAGGAACACAGATAGATGTAAATCCCATCTGCAGCCTGGTCCAGGGGTCACCAACCAGCTTCTGGCACAGGTGAGGCAGAAGTCAAAGGATGGAAACACCTAAAATTATGTCAGCCTATTTGTAAAAGGATGCTTATATCCCTCCAGTGTAGGTTTCCTTGAGGTGAATGTCTATAGATCTTTGGTTGCAAATCTTCAATGCATGAAGGGAAAAATATTCTCAGAGAGAACCATGCCTTCCAAAGTAAGCCAAAGCTGGGATTTTTCCTGAGGAAAGGCTAATTTCTGGGAGAAAAAAAATCCCAGTTCAGTAAGTGAAGTTTGTATCAAAGGGCTTGTGGTTTGGTTAACATGTAGGATTTAGCCATGGGACAACAAATGTTGTATCATGAGAACCTGATTTTTTTTCCTGCATGGTTTAATGTCTTGCAAAAGCATATAATTAACAGTAGAAAGAACATAGGTTATTGCTCTGAATTAAATGTTTGGTCTATGCTGGCACTAGAATAATTCAGGGATAGGTGCAAAAGATCCATAGGCTCTTACCTAAATATGTGCATTTCTGTGATCCTTCTTTGCATGAAAATATTGACAAACAGAATCAAACCCTGGGGATGGCTGTCTGTTACATAAAAGCTGAATGATTAATTTATAAGGCCTTGGCTTTAGTTTTATGAATTCCATATTAGAATTAATTGGTTTAATTGCTGAACCAACAGACTGATAGCTCTGATGACCATAAAGGCAATTTTCTAGTCCTACAGCTGATCAGTTCACAGCTGATCCATTGAGATAAGTGAAGAACAAATCCTTCTCAATTCCAGCAATAAACCTTTCTAAGACTAATTTCTTTATGCCACTGCTTTCTACATGTGTCAAGTAAATATTAACTGCCCTTGCTGCTGCTACTAATGAATAAAGTGGTTTTCAAGGCATCCCTGGGGAATGGAGCCCATGAGTTCTTTTCTCCCTTTGGCTAATAAATCTATAGATGCTGACTTTAATAAATAGATAAATAAATAAATAAACAAACAAATAGGTAGAGAATAGCAGCAGCAGGACCCTAGATGGTTCTGCACAAGTAATCTGACCTGACATTTGGTAGCTCATGTAGTATCTTTTAGCTCAGTGACTGTTGGAAAAATGAAGTACTGGAGGTGGGATCTGATCCAATACTCACTGAGGGCAAATTAGAGCTTTCCTTTTACTTCACCTACATTTTGACTGGGACAAGAGATGTAAATGGGAATGCAGGATTTAATGTCAGCCTGACTTTATGAAGTGCATGACAGCCTAGAGAGATGAGACTGTCGCCAAAAGAACATGACCAAAAATCTATTACAGCTAATGTAAGAGAGGGGGACATCTTTCAGAAAGATCACATAGGGAAGGAGTCAGTATGTCTTTGTTGGTGCACACTGTAAATCAACAAATGTAGCTGAAGAGAGATTGGTCTAAATTAGCAAACTTAAGTTTATTTTCTCCTGTCTAGAAAGGAAGATCTTTACAATTCTCAAGGTCCAGACCCATAAATCACTGCATGGTGAGGGTTGGTTTCTTCTTAATGACTAAAGGGTGGTATTACTATGCTAGTGTATTGTGTTGTATGTCAGCATCCATGGTTAGTTTCACCCACTCTACATACTGGTCCATTAAATTAAGGATAAGATGAAAATGGAAGTCATTGTTCTCTGTTTAAAATGTGTAATTCAGCAAAGTGAGAGACAGCTGTTCTATCTGCTGTGAATTGACAAATAATTGTTCCCATGAGACAAGTGAACTGAGCATGCAGTACTTCTCATAATTGAACAGCCCATGTCTGGCATGATGGACAGCTGGAAATGATGCTTGGTTTTCTACATTTTGGGTATACATTTCTTTGTACTGCTATTACTTGCTGTTTTTAGGGAGAGAATCCCTGGAGATTTTCTTCTGTCTCTTACAACTCAGCAACCCAGTGCTTTATGTACATCTCTGACTGTATATAAGTCCTTCAAATGAATCTGAAAAAAAATGCAAGGTCTGTAATCTGGTTCAAAAGATTTTAAATCACTTTGACATCTCTGACATCTCTAACTACCAAAAGATGCAGACACTTTTACCATTGCTTCAAAGGCCAAGTGAAAATAATAGCCTTTGATGACTGGGTGCTGGTGACCCAGTCCTGCCTGGTATTGATGAGTTGTGTGCTTTTCTAAATATTAAAAATTTCCATGTACCCAAAAGAGAATCAAGGGATTAAGGCCTATATAATTTACATTTCCTTGTATTCATTAGGGAAAAGTATTATTTTAAAATAAACTGAAAACATTTGTTAAGTGCAGAAAGTTTTTAGCTTTATGTATTACAGACATCAATAGTACATCCTCATGCAAATCCTGAATGCAAACCTTGTAATAACATTGTATGTCTTGTTTAAATACTCTGGAAAGAAAGATTTGTCTAGGTTGCAATTGCAGCTGCTTTTCAAGAAAAGTGCTGCTCTGAGGTAGCTAATGAAGTGTTTGACCTAACTAAAGAAAATCTTTCTCTGTCCACATGATATCACTCAAACCCTACTTTAAATGATCGTGCTTGTCCTGTTATTTTAAGCTGTGTTCCAGCAGAGCACTTAATGAGAAGTAAAAAAAGAGTTGAGGAATTAAAAAATTAAAAAACCCTACCTTATCACTGTAAACACATTGAAGGGAGGTATGAACCTTGACTGGCATCCTCAAATGCCTGGCACATTACTACATTTTGCATATTCAATGCAATAAGCTTCACAGAATTGAAGAACTGCCCAAGTTGGAAGACACCTCAAAAGATCATCTGCTCCAGTCTTTCTTGGAAAGGGAGACTACATGGGATTTTCTGGTATCCTGTGTAACTGCATCTTGAAAACCCACAGGGCTGGAAACTCTACCCTATCCCTAGGGAGGTTGCACCAGTGATCAAATATTCTCATGGCAAAAAATACAAATTCATACTCTTCTGGTGCAACTTGTACTTACTCTTTGTCTTCTCCATGGGGCTCCTCATAAAGCATCTGTCTTGTATAGTGCTGCCATTTAGGTACTAGAAAACTGACCAAGCCCTCCCTAGTTAGGGAGAAAAGACTGAATGCCTTCAGTGTTTCCTCAGGTTCCCCATCCCTTTGATCTCCCATCCCTTGGACCACCTTTGGGTCCTTCATCTGGACCTTCTCTGGTCAGTCTGAGTCTTTCTTGAATTCTGGGGATCAGAAATGGACACGGTGCTGCAGGCACACCTAACAAATGTTGGGTAGAGTAGGGGTTTCAAGTTTCTATCCTTGCTGGTAGCCCTCCTGCAGGTGCAGCCCAGGAGCCGGGTTGCCTTTGTTGGTGCACTATTTATTCAGGTTCAGCTTGTTGTCCACCAACACCTACAGGTCTCCTTCAGCAAGGCTGAACCACATAGATCCTAATCTGGACTGAGATCTTTGGTTATTTTGTCCCAGGTTCAGAACTTAGCATTTGTTTTTTTTCAAACCTCATGCTGTTCTTGCTAGCCCACTCTTCTACCTGCTCAGGTCATTTCATTTGGCAATAAACTCCTTTTTCACCAGGCTGCAGGTGAGTTGCTTTTATAAAAGTATTCACATATTTTGTGAGAGCAGAAAAATGCACCCTATTATCTACTGCATGAATCCTTCCATTTGTCTTTGCAATGCACTCAGAGCTCCAGGGCAAGGTTTTGATAAATAATTTAGGGCTAATCCTGGAAATGCTTTGTGTATGGAGCTGCCATTGAAATCGATGGGTGTTCTGAGCATGGAGAACTTGCCCTAGTGGGCCCTTAATCTTGCAGTAAACCAGAGAAGCATTTGTTTTGCAACTGAGTGTTTGGTGGAATAATGAGAGCATGTGTATTGAGGTTTTATTTTTCATCATTCTTTGCAATGAGGTAGGACACTGTAATGTTTATATTCATCATCTATGCAATATAAGAAAACAGTAGTGGATTTCTGGAGATATTTTTTCTTTAGTTTATAAACAAGTCACTGTTCATTAATCAGAACATGAAAGACATACCTCAACAGTCATTAAAATGTTCATAATCATCATTATATTACCCTGTTTCTACTAGTCTGCTTACATGAATATAAGTAATCAGAGTAACTCTGATATTTTCTCTCAGTAAAAATGTCAGAGATAAAACTGCAAGCAATCCAAGGCTAGCTCATAAGTATAAATGACTAAGGTAACTAATAAAAACCAACCATGAAGGATATCATAATAACTTATAAGATAAAGCTTATTGAGAAGCAATAGTGTTCTGAAAATTCTGTGTGAAAAAACCTTCTTTGCATAGCCAATGTCTTGATAATTTCTTTGAAATTGCCAGCTATTTTATCATCATTATTATAAGATTTTTTTAAAACAAAATGGTAATTCAGCTTAAAGGTCAGGAACCATAAATAGATAAAACCTTCCTTTAGATGTATTGTCTGCATATAAAATGAAGTTTTTAGTTCTCTTTGGAATGAAAGTTTGAGTTAATCTCTCATTTTTTAATGCTGTTATTTACAAAGCAAAAGGTTCTATGTGTCTCAGTGGGCTAAAGTAGATTATTAAAAAGCCAGATATAACCTATCCTAAATTGAAGTGCTGATTTACTTGCTATTTTTCAAATTGTGCTGTGTAGAGTCCTCCGTATTTTATTTTTCTCATCAGAGAAAAGCTGCACTGATAATGTGGGCCCAGCCCCAGTGTTGAGGACCCATGGAGCTGTGCCAAGCCCAGCCTCCCCCCATCAGATCTGCCCGTGTCACAAAAGGCAGAACTGCATCCATGGGGACTCCAAATTAATTGGTATCTTCCAAGCTGTGTGAAGTGATGGGCCAGAGGCTGAAATTTGGCTTTCTTTGTTTGTTTGATACTCACACTGGGGCCCAGTTAGAACATCCTTATCCCCAGCTCTGGGTCTGTCTGAATCAGAGATCTGATCTCAGGGATGTGCCCTGACCTCCTGCCCTGCACCTGGACAGTGCAGCAGCAAAGTCACCCCAGCTTCTCTCTTTAATAAGGGGAAAAATACTATAGGTACATGAGCATTTGAACTGTGGGGTGTAAGCTGCCTGGTTAATAGACTTTTAAACCTCTTTTTACCTGCTTTATCTTCCTTTCCTCTTATTTTTTCAGTGAGTGGTGGACAAACTCAGCAGAGTATGAAATATATAGAATTAAATGCTATGATATATACATGAATTTGTGTATGCATTTCCTCTTAAAATCTCTGAAACATTAAAATGTTTCTCGTTAGTAAATATTGATAAAACTGTATTTCTAATATGTGGACACAATTTTTGTTGGACAAATTAAATAAAATGCTCTTGCACAAATAAAATTTCTCTTCACAGAACACAGTATTTGAAGTTAACTATATTTGCTCAAAAATTTTGTTAGCTTTTATTTAAAGTTTCAATGTTTGCATGATTTTCATGGACTTATCATTTTCTCACACCTTTTGTTCTCAAATTGCAAGCTTTGCCCAGTTGTGTTTTGCTTGGCCTTATTTTTAGCACATCCCTCCATCCTGGATCACAAATACTCAGGCTAAAATCCTTGAGGCAGTATAGGAGAGGAGAGAAAGCTGGCTGAAGAAAAGCAGCCCCACATTCTTCTGAGTACCAGCATTTCCAAACCTTTTTATCATATTTTCAATGGAAAGCATCACATCCTTTTTTTAAATTAAAAACTCCAAACCCACAGGAATAGAAAAAAAGATAAATTAAGACAATTTTCCTTGTCCTAAGAACATATCTATGTTTCATGGTACTGGCTGTATAATTGCATTCTGTGCTGTTCCAGCCTACCCAGCCATCCTAATTTTACACCAATGATAGGTGTATTTAGGTGAGACTCTTTGGAGACAGAACAGAAATTCAATCCCTATGCCCATTGGCACTGAGGCTGTCCTGCACTAGGTGTCCACAGGAGTGCTGCTTCATCCCAGATATGTAAATGCATGGCATGTAATTTACTGTAGCTGTTACTTTAAACTATATTTGGTTGGAAAAAGATGTGAACAGAAATCAGCCCTTTCACTCAGAAAGAAATGTATTTATCTTGTTTTGATAAGAGGGGAGGAAAAAAAAGAACCAGAAAAGTTTTAGAATTTGATTTAAAAATCTAAAAAAAAATAATGGTACATTGTGCTTGCAATGTTGCCTCTACAATTCTGCATTTTAAAATCCCAGGGTATAAATTTTAGGTTTGGCTGAAGATTATCAAACAGCCTTGTTCATCCAGTTGAACATCAAAATTGTACACCACCAAACCTGAATTTGACCTTCTGGCATTTGAAGCTGGATATCTGGATGCTTTTACTTTCTCTAAAGTAATGGAGGTGAACAATAATGTGAATACTAGCTTGTGTCATGCTCTTGGATCAAAAAGGAGAAAAATATTGCATTGTGAAACATAGCACTCAGGCAGAAAGACAGGCTTGCACTATCAGCCCTGTAACCTCCACAAAGCAGTATGGCATTTTATTCTGAAATGATTCATACCTGTTGTACCCAACCTTAATAAGACCAAGTGTTTTTACTGGCCCTTGAGAAAGACACAGAAATACTGGACAACACTCAGTAAATAGTCAAGTAAAGAAAGGATTCAGGAGTGGGGAAAGAAACCTTGTGATGGCTTGTGAAGTTTGCAGAGTTCAGCTTAAACGTTTTGCAGAGAGGTACTGGAAGCTGGCTGCAGGGGACAGGTGCTTACATATAGCTGCTGCACAGGGAAAAGAAATTTGAAGTGAAAAAGAGAATTTTATTTTCAGCTATCTGCAGGAGGCTATGACTGATTTCAGTGGCTGCAAATTTCAATTTCAGTAATCACATTTTGAAATATTATATGATACACATTTAAAAATTAATGCCTTTTTTAAAGCTTTGTTTTCAAAAGTGATGCTTTCCTTTGTTCTTATCTGGGTCCACAAGTACAGTTGGTAGCACTACTCTGGTTTATTAAAACCCGCCAGCTTGTGGTTTGTTTCAGAAATATGAACAATGGATTTTCTATAGCTAAATTCCATTTCTTGATTAATGGAGGTTAACTGGATCAAGTCTGAAAAATAGGAAGCTTTCAATTTGCTTGACCTCATCTTCTAAAAATGCCTTAATCTGTGGGTTTCTATACTGAGATTTATTTCCAGCAGGCCAATTCATCATACATTTTATTTTAATCATTAAAAAGTGAGTGCAATAGAGCAACCTAACAGCAAAGAGTAAAATTAATGAAGATATTTTGCATTTAGTCTATGATAAATAATTGAACTATTTAAAGAAAAGAAGCTAAATGGAATAAAAGATGGTACCTTAACTGTGAGAAAGCAATAAATATCAGCTAGAAACTACAGATAATGGTATCATACTTGCATCTATTGCCTTCAGTTATAAAGTATATCCAGAATTTTATAAATTGGGGTTTTTTTTGCAGAACATAATTTATTAGCTGTCCTCAGTGTTTATTTCTGCCTGAAATATTAATATATTGGATTAGAAATGGTATTACTAGCAAAATAAAGAAATTTGAAAAAGCTTAAAAGATATTATTAATGATATGCTGGCTTATGACCATCTTTTTTTTTATTTTCTTTGAAGTGAAATTTTTTGTCAGTAACATTAGTTGTCTGCTAGGGGGGCTGAGTGGGAGGTGGAAGAAACTCTTCCATTAAAAAAATATGTTGTGTTTTAAGTGTTGCTTTAAAATCTGAAACTATTCAATAACTTCACATGACAATTGAAATCCATTATTGAAGAGATTTGCTAAGTTTCTCTCTGCTAGCTGCAAGAGGAGGGCATGAACACCTGGAATAACTTGGGGTCTGGATTTAATGGATGCACTGGTTTTGCATGGCCTGGTTTATGGTAGTGGGGGACCACAGAGGTGGTTTCTGTGAGAAGGTGCCAGAAACTTCCACGTCCAGCAGAGCCAATTCCTGGTGGCTCCAAAGATGGATGTGCCTCTGGCCAAGGCTGGGCAGATTAGAAATGGTGGTTAACACCTCTGTGGTAACAGAGGCAAGAAGGAAGGTAAAATAAGTGGTTGTGCAGTTGTCACTACAGCCAGAGAGGAGCAGAGTGAGACTGTGAGAGAAACACCAAGGTCAGTGCAGGAGGAGGGCAGGAGGTGCACCAGGTGCCAGAGCTGAGATTCCCCTGCAGCCCCTGCACACTGCAGCTGTCTGGGAAGGACTGTTCCCATGGGATGGACTCACTGCAGCAGTCTGGGAAGGACTGTTCCCATGGGATGGACTCACTGCAGCAGTCTGGGGAGCTCTATTCCCACGGGATGGACTCACTGCAGCAGTCTGGGGAGCACTGTTCCCATGGGATGGACCCACTGCAGCAGTTTCAGCAGGACTAATCCCACGGGATGGACTCACAGTGCAGCAGGTCACAGGGAGCTGTTGCTCCTGAGATGAGCTCACATTGCAGAGGTTCACAGAACTGTCTCCCATGGATGAACCCCACGGTGCAGCAGGGGAATGACTCTCTCCCTGAGCAGCAGAAGTCACAGATGATGAACTGAGCAGAATCCCCATTTCCTGTCCCCTTGCACTGCTGGGGTAGGGTGGTAGAGCTGAGAAGGAGGAGGGGGAGAAGGTGTTTGTAAAGGTTTATTTTACTTCTCATTATTCTGCTTTGATTTTGTTAGTAATAAATTAACTTTATGCCTCTTAAGTTGAGCCTGCTTTGCCCTTGATGGTATTTGATGAGTGATCTCTCTCCTGGTCCCTATCTCAGTTCATGAACCCTTTGTTAAATTTCTCTAGCCACAGAGGAGAGTGAGTGAGCAGCTTTGATGAGTGCCTGGCATCTGAAAAGCGTCAATCCATGACAATGGCCTGAGCTCATATCATGAAACCATTGCCTTGGTTTTTGTTTTTAACATTCATCTATTCTTTTTTCTTCTGGTAAGGTCTTTTGGGACCATGAAGTGCCAATTCCTGAGAGCAAGCTCAGGAAATGAATTAGAGGGCAGGAAAGTCCAAGGCATTATTTATAGTTTGTAACCTTATTCCTCTGCTTTATTGAAAAGAGACTTTATCCAAGCTTCAGATTAAAACCCAGACTCTCTTGACATAAATAAATGTTGGTTTGTTTGGGTTTTTTTGTGCCTAAGAGCAGTATAAGGCAGTCAAATACTGTGTTCTGGTTTGACCTGCTGCCTGATCCTTGCTTGCTTTAACAGTGATGCAACTGCAATTGCCCTACACTGACCCTGCTTCCCCACCTGTGAGAGAGGAGCAGCAGGACAATGGTTCAGCTTCCTTGCTCTTTTTGAGACCTATCACCTGCTTATGAATCTTTACCAATTAATAGCCTGACACTGAACAGCTATTTGGGCTGTGGTTGTGCTCCTTTGAAGGCTACTATCAGTTCCTTTCAAACATTCTGGTCACTTTGTAGCTACAACCAATCTGAGAAACACTCATATCTCACTGCTTAGGTTTTGCACTCAATACTAGAAGTTGTGCTGCAGCTCTGTCCATCTCTTTGTGTCTCCTGTGTCACAGGTGGCCTCCATCAAAACTCTGTAGTGCTGTTTGACCTGGATTTTAGCATTCTCCTCCAAAAGACAAGTACTGAATCTTTTCTGCACTGTTCAAAGTTCTGTGCAGCTTCCAATCTCAAGCTTTGCTGAGCCTCTTATTCCTTAGGTACTTCTGAGACAATAGCAGAGGCTCCCTTTCTGCTTTTATCTATACAATGTGCCTTATAGGATAATTTCTGACTCCATTACTGTGCTCCTCATAGCAATCTGGCATGTTCTCAGCTGAGGCTGCCCTTCTCACATTGCCCTGCAGGGTCTTGTGGGAGGGCCTATAGGTGCTAATTGCACATCAAGGACAGCACACACCTTCAACAGCACATCAAATAATCCAAACCCACAAAAAAGCCTCCAATAAAACTGTTGTCTAGTGCTCCTGAAAACAGGCCATTTGTCTCTTTGCTCTGTGCTGGCTGACAGCTCATAAATGTGTACCAGGCCAGCTCAGGAGCACTGCAGTTACCCTGGTCACTGACCAGCAGTGCTGTGTGCATCTTCTGCTGCTGCTGCCCAGCAGGAGAGCCAGGCTGCTGCTTCTAGAAAATGGGAAGCAAATCAGACACCAGCTGGCAAAGGGGAAGGAGAGAAAAGCATATGGATCTTAGCCTGTGGGATGACAGTAGGAAAGGAAGGAATTTAAGTGAAATGCTGGAATGACAGTGGGGAAAGTTGGGGGAAGGCTGCAGAATAGCAAGATTTGGAAAAAGGAGTAATGGGAAAGGTGTTTGGGGAAGACAGGAAGGCAAGAGAAATATATAGGATATATTAGGATTTATTGTATAATTAGAGAATAGAGAAATGGCAAACAGGACAAAATTACAGATTAAAGGAAAATGTTAGAATAGGGAAAAAAATAATTGAGAAATAGGGAAAATTACAAAGAGAGACTAGAATTACTCAGTTCACTTTAGTTGTGGGTCAGGCTATTGTTTTTCTGTTGTCCTGGTGATGTTTTAATTTCTTTTTAGACCTATTGTCTCTTACTGCAGTAACAATGGTTAGATTTTGAAAGTATTAATTTGGCAAGGATTTAGTAAGCTGTTAACTAACTGCATCAGACAAGATTGATGAACAGCTTTCTCCAGTACAATAGTTCTTTTGAAATATAATGCTTCATGGAACTTTCTGTGATAGGAGCATGAGAATATCTAATGTTTCTCTTTTACAGCGTTGAAATATTTATATCAATTTGATTTGACTTACTTAGTAATGATAATATAGTCTCTAACATTTTAATACAAGAGTTTAAGTGAATTGAGCTAGAATGCTGAATATTGAAATGAAATATTGAAATGAAAGGTTTTATTAATTATTTGAATTCTTCTGAGATGTTTATTTGTCTTCAGTTTTTTACTGAACAATATAAAATTTCAGAATTCCTTGTGGAATGCAAGAACTGATTCCAAGTCATGTACAGAAATAACTTCTCATACTTTCTTAGCTAGTTGATTTAAAAATTAATAACTCAATTTCTTAAACACTGAAGTAATGGATTACAAATTAGAAAGAGCTGGCTACAATCCTCTAGCTCAGTCCTTTACATAATAGAATGTCACTTGAGCAATTCCTGTTTTAACAAAAGCCTAATGCTTAGAATGTGATTTAATATAGCAAACCCACTGTAATTCATGCTATATTGTCCCTTATAATTACTTTCAATGTTGCAAATTTATGCCTCATTACCAATGCAAATCTACTTTCCCTTTGTCTCCAGCCACTGTGTTTTTTTGGTTTTTTTTGGGTTTTTTGGGTTTTTTTTTTGTTTCCTTATGTTAGATTAAAAAAAAATAAATTGTTTTTATTGTCAGTGTTATAGGTTGGGATTATGTCATTGTTTAGCTTTCCCTGACACCATAAGTCAACAGAAAACTTGATATCTTGGTAGCAAACACAGGGTATGTAATAATCAATATTCTGATATCTACACTTGTAAGGTGATGGTCAGCCTTTCTGGTTAATTTTACACTTTGGGCACTTACAGCTCAGATTTGGCTGTTGCCTCCACGTCAAGTTCAGGTATTGTCTCGATTCCTACCTTTTGTTAGTTAATCAAATTCTTCATAGGTATTTATTTGTTTTCAATTTTTACTGCATGTTATGAAATTTCAGAATTTCTTGGGCAGTAAAAGACCTTATCCAAGTCAGAAATATTTTTTAATACCTGTTTAGCTAATAGATTTAAAAATTAATGAAAGCCTGGTTTCTTGACCACTGGAACACTAGATGATAAGTCTGAAATACCTGAATACAATCCTATCCTGAATCTTTTATATAGTGAAATATTTTCATATATACAAGCATGTAATTTTTTTTTATCAGGAAAAAAAATCAGTTGCACTTCCCATCTCTCCAGAATATCAAACTACATGTCCTAGAGAAACTTTCAATATCATTGCTGTTCATTCTACTAGCCAAGTTTATATTCTCATATAGACCTCTCAAAATGCATCAGCCTTTTTAACATGGAGTTTTTAAGCAAACAGCCACAGATGACTAAAATTAATGCTTTAACAGAGCCAGTAGAGAACTCAAGAGACTTGTCTTTGATTTATTGAGTGAGTAATAGTTGTTTCTCATTCTACACTGTAACATTCCCAAGTTGTGGTTTAAGTCTTTGTTGTGAGAACAGCAATTTGAAGGATGATGCCAAGATGATTAAACTTATTTTTCAAAGCTCTTTTTCTCTCCCTTGCTGCCATCTAGTTTTTAGGTTCATATGCAACAGAGAAATTGTTGTTCCTCACATTAATTAAAAAAAACATTCTTTGTCCTCTACTGAAATAGTGAACTCTGTCTGCTTCTTTTCATCTTCTAAAAAGGGCAGGGTCTAACAATTTTTTTTTTGTTCAAATAGTTTATTTTCTGTATGAAATACATGCACGTTATATAAGTGTTTGAGGCTGATTCTGCATAGTACAGTGCTATTTTTATTAATATGCAAACTATAATTTTATCTTAAATAAATCAGTTATCTTTCTATCTTAGATAAACTCACCAACTGGGATTTATGGAGAAAATTCATTCTGCTGAATTTCAGTGATATGATAGGCATTTACAGTTCTGTTAGAACACTGCAAAAAGATCACAAGGAAAACAAGAAAGAAATGTGGAAATAGAGTTGAAACAGGATAGCACAGTTTATGTCAGGATAAGAAAAAATTATTATACAATGATAGCTAGCTCTTACTCAAATACTCAGATGAGTTTTGAAGGCTTTTGCTGTTTGCAGAGGCAGCAGTCCAGGGGAATGCTGCATATCACCTGCCAGCAATACAACAGGGTACTACAAGGAAAAGCTGTGGGATTTGCATGTAGCAGCAGAAAGAGTGATGCCACAAATCAATTACTGATCCTCATCTGCCATATTCCTGAGAAATGCTTGTCTGTAATTGTCCCCATGCTTGGAGTCCATCATCCTACCATCAGTTTCCCTGAAGACTGCTGTCTGCTAATGTGTTTCCTCTGCACTCAAAAGGCAGTTGCAAAGGCACCTGGGCAGCTTAATTTTCACTCATTTTAGATAGTACTGGATGTGTCACTGTGCCTTTGCTGTCAGAGAATTCCAGACTTAGAGCTTACTTACTCTGACTTCAAGTAACCTACGTGGGTGTATGGATGGTGGGATTGGCTCTGCTGATGAGTGAGAGCTAGACTCAAGTAAGAAATCATTGCTGACAGTCTGTGACAATTATATCCATGTTTTCCTAATACTGGATGATACTTCAGCCATAACACATTAAGAAGTGCAGAAGAAATGGCATACTTATGCACAAGGATGCATAAAAGTAAAGTAACTCTGTATGATTTTATTTTTAAGTGTGGTTTCCTCAAAGTTTTCGGTTGTTGCACCAAGAAACATCAAACACACCCTTTTCTTTGTGTGAAATGCAAATGAAAGAGAAGACTAAATGGGTCTGATGCAAAATAGCAAAGTGGTGCACATTAGGTAATTATGGTAAGTTTGTCTTCCTTACTGCCTAAGGAAAATTACTCAGCGTGGGTCAGATTCTCGGCTGACACAGTTGGTGCAGATTCACTGAAACAGAAAGAAGGCTGTATCTATAAATATTTTGCCAGTTCAGAGTAACTCTGAGATGAAAAATAATATAGCAGAGGCCATCCTTTACTAAGTTCTTCTTACTCCACATACCACCTCTGGTGAACTCCAGGCATATTTAATTATCTTACCATATGTTGCCCTCCTCAACAGACATGTTTTAATAAGTTAACTCAGGACTCTTAGTGAATAATTAAATACTGAAAGGGGTAGAAGCAGAGAAGGTTTGGTTTTTCTTTTTTCTTCAAGCCAATCCCCCAGCAGACTCAAGATTTAGTCTTTACCAGCAAAGATCTTTGTTTCCTTTCTAACTCTGCTCCTACACCTTCCCTCAAAAATCCTCTTAGTTTTAAAGTTTCTACAGAAAACGGATTGAAGCAGGTTGCAAACAGCAGGTAAAGCTGTCATGTCTCTTTTAACAAACTAAAATGTGTGCTGCAATCTAAGTTAATTCTATGCTTTTTCTTTGGTCAACAGTAGAAGAGTTTAGGCCAAGAGCAAAAGGGCTTAGGAAGCCAGTTTATCCCATCCTCCCTCGGGTGTCTAGGACCAGTGTGATGGGCTGGGGTGAGTCTATGTCCAGTCATTAAAAGAGTCAAGGTGATCAACTTGCACTAGACAAGCATTTTACTGAGCCATAGTATCAGCTCGACTCCATTAATTGCAATGAAAAGGAAGTGAACAGAAAAGTTTAGTTTATTTATAAAAGAGTAAATCTGGAAGCCTTGATCTTTTGTAATCCTGGCCCAATATAGCTGCTGTAATGGCACATAGACTAGGACCTTAATCTGCAGGTGGGTGTGGATGAGGAGCTGACATAAAACAAGCAGTTAATTCAAACTGCTTGCTCTGGCCTACCACTGCAGAACCATAGATGTTTTTACAAGCTGGATTTTGGAAACAAAATTTCTTTATCAGCTAACTGACTTTTCATCTCAAGTTTCACTGATTGAAGAGGCCAAGAGCAGAAAGCTTTAATTTGTGATTCAGTAAATATTGTGTGGAGGTACATACATCAGGCCCACCAGGGAAGTGGTCACAGCACCAGCCTGACAGAATTCAAGAAGCACTTGGACAATATTCTAGAGCACCTGGTATGACTTGGGATGGTGCTCTCCAGGGCTGGAAGCTGGACTTGATGATCCTTGTGGGTGCCTTTCAACACAGATTATTCCATGATTTTGTCATCTATAGACAAAGGTGCTGCTATTTCTATTTAATTGCCATTTTTTTTGGTTAATCTGGGGGATTTGTAATTGTCAGAAAAAAACTCAGCAGAAAATAAGCCTCCTTTTCAAAGCAAAGATAACTACTGTGTCCAGTGCCTGATGATTCTTGCTGCAGTAAAGGTGATAGATTTTTGATATAAAATTTTCTTTTGGAGAGTGGAGAAACATTCTACTGCTTTGAACTGAATGGAAAATAAAGATGTACCTCTAACTAAAAAAAGAATACAGTTCTTTTATCAATAAGGAATCAGATTTATTTTGAAAGGAATGGCAAATGAGATTTTTCTCTCAGTTCTTTGAGGTCTGAGATATTTTATTTTTTTTTTAAATGCTTCCCCACACTGCAATATCAGTGGGGAGTGTGATTTGTTCTTCCCCTTTTGCTGAGTTCACACGATGCCACTCCTGTTTCTAATGCAGCAGTGTCGGCTCGACTCTATTAATGGCCATTGTGCATTAAACCCTTTTGCCACCTGGCATCTTTCTTTCACTGCATCTATTGCTTGCAACAAAGCAGTCAGATAATTTTTCTCTGTGGCTGGCACAGCAGAAGATGTGGTAGGAGCTGGTCTGACAGAGCAATGATGGATGACCATAATCATCCCTGTCTGGATACAGAGTGTATCTCCTACCAATTTGTTCTGTTCCTGCCAGCTAGAAAAGCAAACTAACAAAATAGCTGGATGGCTCCAGCATGGCAACAAACTTCTGCACCAGCTACTAGAATTGTTTGACACCTATTTGCCATGTGAATAAAGAAACCTAAGCTTCTTTATCTAGCTAAACTAACCAGCTTGTCTGTTAGTTCTGTAGTTGCTAAGCAGGCAGGAAATGTAAAGAAACAAAAGGAGTGAATTCTGCAGTGGTGAATGTGCCTCAGATCTCCCAGTCTCATGTCATGACCAAAGCCACAGCTTTAAAACAGGAAGGACACCTTTTAAACTCTTTTATGTTCCTCAAGCTCATCTCATATTCTCAACACATATATTTTGCCTGGTTCCCCTAAAGCTGACTGGGGTTTGAGAGCACCAAGATGATGAGGGAAGACAGGACAAACAACTTCAGTGGCTCATTGCTTGTTGCCAAATGAGGCATTTAGGAAAATTAATTACTTCAGTTATTCTCAACCCAAAACATACTGGATTCACTGCAAGGCTTCTCAGAAACCAAAGTGTATACTCTGAAGAGCCCAAGGCTGATAATTTCTTTCTTACAGAGAGAGGCTTGAGATGTCTCTCTTTCCCAGTTATCAAAGACCAGCCCCACATTCAAGGGACTATAGGTTCATTGTCAATATTGCAAGTTGTCATGATTTTATCAAGAGTTTTCTCATATTCAGCTGTTCTAAAAGGTTCTGGAACCAAGTGATAACATGTCAGTCTTGGATTTAATTTTCAGCAGCACAGCAGTTTTTTATTTCTTCTGACTGGGAAAAGAGCTTGAAATTGGGCATTCAGAAGTACTGATGGAGAAATCTCTATTAGCTGTTTCAATTATTTTTGTTTTAAGAACATCTCATAGTACCTTCCAAGCTGACTTGTAGCTTTGTTCAGTTCCTAGCTAAATGCTTCCTTTTTGACAGTTTCATGTAAGGTGCAGAGCATGTGTCAGGTGAACACTGGTAAAGGTACTTTGCCTGGGGAAGAAATATTTTTTGTGGAAAGAGTAAGTGCATGGGATGGATAAAAATCAGTGTTCTTTTTGAAATGTAAACATGGAAGCATTTAGTTTGAGATGGCTTTTTAAAGTAAAAAAAAAAAAAAAAAAAAACCAAAAAAACCCAAAAAAACACCTCAAATATGAAAAAAAATAATATAGTTTTTATATACAACTTACAGTGACTGTTTCATCCAATTAAGAAGTAGCTAGAGATCCAGAAGTGCACTGTGATCATTACTGTGTTCGGTGAGAATTCAGTTGTATAGTCCCTTGCTTTTCTTTTTATATTTGTGGTGACCTATTTAAAATAAAAGTCTTCTACAGATGCTGCATAATATATTGCAAGTTCTCCGTGCTGTGACAGTCTGGACAGTTCCCAACCACTGTGCAGGTTTTCCTGTCAAAGCAGCAAGGTTTTATGGTCTTTCTTAGGAAAGTACAGGTTCTTGAAGCCATTGAATATATTCTCTGTCCAGGAAATCTGCTACAGAATAATCTATTTTCTCTGAAGCAGATGGGTATTTTCAAAATCAGTATTTGCTTATCCAACTGATCCATTTTCAATTTACACTTTTACAGAAATTTCTTCTGGTTTGAATTGGGTTACTGAGATTTTTAATTTCCTGGAACTGTACTACAGATTAGACTTCATGGTTATGTTTTTATTGTTGATTTTGTGAAGCTGGAAGAAGTACTTTACTTAGAGGTATTTCCCACAACTCCTGTTGATTCTTGTTCAAGATCATGAGTAACTATTTATTGTTCTTCTGCTTTTTATCTGGTGGAGGACAAATTGTCTTAGTGCACAGATTGTAGCCAGGTATGTCTGTCCAGCAGAAGAGTCTTCCAGGACATAGTGCAAAGTGGAAGGAAATTGGTTTTTCATCCTTATTGTCTGTGCCTGCTTGCCTATTGTGTTTTTTGTTTGTTTGTTTGTTTGTTTTTGTTGTTTGTTTGTTTGTTTGTTTCCACAGTGTGTCTTTTGCCCATGGTCTTAAGGCCATCTTTTTTTCTTAGTTTTTTTGGAGAATGCTGTTTCACCTTTGGTTTTTGTTCCAGAATCCTCTCTTGACTTTTTTTCCCCCCTAAAACGCATTTATTCAAGGAATGTCATTATAAAATCATTGTTGAATGCCCTCTTTCAGATGGTGATTACATTGCTTTAGAAACTAAGCCAATGTAAAAGTAGAGCTCAGGTACATAGATGTTTCCCTCTAAAATTTGATTGTCCAAGGAATTCACAGGATGATAACAACCCTGAGCCCAAACTGCAATGTAAATTAAAAAACCAAAAAAGCAAGCCTTCAGCCTGCTCCTGGTTGTTAGCAACCAGTGCTCAGTGCTGTGAAGGCTCTGCTTAGGCTACCAGCCCTGAGGATTTCTGTGGAGCCCATCTCACTGGGCTGTTTGGGGGGGCTGCCCTGTGGGCTGTGACTGGCTGAACCCTTCGGAAGGAGTGCAGCCAGAAAGAGCTCACATACTAGTCCTGAGTAATTTATGGGTTCTAAAATCAGACCAAGAAATGGCTTGATGCATTCCCAAACCCTTGTGGGAGTGTCTTTCTATCCCAACTGCATGCAGATTTTTTTTTTTTTTTTCTTTTGGAAATAGGCAGTGCAGTTCTGCTCTCAGAACCAACTTACCAACCAGCCTGAGGCAGCCTAGCATTGGGCTCTCCAAATACTTCACACTTCATAACCACCCAGGCAGCTCACATGGGAGGGAAGCTGGGGGCCTTCTCATCTGAGTTGAGCTGCCTAAATAAAATGTAGATGTCTGTCCTAAGTTAAACAGGCTTCTTCTACTGTCAGCACTGAGAAGCAGACACACCATTCCAGGTTAATCACTGGAGAGACACATGGATGGCACTCAGATATGTACCTGTCTTTCACTGATAACTCTGTGGGGAGCAGAGATAACTAGACTGACTGCCCAGCTCAGACTAGGCAATTAGCTTTTAGCCAGCTATAATGCTGTGCAATTAATCCTGCATGATATTTAGAGTCTGTCAGTCTGCAGCTTCCAGTAGGAGATATGTGAAAAAGCACCAATATATTTAAAATGGAGTTTACTTTCCCTACATTTGTGTTCTGCTTACATTATGTAAAGAAAAATCTAAAAGAGATGCTGTTTGTTTTGTTTTTTTTTTTAATGTAAGGAATAATTTCAATTCTAATCATAGTCAAAGCACAGAAAATACTGCATTTTTTTTTTTGCTGATTACATTTTTCTCTTTGCCAACCCACACCTCTAGTAAAGTCAAATCAGCTGCACACTTTGTCTTCATGAAACTAAATATTCAGTTTGATGTTAGAAAAATAACCAAGTAAATTAGACCTGAAGCGTTATTTGGGGACACCTGTCATAATATAATACATATTCTTCCTTGTTTGCTGCAAGTAAAAAAGTAATGGATTTTCTTGAAGTGGCTCTCCATGCAGTTTGCAGCTGACATAAATATTACTTGCATCATTTATTGGTCATTACCAAATAAATGCTACAAAACAATAGTTTGCAGTATTTACCTCATAGCCAAGACTTCTGTATATGTGATCACTGACTTTGTGTGCAACTCAACATGTCACATATGTGAGGAAACTGGAAAAAAATCATGTCTAGTTTTGCAAAAAATACTTTCACAAAAAAATAGCTTTTACTCTTTGAAAAACAAATGCCCACACTGGACATTAGTTTGATGCCTTAGCTTCATGAGAAAGAACAATCATTGTCCTGAGGATTGGTGTATAGGGAAATAAGCCTTCCCCGAGCTCAGTGCTGCTGCACAGAGGCAGCTTCAAGGTTGCCAGCCAAACTGTTCAGCAAGTCTGTCAGTGAGTCAGATCCTGCTGCTAAAGAGATATCTTTCAAAGCCCAGCATCTGAGTCCTTTACTGCAGTCCAAGAAGATTGGGAGTGATGTTTTAGTCTGACTGTAGCTGGCATGGAGCTGTCAGAGTTATCCTTGGCATTATCTCCTTTCAGATAATTTGTTTCCTTTCAGTTGCTTATTTAATAGATCTGGGACACTTATTTGATCGTTTTGCTTTATCCTCCTTCCCCAATATTGCTTTCTATTTTATTCTAAATGCTCTTGGTTCAAAGAGGCAGGTTCAGCTTTACAATGAGTTAGATGCAGAAGCTCCCTTTTCTCCCATGTGTGTATATGTAGGAGAGCCACTGAGCAGAAACTCATATTTTGCATGTAAAGACTCAGAACAGAGTAGTCATATCATTATATATATACTGGATGTAGCTTTTCAACTGAAAGGAAAAATAAATACAATTCAGGCTGTGTCAAATGGATAGGAGTAGATTTGGTTTTTTCAGTTGAATTCCAGTCAGAAGTAGGGCTATATTCTGGTTTACTGGTGCTGAATCCTCTAAATTGAATAACATATTTTAGGGGATCCACACCCTGTAAAATGTAAAGTTTACCTCCATATTCCAAGATTATTGCTTCCTAGATGTCTTCCCCGAAATGAGCTCAGCTGTGGGAAGCCTGGGGCTTTGCCACCCATTTGAGAGCTTGGTTCCTTCACTGGTGACACCTCCCTTGGGCAGCAGCACAGCTCAACCTGTGCCTGCAGGGCCAGCAGGCTGCTTGAAAACACTGCCACCATTTTATGCTGTAGCCAGGGACAGCATGCAATAAACCCCAAAAATTTGCAACCCTCTGCAGATTATTTCATGCAAATGAAATTATAAAACAACAAAAACAAAAAGTGAAATGACAGAGTGTGTGAGACAAAGGTATTATACATTTGTGTTTGGAGTCAAAGGGTCCAAATTGTTCATAAGAAACTAACAAATTTGAAAAATGCCTTTGTTAGAAATACTTTTCACCCAGGAAATAATTCCAAATCCAGATTTATTCTTCCAGGGAAAAGTGATGCTTTTCTCTGAAATTTTGAGGAATTGCACACATATATGTATGAATGTTTTCACATTTCCTTTATAAACTCTGTTGTGCCCTTTAATCATTCATAGGCACAGATCTATTAACTGGGATAGGGGTGAATTCATCATCTGAAAACTGTCCTAGAACATACTCTTCCTTAAAGGTCTGATTTCAGCCAAATGACTGCAAGTCCCCTCCATTTAGGCAACCCCAGTGTCTGTCCCTGTCTTCAGGTAATGGCACTGCAGCTCATCAAGAAATTTACTTTAATAGGGACAAGTTCTTTAGCCAATTGTTTTTTGATAGAACAGGACAAGTCTGGCAATATACTTTTTCCTCTTAGTTTTTAAAAATCCCATTCCAGGAGAATCTGTGGAGCTCCCAGAAGGCTGTCTATGTTCATCTAAGAAAAATACCTGCCACTTTATAAGTGAAGAAGCATTTCATGACTGCTTTATATTAATTTAATATATTTCATATATTTGTCTGCTGATACCTATTTTGCCTTTTCTTAATTTTTCATTTCCTTTATATGTGCAGATGAACAAAATATCAATATCTCTCTTCCCTGAGACCCTGAGGTCTGTTTCTGACAAGGAGCTCTGCTTATTGCCTATTACAGCTGCAGAAGTGGTTTCTTCATTTGGGGTAAACACCTGGCTTCTTCTTATCACCTTTTTTGAGCTAAAGCTAATGACATTTATTGGAGCCTAGCTGTAGATCTGAATGTCCAGTCTTCACACCTACATGCACTTTTTCTTCTCCAAAATGCTCAGATATTTTTTTTCTTCATACTGTGGATAGTAAAGGACAATAAGGAGTTGTGATATCCCAGGGCAGGGACAACTTCCTGCAGCAGGAATCACAATTGAAGGCTGTAAAATTTGGATTAGAAGCCATAATAGAGGTGAGAAAATTGCCTTCCTTAACAATAGGGATAAATTTATTTAAAATAAATTTCTGGTAGTGTTTTAGTATTGTTATTTTCTCGGACAGTTTCATTATGTTAGAGAAGAATCCATTTTGTTTTTTCTACTTACACAGTTACAGATCTTTACTGTAGTAGTAAAAAATCTTTCCTTGCCTAAAAACAGGCATATCTGATCCTTCCAGCCCATGTCTTAAAGACTGAATTGCTCAAGAGGCAGCAGTAGTTTGCAAGGCTTCTGGTATTTTTTACTGTTTAAACTGTATCACCAAAAGAATAAGCAATGTCTGAGTCATTTCTTAAAATATTCTAGCTACTGACTCTCTTGATTAAGAGAAGGATTGCTCTTTGGCTCTTCACATTATTGCACTCTTGATGTGACTAGTAGTGGGTGGATGTTTCAAACAGAACCTATTTGATATGAGAGTGTAGGTGATATACCATTTTCTCATTTCCAAATAATCTCCTCATTAGAGAAAGTGTGAGTGGTAAATGAGGAGTTTCTCCTCCAGGTGTCCACTGTGTATATACAGCATGTTTCTAAGGCAATGCTCGTTGGCATTTGTAAATGATCTGTTCTCCATCTGAGAGCTTTAAAGTACTGGATGCAGCTGCTCATGCTCTGCCCCATTTGTAAATACTTTTAAATATGCATGATCATCTCAGGCAGATTGCTTTACTTGCAGGATTTATGAGTTTTTTGACTTCTCTCTTATAAAATAATTCACCGTAGAGTCTCCTGCACTCTCCTTTTGAAATAAACAGTGAATCTGCACATTCTGAAATCTGGGATTTTAGAAGGAACTGTCAGAAAATCATGGAATGTCAGAAATGCTCATGTTTAGACTGCTAATCACTTACCCCCCAGGAGTGCTTTTCCTTCCCTTCCTTATTCAATATGCCATATGTCAGCAATTAACAGTGAGTCAAATTACAGTTCAACAAAATTTTTCTCATGCAGTTAGTGGAGTAGGCAAGAATCAAACTTAAGCCAACAACTATTCATAAATGTAATGCAAAGGGCAAATGGAAATTGGCTGGAAAATTATGGATGGCGAAATGTCAGTGTTATAAATTATTTTAGCTTCAGAGTTCTGAGAGGCAAGAAGGAGCTTAGTAAATAATAAAAAAATTCCTAAAATTCTTTCGCTTTTGGCAAAAAATAGTATTTTAGAGTCCAACCCCGCTGACTGTAATTGGGACCCCCACAGTGCTGATGGCATTGGTGAGGATGACCAGGATGACGTGGTGCATTCTGACCTGCACTGTGCTGTGCTCAAGGCGTGGTGCCCTGAGTGTGGTGTATGGCAGAGAGGGCGAGGACAGCATAAATATGAATATAAATGGGTTCAATTTGCTCCTTTCTCTAGTAAAGGTCAGGTGCAGATTGCTGTGGCCACATGAGAGCAGCTCAGACCGTACAAGAACTCTGCTGGAGTCCAGCCAAGGAGCAGGTCTCACCTCACTCCAGTTCAGGATTTCCTGGTGATTCTTTCAGAGTTGTCTGCAGATTTTTCAGATGTGCGTGTGTGTGCCTGTGCACATCAAATCATTTCTCATGGACTGTTCAGAAGCTCAAAGATGAAGTGCTGTAGTACAAATAGTGCTGTAAGGATTACAAAGGTAGTGATAACAAAAATCTCTAGCAATAGACATAGGAGTTACTGGCAGAAGTTTAGTATTTTATGATTTCTAAATTTTACATATATTTCAGAATTAAAATGTAAGGCATAATTTATATTCTCCCTTTCCTGTTTATCAAATAATCAATATTGATTACCAAAAATCATCAAAGCAAAATGTGCTCATCACTCTTACAGACTACGTTTTCTCTCAGACTAAGATTTTCCACTATTGTTTCAGATGCTGTATAATTTATATTTCTAAGAGAAAATCTGATAACCCAAGAAATACTGTAAATGAATTTCAAACTTTTGCCTGGCCCATCTATAATCTTGTGCAGGAGATTATATTTCAACCTCTCTGGTTATTTTGCCTTCAAGAACCAGAACCTATATAATATTTTCTGCTATGAACTTATTTCCAGTTCATCAACTTGATTTGTTAGATAGCAATCTAAAAACCATCATATGGTTCATCAAGTGTTATCTCAATTTTTTTCAATTTTGCTATATGCCACTATAATCTTAAGTGAGAGATTTCAAACATTTCATCCACTGTATTCTGAAAGATGTCTAACCTTGTATTTCTATCTCCCAAATTTTCAGTAAGTGTATTTCCTATGTCTGACTCCATTAGAAAAAAAAAAAAAAAAAAAAAAAAAGAAATGAAGAAACTAGATTAGGGAAAACTACTATGTATCTGTGCATGATTTAAGAAGGTCTCAACTGATAATTTTTCAAGTGTGATGAGTTGAATATTTTGAATGCAGTGGCATTTGCAGGTCTGTTCTCTGACAGAACTGGATCTCCCACAGAGGTATGGCACTCATATGGATGAGATGTGACTGCAGACAAGTCTCTATGACTGAGCTGATTTTGCTATTTTCTATATTAAGAAAGAACTTCTAAGAGCTTAGTGTTACTGACATTATTTTGTGTCTTCACAAGGGTTATTGTGACTTCAGATAAATTATTTCCCACCCTGTGTGTGTCAAAGTGCTGCTTCCCTGACTGCCCTCTACCTGGTCATTTTCATGGAGATATTTTCAGTCATGGCAATGTGCATTTGCCTCAATGAAGCTATAATGTCCTTAATCCATCCTTTTTTTCAATACTTTTGGAAACATTATGCTGTATTAAGTACAGAAATAAAGAGGGAATAAAGCTCAGCAATTTTGTGGTAAAATTTGTTGGAAATAGTCAGAATTTATTATTTTCACCAGCAGATATTACAATCTACAATTTGCCTGAAGACATTCTGTGCCTGGGTCCTGGCAGATTTTAATGGAGAGAAAGGAAAACATTCTGATTTCTTGTCAGCACTGGATGGCTTGGAGAGACAGCTCATGTGAACAGAGGAGTCATGTCTGAAGCAAAAAAACACACCTATAATAGACCTTTCTCCCCTGGCTTCACCCACAGAATTGGGTGGTGAAAAGGGAAATCCTGAGAAAAACACACTGAGGAGAGGACTAGAGGAGTTAAAAGTATGAAAGGACATGTACATTTGGAGGAGACTGTGACAGGTTTCAAATATTTTGGAGAAGTTTATCATCATTGCTACTTGCCCACCCACTCACCTACTACACAAAGAAAACACTAAACCAAAATCTTTTTTTAGCATAACATACAACATTTTTCCAACATAACTTTTTCCTAGCAAAGTTACTAGATCTTTTAAGAAAAGAAGAAAAAGCTTTGTAGCAAATAATCTGGATCAGAGATGGAATGTCCATTGCCAGAGCATCACATAAAGGGACAGAGGCAAAGACCTGAGCTACTACAGTTTAGAATTAATGGGAGTGAAAAAAGCAGAGTAAGGAAAAGCATTAGACATGATCACAGAAATCACAGAACTCAGTCTGCAACTTGGGAGGGAAAATAAAAGTAGCAGGTAAATGTAGTGGAAGAGGAAATAACATTATTTGAGAACACAAAACATCCACAAATAGATGAATAAAGCAGAAGCTAGTAAGAACTTACTGATATGAGATGCATATTTAGATCAAAAAAGATGAACATCCAGGAAGAAGTATAATTTGTATTTTTTATTTCAGAAGAAGAATAGAACAATATTGTGTGGACTTTATCCTTCTCTTTTCCTTGCCTTCTCTCCCCTCTACTACTATTTGTTCTTAGCTTTTTCCACATTCTATTGAAATTCCATTTTCTGGCCAACCTTATCTTGTGATTCAATGAAAACACAGTGCCTACATCTGTTTTAGGCCAGACAGATGAAAAGCAGCTTTGAAGAAGAGGCCTGGGGGTGCTGTTGGACACCAAATTGAACATGAGCAAGGAATGTGCTTTTGCAGCAAAGAAAGCCAACAGCCTCCTGGACTGGGTCAGGAGAAGCTTCACTAGAGGTCAAGGAAGGTGATTGTCCCCATCTATTCTGCAGTAAAGGAAGAAACCTGAGGTCCTAACTCCAGTTCTGGGCTCCTCACTACCAGGACACACTGGAACAAGTTCAGCAAAGGGGCACAAATATTATCAAGGGACTGCAGCACCTGATGTGCAAAGAGAGGATGAGCAGCAGGGAAGGGAAGGCTCAGGGCTGTTTCACCATCTATGTAAATACCTGATGGAGAAGAGTAGAGAAGACAAAGAGATCCTCTTCTCAGTGATGCCCAGTGACAGGACTAGAGGCAATGGTCACAAATGGAAATAAAGGAGAATGGTTACAACATAAGACAAAACTTGCTTTGCTGAGGGTTATCAAGCACTGGCACATGTTGTCCAAAAAATCAGTAGAGTCTTCATCCTTGGAGATATTCAAAATCTGCATAAGGTACTGGGCAACAGCCTCTAGCTGAACCTACTTGAACAGAGAGTTGCTGTGATTATAAGATGGTGTGTTTTCTTTTAATGAAATACATACAACTTTCTTCCAAGAAATTTTTTATTTTCTAGATAAGCATGTGTTTAAATTGTATTTCAGGGTGCTGTATCATGTGCCTGGAGAATGAGTCTTCTGTTTTGTAAAAACAGCTTCAACTGCAAAGGTAGAATATGAACTATATTAGTGAGATGCTTTATTTTTTTTTTTTTTTTCATAAGAGAAATTTTTTAAGACTGGATGTCCTTCAAGTAAAGAGAGAAAAATCCATCAATGGAGATTCTTAAAATTTTTCCCAAGGAATAAGATTTTGTAAATTCAATACAGGGGTGGCATCATTAGAAAGTATGGGAAAAAAACCCTTATGAAGTTGGCATTAATGACTATCACTGTACTCAACATTTTGGTAAAGAAGCTATGACCTTTCCACAAAAAATGTGGAACTATGTATATGGTTAGCTTGTTCAACAGAAATATCTAGGACTGTGACCTTTTCCTGTGTGCTTTTTGGGTAGATTGTTTTTTTTTGTTGTGGTTTTTATGTTGGTTTGGTTTGGTTTTTTTGTTTTTGCTGTTGCTGTGTTGGCTTTTTTGTTTTTTCTTTTCTCATAGAGACTTTGCAGATTTCTTTTGAACTAAAATCTGCTCCCTCAATCTCACTATTAAAAGCACATGTGATACCTAATATATGACTGGGGTGCTCCAAGTGAGTGCATGAAGAGGCTTAATAAATAAGATACTGTTTTATTGAGGAACTGTCTCTATTTTTCACATTAAAGTTCTCCAGGTACCTGTGTATGCTCAGAACTAACTCAGTGTTGTCATGAATAGTGATTAATGTGTATCTTTGGAATGAGAAGATCAATAAAATGCACACTTTTAGAGCACATTATCAGATCACAGCACTCCAATAATAATAAGGTGACCTTTACATGTTTTAAAAATGTATTTAGGCAATCATCAGTTAAATACCTGCTTGAGCTTGAGACAGCATTTAAAATACTGTTTTCAAAAGCTACTAATGACCTTAACTTCTGTAAATTTGTTTTATGTATTTTGAACTATTTATGCTATGACTGAGAAATTCTGTGAAAAGTCAGTGGTAATGTGCTTCCAATTTAAATAGATTCATATTAAAAATGTAGTTCTTATTTTAAATTTGCTACCTGATGGTTTTGCAAGGGCCGATTTCCATTTCTTCCGTGTACTCTGGGGAACAATAAATGCCCTTCTCCCTAGAATTCCTAATTCAATTAAGCAACATCATATCCTCTTCACTGACTTTTTAAAACCATAAAATCCTCATATTTACAATTTCATAAAATGTAGAATGCATTCCACAAATCTGATATTCTTTGTTGCCTTTCTCTGTCCTTTTTTAACTTCACTACTAAGTTTTTAGAAGAGGTTTGCCAAGAACTTCATGCAACATTTAAGATATGGGCACACTGCAGTAACACAATGATGCTTTGAGTTTCATTCTATATGTATTTCTTTATCATTCCTACTCTTCTATTTACCAGTCACTGAGCATGAACTTAATGGGTGTAGATTTCAGAAAACAATAATTTTAAGATTCTTTCCTGCTTAGTAATAGCTAATTTAGAAACCAACCTTGGGCAAACTGGGTTATTTTACACTGGAAAGACCAGTTACTAAATCTGCTGATCAACTCTTTATAGGCTCTGTTTGATGATTAATTCATACAGCCCAGGTTTCAGACTAGACCCGTGTTTTGAATTCTCTCAGTTTAAACTTTTTTGTTACTATTAAAATAATCTATGAAAGGATCTTTGCAGTTTGTCCATGGACATCTAGTTTCTTTAAACTTTCCTGTATGATTCAGAATGTAACACGTGAACATTTCCTCCTTGCCAGAGGAAAGTCCAACTTAATTTCACCATTCCTAAGTGCTCCTACTATGCCCTCTTAAATTGGTCCCATTTAGTATGAAATTGCTAAAGGATTTTGGGTGTCTCAGCAAGGATCAAAATTACTGTGAGTCATGATTATAGCCTGCAGAAAAAAAACATAGGTCCTTATTACTGAAATACTTCCTGTCAGCACCCAGGTCAAAATATTATGAACCTTTTCTTGTGAAAGATGTATTTGGCTTTTCTTTTGTTATGAGAATTTATGCTCCAGTCACACAGGAGACTTTACATAGTAGAGACAGCTACAGTACCTGATGACATTAATCCAGGTGTACTGTTTTATTCCCAGTGGTATGGGCAGTAGATTATCTGCTGAGATTCCAGACTCAGATGTAGTGAGGTGTTCCATCTGCAGCTGCAGTCACCCAGTGAGGAGTAACAAAACGGTTTTCCAGTTATGAGCATTTCAGTGTATTTCCATTTGCAGAATTATTTTAGATGAATGCAGTAGCCATTTAATTGAGTTACTCTAGTTTGTTATTGCGTTAAAAACCTAAGTTTTATTAATAAGCTTATTTTTTTCAATATGAGAATAAAATATATATAATGTGTCTATTCCTTTGATGCATCACATGAAGGCATCCTGACAGTAGGAGGAAGCACTTCTCACTTTTCATCCTGTAATGCCAAGTAGCTTGTCAAAAATACTTGTTAATAAATATTGCTGTAAAGTTTTAATGCCTCTATAGAAAAAAAGTAATTAAATATTTGAATGCACCTAAGAGTTGAAATACTGATGAAAACATAGACCATCTAGGCTGACATTCTGTCTCCAATAATGAGCAACACCAGAAGCTTCAAAGCAGATGAATGGATATTTTGGAAATGCAAAGAAAAGTTTTAGCTGAGTATATTTCTCCCTAACCTTACACACTTTTGATTGCCTTTCTCTCATTGTGGGATATTTATATAATCATCCATTTCTCTGGACTTTTATTTTGGTCAGTGCAACTGGATTTTCTTTCCATCTGTGGAAACTTTCTGGTCTTTAGGAATCTTGGCAACATCATTGGAAGAAGTCAAATATGTCAATTGTTTGTGTATTTTTTTAAAAACTTCAGAGAAAACTGGCTTTGAAATTAGGATTTTGGAACACATATGCTATTTTTTTCAGGCAAATGAATGATTCTGGATATTTTCAGTGTTTTCCAATCTAGCAAATTAAGTGGTTTATGGTTTTGTCTGTTTCTGTTATAACTCCTCAATTTTTTCCTTGAATTAGGATAAATAAAGGTATTTTCCATTGAAATTTTGCCTGACAGTTTGTGCTAGTGTTAACTGAGTTGAAGAAATCATTATATGAGGGACTTGGAGTTCCTGGGTTATCATGTTCCTCAATAATGGGTATCACCCAATTCAATTTAACTTTCTTTGGAGTCTGAAAATTCATCAACCTCATACTGGCTTCGAGTCACTGAAATTACAGAAACTGTTTTTGCTCTCTTCTGTAGAAAATTCCTGAGAGGAATTTCTGGCAGGTGCATGTGTTTCAACCCATGATCATATTAATATACCAATATACATCCTAATATATATCCTAACATACTAGGCTTTGCCTGGTTTTATAGGGGCATGTGGCTTGAAATGCCCACTTCAAAGAGAGAGAGAACCAGTCAGGAAAGAAATTTGTGCAGCTCTGCTTTGCAGGCTGTTGACAGAATGGCTGGAAGGACAATCTTAGCTCTGGCTGTACAACCTCATCTGGTTTTCCAACTTACAGACAGAACACCTTAATAAAATGGTAACTCCAAAGGGTTTTCCAGGGTAGAAATCTAAGAGCTTTCCCTGTCCTGGCTAATTTAGAAACTAATATTTTATGTCCTACTGCCTGTAATGCAATCAAATAAGTACAACCTTTGTTCTTTATTCCACATTTCATCCTTAATATGAACTTTGATTACTTTTCAATAGATTTTATTTGCCAGAGTCCAGTGATGTTATGGAAAGAGAAAACAGTGAAAAGAATTTGCAACACATGCATGGTGAAATATGGTTGAGCTGAGAAAAGGCCTGGACTCCTGGGAAAAATATAGCTTGTGGATAATCTGATCTTTTTGTCAAGGGAACTGTGTTGGTGACACCCAGAGAGAGCTGTGGCAGGAAGAGCAGCTTTTTGGAAATTGGTTTGTATCAGATTTTTAAAAGTCTGTAGGGCTTCTGTGCATAATTGTGTGAGTATTTTGGCAAATGAAGGACTGAGCAGGTCCTTCAGGTAAATCAGTGCAGCTCACTCCAGCTGATAATGCAGTACTACAATGCAGCTACTTTAGCACATTACAGATGAGCTGACTTTCCTTCAAGTGATGGTTGTGTTTCCAGGCATGAAACCACACTTGGCAATCCAAAACCCTGAAAGTATTGTTCCTTGAGACTAAGTCCTCAGATAACACCTCTCAGACAATGATATTAGTGGAAGAGGCAGAAGGAGGAAGGAGGGTGTTTTTACTTGTACAGAGTTCCAGTTTATGGTGAAATCAAAGCAGGCCTGCTGGATGAAAGTCAGCTTTTTGTTGCATTTTTTCCTAGGCAGCCTGAACATTTCTGCTGAATCATAGACGCTTCTACTCATACCCCAGGAGTCACTCGTGCAGTAATTCAGGAAAAATGCCTTTTCACAAGAAAGGGAATGTTTGGAAATACTACTGTCATAAAACAGAGGCAGAATTTCCCCAGTGACTTCAAGTGCATACTTATTACTCTATGTACAGTTTAAATCATTACATTGTTTCTTTTTTTTTTTTTTTTTCCTGAAGGCTGCTGACTATTTGATTTTTTTTTACTCATTTATCATTCTACCACTGCCTGGGTAGAAAAATTCTATCAATTCCTTCAAAGCAGTTTAAATCCATGATTTTACAACATGCTCTGCTTTATAGGACCTCTTTTTCTACTGCTTCCTAATAAAATCCTGTTAAAATCAGTCTGATGAAAAAGTTCTTGGCATAATTTTCCAATAGGTAGTTTCTGGTTCATCAAATTGGAACAAAATAACAAGTCTTTGGGAAATAGTTATCTCAAATACTAGCTTACACAACAAATTTAATTATCCCCAAAGCTGTATCTGTGAGGCCTAAGTGGATGTATTTAATCAGTTACTTTGCTTGTATTTTTATTAGATCTACTCAGCTTCTTACAAGCAATGCAATGACAAGTCTAGTGGAGTTTGGATGAAGGAAAGCTCAGCTGAGGGATCCAGAAAGAACTCTGTGTGGAACAGTTTGGAGAGAGCAATTTGCCAAGAGTTGTTGGGACAAAATCTCCTCCCAGAAAGAAGCTTGGAACCTGCTGTCTCCACTGTGCTGTCACTCCTTTCCCTCCCCCATCATCCCCTAACCAAAGCATAGGGCATAGTGCTGAGGTGTGATAATGTCATGACCACACCTCGATGAGCACTCGTTGATGAGCTCTTGTGAAACTTGTTCTCTGCAAGCAAACAATATTTTCCCATCAATTCTCTGTGTATATGCCAGGTGTGACCCTCTGGCCATTCAAGTACCACACCAGCATGCTCTCCACATAATCATTCCAGAAGGCAGTCAGACTCTTGCAGTGGTTTCCATAAATTCTTGCCCCCTCTAAAGACCCTGAAAACGTCAAATATTATTCTCATCTTAAAAACAGATCAAAAAGAAAATCCTGTGGCCTATCCAGATTTATCATCCTCCTTTTGATTCTTAGACACATCATGGAACGTGTCCTCTTGGAGCACATTCCTGAGTGCGTGAAGGCTGTTTTATTTGGGAGCAGTCATCACAGATGCACCAAGTGCAGACTTTGCCTGAGCAGCCCCTCTATGACAAAGTGGATTGTGCATGAGGGGGAAACAGTGAATGTTGTTTAGAACGAGCTCAGTAAGATAATTAAAAGAGACTCTTTTTCCAAAGGAGGCTCTCATGGTATTTCTTTATTGAAACTAAGGCTTTCCAGTCTGAACTAATGGAAAACTAGCTTGGTAAAAACCTGTGTGAGTGAAGTAGAATGTGTAGAAGTGAAGTACTGCAGGAGTGTATCCTGGGACCTGTCCTGTTCAGCATCTTTATCAATAACCTGGAGTGGGTTGGGAGAACACTTGGAGGAATGACCTGGTGGAACCTCATGCACTTCAGCATGGACAAATGGAAAATCCAGCAGCAGGATTAACCCCACCATAATGCTACATACCATGGATTGACTGTGCAAGAGCAGCTCTGCTGGCAGAGTTTTGGAGGATGTGGCCAGGAGGAGCTGCACAAGTCCCCATGACCCTAGCAATGTGAGGGATCAGCAGCACCCTGGGTTACATAAACAGGAGCACAGATGATGCATCCAGGAATGTAAAATCTTCTGCTCAGCACTCTCTAGACCACATCTGATTACTGAGGCCAGTATGGGGCCCTTCAGTGTCAGGCAGGCACAAACAAACCTGGGAGTTCAACAAAGGGGGTTGGAATATTTGGCTTGTGAGGAGAGGCTGTGAGTTCAAGGTTTGCTCAGCCTTGGGAAAGGACACATTATGAGAAATCAAGTAGTTGTTATCAAAAACCTACAGAGAGGTTATTCCAAAGATGGAGAGATGTTTTTCACAGTGTTGCACAGTAGAAGAATGATAGAGAGTGGCGTTAAAGTCATTATCTGATTCATATGCAAAAATAACATCTTGCACATATAAAACGAAGCAATTATCATTTTAATGGAGTAGGTCCTGTGCTTTTCAACATCTTCAAAAATGACTTAGATTCCAGACTGGAAGGGATTCTAAGCAGATTTTGAAAAGACAAAACTGGGGAGAGCTGTTGCCTCCCGTGAAGGCAGGCTCCTGCAGAGGCACCTCGATTTTGAGCAGGAGGTTGGACTAGAGATCTCTTTCCTGCCCCTTCCAGCCTGATCTGTCCTGTGATCCTGCCCCACCCACAGGTGGGCAGCTGACAGGTTCCTTTAATTACCAAGATGATAAGCCACAGGCATTGCTTAGGCAGTGCTGCCACTGGCCTGTGGCTGTGGAGCCCAGCTGTGTGTGTTGTAGCTGTGAGAGAGCCTGAGAGCACAACTCCAACACCAGGGCAGGAGGAACCATGGCAGCTTTGCCTGATACTGGGGAAGAAAAGCCTTTCAGGAGCACATATGCCTTTGTCCATGTGCCTTTGGTTTGTTCCTGTGTATTTGCTTTGCACAACATTTCTCTGCACTTATTTGACAACCTTTCACCTGCATTGTCTGCATTATTTGACAGGCTATAATAAAGGGGATGTTTTATTGACCTTTTGAGAGCACTTGAGGCCTGAAATGGAGGGCAGAAGGCTATTAAACTTAATTCATGTTTACTGTAACAACAACTGTTTCAGCTGTTTTTTTAACAGTATTTCTCTGAGCCATCAGTGCCAGGGCAGTCCTAAGAAAATGTCTTTAAAATAGTTTTATTCTGAGTGGACATTGAAGGTTTTAGTACTGTTCCTTGTCAGCTTTCTGTCAGAAACAGTAAAAAGCTTATCCTGGAAAACATGGGTGGCCTTTTTGAAGATAATGCCTCACTATAGACTCTGCATATTTTGACTTCATCCCAGGAGGAAGACTGGTTTCTTATGTATTTCAGTTAGGGGCTGCATAGAAACAGGCTATTCTATAACTTTGGCCAGAAGGAAAAAAAAAAAAAAAAAGGCAAAAAAAAAAGCCCTAAATCTCAGGTTTTATTTGTTTTGCCTGAATAATTAATGTTTATGACAAAAGGTGACGGTCTGGCGTTTGGAGGTGGTTAGAAATGTAAGTTTGCTATAAGGCTGGAGGATAAAATGTGAGAGATTGCTTACAGTGGAAGAGAAATATGACTTTGTAAAGGGGGGTAAAGATTTAAGTGTTTTAGAGGAGCCAAAACCAGGCATTTAAATAACAAAATTCTTGGGCACCAGGCAGTCTTGCTGAAGTAGACACAGATTCATTCATAGCCTTTCCTTCCTGTTGTCTCTAGCCATGGGCCAAGCAGGGCACATGGCTGTGTCCAGCCTGGCTGGAGCACTTGGACTGGCAGGACAACCTTCCCCTTTTTATTCACTGGTAAGTGCACAGCAGCCAGTTCAGTGCACAGAAACCCATGATGAGCCTGACATTTGTATCTGGCATCAACCTTTGTGAGGAGAAGCTAATAAAGCAAAGGTATTTGATAAATAGAGTAATAAAAGACCTTAATGATGGACCCTAGTGATGGACCCTATTTAACCCCCATGGACAGGAGTTTGTGTGTTTGCATGTGACTCACAGGGCCAGCAGCTTCATGTGCCATGGCAGCAACCAAAAATGACATCAAAAGTGATTATGCAACGTAGAAGTGCCAGAGTATGAATGTTCATGTCATGTCATGAGGCATGTGAATAAGTACCAGCAGTGTCAGATTTCCCTGCATGGAGAGCACCTACCAGGCCCCTCAGGTACTAAAATTTTTGGTACAAAATATGGAAGATATGAAAGAAGATGCCCAGCTCAGGAAGGGGAAAACCAGATGAAACATATTATCCAGGAAACCTGATAAGACAAAGGCAAAACTAAAAATGTTTTGGATGTTTGACTTTGCAAGAAAAAACACCAATATTATTTAGAAAGAAAAGGGAAAGGTATTTGTATATGTTTATATGTGTATATGTATATATTTTGTTGAAACACTTCTCAGTCAGCCCTTAATTGAAGTCTGTGAGACCACAATTTGTTTTTTGCTTTCTTTTTACAGACAATGGTGGGAAACAAGCTTACATTCTGCAAGAATATTCAAGCACTTGAGATACTATCTCATTTCAGAGTAATTGAGGTTTTTCAGGAAAAGGAATAATACAGTTCAGGAACATACAGCATCTCTTTTTATACCTTTTAGTCTGTTTGGGCTGCTCCTAGTCAGAACCTGCCCATTGGGGGCACAAGAAAATTCCCAGTAAAGGTCCAGACTGCAAGGTTGACTGAATGAGATGTAGGAAATCCCACTTGATTCTTTTCTGGACAGGGAAAAACCTGTGTTTGGAAGTACCTGGGAGTGCTGCTGCCAGGTGGGCTGTTCTGGTGCTTGGGACTTCTTGGCTTGAGATAACTGAAGAGCACCTGTCAGCCTGCTTCTGGGATGGACATGGTACCTGCCAGCCTCAGAGGCCACCCAGCAAGCAGAAGTGGTAGGAAGCCCATTAGAAAGGCAGGGGATGATAACACAGGTGAGTACCTACATCTTCACATGCAGCTGACCACTGCACACAGGATGACTGATCAGGCTTGAACTGCTATTTCTGAACAGAGAAATATTGTCAGAAGGGTTTTGGCTTGCTTTTAGCACTAATATTATGAGGAGAGAGATGGGAAGTGTTTGTGATGGAGCCTTGTCAAAGCATTATTGAATGATTTCATGTTTTCAAGGAAATAATTCCCACAAGGATGCTCTCTTTTTTATCACATTAATCATTCACCAGCACTGAGAGTATATCTATGTGACAAAAAGCAGTACTGTGCAGAAGCTGTGATGGAAACCAGTGCAGTCCCATCCAGGCAGCAGGACCCCTGGCTCATGTGGGAGCTTGTATGTGTACATATGGCTAAGATGATAATACTTCATGCACATGGTGCATTGAGAGCTCCTGACTCAGCCTGAAAACAGGTTCTTAGATACAAGCAGAGGAAAGAGAGAGAGTGAGGCAGAACAAACAATTTAATCACAGGGCATTACAGACTAGCTACAGACCCAGATTTTTCCCAGTGAGGTGAAAGGAATTTCAATGGCTCCCCAAGACAACAGTGGAAAACCATGCCTGTGTATCTTACAGTACATTTTCTCTTGTTGAAAGGAGGAGGAACTGAGAATTGCTGGTTGTATCTTCTTTGTCAAGGCTTTCATCTTGGCATCCTGCAGCTGAGAAGAACTCAGGCTTTTCTTCCCAAGGAGTTTTAATCAGTGGACATAGATGCTGTAGCTTAAGCAGGTGTGGCTTTTGCAAGGTAGGTTTGTACTGTTGGGGAGAGACCTGCAAACTGTTAAGGACTGCTGCATCTAAGAGGGCTTTAAAGACAATGAGGTTCAGCTAATTAGGCTAAATTGCCACTGTAAATTTTGCAACCAAGCTGTATAAATTCTGACATTGAAGAAGAAGAATAATGAAATTGAAGAATTTCATTCATTGAAGAATGAAAATATAGTATGCATAGCTGCAGACTGTACTGCAGAGTTGCTCACAGGGATACCTGTGTCAGAAAATGCTGACAGAAAAATTGCCAGCACTTTCCAGAGACACACTACTGTTAATAACGGGTGCTATTGGTAGCAAATTTCATGTCTTTATTCCCCATCAAACACAAACCAGAAAATGTGTAAACTATAGCTAGACAGAAGCAGTGACTTCTATTAGGAGAGCATTCATGTTAACAAACTCTCACACTGAAATTGTTCTGGAGGACTTACATTTCTGACAACATTTGTCACTCTCATATACTCATTCTATGGAATTTAAGTAAAGGTAAAGCAAGTTTGTACATCACCAGCAGTAGTTGATGAAAATAAAGGTCAGCAAAACATGAAGGCTGAAACTGCATATACTAAAATTGGCAAAACCCAACTCACTTCACCCAACTCACTTCTGGAGGCCCTCCCACAAACATTTGCATCTGTCAGAGTATCACACTTCTTGTAGAAAATACATTTACAGAATAAGCAAGCACAAATAAATTTGGAAGCATATAATTAAAGTTGTGATCTGTTTCTTTACTCATGTAATTTTAATTTCTCATTCTTAATTCTAAAGAGCAAGCAACCACTGTTTTAATCTCTTTAATTTTGTTCTTTTTACCCCAAAGTGGAAGTAGTTCTGTGGCTATATGCATCTGGGTATGCATGTTCTCAGATGTGTGTTAACTTCCTTCAAATAGATTTATATCAAAATGCTGGAGAGCTCTATATATTTTCACACAATGCAATTTATTGCAGGCATGGAAAAAAATTATATATAGAGAAGCCATATTGGATTCCCAACAGGGTGTTGTACCTTTCCTCCAACATATATAATTTACTGAAAATTAGTATTTTTATATGCTGGAAAGCAGCCAGAACTAGTATGCTTTGTTGAATAATGTGCTCTGGTTCTATACTTATAACCTGTGATGAGCTGGAATCTGGTGAAAAATAGGGTTTATAGCCAAGAATACAGACCCCATGTTCACATGTGGGGAAGAGAAGGGGTGAGGACTCAGAGAAATCTAAGGGTTTGGGGAATGGAAATGGAGGAGACTCATGGCAGGACAGGCTGGATAGTGCAGGGTGGCACAAGGTGTGTGCAAAGGGAAATGCTGGGGCAGGGAGAATCAGCAGGGCAGAGCTCAGAGTCAGGACCCAGAGAGGAAAGGGCAGGAGGAGCAAGATGTGGTGGGGAGATGTGCAAGGGGCTGTGCCCACCTGTGGGATGTGAATCTGCCATTAGAGACCTCAGCATAACACATTTGGTGTCCTGACACTTCTTTCCCTCTGTGCCAGTCTAATTTCAACACTTGGCATTCAGCTTGGCAGGAATAATTTTGGTTGTCTATTTTTGGCACTCTGGTATTACTTCATTGGTTAAGATACAGCAAATCTTCTTAAGTAAAAGGATTTAATAAGGGACAACATTTATTCCAGTAGAAGACTTTTTCAAAGGGATGAAAAGATGCTCTTCCAATGCAAGATATACCTTTTTTTTGTATTTCTGTCTGCCTCACATTAGTGAACTTATATGACACAGTGAACAGTGAACTTATATAGAGACAAAAACGTCCATGGCTATTCCCTCCTGTGGTTAATAGAGAACTGGAAGTCTTTGGTCTGTGGGGAAAGTAGCTAGTGGAAGAAGGGCTCTGATAAGAAGGTGTTGACAGTAAACTGATACAAATAAATTCTTCTGCAATCTTCCCACAAGGTGAAAAGGAGATTTTTTTCCATCCAGAACACATATTCTTTAATGAAACTCCCTAATGGGAAGATGGAAAATAAGAAAGTTAGAAAACAGACTAAGTACCTTTCTCTACATGCAGTTTCAGTCCTTCTCATGTTTTTGTAGTTATTTCATTTGAATTTGCTGTCCTGCAAAGAGAATATGTACCTCCCCAGTGGTGACTAATAAAGATTCTCCATTTAGCCCAGTTGGGAAGATTTGGTGCTTCTGGAGCCAATGATTACAGGTTTGCTCTAATCTGTGTAGTTTATCAAGGTATTGTTTTGTTCTTTATCCGTGGAGAGCCTGAATCAGTACAGAAGCACAAATTGTTGCATACTGCTAGCTAATAATTGATTTTTTTCTGTTCATTTGAGGGGAAAAGATAGACTATAAAACTTATTATTTTTCCTCTTCTGAAGCAAACCCTCCCACAATTTAATCTGATACAAAATTTTAAACTGATTATGACGACAGAAGAGAAAAAAACTTCAAAAATAGCCAAAAGAAATAATAAAATTCAAAAGGTGAGGTGGCTGGTGACTGAGAAAAAAAAAGAAAATATTAAAATGTCGACTAATGGTGGCCAAGAAGGCTTGAGTTGCAGAAGCAAGGGTAGAAGGGTGTGTATTTGTTCAGTGTCCTGGTATTAAAGCCACAGTTGCAGAAGCAGAAGCTGGTGCTTCACTGGCCTCTCAGGAAACCTGAATGCACAAACCTGGGGAAGGAAACCTGGGGAAGGGCTGCTCAGCACACAGCAGTCAGATACTGCATTGTGCTGCAAGCTGGGAACTTCACAGCTCATGGCTTCATAGTTACTCTGCCAGCCTCAAAGCAAGGGCTTAAGCAAAGCATTCACTTTGTTTAATCCTTGTTGAAGGAATAAATTACACAAAAAATGGAAAGTCAGCACCTATATTGGACAAGGATTTGGGAATCTGTTGAGACATCACTAAACCCAGAGGTCTGTGTGTTTTAGAGGTTTATGATGGAGGCTGGTTGCTGGTTATCACTGAAAGACTGAACTGTTTAAATGTCATAGAAAGGCATTCTGTCAAATTTTAATTCAAGAATGGTGCAAGATATGAGTTATTGAAGTTTTTATTATGAGGAAACAAAATATCATGGGCAGTGCATGACTTTTTTATTACAAAATATCAAGAAAAATTAGAAAAAAATCTTTGAATTAATTGCATTTCATGTTATTTTGATTTAAGCATTTTGTAACACTTGATGTTGTATTATAAAATGTTTTCATTTCAGGAAAGTATTTTTTTCAATAAAAAATAAACCTTTAAAAATTGTTTGCAGGATGCTTATTTAATAAGGCTTAAACAGACAGAATAAGCTTCTATGGCTCTTTCATTAGGAGAGGAAAGCAGAACAGTAAAAAAAGGTGATCACCATTCCCTGTTTATCATATTCTGCAAAAAAATAGTGCTTGTACTGGACAGTTGTAGGAATAATTGGTTTTTATAGTAACAATAATCACTGGCTAAATAAACTCAAAATTGCTGTTAGTCTATAAATAATTTTGCACAACTCCACTTGAAGGGAGTTGAATCAAGGAACAGTTCAGAGCAGACTGCTCATTTCTGATTGGTTTTACAGGGTGGATCCAGATTTGTTCTTTAGTTTCTGTTGCCACATGGCAAAACATTGTTTCTGCATTTTAAACTCCATGTACGTGAAATGTTTTAGTTATTTACTGCCTGTTTGTCTCAATAAAACAATGAAGGATGCTGATCAGGGTGTGTTGTAAAGAATGTCTGCTGACAGAGAGTCATTTTTCATACTGAACAGCCATTTGGGGGAGAAAAAGAGAAAGAGAAAAAAAAAAATTAACAGCTTGCAGTGTAACTAGAATTCCCCGTTCCTTTGCTGGTTTATAGTCAGTAAATAGCTTGTAGAAACTCATTCCCTTTGGCCTCATTCCATTGCTCCTTGAGCTACTGGAAATGTTTGCAGAAACTGCAGGGGTGGTAATGCCTGTTCTCTTAGCTCTTCACTTAATGCAGTCTCTTATTGTTGCTAATATTTGTAATTATAGAAGAATTGTTTATTTTTTAATAGTGATTTTTTACTGTTGTTTTGATAGCATAATCATATTTTCCAAGGTTTTTACAACTTGACTATCAACTTTTCTGTGTGTTAGAATTTTGGCCTCATAATTTTTTAAATTGTGAATGAATGGTTGCTTTTTATTTTATATAGTTGATAAGAAATGTCTGATGAGGTGCTATTAGTAAAATCTCATTTATAGTAATATTTTTTGTAAAACTTGGGGAATGGAATTCATTTTACTCCAAGAGCTGTTTTTTTGTTTGGAGGGGATGAGAGGGGTTGAAGGTGTCCTGTGGTGCACTCCCACCCAGAGGCAGCTCTGCTCCTCTGGCCACTCAGATTTGGGCTGAGCATGATTTCCTACAAGCACTGTCAGGTGCTTTGTACAGAGAGAGCAGATGAAAAAGAAATTTGAGCTAATGATACTTGGGTTAAATATCTCCCAGTGGTAATAGAAATCCCTTCTGTTCTCTTGGATGTCTTCCTGCCAGTGAACTCCAGATATCTTTTCAAACTTAATTCTGGATTTGAATATGCACACTTTTTTAGTGCTCTGCCCTCTCCCACCTTAGGAACCTTATAAAAGTGGTCATGATTTGTCATAATTAGACTTTTCTGTCAATTTTTTCTCTCAGTGTCTTTCAGCTGAAAGACATTTTGTTTTTCCCAAACAGAAGACTTCAAGTCTGTGATTTTGCATTCCTATATAGCACAAATAATTGTTTATTGTCACAAACTCTCAGCTGATATTTGCAACTGTGGGATTTGTCTTCTTCCCTATACCCCTTGTTACCTTTCAAGTTATTGTGCAATTAAAAGATTATTTTTAGTTTCCCAGCTAAACTTTTCAGCTATTCTTTGTTACCACTTTCACACTGGTGGTCTTGAATTCCTGACTGACCCACCACTTCTTTTTCCAAATCTGTTGTCATTTGTCACTTTGCTATCCAAGGCAGAGAAGCCTTTTAAAATAACTTTTCTGGCATAGTAGGCTGGTGTTTGGAGACAAGATAAAGGTTCTTAAAATGTACATTGTACTCTCAGACTTTGCTTGACAGTAGTTATGTTGTTTGGGAATATTTGCAGTTTGAGTTTGACTGCTTTCCTCACTGGATACTCCAAATGACCATAATGTACCACATTCTCACCAATAAAAGAGAAAGAAAGAAAGAAAGAAAGAAAGAAAGGAAGAAAGGAAGAAAGGAAGAAAGAAAGAAAGAAAGAAAGAAAGAAAGAAAGAAAGAAAGAAAGAAAGAAAGAAAGAAAGAAAGAAAATAAATTCTTGCCTTCCCACTGCAACTGGATAGGCAGTAGGAATGAGATCTATCCTAGACTTAAGAATGTAAGTAATGGTCTGTTGGATTTCACCTTGATCCACCATCAGGAGTGCTCTATCTCTGACAATGCCACTAGGAAACTCATTCTAGTGTCAACATGAGAGTCTGGCCACCTTATGGTCCATTCCCCTTGTACTCCACCAATATCCAACAAAAAAAAAAAAAAAAAAAAAAAAAAAAAAAAAAAAAAAAAAAAAAAAGTAAAAAAGAGCATTACCCTTTTCATACTGCTGTGAGCATAAGATTTTACATCACTGGTGTTGTAAGCAGCTAAACTCACCATTATTCCTGTAGCTCTACTCCAGAGCATTTTTTTTTGTGAAATTATGAAGTTAAACTGAGGAAAGCACTGAAAGCAAAAGAAAAAGCTTGAATAATTAGCATTTTTCTACATAATCTTAAGTAGCATTCAAAATTTCAAAACTCCCCTTTGTGACATCCCATCTAATCATTATTTAATCAATAATTATAAAATTATTTTCAGATTCAATGACAGTGCTATCACAGACTGAACTTTGCTTTTTTCAATATGTAGCACAAAATGTTTGGAGTGACTTTGTGAGTATTGGTAAATATGTTCTAATCTTTCCCAGCATATGTTATGTGCTTCAGAAAAGTTATTATTTGTCTCTGTTTTTGCTGCTAGTAGCAGCACTTGGTAGGTCATTTTAGCTTCACTCTATTCCTGCTGCTCTCACTGAGATGTCTGCACTGGCTTTTCAGTATCACAAAATTTCTCTGCACACCTGCATGCAGCACTGAAGAACCTTAAACAATACTCTTTCTGACAATCTCTGTTCAAACAACCAGTGAGAAACCTGAGATGCCATGGAAATTTGCTTCGTAATGTTACCTATAACAAAAGATAAAACAAAAGATAAACTAGCAAGATAAAAAAGCAGTTCTTTATTGGAAACTTCTCCGTGTGTCCACAGTTATGGGCTATGGCCATACACAGTATGCCCAGATTTCTATTATTTTTCTAAGTTCAATGAACTATTATATCTGACAAACATTGTCCAATTAGAAGAGCAGTGGATTAGGTTATTTTTTCCCAGGTACTGCCCCGTTGGATTTGGTCCAGGCCTTCTTTGCTTCACTTGTTATGTCTTCTCAGATTCTGATTAGAAAACAAAATACTCTTACTGTAGGTCCTCTACCTCAAAATAAGACTAAAAAGTATTTCAAGAATGTGTTATAGGTTAGGTTCTTATTCTAAAATCTAAGAGAAAAGGTAGGAAAAATACCAGGAGCTGTATAAGCATGTATCAATGGTATGCAAAGCTGCAGACATATGAAAAATACATAGAAAGCAAAAATCTTTCATCATCAGTAGAAGACAGGTGATATAGGCAGGATTAGGAATTTTACTGGGCACCAATCAATTGGACATGCTGTAGTTAAGACCTCTTATTTTAAACAGGTTCCATTATTGGCATTTTGCATGTACAACATGAACAAAATGTTTTTCTTTCTCAACTGTTTCAGAGTTTCAGACCTCCTGCAGATTTCTTTGTTTGCTGGCAAGAGAGTAGAAGCTCACTGATATTGTCTCAATTTGTAAATTTCAAAAAGTTTCAAAAGACAGGCATTTCAAATTCCCTGTGCCAAAACTTCTACCCCTTCCAACGATAATATGGGCAAAATAAAGTGAGATAGCACAGTTATACCAGCCCAGAAAAATATTTTATATTTTCTGTTGCCCAACTGTCTTTGGAAGAAGCAGTATTTGACTAATATTAGCCTTATCTTAGGAGACCCTATTTTTCAAATATATTATCTGATGAATTTCAAAGGCTGCCTCCTAAACTATGTGATCCTTTTTCTTGATTCTATTCCAGATTGGTGGAATCTTTGTTTAATAAAGAAGTGATGTATGAAGAACTAAAAGAATGCTCACTTAAGAAGCATAAATCCTTTGCTGAAGCTTCTAGACAGAGGAAGAACAAGGAGTTATGATCACCACCTATATAAAATGAAGAACTTTGCTGATGGAAGAGAAAGACCAGACAATCACAGCTCCATTTTGAATTAAAATATTTGCTTTATTAGCTTTAGTATTTTGATATTTTCATTTTTCCATAAAAAGCATAAATTTTATGGAAAAATGTAGTTTTCTAATTAGTTCTAGCCCAAAATAAATATCTTTATGTAGCCAAATAAAGTGTTAAAATCACTGTTTCTAAATCCTTTGGTATCTACCACTAAATGAATAAAATTAAAAAAAAAATTGCAGTGGAAGAGTTTATATGAAAAATTGGCTGTTAATTGAGAAACATACTGAAATGTTTAACAACTTGTAAATGTAGTTTTGGGTTCCATTATTACCTGTAATATGCACTATTCATTAACATAGATCTTTCTCATAGGTAACTTTGATCCACATATTTTGAGCCACAACTTAGACAGCTGTGCCATTCATCCTACTGTTTGCAAGTGGAAACTTGATTTTCTTTTCTCTCCTAATGTCTTATCAGGGTATTATTATTATACTGGGTCTCATTTGACCTTTTACAGAGAAATGGGAAGAGTCAGATCTAGAAAAAGCAAAGCATTTCCATGAAATTATTTCTTTTAGAAATTCTAAACAATTGTACTTCACATCTTATATGCTAGGCAAATTTCTAGTTCTGACTAGGCTGGTACAGCATGTGTATGTCTGCCTCAGCAGTTACATAGGTAAGAGGACAACCTTCTGGAATACTTTGTTTCTGGGATCTGGAACAACCACTGTGTAAAATAATTCCATACAGGCAAGCCCAAACCATCTGGCTTCCCCATCTGTTCAGTTCCCACAGTGCCCAAAGAATTACCCCCAAAAGTTTAAATTAGTAGGTATGTTTTCAGGGTTCAGCTTCTGTGACATCTACATCTCACTTGTCTCAAGCATGGTCTAGGAAACTGTGCTTGAACCTGAGGGGACAAGTGGAATATTCATTGAAGTCCAGAGTATTCATTTCTGGAGTATTCAGTATGTTCATATTACCAGCACATCTTGTTCTATCCTGAAGAACAAGATTCAGATTAATAGGTCGTGTAAATACCAGTTCTATGGCTCACAAGTGAAAAACAAGGCAGAAGACATGATTGAAGACAATCACATCTGCATTCAAGACACCAGGAGAATCCTGTCAGATACAGCACAGCAGCTCTGTGTCCTTGGGACAGCAGCTTGAGAACAAAAGGATTTCCCTTGAGCATCTGGAATAGCTTCATTCACCCAAACTGTGTCTCTGGTGAGGACTGCACAGCTGGTTAGCAGTGATGGCTCAGCATCACTGCAGACACCTGGTCAGGCAATAGCAGTGGTGACATTAAACCAGGCACCCGTGTTAGAGAACCTCAGCTGTGTGCCCTGACTCAGAGCAAAACACCTGCTTTGATAGTCAAACATTTAGGTGATTTAGCCTCATTAGCAGCCCAGGATTTGAAACTCATTACATAGACACACTCACTGTATTTCAGTGTTTCCCTATAGAGATATTGGAGGCTAGAAATTTTGGTTCTTTGAGCTTCTTTCAGTTTTATCTTTCCCCTCTTGAGCCATTTCAGCAGGAAAACACAATGACTGTGTCCAATGGAGCCATGTCCTTGGTGAAACTGTGTTATCTGTGTCCCTCTCTTGCTTTCCCAACTACCCCTGACCTCCTTGAGGCTTCTCCCAATGGGAATATCCCACACAGTCTTCAGGGGACTTACCTGAAAGTAGAGGGATGAAATCCTAGCCTTCCTCTTTGCTGTACGATTCCCTTACCCTATACTGGGAAGCACATGGGTGCACCAAAATATGCCTTTATTAAGTAAACATACTTAAATATCTGTCTGAATCCTTGTTCTTCTCTTTGGATGGGCCCACTTTACATTTCTTATGGAGAGCTGATGTTGAGCAATAGTGGCAGCTTCCTGCTGTAATTATAAAAGAATATAATGATGAAGAAATGAGGAACAAGGAAAGCATCCCAAGGGCCATATGGCAGTAATACATTTTATGAATTGGTTTTCAAATTATTTGTAAGGAGGAGGGAGGATAATTAAACTTGTGTATCTTTATTTCTCTGCAACATAATCCCAAGGGCTGGTTTAGGTTAAAACATACTGCACTCACAGTGTCATGCAGCAGGATTTTGCTTCATACTGGATTAGATCTCACAGAATCACAGAATATGCTGAGCTGGAAGGGACCCACAAGGATCACCAAGTCCAACTCCTGGCCCTTCACAGCACCATCCCCAAGAGTCACAGCATGTGCCTGAGAGCACTGTCCAAACACTTCTTGAGCTCTGCCAGGCTGGTGCTGTGACCCTGGGAAGTTGTTCCAGTATCTAACAACCCTCTGAGGGAAGAATCTTTGTCTAATATCCAACCTAAATCTCCCCTGACACAAGCTCAGGTCCTGTCACTGTCACCACAGAGCAGAGATCAGTGCCTGTCCCTCCTCTTCCCCTCACAAAGAGGTTCTAGACTGCAGTAAGGTCTCCCCTCAGTCTCCTCTAGGCTGAATAGACCGAGTGACCCCAGTTACTTCTAATACATCATCTTCTTATTAAAGCCTCCTTTGGATGCTCTTTAATTGCTTGTAGTCTGTTTTATATTGTGGCACCCCCAGCACTGTAGATTCTCCAGCTAGGGGCACTGAGATGCCTTGGCCCATCTGGTGTTGATGACTGTGGCAATGTATATGTTAAACCTCTGCCTTGTCCATGTCCCTGATTGTGAGGATACCATCCTCATCCTGTAATGAGCTGGTATTAGTTTTAGACTGCCTGATACCATTAATATATTTTAAAAAACTCTTTTTATTGTCCCCCACAGTTTTGGCCAGCTTCAGCTCCAGGTTTTACTGCCTGAATTTCCTCTCTACAGTACGTCTGCATTCTTGCCGTGTTACCTGGCCCTGTTTTCACTGGGAATACACCTTCCTTTTTGCCTTTTTTCCAAGAGAAAACTCCTGTTCAACCAAGCTGGCTTTCTGCCTCACCTGCTTGACTTCTGACTTCTGGGAATTGCCTGCTCTGGTTCCCTTAGGAAGTGCAGTTTAAAAAGTGACCAGCACGGATGGACTCCAGCATCTGCAAAAACATATTTCCAGGGGACTTTACTTACTAATTGCCTGAGAAGCCTGGAGTCTGCTCTCCTCATATCCAGAGCTGAGGTTTTGCTGGTACTTTTCCTCCATTAATAGAGATTTAAAACTCAATTTCTTCTTGGTCACTGTGGCTAAGACAGCTGCCAATCTCCACTTCACTCACAAGATCCACTCTATTTACAGGCAGCAGATCAAGCAGGGCATCTTTCTCAGTTGTCTCCCTTAGGGCCTTTTCCATTAAGCTGTCATCCAGGTTTTTAGTAATCTCAGAAGGGAATGAGGCAAAGAAGTCCTCTAAAGTAGATAACAACTGTGTTAGATTCACAGTGAAGAAATACCTGCTTTTCACTGTTGGCTGTACAAGGGCTTCAAAGTTTTAGATGCAGTTGGGTAAGAAAGAAGAATAGTAGAGTGCTGGGCAAATAATAAATATGTACTTTTCAGGTTGTGCTACAGTAATGTAATTGCCACCAGGTTAAACCACATTTCAAGTGTCATATCTGTCTTTTTGCAATGTCTAGGATGCTGAGAAATGCAATTTAACTTTAATAAATTCATAACTTTATTTTCATCTGCAGTAAATCTTAACTGACTCTTTAAAGTTCCTCTTCAGTTCCCTAGAAGTGATTATTTGACTGCCTGTCTTCTAATCTCGATCCATACTGAATTTTAAAACAATAAAAATCATTCAGATTGCTGAGTCTATGATAAGAGAAACATTTCTATACAGTTTTCAAAGTGCAGATTGCCTGTCCTTATGAATTCTCTTGCTTTCATGGTTAAGCCCAGAGAGCAGCTGAGCCCTATGCAGCTGATAGCTCACCCCCCTTGTGTTGGGATGGAGGAGAGAATTGCAAGACTAAAAGTAAGAGAACTCGTGGGTTGAGATAAAGACAGTCTAATGGGGAAAGCAAAAGCTGCACATGCAAGCAAAACAAGACAAAGAAAACATTAATTCAGCACTTGCCATGGGAAGGCAGTTGTTAAGCTGTCCCCAGGTAAGCACAGCTCCATCACACGTAGCAGTGACTTGGGAAGACAAACACCCAAAGTTTTACATGCTGAGCCTGATGCCATACAGTCTGGAAAGTCCTCTGATTCAGTTGAGGTCAGCTGTCCCAGCTGTGTCCCTTCTCAACTTCTCATACACTCCCAGCCCACTTGGTGCTGGGGTGAGGAGCAGAAACAGCCTTGACTCAGTTCAAGTGCTGCTCAGCAATAATGAAAATATCCCACTGTTACTAGCACAAAATAAAAAGACAGCCCCATACTATCTACTGGGAAGAAAATTAACTCTACCCCAGTCAATACCAGCACACATCCTTACTTATAAGCATGATTCATCATTATACTCTTGGGCCAAACTAGATGAATTTAAACAGCACTCCACCCATGTGTAGGAGAAAGTGACATAAGACTATATAGCTGTGGTTACAGCTGATAAAGCTAATCCTCCCTGGAGATTTTTATTCTAGGGAAACAATTATGTACACTGAATAAGCCCATACTTCCACAAGTCTTTAGAGAAAACTTGCTGCTCATTTTGAGGACGGATTCTGTGAAGGCCATTGCTCTCAAATTTAGCTTGTCACTGTATTAGGGTGAGGTTATTTTTGCCCTTGATGTTCATCCACTTTTTTTTTTTTTTTAATAATATAAAATTTCTTTAGAAGAACACATAGTATTTGTAGAAGAAAGTGTTGGGTTTATTTTTTTCATAATTTCCACTCAATTTATAGAAAGTATTTATTAGTTCTTTTATTATGCTTGAAAATATACTGAACTCAGTCAGAAATAAGTGCATGTTTCAAATGTCTATCTTAGCTGAGAATGGACACTGGGTAGCTGACAAGTGCTAACCTGAGCACAACAGATTAGTCTAATCTGAAATTTCCTTTGTGGATGTACACATAATCATTGCAGATAATATCAAATACTAATTAGAATTTGTTCAGACTTGGGGTTAATTTTTTTTCATCTTGCATATACTTAAAGAGCTCAGCTGATTATAACAGTAGATTCATTTATATCAGTTTGTCTGGCAGTTTCACTTTTCTGTATTTGCTGTTACTGCCAATAATGTATTTTTGAGTCTTAAAAAGTGAGGTTGAAACTGAGACTAAAGCAATCAGTAAAAAGGAAAAGAGATCTCAAAAGCATGGTGGCAACCTGTTGTGTCAGTCAAAGATCTGGCAGTTGCAGGAACCTGGTTAGCACAGCTACAAGAAAAATGCATCTGTCCATTCCTGGTCTGCAGGTGTTGCAGTAGGTATTCCATTGTCTGACAGCCAGTGTTTTCAATCAGAGTAATTACCTCCTGTAGGAAAAATAAAGTGTTCACCATGTTGTTCTAACAGCAATTACCCATCTGTAACAAGATGGGCACTTGGAGAATGCCATTAAAAAACTGAGCTACTGACCTGTGGTCATTAGATTTTCCTTTTTCATTTTCCCTTGATGTCAGGTGCCTTCCTCACTCTCTGGCTAATTCTGGCTTCTGATGCTGTGTGCTTTTGAGAGTCCTAGAGATATTGCCTGAGCCTTGAAAGGCTGTTTTGTGCAGAAGTGAGAGAGCTGGCTCTGTTGCCCTGGTGTCAGTGAGCACTGAAATGACAGTGCCCAATCTGTCGTAGCCCAGAGGATGGAACATCAGTGCAGTGGGAAAGAGAAAGCATTCACAGAAACCAAACTGGTCTAAAACTGCATGAATGGGGTTTAGTCATACATTAAATGAGTTCTACCTGACAACTTCAGAAACAACAGCTTGCAAATCTAGAAGGCAACAGCATGTAGCAAATATGCCACTTATGTTCATTTCCAGGTAAAGGATTATATGTGTAATTTATTTGATGTCAACCTTGCAGGCAGCCAACCTCTAACCATTTAGTGCAAAAGGGCTTACTGGACCCTTATTTTACCACCCACTCTTGCAGCTCTCAGTCAAGTTAATTAGAGGTGGAAGCAGCCACTGTCCCTAGAAAATCATACGCCTCTGGTGTGATTGTCATAGCCATATGACATAAAAAATCTAGCCACTGCATCAAATCGCACATGACAAGGCACTTATAATCTTCCCAAAATGCAACAAGAATGGGTTCTCAAGGGCCTCAAACACAGTTTGAAGTCTAGAGGCAGCTGGCAAAAGAGGTCGGAGCAGGGGATTGTATAGAAATGCCTCAGTTCCCAGCCTCTGTGGGAATCACTAAGACACAGAAAGTATGTCAGAAGTAAATGATTTCAACATGACAGAATTTGCCAGATTTAGATTAGATATCAGGATAACTGTGAGGGTGGTGATATACTGGAACAGATTTCTCAGAGAAGCTGTGGATACCCCAACCCTGGAACTGTTTGAGCCCTGGTTGGAAGGGTCTCTGAGAAGCCTGGTTTAGTGAAAGGTGTCCCTGCCATCAGCAGAGGGGTTGGGACTAGATGGTCTTTAAAGTCCCTTCCAACCCAAGCCATTCTATGGTTTTATCAGTCTGGTGTCCACCTGTGCTCCTTGGCTGCCTGCCTTTCAGGTGTGTGCCAAGGGACAATGACTCGTGGTGTTCAGACCCTGAAACCACAACAGTGCTCAGCAGCAGGAGGGATACTTTGCAGGAATATACATTATTTTCTTTTTCCATTATGGAATTCCACTCTTTTCTCCTAAGACAAAATCTGATCCCATTATGTTTTCCACTGTATTTCTTGTGCTAGATAAATTTGCACAACAATTACAGAAATGTTAATTAAGAAGTAGCGCAGATTTTCATTTAGTGAGTTAGGGCTATGAAATTTTTTTTTGTGTTGCTTCAGTTCTTAAATTTGATTACTGCAGGAGACAGATGTTCATATATGTAACAAATGGAAAACTCCAACAAATTAATTGACTGGCAAGCCAGGTTCAGTGTATGCATCTGCTTTGTAATGAGTTATAATTTAAAAAAATAATTAACAAGGAAACTAACTGTGATTTGATTGTCAAAATTTAGACAGGCAAGGTGACCTAGGTGTGAACAGAAGAGTAATTATTTGATAACTATGATATCACCTATCCTCCTTCCTCACATATTCTATTAAATTAGCCTTTGCCATCACAGGCAGGCCATTGTTTGGTCTGTTCAAGCTCAAATGATCATATCTAAGCTCCTTACAAAGAGCAGCATTGTGGACTTAAAGAGGAGTTAGATGGTTCAGCTAACCAAAGGCACATGGGTTCAACCAAGCACCTTGACTTCTTTAGAACTATTTCAAAACAGCTATTTCCCTCCTGCCAGGCCTCTCCTGCTAGCAAATTTGGTGTAAATGAGGCGACAAGTAAGATTTTTTCTGGATCCAAGATGGTGTCTGCCTTGTGCTGTACTGCAGAATGGAGGTGCCCTGCATGGTGGCTGCTCAGACCCATCAGTGACTTGCCCAAGATTACTCCTCTAGGTTACAAAGAGAGCTCATATTCTTACTGATTGTTTATTCTTATATGTGAAACATATAATATATAACATAACATATAACACATAACACCTAACACAACACATAACATATAACATATGTAACATATATAGCATATAACATATAGTGTATTTTTCACATGATAAAATTATTCATTCTCAGAATATGAATTTGACTAGCTGTCCCATTATATTTGCACAGAACATTGAGATGAGAACCTCTAACCCTGCGTGCCTAAGAGTAAGGTCCAATGGTGGACATAAGAGATTTATGACCTCAGTTTAAAATGTTTAAAATTTAAATATAACAATTTGTGACTTTGGACAGGGAATTTCTATTGGAAAATAAAACAAAATATTTGCTCTAATGTACTAAATATACTTTTTTCAGCTGGTGGCTTTGGATTGAGGAGTAGCAGTGGGTTTATTCTGCACTGAAATATGTCCCATCTAAAAACATGGTAGTGCTGCTACACTTATCTTCTACTCTTTCCTGCTTACACTTCTCTCTATTATTTTTTTTTAAGATAAATTACTTTGCTCTCACAAAGTGGTAGAAACTAAAACTGGTGACTTCACCTAATGCACTCATTTCCCTGCACTGAGAATAATAGAGAGAAAAAAGCCAGACTATGTTTGTATGTTGAACAGAGTTGTAGCAAGTATAACTTTTTGATAAAACCAGGAAAAAAGAGCCACAATTCTGACCTGTGTGAGATAATGCCTCAGGGCATTATCTCAAAAATTGCATCTTCAGCAAGAATTCTTTGGATTCAGTCTATAGTATCTTGTTCTTTAGTAGGCTACTTTCTAGGAAACTGGAAAATTGTACGCATACCGACACGTAGAAAACTGCCAAACTAACCATCCAAATTCAAAGAAAACAGGTGCTCTTAGTCTCAGAGAGGTATTTCTCACTTCTTTCTCCCTATTTCTCACTAGTTTCAAGGCTGCATTTCATGTGCATTAAGCTTAAATATTATGTGGTTAGTGCATGTTTGTCTGAAACACTGGCAGTGAGCCTAGAGAAAAATGCCACCTTGAATCATATTATGTGATGCCATCCTACAGGTACAGCATATTCCAGTGTGACACAGAGCAGCCCAATGCACTCCTGTACTACCTAAACAAGGAAACAGATAACCCATAATGTCATACAAGGTGTTGTTGGTAGGAAAGAGACTTCAGAAGGAAAAAAACAAACTTTTCTCTTTTCCAAAAAATAACATCTTTGATTCTCTTTCTCTTTTAATCCTTTTATTTATAGGTACATACTCCATTCAGTGATTTTTTTTTTTTTTACCAGAAAAAGTGGTAGACAGGACCAGAGTAAACTGAATGCAGAAAGATTATCCTCTCATCTGTCATGTCAAGAGTCCAGGTATGAGTAAATCAGAATTCTCAATCTAGGCAGTGTGCTTGGTTTGGCTGCTGGTGCAAGAAATGAGAAGGGACTCCTGAGTATACAAACACCTCTGCTTGAGGTGGGTTCCTATGACCTTTTTAATTCCATGCCAGGCATCTTCTTGCTTCTACACATCACTGTTTTTGCAATACCTGGACACTTGCTCAGTTGCTACAGCCTTCTCTCTAGAGAAGATAAATAGTTTAATTCTCGAGAGGCCTTGTGTCTGGAGTCATACTCATTTTGCTGGAAATGTAAAGAGAATGAAAATATATAACAAAATGTCATAGAGTAATAGAATCAGAAATAACAAGGGACAGAAGGTTCAGAATTAAGAAGGAAGAGATGGACACAGATAAGGAAAATGGAATAAAATTAGGTTTAAGAGCTGAAATAATGGAAGGGAAGATATAGTATCTATTTGGAGCAGCCTTTTCTGTAAGAGAAGCTCTTCATGGCCATGGGGTTTCAGTGCTATTTCTGACCTGCAGAGTTATTTTCCAGGCTGCTCCTTGTATTTGAGTGGTTAATTTCCATGTTTTAGGAATCCACGCTTCAGCCAGCTGCTCTCAGGTATATTGTTCACCAAGTCATCTGAGCAGAAAGGTTCCTGCTGAAGCAAAATATCTTCTGGAAATTAAATTAAAAGTCCAAGTTTAGCCATGTTCTTGAGAGAAGAAAATGAAATTTTTTGGATATAATAGTGAGATGTATTTGAAGAAATGTTCAATACATATTCTTCAAAGAATATGATTTTTGAGCAGCTCATGAAATAACTTATATTAAGTAGCCTCTTCTTAAACAAAATAGCTTAAACAGAATTGCTTAAACAACACCTCCCCCACCATGTTTTGTTAATTTTAACTTCCTGTGTATTCACATGTGTTAGGTTTAAAAAAATGTTCGAAGTGCCTTGGATGAAATTTTGGTTCACAGGTGACATCTGGAACAATGAAAAAATGTCAGAAGTGTCATCATGGCATTACCATTGTGAGGTGTTTATTTATATTTCTATCTTTCTCTGTTCCCTGGGAGTCATTCTCAGTAGTTCACAGCAGGCAGCAAAATCTTTCTTTGCTGACTAGTTGTGAAAGGCAGGAAGTTTTCATAAGCAATAAAATAATGAGATACCTTTGGAAAACAAGCCCTTAGAATTGTTCCATCTGCCCATAAGATATAAGAATTCATAAAGCATTTGAGTAGAACAATAGGAAATTATTTTAGTGCTATTTTTAATTCCTTCTGCTGTGCTGATTTACTTGTGTGAACAAAGCAACCAGAAAGCTGAATAAGTTTGGGCCATCAATAATCTGCATGCCAGCAAAACCCAGATGCTCATTGTAAGACTTTTCAGAAGATGATAAAATCTATAATTTCCTTCAGTTTCATTACAGTTTTGTTTATTGAACAGAAATGTACTGCTTAATTATTCATTCTTCTGCAGAATCTAAGGAAGATCCTTTGCCCTGCTTTAAGTAGGAGGTTCAGAGCTCACTTAAAGTGTCTCTACATAGGTGACCCCATCCAGTGATTACCTAGAGTAAGAAGGAAATTATTAAGATTCCTATTAGAACAAGTTAAGCTTGTTATTTTACTTTTAAATAAGAATTCTTAATTCTCTTGTTTCTTGTATATGTTGTTTAATGTCAGTGAACAGCAGTTTCATTTTAATGCATGGGTACTAGGTCAGTGAGTTTTCCCTGCCAATCTATCCCGTTCTCTCTAACACAAATACCTTCAAACTCACAGTCTAAAATAATATTTCTAATCCCTAACACAATACAGATGAACTTGATTACTCTATATTTAATTGAGATTGGAAATGGTATAAAAAAAACAGTGGAAAATATTTTTGTCACCTAAAAACTAATATAAAACAACATAATTTTAGCTATCACACATAGTTGATTTATTGTTGATGTCATAGGAATGTGTATATTTGTACTTACTCACAGATATATGATGTGCATCACTCTGATCCAGGATGTGAACTGATGCAGAAATTCAATAAGATATGTGGAGCTTAGCAGAAGGAAAGGAACTCATCAAAGCCTGCATGTGATCAGTTACCATAATGCAAATTTTATTTTAGCTGTATGCATACATTAGATGCCTTCAAATGTGCATGTAAATATGCCCAACTTGGAAGCCTGATATAGTGTAGAATATAAAAGCAAATTCAATTGCTGCTTCCTATTTCTGGCAGTAGCAGCCTGATCCTAAAAACCCTTAGGGCCTCAATGTGACAGAAGCTGGCAGTTTATATTTTAAGCATAGATCTAAAATACTGTATATTTTTGCATTATGACAATTTACACTAGCAAGTGAGAGATGGAATCAGTGGATGTCTGTGTTAAAGGATTATTCAGGTGGAAAACATGATCTCCTGAGGAACTCAGCCAGGCAGACAGAGATTTAAACTGGTCACAATGAATTAAAAGGGTAAAAATAGAACTGCAGGGGAGCTGCAAAATTTGAATTTGATCTTAGACTTCAAACACTGCTAAATTCTAAGTCTGTTCTGCACACCTAAAGTGGCAGCAACAGCAGGCCCAGCTGCCACCATGCAAATGGCACAGTGTGGGAGCCTGGAACCTTCCAGGAGTTGCAGAGCACTCAGATACCAGAGTTTATGAGTTGTCCCCATCAAGTTTTGACAACAGCAGCCATAAAATGACAAAAATGTCAATTCCCCCTCAGTGTGTGACAAGTGTAGATTTAGTTAGATGACTGATGATGCACTCCAGGGGTTGAGCCATTCAAATTATGGAATCAGGGTGACAGAAGGTAGACAGAAATCTACTTCAGCAGATGCAGAAATATGTGTGCAAACAGATACAGACATGCATGTGAACGTTGACATTTTAGATTGTTGAAGTTTTCCACGTGGATTCTGTTGCACACCTATTGCTTGAACCTTATTTTAGAAATTATCATGCTTACATCTTTGCATTAGCAGCCTGGAAATGATCTTGATTACTTATTTCAAAACATAAGATTTCATGTGGTGTAATATATGCTCTGAGCACATTCCAATGAATTGTTGGGTCCTAATGGGAGCTACCTGAGAAATTTGAATCTTCAGGCACTAACTGTAATGGCTTGGCAGCCTAAGATATCTATAGCTTGGCAGCTTTGAAGATATCTACAGCTAATGCCATATCCAACTGCTTTTTATTCTTCCAAGACAGGCATAATGAGTCCCATATACTATATGAAGGTCTTCCCCACCTTGGCATGAGCACCATCTGCTACAGCTGTACTCAGTTTATAAGCAGCTCTGTAGGTTGCTTAAATGTATTTTTATATACTTCAGTGTCACAGTTTAAAGGTAAAATCTCTAGTTATTTAGCTCTGAAAGTAATATTTCCAGAAATATGGGGTTGAATGAATTAATGCAGTAGAAAGTCTGTATACAAAGAACAGCATCTACAATAAAGCACAGACATTATGGCAATCAGCCCTGATTACATGCCTCCTCCACCATGGGATTTATGTGGATGTGAGAGCTGTCCTTCTCTTAGATTGTGTCTTCATGCTCATTTAAGCACAGCAGCTCACATTAACTAAAGGGGGTTAACATGCCCATCTTTCTTTTGAAGGGCAATTTGCTTTCAGAAGCTGCTTGGTGATCTCCATGCTGTGTTTTTCTCAGCTGGGCCAGGCTCAGCCTTTAAAGCCTTTTCCCATGCAAGCTGAGCAGTGCAGCTGCCCCTCTTAGCACATTCCACTCATTAGCTACAGCCTGGGAGCTTTCCCCAGCTTCCCCTGCTGCATGGAAAACTCAGTTCCAGGACCTCTGCTGCCCTGGGGACTCCTCATGCCTTCACACTTTCTAAAAGCATCCATTCCCCATATTTCCCTTTATTCCCTCTAGTCTGAACTACATCAGGAAGAGTACAGGGTTGACCAACATAGGTTGAGAAACATTCTTTGCAGTGCTCTTTGGGCCACAGATTTGTGCAATAATGATTCATGGAAGAAGACCATGACACATCATCATATGTCTATTTATGACTATCATGCTCTGACATGTCCTTTGTCCAGGATTTGTAGAAAATGCTTTAATTGTTTGTCAGAGAATAAAAGACCACGATCTGACTATTATTTGCTGTAGTGATTGCATGTTTTCAAAAGAAGAATCTTTGAAGACTCCCTTTTTTGGCCTGTCATTTTCTTTCTGTGGTTATCATTTTAGCCACCTTCATTACTATGGTTTTATTTGGACTCTCATCAAGGATAGTCCCACACATTTCTTTGAGAAAATCTTTTAAAATATTCCATAGCTGCGTGTCTCATTCATTTCTAGCAGATTAAGCTGATGAAAATAGAAACTATAGAGAATGTTAATGTGGCATCCAAAAAATATTAATGACTTTTAATATCAACTAATAGCACTGAAACCAACCAATCTGATGATGAAGCAAGTATCTCCATCTGAATGGGAAGAAGAAAAATGCATAAATTAAAACATTAAATGCAAGAAATGAATATGGTTCTGTGTACAAATATATAAGAATTTGTCATTTCACCTGAAAAAAATAATATGAAGCAAATAATCTATTTTAATTTAACCTTTTAAATTTTATAAGTTGATTATGAGATGCTTAAAAATATATCTTATATTTTTTGCAAAATATTTCAGTGAATAATTCTTTTTAATCTCAATCTCTTTATAAATAGCTTTCAATAGCTTTTTATAAATAGTTTTTTAAAATAGCTTTTTTCTCTCTTTCAATCTCTTTATAAATAGAAAATAAAGGTTTGACATTATTTTAATCTTGCTTTCCTCTTCTACTCTTTAGACAGGAGTAGTACCTCCATTATGATGAACTGACTTAGCTTTAATGATTCCAGTTTCCACTTTCAAAAATTTCCAGATGTCCAAAAAAAGCAATATGTATCTTACACTGGTGACCTATTTTGAACTCAAATGTAGCTCAAGTTGCCATGCAGCCACATCTAAAACTCCCTGGGGAGAGGTAAGGGTGATTCTAGAGATCCTGAGGGAAGTGGGATGAGCCCATGTTAAGAACTCTTCACTTTTGGGGGAATACAGGGAGTAGATAGCTAAATTTTATACAGTCCCATTTAGATGGGTGGATTCTTACATGCTAAATTGTGTGCAATTTCCACAATGCAGAGAGCTTTCATTGCAGATCTGTTAACACAGAGTGCCAAGGGAGTGCTGAGGGACCCCTGCTGCTCCATCACACCTGCAGGAGCCAAGAGTGCCTTTGGCTCCTGATCTGGAAAACTCTAAGCACTGGGTTATGGAGATGGAAGGAACCAGACACTGATACTGGGGCAGGCCATTATGTATTTCAGTGCTTGCACAGGGGCTTGGGTGTCCCATAATCACAGCTCCTAAGGCTGAGCCAGTATTTGACTCAATGTTGAGTTTCTCCATTAAGTACTGAGTGCTTATATGTGCTTATATGCTTAGACTTGAAAACTGTTCAGCAACATGCTGAGTTTATTCCTAGATTTTTGAATAACAAATAAATTCTGAGAGAAAGTTAAAACTTTTCTAACGAGTTGACTGATAAGACTGTGCTATAATTTTCATGCAATGCTTTCAGTTTTCTGAAAGGAGCTTCAGTTTCTGAAGCTGCCAAAGAGTTTTCTCAGTTTGAATCTGTCTGATTCAGCTGTGTTGCAGTGTGAAAACAGAGGCCTCTCTTAGTTCATCAGAGAGAGAATAGAATACAGGAACTGAATTAAAATCTTAAGTTAAAAATATATTTATAATAAAATCTTCAATTTTATTATAAAATTATAAAAATATTATAATTTTTTAATATTAAATAATATTATACAATGATTTTATCATAATTAAAATATATTAAGCCACATAGGCATGAAAGGTGTAAGAGATGTAAGCTTTAGTTTTAATAAGTAAGTTTAAGTAAGAATATGTTTTAAATGTCTTAAAAAGCAAAAGCCTTAGAATCTGGTGTAAAAAAGCTTCAAAAACAAGCTTCAGTGGGAGCTCAGAAACATAGTTCTATACATAATAAAAGTATAGTAAGAAATTGATTATATTCTTCAGATGGAACAGATAGGTTATAAATGCAAGTTATGAATATTTTCATATTATAGAACGAGAATTATAATGGGTTTAGAAGAAAATGCTTCAGATTCGTGTTTTTAGTTCATTGGGTAATTTGTAAATAAAAGTCAGTGTATTGGAGTGAGAGCTCTCTCTTGCTCTTTCTCTTCCTCCACCATCACCATCATCATCACTACCACCACAGAAGAGAAAGAGGAAGAACAAGAAGAAAAGAACAGAAGAAGAAAGACCAGGCAGCATCTGCCTCTCAAGAATCTGGACCAGGCTGCAGTTTCTGCTTCTAATTGGGACTCTATGCCAGAAAGCTTTTAGGACAGAATTTAAAACTTTGTACTCTTTTTCTTTTGAGACTGATGTGACTTTATAATAAACAACTTTGCAGCAACCAACAACTGCTCTGGCCTCTTTAAGATATAAACTCATAACAATCTCAACACTGCTGGTCGTACCTGTTCCTACTATGAATTTCTAAAACAAATTTCCTGAAAGACTTTTAGGAAAAAATGAAGTTCCACATTAACCCATGTATTCTAACGTAAAGGTCACTAAGTTTTTCAAATGTGTTGCCTATAATGGGAATTATGCGGCTAAATCTCTCTGTGGCACTTCAAAAATAGATCTTTAGCAAAAGTCTAACTCTTTCTCTGCTTCCAAATGCAGATGAGTGATCTCTGAAAAAAGAACTGAACAAACAGTAGCTAAACAAGTCTTTGTGTACATTATGAAATGCTTGTAGTTATTCATAATTTTGCATTATCCAGTGCTGTTTGTCCTAGGACTTGACTGGGAGCAGACATGGAAAAAAATGTCTTTTTAAAAGTTACAGCCTACTATTAGTAAAAAAAAACTACCTGAAATGTTTTTTTTAAATTTTATTGACTTCAATAAGTACAGCTCCTTCTCTGAGGCCTTGTCTGAGATTACAAGTCTATTTAGCTTTATCCATCACAAGTCTGACCTTTCCTTGGGGTTCTCTGCACCCTTTGGAATTAACATACCCTTTTCTCCAGATGTCACCAATCTGACATTGCTTTTCAGACTTTGCATTCTTTTATCTTTATTATTTCCAGGCAGTCCTTGTGCTCATTTCCTTCCTTCTGCTGTCCCATTGCAGCATCCTCACTGGCCCTGAGCATCTCAGGATCTCTCTTGTGAACAGTTAGTGAAGGCTGGCAACACTGAGATGCAAGGCAAATTTATTTTGAACTCATAAGCTCTGATCATAATCCATAATAAGATTCATTATTAAATGTCATCCTGACCCATTTAATTTCCAATAAAAATCATTTAGCAACTGCTTATCTAACATATCATTTAAGAAAAACAAAATCAGGGAATGTAGCATTTGTAAATATTTGGTCACAGTGCAGAGCTAAGAAAGGGGGACTCATGGTGGGAAAGCTCATTGCTAGGGATTAAATTTATATCAGTAGTAGGTATCAGTACTGTAATTACAGATAATATTAATAAAAGCATTAAGTGTTTAAGTCACAGAAATCTTTCAAGAAATTACTAGTAAACTAAAAAGGATCACCTCATATTATTGTCAGTGTTTTTTTCCAAAGCCAGTTTCTCAAGTGTCTCAGGGAGAGAGAAAGAGAGAGAAAGAGAGAGAGAGAGAGAAAGAAACTGAAAACTCTCCTAGGTACTTCAGGTGATGCTTACATGCTAAGGATAAGACGGGGAGAATCCAGTCCTATAAGAAATGGGAACTTGTCTCAGTGGACAACTAGCAACTAAACATGTAGTGTTAACTTAGTTATCTATCCCTGGATCAAATTTGGTCATCTACCCTGGGATTTATATGCCTTTATTTGGAACCTAAATTAAGAAGGTTGACATTTAAGCAGAACAAATTTTTTGCATCTCTACATTCAAACTTGTAGTAGTTTCTCTAGCCCTCTGGAGAAAGCAAACTCATTAGAAAATGGAGTGCATTTTCAAGAATACTGTCAGAGAAATCCTGGTATAAGCAAGAAGCAAGCATTTCTAGTGTTTTGACTTTCTTTGATGCAGATGAGATTTCCAATTCATAACAATGTGTACAGCTGAAAGACAGCATTTCCTGAGCAGCTTACAGCTTCTCAGCATGAGGGACAGGAGAAAAAACTCTTCTGTTTCAAGAATTCTGCTATATTTCACCTGTGAAAATAAGTGGCAATTGATAAATGATATTACTTGCTTGTACATCTTTGATTTACATGCAATATTCTATGCCTTTTGCAGCAGGTCCATGTTCTTCTGCTGACCCAGAGCTGGTGCTGTGTTCCAGGTGGGGTCTCTCTCACCAGAGCAGAGCAGAGGGACAAACCTTCCCTGCCCTGCTGCCCACGCTGCTCTTGGTGCAGCCCAGGGCACGTTTGGCTCTCTGGGCTGGGAGTGCCCATGGCTGGGTCATGTCCAGCCTCCCATCCCAACACACACACACAAAATTATTTGTAATAAATTTGGTAGGGTTTCCCACTGGGACTGGCAGAAAACAGCCCATAAATTACTTGCAAAAAAAGATGAAAGTGAATTAAAATTCAAACATTTTTGAGTGGAATATTGCTTTAATGGAATGGTTGGTTTATGACAGTCTGAAACTAATTATCTCATTCTGTTCTTGTTGACTTATTTAGCAATGGTGCTGATTTTACTCATACACAGCTTGGAGTACAAAAATAGTTTTATAAAAAAATTTATAAATAAGTTTAATTTATTGATTTGCAAATGAAAAATTTATTTGGTCTTAAATTTTTATCGGTTCGTAAGAACGAAATATTGATTTTTTTGTGTAATATAAGTTTCAGATGTGCTCTTAAGTAGAGGCAGCAGAGCTGCTTATATCACTTGGTGGAAGTATAACAAGCTTTTCAATCTTATTTTTATTTTGAGGGTTTCATAGCTAGGTCATAAAAAATGAGTTTGGGCTAAATCTTTTTTTAAAACAATTGTGCATCTACTGCTTGACATCCCAGCCAAGAGTGCTTTTAAACACATTCACAAAACAGATTGGTCACTGTTAAGGGGTACATGTTTAAGGTAAATGCCCATTAATGTAACTGTAGATTTATTTCTGTCTATAATTTCTGTAATTGGCAGTTTGGTACCTTCTGTGTTTTCTGTTAAAGAAAATAATGTGTTCATTGAAGAATAGTAAAAAGTATGTTAACGTTACCACTTGCTTTTATATACAAGCAACATGTTGACTTACAGCTCATCCTGGTGGTCCTGAGGGCACTGAGAGTATTTTCACAACCTGAAATATTAATGAGTTAATTCTCCTTAGCCCTAGGGCAAAGAAATATTCAGGCACATCACAACAGTATGCCCCAAACTCAGCATGGCAGCAGAGCAGCTCTCTGACGTGCAATTTCCGGTTATTCCCACACACATTGTGCCTAGTGTCTAGAAAGAGAAAGGTAATGGGCTGCATTCACTGTGATTCTTTAGATTTCTGTATAAAACACATATTAAGATGCTTACTTTGCATAATAAGGTTATATACTTCCTTCTCACCAGGGAAGTAGAGCATAGGGTGCAGGAGGGCTTTTGCTGACGTTATAGTTAGCTTTGCCAAGAATAGGAAGGTGTGGACAACTTTATTTATTCACTTATTATATCCCAGCCAAAGTAAGGTGGGTGATTTGGTTTTGGTTTTGGTTTTGGTTTTGGTTTTTCTCTGCTTGTACCAAGATTTGCTTAGCAACAAACAGGTGGGATCTGATCTCAACTGGAAGCCTTCTAGATTTAATAGTAATTTCATAGATATTAATTTGCAGGGGATTTCCTTCAGACACACACACTTTTAATATGTTTGTCTAATTATGAATTTTGGTTTTATTATGAAATAGCTAGAAGGAAAAACACAATTGAATGGAATTAGATACACTGTGTCAATTTTGTCTCTGTGGATTTGCCATGGTTCCAAGATTTTATAGAATGCCCGAGTCATGACATGTCACTGCATGGTGGATTAATTTGGTCCCAGAGATTGGCCAAGGTATTTCCAGCTGCACAGATAGGCTGGACAGAATAACCTCTGTCACATTTTACCTCAAAAAATAAAAAGAGTTTTACTTGCTACAGACATGCTGACACATGTTTTTTACCTTCCTTCAGTCTTTCTTCAGTGCTCAGCTGGAGACATGACACTTTTGAAACTATCCACTGATGGGTATAAGTAGCCTTACAAATAGTACAATAACAGTTCTGGGACCACTGATGCTGGGTAACTATATGACCAAAAGTCTTGTGCCAGAAAATAATACAAATGAAAGGTAGATGGAAAGGGATGCAATAAACCAACTGGAATAATACAAGGTAATAGGGAAAACATGGGATGAAGTGATACTTATCATGGCTGTTTGAAGATTTAAAGAATGATTAAAGAGTGAATAAATGACACATTTGTAGATCCTACTGTTAGATTCTTTACCAAAAGACCTGCTATACAATTATTTGGACACCCTGACAGATGAGTTGTACATGTAATTCTAATAAACTGATCAGTGCATAAAAATACTCAGGAAGATATTGATTCATTAAAAGTTCTTGGAAAAACCACATAGATAGAATAATTTTTGTAAGGAATATTTATTTTCAGTTCCATTTAAACAACCCACTTTTGTAACACATACTAAAATTTTTAGGAAACATTCTAAGAAACTTCAGGATTATAACCACAGGAATGAATTTAACGTATTTCAGTTCTGGAGATTAAAATACAGAATATATTTCTGCATTTTATTAGGTTGCTGCCTTTTGGTATACTTTACATTAAAAATACATGACTGACACTCTTTATACCAGTAAGCCTTTTTATTGAAAAAAAATATTATTGCATTAAACTACATTCCCAGGGATTCCTTGAATAAGCTAAAAAAAAAGTCGCATTGCATGTACAATAGTGCAATTCACTTAGCTACTGTATAATATAAAACACTTTATACAGAGAATACAAAACAAAATTACTAGTTTACATATTATACTAGCCAGAGTATTATCCAGTTTTAAATATAAACTTGACAGTTTTAAAATCAACTTGATCAAATGGCATTTTTATGCAAATCTGCACAACAAATATATGTGTTGAATGTATTCCAGAAGTGCATCAGATTAAAAAAAAGTTTCCCAAACAACAACAACAACAAAAATTTATCATGGTGTAACTCAGGATTTTTTTTAATTGGAATTTTAAGGTGTGGATGATGTCTTTCCTTGGATTATGTATCAAAAATACATAATCAAGCTAAAATAGATTATGAACTCGGTGTGTGTATATATCACTGCCATAATGACACTGCAACTCTTTTAAAAACCTGTTTAAATAAACCCAAAATTTAGCACGGCTCCATACATCAGGCTCAATAATGCTTTTATTAATTATAATTATATATATTTAAAGTACATTACTGATGGAAAAATGTGGCAGCAATTAGAGCAAAGATAATTTCAGCTGTGTCAATAGCTTTATTACATTTATCCAAGAAAATCCCTTCTGTGCATTAAGAATGGTATTGGACGTTGCCTTTGTTTGGAAATCAGTGATTATTGGTTTTCTGTTGTGCTCTTCCTGTTCTTAATCTCTTTTTTTTCCTCCCCATTAAAACATCATAAAGCTCTAATTTCCATTGTTCCAAGAATTAAATTTAATCTTCATTGTCAATTTATTTGCCTTAGCCTGTTGGTATGTACAATGGTGCTTGGAAATTCTATCATTTCATTTCTTCTAGAATCCCATTGTATGGTGCATACCTTAAGGGAAACAAATACATGTAGTTTCTATAAATGATCTATGTAGTAGGGGATGGTTAAGTTTGATTTGTTCAGTTTTCTTGCCACAGAAATTTCTACAGTATTAACATTGTCTGGTGTAAATGGAATACAAAATATGTATGCACACAAGGATGAGATTAGCCCATCATTCCTTCAGTTGCATATTTTTCTTTTGGTGTTATCTACTCAGGATAGAAATGAACTCTCATACAGAACAAGGACAGCTGGGTTTACTTCAATAGAAATGAAACTGGACCCAAAAATTTAAAAGCTTCTCGGGCTGGAAATGTATTTTTTATGCTGGCGTTATCCCTGGACTGCTGGTGATGGCCATGCAACCCAGTCAGCTCCTTCTAGGGCACAGCTTGACCTGCTACTTTAGTTGCCCAATTCAGAATGTTTCTACATAGTTATGACTAATGGTTCCAAGTGGTCCACTGAGTGAGTGATCTCCATCCAAGCAAGCAATGACTTTTAGAGATGTTAAGCCAGAATAACTGAAATATGTTTGGTTCTCAGAAAATAAAGTATTGGAAGTACTGAAACTATATGTAAATTCAGATCTTATTTTGAGCAAATTTTCAGCCAAAATTGAAAGGAAGAATTGTTAAATTCTGGAAACATTTAGTTCTACATTTTTCCCAAATAAAATTTTTGATTTCCTCAACTGTAAAGCAATAATTTTAATTAAATAATTATTCTATAATTTAAATGAGAATAATTATAATTTATATGCTACTTGCATACAGATAAGTAACACTAAAATGGCATGAATCTATTTTGTTAATAAGACTAAAAAATAAGTTGGGAGTCAAACCAAAATATGTTTGAGGATGCTAGTGCCACCAACCTTTTTCAACACTGAAATGTTTTGCTTCTGCATAGTCTCCATAATATTTTTTCTGATTTTTTTTTTCCAAAAAATCAGTCAAACCATCAAATATTTAATGCTACTCTGAAAAGAAAAACCTAGCAATCACAACTTGTAAAGTGATTGGAAAAGTTTGGCATATTATCAGTTTATGCTGAAGAAGCTCCAGAAAGACAGAAACTAAAACAATTCTATTTTATTGCAATGGATCAATGTATTTTGATTAAAATGAAGAAAATTGGTCCTGTTGTATTTTAAAGACTTATTTGCAATTAGATTTTTCATCTTCTTCAGGTAGATAAATACAATGGAATAGAATTCCTCCAAAACTTTTTCAATATGGTCTATATTGATTCTGAGAGATGCATTCTGTGCATTACCTTAATTGCAAATGAATTGAAATAATTTCAAGTGGTTTTAATCCAAACAAACAGGTACTGTCTGTTGAATACCTCATTGTCCAATTTTATTGGGAAGCATGCCTGCAGTCTAACCATAATTATGAACTAATTTCATGCTAAATATTCTGTTTTCAGTTAGAAACATTATAAAAATGTCAAACTATGCCATTCAAAGAGGTGCTGAAGCCTTCACCTTTTTCCAGACACACAATTATTATGAACAATTTCAGCCACACATTACTCTGAAGGTTGGATACATGCATTCAAACGTTGTGGATTTGTAATTTCAATTTACTTGTTGAGAGTTTGGAAAGCCATGCAAGAATCTTGACATGTTTGTTTAGATTCAATGTAATTTTAAATACTGAGTACTTGAACAAGTTTTTCTCTGACTCTGAACCTGTAGACCCAGTTTTTGATCAGAATGCTACTTCTGCATCTTTATGAATATCAGCATGACTTTATAGGACCAGCCAATTGTTTCTGGTTTTTTTTTTTTTTTTTTTTTTTTTTTGTGAAAGGGATGAAAATATTTACATATTCTTTGGGAAAGATTCTTCCACGCATCAGAGCTCAGTTTGGTAGGAAAAACATTGCAGTTTTGGCCAAGGACCTCTGATGTTCAAAGCCAGCACTGGCTGATTGGCAATTCTGTGCTGCTTTGGCTCACCCTGACTTACCCTGTGACACAGCCAGACACAGGCAGCGACAAAGAACTTGGCTTCTCAGTGAGCCTTCTTGGATGCTTGGCTCAGGGAGAAGAGAGGCATCCTGCTTCTGCCAGCACAGAGCTCCCTGTGCTAAGGGAATGTTTGTTATGTACCCATGGCCCGACTGCAGTCCCTTTACACTGTCCAAGCAACAGGGATGAAATCACTAAAGTTTCTTCAAGATGTTGTGATCCTCATCTTCCTTATCACCCCTCCCTCCCAGCCTCCCCAGTTTACTTTGGAAGGAGAGAGCCCCAGGGTCTGCTGCTGGTCCCAGGCACCTTATTTTTTGCTCAGTCTAAAATACCTTAACCAAACCCAGCACCATTTCATATACAAACTCAGAAATTCAAATCTTTGAGGTGTGGCAAGACTGCTCAACCTTAAATTGTGCTACTTTAAATCCCTCATCAGTGCCAATACCGATACCATTTTGTCTGGCTGCTGTGGTCCCTTTCCTACTGACAGTCATAGACTTTACTTCATGCTATTCTTTTAAAACATTAGAATGTCACTGGCCACCCATCCTTCTTGTGACAGTATCATGAGAGGCTTTATAGCAGCTTTTCCTCAGTGATACAAGAATAAAATCAACATTCATATGCTGTCAGCCAGATTGAGGACTTCAAAATCATTGCTGTTGTGCTCTCAGCTACACAGCAGATTTCCCTTCAGATGGGATTGAACGTTGAATGTTTAATTCTATTTAAATTTTGGGTTGGAGCCATGATGAAATAATTTGGGCTAATTTAAGTAGCTGGAAACACTGAAAACTTCTTTTGCTGTAGGTAACTGTTGGGTCTGGATAGAACAAGAATAGTGATGGGGTTCTTGTCCTTGGAATAAGGGATGAACTAAGTGATTTGGGTGTATAGCAGAAGGTGTGGCTGTGTTCAGGTGGGGTGTAAATAAGGCTGGGATATATGCAGCGTGTGGCAGTGCAGGGAAAGCGAGCGGGGAAGGGTGGAGGGGAGTGGTAGAAACCAAGTGCAGTGGGTGTCCTGTCAGCAATGCAGGATGGGTGGGAATAAGGGCTGGTGCTAATGGGGAAAGTGCTATGGGGCCAAAATGGGCCTGAGAGAGGGGGTGCAGGGGTGCCAGGGAGAGGTGGCTGCCGTGGGGGTGCACAGATGCAGAGACAGCAAAGCGCTGCAGCAGCGTGTGGTGGATGGTGGTGACTGTAGCCTGCTGCTGAGCAGGGAGGGCAGCAACTGCTGGTGTTGCAGAGAAGGCAGCTGGTCCTGGGGCAGGCAAAACTTTCAGATGTTTCGCCAGAAGTTGTTTCTGCATGTGCTGCTGGGCTTGCAGCTGCAGCAGCCTGTATTTGTCTACTTCTTCTGGTGTAAATGTGATAGGCTGCTGTGTTAAAGGAGGGGAGAGGGGTTTACTGTACACTTCTAGGTCGTTTAGTGTGTCACCATACTTCTGCATAGCATTGTCACAAAAAGAGTCTGAACTGCCTTCTGCCCGGTTCAAGTCCATGTTTACATCATGTAGTTCTTCTTTGGTCTCTGTTGAATTAGCAACAGAATATCTATTAGAGGGAAAAGCACCAGGGAAATCATTTGGTACTGGATCACAGCTTTGTATAAAGGGCTGCATTTCACTAATGAAGAGATTGGTTTGTTCCTTTATTGCTGTGTTCCTTTTTATGCTTGGGCTCTGATAGCCTGTTTCAATTTGAATTATGTCTTTAAGAACACAATGATCATAATCAGTTCCAGGTGAAAGAACAACATTGGTTATCTCTGATGCTTCCCAGTTGTTTTTCTTCACACTGTTTTCCAATGAACTGATTTCATTATGTCCCATGTCATTTTTACCTATGCTTAGCACTTTCTCTGGCAAAGGTAACATTGCAATGTCATCTACTGATGATGAAAACTGAAGAGCAAAGTGACTTTGCGAGAGATCCTTTAATTCTGCTGCACTACTGATTGAAAATCTCTCTGAATCATGCATTTGTTCCTGGGTTTTCTTAGATTGCACTCTTTCTAAAAGCAACTTGGCTGTCATTGACTTTCTTTTTCCCCATATGTCTTTTGCCATGTTTTTGGATGAGCAGGTGGCAAATATTTTAGACTTACTATTCATATTCAGAGAGTTGGAATGTGCAGTTTCAGCTTTTCCTGGTTCAGTGTTAGAACCTTTCTCAGCAGCCTCTTTTGTTTTATTGTCACTGTTGTCAGTCTGTTTTGAGAAGGATCCTCCACTGCCGCCTCTTGATATTCTGCTGCTCAATGATCTTTCACTGCTTCTTGAATCACTGGTTGAACCACTTTTGGATTTGTGGTAGCTTCTACTCCTACTATGCACTTTGCCAAAATGCTGACATCTACATTTGCTGTGTTTAGACCTGTCTCTGATTTGCAAAACTTTATGTCTTGAACATCTTCTATATTTAATTGTGCCACTCTGAATGCAGTTTTTAGTTCTGTGACTTCTACCATGACAAAGATAATCCTCGTCTGTATCATCTGAAGTGAAAATACACTTGTGCTTTTTGTGTTTACATTTGTGCCTTTCATCTGTCTTGCTTTTTCTTTTACAACAACAAAGCAAATTATTTCTTCTGTGATTGTTTGATGTGGGACTTGTGTAGCTCATGTAGCTACTTGTACTGCTAACTGAAGTGTCAGAATAGCTGGAATGTCTGCTAGACAAGGACTTTTGAGGAGATGGGAATCTCCAGCATCTTGTATAACTTCCACATCCTTCACTATCTGAGCACCTGCTGTTTGAACCGGAATTACAACTAAGGAAACTTCCACTAGAGTCTTTTCCACTGTCACTTATGTCACTGCTGCAGCTGACCACATCTTGAAGGGATCTGGAGTCACTTTGGTTCTCATATTTTTCTTCAGAATCAAGTAAATGACATTTTGCAGATCCAGACTTTTTAATCCTAGACATAAAAGCAGAAAAGGAAATGCTTTCATTTCTAATGTTCTGAGTTTTTCTTTCACACCCATGGAAATGATTCCTTAAAGGTCTTCTCAGTGTTGCTGTATAAAGACTTTTTTCTGTTACATAATCCTTTTGTGAGACATCAAGGTAAGCAGGCACTTTGGGTATATTTTCATTCAAATAATCTGCAACATATTTTTGACCGTTTTCATTCATTTCTTTCCCTACATCTGACTCAGCTTTTTGCTTGGCCTTTCTTGGGTTTAGGGAACCTTTCATCTTCTTTGGTTTCAACAACTGATTATCTTGTTCATTTGACATTTGCTTGTGTTTTATTAAACCTGAGGGTTCATATTCATCTGCAGTCTTATTTTCAGAGAGCTCTTTACAGCTTGCTTTGTTTGTTCTATGCTGTTTACCCTCCCTGTGATTTAAAGAGAGTCTGAAGTCAAAATATAGTGGATTACAGCCATATGAAATATGGGGCTCAGTTTTTGTAAACAAAAGTAATTCTGTGGGCCACTGCAGAGCAGTGGTGCCATCTTTGCTCACTACATGGAGGAAAGGCAATGCCTGGGGATTGACTTCTTTAACCACCTTCTCCTTTGCAAATGTTTCCAAATTTCCACCTGTGGTTTCTGTAATCTTCAAAGGTCTTTCTCTTTTTATCACTCCAGAGCTGTCATTAATGTTGCTTGAACAGGTCAGCTCAGGAGCTGGCTGTCGTGGGAGCTCAGATAACTGGTCTGGCAGGTGGGCATTGCTCTGCTTGCGGGTGTTCAGCTGTGTACAAAAATTGCTAGCATGGCATGAAGATGAAATGGGAGTTTCTAAGAATTGTTCAGATTCATTCATTTTGCTCTCTTGCTCTGTTTCTTTCAGTGAAGCAGAAAAATTCAAATTTGAAAGTGGTATTTTGACTTTAGAAAATGAAGGATTAGCTCTGAAGTTTTCTTCTGATTCCCTATCACTACATTTATCATTTTCCTTTAGTATTTTAGGTTTTGCAGCTACGTGACTTGATGCACTGTTATCCAAGTCCATTTGGTCTTGTGTAATAGGTGACTCTTTATTCAAACTTGCTTTCAGTTGTTCCTCCAAAAGTGTGACAGAATGACAGCCCTCAATTGTTTGCTTTCTTTTATGGTTGGGGGACTCACTACAATCATTTCCTTCCTCAGAGTTCTCACTGAAGACTGATGCTGAAGACTCAAGCCTCAAAGGGACCTTTTTGGAGAATGAAAAGGACACTCCTGCCCTTTGAGAGATATTGTTTCTATCTGGGAACATTCGTGAGATGTGATTTCCAAGAGCGTGGTGTCTTTCAGCTGGGGGATGGTGCCTGCTTATAATAAGTTGCTGTTTTTCTAGGATGCTTTTTGAGAAACCTTGTCCTTCACTTGTGATGGTTCTTTGAGAACTTGCTGTGAACTTGCCACCCTTGTAGAGGAAGATGCCATCTGGGGATTGCTGCTTTTCCAGGACTAATCGGGGGGCTTTAAGCAATGGTCCACTCCCAGTGATGCTTTAAGGTAAAAAAATAAAGAAAAAAAGAAAGCTGTATTAAGTAACAAAGTTATGACAAAAATGCATTTGACAATATCTGTCTTGTGAAGGGAGGTGTCACTCAGTTTTTTACAAGGCAAAGCTAAGATTCAACAGGGTAAATGTGCAGTTTATCATCACTTTGGGCTTCTATATGGGCAAGATTGTATTTACACATAGAAAATTGCAAGTTTTAACGTCAGCACATGAATGTTCTTTTTCAGTTATGGCCATGCACAAGAAGAACAAATATTGGTTTTACTCTGAATTTATATTTAGAGGAACTTAATCTGTGGTAAGTCTTGGTTTTCTGAAAGGCCTCTGAAAAAGAAATTGTGCCATGTTCCAAAAGAGATGCTTCCATCTGGAGCATCTGCAAAATCAGAGTCAAGAAGTGGAAAATAAACATTCTGCTTGCTTAGGGAAGAATGTGTTTGTTTGACTTTTTTGAGAGTAGATTCTTATTCCACAATAAATTATTTCTAAAATATTCAACGATATATTAATACTAAAACTGTCAGCAAACATTGGTGGGGAAAAATTCACAACTTCACTGGTCTCATTATCAACCAAAGTCAATGATTTTACTTTGCCACATTTTCTGTGTTTTACTTCCATTAATTACATTATTTCTCTTTTCAAAATATCTCAGATTTTAAATGTGATTTCATTTTCTTGTCATAAAAAAAAAAAAAAGTTACATTTCTAGGACCTTAACCAAAATGGCAAACCACTGATTTCTTGAAACAGATAATTAACTGAGACTGAAATTACTGTTCCCATTTTCCATTAAAGATGTGACATTAAACATAAAAGTGTTTTTCCAAGATATATTTTAAACACACATGTCATTAGACTAATTATCTATATTTGCTATCAATGCAGTACTAGAGTACACTAACAAGAAAAAACTGGAGCAAGATTAAATAAACCGTTTGATAAAAAATATAAACGTTTTAATTAAATGTAAATAAATTAAAAAAGATCTACATGTAAGCTATTGGCAACAATATTTTCTAAATTCTACATAAATACATTGATATTCAACAATGGGAAAGGCAGAAAGACTCTTTGGAGTAGGGTTAACTCATAGTATGAGAATATGTGCACATTTCAGAGAGTATATCTGCATTTGCCAAAAATTCATCATAGGGAGATGCAAATTAACCCCTATTTGTACATTAAGAAAAAAATATCTCTTGGAGAAGGCATATAAAAAAATCATTTTTAGTCTTCTTGGAATAGCAATTTTTTTTTTTTTTCTGTGCACAAGATTAGCAAAAATTTTGTTGTCACATTGAATGAGGTTCCTGTAAGGAACTGTGTTGGAACCTGGGGAACAGTACTCAGGGATGGTAACAATTGTATGTGTGTAGACTTCTGCTTACCAAGGCAGATATTCTGTCTTTTCTCAGCAATTAGGAGCCACCAAACCGCTCCATCAAAATCCTGACACTCACCCTCCCCTGAGCCAATTAGTGATTGCAGGGAGGAGTAACAAGCTCCTTTTTTCCAGCTCCTTCTTTCCACACTCTGTGCAAAATATTATGCACTCCTGGCTCTTTCTAAAAGCAAAACTGCTCTTTCCCTCCCAGATTCGTTCTGGCTTTCCAATTATCACCAACATTATGGGTCTGTCTGAGGCTGCATCTTCAAGTGTGTGGGCATGAAGGAAGCTTCCGACAGGCAGTTACGTTTGTTTCAGCAGATTTGTATGAAAATGGAGTCGTAATCATAAAAGTGATATATTGGCACTAAACTGTTATATTTCAGCAGATTGCTCAAAAGAAATTACATAGGCCAAAAAGAGTTTATAATAAACTCTGAATGCTGTTATTTCCAGGGTACAGTAGTGTTCAGATGATTTTAAAAAACATCAGTTTATTTATCTTATTAACTCATTGTGGTATAGATTAATATAAACATTTGGTCTGATGGCAATCTATTCTACTGAAGCATTTGGTGTCATTAAACAAAGGAGATTTCTCAAAATCGAAGGTTTACTACTGTAATCTTTGTCCTCTATCTATTTTGATATCAGTCAATAGAGCTAACAGTATTAGGCCGATTTAATTCAGTTAATTTCTTGTTTTTCATTCAAATATTCCTACAGAGAAACTGAAGAATAATTTCAGTACCTTAAAAGTAGTAAAAATTCCCCACAAAGTGTTTATCCTCTCCCATTAACTTATGATCAAATGTTAAGACAGTCATAATAATCTCTTCAGATCAGTTTGGATAAGGTAAAATGGTGATATTATAAAAGTACCCTCAAAACACTGCATTTAGAAGACATGAGAAGAACTACAGGAGAGAAAATGAGTAACTTTCAAAAAGCATATAATTAAGTCGGGGTGTTCAATGAATGGTTTGCAGAGCAGGATCATTTGGTGTTAAAGACAGCTGGAAACAGGTTACAGTACGCACAATCTGTACATTATATTGTGTAGGAATGACAATATTATAATTTCTTCTGGAAGGAAGGAAAGAGGACCTTTTAAAAGCTCATACAACTTTTAAAAACTTGCCATTCTGATTGCTTCCGTAACTCTGCGAGCTGGTGGAGTCTCTTGAGTGCTTTTTCCTGTTTCTTCTCATCTTTCCATGACTTTGAAGCCACATTTCGAGCAAATTCCCTTTGTTTTAAATCTTTCAATCTCTGTGTGAAAGGAATATAAACAGAGGAGATTAGAGATGTACATAGCAAACACAGTTCCTCTTACTTAATTTATTCACTTTTCATGAAGTTAGTATGTAAATGGAGAGTAAAAGTACACTTAAAATACTATAATAGAGAGAAGAGATTGAAAATGTTAATCTTCCTTAAGGACACAACATAATTTGCTCTCTGCTATTTATCTGATAAATGCCTACATATGAATGATACCTTTTTTTGGTTTCTTATGAATACACAAATGTTCTGTTTTGTACAAACACAGACTCAAAACTAGAAGCCATTTAATGAGGTCAACATTTTCTTATTTTATTTATCCCGTTGAAATGTAATCCACAGGCATATACTGGAATAACTCTGAGCTCCTATATATAATGTATTTTATAGTTCTCTACTTGCATATGTATACACAGACATGTGGAGGCTTATCTGTTGCTTTTGTGCCTTTTTTAGGCTGTGCTATTTTCTCAAAGGAAAGAACCACTCTCTGAAATATTTAAACAGGAAAATCTTTTATAGTTATTTTTACAATTTTTTAATCTCCTTACTCATCTATAAATCAGGTACTTGCTATTGGAGAGAGCAACATTCTTTGCCATTATTACATTTCTTTATTGCTAATTTTGCAATTCTTATAACATAAGGAAAACTAAGGAGAAGACATAAGCTAGAAAGAGCCAACAGCATCCTCTGTAAAAACAATTGTCTCTGAGTTCACTGTGCTGTCTAGGAGTCAGCAAGTCACGTCTAACATTACAGCTCCCCAGTTCAGATCCATGTTTCCAGACTCCATGGTAAAAATGCCTTCCCCCTTCCCCACCTCTCCAGTTTTTTGGGAAAAAGTGTATAGAAGTTGGGAGGGAGCTCTGGTGTACTCAGCCAGATGCCCAAACTGCAAACTTTGAGGACTGGAACTGAAACTAAACTGCTGCTTTCCCTTTCCCCTTGGTCCAGACAGGGTTGTGCTCATGCTAATTCAAAGCTACTGTATCAACACCATGAAATGCTAAATTTTCTATGGAGCAGTTTTTGCAAAATAGATTTTTAGAAGAGTTTTGATATCACAGCCATTTTAAAACTGCTGGTCATCTTTGAGCATCTAGGCCTATTAGACTGTCCACCAGCACCTAAAGATGAACACCCCAATCATTGCCATCATCTCATGCTGTTGTTTCACCCCAGCAGGGCCAAAAGGCCAATATGAATCAGCAGGATAAATTGAAGGCTGACCAAGCATTGTAAAAGCAAGCACTGCTTTCAGGTGTGGGGAGCAGTCTAGCCATGGCACAGAGCTGTACACTGACCAACATGCACCTGCTTCTGAGAAACAGGGCTGGGAGCAGGGTCCTCAACTTGTAGAGGTCAAGAAAATTATAAATGCACGAGAGAATTGCTATCTGGAGAGAGGTCTAGCTTTTGCCAATAGATTACAACAAAGCAAATGGGTGAAAACCACCATCTGAAGAAATGACAGCTTCCTTTTTGTCCAGATAAGATAAAAGAATTCAGTTATTGGCAATGACATAATATGACAGAGAGGTGTGGAAAAACACTTGGTGGAAACAGGCCATACAAGGTCTGTGATTTAACATTTCATCAGAACAATCTACAGTTTGTCAAATCTGTATGTTTCTCTGTAAAGCTTTTATCAGGCCCAGCATCTAGTAGTTCATTGGACTGTGAAACAGGACAGCTGCAAAGTCCTCCTTAAAGTTCTCAGGCTTCAGCTTCTTGGACAGAAATGGTTGCTGCACCATGTTTAGCTCTTACCTGACCCTTCATGTACCCTCTCTCACTATCCACTTGTCCCTTGCCAGGGCAGTCACATAGCACTCCATTCCCTCAACCTCATTGTCTACAATTTATGGACAAATGGATGAATATGTAAGACAGTGCTACTTTTGGTTCAAGAAATAAGTTTTTCAAATCATATATTAAAGCCAAAGCTGAAAAAAGAAATCAGAGAATCTTCCCAGAAGAAATTCAAATGTTATGTCATCTAGGTAATATTTACATGAGTGTAGAGATATTTTAGCTGTAAAGATCCTATTCTCCACAGAAAAACATAGGTACTCTTGAGCCTTATTAACATGTCCAATGTGAAGAAAGGGCAGAGAAACACATTTAAAAAATGGCCTTTAGGGCAGCTTGCTATGTTTTAGCTGTCACCAGGAGCTGTTCAGCATCACACATAAAGCATTCATGAGGAAAAACAGAAACAGTTTCTACCTGTCAAGGAAACAAAGAACAGTGTGAAACCAAAAACTACGGAGTGCAGTACTGCAAAGCAATGCCATTTCATTTCTTTGACAGTTAGGATGATAATCAAAAAAGCAAATGGACCAACACTAAGAATAGGAGTTCCAGCAGTATTTTTTGCTCTCTAATGGCATGCAGCATGTGTCAGAGGAGTAGAGAAAAGAAAAATAAATGTAGGTAAGCATAGCAGACAACTCATCAACCAGAGCTGAAATCCAAGAAATCAAAATCTCTACAGTCTAAGGAGAGAAAGGGCTCTCCCTGCACATCCCCTCAGCAAAACAAAACAAAGCTGCACTGCCAGAGCTCTAGTTAGAAGTCATAATGAAATTTGTCAGCTGTGCTGGATAGATCATGGGACTGCCTGCTGAACCTGCAAAGCCCTGGTTTTCTTCACTAATAACCTCTGCCAGACTTCTGACAAGCACACAGATATTTTCTGCAGGTGGGGTACAAGAGCATGCAATTGAGCAGGTATCTGAATGACAGCCCCAAGCTTAGCAGACATGCTTGAAAATTAACACTGCTTTACACAGCAGTTGCATTTTTCACATAATTAGGCGCTTAACAGGGCATCCAAATACAGGCACGTGTAACAAAATATGATTTATTTAATAGCTTCTTTGTGTTCTATCCTTCACTGCTATAAACATTGTTGTCATGTAGTTATGTTTCATTTTTAGACTCATATTCTATTACTTCTAAGTTTTTTGTACACATATGTGTGTATCCATATCTAAAGTAAATAATCTCTTTTTTTTTTTTTTTTTGTAAGCACCTACAGAGAATACTAGAAAACTAAAAAAATGATGTTCATTGCCATGGAAAGATTTACTTGTAGAACTGGTCTGAGTCCCATTGTCTCTTCTGTCTAAGACTCAATCAAAAACTGCTGAATCTATGCTTTTCGTCCTGGAACTCTGATATGAATCACCAGGAGATTTAAATGAGTTAATGGAGCTGCATCTTCACTACATTTGCTAGACATCAAATAACAGCAGTCAAATACCTGGAATTAGCAATTTATTGTCATTCTTAATGACTGAGGGTTTGTGTTTTGTTCTTTTTAAAATTGTCACTTTATTTGGACCAATACTTGCTTTGCACTGACCTGTGAGCACCTGAATACTCACTGCTGGCTGCATTTGCAGCACTGAGTTTACTTTCTGTCCATAGTTATGATTCTGGTATCTATTCTTCCCTGTGCAGGTAAATGTTTACCTGGATTGCTATGCCTTCAGATGCCTTTCTTCACAACCACTGGGAAGAAATAAGCATTTTAGGGACCTAATCACCTGTTTTTAAAGCAACTGTCTAAAACAAGAGGGATAAAGTGAAATGTAAAAGTATCTCTTTCTTTTTGTGTAAAGAGATTATTAAGGGTGTCTATCCTAATTTCTACAGAGTGTTCCTTTATGAAGGAGACACTGCTGACCTCCCAGCTAAGATGCCTTTACACCAATGCACAGCATGGGCAGCAACCCAGAGGAGCTGGATCCCACTGCTCTGCTATAAAGTTGGGATCTAATTGCCATCAATGCATCATGGTGGGAGGAATCAAGGATTTAGTCAATATCCCACCTGAGAAGCTGCCCTTTGGGACAAGGGAGCAAAGCCAAGCTGGCAGATCTTTGGTGTAAGAGGACAGGAGAATGGCATGGCTACAGCAAATGAAGAGGCAAGAAGGAAATGGAAAGGTAGTGAAAGCAGGGACAGGTATCCTGGGAAGAGCACAGTGATGCTGCTCGGCTGTCAGAAAGGTCTGGGTGCAACTGGAGCTGATCTTGGCAAAGGATGAAAAAGAATAATAGAGAGAGCAGTAATTTCAGCCAAAAATATTAAGGTTAAAGAAGGCATACTGCCAAATAAAGAAAGCAAACAAGGGTGGTGAACTGGTAACAACAAATAAGAAATTTGAGCTACTCAGCAACTGTTTTGCCTCATTCTCAACTGGCAAGTGTCTCAATTTGAGGACCATTGGAGTATGGCCCTGGGAGACAGTACTGCTTCTGAGTATTCTGCCAGGGACTATGGCATTATATAGATTTTACAGGTTCTCTGTGTTAACTGATTCAGATTTTGTTGCAACTACACTGAGTAGCAAATCCTCTTCTTCAAACAGTGTAACTGCATGGAGGGAAATAGAAAGCATTTTTGAGAAAAAATAGCTTTTTATGTATTAGGCTAGAAAATGTCAATTTAGTAAAAAATAATTTTTTTTGCCCCCATTACATTTAGAATATTTTTTATTCTGGAATAGTATTCAAAATGCACCCCCCTAACTACAGGTATACCACATTAAGTGTATGTCTTCTGTTTTATTTAGAGAGCCTTGAACTAATGCAAGTGTTTGAGTGCCTAATTTGCTTTAAAGATTTTATTTCCACTCAGCAAAAAGGCTCTTTAATTAGTTCTGACCAAATTCACCATAGAAGAGTTAATAGAGGTAAAAATGAATGTTAATTTCAGTAATTATTCTCTTGCCTGTAACCTTAAAACTGCATTATTTGTAAAATGATTTCACACTGCAAATCATCAAATGAGAATGGTAGTCACTAGAGAACATAATTAAACCCCATATGTAAAGCTTACAGTGTTACCTTGCTAAGTGAAAGTGGGCAAACAGCAATGAAAGAATTTTTCTTTACTATGGTAAGTAAAATCCTAAAAATAAATTGGAAAATCTATTATAAACAGGAATTAACAATAAGAGATGAAGCTCAAAAACTAGCTGATAAATTTTCATTTGTTTTACCCATAAATAGCTGCAGAACTCTGTGAAGTGTGTGCATGTAAATTTTTTTTTTAGAGTATTTTATATTGTAGTCAGCTGTAACAGATCAATATTGATGGGGGAAGTAAATGAAAAGACAAAAAGAAAATATCCTGGTGTGATTGGATTAGGGATTGAGATGATAGCAAGAGGAAGGAAACTCAGTCCTCAGGTGTGTCCTAGAGAATCCATCTATCAGTGGATGAGATGGATCTAACCTGAGGATAAATTACAGATGGCCCTTTGGAGGGCTTGTTTTTTGTCATCAGAGAAACTCTTACTGTTTGACCAGATCTGCAAATATTCCTGCTAATTAAACTGATTTCATCTATTGCTGGATGAAAGCATCCAATTGTGGATGCTTCCCATTTTAAAAGATCCAATTATTTTTTCATAAGAATCCCCCAAATGAAGTTAAAGTGTGTTTGGAAGCTGTTTCCATAGGGAGGGGAACAGAACTTGCACTTTGTGCCAGCAACCCACTCCTGTTTCCATCAGTTTCTATCAGTTTCTATCACAAGAGCCTGAGCTATTGTCCACTCATGTTTCTATCAGTTCCAGCAAACATATTGTCATAGGCTCCACCAGGCTGGCTGCATACTGTGTACTTTGATTAGATGTATTTAGTGTCACTGTGGAATACAGAGCAGTTTATCCAGACAAATCAACACATTTGAAAGATAAAAACTTGGGGCAGGGTCTGTATCTTCCCTTCAACTTCATATATTACCTCACTTGTCAGGGTGTTTGGACCTTTCTTAGATCAAAATCACCATCATATATTTTGTTTCTTTTTCCTTCTCCTTTAAGCAGCTAAAAGAAAAGAAACTGGCATTACAGATCCTGTGCAAGACTTCCTCTTTTCAAAAATTTCGGTATTTATTGTAATCTTCTTTTTAAAATATTTAAGACTGCACATGTTTTTAAAGCTTGTCTCACCACTTTGTTTATCTTTGTTTTAACTGTAGCAGATAGCATTAAAAAAATCACCAACATTTTAATGAAAACAGTAAGAATTAAAATTATATTATTCTACAGATCACTTAAAAACCTGGCCTCAACCTTTCAATGTGGTCAAAACGCTTTCAGAGTACCAAAAATGACAGTAGAAATATCCATATATGGATTTTAAATAAAACTTGTCATAGACAGACCTCAGATTTCTTAAAAAACTTCATTTTAGAAATAAATAAATGGAGGCATAGAGAGATGGAGTGAATTCCAGAAAGAGCAGAGGGGAAACTGAATCAACATTTACAGGTATATATGTTTAATTATCACCTCTAACTCTTTGTACACTCATTAAAAAAAAAAAAAAAAGACGTGAATTAAACCTAATTTTGATTTATCTGTATAATAGTCTGATTCTTGATAATTCTGATAATGCTGAGGGGACAACAACAGATTATAAAGGATAATCCTCTTCCAAGTTATTGTGCCATGTTCATAGTTTACATGAAAAAGTTGACACAACCACTGACACAACCACACACTGCTTTGAAGTGCTCTACAAAAGAAGAAGTCCATCACCAAAAAGAGATATTTTAATAGGAACTTGAGATCATTGTAACCCTGCTTATAGTCAACAGTCACTGAACATTAGATGAAAAGTTACAGAGTGGGAAAACGTGTGTGAAGGATGTTGGAGGGATTTGAAGCAGAAGCCTCATCAAATATATGAAGGAAGTAAAAATATTGCTTTTCTAATAGCTATCTACAGTAAACATTTGAGATTGTGGCTTTTATTTTTTAATGTCTAAATCAAAATATTCTTTCTTTTGTATTTGCTTAAAGTAGACAGCTCTTCTGGATGTTAGGATGGTTAAAGGTAACCAGGAATCTAGCAACAATTCTATTAAAAAAATGTCTTCTCAAAGTAAAGGAGCTTTAATACATGACATTTTCTTGCAGTTTTGTTCAATCAGAAAAGACCACCAAGGAATTTTGTAATCATCTAATCAAAATTTCTCACTAACACAAGACAGGGGACATCCAGATAAATTGATGAATTTAAGTTACTTCGACAAGAGCTATTTTCTATAATCCATAATAAATTAAATGAATTACATTAAAATTCTTCAACATTTTATGGAGACCCACATCAGTCATGCCAGTATTTTCCCTGGCACTAATGTGAGAATGACAGATTTTCTTATTTATTCTTTTTAAATCCTACCATGGCATCATCTATCTTGATGTTTTTTTGTTCTAGTGCTCTGAGTCTCATTAAAAATAAAAATTAAGTATTTGGGGAGTTTATGTCCTGAACCAGTTGAGACAAAAATATCTATTTTTAGAATATGTTGTTTTAGGTCCTTCTTAAGTATTGATAGAGTGGTACTTCACAATCACCATAGACATCACGGATGTGGCTAAGGCATCTAGCTTTGTTCCAAGTATAGAACAGAAATCTCTATTGAATAGTCTTTTCTATATCATTGCTAACAAGTAAATAATTTCAGTTTGGACCAGAAGATACTTCATGTTCTCAATACATTTTCAGAAACTTTCTTGCCCTCACCTCTAATGACTACAGATTTTTCTTTTGCCCTTTTTACTTCCTCCATCACTTCTTTTCCAATTTCTACACTTGTGATTTATAGTATTTACCATCCATTCTTCCTTTCTCTCCTTTATTATAAATTTAAGACAGAGAGAATTGACTTTCCTTCTAAATGAGATTAGCTGTTTATAACCTATTTGGTCTTTTTCTGTTCTGGGATTTGGGTTCTTAAACCATCTGCCAAGTTCTCTTTGAAATTTCTTTATTCACTCTCACATTCTTCTGTTTGATTTTCTCCTCCTGGCTCATTTTACAAGCTTATGCACCTTTATTAAACTAAGTTCCTGAAAGAAGTGTATGTTACAGTTTGTTATTTGTACAGATATATGCAAATATTTTATTTGCATTCGCTAAATACAATTGTTCTCTTTTATTTCCTGTATGTCTGTGTTGATCAACAGAATGCTAATAACATGCAGACTAAAGATCAGCTTTAATGATTATGTTTAGTATTTTTAGAGATCCATAATATGGATGAAGTGTATTTGTGCTATTCTTGTCATAAGGGAGGCTCACAGAGGCAGCACATTCAGATGGAAGATGTGTTAATTTTAATTTCTTCATACATGGGATTGGATTAGAAATTTATGTTCCAGTTGCTGTTTTGGTTTGTTTGGTTTTTTTTTTTTTGTGTGTTTTTTAAAAATTTTTGTTTGTTTGTTTTTTGTTTGTTTTGTTTTGTTTTGTTTTTTAGGTTTTCTTGTTGGTTGTTTTCTTCTGGTTTGTTTTTTTTCTGGTTTGTTTTTTTCAGGGATAATAATTCAAGAGCCTGGTTTAGCCTTTGATTATCGAAGACAATCTTCTGAGCACACATCTCTGTGCATTGTACTGATTTTTATAAGGGTTATTTTCATTATATTTTATAGTTTATTTAATTATTTTCCAAATTTTGCTTCACATTATTATTGTGTGTTCTCTCCTTTGATGTTAGTGTCTTTTCTTCCCTCTACTTGGCTTATTCTCTCTCTTCCCAGTTAAACAGCATTTCCTTCTGAAATAACAAGAGCAATAAAGTGCTTCTTAAGAAAATTCAGTGAATCATGGAAAAAGAAGACCAAACCATGAAGAGTGAATGCCCTTATTTTCCAGTTTATAAAGGCCAAGATATTTTGGTCCTATCTACCTCCCTTTTTATCGCCATGTGTTTTAAATATTACTTATTTGCAACTTGTGATTTATAGTTTGTCCCTTTGAACTTATTGGTGTGTAACATGTCACTGAGCTGAAACTTGACACACTTCAATTGTGATGCTTTAATTTAAAATTTTTAACAGCATTCTAGAAACTGCTCCCTGAAAAAAGAGTAGAAATGAACACTATATACTTTTATAAAAGCAATCCTATACTACTTTTCTTACCCACTTACATGTTCTGGAGTTGTGGGAGGTAACATTTAATGTTATCCTCTTAGCCATGCTCCAGATGATGTCTGTTTGTATTCACTCTTACATCTAATGATGCTGTGAACACACTTAGACATGTGTTTCATGTAGACATGAGCATGTTTAATAGTCTGAAGATGATACATCACTCACTGTTTCTGAAATATTATGTCACTTTTCAAATTATTTCCTGTCACTTGACACAAAGAACTTGTTAAGCAAACTTTACTACTCCCTCCCATGAAATTTTCATTCCTGTAAAATTTAAAGTTGCTCTTTTATTTATACCATGGTTTCTTATCCCAGTAATCCATACTTTTCTACACCCCTGAATTTTAATTCTTTCTGTCAGAAAAAAAAGAGAAATACTGTGAGTATATGTAGTGAAATATAAAAGAAGCCTCTTAATATATGCACCAATGCAGATACTATATGGTGATAGTGGTTTCACATTATTTAGACAAGGTGAGTTAAAACAATACTGGAAACTATTCTGGAGACATAGGAGAAGTATGGCAGCTGGGTTAAATGTTATAATTTTATAATTTCTGAAAAAAATTGATTGTCTAAACCACATATTATGAGTTTAGCTTTTAGAGAGACCTTCTGCAACAATAAAAAGAATTGTATAAGAAAAAAAGGTTTCGTTTCCCTGAAATAACAAAATTTCTATAACAATTTTTGTATACTTCTGATGCACTCCAAATCTAGATGGGTAAGGGTATGACTTGATTTTTGACATGTTTACTGTTCCATTTTCTTATTATTTTCAAACTTAAAGCCAGAATCTTAATTATTCTTTTTTTCCCTTTTTTTTTTTTTTTTTTTTTTTTTTATATCTAAGAAAATGGACATTATGGTGTGCTAAATTTCAAAATGGGAACCAAATCAGAATCTGACACAGGTTATTGAGAGCCAAGATTATGTCAATGAATTGAATGTTTGGTGTAAGTCAGACTCAAATGATATTAAAGTAACAGGGAACTCAGAAAAGATGATCATTATGAGCTGATGAGAAGAATTAATGTTGCTTTGAAGCAAAGATGGGATTAATCTGAATATTCTTGATTGCTTTTGAAAGGTAGAAATTGCACTGTACCTTTTGGCACTATTTTTGGATGCAGGTATTGGTAACTATCACAGACCCACAGAATATTCTGAGGCAGATGATTGGGTCCAGCTGCTGTCCCTGCACAGGACACCCCAAGGCTCACATGGTGAGCTGAGCATTGGCCAAACACTTCTGGAACTCTCAGGCTTTGTGCTGTGACCACCTGCCTGGGGAGACTATGTTCCTTAATAAACTGCATTGGTTCACCCCAAACAGATATTACTTTACCCTATAGTTTCTCAATTATTTATGATTTGATATTCACACCATCTGGGCTAAGATGGGAGGTTCAGGGCAGGTTCAGAACACAAACCATACAAGTTGTTTTTCTTCTGCCAGATATGATTTAATTTTTTTATATTCAACCCTGTTGAATAACACAGATCCTAAGTGGAAAGTGTAAATGCACATCAATTGAATGTGACTTTTCAACATAAGTATTTAGGTGTCTCTTTGAAGGAAGCAGTATTTGGAATCCAACAACATGCTGAGAGCTGAAAACAAGCCAAGAAATGCTAACTATAAGCATAATGTATGTCACAGGGTTCCAGGGAGTGTCTGTCAATTCCTCTATAATAACACACTTGTTAAAAGAACTGCTGCTGTGCAGAAAACCTTGATATCTGGGATTTCTTTACTTTTTAGTCTCAGTGAGAGAGTAAAATTCTGAATATTGATATAAAAAATGACAATATCAAGTGGTTTGATGTTAATTCATCTAAAGATCACTGCAGCATAAAGTCTTAAATTGCAATTTTCATAATTTCTGTATCTCAAGAATGAAAAACAAAAGGTGTGGTTGTGTTATAATTAATATTATGAAAGTATTATTACATACCTTAAAAAAAATTTTGAAACTTATTTTTCTAAAGTAACACTGCTGAAGCAAAATATGACAATCTTTATGAACCATTTCATATTGATTGAAATTAAATCATGTAAAACTCTGTACGAAATATGATCTTATCACATTCTTGAGTAACCATTCCACTCTAAAAACATTTCCTGAAAAATTACTGTTCAGGTTTGTTTGGTCTGGTTTGGTTTCTTTTCAACAAATATATATTTTTTACTGTCCTATCACCTGTATTAGTATGTTTCTTTGATATTCACATGCATGTCACCTACATTTCTTTATTTATTCCCTTGAAATTTAATCTAAGAATTTGCTTAAAGAACCCTTGTTTTTTTAATGGCTTCTGATGAATTAAATATAAAATATAATATAAAATTGTAAAAAAATGTGAAATGATAATCAGTCTGGGTACCTTATTTATTTTTTCCTTAGAGATATATTAAAACATGTTAATTAATGCATTTAACTACGAAAGGATTAAAAATTACTAATCTCAACTTTTTTACTGCTGCCTTGGTGATGCATAGATATGTTTCTATTTTGCTTTAAAATATTTTTTTTCTGCTAGGAGTGCCCCTTAAAGATGTACAAGGTACATTGTAAGGCTCCTTGAACACAAACATAGCTGATAAGCATGACTTAAAGCTCCACAGGAATCAATTGTGCAGCTTCATTCTTGCACATTAATTACTGCTTGGAAGGTGCAGGCATTTTAAAAATGAACAGAGCTATAATAGATACAGATTCTAGACAGATGTTTATGCTGCCAGATATACTTTTTGTGTGTCAATGGGATTAAAAGTATTATCATTTTTTTCAGGTGAGGGAAAATTATCAACAAGTTCAAACGTTGTGTAGAAGGCAAGAGAAATGAAATTTGTCTGTGAACATTTAACACTTAACATACAGCTAATTGCTGTATTTCCAAAAATACTGATTATGGCACAGGACTGCCTCAGGTGAGATATGTGCATGTGTGGCAGATCCTGGGGAACAGGTTCCTTAATCTGGTTGAACAATACCTTAGTCTAAAAGCCATTCCACAAATGTGAGTTCCAGTGAGCACACGATCACCGAAGCCAACCACAGCATCTGGCAGTGCTTTGCCTCTCTCACCTCTCTGTTTGCAGACACAAAATTGACACCAGGTATTCCAGATCTACTGATTTAACACAAAAAACCCAACCAACTGTGCAAAATGTGTGGATTTCACACAGCACTATGCAATGTTTGCCAGTCTCTGGAGCTGGCACAGGGAATACAATGCACTGTTCAGTCCTGCCCAGTTCATGGTGAACAGAGTTTCACATGGATGGTAACATTTTGCATAGAAGTAGAGAGCAAACATGCTGTTTATTCTGCTTGTTCTGTCCTTGTATCTGGCATTTAAAAAGTGGAAACAGTCTGTATCCCTGAATAGAGAGATGTTTAAAAGGATAGCACCACCCAACAAAAATCATCTTATTTATTAAATAATACAGGCATGGCTTCGTTCTGGCTGCCCTAAAGGCTAACAGGGAATAATAATCTAAACATAAATATTTAGGTTCTACATGTCTAGCTCATTTAATTAATTAATTAATTAATTAAGTATGGATTAGCACTTCAGAACTAAAGAGGAATATGTTCATTTTGATAACTGTTTTTTGTATTAGAATAAAGAAGTATGACCTGGTAAAAACAATTTATTTTTTTTTTAATTTGAATGGAATGTTTTAGGAAGTCATTTGTTTAAATTTTTGTTTTTGTTTCAATTAGCATTGATTGCCATGTTAAACAAGTCATAACATAATTGTTTTGATTAATTTAGTTTGGGGATCTTTGTCTGTATTTTAAATGACAGTAAAGTTTGAAGCAATAGGAAATTATTTGAACCAGACATGCTGAGTTTCTACCAGTTAATTGCACCTTCTATCTAAATATAATTGTAGAAGAATGTATTCCTTCATTTTCTGAGTAAAAATTTATTACACAAAATTAAAATAAAACATGATACTTCAAGGGGTAATTTTGTATTTTTCTGTGGTTTGGCATGATCATTTTTAGTTTTGTTACAAATGTAATCCATACAACTCCTTGCTTATTTTAATAAGCCATCCATTATACTGCATCAACCATTCCTCCTGCTAGGAAAATTACTTTTAAAACTTTAGTAATTAAAAAGTATACCATCTGAGAAGAATGGAAAGAACAATAACACAGGCATTAATGAAAAGCACTTCCTCTAACTGACATTCTGGTTATTGCTATGTCTTAAATGCCAAAATCTGATAGTGTACTTTTGTAATTCTATATATAATGAAATGCTTAAGAAAAATTCTACAGTCATTGGACCATCATTAACAGCTATGAAATTAGGTGTCCCATGGGTTTTTTTCCCAATTTAAAGAGGGTTAAATTGCTAATTTACATGTTAATTAGCATTCACTCTAAAGAACACCAAATGTAATTCCATAGCATCTAGCATTTAACAATTTAGCTTATCAAGACATTAAATTTAAAAGAAGCTCTGCATTATTTGCAAGGATTTTTTTTGGAGGGCTAATGATGAAAGGAATCTCATTATTCTAAGTAACATGCAATTTAAAAAGGATGAATACTGCCAATTTATTTACTTTATCACTGAGTAATAAGAAAGAAGCAAAGCGTTGGCAGGGCAGCATGTTTAGCAGTTCTTTATAAAGCTCACTGCTCTGCTCAGCCTCGTAAGTTTAGAATAAAGAATTGTTTCTGGTGACATTTCTCTGGAATGTGTTGCCTCGGGTCACTCCTAATCACCAGAGTGTGCTCAGTGGTATTTGATAATGCTGCTTCTGCTGCTCTCCAGCTGCTCTGGTACATGCACTTGCTCTGGTGTGCAGTGGAAGCATCTCTGTGCAGCAGGCCTATAAATACAAGCCTCCCCTCATGCCATTTAAGAAAATATTGCATGATATTATAAAATGAGCATTAATTTTAAGAAAATTTCAAACTGGGAAAAGAAATGTTCTTATTTCAGTAAAGCTGCAGAATTATTGTGTTATGTCCTGCTTTTGTGCACATGTTGTACAGTGTTCCTGTACCTAAATGCTGTTGTCATCCTGTTTTGCTTTGTTACCCTTATTTACATTAGTTTCTGTGGTGTGACACCTGATTGTTCCCCTGAACTCTTCCCCTGCACTGCTACTTCAGCATTTCAAAATTGCAGGATTGCAGGTGCTCAGGAGCACAACAGCTGTGATGCAAACATGTTTTTTGAAAGGCAGGATTTCTCTGTGTCTAAATAACAGGACAAGAAAATTTTGGTGTTATATTATCTAGCAGTAGTAAAAGATGAAAATTTATATGAAAACAGCATTATACATTCCATTTTTTGCTTTTTTTCCAGACTCCAGCCATTTTTTATGTTGTGTAAGTCCTTTGTATTATTTTCAATACAACACTATGTGCCAATACAATATCTATGGTGCTCTCTTAGAATTGTGAAATGTGGCCTATTCACCCAATTCCTCATCTCTAAATGCAATAACAGACATTGGTGGCACTAAGTGGTTGACACTGAGAGTTTCCTGCTATGCTTTATCCTGGTGTTTCTCCTCATTTACTGATTTTCTCCTAGACCTTCCTCTGGTAACTCCTTCTCCCTTGTCTTCTAATTTCTGAGCAATTCTTCCATGCCTTGCTGTTCTTGCAGTTTCTGTCCACATCTATTCCCATAATTGCTTTCCCAAACCCACTTGTTCTTCTGTTTCCCCCTCATTTCACATCATCAGTTCTTTTGCAGGCAGCAGCTGCATCCCTTGCACAAAACAGGTTAAATTCTAAAGTCCATCTTCAGTACTGGGTCAGGGACATTTCCTCAGTGAAAACAACATGCAATCTGAGATTAAAGATTTCATTAAAGGGCAGATACATGAAAGTATCACTTTAGGGTGTCCCAACAGCATTGATTCTGAAACTTTCTCACTTCTTTATTCTTGACTTTGCAAACACTGTATTTTTACTGTTATTTGCTAAAGCTTGTGATCCATAAACAACATTTCAGCCCAATAAATAAGAGCAATGGAAAGCTTGTTCTTAAAATCCAAAGCGTTTGTAAACCTTAATTATTAGTATCACAATCAGTTGTGTATCTAACAATCCAGCACCATTGGGATAATCTAGTTTGGAATCAAAACTAATTTAGATAAAAGAATGATGAATTAAAGGGGTTAATTCACATGAAATAATTCTGAAAGAGTGAGAAAACTTTTAAAATTTCATTATGGAAAAGGCAGTGTGAGAAAAGCATAACTATTCAGCAAGAAACTATCAAAAACTTGCTCATTGGGAACAGTTACAGTCAGAGTAGAAGTAATTTTGGGAAGTATGAACAAGAATATGCACTGAAAAATCAGTGCATGATCAACAGCTAAGAAAGTGTGAATCTATAACAGAAATTAGAGGATGCAATAAATGGCACAGGAATAAGTAGCAACAAGAAAATTGCTAGTTTCACAATGAGCAAGAAAATGTGTCTCTTTAAGGCAAAAAGACACTGAAATGATAGAATAGACTATAGAAATTCTTTGCTCTTAGCTTTGGTCTTCATATAAAAAGAAACCAGACTAGACTAGAAACGTCAAGAGTATGCTGTTTCCAAGGGAAGAGAAAGATGTGCTTAAAAGGAGAGAGCAGAGAAAATGGAATTGTTATTTGTATTGTAGATTAATAAATAAATAAAGTAACATTTGAAAACCCCACACCTCCAAATTCAAGAGAAAAAAATTGTGGCAAAGAAGCAGAAATGACTGAAAAATGTTATACTGGAAGAGGTGATCATTCTAAATAAGTAACATATAGTAGTATAGTGGAGACAATTAAAATATAAACTGGTAATAGATTTGTCTATAGTTACAAATGACCAGGCATTTCACTGAAATTAAAGAATACTTTGTGGAAAAAAATCCGCAACACTGTTGACTGATGAATCATGATGTCAATATTCTGAGGTATGTGTCAAAAGCATCTGATCTGGCTAAAGATATTTTTGGTAAATATTCTGGAGATGGAAAATATAAATAGTAATAACTTTCATCTCTTGTAAAACATGCCTCATTTTATGAATTAAAATGTTTTTATTTCTTTCTGAGGGAAATTTCTTTTTCTTATAAGGCTACCTCTTAGAAAGTTCACAGTTTTCAGGACTAGGTCTAATTTTAAACCCTCTAAATTGCACACCTATAACAATTTGTGTACATCATAGGTGCTTTGGAGCATAGACTTACTTATCCTCCAATAAACATGGAGATGCTGGAAGAACACCCTCAAGATGAACTCAGCATTTACACTCCTGAAGTTTTCTCTGAGTTAACTTATCAGTGTGTTTTCTGGGTGGCAGCAGCAAAGCTAGCTAAAATGTAAGCATATTTGCTAGCTTTGATGTTTAACAGGAGCTAAATCTCTGCCTGAATTAGAGTTTAAATCCACAAGCACCATAAAGGCTTAACAGTAAGTGCCAACAGCTGTACACACTAAATCAGGCTCTCATGCCAGAAATATAACCAAATGCTAGTATGCATGGTAAATACTAAAATACAGGTATGTGCATGTAAACTAGAGTAGACTGAAACTTCTGGTCACTTGCTCAGTACTGTCTGCTTCAAGGACACTAAAATTTATATGGTGGGGTGATTTTTAAAGGTTTTTGTTAGTTTGTGTATTTCTTTTCATGAGAGAATATAACTGTGTGGTTAAATTTTGATAACAAAATTAAATACTTGCTTTGTCATCAGAAACCCCAAGATGGCAATACAGTCTTGTTTTTCTTTACTGCTTATACCTATTATTACTATTATCATCCTCACAACTATTACAATGAAGTACATGGAACAGATTTGTGATTTTCTCATTTGCTGACATCTAAAAGCCTTGCTGATTGCTGAGGATTATTTAAACAAAAAATTTACAACTCCAACAACTTCTATGTTAGCTGAAATGAATGAACACTGTGCATGAACTGGAGTGATTAAAAGATTCCATTTAATAACGTCAAACAAATAGACATCTCTGCTCAAGTTTGGCTTCATTTTACAAAGGCCCACAACATGGTTAAAAATAGCTACAGTTATATATTATTTTCAGCTTAACCTATAGCAGCCTGTCTTGGTTATCTATACCCTGATGACTTTTGAATGAATTCACACCAGGGTCCTTGTGTCTGTCAGTGTTCAGATGGCTTTGGCAGAGCCAAGGCACTCTGTTCTGATGCAGTTAACTTTTGCTGCAGAGAATGCAGCGGGCAAGAGAGAGCAAGTGTCCTTCACCTGGATGCTTGAGGAGAGAAACTGCAGATTTATCAAATGGGCTGCTCCCCGTGACTGCTGCCCCAGACTTTACAAAGTCATAGGAAAAAACAGAAAGTAAAAGTCTGTGAATTCAAGTGGGTTAGCTGATATGTGGTGGGCCAATGAGAGATGTATGCACAGGTCTGTGTGGTGATGGAAGATTAGGTTCTCCCAGGAAAGTCACTCACACTCCTGCCCAGCCTTGTTAAGGATCAGGTTTAACAACAGAAGGCTCAGGCAAAGCTGGTTGGGAGTGCAAACTTCCAGTCAAACAAATTTTCTGTGTTCATTTTATCCAGCACTGAGCTGAGAGAAATTTATTTCCAATAGCTGGTAATATCAAGGAAAAATTACTGTATTGTGTCAGGGAATATTGATATTGATATATTGATATTAATATATTGATATTGAGACTAATGCTGACAAAACAACCACAGGAATAAGAATTGCTTAATAGTGAGACAATGTACCTCAAAAATAGATAAATAACAATAGAACTCTCCAGGATCATTACAATTTTAGAAGATAATGAAGATGTAGGCATTGATCTTTAATGTTCTGTCAAAATCTTATGCATATATGTATACACATATATCATATTTTTGTGTCTATAAATTTGAAGGCACGTAGCAAGCAGAGAGAGACAAAGTATTTTTGAGTATACTGCTTTAGAATAATCTGACACAGAAAGACAGCAGAAAGGCCATTTATGCAAACAAGGCCAGACTATCATCATAACATTTTGCAGCCTCTGAGGAGAGGGAGGGCAATGGCTGGTACACCAACTGCAAGGTCCAAGGCTCAGCACTGCCTGCTATAACAACTGGTTGAAATCATCTCTAAGAAAATGGATCACAAAATTAATTCTATGATTATGTGAAGATTAAATCCACAATTCTTCTAATAAAATCTGTTTCCTCTGGAAGACAAACAAAAGACATGATTAAGCACTCAGTGCAATATCCTTTTTTCTGCCTTTCTATCTTCTCTAAACATCATTGGCACTTTAATACAAATTGCGAAGTAGTAGCATTTGAATGGGAAATCACATGGAGGACTATACTGTATTGTTACTGAGATGCAAAGAGTGTCTCATTTTAATTTATTCCCCATTAGAAGAATGATGTTTAGAACATATCCATACAGATTAATAAAGCTACCCTCAAATTACTGCTGGGAAACAGAAAACACCTTCAGAGGAAGAAGCTCTTGTAGTGGCTAATGTCCCTTCCAGAATAAACATTTTGCAACCAAGCTAACTAAACCCACAGGAAACCATAAATTAACTTTTTTTCTTCTTCTTCTTCTTCTTTAGGATTATGCTAACAAAAGCATAAAGCATAGAGGCTTTTCTGTGACTGACTACAAAAGTCAGAGAAAAGGATACACCTACACTATTTCTAGAGACAAACTAAAGCTTTTCCCAGACTTGGCTGACCAGGTAAGAAGTGAGAGGGAAGAAAAGACTGAATTAGCCTGTCATATCAGGAGGGTATCTAGCTAATCCTGCACTAACTGAGCTTCTGAACTTCATCTAAAAGGGCAGGATGAGGTGAGCTTGCACTGCCAGTTGGTATTCTGGATGTGTCGTGCATTTCTGTGCAGACCCTTAGTTTCTAGCACTATGACTGGCATCTTTTAAAGCATTACATTTATCTGAAAATTAAGAAAAGTTTTATTGATTAAACAAGCCCTTTTATAACAGAAACCTGCCAAAACCTCCCCTGCCCAACAACCCAATCATAGCTGGTGCATGAAGCAGGCTGTTTGATTTAGCATAAACTGCTTTTTGCAGGGGAAGTGTGTGAAGGGGAAAGAGCACAAATGGCTCCATTTGAGTTCAGATTCATTTCTGATGACGTAAAAAAAAAAAACAAAAACAGCTGAAGGGTGAAAAAATCTTTTGTGCAGCAAATGGGGATTTATAGGAATTAGAGTCACAGGTTTAGGATATGGAAAAGCATTTGTTTTGTGTTTTTATAAACATTTTTATGGATTAATTAATGGAATGGTGATGTGAAGAATTGTTTTTGATTTAATACATAAATGCGTAACTCTGGTTTGGGAGTGATGGGACAAAAAAGTCCCATTATTACCCATGGGTAGCTGACTAGGATGCTTCAGCAGGGTGGTTCAGCATTTGATAAGTGGGCAAACCTTAGGCAGTTTTTAAATGAAGTGCTGTGATGGATGCACACAGAAAATTCCAGGGGGATTTACCTCCTCTGTGATACTGCAGAAGACAATAAGATTGCTTTCAGGGGGAGAGAGGAGTTTTGCCTTCAGTGTTGCTCATTTTATCCAACATTATAATTTCTAATCTTCTGCCAGAAATGCCTGCAACTTCTAATGGTTTCACATGTTTTTGAGGTAGCTGCTGCCCCCTGTGAACCCACAAGTGTGATCACACAGAGGACACAAATTCCCTTGCAAGTTGGATGCACGAGATACATGAGCACTTAAATGCAAGCACAAGCAGAAACACAGGAAAAAAACATCCATCTGTGGAATCCAGTTACGTGTGCTCAGCAGGCCAGGTCAGCAGATGTGGTCCCTCACTTCAGAGGTTCAGAAAAGTTCGCTCCTGTGCAATCCATTTTCTTTAAATTCTGAAGTGTTTATATGAACTTATTGCATTTTCCTTTCATATTGCCAACTGAAATATGGATTTTGCTAAAATTGGAGAAAAACCTGGGATGCAGGAAATAAATTTAATAGGCACATTTGGGTAGAATATACCTACCACATACAAATATGATAAAATTGATACAAAAAAGGATAAAAAATTGGTATTTATTATCTTTTTTCAAGAATCCAACATCTCATTAGGGATTATTTTATATCTGTGTCCTGTGGGCAAGGCAAAATGTATTTCACCTGAGAAACATTATGAGACATAGATTTTAACTCCAGAAACAGATGTTTCTAAAAAAAAAAAAAAAAAGAAAAAAAGAAATTATTTTCTGCACTTGAAACAGCACAACTAGCTTGAAACAGCATGGTCATAGGCCTTATTGTAAAAGCATGAAGAATAGAGGCTTTTTTCGTGACTGGGAGGGTCAAAGAGGTCATTTGAGGAAGAAATCTTTTCCCCTGCCTGCAGCTTTTAAGTAATTCCACATTTAAATATATCAAATTAAGTCCAGGCATTGATATTAAGCATGTATCTAAAACTACAGCTGGAGGTCCTTCAGTCAGAGTAGCTTAAAATAAATTGTGATAAAAGTGAATATTTTCTATTTTATTTTAGTGGAAAGTAGCATTGTAAAGTTGAAAACATCAAATGATGAATTGTCTTCTACTTGGGTGAATTTAGAAACCTCCCACAACCAATGAGGAGGGAAGAGAGACCATCACAACATGCAAGACATTTATCAGGTTTACCTGCTTGTGAGCGTGGTCATAAGAATTGATGTGGTTGTCAAATTCCTGGTGTTTGTGGTACTGCTTGTCACACAGTTCACAGTAGAAGTTTGCCTTCACATCCTCCAGGGCCTTGGCTGCAGCTTTCTCCTTCTCGTAGTCCTGCAAAGGCAGAAGCAAAGGGATGCTCTTCACCTGGGCCCGTGAGCTCCTGCTCTTTTCAGCAGCCACACTGCAAGCACTGGACAGCCAGAACACCAGACTCCATCCCAAATGTGCTCAGGAGGATTTGGTCTTAAACAGGATTCAATAAAATAGCTGTGTTTCCCGGGGATTTGTTCTTACTACCCCTTGTAGGTTCTGCAGTAAGGAAAGTAGAGAGGAGTGGGGTGCAGAGGGATGTCATCAGGATGCTGCCCAGCTGCTGGCAGGAAAGCTGACAGTGAGCAAGTCAGCCCCACTGCTGGCCTGTTAACTCTGCCCCAATATCTGTCTGCTCTTGCAGGTACTATTGCTCTCAAGACATAAACTGGTTTAATCTGATGCTATGGCACAAGATCTTTTGTGTTCAGCTTTTTGACTTCTATGAAATATTCACTGGGGCCAGGCAGCAGATTGCTATGGCTGGATGAGATTTCCCTGGAGCAGAGGCACTTTAGCAAGAACCTTTTCTGTTCTTCCCTGTTCTTCCTGACACCTGCATGAAGGGACACAGCCCAACAAAACTGAAAGTTACTCCTGCCTGTCTGACACAGGCCACAACCACTGAGGAGAGCAAATGTCCAGGCTCATGCAAACACAGCTGAAAACAGGGGAAACACAATACATTCCTGCATGGCTGCCTTCAATATCTTCCCAGTGACACAAGTGAGGGCTATAGAGTCAAATAGTTCAGTTCAACACATAATATTAGGTAAAAAGAAAATTTCAAGCATAGGAGCCAAAAGTCACTGGGCTCAAATTAATGCATTTAAATAAAGGGCCTGATATGAAAAATTGGCAGCAGCCTCTGTCAATCTTATTTCTTTTAAAAGTCCTTCATTATGCTGTTGTTATTATTATGACACTTTCTTAAACATTTTGCATTAAATTGCGAACTTCTGATATGGAAAACAAGAACAAAAAAGTTGGTAGAAGCTATTAATTTTATATTCACATTGACAAGCTGATATTTCTTGAGTGTATGTAATATATTGCCAGGGATTGCAGTAATTCATCATTTGCTGTACCATTTTACTCTCCCAAAGAAATGAGTATTTTCTGCTGCCAGGCTTTCCATGCTATGCAGTTAGTTGGTTTTTTTTTTTTTTCCATGCTATGCAATCAGTGTTGTCTGCTGTCCACATGCTTTCACCACTCTGTGTGACAAACTCAGAGTACACGAAAGCCAGGACATGCAGCACATCTGGGACACATCCCATTGCCCAGCTCTGCTCCAGGGAGCAGAGCAGGTGGAGGATGGTGTTTGGGTATGGCAGATTAATAAAAATGTACATTTTGACCCCTTCAGAGGGGGAGGGACTTTCTAAATGAGTGACATGATTCACATCTGAGACTTGGCCAAGGAACCAATGCTGGCTGTCAGTGTGAAACACTCAATTTTGCACAGCTCTGTGCTGTGAGCCCTACTGGTTTGCCCTGGTCTTCACACCTTCAGACTGCTGTGAGCAGGTCTTTTTTACATCACAGTTTTGGAGGCTGCCTTTGTTGGTGAGATTAACTTCATCTAAACTTGGCTGTCTAGAAGTTAAGTGTATGGGCAAGACAGTATCATAAGCCTCTTCTGTAAGAAAGAGAAAAATGCTAGACACTGCCAAATGGTTATTAATCCCATCTATTTCAAAAACCCATTTTAGGAGGAGATTAAATTCTCTAGAAGTTCTATCTCTCTCTGACCACTGCAAGCCTCTAAATTACTAACCTGGCCTATATCCTTAATTCTTAGATTGCTGAACTCAAAGATAATAAATTCTATTTTGTATTTCTTTAGATTCAATTCTAAATCTCCCTATGAAACTTGCAAGAACTGACCTACTTGAAGACAGGAAGTCAAAGGGGAACACTGTGCCCAGAATTCTGATTTTACATATTATAGATGATACCAATGACATGCCAGCTCCTCCCAGAGGGGAAACTTGCAAATAAATCTCTTTCCTGGAAGCACATAGCTCAGGTGGATCAATACATCATAGTACACTCAGAAAACAACTAACCTGAGCTAACATTTCTCCACTTGAGAGTCTGCTCAATTATGGTAGTTAATCCTTGATTGTATCAGGGAGAAATATTCTCACAATCAAATAGTTAAATAGCTTTCATTAGTTATTTAAATTTACAGAGCCCATTAAAAAGTGATACTTCTCAGCTTATGCTTCAGACCCATTGTTTTGCTTGCATTAATTATTCACCAGGCCTTTGATATAATTAAAATGCATAAATTAGAATGTGGGTGCAATAGTATTAATTATGCAGAGACATCTTCCCTGAAAATCAAGTGTTGGAGGCAACATATTTTTATTCTAAACTTGTAAAAATGTAAGTTTTGCACTCACTGCAAGCCAGCAAAAGCATAATTACTTTGGAGGAGAGGCTGTGTTGGCTTTTTTTTTCCCCCTTCTTTTTTCTTTTTCTTTTTTTTTCCTTTTTTTTTTTTTTTTTTTTTTTTCTCTCTGAACTGTCAATAAAATGTTTACAACCTGCTCCATGTCTCCTTCTGCAGAAGGAGAAGCCTAATTGTTTGGGGTGAACACACCACTGTGTGAAGCACAACTGGAACTGCTGCTCATGAGCATTCCAAACTGCAAGTTTATCTTTCTCAGCAGAAATTAATACAGTTCCCTTCACATAAAGATGTTTTAAAATAGCAACAAGGCAGCTCCCAGGTGCATCCTAAGATAATCATGACTACCTCCATTGCCTTATTGCTTAATTATGCTTGTCTACCATGGCAAAAGATGTAACTTCCTGCTTGCTTATCAGTCAGATGCAGGGAAATTGAATGCCACATCACATACTTTAGAAAGGTCATGGATTTTTCTTTCCCTACAAAGACATAAGAACTTCTAGCACTACGGTAAATTGTGCATAGTCAAATGAATTTTCACATCCAGACTTCCAATTCATCTCACTAGGATTGTATAGAGTGATGGTCCTGCATTATAGATGTGATCACATGAAATAAAATCCATGGAATTATACCTGTAGAAAGCAAACATGATTATGATGGTCTGATCACACAAATGCAGACACAGGCAGGCAGACAGGAAAGATGCACCAACACTTATTGAACTGTGGATCTTCAGTGGTAAAGAATATGTGTGTCATGGTCTCATAAACTTTATTCTGGATCATGCCCTCCTAAGTAATGGCACATGGCCTGGGTAGACATGTATACACTTATAACACAATATAAGTTAACAGTTCTGTACTTGAGTCATGGACAACATCCTTGTAGTTAAGAACTCCTAGAAACCATAGATGAACCAACTTCTGTGGTGCTGGGTGCAGACAGTGCAGTGTATGAGGATAAACAAGATCAAAATATGTCTCTGAATGCATTTTTTCTAGAAGCTCCAAAATGGTTCCATATTATAGATTGCAATTGTATTCACATCAGTTTGACCCACAGAGACACATAACTGTAACAATTGTTTATATATTGGGTTAATTTAAAAAAAATACTTTTCTAGCACGTTAGGCTAGAAATGCTTTCACTTAGCAGCTACTTTTGCAGTATGATTCGTATTGTGAAAATGCAATTAATGGTAGCTGACATTTCATTTTCTAATATAGGGAAAATCAATGAAAAATCCCATGTAACTGAGTTTTCTTGAATGTTGCCACTGACATCTAGTCAATTAAAAACCATTTATTAAATGCAGAGTCTGTAATAGATATTTAATAGACTGCACGGCCATTAAAGGATGCTGATCTAGACAAAACAATACCACATTTCTTGTCTCAGTAACTGACAGTAAATATATCTGCTGTGTTCAAATGGACTAAGGTGAAAAGTAGGTCACTTGATACAATAAAAATTACAGATGCAATTTTCTACAAACCCCTGGATTTCTATAAATATAGTGGAGCAAATGCATGGTGCTTGTAATAGAATATGAGAAAAACACAGCATCATTAGCCTGCTTTTGATTACCTATTTCTAAATTGGAATGCAAAATTAGTGACAGAATAACTAATGCAGAGCTCAGTAAGTAGCAGACTTGTCCCTCTTCAGGGACATAAGCAATCAGAGTTTGGTAGCTTAAATATAATTTTGTGAATCAGATTAGATATGAATGCAAGTTTTAAATACTTAAGCAACTACCAAAGTGCCTCTTGGGGATACTCAGGCTAGAGGTTAAAGGAAAAATTGGACAAATACAAGCACATGAATTAGAACATGAATTATTTCAAACATATTTTATTAGTGATTTAGGTGACAAAACGAATTGTGATTATGTACGAAATCTATGATACTAATTAACAGCATAGGGCATACAAATGCTTTAGGGACCAGGATCAAGATTCAAAATTACTGTAATATTTTTCAGATATGATCTTAAATCAGCAAGATAAAATTCAGCAAGATGTGTGTCAAGTGCTGACTTTGGAGGGGAAAATCACATTCATCAATACAAGACTGGGAATAGCTGACTAAATGCAAATGCAAGGAAAAAGGTCCAAGAGAAGGAGTAGAAGAAAATCAAATGAAAGTCAACAATGAAAGTCAAGGCAAATCACATTCTGACATGTTAATAGTACTGCTATAAGTAAGATGCTGAGGGTAATTATTCCACTTGATTCAGTATTGGTGAAATGTCAGCTGTAAAATACTATTTGGTACATCTACACTAGCAAATAACTTGGCTTCTAGAATCTGGCCCTCTATCATTCCCAGTCCATGTGTGATAGCTCATTCTCAGGCTTTTTAATTTCATAGTTCCCTTTGAGATGAAAATGATTGCAGTTCCAGAATAACATTCAGTGCAAGGACCACACTCTACAGGCAGCAAAGATGAGACACCACCAACCTCTCCATGCCCTGCATAGCCTTATGAAAACCCAAATGATTTTTCTCTAAGAAAGCAACCCTTGCATGCCATAAAAAAACATGCAGCATCATGTCACACAACAACTACCCCAGCAGTGGTTTAACACAGCACTTACACTTCTTCATACAGACTGAAACAAAAACAAATTTAATAATTACACCTAATAGTACCAGACAGATTTCAGGATACTTAGGGCTATATGGACAGTTTGCTCTGGGGTGTATGTGCTTTTTGGGGAAGACCGAAGTGTAGATGGACCCTTTGGGACAGTTTGCTTCCCACAATTCAAGAAAGACATAGAGGTACTTGAGAGATCTTTGAGCAGAAGTGTAGGGATAAGGGGTTTAAAAGTAAGTTACATGTCTAACTTAGGCAAACTAGACCTCAATCTGTAATTCATATTTTTCTTGGATCATTACTCTGAGCACTTGTAAATAATGTTTTTGAAGGAAATATATAGAACTGCTCAGGCTGGCAGAGAACATCTCTGGGTGTTCAAATGTTGTGCATAGATGTGTAGAAACAGCAGTTGTAGAACCTTCATTTTGAGTGGTTGTTCAGCACATCTTCCAAATTCATCAGTTTTAGGGATATCTGCACATAATTTTTATGTCCTTATATATTTTCTTCTGCAGCTAGAGTGAGCTAGATTTTAAAAGATCTTTAAAACTCAGCAGGCAGGTGATAGAATGCAGGAAGTAATCAAAGTACTTGTGTGCAGTATGAGATTTGAGTACCACAAAAATGTCCTGTTATTAAGATATGTAACTGAACAACAGGCTGGCTAAAATTAATGAACTTTTCCCTGAAAACTCTCTATTTTTTTTTTCCTCCCTAGAGAAGGCTGTTATCTTACATGAAGACTTTCCTATGGAAGTTTAGCTGTGGAGATAGAATAAAAAGCAAGTGATTTGTTCAGCTGCAATAGCTAGCAGTACAGAACATTTTCATTTATCTCACACGGGTTCTGCCACTCTGCACCTTGAAGACTCATTGCATAGTTTCTGCCACTGCAGGATCTACATTGAGGATTTACAGAGCTATCTAGTACACAGGATTTTTTTTTTTCAGAGGCAGTAAATGCTGCCATTCTCAGCTGACTCACAGAGGGCAACACCTAACTTCTGCAAATAAATACATCTTCGTATTTTTCACACTCAGCCAATTACTGTAACATTTTCAATCATATGCACATCCATTTGCTACTAGAATGCTGAGAAGTGCAATGCTTTTAGCAGGTCCTATATGTCTCTCAGAGTACAGTCCTGCTGGGAATAATAGGACATGTAAAGCAATTACTAATCTATTTACTATCAAAATCATCACTGCTGATTGGAACAAACCTTATCAGACAGAAGAATTGAAAAGAAGAAGATGAGCAGATTTAGTCAGATCTTCAGAAAATCTTATATTTTCTAAGACACATGGTTTCTTCTGGCAACTTTCTAAAGGAATTGAAGTTTGAGATTTTCTATACTCATTTTCAACTCATTGTAAGTGGAGCATACAACTGCTAAAACTCTTTGTTGTGGATATAATAGGGCATTTTTCAGACATCCCAATGTGATTCAACATTTTTCTCCTCATTTTCAGAAACCAGTGGAATTGAGGGAGCTGCATGCATTTTTCTGAAAATGTGATCAAGAGTTGACCTGAAAAGGTAACTTGGTACCTAACTGTGAGTTGCATACAAAATTATATGTATTCAGTTTAATTTTTGGAAAAATATACAATTAATAAAATTTGGGCATTTACATTATTTTATATTGCAGAGGGAAATATCTAAAAGGAAGTATGTACTAGTTTTGGCTGGGATAGAGTTAATTTTCTTCATGGTAGTTTAGTTTTCAACTGGGGTTAAAACATGACAGAATAATTATCAATATATAATTTATTTATCTGAGAAAAAAACTGCCTGGAATTGCATGCAGTGCAGAAATAAGAGTTCTAGGATAAAGCCAGCTTAAAGAGGATATTAAAAATGGAGTGGAAATAACATACATGGAAAGAAAGTTCAGTTTGAGAAAATCAAGGGGAAAATGAAGATCAGAGATGAGTAATGTCCCCACAGGTCCATATTAGGACCAATTCTGCTGATGAACATCACAGAGGACATAGTGGGATCAAATCACCTGCAGAAGGTTTGCAGATGACAGGAAGTTCAGGGGTGGGGTTGACATGCCTGGGGGATGGGATGCCATTCCTCAACAAGGGGATGCATGTGAACCTCATGAGATCCAATAATGCCAAATGGAAGGTCCTGCACCTGAGTGAGGACAACCCCACCTGTAAAAGAAGGTGACAAAGCATCTTCCTCCTCTGTATTAGCCAACTGCTAAAATGCAGATTAAAAAAATAAATTAAATTGAATACAACAAATACACAATTTCCAAGTACACTGGGAAATACACTCAGGCATAAATGATATCTATAAATGCTGCAATATATTTAGGCTGAAATCCATAAGGTTACTCATTATCAGTGGAAAAGGCTTAAGGATAATTTTCACATTGAAGTTGCAGGTGCCATTTTAAGATGAAGCATGATATATTTATGAGGAGGAATATATGATGTGATTTGATTGACTAAATTTGATTTGAAGATCTAGGAAAATCTAGAGATACACTAAATCTGCTAAATGATTAATGTCTTGCTGCTTGATTTTTATCTCTGGGCCCAATTGCTAATCTATGCCTTATATTAATGCTAGCATTAACATTTGACTTATGGCTTTGAAAGAGTTTTCAAGCCTAAAGTCATTAAAGAACAATTTCAAAATACAAACACTGCCATTAAAGAACAAAAAAAAAAATCTTTTCAATTCAGTAACTAGAGCAACAGCCCTAAGATGAAGAAATATGACTCAAGGACAGCCTGAGAACACAAAGGGCATCAGAACTGTCAACATTACTGGTGGTAGAGGCTGATATGATTTCTGGGGTAACTGGAAACAGATGTGGGTTTCATACAGTTAGAATTATATTACAGGCATTTAAAAGAAAATTTTAAGAGCTTTATGGGTAAGATTAAAAAGGTAAAAATTATAGAAGATCTCAATATATCTCCAACTCCTCTGCAGATATGGTTCACTGATCTTACATATCAATATGACTGTGGAAAAATGTAGATAGAATAGAAATGGCTTTTTAAAGTTGGACAGAACTGTTCCTGCTATGGAGAAGAAGAAAAAAATCATTTTTTCTTTATAGTCCTGCTTTTCTGCACCAATGTGAGTCCTTCAGTGAATCTGATTGTGACACTTTTTTCTGCCTCTATTCAAAGTCAATTCCTTCAATTTTTCCACTGATTCATACTACTTTCTCTCTCCTCCTCTCAGGTGATCATTTCTTTTACTCTTTTTCTCATGAGTGAGGTATTATCAATTAATCTGAAGAGTTAGTCCTCCATTTATGTCTTACCATTCATGCTTTTCCACTTGTGATCTTCAGACTACAATGAGTGTGTTCTAGCACTGCATTTAATGGAGTGATGTGATGTGTTTCTTTGTCTGTCACCTCTTTTCAGATTAAATGTACTTGACATTTTTTAAAGATCTTTATACATTTTGACCTAAATGCTTCTCTATAAAACACATGTATATATAACTTATATGTAGTGTCTTTCATATTTGAGCTAGCTAAAAGCACTTTTCAATGATGATTTTGATAATTGTTTAGGAAATTGTGTAGGAAACAAGTATTTGATGTGAGCATAATAATAGTTACCACACAACTCATATATGGCTGTTACAATCATTTTTAGTCAGTGTTTTTTCACAAAATACAGGCTAACCATATCAGATATCATTTTATAGTCTTTAATAACAATAGCATTAAACATTTAAATCTCTCTCTTTTAATATTGTTGGACTCTTTCTTTCCAAATACTGCAGCATTAAAACCAGTTCCTGTAGACTTATTCAACATCATAAATGATGCAATATGTCTAATATCAGTGGACTTCTTTGCTCATAGCAACAGAGAATAATTTTTAATTTATGATTAAATATTAATATACTATTATTATATCTAGATTGGTCAATTTATTTCTTATATTATGTGTATTTGCAATCCACTTCAGAAAATGTCTTACAGTGTAATCATTAATCATAATCATTATATTATATTGTTCACCCTCACTTAAAACTCATCTATAAGATACTGCATCATTGTTGCATTTTGTAGCATTTGATGACAAGTTTTTAAGCAGAAATCAGGGTATTTCTGGACATTAGTTTTTCATGTTTTTTGTTTTAAAACAGAAGCCCAGAACACTGATTCATGAAAGCTTTGGCTTTTCTCAGCACGTGAGGTTATCCAAGGGAAAAATAATTCCAAATTCCTCTATGAAGTCCAAATAGAGAAACAAGATTTATTTACACCTGCATATATTCTTCCTCTGCAGCTCCCCAAATGTATTCATGTGAATTATAAAATTCTTACTTTCCTTATTTTTAAAATAGACTTTTTTTTGCTAATTCTGCAATTTTATATAATCTACAATTACATTACTTGACCTAAAGTCATCAAGAATATTTTCATTTAAGATGAAGGTATGATTTTTGCATTCTGATTGGGAAAAAATGCATGGGAGGGAGAGAGAGTGAGATGGGAATGATGTGGTTGTGGCAGGAACAGAGGGAGGGAAGGAGGGAGGGAGGGAAGGAGGGAGGGAAGGAAGGAAGGAAGGAAGGAAGGAAGGAAGGAAGGAAGGAAGGAAGGAAGGAAGGAAGGAAGGAAGGAGGAAGGAAGGAAGGAAGGAAGGAAGGAAGGAAGGAAGGAAGGAAGGAAGGAAGGAAGGAAGGAAGGAAGGAAGGAAGGAAGGAAGGAAGGAAGGAAGGAAGGAAGGAAGGAAGGAAGGAAGGAAGGAAGGAAGGAAGGAAGGAAGGAAGGAAGGAAGGAAGGAAGGAAGGAAGGAAGGAAGGAAGGAAGGAAGGAAGGAAGGAAGGAAGGAAGGAAGGAAGGAAGGAAGGAAGGAAGGAAGGAAGGAAGGAAGGAAGGAAGGAAGGAAGGAAGGAAGGAAGGAAGGAAGGAAGGAAGGAAGGAAGGAAGGAAGGAAGGAAGGAAGGAAGGAAGGAAGGAAGGAAGGAAGGAAGGAAGGAAGGAAGGAAGGAAGGAAGGAAGGAAGGAAGGAAGGAAGGAAGGAAGGAAGGAAGGAAGGAAGGAAGGAAGGAAGGAAGGAAGGAAGGAAGGAAGGAAGGAAGGAAGGAAGGAAGGAAGGAAGGAAGGAAGGAAGGAAGGAAGGAAGGAAGGAAGGAAGGAAGGAAGGAAGGAAGGAAGGAAGGAAGGAAGGAAGGGAAGGAAGGAAGGAAGGAAGGAAGGAAGGAAGGAAGGAAGGAAGGAAGGAAGGAAGGAAGGAAGGAAGGAAGGAAGGAAGGAAGGAAGGAAGGAAGGAAGGAAGGAAGGAAGGAAGGAAGGAAGGAAGGAAGGAAGGAAGGAAGGAAGGAAGGAAGGAAGGAAGGAAGGAAGGAAGGAAGGAAGGAAGGAAGGAAGGAAGGAAGGAAGGAAGGAAGGAAGGAAGGAAGGAAGGAAGGAAGGAAGGAAGGAAGGAAGGAAGGAAGGAAGGAAGGAAGGAAGGAAGGAAGGAAGGAAGGAAGGAAGGAAGGAAGGAAGGAAGGAAGGAAGGAAGGAAGGAAGGAAGGAAGGAAGGAAGGAAGGAAGGAAGGAAGGAAGGAAGGAAGGAAGGAAGGAAGGAAGGAAGGAAGGAAGGAAGGAAGGAAGGAAGGAAGGAAGGAAGGAAGGAAGGAAGGAAGGAAGGAAGGAAGGAAGGAAGGAAGGAAGGAAGGAAGGAAGGAAGGAAGGAAGGAAGGAAGGAAGGAAGGAAGGAAGGAAGGAAGGAAGGAAGGAAGGAAGGAAGGAAGGAATACTTTTTCTATCTCTGTTTTAGCCAAGTACCTATGGCTTGAAATTCACCCTGGAGCACACAAGGCAATTAAAATTAATGGAATTTTAAACACAACCGGACACTCAGTTTGTAAATTAATGGCATCCTTATAGCAATTTCTAAAGTTAAACTCTCTGTCATCCCATATTCTTCAAGCACGATGCAGGAAATAACTGCCTGGAAGGAGCGCCGGTATCCACGTGCCAAGTGATTTTCTTCAGTTTTCATGCTCAGTGTACAATCACTCCAGGGGTACACAACAGAATCTACATCCCATGGTATCCTGTTCAATTTACAGATGATCCTGCATGACTTCACATCTTTCTTCTCTTGCTTTATTTTTTTCTTCTAGTCCTTCCTTTCCTTTATATTACAACCCATAACAGAGACTGAATTTTGGGCCTTCCTGCCAGTTTCTGTGTTTACCAGGCTGTGTAATTGTTAGTGATCTTCATAAATATTCTGTAATTCTGCAATAGTTTTGATTATTTGTTCATAGAAAACATAACTGGCCAGAATATAGCTTTAGAGTAAATTCCTGGCCTTCATGAGGATGTGGAGAAACCCCCATGCTCACAATCAGTTGTGGCATGTTGTGCTATTTACCAGCTCCTCTTTCTATGCTGTCACCCAGGTTAAGGACATGTTGCAAAAGGAGCATGAAAGGCTATCAGAAAACGTTGGCCTAAAATGCTCTACCCTATCCTCATGTCTTGGTGAAGTCCCTTTCCAGAGGGTACAACAAACCCCAGCTGCAGCTGCCTCCATCTCCAGCCAGGCTCTAGCATGGCCCAGCATGGCTGGACTCAATGGAAGCTTTGAAACTGATTCTAATGAGACTGTAATATCCAGTTACAGCAAGCATAATAAATGGGAAAACAAACAAAAAGGAAGATACAATTATGAACAAGGGGCATATACTGATACTATTAAAATTAATAGGAGAGAGGGTGAGCACATTCTTATAGAGACAGATTTGAAAAAAAACCCAAACAAACTGCATTTCTTTTCCTGCTGTGGTATTTTGTGAGTAAAATACTAATATATTACAAAATTGATAGCAGACATCTATGGTGCTGTTGAATTCATCATGTATGATAGTTGGTATTAGGAACAGAACTATATATGCAACATGCAATTTAAAATAAAATGTCAGTTTCTGGGACTCAAAAGATCTTAAACAGATACTTAATTGAACAAATAAAAGATGATCCATCCTCATCTTCCCTCAAATGAATAAACTATATAACATAGAGCTAATCCTGTCACAAGTACTTGGTTGGGAATATGTTACCCAGATGTAATGAGCACTTCTAGTGCTGCTGTGGAGACTTGAGGCTTCCTGAGACAACAACTCGAGCAGCTGATTGCTGCTTGATGCTGTAAAATGAGCTCTCCTGGGTTGCCCATTAATCCCACGAATTTACTGAACACAGGGCAATGTAGAGGTGCTTGATTTCAGAAAAATGAGCCAGGCTGGCATGTCTCAACTTGAAAGAATATTTCTGGCTTCGTCATCACCTACTATAAATACAAATCAGGAGTTTCCAGCTCTAAATGTACCATCATTAAATTTTTTGCCTTACTGTGTCATGTTTCCAATGAATAAGTCTTGAAGAAGAAATGACTGAATTATATCTATTACAGAATCTCTGGATTCTTCTTTAAACTGTGATTCTGTGTTGAATCTTTAATGGTTTTAATGCAACATAAGTGAATAGAAGTAGTTCCTAACTTTGATTTTTATAACCTGGCAGTCCAACCATTTGTATCATGAAACAATGCACAATCTTATTAGGTAGTGGTGAATTTCCTTAATGAATATGAATAAAGGGGTGTAAATTCTCTAACTCTTGATCTAATTAAAATAGATGGCTCAATGAATTAACGATGAGATATTTCCTTTCAGTGTTTGAAACCTACATACTAAACTGTCTGTTCTTAACTAATATGCAACAAACCAAAAACCTGAATTTAATCTCAGTTGTTTGCCACTGGCTTCACTGGAATGATACTTGGTTACATAACTGTATGTATGAAAGCAGAAGCAAAGGAGCAGCATTTTCATCTGAACTCTCAGTCATATGGTTTATTTTCTCATAGTCCTGAAAAGGGCAGGGAGTCAGACGTCATCATTCTTCTGGGCCCCTTCAAACTCGAGGTATTATATGTCTCTATGATTCTTGCAGAAACACAGTTCTCTAGTACACTGAGAATTCACTGAATTGCACAAGAGGGTCTGGGGACCACACTCAGTGGTTTGTGTAAAGTCATGCATGAACCCATAATCAGTCTGAATGCAATTAATAAACTACTGGGTAACTGTGAATGAGTTGGTGCTTAGAATATGAATGAAAAGTTTAACAAAGAATTAATGTGGATGGGCAAAAAAAACCTGCAACAACTTGGAATAGCAATTATATTAATAAGCCTGGGGGAATTATTTTATATGGTGTTTTTCTTATAATTACTTGCCTTCAGCACAAATTTTCTATTGCCACAGTTTTTAAACCTTGTTATTTTATATCCATTCCTCCATTGACACTTCAGTGCTTACATTTTGGTTCAAATCAACCTACTCTAGTGCATTTTCATGTCTGGTGGTTTGGGTTTAGTGCACTTAACTTTCATCCCTGAACAGCTTCTCACTACACTGTCAATAGACTGTCTGGAAGACCCAACAGAAAATCAGGCATTATGGGATGTGATGTATTAATGTGTAGCTGGATTGTTCTGAGCTGGCTCACACTAATATCAAAAGCTTTCTGATGGGACACGTCCTCTCACTAGCACAAGTATTCACAACCCTGTCCCACAGATGTGGGGAATGACATAAGTGCACTGTAGGACTCTACAGGGAATAATATTTTTGTCAGGTCTCATTGCCTGTATTTGCAGATAGTCTCCACCTTTTTTAATATAAATACTATACCAAGGGAAATTTCTAAAAGCAAAAGTTCTGACTCTATTCATTAGGGCTTTGACTAGTTTATTCAGGAAGTTGTCTGTAGTAATTTAAAAGCAATCAGGACTTCATTTGCATTATGACAGGTGTGATCAAGTAAGATTCAAACTTCATAGCACTTGCTGCTAGCCTGAAAATTTACTTTTTCCCCATTTGAGAGGAACACAGCTCCTAAATGCTAGGCACTTAGCCATATTCAGTGACCTCTATATAGAAAATTACAGTTATGAATTCAGTACAAGATATTTCCATACATCCAAAATACTTATCCTGTTCTAGAAGAATAACTCAAGTTTTGCCTTAATTTTGCTCTATATGCTTAACAGAGAGAAATAAAAAAAATCCAGTTATATCCATATGTGATATATATGGTCATCTGTGTCTTCATCTTTATGACAATTTGTCATACAGTTGCATAAACTTATATTTATTATTTAGCACATCATTCTGAAGCTTGGCTGCATTCCACAATGAGTACAGTGCCAGAACTTTGGCCTCATCATGCTCACCTTTACTTGTATACCTGCAATTTATACTTGTATACCTGGATTGTATGTACCTTCCTGGAACCTGTAGGGCTACATTAACCCTCACAGCTGCCTCTTGTGAGCCCAGAGTAAATCCAGCATGTTGAATGAGATATCATTTGGAAACAACATGAGAAAAAATGGGCCTTTATGTGTCCTTCCTCAGGAATTGGGGTGCCTTTCCAAAGTAGCTAAGCAGTTCCTTGCAAACTTGTCCTCCCTTTCATGCCTCACCTACTAAAAGGTGAATTTTTTGCTCAATTTGGGAATGTGGTACTACACTTATCCATGTTCCTTTTCTAATCACCAGGAGGACAAAGGAGTTCAGTACAACACTATATGCTTCCAGCACCATGGAGAAAGTGAAAGCAAGCACTGAATGATAGGAATAAGATTTGCCTGTGGGTTTGTGGCTGTGCCAGAAATAGCACCCCATATTCCAGCCTTAGCCCAGCGAACTGCATGACTACATCTTCATTAATTTTAGTGAGTGAAGATATCTAGAAAGCATGGGAAAATGTGACAAGGATTGGAAAATAAAGGAACAAATGACCAAGCACTGGAGGAAATGTACAAGGCAAAAATATAGCAATGGAAGATGATGGAAAGAAAGCCTTCATGCTAATTATCTAACTGAAAAGAAACCTCAGCATGTTGATATACATTCTTCAACATTTTTCTGTTTAGTGTCTGTAGTATAGTATGTATAACATAACTACAAAACTATTTTATAGTTCCATCTAATGTATGTGGTACATACATCATATTATTATACTATTGCAACAGTAGTAAAATAATGATGTAAATATGCTCTATATAATATCAAATTAATGTTAATATTACATTACTAGATTTTTTTACTATTATTATACTATTGCAACAGTAGTAAAATAATGATGTAAATATGCTCTATATAATATCAAATTAATGTTAATATTACATTACTAGATTTTTTTACTATGTTAGTAATATTTTTAATTGTTATAGGATATTATTGTATATAAGTGATAAGAACTTGGCATCACTAAATTTAAATAATAGTTCAACATTATATTCTTTCATTATTAGAAATAGTGTTACTACTCTCCCTGCTACCAATTTGGCTCTCCTAATAAATGTGTGTGCAAATTAAATGTGTGCATTTTCACAAATCACTCCAAGTAAACATATGGTGCCATGGCTCCTGTATAGTTTTAATATCTTGAAATTTACAGCAGAGTGCAAATTTAATGGAAATGAGTATTTGATATTATTTTAAATGTAAAAAATATGGTTTTCATAATTTTTGATTTTATGGGTAATGTTGAGAAATGTCTTTTTTCAGTTTGTTTCATTTTTACTGATGATGTCATAAAAGAGAGGCTACATACAATAATGAGAGCTTATGACAAGTTAATATTTTAATAATACATTTTTCCCTAGTTTCTCTGTTCCAGATTTTAACTTTGTCTAATAATAAATATAACAATTTTGGCTGCTACTTAAGATAAAGCAAGCAGAGGTCCATGAGCTAAAGTATTTTCTTCAGTAGATACTTCTTTAAAATTTCTATTCATAAAAGTCATAGTTAAATCCTGGCAATCCTTATCACAACTGTTCAAGATGTACTGTTCTAAAACAAGCAATTGCTTGGTTATGCATGCATAATAAACCCTCTTACTGAATTTGCTTCTCCTTGCCACTTCTTCATTTGCAAAAGTAGTACATGCCTGCATGCAGAATAGGATAATGAAATTAATGTCATGCTTATATTTTCAATAAACAAAAAAAGTAGTCAGCATACAATAAAATAATGGAAAATTAAAGTGACAAAGCAAACAAGATAGTCATACAGCAGGCATAAACCCAGCCCACTTCAGGCATTATTTAATTCAGAAATTATACTCCTGCCTAGAAAATTTATTGTATATCAAACTATTAAAAAAAAAAAAAAAAAAAAAAAAAACCTGGATTTTTTTTTTTTTTTAAACACTAATTGTCCACCAAGACATTTTCTGAAGTTACTTCATTTCTGTTCTGATCCAGCTTTTGGTAATTATCTGCATAGCCCTGAAATGTAGTGATGTGACACTGGGATCTAATTTTGGAATAAATTCTACCCTGCAGAGAAAACCTACTTATGATTCTCTGCCCTGCCTTGAGCAAAATTTAGGAGCTTGACTAGTGTTCTGCACTGGGTTGAATTCCAATTACAATGAGTGTCAGTGTGCAGATTTAAAAAAAAATATTAAAAGCTATTGGAGGAAAGGCAAAGGCTGGAACTTGTCTGAATTAGCCACAGCTCTAAGTGGAGTTTAAACTCTTTTGTTTGCAAACTCATGCAAAACAATCTGAAGGGAATTCTGAAATCTCATGCACATCAGTGGCTTCCATGTTTGCATTCCCCTTGGTTTCATTGAAATAAGGCTTCTTTCTTCTAGTCCCTTCAGCTGTTGAGCACATATGGGGTTGGTTGGACTCTAGGAACAGAAAAGCTGCTCACATGCTCTTAACAGATTCTGGAACCTTGTGTTTAAGTACAGTAATCATTGCTCTGGTATAACACCATCTGTAGTTCAGCCAGGGCACTTCATACAAAAGATTTGAGATTCTGAAAGCAAAATGAAATTAATTGCTGTGCAGGCTTGAGAAACTTAAAATATCTAAATTTGAGGCTACGTGTTTTATTTATTTTTAAAACCTATTTATACTAAAAATCAAAATAAAAAAACAATGAGGAGCCATGCAGGGGCTCTTTAGAGAATGTGGCCACCTCTTCCTTAATATTTTGAATCAGAGCATTAACAATCTTCTGAAGCAAACTCAAAAACCTTCTCCTTTCCTGCAGGTTGGCTTGGTTCACAAAGCAGCTTTGTGTGCAGCTGGCTTTCTTTCAAGGAAAACTGCAGCAAAAGAACTGCTCAGGGTACATGCTAAATGTAACTCAGCCACAATGGGAACATAAAGGTGCAGACTAACATCTTATGCTGCAAACACCCTCGAGCCACGTGTGTAGTGGGGACCATGATCCTAGTGAGCATCCTAAATCTTGTCCAAAGCAATATGCCTGCAAAAGATTGGTGTAGGTGTCTCAAAACCAACCCTTTCAGTGCACAGATCCACTCCTACTAAATGGAATTACTTGTTCATGAAGACAAGTCCTGGCTCCATGGCAGTCAGAACAGATCCCCCTTTGTAACTTCCCCCACCACATTCTCTACCATGTTTGGCCCTGATTCACCTGATCTCAGTAGAGCACAAAGGTTTTGCTACATACAAATACACCCATACAAATGGGGCATTTGTGAACATATTGTATTGTACACTTCTTCCTTGAGTGACAGTTGAATTGTTAGACTTCTCCCTACCTTTCTAGATTTCAGGGTTTTATGTTAAAAATAGGAACAATAGCTTGCTGAGTTATGTTAAAAAAGCTCACTCCATAGTGCACCCTACATTCAGCCTGTCATCAAGAAGATGGGGTGAAACACTAGGGCTGCTCTGTGTAGAAGTGAAGGACAGTCCAATAACAGCCTGTAGCTTTAAAATAGCACTGAAAAGAATGTGAGCCCCCAAAGCAAATTTTTCCCCCCTTGTACTCAAGAGAAGAGTAATCTCTAACTTACACAATAAGTCTCTGTGTTTAGGGACTGATTTTTCTTTTCCATCAAGGAGACACAAATATAGCTTAGGTTCTATAAACTGTACATTTTGATAGCACTGCAGTCAGGTCAATTGAAGTGGAACTAGTACAGAAACATTATCAAGCATCATTTCAATAGTGTGTGGCTGTCTTCCAGGGGTGCAAATATCATTACAATATAGCAAAGCAGTCTATGAACTGGATTAGCTGAACAGCAGCTATCAGCACTCAGGAAAATAATATCAGTGACTGACTTCACCTGGTTGAGTGGTTTAAATGTCCTGACTTTCCATACTGATAACATTTGGCACCACTTGCACTATGAAAAAAACCACGATTTTGTTTGATGCAATTATAGAACCATAACAATTTTTGATAGAGAAGAAAAGACATATAGTCTAGGTCATCTTGTCCATCTCCCTGCAACTACATGGAAGTTGCCTGGCCATGTGCCTGAAGTATAGTAGAATAACACCCTCATTTTGCTCCTCTGTGGTTTTCTTTATTGGATTTATTGGGTGGATTTTCAGATTCAGAGCAGCTGAGTTCCCAATAGCAATGCTATTGAAGTCTTTACATAGGGAAAAGACTAGTAATTTGTTTTGGCAGAGAAGAATAAGAAGTGAGATGTTATTTTTAGAAATGTTCAAAAGATTTTCCTCAGGGTTTAATCTCTCCAGCACAGGATGTCTTTATGCAGGAGGACACTTTGGCTTGCTATGGGCAAGTGGTTTCCTGCAGTCCAAAGCTGGCAACCTGGCTTGGAGGCAGACAGGAAATTTGTACTGCCAGGTGGATTTTGAAGTGATTCAGGTGGATTTTGAAATTATTCAATACAAAGAACCATTTAGAGGCAGAATCCTTCTTAACCAAATTATGCTTTCTGTCCTTAGTTAGTTTCACAGCATACAAAGTATAAGCTAGATATGCTATATACAAGACTCATTGTATCACAGAATGTTTTTGGGTTGGAAGTGACCCTAGAGATCACACATTCCAACTCCCTGCTATGGGCAGGGACACCTTCCACTAGACCAGGCTGCTCAAAGTCTCATCCAACCTTGATACTGTCAGGGATAAGGCATCCACAACTTCCAAGACAACTTGTTCCAGTGTCTCACCACCCTCACTTTGAAGAATTTCCTCCTATTGTCTAAATCTAACTCAAACCTATCCTCTCTCAGTTAAAGCCATTGCCCCTTTTCTAAACATCACATGCTTTCTTGTAGCCCCCTTTAGGTACTGGAAGGTGCTATAACGTGTCCCTGGAACCTTCTCCAAACTGAACAATCCCAACTCCCTCACTGTTTTCACAGAAGTGTGCAGTGCTCTGACCATTCCTGTGTCCCTCCCCTGGACCTATTCTTACAGTCCCTGTCCTTATATACCCTATATACAACATCAGCCTATAGTAAATGAGAAATTTTTTTAGGTTTCCCATTCATTCCTGTAGTGTTTTCTTGCTTGGAGCAGTGCTGCAGTAGACATTTGATTGGTAGTATAACACTAGTTTTACCCTAGTTATAGGAATGAATTTTCATTAGATGTAGTTTTGCCTGGGGTGAATTCTGATGTAAATAATGGTGTACCATGGATAGGGGATACAGCACAGACTTAATTTAGTTATAAGAACACCTACCTCTTTATAAAAGCTTCTACCAATAAAATGCCATCATCAGTTTTGAATTGTATCTTTAGATTTTTCTAAGGCCACAGAGAATCATGCTGCAGTACATTATCAGTCTGTAGTCACCTGCTATTTGCACAGCAGTAAGCTTGCATGGTTCCATTAGCTTGCTCAGTTTAGGCACAAAAAGATCCAACTGCAGATTCAATACCAGGGCAAGAAAAGCTAGAAAACAGATGCTGACCTCTGGCACCCACAGAACATTTCCACACTCAGTTTCCCATTATCCTGGAGGGTGTTCTCATTATCAGCTCCAAAAAAAAGTTTCCTAAGAGCAGTGACATAGAGCACTGTAAGAATGATTGTTCCCATAGACTGCCAAAGAATTACTTGCAGCTGAGTAAGAGAAGATGACTTTAACAAGATAGTCCTACTGAGCACAAACTTGTGTAGTCATTAGTGCAGGCCTTTGGGAAGGTATTAACTTGCTGACTATGACACCCAAGGGCAGGTGTCTGAATGTGCCCTGTCCAGACTCTCCTGTTGCACTGAGTCAACTGCTGGGACTGGGTTCTGCTGCCCACACACCTTCACAGCTACCTGCTGTGTGCTTAGTCCTGCTCTGTCACAGCATCAGTGTGTTTCAGATCCTCTCTCCCACCTGAGCAGTAGCTTTTACCTTAGATGCTCTCAAGGGTGAGTGCATCTAACATCTTGTCAGCAGAGCATGGACTGTGGGAAGCCCTGCACTCAGGATCCACTTCAGAGCACCAAGAGCTGTTCTCTAGACTACATGGCCTGTGTTGGCCAAAGGCTTAATGTGAGATTTTTAGTTTCTTTTGAGAATCCTGTGGTATCAGTGCATCCCTACAGGGTTGTTTGATGCACTGGACTCCACTCAAGACAATTTTCTAGAAGAGTTGCCTGGGAAGCAGATGGAATATCTTTGGGCATTGGAAAATGTCACCAGATGAGGAAGCTCAGGCAACTGAATCCTGCCTAGTGCCCAGTTCTAGGGAACAGATATTTCTAGATGTTTCAGTCTGGAGATGAATATAATTTGGAAATGTGGGTCCGGTGCTTACTGCAAAGGGAAAAACTGAGACCTTTTCAAATCTTTTCTGCTGGCAATTGTAGCTGACAAGGGAAAGAGGTCAACCCCATCAGATTAGGACAAGAATTTGGAGACCTTTTCATTTTTTCACTCCCAAACTTTAATAATTTGAAACCCTCTTCTGTGTTAGGTTGCAGGTGCTGGTATTTCTAGTAAAGCATGTTAGTGAAAACTTTTTTTTGCACTACCCTTTTAACTTCTCAGACTATCCAGTGAATAGAGAAAAAACCCCACCTTCTTTATTTTTTTTATTTTTTTTTTTACTCCTAATTTCTAGGTCATTTATTACTTTGAATTTTCTAACATCAGTAGAGACCAAGCATCTCTTCCCAGGTGGGATGTCCCTTGACAGACTTTTTCTCTAGGGACAATGGAACTGTCAACCCAACAATGGGTGAGGGACGACACTTATTCTGCAGCTGGTCCTGCACATGTAATTCTCTTTTATGTTAGATTAAAAAGAGAATGACCAGTGTGACCCCATCAGTGTTCAAATAATGTGGAAAGCTGGTTCTGCAAGTTATTTTTCATCAGAAAGTCCAGAACTCCTGCTGTTAATAGAGGGGGAGTAGGTACTTGTAATTTGCTATCACTATTGTGGTAAAGTAAATGATAATAAAAAGGGACTCTTCAGAATTTTTTGTTTGTAAGGATAAATTTGTTGATGTGGCTATATTCTATCCATGGGTCTTTTTGGTGAAAAGAAGCTAATGGACTTTTAACAAATTACAGGTTTTACTGATATTTCATGAAGGTCTGTTGAACTGTTTGAGGGATGCCAGAGTTCAGTGTGTGCTATATAATCACACAGCATACCTGCAATTTTCCCCTATGAATACTTGCAAGCAGAGCAGAAATGAAGAGAGTGATTACGCTTTGGGCAGGTAATTTTAAGTTACTATGTACAATAGCCCAGATAAAATCAATTTCATATGCATTACTCTGTAAGAAGTCTGCATGGACAGCTAAAGTCTTAGCCACCTTGACTGCTCAAAACGACATTGTCAAATTTCCTTTTTTAATAACAAGAAAGAAGTATGACAGCTTAATTTTTTAAAAATTCTTCCCTCACTTGGTGTGTAATATTTTCTTCAAATACATTCTAAAAACATTTTCTCTGAAAACTCTTTCTCTTTTTTCATAAAGACTGACACACAACAAAAGATGATGAGACTACTTTTGAAAATGTAAAATGTTAAGAAAATAGATTGATAGATAGATAGATTTAGAGATTAATACTCAAAATCCTATCTTTAGTGTTCTTTATGTGACTGTGTTCTGAATGAAAAATAACCTCTGCTTCCTAGAACCTTTACCCTAAATCAAATATTATTACATGGAGTTGAAAACTGTCTGAGAACTTGAAGATTTCTTCATCCCATGTTTCAATAGGGGCGTATATTCAGAATTCAGGCTTCCAAGCTGTGAAGTAGCAATGGCTTCAGCATTTCCAAAATTGGTTCTACAAAAGCTTTAAACACTGACAAATCTTTTGTCTCAGCCTTTCAGTGGTCTGTGGCAAATGGAGCTCTACCTAACTTTTACAATAATTCAATAATCGTGTTAATTTGTTGTGCCCCATTAATTTCTCATATATTCAGAAATACTACATATACACATTTGTAGAACATTAGGAGTGTGTAAAACACCACAAATTAATACCAGGAGGCAGGAGCAAAATTACAATGTAAAAATTCTATTTGGAACAACAACAACAGAAAAGAAAAAAAAAAAGGGTAAGTAACACATCCCGGGACAAAAAATACAGTTAGTAGTGGTTAATTCAATCATATAATAGCTAGATATTTGATAAATCTGGAGAGAATGCAAATGATCTAATTCTAAAAAGGGAGTGACTGAAGTGTACTGAAAAGACCAAAGGAATGGGATGTTACTGACTCAGTAATTTTCTTAAACTTCTGAATATTATCATGCTTTTAAACTTAATCCTTTGTGATTCTGGCTCTTTCAAGCATTTTTTTCTACTTTCCTCATGAGGAAAGTATCTTATCTTCCAGATGATTCCAAGACAGGAATATTCTGCTTCTACATCATGACTGGGATAGTTCTTCAGATGTTTTTTATTAGCATTTCCTTACTATTAGGTTCCAATTTTTATACTTTCTCTGCTCTCTTTAGTACAACTGGCAAACAACTTGGTGTAAGCATAGGTTTATTTCCAACAGCAGACTGCAAAACTAGCATGCAGCTAGTGAGAGCCCTATAAAGAACCCATTCTGTTTTCAGGTTCATAAATCCAGCAAAGTAGACTTAATTGTAAAAACATGCAAGGAGAATTTATCTAGACTGCTCACAGAGTCTGTCCTATCTCCCTTACATCACTGAATTGAGCATTACACTGGTGGGAGGTAGAGAGAGAGAAAAACTCACTGGTCTTGCTGGTAAAAGTCTTTTTACTTATAGAATGCAGTTACTAAAATTAAGGTCATTTTAATATAAAGATTACAATTTAAAAATCTGCATTTCAGAACACGGAAAGATTCCAACCAAAATAAAACCTCCACTGGCAATATCTCTTCTGTTGCACAGGATTTGGTCTCAGAGTTACTATGAATGTTTCTGCCACTGTCTATCTGCTTCACTGCTTATGATGCAGAGAAAGAAGGACTGATGAGAAAGGGTAATGGAGAGACAGGATCAATAAACTGAATGATTCCATGTTGCTATATTTTTCAAAATAAGTCTTCCCATTCTACACACTAGCTGATTTCTGTTGGTTTTAGTATAGAATACATGATAACATGCAGTGATTACTATTATTTCTTTCTTCAGTACCTTAGAAAATACTAAAAGTGCTTGAATCAGCACATACAGAGACATGGAAGTACTTCTCTCATACAGATTAGACAGTGTTTGAAGTGATACAGTTTGCAAAACTCATAGCTTTTTATAACTCCATCTTCTTTTCTTCTAAGCAGCAATATTTGCTTCTAAAAAATACATTCCCAAAGCACATTTTTTCCCCATGTGTTCCACAATGCCCACCAAACTTACAAGAGACATGTCTGAACTTTCATGAATGACCAAGCATGAGAGCTTTAACAATAAAGTAATTTCTAAAACTGAAATGTGACCTACAACAGTGCTCCATAGAGCAGTTGACAGCATGCCAGAGGAACCAGCTCTTAATACTTCTGGAGAAGAACAAAGAGTGGATGAGCACACACATTCGGAATGGTCCTATCAAGCTTCTAATGTGTTTGTGTCACCTACATTTTTTGGGCTGCAAAAAGTGAGATCTATTTTAGCATTTTTTCCTCTAGCATCAATAATCAAGCAGGTCACAATGCTCCACTGCTAATACACACCCTAGCAATGCAATTATAGTTTGTCAGAAACTTTTAGAGATTTAAGGAACCTCAGTTGAGTCAGTACTTGGAAAATACTCATTAATAAACATCACTTCATTAGCATGTCTAGTCTGCTCTAGGTGCACATCAAACACATCAATATAATCAAAATGGCACAGTGGAAGTTCCTACATGTGAAAACATTGGACAACATTATGTGATGCTGCTGCTGTGTAATTACAAAGTCAAACCATCAGCAGTCCAATGTCTTTTTTACAGCCAGTTAAAAGATACAAGGCACAAAGCTGTGTTCAGAAATGGGTGAAACCTTGTGATGATATGGCCATGTTGGCTCTTTGATACTTTTTGTTTTCACCATTGCAATACTTACCCATTCAGGTGACAGTACAGAAAATTATACAGGTCTTGTAATTCATATAACTGTTGTTACTTCACAGCCAAATCTTGTTCAAGTATCTACCAGAACCAAAAAAATGCTGCCATAGAAACCATCTTTTTTTGTTGCCTTAGCAATCCACTACCCAGAAATTTTCCATACTAATATAGCAAAGAATATGCAGAAGTCTATACTTTTACCACAGTTTGTGTTTGTTTATAATTAGATGAATGTTCAGAACTGCCTATGAAGACAATGATGTCAAATCAATAAGTGATGCTAAATGGCAAGTAAGACATTGACCTATATGACTATATAATCAAATTGATTATTCCAGCATTTGTTGTTTGTGTAATTCAATATTATTAATGAACTAAAATGTGAGATTTTAGTCTAGCACAGTCTTCTGTTATTTTGCCTGCATTTCATTGCTTCCTTTTACTTCTGGAGATGTAACATTAAACCTATAAATACAAGGTAAAAGTACAAGTAAATATTAAACAATAGTAGTTGATTCTCCATGCCACTGCTCATGCCCACTTCTGGTCCCCTCAATACCACAGCCATTGTCACTTAGTGTACACCCAAGCCCCCCAGCACCACGACAGCCAGATGATGGCAAGGCACCAAGGAGGGCTCCCTGTGCAGCTCTTCTGGACTCCACAGTCTCTACAAAGAGCTAAGCAGGGAGAACCTGATCATGATCCTAAATATGGAGTCCTCTTCTTGAAATCCATCCAGTCCTGAATGGAACCTTTATGTGTAGCAATTCCCTCCTGCCAGTCTGTAATTCTGGCTCTTCTAGCAGATGCAAACCACAGGGACACTCTTTGGATGGGCTGGATCATGTCTGGTGCTGCACCTGTGTTGGCAGGCAGAGGGTTCTTCACTTGACTAACACAGCTGCTTGCAATTGTGAACATACAGTGAGCCACACCAGGCCTCCAAAAGGTGTATTTTATTCTGCTCTATGATGAACAGCAAGTCCACAGACTTCACCTGCTTTTTTTCCTAGAACCTCAGACACAGCAAACTAAGGTAAAGTTACATATTCTGTTCATGCCAGAGCCAAGTATCTCTTCATCACCTTTGTTGAATTCCTCATTTCACCTTCCTTCCCTGCTCAGATGTGAAAAATAACTACACTGCATAAGATAATATTAATTTCATTTGCTTTCCTTTTTAAAATGAGGACAAACACTACCTAAATCAAGTTCCAGTGTTTTCACTGTTTGAACTACTGTTGATAATGCCAGTGGAAGGAAAGTCACTTATTAATCTTAAATAACTTGACATTTCATTTCTAATAATCAAAGTCTTGTCAATTAAATAATATTTCATCATACTTTACAGATTTCAGTAGCACACAGTACTCTAAAAAGCCATGGAAGTTCAGACTGAGAATAGCAATCTGCAAAATGGGCAGTGCTGTTTCAACCACTGCTGCTTAATTTACATGTTTGTTCAATTGCACATTGTTTGTACAATGTTAACAATCAGAGAAGAATTTTAACACAGAAATATAAAAAAAAAAAATTATTCTGTTTTAATATTTTACAGGCATCTAATCTTATACCTCTATTTTCCCTCTGTCATTAATAAAGATAAAGGATTCAGAGAAAAATAAAAAGAAGAAATGCAACAGAATGCCTTCTGTTTATAACTTTATTAGAGTACAATGGTCTGCCTCTGTTGGACTAAAGCCATTGTTAGTAAAACAGGTAATTCCTTATATTCTATTTCACATTAGACATTCCATCCTAATATACCACTTTACTTACAGAGACAAAATCAGAAGCTCACCCTGCAGGAGCAATGCTTATAATTTTCTGAAGGGCCTCTATTGTATTCCTTTTTTTCAGATGTGCAAGGCTTTTGTGTGTCAAAATTGTCCAACATAGGAGAGGCGTGTTTTAAAAATTCAGCCCCAAGCTTTTAGTGCCTCGGGTCCCCTTATCTAACAGCTTTGAATTACCTTGTGTCATTTGTGTCACAGGATGTTCTTGAGGGTATAACTGATTAAATGACACAAAATCTAACAGTGATGGAGCAGCTTCCAATGCAAGGCCATTAAATGGATTCTCGTGCTGTCAGGATTTCTCTAAAGAAACTCTGAAGACCAGAACAGATTTTCAGTAAGTTTTAAAAAAAACTCTTGGTTTATAATGAAGCTATTGAAGTTGGCCCATTTAATCATCCTTCAATTATATAACTTTTTCTTTATTTGCCTGTCCTGGGGTGACTTTATGATGCTGAATTGTATCCCCATTTGTCTGTTTAGCACAGAAATAAGTTTTGAACCTTTAAAAGTAGATCTGAGAGTGAAGACGGAAGAAGGAGAAGCAGTGGAATGTCTGAGATGGCTGTATTAAAAACATAGAGATAAGAGCTTCAGCATTTTTTCTTCTGGTCATGGGCTGTGTTGTCTGCAGCATGGACATCAAGAGAGAGAGCTCTCCTTTGCTTTTATCTAGTTTTTTTTTAGTTCCCTGGACTGTGGCTTTTTCTTGGAACTGACTGGCCCTGCTCTGGACTGAAAACCCAGAAGATCACTGGCAGCTCACACCTGTGTCTCACCAGGGCTGGGATGTGGCATTTTGCAGAGCAGGAGGGACTGAGAGAGTCTGAGTGAACTGAGCTACATCCCATGGCAAGGGCTTTCTGCATTTGCCATCTCTTCAGAACAGTGAGAGGTTTTATTGCTTAATGTAATTCATTTTTTAATGCTTGTGAATACTTTGCTTGTTAAATAAACAGATTTTTTCCACTGTTCTCCAAGGAAATCTTTTTCCGAACCAACTGGTGGAGGGGCTGTTTGAATCTGCTTTCTAGAGGGAAGTTTCCTCCCTTTGGAAGTTTCCTCCCAAATTTGCCCTAAACCAAAACAAAAAAAAATTTCAGAGCATGATAACTCACTGTGATTATACAAGTGGCAAACAAGCTGAAGTGCTTTCAGGGTATTGGTTTGGTAGAATTCCTCTTTCAGTAATTGAAAGAAAGTAAATATTTATAACTATGTGGCAATAAGACATTTGTTTGCATGTGTTTGAACACATCTGTCCAGTTGAATGAAACTCATGAAATATCAGTTGTTACTGTCAATGCTCAGCACAACTTATGCTCCTGTTAGGTATTGTTTCTCAAGAGATCTCATTCTTCTTTGCTTTAAGCCACATTCTGACCTTATCAATGTGTATCTCTTAGTTACTTGGATTTCAACCTCTTTCACACTTACTTTCAGGATCTCCCATATGTTGGGAGATGGTTACCTCTAAGCATGTAGCATCAGCAACCTTGCCTCAGGAAGCCTCTCCTTTGCTGTAATGCAGAAATAGATGTTTTGGCTACAGATGAGGTATTACCTCACTATCCTTTCCCTGCTCCCTTTTTTAAAAATTGTTTTCCTTTTTCTGTCTGTCTGTCTCTACATGCACACACACACACACGCACATATATATATATATATGCTATCCTTTTTATTTTAATTAAAATTATAGCAAATGCAGGGCAGACACCTTGTGGCTGTTTGCATGTAATTTGCCTCAGAAGGCTCCAGCTCCAAGCCTGGTAGTCCCAGATGGTACTGTAATAAAAACAATAAAGATAATCTCATAATTCCCCAGGGCATCAGCCACAGATTCCACAAGCAGGATGTACTCTCTTCCTCGGCATTGATCAGACTTTTCTGTCAAGACTAATTCTCTGAGGAGACCAGGAATTTTCAATGTTTTTATGCCTCTTCCTGAACCTGTGCATAGTAAGTGACAGACAAGGGGGGCTATCCAAAAATTTACGTACACACACACAGAGCTACATATATGCACATTTTCTGAGCCTTGGGTGTTATGAGAATTTACTGCTCTAGCAGAGGTGTTCAACTTCTGCACTATTTCAGACATTTCCCTATACAAATCCCTACAAATGCCTACCTACTAGTTGCATATCTCATAGAAAACTGCTGAGTCCTGAAGGTAATCCTCAATGCTACACCTACAGATCCAGGGTGAAAATTAATTCAACATATTGCTCCACTATAAGGGAATTGCAATTAATGGATACATCTACTCATCCTGATTCAACCATCCAAAAGCACATTTGGCTGTAGACTGTCACTAAGTGGATACTCACTTTAGACTCCCTTTACATGAATAAACAGTTCTCCCCTAAACATGGGTCCTTGTGAAATAGGCGTCCTTAAATAGATGAGATAAACTGTTCTTAATGTGTGGGGCCTGGGATGAAAAAAAATTAAATGCTTGATTCTAGGTAACTACAATTAAATGAGATTGATCATTTCTGGGATTGTTGTTTGTCTGGGTTGGTCTCTCCCCTGAAGATGTGTGCCATTATTTCAGTGCTGTTCCTGAATGTCAAGTTGTGAGGGTGGCCTGTGGGGAGATTATGACTTTTTGTTTACTGTGCTCTATAGGGAAATTGTGACTTTTTGTTTATCACTGCACGGCTAGGTTTTGTACATGGTTATCAAACCTGCCTTCTCAGTCAGTTTATTTTATTTTTTTTTATCCTAGTAGAGTCTTTTAATTATATCTTATCCCTAGAGCTCAGTAAACCTTCAAATTCCTAATACTCTTACAACAAGTTTTGCAATCTAACAAGTATTTAATTTTGATCCTCTGTAAGGAATTATATCTCCTTCTGTGATAACAAATGTGAAAAAAAATTAATTTTTACCCTCAAATTTTCTACCTCTCTTTCTGGATGGTTATGTTGTAAAACTTATGTTGTAAAACATAGATCATCTCAGCATTTCTGTCCACACCTTGATGTCCATAAATGTTGAATGTCAGGGCTGGAAAAATGTTAGTAATGGGTAATACTTTAATACTTCATGGATAGCAGGTTGAAACACATAATTTGGAAACTTAATGGCCTCTGTAGGTTGAGACTGAGACAAAGCACACTGACTGTCCCCATTTATTCTGGTACTTTACCAGCACCTTCACAGACATATTCATAGATTGCAGTGGTGAGGAAGGACCAAATCATCCAGGAGAACATGGCTTTGGACTGGATATCAGTATAAGCACCAACCTGAATTAGAGAATTCAACTTTCTGTGATTGAATTTGTTTTAAATTCAATCATAAAGAAGTGGACATTTTTTTGGAAGATAGGTATATGAGTTCTAGTCATTGATTAAATGGTAAAAGTACCTCTGAGAGGTAACATTAAGCAGTGGTTGTAAAGGGATTCCTTTAAATGGCCTGTATGATATGAAGAAGATTATTCATAATGACAGAAATACAGCTCTTTGTTGTTCTTGTTGTTGTTGTTGAAGTTGTTCAAAATAGGCTGTCTAATTATCCTTTATCATTCTGGGGCAAACAGAAGAACGTAGCAATGACAAACTCATTTGTGACCTCCAAGATTGCAGTAATATTTATTTCCACCAATAATGAGCTTGTCATCTGGGTAATCTGCAGCAATTAAATGTAAATGCACTTTTTCTACTGAAAATTCTAATCAATATTTGCATATTTTAAAAAAAAAAGGTGCATGAAAGCCTAGAAATTAATGAGCAAGTTGGCCAGAAATGTAACTTCAATATGTCAGGAAAGCAATAAGATCTCTAGCAGGATTAATACCTTCTCTGAAATCAACTAAAACCCACTGTTACAATTTTTAATAGCTCAGTATACCCAGTGGTTTTAGGAAAATTTGAAAAGAGACTAATACCAGTGCATTCTTTCAAATAAATATTTAATCCATGACAATAACTGCAGATATTTTTTCTCTGTAGAAATTCTCAAAGGAGAAAAATGCTACATTGATTCTCTTATTTATTATGAAGTGTAGTTTGTCAATTGCCATAGCCTGAAGTTTCAATTTCATGTTTTTGGATTTAGAATCTGCTGTGTTTCTGACATTATTAATTGATTTAGGTTTTGAGACTTTCCGTTAAGAGTATTTACCAAACTGGCAATACTCTAACTTTCTATTTCCTTTCATAATCTGTGCTGTCTGCAACTGCCAAATCAAATTAGATGTGCAAATATTTTGGTTCTAAGCACCACATGACACATGAAGTGCAAGTCAAACAGTAAATAAAAATAGACATTTTTAGCCAGTTTGTGGTGCCTGACTTTAATGACATCATAAACCTATTGCTCATCCTGCATGCCGTTGCCGTATCAAAAAAAAAAATATGCAACTTTTTAAGAAATTAGTATTTTGGGAGGATTTTTTCCCCCAAGGGCAGAAAAAAAAACCACAAACTCTTTTGCCAAAAGAATGATATTGATTATACTTTTCATTTTACAGTTTTTTCCAGAAGGCATGATTGCTAATTGGATTGACAGTAAATTGAATATCAGTGTTCCCTTCCCTGTACATTCAAAACTCTACTATTAGCATAATTAAACTCATTAATTATTTAATTGTTTATATTGCAGCAGTACTCAAGAGTCTTTATCAAAATCTGACATAAACACAGATGAGCAGAGTGTTCTTGCCTAAGAAATCTTAGGTAAATTTTTGAAGAAAGAATAAGAACTATGGAATCTTTTTCCAGGAATTTGAGAAACACAATGACTTTCTGGGATTTTCTCTAGACTTAAACTTGTGTCCAAGTGCAGTCAGCTGAAGTTCAGTCCAGTTTATCATTCTTCCTTGTTTGTCTTGCAAAGACTACCTTTGGCAAATCCAGGATTAAAATGATAACAGCAAACATCAAAGTTAACTGAAAGATCTTTAAAAATTTGGATTCTGTGGTAGATGAGAAAATTCTATCTTCTGTTCATCCAGGCAAATAATATTTTCTAGGATAAGTAAGGGAAGATAAATTTGGTCTATGCAAAGAGTAAATTTCAATGAAATTTGACATAGCAGAAATATTATATGATAATTATTGCTACCTTTACTGAATAATTCTAGAAGACATTGAGCACTGAAGTGAATTATTTTGTGAGATGAATGGAATGATTTTGTCTCATCTGTCAAACCAAGAAATTGATTTTACTCTTAGACTAGAAGATATGATCTTAATTGATAATCATTTTAGTATAAGGTACAGCTCAGTCTTAAAATACTTGGCAAAGTTTTATTTTTCATTGAAAATAAACTTTTTGAATGTATCTCTAACTAAGATAAATTTAATTAGTTATAAACTAAGTTTATAACTAGTTAAATAAGTCATTCACTTATGAAAATGGATTAGTAGACCGTACACTAAGCAACTCAATATTTTTGTACATTGCACTTGCTATAAAAATCTATGTAATTCATAACACCCTTAGTGATTTCTTTAGCCCAAAATGTAAACCAAAGATCTCTTAAATACTTTTCCAATTATTGCTGAAACCAGTTCAAATCTTCTCTTTCTCAGAATTTCAAAATTAAAAATAGGATCACAAATAGAGCCATCACCCAATGGAGAGGGACTAGAAGTGATAGGAAGAACTGCTATGTTCTCAAAATGTCCTTGTGTAATAAAGCTGAAGTACCTTAGCAAGGTGGCTTATCCCACTACCAGGGCAATTCCAGAGATTTTCACTACCTAATTTCAAGAGATCTCCTTGCTGGGTGAGGGCATCCAGGATGGTCAAGATGGATCTCTTTCCCTGTAGGGAGAGGTGAAGGACCTTGGCTTGGTACCCTGGAGGTACCTGGCTGCAGTTCTTTACAAAGGGCTGATGGAGAGGATGGATTTGGCTGCTTACAGAGGTGTGTGGTGGGAGGCTGAAAGGCAGTGGGGCACAAACTGAAAGAAGGGAAGTTTAAACTGAACGTAATGAAAAACTTTTTCCCAATGAAAGGGATAAAACTGTGGCACAAGCTACCCAGAGAGGTTGAAAGTTATATATCTTTGATATTTTCAATACCAGAATGGACAAGCACTGAGCAACCTGGTCTGAACTTATATCTGACCCTGCTTGAGCAGGAGATTGGACCAGACACCTCCTGAGGTCCCTTCCAGACTGAATGATCTTGTGGTTCTATGATTCTGTGGTGCCAGCCTTCACATGCAGATATCAGAAACTACAGGAAATTTATCAAGCAACTTAAAACTGAGATAAATCCTTCAATCCTATTTGAATCCCACATGGCTATGGCACTGAGCAGATATATTATGTAGACTTAACTATTATCTGACATTTTTATACATTCTGTGAGACATTATTATAAATACAAAAGGCAATTAAGCTTCAAAGAAAATTATTTACAAAAGAGGAACAAATACAGTTAGTGAGATATATGGATTAGTAAAAGAAAGTCTATATCACTTAGAAGCATGGCTGTATATAATAGGGCTGTTTGTGTTCTTTATGGCCTACATAAAGTTCAGTCTGTTTGGGCATCATAGCTAAGTATTTGCATATACAAACATTTTAGATTTTTGAAAGTGCTGGTTCTATATAATAATTTCTTTTTATGTATTTTAAACTGCGTCTCTATACTACTGTTTCTTCTAGATTTAAAATATGGATTTTAGCTCTTCCATTTAAATTATTCTAAGAGCTAAGGAAGACATTATTGCAGTATTGCTTTAAGCATTTGCTTGCTAACAGAAGGCTGTAAGAGGCCAACATGCATTTGGTACTATTGTGAAATTCTTATAGAATGCATCTGTCTCAGCTATTAACCATATGAGATTGGTTCAGCAGAGATTGCTGAAAAAGAGCATATTGATTGCTTAGCTCTGCTGTCAAAGGAGTACACTGCACAGTATTATAATGGATGCAGATTACAGTGATTGCTGTTGAACAAGAAACTTTTGAGTGGTTCTATTTAGTTCAAATGCTTTAACAAAAGCAATTTGAATGAGCCAAAACACAGGTATTTTCCCTAAATTACTTTCAGTGTTCTTGTTTTTAATAGATTCTATTTCAGAAAGTTCTGACAAGTAGAGTGGTGATGACTTCTGTACAGAATGGTAACTATGTTTTTGTGTGATAAAGCTACAAACAATGTATTCAATTTAATTGAGAATAAAATTCAGTATTCTTTCAATAACTCCTTCACCATCCCACATTTCAACAAGATTATTTTGATAGCATCTTTAAAAATATGGATTTATTTAAGGTAGCACTAAACCACATATTTTTATAATGTAATTAAACTATAAATATTACTGTAAAACTAACTATAACTATATGCCCAACTTTTATCAAACAGTGGGAAAGGGGCAGTTCTAAATATATTTAACATTTGGCTTTGTACTTTAAAAAAGTCCTAAATTATCAGAATATAATATGAAACATGACTTTATGTATCTCAGCCTCATTATTCTCGGGGTTCAGAACTGACAATGAGCTCCATGTGTATTTCCATGCTTATGTAGTAAAAAAATAGAAGTTTTTTTAAGAATTAAGATGAGGAAACTATCAGGGGAAAAAATTTTTCTTTGCATGTTTTCCATGTCCACACATGCAAAAATCTGTCCTTAGCTAAGAAGCTTGTGGTAGACTTGACCTGCTTTCCTAAAAATCTTGATAAAAAAATAATTAACCAAGGTACTGTGTCAAATTAATTGTCTTCTCTAACCAGAGCTGTAGCAAAGGGAGTTAGATGGAGTCCACCAGAAACATCCTATGGATAGGAGAACCTAGAAAAAAATATATTCCACCACTCCTTCTTCCTCTGCTCTGATAACCACAAAGAGGGAATGTTAATCTGTAGTGACAGCATAAACTGGACAAAGTGATGTTTGCTCTTGGAAAGAAACCAAGGAAAAATAGAAGAAAAGCTGAGATGAACATCTTTGCACGCTGGCTTTTGCATTAATTTGCTAAGAAGTGAAGTTGGCTTTATGGTTTTAGGTTTATCAGCCTTGTTGAATTCTGATACAATGTCTGGACTCCTTCAGCTTTCTGGAATATCCCTCATCACCCAATAGTCATTTACATATTTCACAGCTTCAGCAAGACTGAAGAATTTTAACAATGAGTGGGCTAGGTCTGGTGTTTTTAAAAAATACCCTTTTGTTTTGTAGATTACATCTTGTTGTTTAGATTAATGACTGGTAAAAGAACAGATAGACTTTCTTATCTCACTGTCACTTGCCTCATACTCAACTTATTTGTTTTACTCAAATAGATGTTTATTATATTTGTCTTCTTTGCATCATTTTTTAATATAGAAATTTAAAATACATTCAAAATGTGTTTTTTGTATACTTACATGTTATACAACATTAACAAAATGTATTTTACTTATAATGTATATTTCAAAGCTCATAGGCCTTTGATCAACAGGCTGCCTTTTTTTCTGCTTCTTTCATCTTCCTTAAAAGCCTCTGTAATTTATATTCCCATACTTATTTGTTAATTTTTATGTCCTCTTTTTCTCATTTTTTCCCCTATTGCTTTTCATTGATGATTACTGTCTTTTCTATTGCCACTGGGCTGCAAAGGACTTTTAGAAAAAGATATCTCAGTAAGACAATGCAGTTTTCTATCTATCAGACAAATCCTTTTTCATACCCACTTGCACTCAAAATTTTCCATATACCATTTTGTTGGTATTCACAATTTTTTCTCCATTTTCTTTGGGTGTTGGAATCTTTTCTGAAGTACCAAATATACCTTTACCTGGCTAGAATGATCTTTATTTTCTTCTTCCTACCATAATCATATCATTATCATCAATGTCTAGGCTGCCACTAAGTTCCATGCAGGGATTAGTTAATTTTTTGCCCATTAGGATACTGAAATGAACTTGTAAAAAATTTGAACAGCAAAGTGCACTAATATAGCTTATCTTGTGAGGCTAGAAAGAAAAATATTTTTTCTTGCTTGTCTCCTCTAAAAAAGAACCAATTCAATTTCATCATACTCGTTTTGATAAAATGTGGGCCAAGGACCAGCTCTGAGTCTGCACAGAATACTGTGTATATTTTACCTATTTTTAGTTGAATATTATTCATTGAATACATTATTTAGAAAATGTTGCTGGTTTTCAATGAATAATTTATTCAGTTTTGTTGCTATCTTAGACCAGCTTTAATTATAACCCACAGTGCAGTGCTGAAGCAAAGAGAGATGAAAAAAGATAAGCCCATCTATTGCTAGGATGCTTAGAGACTTAGGGCATTAAATATCATCCATCTAAGCTGAAATAAAAATCCTGATATTTCCAGCTTGCATATATTTGCTATTGTCACTTTTAAGTATTTTTGATTTAGTCTCTTTCTCCTTTTTTGCCCCTCCTCCCTGCCTTCTGCCAATTTTTGCCTCCTATTTTCCCTAAATGTCTATTCTGTCTTTCCTGTGTCTTTTGTATTTCACCTAACCTTGTCAACACGCCCTCATTTTAGATATAGATTAAGGGTAGTCCAGCAGGCCTCTTGAGAGCAAGTGAATCCTTCATAAAGAACTTCTAAATTTAATAATTTTTCTCTGCTGATTCAGCTCAGCAGAGTGAATCTACAGGAAAACATTTCTGGGAGACATTTTATTTCTTTGTACGCTTCTGGTAAATGACAGTGGTTCAATGGCCAGTGTATTTTAATAGTTCCCATATGAAACCATCATCTGCTCTTGTCCATCATTTAACTCAGACTAGAAAAATAGTAAATTTAATGAGTTAGTCTGGCAACATCCATGAGTTTATAGAGGAGAGAAATGCAAACACATACAGATCTATGTGCCAATCTTTAGGCAAGCTATAAAGACAGCTATTCTGAAGCAAGTAGGTATAGAAAACAGGACAGGCTGATTCCATCCAAGTCAAGCAGTAATCTATGTAACTGATGGCATATGATGGCTTAGAAAATAACTTAGGTAATTGGTGCAAGATTAGAAATCATTAAAAATTACAAGAGAACAGGAATGCCTGTGAACCAAAAGAATGTTTTGATTCATCACAGTGCTCTTAAATGAACTTCTGTGCAATATCCTAATGCTGATTTGGACACTGCTACTGTTACCCAATAACTCAAATGCAATGCCTACCTAACATAGAGGTGATTCTTCTGGGGATTCAGTGACTGGTTAGAACAGTTAAATATAGTTGTACCTGGAACTTGCAAAGCACCAGCAGCAGCACATGATTTGTTAAGCTCTTAACATCTGCAATTTAAAGCATTGGAAAGAAAAAGAATCAAGATCACAGTCCCATATCTGTTATATGTTGAAAGTCTGTCAATAATGTAGCATGTGAAATTGTGCCTTAAAGGAAACCTTAATTGATTAAAATAAAATAAATGTTTCATTCCCCCTCTCTGATTAAACAGTTAATTGCAAGAGCAGTGAGCATAAAAACCATATATCAATATGTAGATATGAATATATACATATTGAGTGACAAGACACTTTTCTTACACTACACTTAGAAATAGATTTGAGAAACTCAAGATATATAAGAAGCCCTCTCCAAGAAAATGCTGTTTAACACTACAAACTCTACCTGAAATATAATCTACATTTTTTCTTTCTAGAAAGCAGGTTTTAAAAATCCTCTGCATTTCTATTTCTTGTCCTGAAAACCTGACCTGTGGATACAGCATATTGTTAGCATATGTCTGTTTCTTCATCAACATTTTTTTGACAATAAATATAAATACGAATGTTCTTGGAAAATCTCACCTCATTTTAGAAAGTCTCTACAGAGATGGGAAAATTGAAATGGTTACACAGAAATTGAAATAGAAATATATGAGTTTAGGTAGCTATTTTCCACATTTCTTCCTTATTTCCTAACTTGTTGGCAAGATTTCCATATAAGCCATGCTCTAGTAACTTTACAAAAATAAATCATAAAATGTTGCCTGTTTTAATTGTGACATCTGTTCTGCAGCAGAGTATTATTTAGGTTAATATCAACAGCATGGCTTGGTGTCACAGCTGGATTTGTTTCGTTAATATAATCATCAGTAATTTATTAATGGATTTTCTGTGATAATTTGCTGATATTGCTTCTCTTGACCTAAAAAGAAGAAAAATACTCTTGTCCATCCAAACATTATTCTATGTGCAACCTTTATAGGTTGCAATTAAAAATGTAATCATGAGCTCCCCAATCCATGTCCCACAATTACTAAATGGTCTTAGCTTTAAAATTAACAGTTTATCAGACTCCTCAATATCTTAGAAAAAATACAGTATCTCAAACACTAGATTTTTATAAGACAAGTAAATTAAGCATAAAGGCCTAAATATCACACATTCTACAGCTGTAGAGTTGTAATTGAGAACACAAGACAGTAATAAATCTGATTTAATAGAGGTATTATGAGACTGCAGGTAATTTTTGAATAATATTTGAGTACCTGTATCATCTGTTAGGAAAACTGCAGTGCAGGCATGTAGCTTTTAAACAGAAAGCCAAAATCGCAGCTGAAGAGCAGGACAGAAAATGATAACAGTCCCTTTCTGGCTCCCTCACCAACTGGCTGTTGAATTTTATAGGTAGATTAAGTCATGGAAGATTAAGACAGAAGCTTTGCTCAGAGTACCTACCAGGCAAGAGAAAGCAAAATGCAGCACTCCATTTACAATAATGTACCATGTAAAACCAGAAAAGCTGATTGGCAAAGCAATCATGTTTAAAATGTCCCTAAAGACTATAAATAAAACACTACTATATTTTATACCAGAGCTCTGTGGTATGACGACAACCCATTAACTCAATCATCATAACGACAGGAGGGCCATCAGAATGATAAAGCCATCCTAATGAAATGCAGACTAAGATTAAAAAGAATTAAAAGTGACAAGTAAAATCCATTAAAGGATAGCCTTTAGCTACTGTAATCAAAGGATTATTACTTTTCTTGTCAATTAACAGCTGTGTGTCTATTTTTTCAGGCAGCACAAAAGACTATGCCAAGTGTCAAAAAATTATTATTATTAATAGGAAGCCTTTATTTTTATTTATTTGGCTTGTGCAAGTACATTGCAAGATCTCCAAATGAATCATGTACATAATTTTAGAAGCCATAACATGCAATTAACCACAGCATTCTGATTCTGTGTTATTATTGCCCTTAAAACTGAATCATACTGAAGAAAGAAAGCAATTACAAATGGAATAAACTGCAAGTGTATTAATCAATGCCTTTAATTTGCATAAAATATTAGAAGCATACACATGCAGAAATGCTCTGTTTTTCATTCCTTGACATTATTTTGTCTACACTTTGCCACAATGCTTCACATGGCAGGACATTCCACCAATGCTGGATTTTGAAAATTGCAGAGGCAAATTAATTTGGTGTTCATTAACCTTGAAAATAATTAACAGTAAGAAATAAAACTAAAAAAAAATTAAGAGGAAATAAAATTCTTGAACACAACAGATCAATTTGCATCTTTGCTTGGAAAAAGAAAATGTCATCCCCTGGTCCACACAGATTTTTATGGTTATAAACATAAAAAAATTCATTACAAAGTATTTTATAATTAATATTAGACAATTAATACAATTATTAACACTAATAATGTTAGCAGATGAGGTCAAAGAAGAGGTCACAGTAAAAATGCTGTTCTTCTTTCTTATGTGTTTATAATATGTGGCCATCCTCTGTGTTGTTTCCATCCTCTTTATCAAATTGCCTTTACTTTACACTCCTTCCAAATTGCTCTAACTGCTTTCAGAATGGGAAAAATTGTGTTGTAGTTCCATGTTTAAACACATATGTCCTTTCCTCAGACAGATTATGGCAGTTTTTTGCCATTCATCTAGATTTTTTTCACCATTACAACTTTAAATAGATGAATGAATGGCCAAACTGATTCATCTTCTACTAATTCTGCATTTCTGAAACAAGCAAAAGACTTTGCAATGTTCTGTAGTGACTAAGAGAGAAAATTAAGACACTGTAACTTTTCAATTACATCCACTTCAATCTGCCCTGATGAAACAAGAGTAATCATGAACAAAACATCACCCCAGTCCCCATCTGCACTCTCTAAATAAATGTCAGGATACTTTGTTCTCCCAGTACTTATCAAAGAGCACAAGTTTCTCGAGGGCTGATAAACTACATTCAGAATTATGCATAATCACATCAATTGCAAGACTGATAGTTGCTCCTGTGAGAGGCATCTGAAAAAGCAAATATTTTCATTTGATGCAAAGTGTCTTACTATAAGGAAGAAAGCAATGGCATTTACATAATCCAGAGATGTTTTTTTCTTGGTCAAACAGCATTACCTAAGAAATACCATGTTTTCTGCATTAAAAACTGTGTTTCTGAGACCCAGTACAAGTAAGAACCTTATATTTTCTTACTATCCTTACTTAAATCCTATCAATATGTTTCAGATTATCAGTGAGTCACAAGATTGAATTTTAGGTATATTGATTGCTCAGATAATTTATTTGTCTTGTGTTATTAAAATTTAAAACCATTGGAAGGAAGTGTGTATTGCAGTGAAGCAGGTGATGGAATCCTACTTCTTTACATAGTATTTTAATCCAGGGTGGGAATTTGTCAGCTCAGAATTATAGGACAAAATATCTGCATGATATAAGAAATTATATATTTTTTTGGAAACAATTAATAAAAATATTTTCTATGACATCATAGGAAAAAAAAAAAGTTTTTTTAATCATTATCATCTCCCTGCAAGCAAAAAGAAAAAAATAAAACATTTATATGAGTTATTATTTTCTTCCACTTCACCTAAGAAGCAAAGGGAATGAAGGAATGATATAAATTCAAGTAAGATTCCAAAGGGAGTTCTGTCTTTTATTCTCACTTTAATCACATCATGTGTGTCTAATACTGTCAGTAGGCAATGTTATATTTTTTCCCGTTTTCCTATACATTGTCTTCCAAATTCTCCTTTCCTGGGTTGTTTAAAGTGTTCTGCTTGCTCTGTTCTTGGACAGGAGTTGTTTTCTGTGGCTCACTGGTTTTACCATATAATGCCACGACCTTTGGAAATATTTTTTCCCCGCTTTGAGTGTATTCTCACAGCTGCTTTGGAGAGATCTGTTCATAGTCTTTTCAAACTGCCCAGAGGAGCTTGTTCATCAGTGTTCAAACATCTGGAGACAAACACAACACAGTTCTGGTGAGGAGCACATCTCTTAGCTGTGTGACATGTTCCACAGACAAATACTGCAGAGAGTTTTCCATGCACTACACAGAGCAAGTAGATAGGACAGTATCAAAGATGTGTGTTCCAGGAGCATCTGGAGATGCTTTTGTAGAATGAAACTCTTCCTGGGATCTAGGTATGACAACTTTCCCTAGTATATCCCATTTCCTCTCAAAACAATGGCAAGGATAAGTGCCCTATGACAGTTATAAAATAATGTGTAATTGTACTAAAGTGTGGCATATAATGTGAGAATATGAATAACAGGAATATGAATAAAGTCTAACTATGCCTAGTTGCTGCAAAAATATTGACATTATTTTCCATTTTGTAGGACCAGTTTTGCTAGCAGTTCCAAAGTTATTCATATCAGAATATTTTGCACTACTTCATCTGCAATTTCTCATTCCTAATCCTACAAGAAACTGTTAGAATAGCATCTGGACAAGAGGAATATCTAAAAACTGAGGGCAAAGAGGATTTATAGATCCAGCCTTCCAGTGATGGAAGTTACTTGGTTTTTGCCACAATTGCAATGGCAGTAAGATCAGACCATAGCTGTAAATAATTTTCTATGAATCCTGAAGAATTGGAAATTATTTCAAATGGCATTAGTAAAGGTTCAGTCTCACAAGGAGCAAAATTTGATTTGAACATGTCTAGAAAGATCCTGGGTGTTTATAATTCAATTTCTCCATTATCTCATGCATAATTTTTTCCTTTACTTTTTTCTAGAATTCTCTTAACAACCATCACCTAATATGGATGGATTTGTTGATCTTCCATCACATCAGTTTTCATGCACCAAAGCATGTTCTATTGTTTTAATATAGAGTTGCATGACATTTTTCCCCTACCAGAAATCTGATAAATATCTGTGACAGATCTTTTTAGATTCACTGTGCCAGATTTTTTTTTTTTGTTTTGTTTTGGTTTTTTTTGTTGGTTTTTTTTTTTTACAGACGGTTTTCTTCCCATCTTTGTTTTTCTTCAGAAGGATTAAAGTTTCTATTTATACAGGGGCTTTTATAGATTATGTTTTTTCTTACTGATTAAATTTGTGTACCATTTTGTAGGTCAGATGCCTACTCAGTCCTAACTGACCTCTTTGAGAAATCTGGTCTCTTAAGAACAAATTCAGGCCAATCCAAATCAAAGTGTCTTCAGACACTACCACATTATATTTACTGGGTGGCCATCCTTTGTGTATTTCAACACATTTTCCCTTTCTCTGGCAGAAAAAAAAAAAAAAAAGGGCATGCAGTAACAGAGGAAAAAAGCTTGACATTTATCTGAGGTTTTATAAATATAATGAAAGGTTTGAAAATCTGGATCAATAATTATTCATTCCTGCATCATTGTCAACTCAAATTGCCCTTCTTAGGCCCTTCAAACACATCTTAAATACAAAGACAAACATCCTTATTCTGCTCAGCAAGGCAATCTACAGAACAATCTGCATGTAAAGTGCTGAAGGGTGTTCATCACTAACAGCAATCAGGTTGTACCCAGTCTACATGTACACTCCTGCAAGAAGTGCTTTGAATTATTAAGTTGAACTTCTGTGAAAGGGACTTGCTCTTACTTTCCACCACCTGCTGTTGGGAAAGGAGCTGGGGACACCACAAGCAATCAGGATTTTGGATGATTTCCCCACACTAGACAAGTTTGCTGCATGCTGCAGAACCTGTTTTCTTCCAGAGAGTGAGGACCCTGCAGCCAGCAGACCCTCACACAGATGAAACTGTGGCTTGATGGCTGGACTCTGTGGATAACAGAATGAGATCCTGTACCTAGAGCACCTTTACCACCTCCTGCCAAATCACCTGACAATGAAATTGTCATCCACTGCTCAGACTCTTTTATTCAGAAATGTCGTAATTTTTATACAGGTGAGAAATTAAACCTCTACCTGTCTTTCAAAAATTTTAAAGTGCCCAACTTTGCTTGAGAAGATATTTTTCCCACCATTTCACTGAAACTCAACATGAAACAGGTGCCCAAGGTCCAGACACAGTTGACACAGAAGCAAACACCTCTAAAAATCCATTCAATACCTAGCTAGGTGTCTGAAGTGTGCCTGTAATGTTTTTAAATATTTAATCTTCACATCAAACAGGAAAAATTGTGAGTGAGGATACTCCTGACTCTTCTTGAAGAAATTGAAGTGCGATTTGGGCTTCTTTCCTTTTCTATTCTTTAATTTAAATATTCCTACAGAGCTTTTGACTTCCTGTGACCTACCAAGAACACACTGCAAGACAATATTGAAATGCAGTCACCATACCCCAAATACAAGACAGAAACTAACACAGATACAGGCAAGAGGAGCTATTTTAGCTTGTCATGACAGTCAGAAATATTGTCTGTCTTAAAGTCTCAATGCAGCTCCTATGTTTAATTTTATCACACAACTCCACAGAGAAAAATATTTCAGTATATCCAAGTTCCTTGCTGAACTACATAGTGCAACATGTAGTGAGCATGAGATGACTGAGGTCCCAACACAGCAACATGTTCATTGTATATGGCCCATAGCATTCTGTAATAGATGAACCTTTTCAGGTTTGGAGTTGAGATTTGTCTCTCTTGCAATTTTTTGGACAGATGAGTCATTCGCAAGCAAATGAAACACTTTGCACACCATTTCACTTCTGTCATGCACTATTAAGGGCTGACATATCTTTACCCATACATTTTGTGTAATTCAGCTATTCCTTATGTTCCTTTCCATAAAACACACTTGTCCTGTTGTCACTATCAGAATCCCATAAACTGTGATAGTGATGGAAGGGTCAGCACATAACAGGGAATGAGGATAAGCTTCATGTTCAGCAAGATGCATGATTTTTCTGACATAATATTACTCCATGAAAGTGTAAATACCCAGACTATTATTTATTAGGGTCCCCTTTACAGTTAACTCATTTACTTGAGTGCTAAGACTGATTTTGAATACCATTAGTAATAAGAATCCCTTTAATGCTCTCTTACCATTATATGCATGGCAGAAGAGATGCCTAAAGACAAATTTTAGATGGTTAAATTCATATTACATAAATCCTTCCCTACATGCATGCATCTCTCTAGACATGTACTTTGCAGTGGAAGAACTTTCATGTCACATTTGAAAGTTAACAATAAAATTATGTTGCCTAACACTTTCTGATTGCCTATGAATTATTTCAGGTATACTGATCAGTTAACTTATTGGAAAGATCTGAGTTTTAATCTGGCAGAAACCATGTTCAAATTTTTCAAGCTCCAATTTGCTGGCCTTCCATAGATAAATTTTCTACTTAGTTTGACCATGCTTACTGAACTGTATTCTCTGAACTTTCTGATAATGATTTTAACAACTTTTGAAACACTGAATATTTTCTGGCTGGAATAACTGTTGCAGCATGTGAACATTCCAACACTGACTTTTACATCTCATCTTGCATTTTTTAAGTTGTGCACATAGAATTGCTGCCCATTTCCCAGAATGCACAAAACCCAAATATTCTTGCTGGATGTCTGATATCAAGTCTTATTTCAGGATAAGGAGGTTAGCTTTCTCAGCTCCCATCAGACGCAGTGATATAACACAGAAGGGTGACGAGACATAACAAAAGGTTCAGCAATGGCCTGTCAAATGCCAATCACTTCAGCAATTTTGGTCCAAACTTTGAAAGAGACTAAGGAACTAAATGCATCAAGATCATATTTTTAACTAACATAATGTTGCCTTGTTGTTTTGTTGACAGGAAGAGTTTCTGGCAGCTCTTTGGCATAAAAAGTTTTACTCCTTATGTCTCTCTGTAGGTTCACTTGCATCAGCTCCTCCTCCTCTGTGGTTCATAGCCAAGGTAAAACTGGTGACTAGAATTTATTTCCAGAGGAGAGAAAGGAGGCACACTGTTTTATACCGAGGTAAAGTTGAAGTTCAACTGCATTTTAAAGCTCATACCTTTGCAGTTGTTTATAGAAATATTTAGCAAAACCAGACATGAGTGGGAGGGAAGCTGGTCATTATGGTTGTACCAAAATTATTGATGTGGCTGGAGGGGGGTGTTAGGGAAATCTCAGGGTGTTCATGGGCTGGGAGTGATGGGGATCAGCAGCCATGAGGGTTTTCCTGAAGGGGCAAAACAGGATCCCACAGCTTGGGCCCGTCCCATCCCCAGGATTCGGGACAGTGGGGCAGCCCCAGGCTTTGGGCACTGAGCTGGGACTGGCTGAGCTGGGATATGAGCTCACAGGCAGAGCTGTGAGGAAAGGGAGCCCAGAGCTCCCACAGGGTGGCTCTGACAGGGGCTGATGTTCCTGGAGTGAAATGAGCCCCAGCAGGAGCTGGGCAGGAACATCAGGACTCTTGATGCCCTCCAGACTGGGACAGCATGGACCAGTTGAAAACCTGACCTTGTTAGATATCTTCACTTGAAGATTAAGCCCAACAATGTGATAAGGAAATTTGGAAGCTTATCATTCATATATTACAGGTAAAAAACATATGTGCATGACATGTGAAATATATATCCAAATGGTACAGTTGGACTATCCTGAGGATAGGAAAGCTGGAACCAGGATGAAAAACAAAAGCTGCTATGTTACACAAAACAGTTTGGAACCTGTGGCAGAAGAAAAAGGCCACAGTCATAAATTATGTTTGTCATCAGTTTGGATATGATAACATAAAAATGGAACAGAGAAAAATTTTCAAATTTTCATCTGGCCTAGTCAAGTATTATATGAATAGCTACAATGGTTAGCCCACCTGGACCCAAAGGCAGGCTCTACTTGCCTCAAGACACCTCATTGAAATGACAGAATTAAAGTTTGACATTTCAGTTGCCACAAGGAAGAAAATGAGAGTCATTATGACTTTTTTCTGTTTCATATCCTTAAGGGAAGATAAGAACTATTTGAATTGAAGGGCAATGCTAGAAGACTTCCAAATGTGTGGACTAATAAAGGCCCAATGCCTAATAAAGTTTTTGTGGGGAAAAAGAAAGTTAGATATTGATGTTAAAATACTTTAGAATGAGAAAAAATGATGGAGAAATTAACTAATAGTAGTGGCAAAACAAAATTCAACTCTTTTATAAGTTAAAAAATCTATCCCAAACACAATGATTACTAGAATAACTAGAACTTAAAGTGAGGAAATTCAAAACATGCCTTTCTTTAAGAAGCACTTAAACATATGAAGTTGGAACTGTTAATTTGTGCAGGAGTACATTAAATTGCCAATTGTAAGATGAGAGAAAACATTTATGTGCATTTTTCAGAAAGAAATATATTGCCTTTAAAAAAAGATTAACAGGCTGGTAGATAAGTCATTCAGCTCTTGAACAGATGAAACTATAAGTCATAAGATGATATATGGCATCTATGGGATGAATACCAACAAAATAACATTTTCATATCTTGAAGCTTTTGTCTATATTTTAAAAAGAAACATTAGAAGTTTTTCAGAATACTATAAATTTCCTACTTTTTGCCCACAGGTTTTGGTGGCCTAATTTAAAAATTGATGTTATAGAAAGCAATACCAGAACACAGTTTTTCCTCATGTTGGCTTTCTGAGAAGTTTAAATAGTTCTCAAATTGCTTTGGCATCAGTATTAGCAGAATACACTTTCAGACAATATCTGAAAAATAAGAAATTAGTAACATTGTGCCTGACATGAAAAGGGTTATTAATATACTTAAATTACACTGGAACTTTGTAATGTTTTAGGTATCCCATAAAGAAGGAATAAGACACGTACCTGAACAAAAAAAAAAAAAATAAATTATCTTGTCCACATCTGTTTTTCAAGGACAAGGGCAGCTATGCCTGAAATTATTTTTTTTCCCCTATTGCAATTGCAAAAACTGTCAATATTGCTCATTGCATGTCTTTCAGCAAGTTTATTCCAAATGGTTACTCATTTTAAAATGCTTTTCCTTTGTATTTTATTTTGTGGTAATTTAAGCTTATCTTTTAGATTAAAACACGAACAAATAAGTTTGCCACTTTACTCTCCACTGCAGCCTCTAAAAGATTGTCCCACTATTCAAAATACTTAGAGAAATACATTTGTTTCAGAGTTGCTATATTGACTTACTGAAGCACATATTTTTACTTGTTATGGTTTGTGGTCCTGTGTAGCATCCTCTGCTTGTAATTTTATTACTGAACTTAAAATAAAAAGCTGAAATCATTAAGCATTGCTCATTATTGTACTAAGTATTTAAAATTGTTATGGTTGTTTCAAAGTAAATATTTCTCTATGAAAATAGAATCACTTTGACATCAACTGGAAAAAATTATTAATATTTCAAAGAAATATTAATAGTAGATGCTTCTTTCCATCATTTTGATTAATTTCAGGAATATTAAAATTCTAATAAAAGAGTACTGTAAAATATTTTCATTAGTATAAAGACATATAACTTTTCATACTGGAATCCTAAAAAAAGTGAAAGAACATCTAAAAGGCACTCTCAAAATTCATGCCTTTATCTTGATCTATTATCTTGGCATGAGCTGAGCACAAAAATGGATGGTATGATCTGAGCAGGGTCAGGGTTTGATCTGACCAGGGCAGGTTGTAGTTCTACTTTTCTTTCTTTCTGCAACACCCCATGACTAAATGATCTTTTATTTTGTTAAAAATAGCCACCTCCCTTTGATTTTAGGTGTCTGACAATTTCTGCTTCTTGTTCTGCTTTTTACTATTGTGGTGTTGCTAAGTCCTCTTACTGTTTGAATTTTAGGAGCTATTTCAGTACATTCAAATTGTTCAAGACTAGGTTGTCTCAACCTTATTTATCAATATCTATCTATCTATCTATCTATCTATCTATCTATCTATCTATCTATCTATCTATCTACCTATCTATCTGTCTATTTCTCTATGATTCTGTTGCCCACAGAACATCTTTGTTCAACTAATACACTACCTTTTATACCTGCTTCAGTAATTTGCATATTAAGGTTCACTTCTTTGGTTTTGTCTAAAAGAAACTATTGAAAAATAACAAAAAACCTGCCATTCTAATCCTATTTGTTTTTCAAGCATAAATTAATTATGTCTTTTGATCATAATCTGGTCTTTCTGCTTAATTTTTTTTCTTATATTAGAGCAGAGAATAAACAGTGCTCTCACTAGAAAACCTGAGATACATTTAAGCAGAGTAATAGCAAGATTATGGGTTTTGAAGTGTCAGGAGTATTCCTGACCATATAAATAAATGTAACTATTTATACAAAAGCAATTCTAAGGTCATAAGTCAAAATTTTCTGGAAACTTTCATCAGGCTTATTTTAACCCAAGCAGTTTTGAAATACTGATAAAATATACAATTGCAGCTTCCTTCTGATTAAGCTGATGAGTTTTAGCAAGCAATTTCGGGTAAGGTTTCTTTCTTGTTTTTCATAAATAATGGCTCATTCATTGGTCAAACATTATTATTTGATTTCATTAAAATTCACAGGAATTTCACACTTTATTTAAGTAAATCTTCATAAGTGCAACAGTAGAATGAAAATATCTCAGTCATTAATTACCTCTTTATTCTAGAAAAAGCATATTAATAATTTGCTATAATGAAAAAATAATTAAGATGTATTTTCCCCAATAATAACTGAGCCACCACCATAACTGAGTCACAACCACTTCACAGGACAATGCTGCCAATAAAAGGTTTTGGTGTAGTAAATGGCTGAATGAGGTGCACTCATTGCTCCCAGGCCATCTCCAGGAGATCTCCTTGGCACCTTTAATGGTGACTTTGCTATTTTCCACCTTCATGAAGGGCTTGCAGAGCCCCACATTCCCCCCACTTGCAGAACAAAAATCTTCTTTAAATTTCCTTCTTGGGCTCATAGCAAACTGCAGAGCAGTTTGAGAATGAACAGTACTAGATTTTTTTTGTGGTAGTATTAGAGGAAAGTTAAAGTAGCCAGAGATTTTCATGCAGGAGAAGGATTTAACTTCTGCACATTCTTTCACAGACATGTAGCTCTTCATCTCCTTATCAACCTTGAGTTACACAGGCTGCATTTATTAGTTTATAAGACTCCTCTATGCATATCTTTAAAATGACCCTCATTTTACTTCAAGACATTCAGTTGTTCCTTGTTTTTCCTATTAGTATGCCCCAGTGAACACAAGCATTCATCACTAGAAATGTCAGACATAACTGAGAATTTCTTCAAAAGCCATTTTTTATTACACACAGACAGAGAGAAAAGAAAAAAAAAAGAAATTGATATTTTATATAGCTTCAGTTTTCTTCAATGTGTCCTTGATTTATGGTACAGTTGTCCTTGATTCCTTTGTTTGAGTTTTAAATGAATACCTGCTATTTAAAGAGTGCACAATATTATGTACATGCAAATAGCTACAGATCCTCCCACATGCTGCTTAAAAGAGAATTATAAAACAATGACAAAATACACTGTTCTTTCACACTGAAAATCTCACTGTATAATCAAAACTGACTTACTTCATGTATGCAGTGTGCATTTTGTTAATTAGCTTCCTTCTGGCACCTCTGAAGCAAAAATCAATTTTTCACAGGATCATTTTTCCCTCCTTGTAATAAGTAACACTTAATATTTGCTGGATCTGTGATAAAATGTATTTCAAGGTATTTTTATGGAGTACTAAATTAAATGTTTCAATTAGAGCTTCAGCGAGCTGTTCAGCAAAGATTTGAATGAACCTCTGTAGGCCAACCTTAAAAAAAATCCCCAGGCCGATATTTTCATGCACTCTATAAAGATGTGTCAGACTCACAATTAAAATAATTCATTTTTCTAAATGAGCTGAGATAGATCATATCTCTTTTGCTCAATTATTCCTATTTCTACTACTTTTTCTTCTATGCTATTATACCTATGTGACTCTGGAGCAAAAAAATAAAGTGAGAGTTTGGAGAGTAATATTGGAAGTTAGGATCTCTGAGCTCCAACTTTGGAATATGCAAAATAAAAGATATTTTTGATTGTTTTGTTGAGTTTTCCCAATGGGCAAGACCCTTCAACATCCATCAGCTGAACATCTCTTTAGACTTTCTCTATGAGCATCCTCAGGGTCCTGCCATAAGACACTTATCCTAAGACTATTGTTTCTTGTGTTATCTCTTCTTTGGTCTTTAGACTTGTCATCTCCTCCTTGAAACTGTTTTTATTTGCTGTCATTAGGAATCTTCCATATCTGTCAAATTTGAGCTTTGAACACTGCTAGTCTCATGAGAGTGTTTCTTAATCTTTGCTCAGTGAAGACCGGGAATATTTCTGACATCTTTTTTTAGTTTCTTTATTCTCTGGGTTTTTTTCCTTCTTGGTGGCTAAGGACTGTGATAAAACAGATGGTTCCTGAGAAAGTCCTAATCAATTTGATAGGAAAAGAGCCACAATATTTTTTCAATTACACAAGGTATGCAACATACCCATAATAAAACTGAAAGTAGCTCAAAACATTTTCACTTCTCCCAAGAATTCCTTTCAGGATTCAATCTCATAAGTCTTCAGAAACTCAAAGCAAAACTTTTTTTTCAAGTAACTTTTCCTTTATAAAATTGATTCCCAAATGAGAAACATTAGTAATGCAAGAAGCAGAAAAAAATGGACAGAACTATTGTGCAAAACATTATGCAATTTTACTGATTTTACAATAGTGTTCAAGCAAAACAGACCCCTTAAGTGTAAGATAAATTTCTGAGATGACTCAGTGCCACGAGTTCAGATCTCTTAGAAAGCTCTGAGGATCAAATTCATCGTTCACTGGTAGCATGTGCATTTAAAGGATGCAAATATTAATAATTTATCAATAATTTTTAGGGGTATTTTTTGTAAGATCAGATTTTGGTGGGGTTTTTTTGATCTTTTTACATTAATTGTGGTTAGGCAAGCACCCAGACACACACAGGTAATGGATTCTACAGGACACTGGCATGTATTTAAATATGTTCTTTATTGCTGCCCTAAAAAGTCAAATTGGAAAACAAAACAAAAGTAGTAAAAGGGAGAAGGAGAAAAATTACTGTACATTTCCTCCCCCCATAAAAGGACACTTTCTAAACTAGTATGAAAAAATCAAAAGTATACACAACTTTATAATCATGAAGTCAATAAAATTCAGCAATTTTTAGAGGATACTCAAGAGACATTGTAGAATGAGAAATTTTTATGAATGAAATTATGTGGAAGTAAATCAGTAGCTTTCATAATGATCTGAGAAAGATTCTTATCTGAAGCAATTATAAAGGAAGACTATCACAAGGACAAAATCTCCTAATAAACACAAAGCATAAGCTAAAGACAAACAAAATGTCCAGAATAAACACCAATGTTTTTAGACAAATAATACTCTACCATGTAATATTTTCTGACACTGACTAATGTTTTCTTTTTTGCATGGGTAGCTCATAGGCACGCTCTAAGAAATTATTCTGTTTAGAGAGACTCAAGCAGCAAATAAACTTCAGTTGAGTGCACTTAGCTCTCAAGAACTGCACTAGAAATAAAAACAAACATTATTTAAATATCTAATCAGATAGATATCTAGTATATGTGTGCTGCACTGTTAAATTGGCTGCATCATACATATAATATATGTCCTGTTTACCTTGTATGCAAATGTTAATGTGTTATTTTAGTGCACTCATTTAATCTACACAGTAGAAAATGTGCAGAAGAAACAATTTTTCACTTTGATGAAATATTGGGTTCAATTCAATTTTTTTTTGTGATCTAGGCAATTACATCAATCCTGAGAATGTCTTAGTCATTCTCTCTCTCAACCTTAGCATTTAATTTACAAAAATAATTATATTTATATTATTTCAGTATCTATTTTGAGAGAAGAGCTGTTGCATTTTCCAATGAAACACTATTTTCATTGGTTAGTTTCTAAAATTCTGCTAGGAATATGGCTGAAATCAAATTACTTGTAAATGTAACTAAAAGGGTGTCACAAGGTTAGAAACACCAGTAAACCATGTGTCACAGCAAACATCACATTAAACATGCTTTCAGGATTTAATTCTGAAGATTTATATGTCACTTGACTGATCTCTTGCATTTCAAAGTCTGCATATATCTCCCAAGACATAAGCATTATAAAAACTGACTATTGCTGCTAAAAACAATAGAGGATTTTGTTTTGCTAATAGCACAATTGGTTTCCCAAACAGGAAATTAGAAACAGCACCCTTAGGAGTATTTTTGAACTACAGTGAAATGAAATAAAATTCCCTTCATTGCTATTGACAGAACCTAATAAAATGCTTCACACTAAATTGCCTTTGATGCGTCTGTACATAAAATTAATTATGCAAATAGTATAATATCTTATCTCTATGGATAATTACAACTGTAATCATACTTATGCTGGGTTTTTTCTTTTCACAGGTGAGTCTGTTCCCAAAATGGTGTGAAATAAAACTCTGATTTTACCTGCATTGCCACTGCCTGGTGTATCACAGAGGGGCTGAAGCCAGGAGAGCCCACGAAGCCCATCCAGTTCAGTGCTCTGCTCTGGACAGGGTCAGCTGGAGCAGGACACTCAGGGCAGTGCTTAGTCAGGTTTTCAGTGTGCCCAGGGATGGACACAACTGAGCAACCTGTGCCAGTACTCAGTAATCCACACATAGAAAAAGATTTTCCTAATGTTGAGAGAGAACTTCCTGTGTTTTAGTTTGTGCCCATTGCCTTTGTTCTGTCACTGAGCACGAACTGAGAAGACCCTGATTTCATTATCTTCACAACCTCTCTTCAGATACTTGTACACATTGATCAGATTCCCTCTGAGCCTTTTCTTCTCCAGGCTGGCCAGTCCCAGCTCCCTCAGCTTTTCCTCTTCAGAAAGATGCTCCAGTCCTTGCAACATTTTTGTGTCCCTTTGTTGGACTCTTTCCACATCTCTTTTGTACTGAGGAATCCAGAACTGGACACTGTACTTCTATTGTGGCTTCACCAGCACTGAGCTAAAGGAGGACACTGAGGATCTCAGCCTCTGTCACTAGGACCCATGCCCACTCACAGAATCCTCTATTTTCTGTTTTCCAGCCTTCCTTTTTCTTCCAGCATAACTGGATCGTGTCTGTGACAACCCTTGCCAAGATTCAGCTCCAGGTGGGCTTTACCTTCCTAACTCCCTTCCTGCATGCTCTGACAGTGTCTATGTTTCCTTCTGACTGCTTTGATCCTACTGCCACTGTTGTATGATTATTTTTGTTTCAGTTTAATCAAGAGCTTCTTATTCAAACCTGCAGACTCTCTGCACCTGTGCTAGACTTCCTTCTTGATTGTTCTTGGTCTTAGATTGTCTTTTCCTATCCCTTAACCCCAAAGCAATTCCCAAGCATATGGCAGGAAGGCTTGTGTAGGTGATGTTGCAAACACATGATCTCATGAGGAACACACCTCTCCACTGTGCTGAGAGAGCAGGTCATCCAGGGCAGAATTTTTCTGCCATTTTTTACCACAAAGGCCATCTCATATCTCTTCTTCCAGAGTTCTCCAGCTCAAACACAAATGATTCCAATATGCTGCCATTCCAGACACTGTTTACACATTTTCCTGTGACTCATGCACTCATTTTAAATGACAGCAAAGAAGAAATAGGAGCAAACAAGACACCTTGAACAAACAAGGTATCTCATGAAATGCATGTCTCACAATCATGGAAGTTTTGCCTTCTGTATTCCCCAACCTGTTGTTCTTGTTTATTGCCATCCCTTACTGTGCTATGTGCAATTTAGATTGCATGCTGCTTGAGGTAAGAATCTGTCAGATTTTATTTGTCTGTACAGTGGTAAACACACCTATGGCATTATAGAAATAATTAATAATAACTATTTATGACAGAGCACATTTTTGCTAATCATCACATATTGTGCTCCCTCTGGTAAGGCACAAAAAGTTTTTCTAATGAGAGAGGAATAGCACACCCTATTTCTTGATAGTTGACCTCTTAATGTATTATCTGTATAAGCATGAAGGATTTCTGAAGAAGGGCTCATTCTTCCAAAGCTGATCTGTATTTCCAACTTTTATACTTAAATAATATTGAGATTTTTCTTTCAAATGTACTTTTTGCTTTATGTTCTGAGACTGACAAACCAATTCTGGTAAAATGATTCTACTGTTATCACTGTGACACATAATATGAATTTTTCACACAAAATCCTTTATGTAACAGGACAGGAGAAATGCAGTAATCATTTGATATTTGCAGACATAAAGAAAAACAGGAGTCTCTTCTCTAGATTAAATTAATTTGCTTCAAAAATTAGCCAAGTATCTGGTGTACTTCAGCAAAGAAAAAAGCAAAAGTAAAAGGTCACCTCTGAGGAATCTATAGAGTTTACTATCCTTTTTCCAATATGAAAAGAAGATACTGAGTTAGTCTTGTAGGTAAGGAACTTTTAAATTTACACCTTAAAATTTACCCTAAGTCACTACTCTGGAAAACAACTATATTACATAATGTATCTGAATCTCCTTTTGCAGTGCATAATCTGCCCACTAGTCTAGAAAAATAATGGTGTTTAGATTTTTGTAATTACAAATATATTAAAGAAACTACTATACCAAGGCAAACCTGGTTTACCAGTTCTTAGGAAGGAGTTTGTGGAATGGAAATTTCCACAACACAACCAAAGCTGAGATGTTTCTTTCAGAAACACTGTACTACTATAAGAACAGAAAAACCTCTGAACTAAAGAACTCCAAAATTTTCTAGATGTGCAATAAGCTGTTTAGAAGGAAACAACATTTTCCCAGACAACCTTATAAGAAAATCAAATTGCTTAGAATGGCCTTGTGTTTTCAGGCTAAAAAGAAGAAAAAAAAGAAGAAAAGAAAGAAGAAAGGAGAAGAAGAAGAAGAAGAATTATTTTTGAATAATTACATCTGCAATCCAGTACGTATACATCTTACAATTATTTTTCATCCCTCCAGAATTAAAAATATTAAAAATGTATCACAAGTTTGTTACACTGCAGACGAAGCTCGCTACCAAAACAAGTGAAGTATAAACTGCAAACATTTTTAGAAAAGCATTTTTGTGCATTATTTTTGGTTTTGCTATTTGTTGTTACGTGTTTCCATTGTGTGGAATTCTATAGTTCAGTTTGTACTGAGTTTTTTAAGCTGCACTTTCACTGTTTACTGACAGTTTACTCTTGATAGCACATAATGTTGTTTCCTGGGTTAGACTTCTCAGGACAATGTCTTTTCATATTTCAACACCCTTTGCAATCTTTTGTAACACCAATAAAAATGAGTAATACTGACCTTTATGAAGGACTTTGACTTCTGCCAAGGCACGAAGGTTGCTCTCTACAGAAGTCCCATGTGCTGCTTGCACACCACTAACAGAGATTTATTTTAGCTCCTTTATATGGACTGAATTTCACACCAAATTAATTTTATTAACTCATTACATAAATTTTATCTTGTTCAAATGATATTTAATGTCTCTCATTTTTGTGGCATAGATTGTAGCAACTTTAGTCACACAAAAGTCTGCTCTATTATGTTTTGGTTTTGGTTTGGGCATGTACAAATCTGCATTTCAACTACCCAGCAATTCCTTGCTAACTGCTAAACAACATATGTAATATAATACATGTCAATCTTTGAGAACAAATCCATCAAAAATAAGAAAGGAGACAGTCTCATTTTTTTCCTTGTTAGGTTGATCAATGTACACATCCATAGCTTGGAGTGAGGAAGGGAAATGGCAGGAGAGCTTTGTGCAAGCTGCAATCTTGAGGGACAGCCTTAGGAGCAACAGCTATCCTGTTATACTGGGCAAAGAGCTCTCCTTCCCTTCCCTTCCCTTCCCTTCCCTTCCCTTCCCTTCCCTTCCCTTCCCTTCCCTTCCCTTCCCTTCCCTTCCCTTCCCTTCCCTTCCCTTCCCTTCCCTTCCCTTCCCTTCCCTTCCCTTCCCTTCCCTTCCCTTCCCTTCCCTTCCCTTCCCTTCCCTTCCCTTCCCTTCCCTTCCCTTCCCTTCCCTTCCCTTCCCTTCCCTTCCCTTCCCTTCCCTTCCCTTCCCTTCCCTTCCCTTCCCTTCCCTTCCCTTCCCTTCCCTTCCCTTCCCTTCCCTTCCCTTCCCTTCCCTTCCCTTCCCTTCCCTTCCCTTCCCTTCCCTTCCCTTCCCTTCCCTTCCCTTCCCTTCCCTTCCCTTCCCTTCCCTTCCCTTCCCTTCCCTTCCCTCCTCCACTCCTGCTCCCCCTCCTCTCCCTGTGGCCTTTCAGGAATAACAATTTCTTGTCACTGTAATTTTTCAAATTATGATTTACAGTATTGATTATTAAAACTTGGTATGTTATTTTCAAATTGAATGTTGTATTAAAAGTATTTTAAAAAGCAGATTGTCTAACTAAATGCAGCAATGTGTGGCATCTTTCATATAGGGATTGTATTATTTATTGGGAACACAAGATGGTGTTTTCTTGATGTTTTACAGAGGAAAAACAGCTCAGAAGTGATGGGTGATATGAAGGTATCTTTAAGACCTGAGCACAAATTGCATGAATACTGAAGATAGACAAACATGTGAGAACTGTAAAAATGTCTACTTATAAATTGAAATTTATTTATGACTCAGTTCTGAAAGAATGGGAAAACAGTGTCCTCAGAACAAAAGTCTGAACCAAAATAACATATGCAATATAAATATGAGACTTGACCCATGCTAGCAAGATCTTTTTGCTGAAGGAGATGGAAACTTAAAAACATCTATGACATTTACATCTCTATCCTAACTGCAATCTTTGCTGCTTTTTGGAGAAAGCTACCTCAGGGCAAAAACCAGAGAGGTGTTCAATCACATGCACAAATACTCATAAATAAGACAGGATGGGAACTGGATACTTTACTCAAATTGGAGTAAAGTAGGGCAGAAGGACTACCTGTATTTATGGCATCCTGTGTGGTAGGAACATTCTCTGTCCCTCAAAACTAGCTTGAATCCACCCATACTCATACTAACAAATACCTTTTTCTCCAAGACAGAAAAAATGTGGTCTCCTCCTTTTAATAACTCTCCAAATGTGCTCAGGAACTGCACAGGAAAATGTAAGCTGGCCTGGGCCCAAGTGGGTTCCAGGAATAATTCTAAAATTTAATAGCAGAGATAATTGTGATCCAGTGCCTATGGCTGTTTCCTGACACTACTTTCTGTATGTGTATAAACACAGACAAAATGTCTGGTTTATGTTTCTCAGGGCTCCTGTGGAAATTGGTATAAGGTCTTTTAGTTTTGACAGTGTATATGGATTAAGTGACTGGACACTGGACTTCCAAAAAAATTGATATACATTTCCAAGAATATTGTAATAAAGAGGCTGTTGAGTGGAGAACACAAGTTTAATAGGTCTGTTTCTTTCTTATGTTCTCCACATAGTATCTGGAAATAGTCCTTAGACCTGTCAGTCTGCATGTCAGAAGCTGAAAAACACTTCTTCAAAATAATCTGACACCCATATACTGAGTGACATAAAAGAAATTATGTGTCCCCTTTATGGTAGATGATTAAATGGAAAATTACTGCACATGTTCAGTCCTTAAATTTGATCGCTTGATATAGGATTTGATATCAAAATCATAATTTGGTGCTGCTTTGCACATGCTGTGCCATACTTAGAAAAAGGCTGGTGATCAAAACAAATGAGAGGAGACATGAATAGGTGAATATAAGTGCTTGGCAGCAAAAGTTTGCCATTTAAAAACTTAGGAAGACACAATTTACTTACTGTAACCATAGCTATTATCTTCTTCTGAATAGTATATTGGCATGCAGTTGCAGAATTTATTAACTTTTTTCTAAACCATGTTTCAGATCTTTAGCAAAAGGTAAGTTTAGTCTTTTTGAAACTTTGCTCTCAAAATGGACTGTTTCAGAGCTGTCTGTCTGAAAGGCAGAATTAAGCAAGAAGAGATTAATTCAAATTTTTATGAGGACAGAATTAGAAGATTCACATCGAGCTGCAGGCAGGGGATTTTATTGGCATTTGTGCAGTTACACAAAAATCAGTGTTGTTTAATTGCATGTTTCTCACTAATATGAAGCCTGAACTTAATAGCTTTGTTCCCTGACCCTGTTAAAGAGATAAAGATCCACAAAGGACCTTAATTTCAAAATCCTGTACTCTGATGCAGTGTAATTAATAGCCCTAAGTTAAACACACTGCTCCCATTTACACCCTCAGCAGAACATCCATGGAAATGGGAAACATTTACACAAACCAATAAGAGGTAGAAACAGTAGACAGTAGAAAGTCCAGCCTCAGCTGGTGAGCAAATATTTCCACTATATTTTAATTCTGCATTTGTAATGTAGAACAGGTAAGGCCTGTCCTCAAATAATGAAGGCAAAGGTATCAGAGAGTGTGATCAAAGTGGAATGAGACATCTGGGGTCAAAGTCATTCTCTAAATCAGACTAAGTGAGGACCTGATCCTGTGACTCCTCTTCAAGGAAAAGTACTAATCAAGTTACATGGGATAAAAATATGCTCTTTTAGGTTTCTTTTAAAAAGAAATTACTTTAGCACCTAACTCAAGTTAGAGGACAGAACAGTGATCTTAGATGGAGGAGATTTTACCCCCATGAATATCACTCAGGTACAATCTTGTCTCCCTAAAGAGGCCAGTACACAAGTAACACCCCTCTGAAAAGAGTTTTCTGTTGGTGAGCTGAACTCACTTCTAAGAATCTCCTTTCCAGTCATCCAGCTCTTTCCAGTTATTGTGAGGAGCCTGGATTCTAATGGGAGATGGAAAACTACATGATAACTATGAAAATTAGCGAGTTTGAAACTTAGAGAGGATTTGGCACTAAAACTCTTGTCATTCCTATTTTATAGCCATTTCTGAGATTTCAGCAATGTACAAGCACTCATTTTCATGAAAATCATAGTGCTCCTTAGTGTAAGCAAGACTGAAGGCTCCAGCAGCAGCAGATTGCAACACTTGGCTTTGATGGACTTGCACACTTTTTCTTCAGGATGACAGAATGAAATAGTTGTCATCTTTCTGGGTGTTATTTGAACAAAAATGCTATATTATATTCAGCTTTTCTGCTTATCACAGCTCCTCCTATCAAAAAGAAAGAGCTGCTGATGTGTGGTACTGCCAGGGTTAGAAATATCTTGAAGGAAATATCTCCTTATCTCTGCCACACACACCAAGTACTTTTTTGTGTCTGTGTACAGAGACATAGCATTCATAGCACTTATCTTCACATATTCTTAATAAGCCTCAGGATTTGTTTGTGGTATCCCAAGCTTTGGTTCACTCACTAGAGGCAGAGGGGCTCTGCGTGTCAGGACCAAGAGTGCTGATTTCCTGCCAGCCCCTCTTGGTGTCAGTGTCCAGAAGACTGCAGCACAGCACAAAAAACAGGAAAAACAGGGATTCTATGGTTTAGGCCCATTGTTTATTGACCAGTAAGTTTATTAAGTTTATTAAGTTCAGTAAGTTCACTGTGGAATGCAGAGTTATAAAACCCCTGAGTTTATGGAACTGAGCATAACACATCTGCTTCATGTTGTCTTCTTCATGTTGTTAAGATCCCCAAAAGAAACAGATAGTTATACAAAGACCTTTTCTGTAGGGAAACCCCACCTATTATTACCCCTCAGAGCTGATTATCTCTGTCACTTCAGAGTCACCTTGCATAATGTCAATTTTTTGGAGAAAATAGTGTTAAGGTCCAGCGTGTCTTTACTACATATTGACTGCTCTATGGCATTTTAGGGTGTTTGGCCTCAGCTGCAGCAATGTCACATGCCTGAGACAAGCATTTCATACAAACCAGTTGTAACCAAACCCTGTTAAAAGCACCTGTGTGGCTGTTTGAGTTCACAGATCCATAGTGTCACTGCCTTTGCTCCATCAGCCACAGATGAGTGTGCTGTCACATTTTGCACTGCAGCAGCAGGATCCTCCGATCAAGAAAATCCATATAAAAGGCATTTGCTGACTTTGATTTTTTCCCTTCTAATATCTGTAGCAAGATTCATCTTTATTATTTGGTATTACACAAGCTCTCAGTTACCCAGGTATAGATCTAAAGGGTCAAGTCATGAGACATACTGAAATATTAATATTTTTCTTTACAAACACATATACTCTCAGGGTATATCCAACTGTAATAATTTATATTACATCTACATTCACTGATCAAAGAGCTACAGGAAATAAACCTGTACTGATTCCATGATTCCTGATTTTTCTGTGATGATGAAAAGCAGGAATAACACACATTCCCCCATTTTCAGCAAGATGAGTCTAAATTTCTTCAGGAAGTGTGGTTAGCCCTTTTAAAAAATTCTATGAACAAAACCCTTTAATAATGTTTTATTTATTTATTTAATAATATTTTATTTAATAAATAAACCAAATTGTACAAACACCTACTTGAAAAATTTCTATAGGTTCTATAGGTTCTTTAAAAAAAAAAATCTGTAATTTTTTTTTCTCCCTGAATAATAAGAGGCTTTTTTTCAAGGAAAGCAATTTTAAGGAAACCAAACTAACTTGTGAAAATGAGTCTCATTATACAAAGTTGAAATTTAGAAGACTTCAGTAGGATTTAGTGAGGACAATGAATACTTTTACCTGTGCAAGACAAAACAAATTGTGACTCATATCTAAATGCAAAGACATATTTTTGAGTGCTTAATATAGACATCTTTTCCTATTACATCTCCCATAAAGTCAGTAGGAATTAAAAGGAATTTGAGCCATGAAAATGAATTTCCAGTTTGTACAAACACCTAAATTTTTGAGTGTTTTTTTTTTTTTAATTTAATTTATATTCTGAGAAAATAATGTCATCTTAAGAAAGGAGGAAAACAGCCCAGGAACAATTTCAGGATCTGACTCTACAGCCTAGATCCAAAAAATGCTTTGACACCTTACCCCACTGTTTTAGGTCAGACTTATGTGTGACAATATTTTTGAACATACTTTGTGTCTTCCCGTATAAAAAAAATCTGTTACCATCCAGGTATTCCCAAAAAGTTTTTTGATGACATTCTGTACACCTGAAAGAAGCAGGAAGTTCTTTTATGGCTCTATTGATTTCAGTGGAATTTCAATCACTTTTAATCTTACGTGGACTTTTCTCTTTAAAAAACAGGAAATACTAGGAAAAAAATTTTTTTCCTATAGTAAGAGAGCAGTGGAATTAATTGATTGAAAATAATACATGCTATTGATTTCTAGAGAAAGGACTGTAGTATTTTGGTCTTTTCTTTAGCCCCCAATTTATATGAATAGGGGAAATAAAATGACATAAGCTGATATTTAACACATGTAGTAGTGTTCTGAAACTGATGCCTTTTTAAGCAAACTGCAGAGCATCAAAAATAGTTAAATAGTTAATGACTTATGAAACAAAAAGATGGTTGCCACTGAGAAATACCTTGAGCTTAGGTAGTCTACTGATGAACATTTCAGGAGTGGTTTGTGTGGGTGGTGGCTCTCACACTGAGCCCAGTGCTCCTTTTCCCCTTGAGCTTCCACCACCTCTCATGAGCAGAAAACCTCCCACCATGCCCCAGCTCTGCAATTTCTTGTCTGGTCACCTTGTCCCTGCTGTCTACTCTCACCTTGGTCATGCTCTGGTGGAAATGGCAAAGATTTGTGACCTGCCATTGTCATTAAAGCTTAGAACTTGACCTCTCATCATAGTTTACCAAAGGAATTTTCTACCTCCTGAAAGGTTTCTGCACATCTCTGAGGTAGAGGGGCAGCTTGACCTGGGTAAATATTGTCTCCCTTTGGAGTAGCTGGTAGTCTGAGCAGAACTAATACTCAGCCTGACAGCTTAGGAAATCACTTTCTGTGTCTGGGAAGGGTGGCAGGGGAAAAGACTGAAAAGCAGATACACTCTTGAATCAATCATAAGGACATACTTATTTATGCAGCTGGCAAGTGTCCAAATCCACCTGGGCTCTGAATGAATTATGCTCTCCAAAGCCTTTGCACAAATCTCTAGATTAGTCATGCTCTAAATGAATTGCCCATTCAGCACTACAAGCTCTACCTGGATGCTTTCTAGTTAGAAATTGTGCATGAATGGACAGAGTAGGTTCAGCTGGCCTGCCTTTGCACTCTTACCTTAGTGTCCCTGGATCTCCATAAATGGTAATTTGTCATGCCATGAGTCAACTTTGGCATGGTTTCTCTCAACAACTCTTCCATATACCTGGGCAAAAACATTTTGAACTTGTACTTAAGGAAACTGAGCAATTTGGTGCTTATTCACTTATATGTTTACCACTCAGAGTGTGCTTGCAAGATACATGTGTCTCAAAACTTATATTACAATCCACCCTCTGATATCACAACATTTACTAGTCTTCCCTTGAATCATAAAGTCTAGTCAGCCTCAGATGGGAAAAAAGTTTTGGGAGAAAAAAATCAGACACAGTTTCTCTAGCGGAAAAGAAAGTTGAAAGAAAAATTGATGGTAGTAAAAATACTGAGAAATACCTGGGAAGGGGGGACATCTCGAGTGCCTGAAAAGTCAAAACTTTGTTCTGAGAAGGAGGGAGACAAAGATACTTGAGAAAAAAATATGGAATGCAAGAGCCAATTATGGGATACTCACAAAGACAGAAAAAAAAGGGGGAATTATGGGTGAAAGGAACACATTTAGGGATGATTTTGTATGGAAAGTGGAACTAAAAGAAGGTTCCCCAATAGCATGAATAAAAAGAAAATCACATAAAATAACATCTTGAGTGGCACATCATTCTGGGACTGATAATATGCATTAAATGAAGGATTGTTTTGGTTGTGGCAGAAAAGAGACACAGACCTACAGTTAGAAGACTACTTGGCTCTATCCACACCACTGCTAAAGAGCAGTCTAGACATGAGGCAAGGGCAGAGAATGCTCCTTCACCTCCCACCCCACAGCAACTTCACAGACTGCCTTCAACAGCCTCTGAGGTTGTGATGTGGTGGGGTCTGGGGTGCTGTAGTGTGTGTGCACATGGCACCCCCACACAGGGACATTGCCCATCAGGGCCAGGCAGCTGGGCTGCTGCCTGAGGTGTCTGTACAGCTGGGACTCAAATGTCAGAGCAGGTCTCAAGGGACAGCAGCAACAAATTCACCATGGCCCCAGGGTCAGGATGCTTGAAAGTTAGCTTTAACTAACCAGCGGTTTTCTCTACACTTCTTCTGAGCATTGATTAAAATACTAATGAAGGTAGCATGAATTGTGAGAAAACAGACTGTGTGAAAAGCAAATGTGACTTGAGAAGAGTGCATCAAAGCAAAAAGCTGCGCTGATAACCAATCACTCAGACAGCAATACTGTCTCCATAGTGTGTGAGCAGAATAGAAAATTCTATATGTAAAGTTAATTCTGGCTTCGTGTCATATCACAAACATGCCTGTTGTCAGCAGTCATAAGTAGTGATAAGCAGAGCTTAGATGGTTCTGGCATTTTAATGTCTCACTCTTGTATTTACCCGAACAGTGAAGTTTTATGCCAGTTACTAATCACTTCTTAGCCAGGAGCAGCAGACTCCTTATTCCCTGAAGTCTGTTCTCAGCTAATTGCACTCATGAGTATGGCAAATTTAGAATTATTATTCTTCAACAAATCCTTCCACCTCCCTGGCCAGGAAGCTGGTATTAGAGCCAGCCAATATAAGCTACATTATCACCTCATATTGGTCTAATACTTTAATGGTGTTTTTCTAGCTGTTGGTTACTGACATCTGTTCTGTCAAAAAGTGGGATCGATAAATCATACATATGTATAAATAAAGTAAATACTAGTTCTCTATAAAAGCAGAATGAAAATTGAAGCTACAATCTATTTAGCACTTTAGTTTACAGGGTATGCTTTATGAATTCATACATACAGCACATTTCAGGAGAAGCTGTGCCCAATCAGGGCAGCTAATGGTAATAACTGATTAACTCAATTTCTTTAGAAGGAAATCGCTCTACACTTTGAAACTGGCTATTTCCATTAGCCATTGTTGTCATGGATTGTTCTTAATAGCTAGCCTGAAAAAAATTAGTTATTGGTTTCAAAGTATGCCTTTGGGGCCAGATTCACAGTTGGAAGAGCTCTGCTGATTTTTTGTAGGCTTATACTGCTTTGCTCTGATGTTTACATGAAGTCTCATTCTGATTTAAATGATCTGAAGGAAGCAGTGGCAGTCATTAAACCAGCAGAATTTTCTTTAGTGCTTTCAGTATTTTTCTGTCAGAGGTTAGATAGCTTTGCTGCTTGACTGAGTTGTAAGAACTGGTTTTGCTTTTTTTTTTTTTTTTTTTTTTTTTGTGAAGATAAGTGACAGTGTCTTTTACATCCAAGGAAGAAAAACATGTTTTAAGAGACCAATTCTAACTCTAAGATAGGGTCTCCCAAGTGACATTCCCTCTGAAGGTACTGACAGACCTCACAGCACTGCACTCTATCCCTATACTTCTGCTTTACCACAACTCAGATCCTCCTGCTTGCTGCTTAACAGTGGGAAAGACTCACTTACTTTAGAGCTTGAGCAATAACACTGAAGTAGATGAAAAGATTCAACGGATGTTGGCAGACTTTGGCTCAGGACCTGCTCCCACTGCACACTGTGATAAAAGGGGTGAAGGTTGCTTTGCTGGGCTTTATCCAGAGCAAGGATGCTTTTCCTGAAGGCTGTCACAAACAGCAGCTCTCAATGTCAATAGTAGACACGAGCTTGGAGAATTGCCTAGAAGTGATCAACTTTTAAAAGGTTCAGTCAAATCGTAAAAAATTCAACTCTAACCTCTTTTCACAAAGGCAGGAAGACAGGAGATGGTGGAAAACTCTGTATCAGAGAAGACTTCTACTTCAAAGGCTCCTGTTCAGAAACAAACCCCAAATAGCATAACCCCAAAAGTATGACTGCAGTGATGTAAAAGAAAAAACTGGTCTGAAAGATGGTAGTAGCCATGGTTACACACACATACACACCCCATCACAACACAATGGTCCTGTCACCCACTGCACTGAAAAGCTGTTAGATCCCCACATAATGCAAGTCTTGGAAGGAAAAACAAGAGGCAAAACACTGAAGCTATTCAAATCAACAAGGCACCAGTACCACTTAAAAACTCAAGAGTTTCAACTATTTGCAGGAGATTGACTGTTCTGTAGGTACACCCTCAATTTTAGAAGCACATCTTAGGAAACACGAGTTAATTGCTTACTTAAGCAACAATTTTGCAAGCTATTATAGGCAAGCAAACAGAGGAAGAAACCCCAGGATTGCCTTTTCCTTATCAGGTAACTCCACTAATGGGTAGTGCTAAACATTTCTATTTGGACTGTATAATGCCTAAAAGCTTTGACACGTGTCTGAAATTGCTGGTTTTTTATAGCTTTACATAATAAGTCAGGGCATCTACAGAATATTTCAGAAATGCACTCTGCAACAACTCTCAGGGCTTGTACAGCTGCTGAGTACTTTCTAAAGTAATTTTCCCTAGACTATCAATGAACACAGATGGGCATTCTGCTCCTCCAAATTACAAGGTTTGCCTGAGTTGGTCCAGATCCTCCACAGACTGCATGGATGGATGGGAAATCCCAGATGGGCATGCTGCTGACCCAAGATCAACCAGTGCAGGTCTTTTTCTGTCCATATTTCATCCCTGAGGGCCATGGCACAGCTGCAATCTGGCCATCAGGAAACCAAGCTTTTACCAGGCACATCCTTTTCTCAGCTGGGCCCTGCTGATGGCTCCCAGCCACAGGAATGCAGCTGTACAGATTTGGGACTGTGCCTGGCTCAGGGCTGGGTTTGGAGCATCTGTATATCTGCTTTTGCTGTATTAACTTATAGGGAAGCTTTAGCCTTTTCTGTACATCAATTGACATTGGTGAAAACACAGATAAAAGAAATTTCCTGCTCTCCCTGAGTGTTCTCAGTCAAAAGACATGAAATACTGGATGTACTTTTCTCATGAAGCAGAGACTTCTGTTGGCATGCCTGAATCAAGAAGAATATTTTAGTGGTATCCTGAAGCAAGTGTTCAAAATCGTGTGACATATGGAGGTGTGAGGTTTTGCTTATATGAAAAAGCCAGAATGGACTGTTTTCCATGTCACTGAGTTGCTACCACCACCAGGAATCTTCTATTTAATTCAGCAGAGCTCAGATCACTCAAGTCTTAACTGGGAAAGAAAATAATTGGCAAAATCCCCAAGTTTTGCTGTCACAGTCTGACAATAGCACTGCAAAATGTGGTCTTTATGCAGAATAATACAAATCAGAAGTTTAGTTCTTGCTGTAATTCTCTGGAGTATAATGGGGCATCAGGGGTGCCAATTATACTCAGAGAGTTTTCTGAATGGAATTAGAGAGGAAGCGGTAGAACAAGGTTAAGGGTATTTAAATTTTACAGTTCAAGAAAAATTACATCTATCATATATGGCTCCTGGGAAAAGAGTAATTGATCAGAAAACATGTTTTTCTAAAGCTTAGTCTCCCCATGACTTTGTTTATTTTTGAAACATAATTCACTCTTAAAGAACAACCAGAAAGAAGGAAAGCCAACATCCTCATCAGCTCATCAGGATTCTTAGTACTGTGTTTGCTGAAGATCAGACAATTGCTTGGATTTATGTGCCTAAAGACATTAGGACAAAATCAAAAGTGTTTTAGATTTTTTAAAATATAAGCGCACAAAAGGAATGCAATAGAAGGAATATAGAAGGAAAATAAACAAAATAAAGCCTTCTCACTATTTTAATTTACACTATTTAAATATTAATTAAAATAGTGCTCCCTTCCCACCATCTACTCAAATCCAAACAATCTCATGAATAGTTTTTTGATTGTAACTACTTAGAGTCACTCACTTGCAGAAGTAATAAATAAATTATTTCTGAATTTGGGTCCATAGTGGATGAGACTTCAGACAACTAAATATTCTGTCAAAGTCTAAACTAGTTGCTGTAACACATTTCCTAATCAGTGCAGGGGAGTTATTATCTCTGGCTGATGATTTATCACAACGGTGTGAAAAATCTATTTCAGAAACATTTTCTGGAGGTGTCTGATGCTTCTAAGTGATGGCCAGCTGCTTCCCAATAGTATCAGAGTCACAACAGGGTCCAATCCATAAATGGAATTTACTTTAGATGAAAAAATTTTACAAATAAAAATATGTTTTCACTCCAAATCAGAAAGAAATGTCAAAGTGTCATCAGTTTTCACAGCGTGAGAGCTACAAGAAATATAGAATCAGAAATATTGAACTGTTTGTTTTGATCATGTCAAATTGTCACACTTTGCTAATTTTAAAGCATCTCAGAAAGTTAAAAGCATTTAAATAGCACTGGAAAAATAAAAATTAATATAAATTACTAGAGATGAACAATGTGGTCTCTCAATGTGAAATCATCTCTAAATATATGATACAGCATTTCTAATATAGCAACTAGAATAAAACTATATTGGTTTGAAGAATGATAGCAAAATTGTCTTTTTTCTATTACACATTTTGAAGTACAAAGAGCATTAGTTGCAAAACTTGTTTGAAAATTTTATCAATAAAGAAATAAAAAAACCAAAGCAAACAAAACTGTGTTTTCAAGTGCAAAGCTACCCTATTTCACAGTAAGTTTTGGTTATAGCTCATAGAAGGCTCTTTGCTGTGTGGATGGCAGCTGCCTGCATAGAAAAACTCCATTTTTGGTGCATGTTTCAGCTCTAACTGCTCCCACAAACTGTGGCAATACTTCTGCATCTGCCATCACTATAAGCAGGAAATCACACCCTGTTATGAAGCATCATTATTTTGAGAAGTGAATGGAACAAGAATTCCAGTGGTGTAAGTGTTTCCAGCTCCAGGAACAGCTGTTAAGTGCCAACCAACAGGTTCTTCCTTTACTGCTGCCCTGTAGCAGCAGTGGCAGGGGTCTGTGCAAAACCTTGACCTTGCTCATGACACCACAATGCCAAGCAGAAATGCATTCCTTGCTTCCTCGGACTTTGTATAAATACACATTACCTGACTTTCAACCAATCCATGGAGTCTGAATTCTGATTTTAATGTTTCCCATTAATGACAAGCGTTTGACTAATAAACATTGTTGCAACAATAAAATCGAGACTACAAGGCTAACTCTTTTTCAAATTAGACTTAAGGCTTGATGAGATTGAATTTTATGCTATCTGTGTATTACTAAAGGTCTACAGCACAGAATTTCCAGCCAAAGGTTTCCCCTATAACCTTATTTTTTAACCAAACTTTTGTACTGATTAACCCAGAATGTGAATTACTATTTTTGATTTTCAAGCAGCTCATGTGAAAAGCAAGTGTTTTCTGCTGGAAGATGCCACTTGGTGTGAGAAATTTCACAAAAGAGACAGTGTTCCACATGAAATAAAGGTGAGACGATCTGAAATAATTCACTGAAACACATATGACAAACCTGACATATTGCCTTTGATGAGGACATCTTTCCCAAGCTACAGGACATAAAGCCATGTGCACTGACAGGGATGAAGAGTATTTAATAATTGTGCTAGAAAAAAATATAATAGTTTACTGCTCCCAGCTGCTTGTCCTGTTTTGTCCATTTTTACTCAGTGAATGGATGTAACAATGGAGCTGGAGCCATCTATCTCAGCTATCTAAATGCCAAGCCCTCGTCCATGAATAAGTGATGGGTGTTAAGTACTTATCTAAGTCCACATTTCCAGGTGTCATAATAATTCTCTCTTTAGCCTTACATTTTTTACATTAAAAGTATTCTTTTGAAATTAAATTTCTACTGTAGATCTGGGGAATGTCTTAGATGACCCTGAGCTTGTCCTTTTCTTACAGCTACACTGGATGGTCTTATAGGGGATATTGCCTTTCCCCACCAAGCTTTTCTTCCATTATTATTCTTAGAACACCACCACTGCAAAAGCACTAGAACTAGTTTCAATTATTTCAGACAGCATGAAACAGCTTTCATGGGACTGAGAAAGCCTTTACTCAGAATAGTCTATAGTGTGGCCATTATGATGTTCTTTTGGGACATGGGGGAGTGGGTTGAATCCTATTAAGTAGAGGAGACAATTGAATCTGCACTTCCTGCGACCTGGGTGAGTACTTTAATCACAACTTATTGAATAAAAGGTTAGGGGAGGATCACCATTGGCTTTTCCAGGTGCATTTCATGAGAAATGAATAATAGCTCCCTGTGTAGGAGAGTTTCAGTTTTGTGAGTCCCATTGGCACTAAAGTTGTAAGTATTGGTAGACAGCTTAAGCCCACCTTTTTTCCTAGCAGTTCCTGCTGGCTAGCTTGAGTAGCTCAGCACACTTTGCAAATCTCATTTGGTAGTGGTCTACTAAAGCACTGCTCTGAAACTAGGCACCAAACTCAGGGCAACCATCTAAAAATTTAGTGACTGAGCAACTAACTAGGAAGGCTGAGACTAAATTCTCCTAAAAGGTTAAATTATGGATAATTTTCTGATAAGCTGGTAACTTCAATATCCTCCTTTCAGTTCTGAAATAAAATATGTAACCCATGTTCTTTGGGATCTAATGCTAACTCTGCATTTTGTGCATTTTTCTGAGTACTGCTGGTGGATACAATGCAGACAATTGAAAACATAGATTTTCCATTGCCATTGCAACAAAAGACAACACTTGTTCTCACTTCTCTTTATATATCAGGTAAATTAAAATCATCTTTACATAGATTTTTACTTCAGAGATTCTGTGATAGTAACTTAAAATACAATTTAATTTCATTAACCTGATCTTCATAACTTAAAATATTGGAAATGGATTTATGGGTCATGTGTACATAATTTATTGTTATATATTGGATAACTTGTAACCAAGTAAGTAAGCACAAAAGTGCAAATCCAATAGTACCAGACATATACATGCTTTTTCCTATCTAGCCATATATTTTCACCATAATCATACAAATAGGCAGAGATTGCAACCAATGACACTCACACAATTAAACATTCTGTATGCTCCAGTAATAGGAACAAATGCTTACAATAGTCCAGTTATCAATAAATTATTTAAAATATTTTGCTCCAGTATTGCTCAGAATTGCAGAGAAAACTCTGCAGATGCCAGGGTGTAACCATGGAATTCAGCCTTCTGTTTCTTAAAAGGCAGCAAAGATACATTTTCAAAGCTGCTCCAGCTCAATGCTTGAAATGCAATGGAATACATTGAGACATAAGTTTTTTAAAAATCTCACACTTTCATCCAGCCCTAAAATGTATTTGACATGCACTGAAATGTCAGTAGCATTATATGAGATGACTTGATATCACAAGCCATGGTGCCATAATAGTAAACAACCTGGGGAATGGGAGCTGGAGCAGCATGCATATCTTAAACTGCAGAATGTCCTTCAGCTGCTCACAGCCAGTTATTTTCTTTGCTGTCATAGAGATATTCAGCCTAGATACAACCTCAGCTTTTGAATTTACCGATTCTTTTATCTCTCCTACACTTTTCTATACCAAATTTCTTTATAATTTAAGTTGCATGCAGCTATACTTGCTCCACTGGGAATAAAGACAAAGGAGCTTGTAGTTAGATCATTAGGGTGAAGGTAGACTTCAGAGCTGAGCACCATGCTGACACAGAACCCTCTGATGAGTGTGGAAAACTCACTCAGGAGGTTTCAGTTCACAACTTATATGCAAATGAGGCTACTGTGAGGTTTGTGAGGTGTTTAGCTAGTACACTAAAAGGGCCTTCTAAATATATAAATCAAATTTTATTTCTAAATTGAGTCAGGATTTAATTTAGTTAACAATTTCATTGATGGATTATATGGTCCAAAGCTGTCTATACTGGAAACTAAGAAAGCAAATGTTTTATAATAACCCACTGGAAACATTGCGCTGCCACTTTACATCTGTTTCCAAACCTATTGGTCAATTACTCATTGTCACACCAAAACAGCTCAACTAGCAGCAGTAAATTAGTGTACATCTTGTCTCCTAATGTCATAGTCACACTGGGAGACTGAAATACATGCATTGCATTTAGATAATTTTATTCTATGTATGTCCAGTCTTGATGAAAAGCATCTGAATATGGTCAGTGAGGTATGACTCTTGAAAATATTATTTTTCAGCATTGAAAAAAAATTGTTTTGATTTTCTATCAAATCTGCAGAAATACTCTGAATTTCATGCTCTATTTTCCCTGAAACTCTGTTGGAATGCTACATTATTCACATCTGTGGTCAGCAGACTTCAGACTCCTTCATCTACAGAAAAGACAAAGCAACATATTTGTTTCACACAGAAGTCTATGAAAATTGTAACTCTCACTTGCAAGAAATTGAGAAAAAACTATATCCTTAAAAAAAAGGAAAATCAATGACCAAAATCTCCCAACATATACCCAAATGTAACTGTAATAATAAGTATAAACATATATAAGACTTTGCATGTCATTTTGGAAAGAATTCTTCTGTTCCAGCTTTTCTGTCTAAAAGTTTTATATTTATATCTAATTTAGGCTTTTTTAAAAATGGAAGGATGCAGTCATTCCCAAAGAATTCCTGAAGAAAAGTACCCTAAAAAAGAAAAAATGAAACCATTCTCTGGCACACCTATTTTCTGCAAAAACTACAAAGAGTGCTATACATAACTTTAAGTCAACTTTCTTTAGACAAGGAAAACACTCTGAAATCAATCCTGTTCTTTGACTTTCTCTAATTTCCCCTCAAGGTCAAAACTTCAGAGCTTCATGTGCTCAAAGGTGTGATTCTAGGCAGCATCAGGGGGGTTGAAGTTGGGATAGGTGCCCAGTGGTGAACAAGCTGACCTTCCCCCAGGAGCATTTCCCCCAGGAGCTCCACAGGAGCATTTCTTCTGATAGATCGGGATTATGGAGAGCAAAACATTCCAGCAGAAAATTTCTGATCAGTTCTAGTCTTCAACAGCACAGATTCTTTTTGTTCATTAATTGCAAGGCATCCTAGATAGATTAAATGTTTTGATTGAGTCTTATAGGTGCCCTAAAGACCATAAAACAGCTAATGACAATCCTGACATCTCTTGCATCACAATTAATTGAATTTCAAGCTGAAAACTTGGTTGACCAACATTCCCAACAGAAGTGATTCCCCAGTTAAGATGTCTGTGTATGAACTGCTCATTGGCTTTTTTAGCTGTGTTCAGACAGCAAAGATCTCACATCAGCAGGGGTCGGATTGAGTGATGATACTGAAAAAGGCAAAACGAAATAGAAAATGTGGAAAGAAACAAGTGTTACAGTTAGACATTATATGAGTAAAGGAAGAAAAAAGAAGTTCTGAATGCACACAGAAATTAATCTAGATAATCCACCCAAAAGAGACATCAAGATGATCTTTTTAAGGGAAAGGAAAAACTGAGTCTCTAAAGAAAGACTAAGGGACAGAAATTCCCTCTGAATCAGCAGTTGTTTGCATGCTGATGACAGCTGCATTTATTGTTAATTACCATTGGTTCCAAGTTTAATATTTCTTAGTCTCCTTGACTGCCCTCTGGTTCCCTTTATAACCGTGCAAAATACATAACTGGCATTCCCACAAAAAAAAAAGTGAGCTGAAATATTGATTTTTCAGTTTTCTTTTCCTCTAGTAAAAGATAATGAGCAAAATTCATCACAGGAATAATTAGCAGAAATTATTCCTATTGTATGATAAAGCCAAGTGACATTTCATTGTTTATCTGGAGGCTTAATGATGATTTCTAGTGATAATTACTGAGCTTTCAAAGTTATTGTTAATATGCACCAGATTTCTCTGTTTATCCAAACTCAGAAAGTATATGTCTATATAAAAATACTTTACAATAGGTTTCAACAGTTGAGCTGTCCTGAATGGAAAAGTAGTTTTCATTTTTATATATTTTTTTTAATGTTTCCAACTGTCAAATCTTTCTCTTGAAATCCAGGTGTAAGAATTAAAGCCCTACAAATTTTATTACAAAAATTAATGAATGGGCCTTGATGATGTACACCATGAATAATGGTAATGAACAACCACAAAAACAGCAATAGCTAAAGAAAAAATAAAAATAAATAGGAAATGTTGAAATTCTTTCATGCTTCTAAACTTTTTCTGATTTAGTCACACACATCTGCAGTACCAAAACAATAACAGGTAAATCTTATTTCATGAGTACCTGTAGCACAGATGGTGTAGAAATCCTTGAGACAGGGCTGATAAAGCCAACTGTAAAACGCCTGCAGTCTGTTTAGTTCAGGTGAAATGCAGTTTCCACATGAGTGTGACTGCTTTCAGGGCAGTACTGCACATGTACTGGGTTACAGACCACTATTCATAGAGGCACTTCTAAGGTAAAATGGTGAGAAGTTTAATTATCTAAATTTTAGAATCATGCTCCTAGAGGGACAGTTATGGAGGTGAAATAGAGATCATTAAAAATTAAACTGAAGAAAAATGTGCAAAACTGTGTAGTAATACTGCTTTATACATATTTCCTCAGTTATTCTTTTAACTACACTTTTTTATCTATTGTAGATTTTAAGGTCAAACAGATTCATCATCCAGTGTGATATGTTGCTTAACTCATGCCAGAGAAACTTTCAAAGGATGTTACTTAAAGTGGTATCTTGATGCTATCCTTTTCCTATAGAAACTGAAATAAAACTTTACTGGTTTTGGGAAAAAATTATCAATATTAGTAGGACTCCATTATACTCGTCACCAATTTCTAGTCAGCTTCTGTCTTTGTTATGTGTTATTCTCATTTTCATTTTGATCCTTCTACTTAGTATGCTATTTCTCTCTGTACTTCCAAGATCAACAGTTAGACTACTTTTTCCTTTTCCTCATTTGTATCCTTCCAACTTTTTTCAAGGTCTTAATTAGGGGCTGAATAGTCTTAGATTTAAAGGCTACTCTGATTACAAATTTGGTTATCATAATAAGAATAAAGTATTTTTCAAAATCTCAAAAGAATGTCAGTGGCTCATCCCATCTGTTATGGAACAATTCAAGTCCAAAAAAGTGACATGCTGTTGTCCAGAAGTTCCAGACTTTATATACATGGAGTTAAAACACAGAATCATAGAACACTTGGAATTGGAAGGGACCTTAAATATTTTCTATTCCTAGCTGCCTTGCCATGAGCAGGGACACTTTCCTCTAGACCAGGTTGCTCAGGGCCCCATCCAACCTGACACTGAACATTTCCAGGGATGAGGCATCCATAACTTCTCTGGGCAAATTGTTCCAGCATCTTACCACTCTCACAGTAAAATTTTTATTCTTAATACCCAATCTAAATCTACTCTTTTTCTGTCTAAAGACATTTGCCCTTATCCTCTCCCTAGAGGCCTTGATGAAAAGTCCCTCTCCATCAATCTTATGGGGACCCTTTAGGAACTGAAAAGTTTAAGTAATGTCACTCCAGAGCTTTCTCTTCTAAGCATGCTGAACAGCCTTAACTCTCTCATCCCGTCTTCATAGCAGAGGTGTTCCAGCCTTCTGATCATCTTTATGATCCTCCTCTGGACTTGCTCCAACATGTTCTTGTGTTGAGACCCCAGAGCTGGATGCAGCACTCCAGGTGGGGTCTCACCAGAGCAGGGCAGAGCAGATCAGAGGGGAACAGAGCAGAGGAGCAGATTCCCCTCCCTCACCTTGCTGGCCATGCTTTGGATGCAGCCCAGGATACAGTAGATTTTCTGGGTTACAAGATCACTTTGGTGGGTCATGCCAAGCTTTTTGTCCAACAGCCCAAAATGGTTCTCTGCAAGGCTGCTTTCAGTCCATTCTCCACCTAGCCCATACTTGCACTTGGATTTGTCCTGACCCAGGTGTGGCACCTTGTACTTGGCCTTGTTGAACTTCATGAGGTTCCCATTGCCACCTCTCCAGCCTGTCAAGGCTGCTCTTGATGACATCCCTTCCTCCCCTCGAGCATGCCAGATGCACTGCACAGCTTGGTGTCACTGGCAAACTCGATGAGGGTGCATTGATCCCACTGTCCATGCTGCCAACAAGAATGTTAAACAGCACTAGTCCGAGTACTAACCCCTGAGGAAAGACACTTGTCACTGGTCTCCACTTGAACATTGATCTGTTGAGTGAAACCCTTTGAAGTCCAAGTGGTCCTTCCATGAATTCCATCCATCTCCAAGTTAGAGATGAAGATGTTTGGGACAGTGTCAAATGCTTTGCCCAGGTCACAGAATCACAGAATGGTTTAGGTTGGAAGGGATCATCTGGTCCATCCTGCCTGCTCAAGCAGGATCATCCTAGAGCACATGGTACAAGCCTGAATTCAGATGATTCTTGAATATCTCCAGTGAGAAAGACTCCACACCCTCTCTGGACAATCTGTTCCAGTGCTTGGTCACCTGCACATAAAAAAGCTTTTCCTCATACTTAGGTGCAATTTCCTGTGCATCAGTTTCTGCCCTTTGCCTCTTGTCCTATTGTTTGGAACCACTGAGAAGAGCCTGGTCCATCCTCTTGGCACTCGCATTTCAGATACTGATAGACACTGGTGAAGTATCCTCTCCATTGTCTCTTCTCAGGGATGAACAGGCCCAGTTCTCCCAGTTTTTCATCCTAACAAAGATCCTCCTGTCCCTTAATCTGTATTCTCCTCTGATGGACCCACCCCAGCAGCTCATTTTTCCCTTGTACTGATGAACCCAGAACTGGACACAGCACTCCAGGTAAGGTTTCACCAGGGCTGAGTAGAGGGGCAGGATCATCTCCCTGGACCTGCTGGCAATGCTCTTCCTAAAGCCCCCAGGATACCATTGGCCTGCACGGCCACAAGGGCACTGCTGGCTCGTGGACACCTTGTTGTCCACCAGGACCCCCAGGTCCTTCTCCTCAGAGCTACCTCTCAGCAGGTCAGTTCTAGGCCAGTATTGGTGTGTGGGGTTATTCTTCCCCAGGTACAGGACCCTGCATTTGTCTTTGCTGAATTTCAAAAGGCTCTGCTCTGCCAATCCCTCCAGCCAGTCAAGGTCCCTCTGAAGGGCTGTACAGCGCTCCGGGGCATCAGCCACTCCTCAGCTTTGTGTCATCAGTGAACTTGCTGAGGAGGCATCTGTCCCTTTATCCAGGTAAGTGGATATTAAACAGGTGTTTAAGCAGTTCCGGGCCCAGTATCAAACCTTGGGAGACACCACCCATGCAAGGCCTCCAACTAGACTCTGTGCCACCAATTTCAACACTCTGGGATCTGCCATTCAGCCAGTTCTCAATCACCTCAGCATCAACTCACCCAGTCCACGCTTCCTGAGCTTTCCTATGGGAAGCAATGAATTTGTCTGCAGAAGGATATTGTGAGAGAGTGTATAAAATCTCACTGAAGTAGAGGTAAACAATATCCACTGCTCCTCCCTCATGCGTCCAGGTAGTTGTTCCATTGCAGAAGATGATTGGGTTGGTCAAGCATGAATTCCCATTAGTGGAGCTGTGCTGACTTCTGATCACCTTCTTGTGACCCACGTGGGCAGAGATGACCACCAGAATGAGGTGCTCCCTCACTTTTCCAGGAAATTAGGTGAAGCTGACTGGATGGTAGTTCCATGAGTCATCCTTTTTTGCCCCTTTTTGAAGACTGAGGTGACTTTTGCTCTTTGCCAGTCCTCAGGCACTTGTCATGATTGTGGCTGTCTCACCATGGTGTCCACCAAGTCTCTCAGTACTCACAAATGTATCTCATCAAGGCCAAATCACATCAGTTAAATTTATTGCAAGAATATCACATTGTTCATTGGTGCCAGTAAAAGCATATACTCTAGGGACAGCACTGTATAAACTATCCATCCAAGTCCTGGGATCAAGGAAAGCTCTAACCATGCTTTTTTGAAATCTGCATCAAGTGGACATATTTGCTATCTACCCAGAGCATGGCAAGTGATACAGTACACCATACATGTAGTCAACAAACTGAGGCCAAGCTTTGAACTTTTGAATAAAAGTTTTGAATTATTTTAGTTTGAATTTAAGAATTTAAGACAGCACAAGGGCATTTTGATGTGCCTAACTTCACAGGCACAGCTAGATGTTTATCATTACAGGGAATGCACACCAGAAATAGCTATGTTTATCTTCCTGTTTATGCATTATTCAGATCCCAAAACCCATTTTAGCGGAAAATTAACACCAAGTTAAAAAATCATTAGAGAACACCTAGCAGTGGGATCTGGGACTGTCACCTGACTGTCTGAAGAGACACACGACCCTGTTTAAAATCAATACCTCTCATACACTTATCTGTTAATTTCTGAAATAATTAATATTCTCTGCATCCATGGATTGGTGTCCATGCTCATCAGGAGGAAGCACTAGCAAACCTTTTGACGAAGCCAAAAATGGTATATCCTTATATCTCATTTTAGACAAGCTTCTTGCTTCAAGTCTCCATTTAAGAACACATGAGCTGGCAGATATGGTTGCACAAAGAAATCCACTCACATAGAGATCCAACAGAATTCTTGCTCTAAACAATCATATGAATTTCAACAAATTGTAATTACTAAAAACCAGTGCAATAAGGGCAGATATTATCTCTTACATTTCATTGACCTCTCAAGCCATTCAAGCATATTGAACTTGATTCACATGCTTAGGAGTTTACTGTGAACTATATTATCATCTCACTTACTTCTAATTTTCATTTGATGTATATTAAAATTAGACATAAAGACAAGAGCTGCTTTCAAGCCAATAATTGTTTCTTGATGTTAGGTCCACCATAATCTTAGCCTTAAACAGTAAACTTTGATGAGATTTAGCCAAATATTAAAGCTATTAGTTGAAATGTGAAATTGATTTCTTTTTCCTATTACATTAACCTTCTCCTTTACATTCAGTGGTTTCTTACACAGGGCAAAGTAAAAGCAACTTGATATTTAAACATGGCAAAAATGAATATAGGACATCTTGTTATAAGCCACATGTTACTGTAATAACAAGTTAACAAAGACTTCTTCAGGATATTCAGTGCTAGCAACAAAATGGAATATTTGTAACAGCACTGTAGTGAAAAATGAATTGGATGGCACTGAGAGAGCAAATGTAATTACTAATAAGCAGGATTTATTTGAAAAGTTTATGAGATATATGACCTGCAATGCAAAGATATGTGAACAGAAAAGAAACGTTCTTGTGACTATAAGGCAGGGCAGAATTAAATCAATTTGTTCTGCCCATTTATCCAAGGCTTTTATAATTAGATTGATGTATTAATATCGAGGAGGAAAGCTTCTATCTTCAGTGTGGAAGGATTCCCATAACTACAGAAGGGAGCCTGTAACCCTGTCATTATTAACAGGGAATTATTTCATTAAAATAGAATGCTAATTTAAATGCATACTGCTTTTGCACAAAAAAAATCCCTAAGAGCAGAATATGAAAATAATTTAATACATACTAAAGCTGTAGGTGTTTTAACAGGATAAAGTACCTGCTCTTCACCAACAGAAACTTTGTCTTGAATTTCAGCATAGGATCCATACAGCTGCTGTCCTCACATTTATATCACAACGATATCTCCATATTCATGAGTCCAAAATGTATTTAGTGTTGATTTCTTATGTGTACAGAAGACATCCTTGAAATGTCAGCTCCTCCAGCTTCTAATTCTGTTTCCACAAACTACCTCTCAAAAACTCCACTGATCCAATAACCTCGGTCAAAACATAAAGCCGCAGGTTAATTTCATTTTTCTAAGAACCTAGAGAGACCTTTTTTTTCTCTTTAAGAAAATATCTAAGGGGAAATAGTGCTTGTGAACAAATGTGCCCTAACCTTTGCATCTAGAGAGAGGAGACCCCAGTTTTGGCTAGACTGATGCAGGGGAGGCAGTTGCCCTAGTGGTGCCAGGCAGACACGTGTGAACAAAAATGTGTGAACAAACATGTGTGAACAAACATGTGTGAACAAACATGTGTGAACAAACATGTGTGTCCCAAGCTCCTGTGACCCCTGCACCACTCCCATGCACACACAGACAGCCACAAAGACACCAGCCCATGCTCTGGGCACCATCTGCAGGTGAGGGCAGCTGTTAAACCGGATGAAATGCTGCTCTCTGCGTGCCCTGCTGAGAAGGGAGACATCAGAGCTCTGCACATCAGATGAGAGGGTGAAGCTGCCAGCTGGACCATGTTGCTCCATGATATCAGCAACACAGGAGCTGAAATAAATTCACAAAATCATCTTCTACTCCATCAGCCTGTTCATACTCAAGCTGAGTACCATGAGGGAAAAGCACTGTATTTTGCAGGAAAATAATTTTTTCTCATTTTCTCAAGCATCACTCAGAGACAGTGTTTCTAAGGTTTCTGAGTATGATGAAGGGTGTTGGTACTCACTGTACCATTTACAATTACCAAATGTCACTATTCAGAATTTTTCCCATGTTTCCCTTTCCTTGCTGCAGTCTATGATTAACACATGGTGTTTTCAGAGAATACCCAGCCTACACTTACTGTTTTGCTTTCATATTTTTCTCCTTATTTATCTTGTTGTATTCCTGAAATTGCTTTGCTATTTGGGGACTTAGAAAAATTTGGTTTAATGGAGGTATTTTAAAAAGAGCTTAGCTGGGCTTCCTGGGCCTGTGATAGAGTGAACTCAGGCATAATGTGTTTTCCAGTGACTCACTGCTGGTGTTCCAGTGGTTATCTCTAAATACCAATAAGGTTATGGGACCACTTCCAACTGGGAAGATGACATGCCAGCAGGCTTGTTCTAGGAATACATGGAAGCAAGTTTGCCATCAGGGATATCATGCCATTCCTTAAAATAAGCTCTGAGGGATCTAAACTAATGCTGCAGTGTTTTGGGTGCCCTTAGCACACACTTTACACCATCAATGCTAATAGAAGAAATGCACATAGAAGAAACGTACATTAAGGTAAGGAAAGAAGAAAAAGTTCTTGCTGACAATGACACAGCTTAGAGTTTTGTCAGAGCTAGGAAAAACAGCATGAATGTTGAGTCATATTTTCAAGCAATCTGCTTTTGACCTTGTTTAACTTTGCATAAACGTTTGGATAACCCATAACACCATATTTTACTATTATCAATATTCATGTAAAGCAAGCACTAAGTTTTTATGCTCAAATATTTATAGAAAGTGGATTTTATGTTTGTTTTCTATAAACATTAGTAGAGTCCTTGTTGTTAATGTTTGTGCTTCACCATCATGAATGAGAAACAGCACTATGTGTCTTGTGCAACCATCACAGTTAAACAATACAGACAATATTCCAAAAGTGGTCTGTAGACCAAATGAATCATAGAATAACAGAAAAAATCTGCAGAAATAGTCAACTTATATAGGCTTTCTGTCAATGGAGATAAAAGCAAAATGTATCAGATTCAATTTAAGTATTAATTATTCAGCCAACTCTTTCTGCAGATTTGGCTTTCAACATTATTATTTTTCATGTTAGACTGTACTAACTCACTTCGCACAAGTTAGGAAGCATCTGATCTATTATTTTTATGTATTATTTGAACACAGTGGTAGTGCTGAGGCTTCTGTTCTTCTGCTACTAGCAATTAGTTAAGAAAAATACTTCTCCTGCTGAGGCAGTAAATAAAACCAACTAAATATAAGATGACACGAATATTATTATTCCCATTTTACTGACGGTAAAAGAAAACATTTTAAAAATTGACCATTACCATGTTTTTAGGTAGCATGGTGGTAGATCTAAAGATCTAACCAAGTCTTCTAATTATTAAAAAGGTGTATGTAGACAGATTCCATTTTCCTAATATGTTTTATAGTAAAGATCCATTTCATCTTTTCTTGAGAAAGTTCTTGAAATCACAGGCATTGAATAAAATTCTGCAAAATTATATTGCTTCCTCTAGAGGTCACTTTTTTAAAAACTTCATTCCAGATCTATGAGGAATATTCACCCTCACCTCTGCACAAGGCTGATTGTTGTACACCCTGATGGGGTTTCAGAGCTCCTTTCCAAAGCCAGTCCCATGCACAGGCAGGACATTTTTGGCTGTGGTCACACACCTTTTTGAGCCCTGCTCACTAGACTTGCACTGTCACAAGCACCCCTGGAACCAGATCCAAGTGACACAGTTTATGCACTCCAGCTCCAAGAGTAGCTCAAATGAACCTGCAGAGGCTTCAGAAGAGTGATACAGAACAGCAAAATCAGCACTGAACAGGGAAAAGGAAGCTGGAATTAGATTAGCCAAATCTGTATCATCATCCAGGTTTGTCTTTCAAATGCAACTTTTGGAATAACTCCATGTTGCCTCATCAGCAGCTTCATGGAGATTCTGTTAAAACTTTCCCTTTGCACAGTGTTGTCATAGGTTAAAAACCATCATCACATGATGTGTTGGCACAGTCACTATCTCAACTAGATGGCTATGATTTTGGACAGTATTTCCCACAAGATGTTTCTTGTCCCATTTTTGCACTATCCCCAAATCATGTTCAATTTCAACTTTAAGCAAAAAAAAATTTAAATCTTAACTTCATACTGATGGCAAAGTCTACAAATCCAATGAAGGATCTTAAAATCTGACTATACAGCCTTGCAGACCCTTTATTGCTAAGACCATTCCTGTTAAAATTCAGGAAGAGGCAGTTATTGGCCCCCTGGATTTATTTGAGTTTTACAGCATGGGGCAGCATTTCTAACTGGAGAGGGGAGTTATTTTGGTAGCAGATCAGAATTCCAATTTACAGGGACCATGCTACATCAAATACCTTCTTACACTGATGAATTTCACTGTGTTTGCACAGTGCTTATTTTTATCTGCTGTCATTGAAATTATTACTAGAGACAACATAAGTTCAAATTGTCCCTTGCACTTAAGAAAAATAATCCTGGGATCCCCTGCACTAGGAGTTTTGCCCATATTTTTTTTCCATGTATTAGTGCATTCTCAATCAGTCATCCCCTATTAGTCCTGCTGATTTCACACACTTGTAAAAGTCACACTTCTAGTATCAAATTTCCATAGTTCCTATATCTTTGTAAATTCTGACTTTAAAAGAAAGAGTATTTTTTATGTGTAATCGAGTTCTCATTTGGTAGTTCATTTTATTTTAATAGTCTTCACATTTCTCAAATAAGCTTCTCAGTTTTCACCCTTAATTAGTATATTATTCAAGTAACAGATCACTCTACTTAAAACTGTTATTAAACAGGCTGCTGAAATGCAGAAAGATTGGTAGCCATTGCTGAAAGCTGCCTGACAAGAACAAAAACAGGAGGCAGTAAATAATATAGAGATTCAATCCAATAGAAAGCATTAAACATTCACTGAGCAAATTGACCACCATTCAACCAAGATCTTATTTTTATTTATCTGCAATTAAATAAAGTGAGAATTAATATTTTTTCCCTTGTGTCTGAAAACATTTGGAGAGCCTGTACCAGCTGCTCAGCTAGCAGGGTGGGAAGGTGAAATGAAGTTGCTGGGCATGGCTGGAGGCAGCACTGACCTATACACAGGCTGTGCCCTCCCTCAAGTGTGCTGTACAGGGTTAGGTAGATGCCATTTCCACCCAGGCTTATCAGGAAACATGAATTAAACCTCTAAGCATCCCTTCCCCTCCCTGGGCATGATACTGCTGCTCCCATGAACATCCCAGAGGAGCAGTGGCTGCTGTGGCTGCTGTGAGCATCAGGGCACAGCAGACCCTGGTGCCTGCACTGTGACCCTCTTCACAGCTGCTGCCAGCCCTGCCAGCTCAGGGGAAAGTTTGTCCTCCAATTCCAACCCCTTCACTGTGTCTTTGCTGGTGGACACATGGTGCCCTTTTTTCCCATTTGTTTTTCCTCCAGAATTTTTCAGGATTTCAGCGCTAAGCAGTGGTTGTTTTAGTCACAAAATGCATTAGTGACTCTGTACAGATCATAGTGGAAATGATTTTGTAGCAAATGACAGTCATGAGGGAGGGGTAAGAAATTATTTTTGGGAAGTAACTCTCATAAGGGAATCTCTTGTGCTATTGCTCAAGTGTTTTTAGTCCTTAGGAGCAGGCTTCATGAGGTAAAAGCTTTTCTTTGCATGGGATGCAATACTATGGGGGACAGAACAGTTACTGAATATATTAAGGTATGTGCTCTATCCTTCTCTCACAATCTACTAACTACTGTGTTAAACATGCCAATTAGTGTGATCAGTTCACATACAGACTGATCTACACCACTGAAGTCTTTGAGAGGAACATATATAACAAGTGAGTTTATCTACTCCAGATAGAAGACAAAGAAATCTTTGGGCTGGGCAGGGGAAGGGGATTTTGGAGCAGGGGTCTGGGTGGATGAGGAATGCCACAGAGAAGCACTTCCCACTGTAAAACAGTGCTGCTTCTGAAACAATCCAAATATAAGCTCTGTATTGAATATACCCCATACATTGGGATTTTCCACCCCTGCTATGTTCCTCAAACCTTAGAAGTGCACATATCTGCTCCCCAGCTGTCTCAAAGGAAGGCTGAGATGTGCTGTAGTGCTTGCATGAGGGAACTGACTTTACAGGACACACACAGCTTCAGAGCTGGCTGTAAAGGCAGAGCCAAAAGCCACCCATGTTTCGAGTGAGGGTCATGGAGTGCTGGGGTCTGAGCTCACAGCTGGGCTGAGAGATGGCAAGGGACATTTCCACCTTGTTGGCATGGGACCAGCTTTCAGAGAACTCTCTGCTGTGGTACTCAAGCCTGGCAGGGAGGACCTTTTATCAAAGGGTACAGGTGTTTCAAAGATAAATGGCTTTGAGAAGCAGGACTCTCCTTTGCAGTCAGCAGACATTTTGTACTACTCTATAAGATGCTTCTTCTTTCCATAGGTTGCATTTTGAAGCAAAATATAAAAACAGTATCCTCCTGAAATGGGTACCTGCTTGGTATTCCCTAAGCGACTGCGAAGTCCTTTTCACAGGAGATATTGCTCAGAAAAGATTTATGAAATGTGGCAGAGCAACATCAAGGCCTTAGAACCATTAATTTAAAATGCCTTTCCCCTTCATCCTCCCGTGTAAATTGCTGAGCAATCATGAATTCTTCTTACCTTCTGCTCTCAGTGATACAGCTCGTGTCATGCCAGGATCACAGTTCCATGACATTAATTATACACAGCCAAGATACACTTTTTATTTTGTGCCCCAAATGGAAAATAGTGCAAAGGAGCACTGGAGACACTGGCTGTGCTTAGGGAATTTCATTTCAGCTCTGCACCTTTTTAAAAAACCTGTGGCTTGAGAGATCTTTCATTTTGAAAGTAGTAAAGGGGTCACTGCTGCATTCAGAGCTGCTTACAGTGGAATGGCATGAAATACAGAATAATAATATCGTGAGAAAATTTCTTGGACCTGCTTACTTTTGTGTAAGTGAAGGTAGATGACATGGCCAAGATAACAACCTGACCCTAACTTACTCCCCTTGGTGCAGTAAAATAGAACCATGTAACTCAGGTATAACAGAGCCAGAACACCAGGTCAGCTAGTCTGTATCTTCCTAAGAGAAGAGACATCTGTGGCATTTGGTATATCCTGCACAGTGAACAACTTGCATCATTTTTAACTACAAATTCATATTTTCAGGTTCTACCTGTACAGCTGCAAAAATTATCACAGTGCATTAGTCTGAATTAAATATGTTATATAGAAAGAGACCTTTACAGGGCCAAATTCAGACACACACCCAGAGCAGGACAGATGTGGTATGAAGAGCAGTTGACTATGCACACAGGCACTGGACTATCATGCATTTTCTCTCTCCTGTAATGGTCTCCCCAGCTCAAGGGCAGCACCTCCTGAGAAGTCTTCCCTGGCTCAGCATGGCAGCAGTTTTCAAAATCTACTGTGGTCCCCAAGACAGCTCTGCCTAGGATACAGCTTCCAAAGAGGTGCTGGTACTCATCCAAATGCCTAGGGGTGCTAGGTGGGGGAAAGCCCTCAGCAAAGCTGAGAGAAGCAACTTGAACCTCAGACACCACAGGCATCTACACCTCATCTGCTGCCCCACGGGCTCACACAGAGGCCAGCACCAGCCAGGTCCCTCTGCTCCCACACAGCAACAGGAACTGGCAAAAAGAAAACAGTGACCTGAGATGTTCCCAGAGTCCAGGCTACAGCTTGGCACATGCTCAAGCACAACCTTGTCTCTGAAGATGATTTTTCACCTGGGGAGCTACACAGAGCTGTGTATGGATCTGTAGCATCCTTTGCTTAGGTGGTACAAATGGAGAATGAAATATTCTCACTTCAGCAGCCATGACAATCTAGAAAATACCACACTACTTTCTTCCTGAACTCCTTTTTCTGAACTTTTCCAGTTCTGCCAACATCTATCCCAGTCTACTCTGGAAAATGAAGAGTGCTGCTGCACACAGAACTAGATGCTTTCTAGGTGAGGATTTTAAAAGAAATTATAGACTTCTCAGCTTTCTAAAAATGTATTTGGGGTGTTTTGAAGAAATGTTGGTGACTTTTAATTACTTTTTATATAAATATTTTCCAATTAATTTTTCATTATTTATGGATCTTCTTTAGCTTTTGCCTTCCTTTAATTCTGTGAGCTTAATGAAACTCTTTTGTAATTGATCTATGAAAGCAGGTTTATCACGGTGTTTTATGAATCTGACATTTCCACACACATGAAATCCCAGGCACTGAAAATGAAGTGATTTACTGGCAATCTATATTGCATAAAAGAATAACAGGAAGGAATATAATGGCATAAGAAGGAATCACACACAGCCAAGACCTGATCTATTGAATTACCTTCTGAAATTTCTTAAAGCATATAAGTAGCCCATTCTAATAGACCATCAGAACCAGCCACAGGTTTTGCTTATTAGAAGTTTTTCCCTACCTGGTTATTACATGCACCTTTAAAGTTTGCTAGCAGAAGAAAAATTTTTTTTTCTTTTCCCAGAAAAAATTGAGATAATTTTCCTTAGAAATATTGGTTTCAGACTCCTAGATGTGCCCAGAAGTCACACCCACAAATCCCAGGCACAATTCAGGCCTGGAGAAAGCAGCTGCTAGAGAGAAGGGCTATAATTTATGGTAAAGGTTCAATTGCAGAGTAATCAATCTTACCTTTTTAACCTGTGCATGTGTACTTTATGTCTCAATGAGGAGATTCAAAATTCTTCAACTTTTCAAGAGCAATCAGTTATTCTCTGCAATAACACAAGAACAACTAAATTTGATATGTAATGAAAGCAACAAATTCTATAATGTTGTTATGCCAGTTTAGCTATGCTAAGCTTTCACTGCATCTTTTATTCCTACATTATATCATAGGGTTTTATTTATTGGTGATTCATATTCTTTCTTGTTATGATCCATATGATAAAATTGTCCATGTGTGGGAAAAAAAAAATTAGGAGCCTGCACACTATTTATCTCGCATACAACACTAGACTCTGAGATGTTTAATGAGCTGAAGGATGTCAGACCAGATAGTAAATTTCCCAGCTATTCAAGTAACAGTTGTTTTTTCTGGTTTGTGTTTATCTGCCAAGCTCAAAGTAGCCATGATCAGCTCCCTTGCCTTCTGTATGTGCTTGGGCACCCCTGATGTAACAAGTCACAGACATTCAGACTGTCACTGATCACACTAGAGAATGGCATTTAGACTGCTTTGAAGAAAAAGTACTAGCTGTTCTTCAACTTTGAGTAGACCTATTCCTATAGAATATAAAACAGCAACATGAAGTCGTAAGACAAATAGAAGAACCACTGACTACTGAAGAGCAGCTGCCTTACAAAAATCCCCAGTCTGGCTCTGCTGGGAATACTGTCTAGTCCACTGCATCCTGAAAATTTCAGAAAGAAAGATCAACTAACTTTAGAGAGCTCATACGAAAGAAGAATGGAGAGCAGAACCAACAATCACCAGGATATTGTGGTATATTGAGAATTCAAAATAAATAGATTTGAGGGCAAAAGAAATAACTGCAGTAATTTGTCATCTGCTCCCTTCACATAACTGTAGGCATAGCACTGTGATCATAGAGAACTTATGTTCTCTACCTACAGTCCAATGCTTGGAATTACATTTCTTTGTATTGGGGGCATATTTTCAGTTAAAAATCTAGACTTCTCTGAGGAACCAGTGCTTGACTCTTTAAAAGTGTTAAGAATACTAATTTAAAGTTTGAATTTCACAAGCCACAGCTTCCAGGTACTGGCTTACTTTGTGAAGCTTGCTAGATTAAAAAGCATGCTATTATCCATTGAAAAGGTTAATCTACCTGTGTTCTTGTGTTTGTGCAGCAGAAAAGAAGAGTTTTATCTTCAGACCAAGATAACAGTGCTATTTAAAAATATAGGTTGCATAGAAAAACAGAAAATTATATTCAGAACATTTGTCCAAGATTCCCTTCATAAATAAGTTGGTAACATAACACAAATGCTTGTTATGGGCTGAGCATGATACTATTATGAAAACCTCCTTTTTTTTTTTTTTTTTTTTTTTTGCATATATTCTCAAAGAGAGGCAAAAAACCTGCAATTTTCTCCCTGATAATGCAGAACAAAGAAAGGAACTCTTAACGGTGATAGGGCTCATGGAAATTATCTCCACTCATCATCCCAAGATAAAATACAGGCTTATTGTAATTAAAAAGCATATTCTCATAAATAAACCTATTGCAATGCTATTAACTCTCAGATTTCTTTAATACAAATATTTGAAATGTTTATTAATGCATAATGCTGACAAATTTTGCTTTTGTGTCAAGGTTCAGTATCAAATACAAACTTCAAAGAAGATGTATGCAAATTACAGTCATTAGTGTATTAATCTTTTGCAGCTAGGTTTTGCAAAAAAAAAAGATTTCATTAATGTGTTGAGGCAATAGGAAGCCACGTTATACATGTTGTCTCCAAAACATATTAGTTACTGAAAAAAGCGAGAAAATAACCACAAGTGCATGATATCTATTGCCATCTTAAAATGTTCTGTAGAGACTCACTGCTCCTTTTTATTGTACACCTGTGAATTGTTTGCTGTTTGATTTATCTCTTGCAAAAATCTAACTTATTGCAAGGTTGTGATTGCTAACTGACTTTGCCATGTCTGTGTAAAGCAAATGCCTAAATCTGCTGTCTTTTTCATGGCACGTGTCACTGCTTTCTGTCAGCCTTGGGCAGTGGTGGCAGCTCACACCACAGGGACAGCAGGTGAGAGCTGTGTCCCCATGGCCACTGTGGGTGAGGGCAGCTGGCCCTGGGCTGCTTTGCTGGCTTGGGGTCCCCAGCTCCAGCACACCAACTCAGAAAGACATGCCAGGTATCTTCTGCCTCTACCTGTGAGTGAGGAAGAGCAGTTTTGCCTGTGCCTTGGTGCCAAGAACACCCACAAGTTTCAGCAAATTTTGTCTCCCCAGTATTGGGAAGTCAGATGCAGCTCCCCTTTTCTGAGATTCCTTGCAGATCTAGGATGGGAGTAACTTCAGCTGCAAGTCAGGGAAATCTACAAGGAAAGCACAACTTCAAGGCAACGTTTTTTTCTTTGATCTTTCACATCCTCTCCTCAGACTCCGGGTAAAACAATTGAATTTGCTTTTTATCCTGCAGTGATTTTGGGAGCTGCCCCAGGTTCCTGCAGAGAGGGGGTTGCTCACTAGTACACCATGGCTCTGCACCATGTCAACAAAGCCCTGCTGGCTAAGGGTTAGCAGCAGCACAGCACACTCTGGTGACAATACTCTGCTGTCCCTGGAGACACCTCTCAAAGCTGCCAAGTGAGGGAGATGAACTGTCTCTGCTGCTGCTGTAGCCTCCTGCTGCAACATCCATTTGTATTCACTTCTGTGATGCACTTAGGTTGTAATTAAACCAGCATCTCTAAATGGGTACATTTAACTATATGCTCTGATGTTTTTGGAGTTAATAAGCTGAAACAATTTTGACACTATATGCACTATACAGGCTGAGCTGTCAAAAGGTGACCACAGTCCTTAAAAGACACAGAAGATATGGGAGATATACCCATGACTGATGTTCTGCTTCAGATTTCTGATTGGAAGAAAGCAAGTTTTTAATGAGAGTATTTTCCAGCTAAGAAGAATAGCTTCATGCTCAAGCAAGGAACAAGAAGTTTAAAACTTCTGGTTTGCTCATTTTTTTTTTGGAAATAAAGCTTAGCTGAGACAAAGCACCTATGACCTAAACAAATTAATTCAATAAACTCATTTTTCTTTCGTAATCTAAATTACCTGTCCTTCCTGTGTATCTGAGACAACACCATATACTCAGAGCTTCTAGATTACACCTAAAATATCTTTGAGAGCAGAGAGGACAGTATCTAGATTTCTCATTTGCTGTCTTTTCAAATTACCAACTAGACCAAAGTGGAACGTACCCAGCAGCAGCCACACTGCTGCAGAGACAGATCCCTCTCAGCTGCCTTTGGATGAAGCACCACTGATTTGGGAGAGCCCTGCTGACATGACCAGGAAGTGCTGAACCATGTAGGCACTTCTATTACACGTATAATACATAATATAATATAGGTATTTTTCTGAGGGAGTTTGCAGCAGCCCAAGTCCAGATATTCTCCATCATTCTCAGGCTACTGGATCAGCAGTGTTCTTGCAGGGAAAAGCACTGAGAGAAGAGTGAGTAAAGTTATTGCAGAGAGCTAGCCAGATGGACTGTGACCTGCTGCTACAAAAATCAAATCTGAGGCAGTACATCCATTCTCCTCTTGACACCAGCCATATATTTTCAGAAGGTGTGCTGTATCCCAAGAGACAGCAAAGAGGGACAAGCTGGAAAACGTCCACCAATACCTTCCACCTGTGAGATTTTCACACTTGGCAGCTCCTGTTATTTCTTCACAACCACCTCTTCTCAATGCAGTTGCAAAGCCCTCTGAACCATAACCTGGAGGGCATCCAGGCTATTGAAGGAAAATCCTTCTGTGCAAGCAATTAACTATATCTTACATAAAATGTAGTTTTAATGTGGTTCCATCCGACTTTTTTGGGTTATTGTTCAGATAGGCATTAAGATCTAACAAATTGTCATCATTTGCATTAATTGGCATTTATATTACAGTTAAATGCAGATGGCAAGTGCCTGCAGGCTGGTTTCCTTATCTCTATTTGCCATTCCACTATGGCTTTCTAAATCATTGCTTTATAACTGTTGGAGAAACAAAGAATTGAAGAAGCATCTTCTAAAGATGGTGTACTTACTTTCATGAAATAGTTGATTTTTACAAGGACAAAAGAAATGTATTTTTTAAAGAATCCTGCACAATTTCACTGAAGAAGAGTCAGAGAGAGGATACTGCACTCAGCAAAAGCAAAATCTGTAAAGTGAATAAGCTGTATGTATTGGTGCAGGTTCTGTTGACAATTTTCCACACAGAACAAACTCTGTTCCCCCAGCTGACACAAACTGGGAGCAGCAGCATTCCCCAAGTGAGTAGCATGAGAGAAACTGGGTAACCCCGGGTGAGCCTGAAGTCTGAATTCCCCAGACCCCATGGGAAATTGTGGGGTTGCTGAAAGAACAAAATGTGAAATTCAGAAGCCTGGAGTAGGCAGAAAGGCAGAGGAGATGATCAAAATAACAACTCCTTGTTGTCTTGTCACAGGGGGAGTCTGGGCAGTCCTGTGCTGCATCTGCAGCTGAAGAGCAGCAACTGCCACACATTCCCACTGCTCAAATCCACAGCTTTTCACCCCTTTATCTGTTTCAAATATGTGATGATACTAAATATCTTCAGCCAAATGAAAGTTTGCCTTTACTAGCAGAACAGATGTTATATGCTCATCAATTTAAATTACTAGATACCTAAGGAAGAAATATAGTGATCCACAGTATCTAAAAGCAGATGAGTTATTTACCATATTGCTAGTTGAAACATGTTACTGTCCTCCTCATCTCTTTATTACCTGTGCAAAAGTTTCTGATAAATTAGTTGTTGTACAACGGCAGAACATAAATATTCAGCTAGGAGTTCTTAATCTGGATGAACCTGTCTGTAAATTCCCCCAAATGGGGGGGGAAAAAATTTGTTAAATCTCAGCACATAGATAGTACAGGTCATGTAGCTATAGATGTAAATATTCCAAAGAACCAGAACATTGCTGATTACCACCAAATGCTCCTAATGCTTTTAATCCTCTTTGCTACTCACAAGGATGCTACCTCTGTGATCCTTACCTTTGTCAGTGATTTATTACCCTGAAATCTTCTTCTTCTTTATTACCCTGAGATCTTTGAATCATACCAAGAGGTATGATTCAAAGTCTGCAATCCTCCAAAGCTTGGTTTGGTAATAAATTTATCACATTTTTGGAATGGTAAGTCATACAGCAAAAAGTTCTTCAGGATTCGTTTGGAGGGCATTTTTATTAGAAATGTAAAAAAAAAAAAAAAAAATTAAAGACTTCTTTTTAACAAGAGTGAGACAGTATTTTGATTCTCCATTTTTATTTCTAAGCTCATTCTCACCTACTATTTTGGAATTACTGTTATTAAAAGAGTGCGTGGCGCCGCTCACTGAGCTCAGAGCCTCATTTATTGCCATTAGCCCAGCAAAGGTGTATTGAAAAGTGTGGCATTCATCAAATGCAATTTGCCCATCTTAGTTCTTTATTCTTTCCCTACAAATGCTCTGAGTAACTCTGATTTTTCCCACAATTTTCTCTGAATCACTAATTATTACATTTGATTTCCATTAATATGAGCAGCTAATATGATTTGAAGTCTGCCAATGGGTCAGACCATCTTATGTTATACATCTCATATTTGTATGTTTTCCAAATATAGGTGTATGTAATTGTAGCTAATTAGTGTGTTGTGCCAGGTACCAGAGTTACAGCTCTTTAATATGTATATATATGTGTGTATATATTATATATATTTTCACTTTGTTGTAAGGACCCAGTTCTTTTCAAAGCATTTAACTCCTGCCTCAGACCTTTGGTGCTTTCCTAGCTAAAGCCTAATTCTGTGTGCTTTTTTTCTAGACATATTTTCTAGATGCTAAGGCAATGGGAATAATGTCAAATTGGGATGCTGAGAAACTGATACTAAGCCCACTCTCTCTGAAATAAAATTTAATCTGAGCTTAATAGAAACCCTCCTGCAAGAAGGTTTTCTCTGTTCCCACTGCCTCAGATCCCACTGCACTAACATTGCATTCAAAGCTCTCTTTTGCCACTGTAGGAAACATCCATCAGGAAGTGGAATAGTGCAAAAATAAGCAACTTCCATTACTTATTCTAGCACCAAGTCAAGATTTAGATGACATTAAAAATGAAAAAATTCTCTAAATTTTTGTGCTCTTGTGTGAATAGAGGGATGCAAACATTATCCTTGGAAACAGAAGCTTCACAAGAATGGGCTCTGTAGATCCTTGCAACTTATCCTTATCCTTCTGAGCTGATGGAAAATTGCAAGTGTATTTCAATCAAACAAGTTTTTCATTAAAACTATCAGAACAAAACCACAAAGGCTTCAAACAGGAAATGCTTTCTTAAAGTAATGAAGAGGTGAAGTTTAGCTGCCTGGTTATTCCAGGTGTAGAACAGCACAATGACTTCTGTGAGGACCAGGCACAGCATCTTCACAAGTTAGAGGCAGTGACACATGGGGTAAGATGAACTGGCCAAGAATCCCACCTGAAGGACTACAGAGGGGATGCAGCTGAAAAATAGCTCAGTGTTTCTCAGGATAATAATTTCTAAACTGACCAAGCTCACGTGATAATTCAGAGTTTGAGGATGAAAAGGTTGATCATTGTATTTCCCTTACTAAATACTGATACAAATTATTTTCATTGTTGTCCTTGGGCAGATGGGACATACCATAAAGATTTTAAAATTAAAATAAGTTCTCCATTATGGACTGCTTAAAAAGTGTGGAGTATAAAAAATGATGCATTAAAGAAAAACCAAAACAAGAACCTCACTAGAAGTGTAAAGCATAGTAAGAAAGTGTGTCATTAGAGAAAAAAAAAATTGCAATTTAACTGGTAATTTGCTTCATGAATTCTTCTTTTTAGGAAAGAAAGACTATCACTGACTGAACTCAGGTTAATAAAATAATTGTTTGCTCATTCTTTAAGGAAAAGGTTTGATTGATGTTCTGAGAAGCACAATTCACCATCTGAATTTTCTGCCCAGGATTATATTGCCAATAGGTCCCTCTAGCAGGAGGCATAGTTTTTGTTTGTTTTCCTCCAAGCTGTTTGAAATTATAAACATATGGTGAAAACATATAACTATGTTATGTCAACCCAAACTGGAATGTGAGTTTGTAACAGAATCTTCTCTAAAATAATTTAAACAATCTCTGTGACTTCAGTCTGACTTAATCATCTTTTGGACTTGCCTTTCCCTTTATAAATGAGATCCAGTATATAAAGAGGCAATATATGCCAAGTTCCCCATACAGACACTGACATGCTGCCAAATGCTGCCCAAAGCAAAGTAAGCTGCTTTCCATGGAAGTTCACCCACACAAAAGAGAATTATGTTTTTCTATACTCCCTAAAACTGCCATACAATCCTTCTGTTTAATTTGAGACGACAGGAATAACTTTGTAGCATAACCCATGTAATAAGGGAAACAACTTCTGTTGGGAGTCCTTCATCTTGTAGATGTAGTTTACAGAATAAAGACAGCTGTCTTTCTTAAAAAAAGAAAGAAAAAAAAGGCAAGTTAAATCTGCCTGATATAGTGGCTCAGCAGAGAACAGACTCTACTGAATTATAAGCATCATGGTTGATTTACCAAGCCACTGTCTAGATTTGGGAAGTAAAGCAGTGGTTAGCTCTGGCAGAGCTGCATTATCTGCTGATGCATCTGCTGTGCTCCATCAGAGCTGGAGACCCTGCACCATCCATGGCCACCAACACCTCTGAAGAACAGTGACTTCCATAGAAGCCCTGTCTGCTCCCCCCAGCATGGTGAATGGCTTTTCATTTTACATTAACAACAGGCCATTAGGGCCCTGGGGGGAAAAGCCCCAACCTTATCAGAAAAATAAACAGAACTTTAATGCAGAAACCAACTGGGAGCAGATAAATTCTGTCATTGCCAGCTTGACCAGCACTGAGAGTGGTCACAATGCAAGACAGCCACAGACATGGGACCAGGGCCAGCTGCAGCTCACAGACCTTTCTGAGGTCTCTGGCTGCAGAGAACTGGGGATGAGGTGGAACAGTGTGGCTTATGGTGAGCTGAAAGCTCTGTTTAAGCAGCTTCTGCCATGTACCCACACTTGATACAGACAGCTTCCTCCAAGGTGGTTTTAAGTCCAGTCTCTGCTCCAGCTGCTCCTGAAGTATTGCTCTGGACCCTGGGACATGGAGGAGAGAGAACAAGGGTCTGTCACCACAGTGTGTGGTGTGGGAGTGTACAGACAAAGTGTTTGTCCAAAAGGAGAAAAAGCACTGTTCTCTGTCCTCCAGTCAATCTACAAACAGGGATGAAAAAAAGGAAATTTTCTCTTCTTATAAACATTTTGCAAAACAAATTGCAAAGATTCTTTTGCTGTCTTTGCAAGTGAATGACAAGGCCTTTACAATTTTGCTGGGGGTTTTTCCATTATTCTTTTCTTCAGTCATACCTGCACACAAGAGAATTAGTGGAAATTATGCTGATCTAGCAGCAGGAAAGTTGCTGCTTCACCTGTGCGTGCCCTGTCTCCACACAGGGAGGGATGCTGAAGGCTGATAACTGAGCTGCCTACTTCTTGGGCTCCCCATCCTACAGCACCATGGAGACCAGGTGCATGGAGGTTACTGAACAGTAGGAAAGATATTTTTGTCATCTAACTTGAAGCATTTTGTCACCTTCCTCTTCACACAGAAATAGCAGCAGGTAGAAGAGCATTTGTCAAAATGAGGGTAAAACTTGTTAAGGACTCGAGTGTCTTTTATATGGTAAATTTGATACCCTGTGACAGATATAAAACACTATAGATTAGCATTTTAAATCTAGGAGTTACTTTCTACACATTTGAAAACTTAGCTACACCACACAGTGTCTTGCAAACTCTCAGGCATTCTGCAGCAACTTAATTTGTTCAAAATGTGGTGCAGAAGAGCCACATTTTGCAGAAGGGCCCTACTGTTATGGTTTGTTAACCTGCAAACAAGTTTTGAGAAAGCTGTGAGAAAGAATTTTCAAGATATACCCTCTATTAATTTGACATTAATTTTTGCACCATTTTATCGAATGATAGTCTGCCCAGTTTAAATTATTGTACAGAATTTAACCTAGTGGCCAGAATTATTTTTTACTATTTTATTGCCATATTCTTCAAAGATGGTTTGGAATATAAGTATAAGCTGTAAACATGTTGTCTCCCAGAAAATGTCTGATATTTTCAAAGATGTTTAGGGTTAGCCTAACTCTACCTCACTGTTTAGAGAAAACATTAAGGGCATATTGATTTCCATAGTTATGGATGAACTGATACCAAGCACTTGTGAGAATCTCATCTTCATCGCTTATCAGGTTGTAACTCTGACTTTAACTCCACTATTGAAGTGGAAATTTTAAGATTGGACATGCACAACTCTATTTCAAGCCGATAGATTAAGTGGCTGAATCAGAGACATAGAGAGCAGCACAAGTGGCAGCATGTGTAGTGCCTGAGGATGCAGGGTGAGCACCTAACACTGTGGAAGAGTCTCTTGGGGAGCTCAGAGCACCTTGAGCCATAGGAAGGGCAGGGGCTTGGGGATCACCAGGCACCCTTTGGTTTGGGGAACAAAGCCACCCTTGTTCTGCTGCTGCTCCACTGAGTGCCAGGCTGCACTGCCTTTCTAGAGCAAAGCTTTTGAAGTCCAGTTTGTGAAGGCTGTTTTGATGGTGCCCAATCCATCATTATTTCCATGATTTATATGGCTGTCAGTGACAGGGGTAGTGTGCTATGAAAAAGCTCTGTTCCATGGATGGGACCTTGTCAGTGACAGCAATAGCTTCCTCCTGATGATTCTTTCATTTAACCAGATTTCCACCACCATTTACATCCTAAATCAACACTTGTTTCCCAAGACTCTTCACTACACTCCACCATAGCTCCTATTGGCTAGGGCATTTTATTAGTGCAGCTGAAAAGAGTCTTCAAATATGGAGAATTACACCTGATCAATTTTATAATTATGTCATTTGATGCCAAACTTTCACACAGTAGAATAAATCCCAAGCAAAAACCTCAAAAAAACCCAACATGAAACAAGATGCTCAAGGTGTCCTTGCTGATGCAGGGGTTTGTAACTTGATCATGTCTCAAGGTCCCTTCCAATTCAAACTATTCTATGGTTCTATAATATGCTAATTGAAATAATAGACATTATCAACTTCCACTACGTTCATAACAAATTTTCCTATTAGAATGTAAAGATTATGGGAGACCAATACACAGTGTAGTTAGTTACATTGCATTAAATGATTCAACACATTAAGGTAAAAACATTCTGGATTTGATATTGTTTGGTTTGGGTTTATATTTTGCCAGGAATTAAATGAAGTTTTTTTAATGTTTCTGACATAACCATTTTAAGCAAATGCTTTGTAAAAACATCCCTGATGACACAAATTAAGGGCTATCCCATGGAAGTCTCAAGTCATGCTGCAAAGCCACACAGAAATTAATCTGAATGCATGTTTTTATATGAAAGAGAAAAATTACTGGATCCTACACCCACAGTGAAGGAGGAAAACAAAAGCATCTCATTATAGATTAACCAAGATAAATTGGAAGAAAAACAGCTTTCAATACACAGGAAAAGCTCAATTACTTTATTTTTTTTTTTCCTCAGTACTGTAATACTTTCTCCTCTAATCTATCCTGCCTGTTTTCTCATTTGTAACATTTTTAAGCCAGTATCTAGCATACCTATAGATGGAAAATACTTAAATTGAGAATGAAAATCCAGTCCTGATACAACTGAACCTAGCAGCAAAAGTAGTTATAATTCCCAGAGAAGACAAATGGAGTACAACCTTGGGTTTATTTGTATATTTATATTTATTTATATGCTTTGGGCTCTACCCCTCATCATTTCCAGCATCACACACAGTCCAGCAGGACTTGTCTCTTCCATAGCCCAGTGCTGACTTCTGCATGCAGACAGCAGTGTCAGATTTGCTCACAGAAATCTTCCTCCAGCCTCTGTGTTGGCCAATGTAACATGAGGCTTTCCAAAAGAAATAAGCTCTTCTACTATAATTTTATGTGTATTTTTCACACATTGAAATATCATTGCCCTTTTGACCTCCATGGTGTCTCACAAATGCAAGTTTTGCCCTTTAAACAACCTTTTACTGTTTTTCTTCTCTCTCCTTTCTGTATTCCCTTGTCAGTTTAGCAGGGACTTGATTTACTTTCTTTTTTCCATTCAATATTTGTCTTTCTTCCCACTTCACAAGTGTCACAGCATCTACAGTTCATTGTATTTGATCAAGTTAGATCACATATACATAGTGAAGTCCCTGAAACACACAGGCACTGCAAGATGAATTAAAGAGGTCACACAAGCTCTTAAAATCATATTTTATGAAACCAGCAGAAAAGCCAGTGGTAATAAAAGACAGTGAAACCACAGATTCTGCAGAAAGTGACTGCTATGAGGCAGTGGGCTGACCACTGCTTATTGCCTGCCAGCTAAACAAAATGGGATGCAATTTATTATTTCCTGGCTTTTCTGCCAGTCTGATAAGATGCAATCCACATTTCAAGTGGTGAGGCTGTGATCTCCTTCAACTGTAACATTTCCATTGCAATCACTGAATCTGCCCCTCTGCCTCACTCCAAACACTCATGTGCTAATGGGAAAATGTTGAGGGCCAATTCCCATATGATTATCTAGAAACTTTCTACTGATGTTGAGAATAGCACTGTTTTCAGCAAATTGCCAGATCTTTTCCCTGCCCCAGGAAAATATTGAGGAGTTTTATCTCATCTCTGACTTGTTCTACTTAATGCAAGAAAGTAAAACCTTTTTTCCTTTTCTGAGTTAAGAGAACAGGGAACCAGGAAGTGCCTCAGCTTACAAATGTGTCAAAACCAAACCCACATTTCTGGCTGAAAGTTCTGCCTTGGGGTGGAGGTTGCATCCCACAGTGACTACAGCACCTGCTGTGTCTGGAGTATGTGAACAGCAAATGTGAACATTTCCTGAGATTTAGTTCAAGCTCCAGACATCACAAAGTAAACACAAGTCACTGCACTTAGTGCACAAAAGAAGGGTAGGTAGGGTTTATACAGCTGTTAAAGCAAATTGTTAAGAGGAATTTGTCTGTGGTACAATTATTGTGCAGCAGCTGGAAAGAAAGGTGGTGTCCATTTATGTGCACATGGATTTGTGCTTGTGTTTGCAAAGTGGGGTAAGTGCAGGAAGATGTACTTGCCTCTCCTCAGCTTTTGGAAGTCCAAAAGCTGCAAGTCCTCCAAGTCCCAGGGGACCTCAGAGGACACAGGACCTCTGGGGCTGGAGAGTCTCTACACCACCACAGCTTTTCTAGAGGACATGGAGTGGAGCCAGGCAGACATACTTACCTTACAGTTGAATTAGCAGTAAAAGTAAAGTGAAAAAGTAAAAGTACAAAAAGTAAAAAATAAAAAAGCAATCATCACAACCAAAACATGACAGGGTTTGATCAAAAAGACCAACATTTCTTTATGCAAAAATGAATATTCAGTAACAACAAACACTGTCCTCACCCTTAATGGGAAGTTTACCCTATATTCAAAGATCAAACTCTATACCAAAATTCCATACACTCAGAAATAGTCAATGTAATGTAACCGTTTTCCCAAGACACAAATCAGTAACAAAAATGAGCCAAGACGGAATTGACAGCTACTAATGGAGAATGCAATCCTTCTCACAAAATTCAACACAGAGAGGAAATTTAGCTCTTAGGAATAGCTGCTATTTATCATTTGTTTGCAGTTCCCCAGCTGATCAACTCTCAGCTGTACACCAACTAAACACCAGGGAATTAACTCAGCTTTGATATGGAGTAATCAGTCTATTTGGTCTTTGAGCTGCCTCTCACATAATCACAATTCCTTAGAAACACATGGTATTATTTCACTATTGCACCAACAAACTCTAAAAATGGAATTTAAGCCAAAATATTGGATGGACTGTGAAAGAAACTCTCTTGAATAGCAAACAATATTCTATTTGGTAATGAGCTGGCTAAGAACTGTTCATTTGCCCTGGATTAGAGACCATAAGGATCTCTAGCATCACAAGTCATAGATATACTAGTTAATGACATTTTAATGTGCTGCTCACAACACAAAGAAGTTTCTTAGGCTGAACTGCCATAGTGTGAAATAGTCAACATTGCTATGGACTACTTGAAGGACAAAGAATTAGCCTAGTCATGGGAAAATATCCTAGTTTCCTGGTGTTCACCTGCTTTCACTGAGATACTGGCTGGTTTTACAGAAGGTCAAATGCTTTAGCCAGAGTTGTATTTGATATATGTTTCCTACTGTGATTATGTAATATATTCACAATGATTTAGAGCGATTGCAAACACAGATCTTCAGTTCTCTGCCATTTCCATGTGACACCAACTTGCACAGAATGAAAATATCAGCTACACGTCAGCAGTCATTGCAAGTTTACAAAACTTCAGGCCACTGCAGTAGGCTGACTCAGGTTTTACATTTATACACATAGAAACCCCAACCAGGCACCTTATGGCTCCATCCTCTGACACCATGACAGACATTTCAATCTTGCTGTGACACAGCATAGTAAACCTGTGACCATTCAGTCATAGGCTCCAATGCCAGTGAAAAAGAGAAGACTCACTGAGGCCAAAGGAAAACAATCCCACTTGGATGTCTTCCATGTATAAGTACCAGCTGTTGCAGCAGGGAGGTATCAGGATTTTCTGCAGAAAAATAGCTGTTAAAATGTGTCATCCTTCCCATTCTGGATTTTTACCTGTAAATGCAGGCTTGGGTCTCATTTGTTTGTTTGCTTTTCTTACATGGGCTCCTATTCTGTCATGCACTGACAGTCCTGCTCAAAAAGTTAATTAAATGTTTAATATATATTACAGCTTCCTTCCATTAGTATTCATTTGTAAAAGCCTGAGTCAACTCACCATTAAGTTCAGATATGTATAATTTGTTCTTAATGTATGCTCATTATTTGCTATGAAAATATGAAAGAGATTTCTACATAAACCTTTTATTCAATACAATTTCATGCATAGCCAAATAGGCAGTGCAAATAGCACCAGTTCTGTTTTTGAATCTTTGCATCATGGGGGTTAGGGTTACAGGCACATACATTGCTACAATGAAATCTGAAAACATCAACAGATCACTCAAAAGCATACATTAAATTGGGAGCTGTCAAATGTGTGTCAAGTGTTCCTGAGGCAAGATGGCTTGTGTCTTTGTACTTCTTATTTCCAACCCACTAACATCTTGTTGAACTATGATAAATACTTTATTAAATATGTTAATTAATATTTTGTTATAAAATTACAGGGAGTTATTTAAAGATTAAAACAATTTAGTAATTATAATAATTAAAAAATTTTAAGGATATATAATTGCTATTTTGAGTACCAGACAAAAACATTATTCCAGGGAAGAAAAGTATTTCTTCTCACCTATCTTATGTTCTATCTGAATTCAATAATTCCCTAACAGTGAACATTGGCTAACAGTCCTTTGCCAAAAATAAATCAATGAATCCCCTTAATTAACTAGTAATGCCCATTGTAAGTAAAGGCCTCTACATCTGCATATTTTAGACAGTGACAGCCAAAGATTAATGTTCTTGTCCTTACCAGCAGCCTCATTCAGAAAAAGAGCAAGGCGCATGCTAAACTGAATTTCTCCATCTCCTCATTCACTTCACTACCCTTAGGCACTCAAGGCAGTCCTGTCATAATTTTTCAGACAAAAATTGCAGAGTTCATGAGACTTCTGCTTTTATAGAACAAACATCAACCACATAATATAAATGATTGACCAAGAAGTTGTACTCTTCTTATATGAATCCCAAGTTTCCATCCTTGCCAAGCAAGTTTAGGACAATCAATGCACAAAGCTTGGTGTGATTTTAGTTATTACTTTGGACAGCAAAGATAAAACAATGTAGAGTGAATTAGTAAGCCTTTTTAATTTTTTTTAAGATTTTGTTTTTTAATTTTTGGATAAGAGCTATTTTATAGTCTGAATGTACCAACCCTTCCCTTTGAACTTGTCTGAGGTGTTAATTTAAAAATAATCACATTGGCAAGTGCAGAAGTAACAGGTCTCAAACTGTCAGTTAAAAGGATCATAAAAACCCTTAGATATTAGACAGATAGCTACAAATACTTCTTGGAATTTCCTTTTATCTATATTTCCAGTAAGTTCAGTGGCCATAGAGGTGCTGCAATTACAGTCTTGAATTTTAAACCCCTCCTTGTCTGTAAGACAAGAGTGACTGAAAAAGCCCTATCCAGCTGAATTTCCCAATCAGAAGAAAACCCAAACAGCTTTTCTAACAGTTGTTTCCAAAATTTTGCGAATCCTTTTCTCACATTTTTGGGTTTTTTTACTCCTGAATGTATAAAAATTCTTTAGGTGGGAAAAATTAATTCAGAATAAAAGGACATCTTTCAATTTAAGCAATAAGGAGATACCACATACACTAATGTCTTAAAGGGTGATGCTCCTGAGTTTTATTTAGAGTGTGGTCCAGAAGAGTGGCCACAAGTTGAATGAATGCCCAGGAAAAAAATACTTCAGGCTGAGGTGGCTAAACTGGGATATACTCATGTGTTGACAAGGTTACTGGGAGATCATGGCCTGTTTCAAGCTACACCTAACACAACACACAGGCTGAGATGTGGAAGGGTGTTTGTGAGAGAAACCGAAGTTGGCTGGAGGGGAGCAGGATGTTGCATGGTCTTTTCCCTCTGCACTGTAAAATCTCACTTCCTACTGCAGGAGCTTTTTCCCAGATGCTTTGTTTGCTCTGTGATTACATGTGTGAGCAGCCAGAATTTATGAGTTCACACAAGTCAAGTGAAAGGCTAAAATTTTTCATTCCAAGAAAATGACAGGAGAGAGGGTCAAGTGAAAGTTCAAGTCAAAGGCTGTGAGAAGTTAAATACAGATGAGTCAATAGCTCACATGTGGACATATCCCAACAACAAAATGCTTCTATACTTCCTCACTAAATTTTTCAGTTTTCTGACTGAAACATTTTAGACCCATTAATGTGATTCCTCTAGTAGTGCAGACAGGCTTTTTATGCAGGGATGCCTCTGGAGATAGGCTTGCTGGAGGAATATTCCTCTCTATCAGGAGAACTGTCAGAGGAAATTACTCTAATACATGTGCACAGAGCTCCTCCAGAAGAGGAAGGCTACTCCCTTATGGGGAGATGAATGGAACCTCAAGGATGTTGTAGGCTTTGGTTATTCCCTTTTATTTCTTGCTTGAAGCACTTTTAGATCATGTTAGGAGATTTTAAGCACTAGAAGTAAATGAGTGCTTCCATTTACTTTTCTGGTAATTTAATGTTTGGCAAACTGGAAAATATACAGATTAATAGATCTGCCAGGCTCAGAAACATCTGGTTTAGCAAATTAATGAGTCTGCATGGAAAAAAGGAGAAACTGCAATGCCATTACAAGCTTTCCTTCCCTAACAGGTTACATACACATTAGCTGAATGTCCTGTCCTTCCTCTCCAGTGGGCGTTTAGAAGTTCAGCAAAGCAAGTAAGAGGATTTTTATTGACATCAGTGATTTCTGTGGTCTTTGAATAAATGTTAAGGATTGTACCCTGCTCTAGTGAACTGCTTTGAGAACTTTCCATTAATTTAGATGACAGTTCCATCATTCTACAGCTAAAAAAGGGGTTAAAACGTGTGGGAAGAATAAATTCCCTGAGACAAACTGTGATGCATACCTCTGGATGAATAAATTGTCCTGATGCTGCCCCAAGAAGATCAAAATAGCTTTAGAAAATTCTTTTTCTTTTGAAGTTAAAACAGTAACAGTAAGCCAATGCCTTTCATATTTCCAGTTTGCAACACATGCCTGGAAAAGGGGAGAGCATGATCCAGAGAGGCTGTAATTGTTTTCCTGCTGAAGTTTCACAGGTAGACCCATAGGGGCTAGTACAGGGAAAATTGGGAGGGCCCTGTAAAATACCATAAGCATTGTGAAGTGCTGCAGACCTGTTGTGTCCTGTGAGGTTAAGACCCCCAGTGCTCTGGGCACTAACTTCTTCAGGTTATCTTCTTAGATGAATGAAACTGCTAATAGATGCTAAAAGGTTATTTAGTAGCACTAAATAACTGAAAAGTTATTTCAGTAGCACATCAGTGTCAAAAGCACAGTCACAGACATTAAAGTCCATGATAAGTTTCGGTAGAGAGCCCCAAACAGAAGCAGAAACTGCTCCTGTCAGGGTCCCGGGAAGCTGATGCTGCTGTGGCAGCTCCTGTCTACTTCTCAGGTGTTGATGATGGTGGCAGGAGAGCAAAGCAAAACAAAAGCAAATGGCAGTGCCAAAGAGCAGTGCCAAAAAGCAAAAGCACCAGCTCTACCCAATGCATGCTCTTATATAGAATCTTCCCAACAAGCTAAGACACAAACTCAGACCACCACTCCCTAACCTATTAGAATTCTGGTTTCTTAACACACCAGGTTACCTATAAACTATGAATACGACCTATCTTGTTCTATCTGAAAAAACGTAAGCAATATTCTCATTACAGCTCTATTATGTCTAAGCTGTCTAAAACTATATTCCTGGAGCCTCCACTGATAACACTAGTATGTATTTCAACCTTCACTAGGACTCGCACTGCTACTCTGGCATTTGAACCTTTCACTTGCTAAAAGCACTAGAGCTCCTACTAAAACTTACTTACTGACTCACTTATCCTAAAACTTAAACTTACACCTCTACTTTATGTATGAGTGGCTTAATATACTTCAATCCCTCCAAAGGCTTTAAATCAATCCCTGCACTCTGATTTCTCCCTGAAACTAACTCCAACAGTGTCCCTTGCACAATGCACTTTCCTCATGCTGGTGCGATGCTCATTTTGGTTCCACCTCTGGGTCAGCAGCTCCTCAGCCTCACACCTTTTCAGGGGAGCTGCCTCTCAGTCGGTGCCCAGCCCTGCCAGGCACACAGAATAGCAGCTGCTGGTTCACTGAGGCAGGAGCTCCAAGGGGTGCCCAGCCCAGGTGTGTTCCCACCACAGCCCTGTTGCACAGGTGTCTCTACTGGCACTTAACCTGCTGCTACAGAGTAATGAACAAAGAGAATAAGAGAAAAAGTCTGAGGCTGGACCACAGCCAGGACCTTCCCCTTCCAAGTCCCAGTGTGGCTGCTGCTGCCATCCTTGAGAAGGCTGGGTCTGTCACTGCAAGGAAAGTGCAAGAGGAGCATTTTACAGGCCTCAGACTGGCAGAGGAGGACAATTTGCAACCTGTTATCATCCTCTAAAACACTTAATAAGAGGCTGTTTTGCATGATTCAAGTGTTTTTCTTGCATCACAGACAGTAGATCTTTCCAACTATTCTTTGGAATTGTTGGCATGTTTAAATATGTATTATAAACTTATATAACATTTCAGTGAGATAAACACAGCATTTATCTCACCTAATAGACAAGAAGACAGTTACTCAAGCACCTCCCAGAGCCATTAAAAGTTCAGGGTCTGGAAAGGGACCCCCTTCTCCTGCTCATCAGCTTGCACGTGATGCAGAGTCAGCAGCTTGCTTCTCTGGGAGCAGGAGCAGGTCTGGTCTACTCACATCCCACCACCTCCAGTTACATTTCCAAACTAACAGAAATATTGGGAAAAATTACTCTGCTTATCACCAGTCACTGAAAATTACTTTTAGAAACTGAGAATGTCATTAGTGACCTCACAGAAAAAAAAGAAAAAAGAGATAAATATGATGGGTGGGTTAAGCCTGCACTGTGCAGAGATAGCCTAAGGCAGTGTCTGCACTTTATCAGCTTCCACTGACTCAGTATGTTTATTTTTTTTATCTGCTTGTTTTATAGTAACTAAGGTATTTGTTTATAGCAGCAACATTTTTATACCAAAATGTTAATTTCCATACATAGGATCTGAGCTTTAAATTGCATAAACACAAAGAAGGGAGGAAGCATTCTGAGAAAGACAAGCATAAGGGATACATGGAGGTCAACAGATTGCAACTGTAAAATGATTAACCATGTCCAAGGTGCCCAGGCAAGCAAAGTAAGGCCTCCCTGCCCACACAGACAAGTGACAACAGGGGCAAGGTAGAGGCATGATATCCACATTTTATGATCCAAATGGAAATCAAGCCAGATTGCATTTTAGAGATATAAAGTGAGATGCAACAACATAATTTAAAACCCAAGGAAAATAAACTTTATTGGGTCACATAAATATCAATGCAGATTGATTGCATGGGAACTAGAATATTAACAAGCCAAACAAGTTCACTGTCTGCTCTAAACAGACACAACTGCAGGTCAGCATGCAAATTCCTTCTATTATTTATACAGTCCCAGACAGTTATAGGATATTGCATACTGCACAGAATATTAGCAAAATCATAGTCATGCATAAAAAGTGAAGAAAAAAATACCCTCTAGATTTTAGCTGCTGTTGAAACATTCAAAGTAGACCTGAGAAGTGACAACAGAGCACTATGAGTTCCACACAATGTGGCCACACATGTTCCAGCTCCTCACTCAGGTTAGTTTGTGCTCAGATTCTTTACACCAGATAATTATCCCATTAGGATTCCATGGAGAAGTGAAGGGTGGAATGATGACTCCAAGACTCCAAGAGAATGGGTAACTGAAAAACAGCCACCAAAACCTCCAAAACATGAACAGAACTATAAGGTCTTTCTCAGGACATTTTCTTCAGGTATTGGTTATTTCTGGTACTAGGCAATTAAAAAAAATCCAAAACAGTATGAAGAAAAAAAAAAAGTAGCAGCATTTCTAGAAAGCTTAGAAGAGCTTACAAGAATTAGACTATTAGAAGCACTTTAAAGTGAGGCTGTGTATCAGCCTTGGACTGAATCAGTGAATGTATAACAATCCCATCTGCTTTTTTCATGTCTCCTACTAAGATAACTGTATATCTTAATAGTCTGAGACTTTACAGTGACTAAAAGTCATTAATAAAGGAAGAATGGCATAGATTTTTTTGTGCTTATCAGAGGTACTACGAGCATTTCCATTCTGGCAGGTGAGAAAATGTTGAAAGATAAATAATTAAATTAATCCATTAATTTATGTATTATGTACAGGAGGTGGCATTATAATGGCTTTTACATTTCCCACCAGGATACAGTCTCTGCAGTTTACATTGCAAGTACACATTTTTTCCTTGCAGTCATAATTTATCTTACAATTTCTGCCTTCTGACTAATGGGCACAGAATCCTTATTCCCTTCCCTGCTGTCACCACTCAGCCTTGGAAGGGCTGGAACTGCTCTGCTATCCTCACTGCCCAAATAATCCAGCTGTTTACCCAGACCTCCTATTCTTATGGTACACGTGGGAAAGGCCCTTACATGAGACTCAAAGTGCTTTAAACCCTGCTCAGTTTGCACAGTGCTGCTGCAGCTCAAGCTAGATCATGGTAACTTTGAAGAAAACCAAAAGCAAATTCCACAGAAGCCTGACAGCAAGAAAAAAAACCCCCATCTTATTCCTTTTAAATTATTTAGGAAATAAATCTCAAAATATTTTTTCTTCATGGAAACTGTGAGATCTTTTTTTTGCGTCACTTTACTGAAAGTGAGGAAAAAACTGGACAATGTGTTTATAGGATGATATAACCATCACTCCTTTCAAACACAGTGGAGATGGCACATGCCCAGAAACCCTTCTGGACTAGACACCTCTTGTACAGTTACCTATGATGGACCCATCTCCCTCAATTGCTATGTTACCAACTCAAAAGAATTCCTCAGTGCTGAGAACTTGATGCCAATTAAAATACAACGTGTTAAAAGTCTTATTTCTGTTATTTTTCCAGTTGCAAAGAAACCCTGAGAATGAAACAGTTAAAAAGAAGGCTTCATGAAAACAAAACCTTCACCTCAAAAAAATATATTTTTGTTTTATTTAATGAAAGTGTGGCAAAACAAGGGTGGTGGAAGAGAGAAGAACTTTAAAGACAATGCTTCTTCCAATGAAAAAAAACTAGAGGGAGAAACTAAAAAAACTTTTATATATATATATATATGTTTTACACCAATACAATATTTTCCAGATAAACTTCCAGAATAAACTTCCAGATCTAATTAGGAAGGCTCTCCTGCCCTTGACACTAAGAAGGGCAGTCAATTACCTGCTGGTAGAGAGCTCCTGAAGTCACAAGGGCAGCAATAACAGCAACAACATTAGGGTCCCAAAAAGCAGTAGGAAGCCAGCATCCATTGATTTTGGGAGCAAGAAGGCTCATTGACTTTAGTGCTTGACACAACTAAAACCAAAAGAAAAATCCTCTTCAAGGAAGATATGTCATGTGTATTCCCTGAATACATTAACAAAAGAGGCCCTTTGGAAGCATATTAACATTCTACAAAAGCCAGAGAAAAACTGACATGTTTTGAGGATTCTGCTGAAGCGTCTGAGACATAACCAAGGATGAATGGCAGCCTCCTAGGACACTTCTCACCATGATCACAACTTCCAGTACTTTCTTTGTCAGGTGATTTCAGTGCCTCTTCCAGGTACTGGGAAAGGAAGGGCAGAAGAAATGGCAGTGCACTGATATCAAAGGGTGAACAGGAGTCATCAGATTAAAATCTTCTCATCCAATAAAAAGTAGTTCAAAGAAGAGCAATATCAGGCCCTGTACTGGCTGTGAATGGAAGCACTTGAAAATCTGCTCTAGGAGGAAGAGCATAGTGTAGCTCACTGACATTAAAACAATGTACCTGTGCCTTGCTACCACCTTTCTTCTCTTCACATATCAGTCTGCAACTCCATTTCTCCTACAGGTAATGTTATCTGACTGGAAACCAAATAAGCAAGTGCATTTCATTATTTTCCTTGCCCCACTTAGATAACATAGATTGCAATTTTTGCAGAGTAAAATTTGCTTGATTTACTATATAAGAATCAAAATACTAACAGAATTAACAGATTATTGTGTTCATGAATCTTGGCAGTTACAGATTTTTGATATTTTCCCTCTTAAAAAAGAAAGGAAAAAGCAATGAAAATAAATTATATGTCTTGTTCAAAGGCACCCTGGTATATTCTTTAAACAGGAATTTAACAGCCCTTTGAATAACAGAGAAAAATAACAAAATATTGTTTCTGGTTGACAAATGAGTACAGTTTGGATTAGCTGATAATGTTTAAACATAACCAGTCCAAAGGAAATATTTTGCTCTACCCAAATCACACCATTTTGGATGTTTATACTTTCTGGTGCATGTCAACATTATTCAGCAGCTATTTTTAAAATATAAATTATTTCTTAACAATGTAAGTCAAGCATTTAAATTAGAAAATATTTTTTAAAAATACATGGGGTTTTCAAATAATTTGCAAAAGTGTACATTTTAAAAACATTTCTCATGACCCACATCTGAAAAAATGTCTAGTTATGTTCACTGTACACAGTCCTATTCACTACATCATCCTTTTCATATATTTCAGGACTGAATCTGAAAAGACTGAAAATCAAATGAACCAGAATAGGATTGTTTTCTCTGTTTAAAAGCTACATTGCCAGAATGAAGAGATATAATTAAGAACCATCAATTATCATTATTATTTCTCCAGAAGAGAGAAAAAAAGAGCCTTGCCTTTTCACTGCATAATGTGGTCACAAAAGAGAAAATTCCAAAATAATTTTCTTAAGAGTTTTCCAACATTATTTAGTCACCTTAGAAGCTAAAAAAATCATCTTTGGCAATAAAATTGTAAAAGAATCTGGAGCTATCTCCAAGTCACTTTTATCACCACAGTAGGTTACTCTTTTACAGAATAAAAGAGTTTTGCAGATTTTAGCCTAAGAATTTAGAAGCCTGTTATATTGTACATACATTTTACCAAGCCTTAATCTGCTCCACATAGCTAAACAAACTAAAAATTAGTCAACATTATCCAAAGTGTACCAGATACAAACCAAAACTCTATTTAGCAAAGGTGTGTATGAATTAAAATTATTCAGTCCTGTTTCAATTATTCTACTTCTGAAGTGGCTGGAAATACTGGTCAAGACATGTGAAATCAACCAATCATGCAGAAGATTAAGACACAGGTTGGAAAATAAAACTTTAAAGCTGGAAGAACTTATCAAGTTTGTCTGTGCCTTACTCTGTAACAGATCAGCACTGGAAATAAACATCAGACTGGTCAATGTAGACAAGACTTGCAAAAAGTAATCTGGCATAAAAAACTTGAAAATGAAAAAACTTCAAAAATCTTCAGAAAACCTTCTCCTAACAGCATGAAAAATATTCTCAATGTCCTTTCAAGCTTCAAGATCATGGGTGGAAAAAAATCCCACAACTTTTGAGGTTAAAGGATCTGAATATCTAAATCAACCACATTAGCATTCAACCATATCTAAATTTGCAGTTATTGGATGGAATTGTGCAATGTTAATATTTGACAGAAAACACTCACATTATTATTTTTTTTAGATATAAATTTTAAAAGGCAGCATACATACAGCAGCACTGGGTAGCAGTATGAGGAAAGACAGGAATCCGAAGGGTAAGGTAGAATGCATTTTCACCAACAATCACAAGGCTGAAATATAAAGGACCATAGCTCACCCTGCAACTCAAGTGCAAATGTCCATAATTGGATATGAAACTGGAATAGGGTACAAGAAGCCCTCCTCCACTCAAACTTTTCATAGCAGGGATAAAAATGCTCTGAAGTAAAAGCAAATACATCACAATACCAACTCACTGATGAGTAGGGGGAAACACCTCCTAAACTCATCTAAATCTGACACTGGCCAGAAGAGAATTCTTAAAATTGACATGGGCTCAAAGACTATTCATTAGCAAGTCTCAAACATCTACCATGAAACTAATATGTCTTCTCAAAGGATGCTTCATGTTCCTCATCTTCATCATGTGCATTTGAGGTGCAGAACCAAACTGGACCCCTGCAGATCCAGGCTCACCAGCTTCCCAAAAAATCACATGGTTCATCCCAAACATTTTAGATTAAATGAGTCCAAGGCAGAACTCTTCCTAATACCTGTCACATCTGCCCCCCAGATTTTCTTCCAGGACCCTACCCAATTTCTCTTTGGCACAGGGATTCAAGCTAGTATCTGAGCTAGCACTGAGCACTGGCCACAGGAGCCAGCACTTGCTGTGGCTTCTCAATGTGTGAACTGACACATCCCCTCCGTGTGCTTTACAGCTCTGAAAAACCCTATGCCCTGCCAACCTTGCTCCAGCCTTTAAATTGTGCATTTTGCAGACTGAGCTAGATGATTGACCTTCCACTATCCTCACCCCTTTAGTAGGAATAAAAGAAAATCCAAATACTGCCTGTGAGAGTGACTGAGGTAGAAGGAAAGAGAGGTAGTTCCCTGCCAGTTTCTTATAGAACACTTTGGAAATTAAAGCTACTTGGTATGAATGGCTGGTGAGAGATCACCTGTAAATACAACACATTTGCACTGTAAACAAAACAATACTAGAGCAACAATAGTGTTAGTTCCTGTGTGAGAGGAATGAGGTCTATGCCTTCCCCTACCAGAGACAAGGGGATGGGCACACTTCTGATGTGAATATATCCACAAACGAGCAGCTTTTCAGGTAGCCCCCAGTATTGTGTTACCTTTTTTCTACAGTTTGAAGATGCCATACACACTCAATGCAAATTACAGAAAAAATGTACCATTAGGAGTCGCAGATTTCCAAACCACTTTGGCAAAGAAAACAGTTTTCTAAATTATAGAGATAGGCTGTGATCTGTATTTGCATAAAAACATGAAAATGTCTACTGTGTGATTCAAATACTTGTAGCACTTTAGCATAATTACTACTCCTGCTTAAAAATCACCCATGGAGAAATGGATGAGGCCTTAAAATATAGCACAATACAAAATGCATCTTATAAACTGTACAGCTTCTAAAGTGCTCTTGAAATTCAAGAGGTAGCATGATTTAAGGTATAGTCTCAATTTCTTCTATATTATAGACTACACCTTCGACCTCAAATAGTAGGATGTCATTAGCCCTCAAACTTCATGAGGTTCATGACCTAGTAGAAGATTTCATACTGTGCATCTGCATTCAAGTTTTCATTCTGTTCAGGAATGCACTTTTGAAACAGGTCTGGTCACGGAATGAGCTTAGGTTCACTGATAGTCTCAAAGCACATGGACTTGAAGACACACTGCAGGAGTGCCTGTATTGTACTCCAGCCTCTGGTGGATGAACATGCCCACTCGACCAGACCACGGTTTTCTTCCTTTAAAATTCCTGATATTTTTGTAGTGTGGATATTGTGTCTGTAGTACCAGTAGCTTTACTCCACTAACCCACTCCCATTGGTTTCACTACTTGCTGATGTAGACAGTGTACAGCTGTGCAGATGTTAGATAAGACCCTCAAACCCCTATTGGAAAACAGGATTCACAGAGAGCAGGTAACCTTAGCAATATCTGACATTGTGTGTTTGACTTGGCTCTCAAACATTCATGACCCAATGTTCTCACTTCCTGTACTTTTTCTGCAGCAGTGGCTGTGTTCTACCAAGAGAATAAATTGCCAGAATGTGAGGTGCCTTTGGAAACCAGGAATGGGTGCACTTGTGGAATTAGAAATTCAGACAGATGAAATTGTAAGATTATATATTTCTGTTTTATTTCCCAATATATGGAAACTGGACCACACATTGCCATTTTCATTAAAATATTAAAAAATATATATTTTTTGCTCCCGAATCCTTATATTCATGGCTTTGACTGTATTAATAATTTAAATGTTCTCCTCTTGTCTGTGCTGCAAACTGTAGTGCAGAACTGAAAAACTGGAAGCGAAGATCTCATTTCTTGAAAGCTTTAGGGAAACCTGTATATATGTACTCCAGGCTAAGATAATGTAAAGTTAAAAGAGAGATTAATGAAAATGGTTCCAGCTTTGGTTGTGGTCATAATACATACATCTGGAATGCAATTACTGGAAAATAAAAAATTACAATAACATAGACAACAGATTTTTCTAACTGTATGTACAGACAGCAAAGATGTTATCAAACTCATATGTCTGCATTCAGCACCTTTCATTTCTTCAAAGAAAGGGAAGCAAGGTACTTGTAGGTGGAACAGTGACTGCAGTGTTCTGACTTGATATTAAAACAAAATCACCCACATACATCATTCTGTAAAAAAAAAAAAAAAAGTGATAAAAATAAATGACAGTACAGGTACTACGACTAAGATGGAAAGGCACCAGTCACCAAACAAAATTGAATGTTGCAAAAAGGATGATACAGAGTGTAGTTTATAAAATCCAGGAAGAGATCAACTTCTCAGTACAGGTCAGGCAGTGTAGTTTGACATTGAGAAGCATGAAACTAAATCAGATGAAAATGTAAAATTAACATCGTCACAGATGAAAAGGGGAAAAAAAAAAACAACAACCCAAACGTTCCCTAGGAAGTTTCTTCCATTTCTCTACTACTGAGAGAGAAGGAGAGGCTCAGATTATAGCCAGTGACAGCCATGAAGGTTTTCTTTAAGATAGAATAGGGAAATGTAGCATAATAGAAATAAAAATCATGCTTCTCAAGTGGTCCAACAGTCCTTAATTTGTCCTGTCTACAACAGAAGAAGCAAGGATGGAAAGTCCAGGCAGGAAGAGGATTCTGGAGAAGTGTGTAGAGGAGAGATTGGTATAGAAAGGAGGCACTGTGAGAAGATGTTCAAACTCTGGCTCTGGTCCCACTAGCTGCCATCTGTGGTCAGCAAACCCACTCCTCTCTTGGGCAACTCCCTCAGCCACCTTGGCCACCACTTCAGTCTTCTCTCTGTCCAGGCTTCTCTTTCAGCATCCCCAGATGTCCCTGCCATCAGTTTCTGTGTGTGGTGCAGCAGGCAAAGTGCAATCCCTGTCTGAAGTTGCAGGTGGCTGCCCTGCTCCTGTTTCACTGTGGTTTGGGGGGATGACTCAGAGGGAGTCTCCACATCCCTGACTCTCACCCTTCCCTAAGCTCTCCTGGATGTGGCACCTGGATTACATGTTCTGCTCCTTTAATTTCTCATTTCAAACACACAGAGAACTAGCTCACAGGAATATTGGAAATACTACAGTATTGTCACTAGCTGGATAAATGGATTACAGAAAAAGGCCAGATATTGAGCACCTCTCCTTTTTCTGAGATGAAACACAAACTACTTTTTTGCTGTCCCTTTCTTAGTATGTTTTACTTAGTTGTCAAATGCAAAAAAAAATTATATATAAGACTAAGTTTAAAATAAACTATAACAATTAAAGAGAAAATTTTATGAACTTTCCTAATAGAAATGGTCCTATATGGTCTATTTTGCAAAGAGCCCTTAATAATGTCTTTCTCACCAGAATTTATCAAGCACACATTATCAAATTGGTTGTATTAATCTAAGTAATAACTTCATCTAAGTTTCCATGTTCTTATTTATCCTGATACCAAAAAAATTTCAACTTTTAGCTTGCATCTTTGAAACTAAAGATTATTTTAATATATATTTTAATATTTAATATAACAATAATTTCATTTTCCTTTGTAATAAAGGCACTACTACATCACAAAATAATGTTGTTCATTCAGTGGTTACTTGCATGTGAGCAGAAAATGTGAAGCTCAATTCCAACTACCACATGAATGACAGTTCAATCTATTTAAAAGGTCTGAGCATTCCCAGACTTTTCGATAAATGAATTTGAGTTAAGGTGAATTGAACTTTCAAGAAGCATTTAAAACACAGTTCTTACTACATTAAAACTCCCATTCTTTATTTGTTACTAGACAGTCAGTGAGAAATTGAATAAAAATCAACAATATGATCTTAAGTGCAAAGTGAAGACATAAATTGATACTTTGGTATAGGGCAATTTGATATGTGAGCATTGCAGAATTTTGGACAGAAGATGTTTAAGCACTATTTAAGTATCAGGTTTGTCAATCAAACTACTTTGACAAGTGACAAATTCTCAAAGTGGTAATATAACAACATCCCAGGAAGCAATTGTTTACTTTAGCATTTCATCTAGATAGTTGAATTTAGTTTAGGTAATAAAACCTTTTCTTGAGTGATGCCAGCACAGCTGGTGGAATATTAAGCATTTTCCCTTAACGAGATTTTCTTATTTGGGAAAGACTTCATCATCAAAAGACAAAAAATTGTGAGTTTTATCGAATGCTTGTTTAAGGATACTGCTAAACAGAATGATACAGTAAATACCAGATAGAAGGTGTGTGCTTCAGGCAAGAGAATAGAGGCCTGTAAATTCTGGAAAAGTGAAGGGAAAGAATGAACACAATAATACTATATGAAATTTTAACCCCTTTTCAATGCCAAAATTCAGTTTAAAATAGTTTAAACTAGCTGGTGCACAAACCCAGTTTTATAGTTTAATGCAATTTCATAAATCTCAGAATCTCAAAGGCATTGCAGGCAGAAGAATAAACATTCAGCAATGAGAATTTCTTGACAAAACATAATGAAATTCCATCAATCAATGAAAATACTCTTGCACAGAGTACTGGAAATAATCTTGAAATAAAAACCATTAAATAATTCATTATATAAACATCATCATGCTGATTATAAGACAATATTTTAACATAACATTGGAAGACTTTTGATTTTTAACTCATATAAAAAATTATTCTCCTCAAATCTTATCCAAGAGATAAATATTTCTTCAAGTGATACCCAGAATACAAAATCCATATTTGACATGTAATCAGAATACAAGTAAGTTCTGGTCCTGTACCAGAAGGATATTATGCCTAGAGGCTTGTCTTCAATGTATAGATTATGTTTTAATATCTGTGTTCAGTTCACAGACACAAAGTATTTGCCCCCTTCACGTCTGCAGAGCAGCAGCTGAGCATCACATCATTCCTGCAGACATCTCTGATATCTGCATACATGTAAAAGTACACTGGGGTTTATTGAACTTGAATTCCTCAATGCCTTTCTCCAACTCGGGTAGTCAGCTGTTTATATCAGAATTCATGTGAATCAATTGTTCCAATCAAAATCAAATGCTGTACCTTATGCATGTAAATTGGATCTTTAGGAGGGTAATAACACAAAAAAGACTCCTTAGGGGAAAAAAAGGACAAAATTATTTCTCTGTATACCCAGTCATTTTAATGAGTTTACAGCTGAGATACAGGAAATAACAAAAGTTGAAGGAGAGCATGAAAAGTAAAGCAATACTGCAGTGTGGTATTACTGAGGAAGAATGTTTAACTACATTAAAAACATAAAAATGAACAATAAAGAGAGGCTTATGACACCAACCTTTGATGTTTGACCTTATTAAATGTGTTTTTCTAGAGAAAAGTATCCATTGATGAGGATTAAAACTTCCTATCCTTTAATTGACTGAGATGTTTTATGAGTGACAGTGCATAAATAGTAAGTCATATGAGAAGAAAATGGCAAAATGACTTAAAATGAAAAATACATGGGGTACCAGAGGAATAATTGTCCTGGACCTAAAGGCTTGGTAACAGTGAGAGGTAACAGTGGAGGTCACAACCTAAAGTGATCACACTGAAATGAAAAAGAAACTTTGTTGGACAGTGCAAGGCACTGACCCACGACTCGGTTGTGGAAACCAGCTCTATATCCTTTAACATCCTCTACAAAGTAATCCAATATAGCAACAAAAACACTTTTATGTTTCTATTTAGCTGGACAATGCATTTTTCAAGCCATGGACCAGGCTCAGATGAGAGATACAGCAGCTGAACAAGCAGAACAGCACATCTGAGCATCTCGTCCCCTAACCCAAAGCATTGCAGTGGAGCTGACTTGGGAGACTTGCTGGAGCTTCATGGGGACTGAACCCCTGGAGAAGGTTCAGGAGTACCACAGATGGTGCAGGGAAAGCAGCTGAAAAAGCATGAGCACAAGGCATGCTGAAGCAGTGGGAGGCTCCATACCACTAATGGCATCAATTCATAGGACAGAAAAAGAACTTTGAGGGGCCCAAGTGAAAACAAAGTCAGGACAGATTAATACAGTACATAATTGAAAAATCAGGAATGAAGTACAATAATAGGTGGTACAGCAAGAAAAGGATTCATGGGAACACATGGGTCTGAGATAATGGACAAGGCAGAAGGGCAGACTAAAGTGAGCTAGGCAAAACAGAAGACTGATTTAAAGCTTCTGCTAGGAAAACTACAATAAAGTGTACTGTAGTCTCCTGCAGCCTAGAAAAGATTGCTTAGCAATTACATTAATAATTAATCAGTTCTGCCTCACCAACCTGCCTGCCACTATCTCTGCTGTAATCTGCCATCTCGAGTGGCATGGTGCTGGACAGATTGAAACTGGACACACAGTGTGACATAAAATCTCTTGCTGGTACCAGCACATTCTACAGCCATTTCTGTGTGGATGTGGTGAACATCTGTATCTGTTTAATGCTAGGTAAAGCACCAATCCTTGAATGCACTTTGCAGTTTGCCTGAACTGCATTAATAATTACTCTTCAATTGTGGTTAGTCAGCCATCTGTCTAACAATTTCAAAAGCATTAACTACATTGCTTTTTTCTGATGTGGAGTAATGTCAAATGCTCTGCTGAAGTCAAGAGATATGTCCTCTTTATTCCTCTTTTCTATGAAGCTTATTATCTCATCAAAGGCAGAAATCAAGTTAGCTTGACATGATTTATTTTTATGAATCCATACTGCCTTTCTGCATTAATCTCCTTTAAAAACTTGCAGACCATCCACTTCATTGTTTGTTCTAGTATTTCAACTACTTCTTTTGGCCTATGCCTTACAAGATTTGATATTTTATTCATCTTTCCTGAAGATAAATAGTTTTAATTAATGTTTTGTCCCACTTCAGAAAAGCTGTTTATCTTCAAATTGAGTCCTGGCCATTTCTTCTACTATCCAGGTAAACCAGATGGATCAAAGCCAGGTTTGAGAAATTTCTGGCCATGCTTCAATTGTATCATCATAATGGAAATCTCTGACATCAGATTGCCTACCACTGCTAGAGACAAGTCTGTTCTCTGCTGATTCCTGTACCATGCTGACAGAGAAGGTATCTTTCTATCTGACCAATGATTTCTGCCTGTAAAAGGACATATTTCCCCAGTGCTCTCACTCTGACACCATTTAACATTGTTGAGTGAAATTCACTATGAAAAGAGAAACATAATCCAAGCAAGGATGTTCAGCAAAGCCTGAAAAGAGTCTGGAAGCCATGGGGCAGCTGTAGCCACACACCATTTCTTTCACCAAGAGCAATACTGTTTTACTGCAATTTTCCCTCACAAAGTGCCTTTTTAATCCATGGGAGTTCAGGGCTGCTCTTCCCATGCCTTGAGTAAAGCCAGGTGCAATTTTACCATGAAGGTTTGGTTTTGGCTTAGAGTTGCCAGTAATTCTTGACTTCAGACAGTAACTCTTGGCCTTCAGGGACTGAAGCCAGGCAGCTGTGGATATAGAGGAGACAGTATAACCTGATTTGAATACAGGATAAAATTATGGAAGAAAGTTGAAAGATAAGATACAACTACATCACCCAAATCTAATGGGAACCCACATTATCTGTCATCTCTATCATATTACTTGTCAACATGGACAAGAGCATGGAAGGCATTTCTGGCAAGATTTATTTTACTTGAATGACAGCTAATTTGTCATATAAATTGATCTCTAGAGCTATATGATGTCCAGTGTATAAAAGTCAGTGACTCATTTTAACTGAAAGATATGGCACATTTAGTGAGGCCAGTATATTAATACCAATATTTTTAATATTCAAGGAACATAGGGCAGAAGAGAAAACATCTAAGCTGACATTTCAATATTACAGACATACAAATGTGGAACTGTGGCTGCTTGCCATAGCAAATAATGGCAGAGTGCTAAATTTTATATTATTTTCTCACTGCTGGGGATTCAGGGCTTCAAAAATGAAATAATCGCAATATAAAGACACACAAAATTCTGTCATCATTTCTGTGTAGGTTTTTTGGTGAGATTCACTGTATCATTCTCTAGACCTCAGCATTAGAGAAAGCAAATGAGGTCACACAAATGAAAACAATCTAGATTATTTTTCTTAAGTTTTATCAACATTATGTTACTGGATTTATTTAATAAATACTTTAGCACTAATTACAAGTACAATTAGAGCAATACCTTTTAACATTTATTACCCAAACTCATTAATTCTATCCATCTCTTATGATAATGTTAAATATGACAGATTTGTGCAACGAATTCCAGACAAAAGTTATATCTAATTTGAAGAATTGTGATGCTTTTCTTTATAACGCAGTCAAAACTTTGACCTTAACCACATCTTGTGTATCCTAGTTTCCTACATGTTGGGCAGTGTTTAAGCACACATTTAGATGTATTTACATGTTGGACATAAGTGTCATCAATGCAGTGTATTTCTTGTCCATGCAACCACTGTAGTGCAACTCCAAATTCAAGCTAACAAACTGAGATAAACTCTTCTGCCAATAATTATTAGATTTATCTTGGCAATTGCACAATTTCAGGTCAGCTCAAAGAGAGCTTGCATTTGCCCAGAGTACATTTTATAAACATGCTATAAAGAGGCAAAATAATTAACAGCTACTTTCAGGGAAAGATATGTGTCTTTTCCCTCATTGCTCCCTGATGAAATTTGTATGATGTTTCATTTTTTCCAGACTAGCCCAATTTAACAAGAAAGCAGTTTGATAGCTCAGTTTATTTAAAAGTATATTACACTGTTAATTTTAGTGCCACAACTTGGTTTGTTTCTTCATCCACTCAGTATTTAACTTCAAAAACATTCAAGCAGCATCTGTGCTTCCTCATACACTGAGTCTCAGATACTTAGAAGAGATCAAAGGAAAAGCTATAGCTTTAAACCTAAAGCAAATTTTCAGGGTAATCTTGTTGCTCTGAAATTTTTTATTAAAACCTATATCTTGTTGATCTGAAGTGCCATAAGAAATCTCAAAATGCTGCAATATTAGATGAAGTTTTGGAAGAAAAAATTCTCTCATTCCTACATACAGCTTAAAACACAGGAGCTTAAGGTAAAGGTCTTTCAATGAATGTATCTTCTCAATCTTCTACACAGTTAATAGAGAATGTCTCACACTGAAGTAAAAGCTTCAGTATAGACTGCACCAATATTTATTTAAGAGAATCAAAAGCTCAATAAGTTATTGAGCATGAAAAATTAACATTCATTTATCGTTTTGGGGTTACAGTCCCAAAAATGTGCAATTCAATTGAACGGAACATGTGTTTTTGTGAATAAAATAGGCAGTTACTCATATAATTTACAGTCTATAATTAGGAATGATGAACAATTACAGGTCTGGAACAGAAAAGGTGACCTTAAAAAATGCAGATCCCTGATCATGCTTCTTTTCCCCTAATTTGAAACATTTGCAAATAGAGAACTATAACATGATTGTAGGCTTGCAATACAAAATTAAATTTCTAGGTGAACAAAGGGAAAAAATCTGGAATTTCCTGCAGCACTTGTAAAAGGCAATGGGTAAGTGACTACATAATATCCCATTGGCCATCAATATACTATTTCTCAAGAATATTAATTACTTCTTTTACATGTGTGGCAGCATACATCCCTTCTCACATCTGGCCTTTAGAATAATTGTATGTCTGGGAAAGATATACAAAAGCTCTTTCACCCGAAATCAGCAATCTATCTAAATCAGCAATGTCCTTATGAAATTTTGGGTGTATTAACTTTATATGAGACAGGTCTGTGTCTGTCAGAGACACCAGAGAGGCAGTCCCTGTCTGCTCCTTCCTTCTGACTGTCTAGCTGCAAGGGCATCCAAGTGTTCCCTGCTCATGTATCTTTTCTCTCCACTAATGTGGAAAAAAATGTAAGGCTTTTTTTTTTTTAATAGATTTTACAGTTTATATGTTTTCATGGTATTCTAGATATTATGTTAAAAAAAATAGTTGCCTGTGAGAGATCTGTATCTTATTTGCATCAGGTGTTTCTCAGAAGAGTTTTGCCTGATGAAAGCTCAGTAGTTTAGTTTGCCCTTTGTTATGTATGCATATTTTACTTCTGTTGAGATTTCCTCCCCATACTGCTGTTTCTCATGTTGCTCACCATCCTCTCTTGTCTCCTGGTGCTTTTCATAGATTTATTTACCCCCATCTTCACATGTCAGATATCCAAGCAGGGTTTCTGCTGTGCCTCAAGCTACTGAGTTCTGACCTATCAACAATGTTCCAGCTAAGCAAAATACCTTGTAGATCATTTGATTTATATGATCAAAAGTGGTTTAGAAACTCAGACCAACATTCTGCAACACTTGACAGGTTGACACACATGTCCACATGTCCTGAGAACCATAGCTCCCAGTACCATCAATAGGCACATCCTAAAAATGCTCAGCTCCCTTGCAGAGCTAGACCCTTTCTAAGAGACTTTCTGGCTCTTGACCAGTTGGCCTGGCTGCTCAAGATACATAAAGCTCTGGGATCCAAAAATTTGCAATGAAAATACACTGAGAATTCATTAGGAAAAGACAAATGAATCTGGCATTTCTGTCCAGTGAAAAGAGATGTGGCAGTAGCATATCTAAAGAACGAGGGAGAGCCTTAATGAACTACAAACTGAGAGCAGACAACACACTGCCTGACACACTTCAAGCTGGCTTTCATGCACAAATTAAAGGCAGCAGATTAAATACAGGGCTGCAATTTACAGGAATTTTGATATCTGTGCATGATAAATGAGATAATATATGTCTGTGATAAAAAGAGGGAAGGCTTGAGGGCCTTGCAGCTGAATAAAAAAAAAATGGGATTCAGGAAAAAGTCAAAAGATGAGAGGCCAAAAGTGACGAGGGGAATAAGAAGTAACACCGAATAAAAAATCCCCATTTTCAAGAGTAGAGCTTTGAAAAAGCCTATTCTGATGGTAGTCAAAATTTAAAGACTTCATAAAGACAAAGCCAAAGGGGAGGTACAGGGGACCATGACAGTGTACAGGCAACCATGCAATACACAGATCAAGCAGTATCAAATTGATTCAGATTTAAATCTGAAACATGATGTCACTCCAAAGAAAGCTTTTAAGGCAGGGAAGATGAAGTGGCAAGGCAGGAACTGAATATGCCCTTCTAAGAAAGTTGTTGACAATAAGCATCCAGAGGACCTCACAGAGCCAGGAGGATTACTTTATAATTCAGAAATACTGAATTTGTTAACCTTGTAAAGACTAAGTGACAGCACAGTGGGAGGCTGAGGGTGAGACATTTCTTCATATTTAACAGAGTGTAAATGCCACAGGGTAGATCCTGTGCAACCCAACATGAAGTTTGAACTAATGGAAGTGTGAAGAAGTTTTTATAAATGGCAAATATTGTTGACTGACCTAACATTTTCACAGGAGGAAACAAAACAATTTTCACTTACTCTGCTTTATTTCTCTTGACAACCTTATTCCTATTACAGAAGAACATTAAATTCTTGCAGTTTCTGTGCTACATGCAAATTTTACAAGCTAACATGCCTCAAAGCAGGCCACAGGGGTGAGCACTTTTCTCTACAGTCCTTTTATTCAGTCCTGATATCATGGCACATTTCAGAGGAAAAGCCTAACCTTTAGTGCAGTGGATCTTTAGAGGTGAAGCATTTTTAGAAGCATTTGCTGTTGGGAGAGTGAATAGAAAGAATGTTGAAAGTACCACACTCTACAATAAATCAGTTCCTGAAAGCAAACTAGGAAGGCAGCTTAGAAAAATTGTGAATAGTCTAAATAAAATAAACCAGCTAAGAAGATAAGTTTTGACCTTTCCCTAATCCTTCCTTCATTTTCCATGTTCAATCTCCTTTTCTGCATCATTTATCTGTTTATATTTCCCAGTTTCTCTTATCTCACTTTCTTTTACTTTTCTTATTTTCTCCTTTTGCCTGTTTTATGATCTTGTTCTCTATGTCTCTCTAATAGCACTTCTATATTCTTACTCACCTGACTCATTAGCCATCTTCCTTCATGCCCTGTGCTCTGACAATTTCTCCTCTTGGAGAAATGCTTTTTATGAACAAGACATTAAGAACTTGTTCCTTTTTTTTTAGTAAGTAATATTCAAAGAACTGTTCCAAAGTTGTCACTAAATATTTCCAGTTTAAAAATTGGTAAACAGAAGCACTTGGTCTACAGTAAGTAAAATTTGTGTTTTCCAAGTAAAGTTTATATTCTTTTAAATTTTAACTGTCTCTATTCTGTGTTTCAGGTTCCTCTACCTCATCAGTAGCTGTTCTTTAGTCCCCATATTTTCTTTCTCCTTAAAGGTTTTTTCCCTTCAAACACTAGAAATATTCTGTTCCACATGCATACAAATATATATATATGTATATATGTGTATATATATATATATATATATATATATATATGTAAGTGCTTATATGTGATTCTGCTATATTCCCATATATAGCTGAACAACCAGAGAACTGTGACAAAAAGAAGATGTGCAGTAAGGTATCAGTCACATGGAAGAGCGATGACTGAGACACACTGGAAAACAGCAGATATAAATATCTGAAGACTTAAATTATTTTTGTTCATTATTTCATTTAGTGTTCATCACTAGCTGAGGATTTAGCATTTATCTCAAATACCCTGACACAAGTAATAAGTAGCTGTTCTATGTGTCTTCTGCTTTTTATGAACCTATTTGGTCCTGGCATATGTTTTTTCCTAGTTTTCATTTAACCAGTTTTTTCATCATATACACCATAACATAGATGTCTAAATTGGAATTTAATATGCCCTACATCTAATGCCTCCTCTTTAATTTCTCATTAACAGCTACACTGGAAAAAAAAGCCATTTTTAATTTGACCTAATTATTTATGTGTTTTATTCCTATTAGAAATTTTTCTTCCTGAAATATTAGTTCTCAGCTTTCTATCACGATTTTAAACACTTTCTTTATACACCTTCTAAATTCTAGTTGTTCTCACAAAGAAATTGTGCCACTTAGTCCCTCATTGCACATGTCAGTCACATGTCAGTGTCATATATCTTCAAGGGTTGGGATCAGGGAAGTCTGTTAAATATTAATGATTATCCATTCAAATGGGAATAGCTTAAGACACTAACATGATCACTTTGTAACTGAGGTTAGATTTGTCCAAATTTGATCCCAGTGATTGAAACCCACAAGGTTTAAAACCCTTTTCAAAAGCAGGCAGGTGTTTTAACCTAGACTTGGAAAAGCAGAATCCACAAGATATGGGGAACTTGTACAGAAGTAAAGTACATGCAAGCAAGATAGTGCACTCCTTCATGACTAGAGCCCTTTTTAAGTCCAACCAGAAGAATAAAATGAAGCATCAAAAAATGCTGTGACAATGGGCAGTGGTTTTGAACCAAAAGAGCATAGGTTTATGTTAGACATAGAGAAGAAATTCTGTACAATGAAGGTGATGAGACACTGGATCAGGTTGCCCAGAGAAGTAATTTCTGTAAGTGTTCAATGCCAGGTGGGATGGGGGTCTGAGCAACCTGGTCAAGTGAAAGATGTCCCTGGTCATGGAAGGGGGATTGGACCAGATAATTTTTAATCATAGAATAACAGAATGTTTTGGGTTGCAAGGAAATTCAAAAGTTCCAACTCCTCTGATCCAGTGCCTCACCACCCTCATTATAAAGAATTTCTTCCTAACATCTAATTTAAACCTATTTTCTTGCAGTTTAAATCCTCTCCCCCTTGTCCCATCACTCCCTCTTGTACATAGTCTTTCTCCATCTCTCTTGTAAGCTCCCTTCAGGTCCTGGAAGGCCACAATCAGACCACCCCATAGCCTTCTCTTTTCCAGGCTAAACAATCCCAATTCTCTCAGTTCTTTTTCATGAGAGGTGCTTTATCCCTGTGACCATCTTGGTGGCCTCCCATGGACTTGCTCCAACAGGTCCATGTCCTTCCTGTGCTGGGCGTCCCAGACCTGGGTGCAGTGCTCCAGGTGGGATCCCATGAGAGCACAGCATTGTTTTGGACCACAAGAGTTGCTGTTTTGGATAATCTCCTTGTCCCATGTGCCTGAGCATAGCTTCTTGGAGGATTTGTTGCATGATTTCACCAGGTACAAAAGTGAAGTTGACAAGTTAGTAGTTCCCAGGGTCCTCCTTTCTACCCTTTCTGAAGGTGGAAACTTTTCCCTTTTAAAGTCACCTGGGACTTCACCTGACTGCCATGACTTTTCAAGTACCATGGAAAATGGCTTGACAACTCCATCAACCAATTATCTCAGGACTTTGGAATGCATCTCACAGGTTCCCATGGTTTGTTCTGACTGTTCAGGTGGTCATGAACCTGATTTTTATGTATGGTGTGGGGAACTTTGTTCCCACATTCCCCATCCTGCTGTCCATCCACTCTGTCCATCCATTCAAGAGATGTGGAAAGAGAGCTTGCCAATGGATACTGAGGCAGACTTCTCACTCATTATCAGTTTACTAGCACCCACTACCAGGAGGTAAATCTTCTCCAACCTTCCTTTTCTGGTTAACATATCTGTAGGCCTTTCCTTTTATTCTTTGTGTCCTCTTACCTCATCCTTACACAACCCAACTTCTATACTCTCCTCAGGCCACCTTGAACTGCCTGTGCATTTGCTGCTTTCCCTTTGCTTTGACCAGCAGGTCCCTACTCAGCCTTGCCCATCTCTTGCCTTCCTCACCTGATTTCTTGTTCCTGGGGTTTGCCAGCTCTTATACACTTTGGAAGACTTCCTTAAAGGTCTGCCAGCTCTGTTCTGATTCCTTGTCCCTGAAGGAAGTCTCCCAGGGAATCCTACTGATCATCTCATTGAAGAGCTGAAAGATTGCATTCTTAAAGTTCAGGGTCTAATTTTGCTCCTTACCTGACCCATATCTCTCATAATCCCCAACTCCATCAGTGCATGATCTTTGCAGGTCCAGTCATGGCACCCATTCCCTAGAAGCTGCACTACAGAAGAATTTTTCAGCCTGCAAAGAGAAAACTACCCACAAAAACTATCCACAGGCATACTTTAAAGAACATTTATGTTCTCTGCTAAATAACTATGAAACTAAACACCTATTAAAGGTAAACATGGGCCTACAGGGTTTTCTTAACTAGATTGTGAGTATGGTTAATTGCATATAGTTGCTTATTCCTTTTTAATGGGAAGCTTTTTAGTTCTTGCATATGCAGATTTAAAGGGTTGATTGTATTATAAATTACCATGTTCGCCACCACTTATTTCCTTTAGATAGTGTATTCATTTCAGTGTTGAAAAATTTAACTTTAAACTCACAGAATTTCTGTCCATAACCAGAATAAGTGTTCTATATCATAAATTCATAGTACACATTTATAGTTTTACAGTATCTTGGTTAATAATCAGGTCAACATGTCCTAAGATGCTATATGGCTTAATATCATTCTTCTTTAAATAGATATATTTCAATCAGTGAAGAAAAAGTTTAGCAACAATTTTTATTTCATGAGGTCTACCTTAAAATGCTTTAATAATTTGTATATAATGTCTTAATTTTCAAGGGTTTGGCGACTCAGTCATTTCCTGTGTACCACAGCTGCAATCCTGTCAAATCACCATGTTAAAATACATAAGATTTTATACCAAAAGTTGATGCATCAGAGAAAGCACAACCTGAAACACACATGCTATTGCTTTCTTTTAAAAGAGCATTTCTAATCATGGCTGCATTTCACAGGGAATCTCCTATCCACTCAAGCCACATAAGAAATCCTATTGCAAACTGAAATTATACTTGCTTTTTGCTATGGCTGGTTGATTTCACCTGTCACTCACTAGTACAATCAGCTACTTCTTAATCCCTAAAAAGAGTTTCACACTATTGTTTCAGCCAGATGTTAGACCATGAGAACCATAATATGAATGGAAATTTTTATGTCAAATGCATTGTTAAGAAGTCTTATGTTTGCAACAGGACCTACACGTGCTCAGAATTTCAAGGTACAATAAAAAGCTTAGATATAAACAGATACTGTTGATAAAATCCCAAAGTTATCTAAAATTTATATGCAATAATTCAGCTTAAGAACTATTGTACCGTGGCTGAATAGCAAAAGATCTGGAAAAAAGCTTTCATATTGACTTTTTTAATATATCTATTCTATACTTGCATAGACAATTAGAAATGAAAGGGCTTTAATAATACAAATTATCATAATGTTTAATTTTTTTTTTTAGTTTTTCATGGATTAATAATTGAAAACATCTTGTTTTAAATATATTCAATTTTACCTGCTGTTGAAGACAATACCCAGGAATCAATAACACCAATTTCCTGACAGTATAAGTTCTAATGAAAAAATAGCTTATTACAATCAAGGCAGTGAATCTACTAGTATTCATTTCCATTCCAGGGAAATGCAAATAGATATTAAAATAGAAACTAATTTGATCCTTTCTCCTGGGTATTTTTCTACAGTAATGAATCAGACTGTAGCACACCAAGTTCTGTAGAACATCACATTGCTGCATACACAGTTTAATCCCACAGCCAGAAAATATTCAGACTAAAGCTGAATATAGTCTCAGTTCTGTTCTGATGTATGGAAGCATGACAATAACAACAATTTTGTTACCATTTCCTTTATCATGCTTGTAATGTTTGTGGGTATCTCTCAATATTATTTTTAATGTAAATTGTTCTTTGAGACACCACACATCATAGATTCTAGGCTTTTCTAGATACCTAGGTGATTTCCAGAGCCTTCAGAGCTGGGCAGTGAGAATTCCCTCACTTGAGGGTGTAAGAAAAAGTTCTGTGACACATCCTGTGAAAGGATGGAAAAGCACTCCCCTTTCTGTGAGGATTCTGGACAAGTCTATGGCTATATAGAAACAAGCCAGTCCAGTAAAGCATTTTTCCAGCTGTTTGTGACTTGAGGTTTACATGAGAAGGATTTCTGGAGGTTCCAAAGCCCAGAAAACCCTTGCAAGGATCCTATGTCCTCATCCCTAGTTTTTCCACCTTTTTGTGCTGACACAAGCAATTGTGAAGCTGTGCTGCCATCAAGGAGTGAATCTTAGTAGAATTAGGCATGGCCAGAAAAAAAATTCGATCTGGTCAGAAAAAAAGTTGGTTTTAACCTGAATCAAGTTGCTGATTTTTTTGGACACTAACATTAGAATTCTTAAAAAGGTGAACACATGAGCTAGAGGAAGGACAAAGCTGATGGATTCTCCAGATCACAATGCCCAAGATACAATGCTCTGACAAGCTCCCAAAACTACTTATTGATAATGCAGTCATAGGAGAATCAACACTATCCCACTAATGCAATATCTTATCTACTTATTAGAAAGAAAAAGGTAACCTTGAGTTATAACTCCACCCAAAATGCACTAGGACTCTAAATAGCCAGTGGAAGTCATTACCAATTAAATCAGCTAACAAGTTCTCTTGCTATTTAGAGTCTTTTTTAAAATATTGAAATTATCTGTCAAAAGAAAATCCTTACAGTAAGACTCAAAAGCTTCATCTTGCCACCAAAGCCACAACTTAACATAAACGTGGGCATTTTATGAAACTTTGTAATTTAACATCTATTCCATATTCCCCCATCCCTGGAAACATTCAAAGACAGGTTGGATGGGGCCTTGAGCATCCTGATCTAGTGATGTCCTTGCCCATGGTGAGGGGGTTGGAATGAGATGATCACTAAGGTCCTTTCCAACCAAAACCATTCTATGATTCTGTGCACATTTGGATCATTATTCAGCACTGTGGGACCATCAGCCTCACTCAGAGGTGGTGCTCTGCTCTACAGAATGCTTTTCCTCTAAAAGGACTGGAGTCCTACAGTAAACTTGCACTCTTGCCAGTTGACTCTCACTAGACTCCAAGGAGCCTGTCTAGGAAAAACAAGACTGTAGGTGCTGAGTAGGAAACTAGGCTTACAACCCTCTCTGCTTCAATGACTCTCCTCCACTTGCATTAGACTTTACAATCCCAGTTCTCTGCAGCTTCCAGCCATGAAATCTAGACACAGCTGTGAGTAGATACTAATTTTTTATCTTGCCTATCCATTTCTTTGTTGCACAGATATTCTGGATACTTATTCAAAGCACTCTTCAGTCTTCCTGATTTGCAAGTCAAATATGAAAACTCTTTACCCTCTTCTGGTTCCAGACTTGACAGTTTACTCATACCTTTAAAGCCAGCTAAAGCTGAGCAAGATTTTAAAGGCTGTGGTAGTTTTCTCCATCAAATTAGTGAGGGAAAAAAAGAAAAAATGTATTAGTCAATGTCAGAACTACTTATTAAATCTGCTGCCCTGTTGATATAAAATGAGCTCTACTGCAAGGGGTTAGCTCAAAAACCTAACAAGAATTGCATTATTTCTAGAATACCAATTTAACACACGCAGCTCTAAAGCATTAAACATGACAGAGACCATACACAAAGGGTGGTAATTGAATCACAATTGAGTTATAAGCAATAAATGGGAGGTCAAATTTTGCTCTCTCAAACTACACCAGCATTGTATGACACTGCAGTGGCATTAAAGAAGTATCAGAGGAAACAGAATGGTTTAAGATGTGTCCAAAATAAAGTCTTTACATTTTACTAGAGGTTAATCTCTTCTTTCATTTTAAATGCAGAAGGCATTCTTAGATAATCTAGGTTGACATTCTGATTAATTAAGGCCACTGAATGATCCTCTGGCTGCTGTCTTTCATACTATAAGTCAGAGAGTCCAGCCCTGAAATAATTTCTAAATATACCCAAGGAACAGAGTCTAAAATTAGTCTAATCATCCACCCAGTAAGACATTTCCCACTATGACTGGGAGTGATAAATTTTAGGGTTTTTTTTCAAAACTAGGATTTTGGACTCTAAAAAAACCCAAAACCAAACAAATAAAGGAAACTATAAAGTATGACCATATGCTACACATCCTCATGCCATCAGGCATGTTGGTTGTGAAGGTTTCTGGAGACCTTCAGGTTAAGAACCATGTTTTTTAGCCACAGAACATCTAGCCTCTCATGTTTTCTCCAGAGGAAAAGGAGGAGATCCCTGAACATCTGGCCTCCAACAAAGGGAGCAATTCTGTGACCAGATAGTCAAAGCTGGTTGCTCTTGGATGAAAGTAAGAAACTGTCTGTAAACAGGGACAAGAAAAAAGCTGAAGTTCAAAGTCAGTAGAGGGATTTAGAAATGCTAAAACATGAAGAGCATGTTGAAGAGATCAAAGATATCTTCAAAGCCTGGCTAGGACATCAAACTTTCTGACTGGTTATCCATATGTGGATATGGAGACCCCCACAATTTAGAGGTTTGCTCACAAAGGCACTAAATTAAAAATAATCAGACAAGCAGTTTAAGCTCATATCTGAGTCCTTTTGCTTTGGCAAGTGACCAGCCTAAAAGTAGGTTTAAGTGGATAATCCTATTCGGAGGCAGAAGACAGGCAGAGCACAGATTTGGGTTAAAGAAGCTCTGCTTTTTCACCAAAAGTACAAGGTGGAGCTGGATCTCCTCACAGATGCTCACACAGAGCTGACAGCAATCCAATGCCAGGGAAGTGTGGTGTGGCCCAGTCTGGCACTAGCAGTGTAAAGAAACTGAAGACTCTCTTGCATCTTCTGACTGCTGCAGGTACACAGTGACAACAAAAGGAATTGGAAGCTTGTATTTGAAGGCAGACCAACAAAGGGCAGATTTCAGTGTCCTCCACAACAATAAACTCAGAACAGGATCTCAGTGTTAATATTATTGAGGATACCACCCACTGCAAATTGTAACATCCACAAGTGGGTAGGACACTCAACAGCTGCTGATGAAATTATCCACCATTACCAAATCACTAGCATGTGGAACCTGGAGCAGAGGCAGGCAACCTCCTTATTTTGTCAAAACAACTTTCTGTGGTTAGCCAGTGTTGGGAAGGAAATTAAAAATACAAGGAATCAAATAATAAAAATTATGCATTTAATATATCTAATACATATTTAATAATATACTTATAATAATTTAATAGTATATATAATTATATTAATTAAATATTGATTATATTTAATAATATATATTTAATAAGCACTACAACATTATTTATGGCTCTGAAAGTAGCAAAATCAAAAGAAAAGCATCATTTTGATAGTTCTGAAAAAATCCAGCACACTCAGGTACCAAGACTTGAACACATGTAAATGCACAAGGGACTCAAGTCAGCTCAAAAGAAGCCAATCCATCAGAATACTTTTGGGAAAAGAGTCTTGACTTATTATTAAGTAAAATAGCAGTAGATTTTAAATTATAGTATATGACAATGAAGCCTTTTATGATTTCATGTAACAAGATGATTAAAGAAAAAAAAAAAAGGAGCAGCGGAAAAATAAACCTCAGAGAACTCAAAACCCTGCAGGTGCCACCAGCAAGACTGGTATCACAATATTCCAGCCCAGCTGAGAGGGGAAGTGCTGGCTGTCTTGCAGATCAATGAGATTCAATGAGGCCACCTAAGACTCTCCATATTCCCTCTGAAGAATTCAACAAATTCCTTCAGTATAACATCTGAACAACATACATATCTGAAGGAGCAAATGTCTGTAAAGAAAAAGCAACTAGGATCATGGCAAATTAGGGGTAAGTTAATTCCATGTTTTGTGAAAACTAATAAATGTGTATCTTCACTGCCCTCTGCCAATATGCAGCAAAAAGCAGAGATCCCTGTCCCAGCTGATGATGGGTTAATTTAAATGAGCAAAACCAGGCTAAGAAGGAAATGTATTTTGTAATTTAGACTATAGTTTTCAATTTTCAATGGTAACAAAAAGGAAAAATAGCTAAGGGAAGGTGTTGGAGTGTGAATTAAGAGCTTTTTTGCTGAAATACTATGGCTGAATCCATCATATCTAAAACATAAGGGTTTCAAGCATGACTAATGTGATTGTCAATCTAGTTTCAGTAAAATTATAGTAATAATAATAGAAAACTCCCTTACCTTTGAAGAGAATTCAAAATTGCTATTCTCTGCAAAGACTTGCAAAATAACATCCTATCTCCAGCAATGAGAATGTAATGCAATCTCTTATGGATGAACAAAAGGCATTTCTTGGAATATCACTGTGACCTGTCTCCAGATAACCTGAGGATCTCAGGTCCTCCAAACCATAAATCCTGATATCTTACCAGGATGGGATAGTTAAGGAAACTTATTTCCACAGCTGACCATTAAGATGAAGCATGTCTCTTCTAGTCATAAATTATTAAGATACAGACAGAAATATCAAAGCTAGTGTCAGCATTTCAGTTAAATTTAGGATGCAGAGCATAAATAAGGTAGGCAAAGCTGTCACATGTCATCAAATGTGTGTCTTCAGATATGGGCAGAAATTTGCTCCATGCTTGCACCTGTGTGAGACCCAAACTCAGCAATATGCCACAGGCACATATTGAGGCAGGGAACATCTTGGATAATAGACTATAACATAAAATCCTCCAAGATCCTCAGAAAGATCACTGAAAATCCAGGTTATACCCATACAATTTCAATGTTTCAAAGTATCTCAGTGTTTATACTTGCTTGTATTTACCCAAACTATAAGTATCTAGAAACACCATCTTTTTGTCTGTACTTCACCAGCTTGTCTATGAGGATGAGAAAAATCTAGCTGAAGTGATAAAGATAAAAAACATCCCCTACTCTTTCCTCATCCATCACCCCATCATAGAAGACTGTCAGGTTGGTTAAGCTTGATTTGCCCTTCACAAACCTTAGCCCACTACTTCCAGTCACTTGCCCTTTTTCATATGTTTGGACATGGTTTTCCAGCTTCCATCAGCTCCATTAGCTTCCCAGAGGCCAGGTGAGGCTGAATATATTGTGGGCCCCAAATCCTTCTTGTTGCCTGTCACAACCTGAGATTATCAGTTTTTAATTTTCCTAGCAGTCCATGATCCTCAAAGATGGTCCCATTGTCATACACCCCCAAATATCTGGTGTCAGCTGCAGTTGTGCAGCCAGTTTTTAGATTCCAGCATTTCCTGGAGCTCGTGCCTCTCAGTAGCAGGATCAAGGAGAGACCATCTGTGCCTCCCTGCCCTTGAAAATCACCCAGAACCCTGCAGTCACACTTTATACACTCCAGATCTCTTCTGCCAGAGTCCTAGGAACAGAAAAGTCTCAGAAGTCTCTTTTCATCCTGGATTTGAGTTCCAAGCATGCAGCAAACTCTCCAGATAGCAGATCAAGCCAGACAACCCAGGCCTCCATCCTGCATAGCAGGGAATTATTCACATAAAAGTGCAAACAATTATGCATGCCTAAGTTCACACACACAGATGACCTCAAAAACAATGGGACTTATGTGTGAAATCAAATATCAGCCAAGAGTTTGTGGTGCTGGGGATCCAGTCTAATGTTAGGAGAAATGCTCTGTCAAAATAAAATAAATTTCAGTGCAAATTACAGTTTTACAGTGAAACAGAAAAATCCATTCTGAAGCGAACAGGTTAATTTTTAGCTGAAGTCTTTCCTAAAACTGTTCTAAATTCAATTATTATTTTTGTGCCATATGTAAAAGACAGAAGGCTGCAGTTAATAAACAGCATTTCTCATTCTATTTTCCAAGCCTCCCAGGGGAAGACTTTGGCCTCTTCAAAGGGGGTGAAATCCATGCAAGGCAAAAACTGAAAAGAAAGCAGTATTTTTCATTTTATGCTTCTTCATTTTTGCCTTACATTTAGCAAAAATTAGAACAATCTATTAAATATGGGCAACTAAATACATGGTCTCTGAATATCCAGTTTCTAGTATGAGTTTTGCTAAAATGTTCATGGAAATTATCCACCAAATAATAAAATTAATTTCCACATACATTGTTGAATGTATATATTTTTCTTCCAAAAAATTTACTAAAATATTGATATTGAAAAGACAATAATTGCAGGGAAACACAGTCATAATTCAGAATCTTTCTACACATTTAAGGATTTTAGTTATGGAAAGATATGATGGAGTAATGACACAGAACTGTGTTTGAAACAGCTCTTTTTATGACATTTTTTTGAAAGACTTTTGGTGAGGCACCCAATTTCTTTATCCTATTATTACATTAAGAGGACAGATTTGAATGGCTTAAGAAAATACTCAGCTCTTTCTGCAGATTCCCCAACAACCTTAGTGTTGGAACACCACTGTGTCCTTGCTCTGAGCACATCTTTTTACAGCCCAAATGTATTTTCAAGATAGATTTTTAGTTTGATTTACCACAGGAGACAAACTTACCCTGTCATATCTAATATCACTTTTTGTCTCTTAACAATAAATTTGAGCTCACAGATCAAGCTTAAAAAAAATTGGCACCATGGTAAAGGTGCCAAAACTTCCTATAATGTCATGAAAAGAGATGTGGAAGGAGAAAATATAAGAACAATATCACTGTAATGGAAATATACACATTTTCCAGCACATGCCAGCCATTACTATTGTAGCAATGCAGTTATAACTGTGTGTTTGTATTAATTGAAATTTAAGAGACTCTGTATGAAGATATTAGACCCCAAATAAATCAGATTATTAAGAATTACTGTATGTAGACACAATGCACTACAGCACTTCAGATGCTTTAAGCAGAGCCACAGAGAATCAAGGAAATCTCACTCATCTTCTTCCACAGAGATGTTCTTCCAGCCACTCTCTCCACTGCACTATGTGAACAGTTTGATTGTGTTTGATGTGGGGTCCAAAGGCACCAGGGCAGGGCTTGGCAGGGCACCACTCCCCCCTGCTGCACAAGAACAGCCCCTAGGGGCTCAGGGACTGCACTTCTCCCTTTGGACAGAGTGATGATGCTCAGAGACAGTAACACAACTGTAAACTTAAAAAAGGATAATCACCATAGACTGGTGCTATTTCATGGTCTCCTGATGGGGCAAAGGATATTTGAACAGGTTGTTTTAGTGTTTTCTCTTGCTGAGGTGCAGACAGGCCTAAAAATTAACGTTCCATAAAACCCTCATTGAACATAGGTACTTCACATTTTCAAATCACTGCAAGTACCATACAGTATCATTCTGTTTGCAGTTTTAGTATATTATATATGTAAAGCAAACATTCCAAGCTCCACATGAATAGAGTTTTCTGTCAGGAAATTTTTGCTGTTCACGGGTGGCAGTAGTACAATCCAATTATCCTAGGCTCAGATATTTTACACTCAGGAAAATCTAATATTGAGCAGGAAAAAAAAAAATAGTTCCTATGCAGAAACAGTTGTAATTCAATCTAACCTTGAGTAGAGAGTATATGGAAAAACTGTCTTAAACAGTTTGTTTGCTATAATCTAGAATTAAAGCGTTGTAATTCAAAATATATGAGGAGTACATCACTTTCCAATATTATTGGTGGTTTTCTGGGACTTTTTAAGGCTGGTTCTCATATAAATATTAAATGCTAAATCTCAAATTCCTGAAACATCTTCTTATCTTGAGGATTCAGGTGAATTGATCATCCCTTGAATAGGATGTCTTTTTAAGAATGAGGAACAGACTGGCTTACTTTGGAGGCACTGACATTTTGAGCTAGTTTGATTTGGAGAAGAGGACCACAAAGTAAAAGAGTTACTCTATCCCTTTGTAGCTGGCTTTCAGAGCAAAGGACTGAGCATAATTTTTTCACATGGAAGTAAAACTTGAAAGCAAAGAAGGTGAACTGAGCCCTGACAGTTGATACCTTTTCATTCACATTGAAGAAAGAGCACCAAGCATTTTACAGCTTATGAACTGATAAATTCTTTTCCTTAACTCTGAAAGGATAATTCTCCAATGTTTGTGCTATTACCTCATAAAGATAAAAAAAGTTATTTTATATACTCCACAATATTAAGAAATTTTAACAGACTTTAATTATATTATAATATCAGGGATTTTTTATGTTTTGATGAACTTGTTAAGAATGGCTTAATTGTTAACTACTGGTTTTTTAGACTTTTTTTCCAATTAACTGAAAAAATTGATAGGTAACTTATAAACTGACAAAGGAAAAATGTTATTTACATTCACTGGTCTGCAGACAGAGAGAAAATACACTTGAATATTTATTTTTGCAATCAGTGAAACTGCTGAGAACCAAGCACGTGAGAAACATAGCAGAAAAGATCCAGAAACAGCAATGAGGAATGGATGACTATATTACCTTTATTTATTAATTTAATATACACAATATAAGTAAACAAGGATTGCATGAATGAGTAGCAAGAGGAAATATGCCTTAGAGATAAATACCCTCATGAAAACTGATTAGAAAAATCAAATCAAGGTGCAGAGAGCAGACAATGTTAAAAGCTTCAAAAGCAAACAAAACAGAAGAATATCTGAGCAGACAGCAAACAACAAATTAAAGAGGAAGAAGCATCCTGGGAAACTGCATCTAGATTAGAGTATGTAATTACAAGATTTGCAGCTTGATAAAGCAATTGATTATAGCAGGGGATTAATTTTAAGTCACGAGTGAATACCAGGATCTGAAAAAGAGCCAGTTACTTTCTTTGTCAATCTTCTCAGAAGTTGTAAGTTACAGTTTCACCCACTTGGTGATCAGGGCAAAACTAGAAAGGCCCTTGAGGTATGTGTTTATCACATAAGAGCATACCTAAATACAGCAAACAATGAAGACAATCTTTATTATTGCAATAATTTTCAAACCAAATAAACAAACAATCATAACAAATTGAAAAAATTTAAAGACAACTTTAGCAGTCAAATGCTTAATATTATTTTCAGAAAAAATTCTGAAAATTTGAAAATGTCATGTGCCAAAAGCCAAGGAGGTCTGAAGAAAAGGAAGCTCAAATTCTAGGTCAATTTTATTTGTGGTGTCTATATATACCTATAAAATATACCCAGTGAATAATGTAATCATATAAGCACAATCATCAATGCATCCAAAAACTGAATTCTTCACTGCCTGCTTCATTTACACAACTGTGTTCTGTCCTTGTCTTGCATGCTTACACATAAAGATTGGCATCTGTGGACTGATCACACAGTACTTCCTGAAGATCCAGTTTTCCCTCAGTCAGACCATCTGTGAGGCCCAGCCCAGTGGGATTTAGTGTTCAGAGTAAATCAGGACAGCTGCATACATAATTACCTTTATTACAGAAGAACAATTATAATTCTGTTGATCAAAGCTGCAAATACAGACAGCTCAAAGGAGCTTGACTTAAATTATAAAAACCTTTTCATCATCTGTTGTAGAAATCTGAGAACTTCACTGCTCACTCAGGTTAAATTCCTATGCATACTTCACAAGATTTAAGACAATTGTTTTCAAATGCTTATTATTTCTTCACTTCAAATGGCAAGACTCTGTGCTTTATATGATCTGGACGACCTCTCCAGTGATGCTCACCATCTGTTCCTATCTCCTGACTTTTCAAAGCGACTTCAATTGTTCATAAGCCCACAAACAAAAAATATGAACATGAAGAAGAAAGGGAAATTGCCACATTATGTCAAACTATGCAAACAGCTCCTATTAGTTTGTGGAAGATCACCATGAGCCCTGTTTGCAGTTCTGGGCACTGCAACATAAAAAAGACATGAAGTTATTAAAGAGTGTACAAAGGAGAGCTATGAAGGGCCTGGAGGAGGAGCCTTAAGAGGAGCAGATGAAGTCACTTGGTCTGTTCAGCCTGGAGGACACTGAGGAGAGACCTCATTGTAGTCTGTAATTTCATCATGAGGGCAAGAGGAGGGGCAGGCACTGATTTCATCACTCCAGTGATGAAACTTGAGGGAATGGCATGAAGCTGAGTCAGGGGAGGTTTAGCTTGGGTATCAGGAAAAGGTTTGAAAAACCAGAGGGTGTTTGAGCAGACACCCAGGGCAGTGGTCACAGCACCAGCCTGGCAGAGTCCAAGAAGTGTTTGGACAGCACTCTCAGGCACATGGTGTGATTCTTGGGGGATCCTGTGCAGGACCATGATTTGGACCCAATGATCCTGATGGTGTATTCCAGCACAGCATATTGCATACAACCCCTGACACAGCTGACAAAGGAACCTTCCCGGAGTGGCTGACTGCCAGACCTGCTGTTTATGAACAGAGAAGAGCTCATGGGAGAGGTGGTGGTGGGAGGCTGTCTTGGCCATAGCCACCACAAAATGAGTTTTCAGTTCTCGGTGAAGTAAGGAAAACCTCTACAAAACCTCAACAAAATCTCTACCTTGGACTTCCAGGGTTGAAAACAATGGGATAAGGCTCAGCCAGCAGGGGTTTAGGAAAAGCAGGTCCTGCTTCACCAGCTGATCTCCTTTTACAACCAGGTAACCTGCCTAGTGGACAAAGGAAACTGTGGATGCATCTACCTGGACTTGAGTAAGGTCTTCAATACTGCTTGCCACTTTCCTGGTGAAGCTGCAGCCTGAGGCTGGGACAGGTGCACTCCTCAGTGGGCTACAGAGTGCCTGGATGCCCAGCCCCAGAGAGTGGGGGTGAGTGGTGCTACATCCAGTTGGTGGCTGGTCACTAGTGGGGTCCCCAAGGCTCAGTACTGGGGCCAGTCCTGTTCAACATCATTACCAATGGTTTTGATAAGGGGACCCAGTGTGCCCTCAGCCATTGTGCAGACACACCAGGTTGGGTGAGAATGTGAGGATAGATCCACCTCCCTTTGCAGAGGGATCAAGGACAGGGACTCAACAAAGCCAAGTGCCAAGTCCTGCTCTTGGGTCACAACAACCTCATGTTGTAGAGTGACACATCTTGGCTAGGCAAAAAAAGTGAAAATGTTTTTGAATATCATAAAACTTTGTTAAGCATTTCATGAGGGTTATCTGATCCAGTTTATCTGCAGTAACTAGAAGAGGAAAAGAAAATGGCAAAAAATGGCAATGGTAAACAATATTATTCTCATTCACTTGTGAAAAAAATAGGTAAAATTTAGTTTGTGTTTAATCAACAATATATATCTCTCAAGCTTTTGAACTAAAATATTCTCCATTCTGCAAAAAATATTTAGTAGTAAACCTACCTCATTTAGTAGTAAACCTACGTCATTTGATGTGGGTAAAGAGTCTTGTTTCATGTTTAGACAATCTAGGAAATTATGCGATTTTTGTTTGTTTGCGTTTCCTCATCACTGAAAAAATCTCTCCAGTTTTAATCACACTTTTTTCTTTAGATTGTGAAATAGGAAAAAAATAAGGACTTTATCCCCATTTCTTTTTACTGACTTCATTTACACAGATGTACTGTATGAAAAATTGTGCCAGATAGCATGACCCAATGTGCTTTGACAATATGCAAATATATTCAAATATATGTATTATGCAAATAATTCTTATACTTCAGGAAGTCTAGACATATTCCTACAGGATCACTAGCTACTGGAAACAATATTTGAGTAAATATGCAAATCTGATTCATTCTTCAAAATACACTCTTGGAACACATACAGTGCCTAGAGTTTGAGCTGTATTATTCTAAAAATTCTCTTATGATCTACATCTGATGTATATTCTGTCCAAATGAAAAAGAAACATGGAATCAGGAAAGTAGGAAACACTTGTAGTCCAACAGAAATACCATTGCTGAGATATCAATTGTACTTGATCATGATTTTTAATAAAAATATTCTTATTGCAGGCTACAGAACATTAAACTTTGCTAGTCTCTTAGAATTTGCTTTATTCACTTACCTATGCTACTACAAAAAGAAGAAAGATAGTTCAGAGAAATGTACACACTGATCTGTAGTCAAACCTTCTCTTGACAATAAAAATGAGTAAGATTCAAAATTCTTTTCCACTGTTTAAAGATGCATAACAATCTTTGTCCCTTTTTAATGAAGAATTCAAATAATGCTGTTAATGGTGAAGTAGAAAACATAAGAAAATAGCTTTTTCAATCAATTGTTCTAATTCTATTTCATATCATTCTATTAGGAGTTTCATGCTCTTTAAAATTTTATAACTTCCTTTATAAGTGTCTTGAATTGCAAAGGAGAAACTGCTTCAAGACCAGAAATAGAAATCCGAATATGAGAGAAATAAAACTGTCTGGTTTCCGTGAGTTTTGGCAGAAAATGCACAGAGAGAAACTCTGTACATATTTACATATTTACTCTGCATACACAATGACCATGATTACAGTCAACCAACCATTAATTTATCACATTGATCATTGGTACAGGAGGTCCTTAGCAAAATATCATTAAGTTACAAAAGCAAATTCGCATACATTTTTGCATTCATGCTTGCATGTCTGACATTTTAAATATCAGGCCTATTTTTACTGTGATTTATATATCATGTACATGATCATTAGGTACTGGGGTAGAATCTTAATAACTGAAGCTTGCTCAATACTAGTTTAAGTATATTTAGTGCTCACCTGGCAGGATTTGGCTCACACACAGGTGAATGTTTTTGCTGATACACAAAATGATCAGGGACAAAGGGATTCAAAAGGCTGCAAAAGTTCAGCAAAAATACACAGTTAAATAACCAGTAGGCCAGAGTATAAAAATAAGGTTGAAACATTCCAAAAATGTACAGCTGACTTGCTATATCTACCTGGGTGGAAAAATTAATACACTGACATATGTCAGTGCTGCTCAGGGGCAGGTCCAACACAATCTTGATTTCAGCTCTGGTTCTCTAAAAAGGTGTGCAAACCTTCAAAAATCATTGTTCTAGGGATTGTACAACCTTGCCCAGGAAGCAGCAGAACAGAAATTGGACAGAATCTGTGGAAGTTAGTCACCAGTCTTGTAGAAATATAAATGTGACTTTAGCAGCAGCAGTGGAAGAAACATTAGGGAGGTCAATCAGTCTTTATATGAAGTCCACATCACAGAACAACTCAACCACAGGAATGCCTGTGCCAGCAAAACAGCTACTCTTTGGAATACAAACAGCATTGCTGAGGGACTACCATCTTCTCTACCTTTCCCAAGACCTAACCATGGTTCTGGTACAAATCACTCACAAGAGTTCTGGAGGGTCAAATGGGTAAGGAAAGTAAAAATTTCAGACAACAAACATGAAGCTAACAGCATGGACTGAGTTTAGTATGGGCAGGTAGCTTAAACCTACAGAGAATAGAGGGAAAGAGACTGGCATTGGGAACCCCTCTTAAATACTCCAGATTAAATTCCACAAATTTTTCAAGAAAAATATATTTCCCTTCCACCTTGGAGAAAGAAACATAGGAAGTCCAAATGAAGTTATCAGAATATCGCTGAGTTCTTATATAGTAACCTACACAAAAGCAGGATATAGAAATACACCACTGCACCAAGAGCTGAGCAGAACACCACCACTATCTGCCCAGGCTGCAAAAGGGATGCATACTTAGTTATATTATACACATGTCATTCCAGCCTTAAAAAGCTGAGGGCATACAGCAGATTTTTGGTGAGACTGATGTATGATGCTAGTGTTATGCTGGTTAAAGTCTCCACTAGTACAAGTTGAAACACTTTACTCTAGTGCAAACCTCTGCTCCACCGTGTCTTTCATACCACCCTGTTTCTATTTACTCCTCCTTCTTAGGACAGTCAAAGTAAATTTAAGATTTGTTAGCACAACTAACAAATTAGAAATTATATAGATAATTTATACTTAATTTTGCCCTAACATTATCATTGGTACTAGTAATTTGATCACGAAACACACTGCTGGTCAGAGTTTCATCTCTGAGGTAAAGCAAGGTAAAAGTAAGCTAACTTGAACAGTTTTTTGTTATTTCAGAGTATGAAAATATGAAGTTTACACTTCACAATCAGCAGCCAGTTATTGCAGACAGAAAAGTAGGCTCTTCTGTGACATTGGAACACTTGAAAATAGTCAGACCATTTATTCCAGTGCATTACCTCCTTAGTTTTTCTTTTACCAATACATCTGGAAAACAGTATAAAAAATTTCAAGCAGTCAAAAAGAAGAATAGTGAACTTTCTTTCTTATTTTTTTTTAGCTGATGGAACAGCATCTCAGCAAAAAATCTCATTATTAATGCCACAAGTGACAAATTTCTAACTCTCTTGAAAAATCTTCCTATTTTAGGAAGAAATGTTACTTATTTATGCTATATTATTGATAGGCAATTAATAAAACCCCCAAAGACTATATAATGCCAAATATTCCCAGAACAGCATACAGGTTCATTTGTGACATTTGAAGTAACTGTATTTTGTATTACACATTAGACAGGGGAAACATGGGCTTCACAAAATAGCTATCAATAATCTTGTACAACAACAGAACAATATATATCACTAAACCTCAAATATCAACATGGATTATGACACAAGGCTTAAAAACCCATACAGCTTCTGCAGAAGTAATACAATATTATCTCTCTACAGACCTCAAGAGACCCTCCAAAATCAAAGGACTGCTACACTGCCAGTCCCATATGCAATAATATTATCAAGTCGCCCCAGCCCCTAAAATATAGGGCTAAAAATCATGAGATTTAAAGATAAGAATCAACACTATCCCTTATCTTCCCATGAAAGAGCTTACAGTTCTTCTTTTCCACAATAGAAAAAGTTATTTATTTTCTAGGGAAGCTTGGCTTCTCAGAACATAATCTGATTTCATAGCTGGAGCTCTGGAGAAACACTGAATATTGGTATGTGATATTGTGAAATCATGTAACACAGAATGTGGTACACTTGATTTTTTACCCATTGTCCACCTACCACAAATCCTCAGAGATGTAACCAGATGGGCTCTTTCAAGGTAAAACACTGCATCTTCCCATGGACAAATACCACCCCTGCATAATTTCAGCATGATATATGACTCAATTATACACACCTCTACTGGAAGGACTCCTGTGGCAGCATGGCCCCAGGAAATACTCTTATATGCACTTAGCATGCAGCACTAACAGATAAAACAGATATTAGTTTGGAGTGGTCTGTCCTCTACAGGGCAGGATGGTCAATGCCCCATCTGCACTGCTAGCCCCTTCCCTCATGGAATTAGTGCTGCAAGCTCAATGTGGGCATCACTTGGAGGGAAAGACAGTGAGCAAAAGTGGTATCCTGCCTTTTCCAGGATCTGTGCATTTCCACACTTCATGGCCAGGAGAAATACAGCTCAGAGTTTTCCATCTGTATTTTCACCTGGGATGCTGTGGGTGGAGAAATGGGGATTGGGAAGGAGAAGGACAGGACAGAGGGAAAGAAAAGCAGGAGAATGGAGGAAGAGAGTTCTGTTGGGAAAGAGATCTCAGGAAAATGCACCCAGCCATTACTTCTCTTAGACTATCTCAAATTTCTGTATAAGAAATTCTTATACAGATCTGCTGCCTGCTGTTTTGCATGCCCTGGTTTTGCAAGTGGACACATGCAATATGGTATTTAAATGTAAAAGACAGTCAGGGCTTTTACATAAATTATTTTAGACACAAATATTGTAAGATAGTGAACCAAATTTGTAGCAATTACTACTTAAAGTACAGATTCTTTTCAAATCCTACATTTGACCAGTCTTTGAATAAAAAGATTCTAAATAAATATTAGTGTTCAAACTTCATCACTAACTTCCAACCACATTTAGAAAATCAGGGTTAATTTCCCCTACCTATATTGATCAAGTGTGTGCTTTCCACAAGATAACTCATCCAGATACATTTTTTGAACCACGGAGCCAATGGATTCTGTACAATTCCCAATCTGAGGACTAATATAATCAGTTTAGCAAGTGAGCAGCTCAGCCAGCAACGTGCAACAGGGCTCAGTCAGATAAATTAGATGTCATTCAGTCAGTGACCTTATTTATTTTTTACATGGCTTGTTAATAATTAATCAAGTGTGCATCCTCTAGCTAAACTGATAAGAATGGATATGCATTTCCATTATATTGTCTCATTTCAGCATATTACAACTTCACCATAAAATCTGGCCTTTGGCTGAAACTTGGTGTTGAAGCACTCAAAAAATGTACATAATACAGTTTTTAAATGTAGAAACTAATAAACTTAAAAATAATTAAAATAATATTTAACCAATTTTGCACATTTGTGTATGCAGATCCCAAAACATAAGCATACTGTAATGACAACACAAAGTCTTTTCCTTAAATTGCAACACAATAAATGAAACTCTTCTGCTTACCTAAATTTACTACAGAAAATATTTAGGATATCTACAATGTTAATGTGCAATCACAGCTGCAAACAAGTTTCTGTGTTTTAATACTAACCTCAGCAATGTAGAATAAAACACTGAAAAAACCCCAACACATTAGGGATGTTATTGATATTGTTCTTACAGCACTGAAAACAGTCCCCATAGAAGTCTCAGTGTACCTGTACAGCTGATCAAGTACATTGAGACACATGCTGGGGGAAATGGGAAGTATCTGTATGACACTTGCATTAACAAGTGAGTAGCTCTCCTGGAAACTTTCAGGCTTTATCATCGACCATGAGAACTGGGGACCACATGAATTATTTTTTACTGTATTCAAGTTTATTTCTGCTGTCATTTCCAGGAAGTGCATGATCAGGAACCTACACTCCTACCCACAAACACTAGGACTCAAAATCAGATTACTTCATTGAATGATGCATGAGCCTCTGCCTATGTATTCCACTTTTACATGCCTGTGTTTCTTTAGACTTTAACAGCAACTTTTTAGTTGCAGATGTGAAGTAAATCAGGTTGCCAGGAATCTGTTTTCTTCTTTCATAGGCTGCAATTTATTTTAAACATCAGGTTTTTAAAGGATCAGGGTCACTGAAGAACCAGGTTCCTTGTAGTCCAGCCTCAGAACTGGGACAGGTAAGGAGTCAGATTAAGGAAACAATACATCATATTTTAAAGAAAGAAGACTGAAAAGACTGGGGTGGAATGCACCAAATAAAAAAAGGTTTCTACAATCCAGACATATATATTACCCTTTCACACCAAGGGATCCACTGCAGTCACTGAAGGCCAGTAAATACTAGTAACTGGTACCTAAGATGAAATGCATTTCATGTAAAAGTCAAACAAGTAAATTTCAGCCCTTGTTCTTCCATTCCAGTAACCAAAAAGGGAAGCCAAGATGATGAGTTCAGTTGGTAGATATCTACATCTACGATGCCTTACAATAAGCCCTGTAGGAATTTCTGAATTCTTTTTCTTTCCTTTCACACTTTGCACTTGGAGATTTTTCTGAACTGTTTATTTCTATTAAACTACTTCAGAAATGCTTGATGGATGTTACATACAGTTAATTTGAGTTTTTCATTATTATATTTCTTCTGTGCTTTTACATAAATTTTAAAAACCTCAACAATACAGTCTTTCCATGGCGTTTTCATAAAATAGCTGTCATTTCAATTCCACTTTTTGCTTTAGGTCACATTCTGCATTTTCTTTCTTCCATAAAATATGGACAATATAGTTTAGTTCAGTTTTCCAAAAATAATCACATGTCCAGATGTCAAAAAACACTCCTGAAGTTTTATCAGCAAATCAGTTGCAATTATAAAGTCTATGTACACAACACACAGCAGCTGGATCTTTGAAAAATAGCCAAGAATTACAAAGTGATAGACTCTAGGAGAAATCAAATTTTAGAAAAGAATCTTTTATCACATTCAATCTTATAAAGTTTTAAACTTGAATTCAGCTAGGAAAAGATAGCTGTCTGGAAACCCTGGCTTCCCTCTGTGTATTTTGTTCTCCAGGTGTCTGAAGTTTGACATTTCCAGTCTTCCTCTTTTTTGATGGAACAAAGGAAAGGAGTAACACATACATGATGATTAGTTCACATCCATACCACATATTCCAGCTGCCATGTGTATCAATAAATATTCCAGGGATTTTTAATCTCATTTGATTTTACTGGTACTCAGAGAAGAAGATTAAATAGCAGGTATCTGTTTCATTTTAACATTACTTTAAAAATTGTCTCTGAAACAGCCTCTCTACTTTCTGTCATTTGTCAACTGCATGCCAAATCACAAGACACAGCAAAGCTGCTTGGCTGTTTATTCAGCTGTGTATGGCACCTCTGGCTTTAAGTCTCTAATTTTATCCTTTACTCCTCACAGGTGCTGATGTTGACCTCAAGTTTTGTGGGAAAGGCCTGGGATACTTCACACAGATCTTAAATAGGTCTCAAAGTGTTTCACCTACTTTGATCTTTGCCAGTAATCAACACAGATTGATTCAGACTTAAATGTGAGATAAGTGCAACCTGGGAAAATATGAAGAGATTACTGAAGCAACTGCAAAAGAGAAGCTGGAAAGTGCATTGTGGAAAAGGACCTGGGGTCCTTGTCAATGGCAAGCTGGACATGAGTCAGCCCTGGCAGCCAGGAGGGGGGGTCATCAGGCACAGCATCCCAAACTGGGCAAGGGAGGGGATTGTCCCACTCTGCTCTGCACTGGGGCAGCCTCACCTTGAATACTGTGTGCAATTTTGGGTGCCAAATGCAAGAAAGACACTAAGGTATTAGAGAGCATCCAGAGGAAAGCCACAAATGTGCTGAAGGTCCTTGAGGGGAAGCTGAGTGAGGACTGGCTGAGGTCATTTGGGCTGCTCAGCCTGGAGAAGACTGAGAGGAGACCTCAGACAGCCTTCAATACCCTCATGAGGGAAAGTGGAGGGACAGATACTGATCTCCTCACTCTCATGACCAGTGACAAGGCTCTAGGCAACACCCTGAATTTGTATCAGGGGAGGTTCAGGTTGTATTTCAGAGACAGATTTTTCACCCAGAGGGTGGTTGGGCACTGGAACAGCTCCCCAGGGAAGGGTCACAGCCCTAAACCTGACAGAGTTCAAGAAGTGTTTGAACAATGTCCTCAGGCACATGGTGTGACTCTTGATAGGTCCTGTGCAGGGACAGGAATTAGATTCAATGATCCTGATGGTGTATTCAAACTCAGAATTTCTTCAATTCTATTTTACAGCACTAGTTATCAGACATTCATATCCAACTGGCATTATTTTTCTAATACCTTGTTTCTTCTTCTGATCCCTCATTTCCCTAGTTAGAGGCCAATTAAGCTATAAATTTGCCATCAATGCAATGTTTCTCATCTTGCTCTGACTATATGGAAGAAACAATTCCTGCATGCTGGACACTCACCACAGGCAACAAGACTGCAAACCATGCCCTGAGGGCTAGGTTGATGACATATGCCTTTACTAACTTTTTAATTCAGGTAATACACTGGGGTTTTTTTCCCCAGGCTAATCTTCCATGTATAAAGCTTCTGACATAGCTTATTTATTGTTCCATTAAGCTCAGGCCCATTTACAGAGTGTACTCAAGAGAGCTCCTTCCTCCTCTGCCTCACTAGCAGAGCCTAACCATAGGCAAGGAACCTCCAGCATCCTCCTTCCACTGCTGCCAGCAATAGCCTGCTCCATGTAGAAGGAGCTTCCAGGACTCCAAAAACAATGGTCAGGTTGCCACTGACCTGTCCTTCCTTCAAAGCCTGCCCTAAGATTCATGATTTCAGCCTGCCACTCACCTTCACACACAGCACTGCTCTGACATAACTTGAAGCACTCTGATTTCCTTTATTTTCCTCTCCTGGCTTGTCAGAAGACAGCAGCTCTGTGGCAGCCAGGAGACCCCAGCATCCACTTCCCTTCAATTCATTAGCAACAAGCAACAAGTGTATTTCCACACACCTATATTTAAATGCAGGTAGTAACCTGAAATGTGCTCTTTGCTGCAAAATAAGCTTTTGAGAAAGGCACCATAAAATGTTTATTAAAATGTAAATATATTGTCTTTATTATACTCCTTCCCTCCATTAATTTTATAATTTGATCATGGTTTGTTTTTTCTGGTTTCTTTCTTAAAAAACCTATGCCAGTACTGGCTCAGCTATCCTCTAATTATCTACATAAACAACAGTGTCCTTAGAGATATTAATACCTGTTTTGATAGTTTATTAGGGGCTGAATTTGCCATCCACTGAAAACAGCACAGAAAGTTGTATGAAGCAATCATGTACCTTACACTTAAAAAGCTGACAATGAATTAGCCTAAATTGATACAAATTGTTTTCCATACCACTGAAAGACTTGGTGAGTGTAATAAGCATTTTTGCTTGCACAACAGTCCCTGAAACTCTTAAAATCACTAAGTCTCTCCAACCTTCACAATGCTGTGGAAAGTTTTACAACCAATATTAGTGATGCCTAGTTACAGTGGTGATATACTAAAACTACTTTTTATAAAAACAACAAACCAAGAGAAAAAACTTTTCAGCAACAACACAAAAAGCTGTTCATGATTAAATTTGGATAGGTTTAAACTTCATAAATAGATATAAAACTTTGTTCATTGCTGGTTATCATATATCCTTCCACAGGCCTTTGTCTTATAACACACCAGATTTCACAGGCAGAAAAGAAGAACAGAAGCTTTTCTCCATGCTTTAGTAATCCTTGGGTTTTAATCATATATAAAATTGTGAGTTAGCAAAGTACTCCCTGACATGGCTTTTATAAAAGTTTATAAAGTAAACATGCAAAACCAAAGCCTGACTTGCATTACCATGAGTTAGTAATTTCTTCATTTCTAAGTATAATATCAATATTTGCAGACCTGCAATTAAGAGTCATAAAGTTTCAATTCCTTTCTCCAATTTGTGCTTCTAATTCAATCGATAATTTATTATCAGCTGAAAACCAAACACAATTTACTAATAGTATATAAAAACCATTCTGTCTTAATAATTCCAAATTTAAACAAGATGACAATTAGGAAATCCTGATTTTCTCTAACATCTTATTCTAGGACAGAGTTAGCTTTTTAGATCAGGGGGGCCAGATTAAATATTTTGAAGAAAATATCTGCAGCAGACTTCATTAGCATCAAAATAAAAAATGTTATATTACTGAAAGAGAAACACATTCAGATCCAAAGCAAGGTACAAGGAACCCACAGCAGAGAGCTTAAAGGAGGACAGAACACAAAACCTGAGCCAAAGAAAAGAAACACAGAAAACAATAGAAAATTATATATCTTAAATCCAGGAAGATACACATTCATACAGCTAGAAGAAAACATTAGGACATTTAGATGAGAACAAGAAATAAAGGAAAAAGCAAAGGCAAATTGGATTCTACAGGAAGAAGTAGTGAATCAGAAGATATGGTAGTGTTAGTGCATAAAGTAATAACATTGTGTGTCAAGTACACTCTATTTCTTTGATTACCTCATCATAGCAAGATTATTACAATGTTTGAAATAATGCTGCACAAACCAGGCAAAACAATATTAGGACTCAAGGTTAAGACTCAGAAATTACAGATAGGTTCTCCTTTTACTCTTGAGATAGTAGTAAATTAGTTGAAGTGATCCATACACTAGAAGAAAAACTACACAATAAAGAAAAATCAACAACCACAACAAAAACCCAACTTAAAAAAAACTTCCCCAAAAAAACCCAGCAAACACCAAGTAACAAGCAGCAAAATCCAGATGTTTTCACAAAGACAGAAAACAAAATGCAGAAATTTAATTTTCTAAACATGTATTTTTCTGAAGTGCACATTTTACAATCAGTACATGAAATGAACTGGTGAGCTCATTCCATCTTTCCTTCAGAGCTTTAATAAAAGTTACCAAACTAAATCTAATCTTTTTAAGAATACTTGATAAAGTATATATATATATATATATATATATATATATATGATTCATATAAAGAATTCTTGCATTATTCTGATAATGTAGGCAGGACTTAAGAAACAAGAAGTAGCAACATGTATTTTGGAAGAAGAAAACAAAACAGTCACCCTTTTCACAGGCTGAAGGGGCTGGACAAGGACTGAACAGAAGGAGGAGAGGCAGAGGAACAATTTGCTGTGGTAACCACCTGGTCTAAGAGCAAGAGTAGCTGGAGAGAAAAGTCGTGGAGTGCATTAACAACTAGAGGATGGCAGTGGGTGTGGTGTGAGAGTGAGCAGTGCTGGGCTGTGAGACCTGAGTGCTGGCAGGGAGGCAGTGGCCCTCCTGGCTGCTGAAGTGGAGTGATGGAGATATCCCTGGGGCAAATGCAGCTCTTGTTTTCCAACCTGGAATGGCTCATCCTCAGTTTAAGCCTGGTACTGTGAAAGTTTCCCGTGTTTGCAAAAGTTGTACTACTAACATGTTTTCATTTATATTAAAAATATCCTGTAATTAAGCAGCAATTTGGATTGTGTATATGGATCATTAATACATTTGGTAGCCCAAGCCACTCACTTCATGCTGCCATTGCTTTCTCTCTGTACTTTCATTCCTCTGTACACCCAAGTTATCCTTATGTCTGCTTCTGTTTTTCTTTCTGTTTTCTGGAGATGAGAATTATCTTAAAAGCAAGGCAGCTTGTCACCATTGCATGAAAACACACAAATACCAGACTCCAGATATAAACTTATTAATTTCTTCAAGTCTAGTGGAAATAAACAGAAATTATCCCTCCTCATACTCCTCCAAAGAATCACAGTATCATTTAGGCTAAAAAAACCCCTTAAAATCATCAGGTCCAACTATTAAACTAACAGACACAAGTGAACATTTCAGGTCTTCCTATCAAAATTAGCTCATGCTGATATTTACACATTACTAGTTTACATGTTCTAGATTCACACATATAAAAAGGAAAAAAAAAAGAAAGAAAAAGAAAAAAAACTACAGAAAAGGAAAAAGAAGAAAGGAAGATGACTGTTTTTACTGCTTTTCACAGTGCTTGTAAGTGCAAAACTGATATGCTTACAAAAAATATGTCTGGCAAAAAAAAATTAAACGTGAGCTAAAAATTTTATCAAGAAAATACATTGATTGAACATTATGGAAACATACTGTTACAGTTTCAAAATAGGGTTCGTTTAGGAAGCATTTATCTCAGTGGAGAAAAACCATTATCAGTAGGCTATATCACAAAAGTACTCAGGCCACTCAAAAGCCTAACCATATCAGAAAATTATATGAATTACAGACAAAAGTCCCATTAGTTCATCTTGAAGCACCCAGGTATTACAGCAACACATGTGGGTGCTTTAGAAAGAAAGTAGGAGAAAGAGACATTGCCTGTCAAAATAGAATTTTTCCCTGATGTTTCCTACTATAATTTTTAATGTCTTAAAGGATGGAGCTTTTAATTTTTATATTTTTTTAAGAGAGTTCTTCTAAAATTGTATAGATCTCCATGTCAGGTAGTTCTCTTGTTATTGATCTAAACTGTTTCTTCACTAAAATATATCCCATTACATCAAGTTACGTTCCTTTTGGCACATTTTACATGCAGTAAGTACAGAGACAATCTTATCCTAATAAATGCAAAGCATTTAACCACATTATTTCTGCCTCCCAGTATTCACATAATTCTTGTTTTTCTAGGTGCATTTATTCACTATTTAGACAAATTATACAGAATCACAGAATCACCAATGTTGGTAAAGATCATAGAGTCCAGCTGTCAAATCCAGCACCACCATAATGACCCCTAAACCAAATCCAAAGTGTCACACCTCAATGCCTCTTGAACACTTCCAGAATGTGACTCTACCCCCTCTCTGGGGAACTCATTGAGGTGACCACACTTTCACTGGAAATTTTTAAATATCTAATCTGAACCTTTCACAAACGTTCTCTCATTCTTTCACTTTGAGACATGGCACAACAGACCAAGCCCCACCTCACTACAACCTTTTTAATGTAGTTGTAAAGACCGATAAGATCTTCCCTAAGTCTATTCCAGAATAAACAACCCCAGTTAACTCATCTGTTCCTGGGATGTATTTCCTAGACCTTTCTCCAGCTTAGCTGCCCTTCTCTGGACATGCTCCAGGCCCTCTGGAGCTGTTTGAAGAGAGTGACCCAAAATCAAACCCAGTACTCAAAATGCGACCTCACCAGTGTCAAGCACAAAAGGACAAGAATGTTCTTAGTCCTGCCGGCCACACTATTCTTGACACAAACCAAGATGCCATTGGCCTTGTTGGCCACCTGGGCACACTGTTGGTTGATGTTCAGCTGCTGCCAACCAGCAGCCCCAGCCCCACTCTGCTGAGCAGCTCTCAAGCCTCTTCTCCCCAAGCCTGTAGCCCTGCAGAGGGTTGTTGTGACCTAAGGGCAGGACCTGGCACTTCACTTTCTTAAACCTCGTGAAGTTGTCTTCAGCATACACAGGTTTTGCTTTTCTCTTTCAGTTCTGTCAGACCACCTTCTTAATAATAGCTGTAAGTGATAAGGAACTGCACATGTACATTCCAGCATTTTTCTCACCAGCATTCTATAGAATATCCCAGCTTTGTGATCTGGTACCTTCTGTAAATGATGCTACCACTCCTTATGGGGTGAGAACATCTTTTGAGTCATTATAGTTGTTGATTTGATGATGATTTGGAGTAGGTAAATATATATATATATATATATATATAAGTAATTGAGAAAACAAATACTGTGCATTTGCTTGGTGTTCAGGTAAAAAAAAACTCTGTATGCATATATAATGACATTGCTTTTCTTATATGAAGTTAAATATAGCCTAAAATGGGTATTATGGCACATTTGCAAGATTATCTTCACCTCAAAAGTAATTTTGAACCATACAGCAGAAAACACAAGGCTGTCACACCATAGAGCAGATACGGGACAGTCACTAAATTAGAGCAGATATGGGACAGTCACTAAGTTAGACACCAAATCTGAGAACCACCACTGCAGCATGGGGCTGCTCAGAAGTGTGAGGGAGGGATTGTTGAAGGGAGGCACAGCCTCACTGACAGAGACAACCATCCTCTCCATCCCAAATGACAAGCCTCTCCCTCGATGACCGATGGATGGAGCCAGGATAGGAACAGCACCCTAACCAGGGACTAGAAACACCCTCTATGTGAATGACTCCCCCCAAGGATACAGATAAAAAACTTAGTCCTTACTCCTCCAATGAAGCAGGTATAACTCTCCACTTGTACAGAATTACTTTCATCCATTGAAAATTGGATTTTTGCGCTTTCTGCCTAGTCAACCAGATAAAAATGAAAAAATAAAAAAAAAGATTACACTTCAGAAGAAGAAGCCCAAAGCAATATTCCAAGCATGAAATGGCAGAAATTCTCTGTACCTTAGAGGAATAAAGTTTTTCTGAAAATTAGGAATCAGGGGACACTACTCCAGCAGTTTGTTTCACTTAACTTGGCCAGACACTTTGAAATCTTCCTCCACAATCTCTTCATCACACTTATACAACATTAGCTGTATTCTCCCTCTAAATCAACCCCTCAAAAGGGTCATCAGTTGCTAGATTTTTCTTGAGATATGAAGTCCGAAAACTCTACAGCCACCAATGTAGTGAATAATGCCATGTACTGCACATGTTATGTGGCACCTTCTGGGTCTTGAAATTGTTAGGTGCTGTAGCTACAAGTTCTAAGCAAATACATGTAAGGTGTTAAAAGAATGTACAAAAAAAAAAAAAAAAAATTATGACTCCTCCTTTTATATCAAAACGGAAAAAAACACCATCAACTGAACAATTTTTAAGCAATCATACATTTAAACATCATCTGTAACAAAGCATCAGAGAGGGAATTTCACTGGTGCCAATGCTGGAGTATAAATACAAACATCTCTGCCTTGTTGCACTGTCTGCCTCACCAGAAAAAAAAATATTCTGCTTTAATTTTTTTTATTTTTTAGTTGATAAAGGAAAAAACTTTGAGTTTGTATTTGGTTTAAAAATATTTCATGCAACAATCCCAGATTGCCTATGAGTGTGTTTTCACCAAGATCCTTTCATATATATAATCCTCCCAATAAACCTAGTATGATTTGTATGTTTGGTAAATGCCAAAGAAAAGGTCTTGGCTCACTGTAATTTACCATACTGGATTATTAGGTGCACAAAAAGTCATGTTTACTTTTTGTTCAATCATGAGTGTGCAAGAAATAAAAATAACAATAAATAAAATAATTATCTAATAAAAATTTTTTTAAAAGGTCCTTAAAATGGAAAAATATTTAACTTCAAATAATATCTTAATCAACTAGCTGCTGTTGCAGTTGCAGTGGCATATGAAGCTTTCATAAAGGTGATCAAGATGAGGATTTTACGTCTCTTAATTCCTCAGTTTTTTCTTTAGAAAACAGCCTATTTCCTACAAAGTGTTTCTGGGGCTCCTAGGGAAGACCTTGACACCAACAGGAGCATATTGGGTTTGCAGAATGAACAAACTTCATAAAATTGCTTCTCTCTCCTTTCCTTGTCATGAAGAACAACTAAAAACATCAACTTTTATGTTATACCCAACAGACATTATTACACATTCCTGCACCAATCCCTTCCTTGGAAATAGGACTGGAAAGGTCAAGGTGTGTGTATGAATTAGAACCCCTGAGCTTCAGGAAGTTAAGAATGGTATTATGAAAAGATGAGGAGGTTGGATAAAAAAATATAGTAAAAGAATCAGTTTTCCGGCTACCTAATCTGGTTAGTGTTGCTCTTATTAGGAGGGAGAAGTGGTTTTGTCATTATAACACACATGGAAAAAGAAGGCTATGTTGTCTACACAAACAAGGCCATGAGAGGAGGATGGGAATCTGAAAAACACTCATGAGAGTCAGAAAAACCCACTGACTATCCACCATGTCAGCAAAGCTGACAAAATAAAACTCATGTTAAAGGGGCTACACGTTATGCCTCTGGGAATCCTGGGCAATTTTAATTTAAATTCTTGTCGTTTTTCTCAAACGAAAGAAGAAGCACAGCAAAATAATGAAGATCAAGATTTAGTGCTGTGGAAAAATGATAGTAATAGATCAGAAAACATTAGAATGAGTACTGATTGAATGGGTATCTGCTCCATGGATGTGAATCCATAGAGAAGGTTGAATCAAGATGAAATGCATGATAGCAGGGTTAATGAGTTGAGTTTTAAATTAAGGAGTACAGGGGGAAATTAGAAAGAGATTTGCCTTATTTGCATTAGCTTGGTTTTTCAGTGTGGAAGGAAAAAGGAAAACACATGAAGCTCTAAAAGGAGATGAAGGTCTGTGCACGGCTGTAGTTTACAGAAAGAGGAAAATGAGTAAGTCAGAATATGACAGTAGAAAAATGATTACCAGGGAAAATTTGAAAGTGCAATAAGGAGAAGGAAACTATTAATGTTGATGAGAACAGTAAATACGCAATCAACATAGATAACGAAAGGAATGAGCTGGCCTAGCCTGCACAGTTGAAAAGAAGGTAGATTTGCTACTTCCTAAAGGAAGTAACTGAACTGCTGAAAGGGAAAAGCAACAAAATGGAGGTGTTCAAATTACTGACACAGACCTCAAGGCAGCTAGTGTAAGCATAATAAAAATATTAGAGTAATACTGTCAGGAATAAAAAGCATTGTGGAAAGGTGTCAGTGATGAAAGACATATTTTTTCCTATGAAAGAGAGAAATATTATGCTGTGAGCTAGCCTTGTAGTTTATTGACATGACAGTACATTAGAAGGCATAACATCCACTTGGCAGAAAGTCAGCAGTGATGTCCCTCTGGAATCAGTGTTGGGCTCAGTCCTGTTTAATACCTTTGCTGATGATCTGGGGATTAAATCTGCCATTAGAAAATTTGCAGATGACACCAAGTGGGATGGGAGTGTTGATCTGCAGGAGGAAAGGAGGGCTCTGCAGAGGGACCTGGACAGGCTGGAAAGATGGGCTGAATCCAATGATAGGAGATTCAACAAGACCAAGTGCCAGGTCCTGCACTTGGCCACAACAACCCCCTGCAGCACTATGGGCTGGGGACAGAGCGGGGACAATGGCCAGGCAGAAAGGGACCTGGGGTGCTGACTGACAGGCTGAACATGAGCCACCCTGAGCCCACTTGGCCAGGAAGGCCAATGGCTCCTGGCCTGTATCAGCAAGGGTGGCCAGCAGCAGCAGGGAGGCCATTCTTCCCCTCTACTCAGCACTGCTGAGGCTGCACCTTGAGTACTGTGCTCCTCACAACCTAGGAAGGATGTTGAGCTGCTGGAGCATGTCCAGAGAAAGGAAGCAAGGTCTGGAACACAAGTCCTACAAGGAGCAGCTGAGGGAGCTGGGGATGTTTAGCCTGGAGAAAAGAAGGCTCAGGGAGAACTCACCACTCATTACAATAGCCTTAAAGAAGGCTGTAGCCAGGTGAGGGTAGGTCTCTTCTACCAGGCAACTTTCAATAGGACAAGAGGACACAGCCTTAAGCTATGCCAGGGGAGGTTTAGGTTGGACAATAGGAGGAATTTCATCACAGAAAGGGTGGCTGCAATGGGCTGCTCAGGGAGGTGGCTGAGACACCATCCCTGGAAGCGTTTAGGAAAGGACTGGATGTGGCACTGAGTGCCATGGTCTAGTTGACAAGGTCATAGGCTGCTCTATGATCTCCAAGGTCTTTTCCAACCTAGCTGATTCTGTGATTCTATGAAGAAAGAATAATTCCAGATCTAAATGAATGCAACAATTAGGTTTCAGTATAAGCAGGGTTAATGAGCACAGTATCCAAGTATGAGGGCTAATTGTGCAGAAAGTACAGAAAGCTTTTTATCCAACTTAAATTGCAAACAAATCTTAAGCTGTTTAATGGTCTCATATACTTCAAGTTATTGTTGGCCTTAGTTACCATGTCACTGTGAACTTGGAACAAAGTAAGCCAGAAACAACATCTAAGAAAAGGGAGGGAGGAGAAAGAAAAGCATCATCCAGAATATGAAAAACAATTTCCAATTTTTTTTAATGGGGAGAAGAGGTAAAAAAGTTAAAAATCAAAGAAGGTGCTATTTCAGCAGCTTTGAAGAGAAAACTACTTTTATGTCTGTGCTGAAATTTGAACTGAAGTACAAAAGGCCTTGGTAGCTTAATTAATAAGCTAGAAGAGGGAAAATCCTTTAGTATTATGCTGTCCTATATTTTAAAAACTTGCTTTAATGCAAGTTTTGAGTGCATGATACAGTGCTATCAGCAAGGTAATAAACTACACGTGATGACACTGCTACCTGCTTGTGAGGAATGACAAACAGCATATGACTGTTGCAGCTCTGCTGGCTCAAGTTAGCAAGAGATCAGATTTTATGCTGGTACTTCTAAAAAGAATAGTATCTGCATATTATGAGCTTAGTGGATAAGAGCAGATATGAAAAAAACAAAGAAGCAAAAGCCAAGCATATTAATACTTAATCATTTGAAGGAAAAGAGTCTGGCTGAGACTTCCTTCAGCATAAATAGACAGTATATGACACCTGTTATAAACAACATGTACAATGGGGTCAGTATCCCAATATAAAATTATCTGATCATTTCATTATGTGAGAAATTAAGTTCTCCTAGTTTTGGCAAAATCCATAGTACAATTGGTATAATACACACAATATGACTATCCTTCTTGATGCAAGAATTTGAAAATGCATCCAGCCAGTAAACAGCATTAGATATGAGTTTGAATGCTTAACAAAATTATAAAATAGGTACACAAATCTGAAATATTTATAGGTTTGGGGGGCATTTTTGTCATTATTTAGTACTTACTTCCAAACCTGTGAAAGATGCTTTTCTTTCTGTATGTTTAAAAACTGTCAAAAATAAGTACTAACAGAAAGGACTGAGCAAGTTAAAGCACTAAATTCAAATAAATGTTTTATAAGATAAAAATACAAAAAATCATACATAAATTTTAAATATAATGCAACACAGGTGTGAGTAACAGGATATGCCATGTCCATCAATTCATAATAAATCAGTTGAGCAGAAAATTATTTCACGGTAAACAATAAAGTAACTAAAGTAACCCTAAAGTAACCCATAACAATAATCACTTGAGATTCCACTGCAACCACTTAATTTTGACAAAATTTTCCCAGGCAAAATATAATTTATTTCAGTATTTTAAGATGTTTTTGCCAATTTCCAATGTACCTTGAACTCACAGGTGTTTCATATGAAAGACTTTGGCTAGTAGGATGACTCTGACTCACTAATAAAGATTCCAGATTTTGCATATTTTGTCAACACCACAAATTAGATCCTTGTTATGCAACAAAACACACTAAATAGTTCCATATTGCCAGAAGCTTATTTTTTACCTCATTCATTATAGCCTTTAATATTGGACCTCTTATTTCAATTATTCCCTTTTTGCTTCTGTAAAAATAAGGCATAAGGTCATGTTATTAAACCAGGAAAATAATTTAGTGAACTGATGTTGAATTTACCTAATAGCATGGATAGCCCTGCTGACAGAGCTAAGTCAAAAATGTAAGTTTCTATTTACTCAAATATCTAGAAAAACTTCTAATTGAAGTATGTTTGCACAACTGATACAAAAAGGACAAAGTACATGCATTTTTACTCTTGTCTCTTAAAGGACAAAAAATTGTCCCTCAGACTTCTTGAAATTCATACAATTCATATTTATAAACATAAGCCTTTTTATATAAACAAATTCTTACTGAAATTTTTTTGTTTCATTGTTGAATTTTCCTCTTATAATTCCATTACATTAAGGAGGCATCAGACAAATAAAATTATAAGCATGACATTTTTTTCAGGTTGAATATTTTGACAAATCAGTTTTATGTATGCAGCAGGCTTCAAGTACTTTTCACATGAACTATAGCTTCCATTATATTTACATGTATTCATAATTTTTAAAAGTAAGTTTACTCCAACTAATTGAGGTTTCTGTTTAAGCTTTACATTCTAAATGTTTAAACAGGTCTTCTATTTCTTCCCTCATACTAAGAAAAAATCACAACACTCAGACAAAATAATTAATTCTGAATACTTGAGTTCATTTCCTTTTCAGCCTTTGTGTTCCTGCTAGAAACTGGGTTTCATTATTTTTTATATTAAAGATCCCTATCTAAAGTACCTCTGCAATATTTAGAGATGTGGGTAAGAAGTGATGGAAAGCACTGAAGGGCAAGCCATCCTCTCTTACTCTGTGGTCCTGCCATCCAGACAGGCAGCAGAGTTGTTAGGGGCTGGGGCGATGAGGTTTCCAGCCCATGGGGAGCCCAACTGGGATGAGGCCCAGCTATGGGTAGAAAGACCACAGCACCAACTTTGCTAGCAATTTAGAAATATTTCTGAGGCTGGACTTCTGATTTTCTTCTCCCTCTTCCAGAGAGAGGACCACGGAGGAAGTTACAATTTTGATATTTCACAGATCCCAAGCTGATCTGATTTGAAACTCTCTGTTCAAAGACCATTCTGATTCCTTTGGATCAGTGGCTCATTTTTGCAGTGAACTAATGCAGGCCATTTATCAGAACTCTCCCTGGCTTTTGAAACCTGCATCACAGGTTTTTCCTCACACAGTTTCAGATCCCAGCAGGACACAGAGAGTGGCACCACTGCACCACTTCAGTAGCTCTATCCCTGATGAAGTCAAGATGATAGTTGAGTTGGCTTAACACAATTAGTCCCAGAGCCTGCTCTTCTGGTTTAACATGTGGGAGAAGCCTTTCCAAGGGACAGTGAGACAAGTATATCTATGCTGTCTTCAGCTGGCATCTCTCTGACTCTGCCACCATCCAATATGCGCAGAGGCTGACACAAAAAGTACAGGATTTGGTTATGAAGCTTGGGGGGAAAGGTCAACAGACTAGAAAAAGGGTGCAAGCCGTACCCTATGTTTAAATTAAAAGTTTTCCTGTGTTCTCCATAAAATTCAGAATATTTTATAAAAAGAAAAAAAAGGAAAAAAAAGAAAATAAATAAGGAAAAAATCAACATAGGCACCTCCACATCAGCTTGCTCTTGAATATATAATCTACCATTTATAATATTAAATGTGCTATTTTACTTCTGACTATCAACACACGGTTGTAACATTTCATCCAGTCAGCAAAAACTCAGAATGGAAGGGGGTCCTCTAAAATAAAATATATTGTAAAAAGTGATATCCATTCCTTAAGAACATGGTGAAGATCAACAATATGAAGAAACTTTTAAGCACTGCTCTTCAACACTTTCTCAGCTCAAGCAAAACTCACTCTCTGTCCTTCAACACTGACTTAAATTTTGAGATTACTGCAGTATTTTATTTCTAGGCTCTTATGAACCAAACTGCCTGAACACATTGTACAATGCTATTCAACAGAGTATTACAAAAGATCAACATGAATTTTAAGTCCATTCAACTTCACAGACTTTGAAATCAATACATAAGTAAGTAAAATTATGCCACACAGATTAATTTGTTAAGCAAGTCTTACAGACAGTCATTGCAAAGTTCATTAAATCCCTTTTTACTAATCCCTTTTCTAAGGTTTTAAAAAAACAGTAATATAGGAAAAATTTTCAAGAAGTAATTCTGAAAAATTAATATTTGTCCTAATCTTACTTCTTAATTCTAATGCTAATTGCAACATGGGAAAATGTATGAACTAGGAAGTAAATTTAAAAAGTGGAAAAAAAGTGAAATCAAATGACAAGAACTTTGCTACTAAAAAAATATTTCTTTAATATACTGAGAGAGCAATAAAAAGGTTTTCTGGAGACCTTTGTAAATCAAAGAAAGGGGAAAAGATATCCTTGTTTATTTCTTAAGGTATTTCTTATTCATGGTCAATAGGTTTTGAAATGATGCTGTGCTTGCCCTTTCAGAGATATTTTAGCTTTATAGCCTCAGATTCTAAATTTAAGGCTTTCTTGACCAACAAAATTCATTTCAAGGAAAATTATTTCGAAGACAAAAACAAGGCTTCAGACCTTTTCAAGATCTGAACAACTGGGTAGTGTTGTCATTCAATTGTTTTCCAGAGAAAAAAGGAATGGGGCAAATTATTTTATTGGTGCTGATTCTACTGTATTTTTACCATTTTATCTTTTGTAATAGTTTAGATCAACCTTAAGGACAAGACAGATTCAGAATAATGTTCAGACCTTGGAGATAGCTTCTACCTTCTGCTGCCAAATAATATCATGAGAAAGAATCAGACATACTCAGAAAAAGATATTTTGTTTAAATACTTTATGGAGGGGGAAAAATATTCTTTTTTTTTTCTTTTTCTTAGCATAGGCACACAAATGCAGGTGTTAAAAAGCACTCTAAAAGTAGAAAAGGAAAAAGCAAGACAAGACTTTTCATGAAAAAAGCCTTCCTTACAAAACAATCTGGGATTGGCCAAGTAGTCAGTTTAAATTTCCTGAAAAATTAATGGTTTCAACTTCAGTCTGTGCTTCCAGGGACTGAAAAGGCTTTGTGTGAAAGTAATTTTTCATAGTTACGGCTGAATAGGTGTCAGACAAAGGAGCTAGGCTGGAAGGTGCATAAGTTATTAATGACTCTTATGCAAACTACAAAGCTATCATGAGAGTAGGCTCTCTTAAATTTTTTAAAAAAACAAAATACATCGAAAATTTTGCAGCACATTACAAAAAAAAAAAAAAAAAAAAAAGAAATTAAAAAGAAAAAGAAAAAACCCTCCCCCCCAAAAAAAAAGAAAAAATGAAACAAAAGAAAAAAAAAGAAAAAAAAAGAAAAAAGATACTGTATTTTTTTCCTGTGTTTTGCCATGTTTGTTTGGGTCTTACAGCAGATCTCAGGATTTCAAGTTCTAAGCCAGATTTTGACCTACATCTTGTAAAAGATCTGCATTCACCTTTCAGATGACTTTTTTGAGCGATTGATCCTCAGAGTCTTATCCATATGAACAGATTAAACTTTCCTTTGCTGCTATTCCTAACATCAAGCTGTTCAAATAAGAAAATGATATGCACATGTATATGAGGTGAATGCCTTGACTTCCTACAGCAGCCTTGCATCTTCCAAAATCTTTTTTCTTTTGTGTTCTTTCTATTATATTCCCACGAATTCTTAACACTTTTCTTCTTTCTTATGCTTTAACTTTAATGACTATTTTCCAGTATTTTGCTTTTATTTGAAAATGCTTCATTTTTCTCCTGTAAATGATCTCTTTTCAACCCAGCCTTTTCTGAGAACACACTACTTGTATAAACTAGATGTTAACCATCTATATATATATGCCATATTTGTTGAAGCTGATTCATTTGCATTTGAGTCCCACAGATTCCATGGGTTTATTCTGCTGTGTTTTGGCAAAGGCAATCATTGTGATTAGAAAACTTGGAACTGAATCAGACACCCCCAATAAAGAATGAGAGTAACAAGTCTCTCAACTGAGTTAACACCACACCTATTCCTGTGACAAATGTCTTGGTCCTTAGGCTAGATTCAGTTAGGCTTCTGGAAGACACTCCACATGGCATGGGTGTCTTGAAGAAGGATTTCTTCAACTGAAACATCAACTACATTGCTTATCATGCTCTGTAAAAAACACATGTGTACTGCAGAAATCTATTACTCCGGGTAGGGCATTAGGCTGAGCAAGAAGTGGAACAGTATTAATTGGAAAAAAGATAATGTTTTCAGAAAGAAGTGTATTTTGCAGGCTGGTTGGGCATACAGAGCACAGCAGTGAGTTAACTCCCAGCTGTGACCCTTTCATTGTGTCAGTATTAAAATAAACATTCAAATTAAATGTATTTTGTATGTTAATACTCTGTTTAGTGCATCACAGTATATTTCAACAATCAAATCTTTTTTCTTTAAGGTCTTCCTTGACAGCTGCACCAGCTCTGAAACATTAAGGTATTCCCATGTCTGCCAACATCTTTTTAACAAAAATCCACCAGACCACCACTCTTAAAGAGTGTGAGACACCATCTTCTGAAAGCAAGAGCTTCCTCACATTAGAAAACACTTCCACATGAGCTGCATCCTGAACTTCCAGTCATCAAAGGTGGATTAGTTGTATTTCACTAGCACCAAGCCAATGGAGACTGACTCAAAGACAGCAGTGAGCACCTCAGCTGTATCTCTGTCTGCTGACACTAATTTTCCCATCCTTTTAGCAACAGGCCACACTTTCTTCATTTAGTCCTCATTAGTATTACTAATACAGTGGTAGAAGCTCTGCTTGACACCTTGACAAGCCTCAATCACTTGAGTGTTTCTCTTCCTAAAATCCTCCTGCATATCCAGACAATCTTTCTAAATCCCTCTTTAAATGCTGTCCTTTTTTCCATTTTTCAATTTTGTAGGATACATTTCAACTCCATAAACAGAACTAATGGAAGGAAAAAAACCAAAAATCATATGGGCAGAAGAGCATCATTGGTGCATCCAGACATAGGCTCACATTATGGAACTGAATCTTCCTGTGGAGCCATTGACACTGAAGGCATCACATTGTGCACTATCAATAACCATTGCACCTCATAAGATTTGACAGGTGGATATCCCAATTTTATGTGTCTATCCCCTAAGTTAATATTTTTGCCTCAAATGGGGCTTTCTGGTAGTACAAGCAATTATATCTTAAAATAATACTTTCAAAAGGTAGAATGAATTTTCATTCTTTTTTCTTTATAATTCAGTGTTACCATAGATTTACTGATAACAGAACACAGTCTGCATCTGGAAAAACAGCTGCATCCACCTTTTTAAACCTGCCATGCTAGAATTTGCATGAACAAATAAATTATTCTTTTATGTGTGTCTAGAATCTCAGAGACTCCTAAAGGACTCAGTGCCATGCACATACTCACCTATGTAACCACAGGTCACACAAAAGGAGCTCTTACCATTTGTTGGAGAACTAAGAAAACAAGTAATTCTCTGGTGAATTCACTTGATTGGCCAAATTATGGATATTTTGGTTTTTATAGTTGTCTCATTGGCTAAACCTACATTATATCTTAGGTTTGTCAGCAGAAGATATTCCAGACAGATCTCCCCCCAAGACCCTACCCAAAAACATTATCTGGATTTTTCAAACAAAATAACCTGATTAATAGCACCTTTACCAAGTTTTTTAAATTCTCCTGAATTTGTGTGATCTTTTATGATATTTTTGGTAATTTAGACTGAATCTTTGTACTTTTTGACAAGAGAAATCTTCCTCTGGTATTTATCTTGCCAGAGAAGCTCATAAGAGGTGTGAGCTTTCTCCTCTTTTCTAACTCTGCGAATTTTATCCTTGCACAGGCACTGATATATCAGTAAATAATTATGTCTGTTTTATTCTGTTGCAATACAGTGGCTCCTTACTGTTGGACAGCAGTTGTAGCATTGAGCTGTTGTACAGTTTTTCCTTCACAAAATATTTGCATTTTATTCATTACACATTCTCCACAACAAGCAGAATATTGCAGACTCCTATCTTTGGGTGCATTATGCTCAGTCATATAAACAAGAGCTGCATATTCATCTCCACTCAATTTATCCACTCTGACCTCTCTACCCTTAGTAAATATATAATCTATGCTTACATATACAACAATACTGGTATCACATACAAAAACATTCTATGTTTTTATGGATTCAAGCCTGACATTCTATTCTATTCTATTCTATTCTATTCTATTCTATTCTATTCTATTCTATTCTATTCTATTCTATTCTATTCTATTCTATTCTATTCTATTCTATTCTATTCTAATTATATTATATTATATTAATTATATTACAGAAGGTGTCAGACCACAAGGATTTTGTTATGACCTCAAGCAACTATATGATATTGGGAAAGGAATAAACAAACACACTTAACAGAACAAAGAGACTGTATCCATTGAAATTATTATTTGTACAGCACCAAACTGTCCCTGATTCCTTGTAGACCTTTTAGGTCTAATGCCTTGGATACCCTGAAACTCTATAGAAGCCATACCACAAGCACTGTCAGAATTACTGGTGCTCATACCAGCACTGGAAATATTCTCAAAAGGGGCTCTGGACAGCAGCTTTTGGAAGAAGGAAATTGGAGAATGAGAAGTGAAAGACCTTCAATGGCAGAAAGTGCTCATTTAAAAGCAAGGGAGAGTTTGCAAACAACTATTACACTGATAATTTAATGGAGAAAGTTGTTTTCTGGACAACATTCAGCCAACAGCAGACTGGCTCTAACCTACACAATACAATATTACTGTGCACCATTCCAGAACACAGGCATGTTTACACCATGACATTCAAGTTTCTGTGCCAAAGGCTTTGACATACTTGGGATGAAAGCCACACTTGATGTAATCATACCAGAGCCATTATTTCACATATTGTTCTGGGTAAATCTGAGCTACCAGACAGGGGAATGTAAATGCTACCCTACAAGAGGTTTCCAGTGCAGTACAGTCACTGGTCTAGCATAGGCAAACCCTAATCTATATCACAAAAATATTTATTGAAGCATTTTGGGACTTCTTTTTCCTTTAACAGAAAGCATAAAGGGCTTATATATGCACCACTGTGTGGATGCCACTCAGTTGAGCAGGATGCAGAAGTCATAACTTCTCATACTTCACAACATTTGGGAGAGCCTGACACATTTTACACCGTCTGAGGAAACAGTCTGATCTTCTGAAAAAACAGTGGCTTAGGAAGACTTCACAGGAACAATTATTCATAAAGAATCCATTTATTCTTTTTCCGATAACAAACAGGCAACAACATCCCACAAAAAAAAAAACAAAAAAAAAACAAAAAAAAAACGAAACACCATGGAATATCACAGGGATTATGATCATCATCAAATACTGTCACAGGAAAAACAGACTTGATTTGGAGAAATTAATCAAATTTATTAACAATAAGATCAGAATAGAGTAATTAGAAATAAAACTAAATCCAGAAAATAACTTTCCCCACCTCTCCTTTCTTCACAGGCTCAATTTCACCCCCAGTATTCTCTACCTCCTTCCCTCCAGTGGCACTGGAGGACAGGAAATGGGGTTCTGGTGAGTTCATTACAAGCATCTTTGCTGCTCCTTCCTCCTCAGGGAGGGGACCCCTTGCAGTCTTCCCCTCCTCCATAGACTGAAGTTCTTCATTAACTGCTCCAGGTGGGTTCCTTCCAAGGGGACACAAGTCCTGCCAGCACACCTGCTCCAGAGTGGGCTCCTCTATCCGTGTGTCCACCAGGTCCTGCCAGGAGCCTGCTCCAGCATGGGCTTCCTGTGGGGTGACAAACTCCTTCCACCTGCCTGGCATGGGGCTCACCGTGGGCTGCAGGTGGATCTCTGCTCCACCATGGACCTCACACAGGGCACAGCCTGACTGCCCATGGTCTGCACCAGACTGCAGGAGAACCCCTGCTCTGGAGCCTGCAGCACGTCCTGCCCCTCATTCTGCACTTAATTTTGGGGGCTCAAGAGTTGCTTTTTTCTCACATATTCTCACTCCTCTTTCATCTGGCTGCAGTTGCTGTTGTGCAGCAATTTTTCCCCCTTTTCTTACCTGTGTTACACCAAAGGCACCTCCACTACTCTGGATGGGTCTGGCCCTGGCCAGCAGTGGGTCTGGCTTTGCTGGACATGGGGGAAGCTTCTGGCAGCTTCTCACACAAAACATCCCAATAGCCCCTGGCTACCAAAAACTTGCCTCACAAACCCAATAGACACATTTAGCCACATCATGACTTTTCCATAGCTCAGAGAAAAGCAAGGCTGCATTCACATATTTTCTTCTGAAACTTTGGCAGCTCTGCTTGGTTTAGGATTTTATTAAGCTGTAAAGTACTTCCTCTAATCAGAGTGAGGAATACTGTTGACAGTGGACTTAGTTTTATGAGGAAACATTTAAAAAGCTATCCTGACATTCTAAAGACATAAATGTTAGTACAAATTGAACTGCAGCACTCTGCGTTTCTGATTCATTTGGTGAGGTACTCTGAGACGATTTGCCTGGGGAAATGAAGCAATAATGTCTGAAGGCTTGATTTTTCAGAGATCTTAAGACACACAGCTCCAGATGTTGTCATAGAAATCTAGGGTACTCACTGATTCTGAAAATTTAGTTGTGGATATATAAAGCATTACCTTGTGCTTGTCTGAAAGGTACATAGCAGAGGACAAAAAGTAAATATGGTGTTTTCAAAATAAAGCCTGTCTTGCTTTCCCTTGGAGTGTAAAATTACAAATTACAAAATTACAGCTGAAATGAAAACTTTAGAAAGTAAATTGATATAAGCTGTCTTTTCATGTCCATCTGTTCACAGAACAGGCCTTTACTTATACTTCAGACATAAGGAAAAGGTCTTTAATAAGTGTAAGAATTTTAAACTTTATAAGGAGTTGCCCTGGAAATGTAAGACTTGACTGTGGCCATGAAGTTACTCTAGCCTGAACTATCTAAGCTCCCTTGTCTGCCAAAACCTTGTCTTGCTTTGACATACTGCAGTCTTCTATGTGCTTTATGTCCTGTATGCACCAAAGAACATGCAGGTATAAATCTTTCATTATATACAGAAGACTCAAATAGAATCTAGCAAATAGACTCACCAAGGGTATTCTTGCTACTAAAAAGTACATCTACATATCTACCTTTACTTTCAAAGTATCATTGGTAGGCAAAACATATTCAATCTATATTTTCATCACAAAAACAAAGTTTGGATCTAAACACATGAATAACTACGGGATTTTCATTCTACAAATGGACAGGGAGTTTCCTTGAGCTGGATGCTAAAAGTTTTTTTCTTTGCATCACTGTGAGTAATAATGCTTTGCAGACTTCTGACACCCTTTATGTCTTGGTAGGTCCATTCAAGAGTGCTAAAGTTAACTCTGTCATCATTTCCATTTAAGTCTCTTTTTTCAAAAGTCTCAAGTCTGGTGAAAAGGTTCTCATTATTTCCCTCTTTTAAGCAAATGGGTCTTCATAAATCAGACCTCTTGTATCTTAATCTGCTTTTAAGTGTACTTGGCTATTGCAATACTAATTTGAGTACATCTTCATTTTCTGCTCTGCCTCAGTCAGCTGTATGATATATATATATATATATATATAGACACCAGAACCAGATCAGAGCAGCCCAATGAGGGATGCAGTTTGCTGCCTTTTCTGACAGCAGCCTATAGCATAAGCAAAAGAAATACCACAGTGAACAGCTACAGAATGACAAACTTTAAATGGCTTTGCACACTCAGTCACAATTGGCCTGCCTGATTACCTGGATGATAAAATTCCATTGTAGGTTTTATCTCTTCCAAAGGGTGACTTCCTTGGCATGTGCTTCTAACAAATGGAAATTTTTACTCTTTTAATCCACATTCAGGTTTTTTTTTTTGACAACATCCTTGTACATGTAAAAATCCAGAAATCAAAATAAAGACATTCGCCCCCCTCACTTAATTGGGTTTTTCATCAAACTCTAAACAACCCTTTTTTTTAAATACTTTGCAGATAGAGTAGTTCCACTTATAACTCTCCTTGCTTCCAAACTCTGGGTACTAAGATGAATAGAATAGAATAGAATAGAATAGAATAGAATAGAATAGAATAGAATAGAATAGAATAGAATAGAATAGAATAGAATAGAATAGAATAGAATAGAATAGAATAGAATGTTCTTCAGTTGGATAGACAGCAATCATGTACTCCCAACTTAAGGGCTGACCAAATTGAAGCATGTTGCTAAGGGTATTGTCCAAATACCCTTTAAGCAGTCCCAGGCTGGAAGCATGGACCAGCTTTCTAGGATGACTGTTCCAGTGAATGACACCCCTCTCAGTAAAGAGATGCTTCCAAATGCCCAGTCAAAATCTCCCATGGAAGGTTAAAAATCTGGGGGTGGCAAGTCCTTCAAAACTGTTAGTGTGGCATATCTAAAGAGTGGACAGGATTGGAAGAGAGTGAATATCTGTGAGAGCTTATATAGCTCAAATGCAAACTTCCTGTAAAATGAGAATTTGTGTGCATACCTACTGCATGGGATAGATAAAAAGCTGCTGAAAATATTAAAAGATAAAACAATGTTAAAAAATTGCCATTTAGGATTTCTAAATCTTATTATCTCTTTTTGTTTTTCAAAGTATCTTTGATTTAAAACCAAAAACAAAGAAAACTTGGAGGAGGAAGATTTTAAAAAGGTGTGATGATTTAAGAATCAACAAAAATAAGACTTCAGTTACAATACTTTTGTTGGCACGCAATTACTGTCAGATATCATCAATATTTAAGAGAAAAAAATTATTTAAGAGAAAAAAATATTTTAAGAGAAAATGTCTCCTTAATTTCCTGCTTTTGCTTAATGATGAGTCCATTTACTTTCTCCTAATTACTACATCTGCAGTAGGACACAGTAAATTATCATATTATTTCATTTGCTCTTATGACATTTGAGGTCAAATCCAACAAAACCTCAGGCTCTGTCCTAGAATGAAATTAAAATTTAAATGCTTTGGAGAAACTGTGCCTCAAGGGCAGATCTCTCTTCAGCATTGCTACTGACTGAATTATGTTTTTCTTGAGTTAAACTATATGTATCCAAACTGAAACAGAAAAAAAATAGTCCTTCTGTTATTCAATTTGTTCCTTGCAAATTCAAACACTAGGAATAAGTCTGAGATTTTTGTTTGTTAACATATTGGAGAAAATCAAAACTAAATTTCATTGAACTAAAAGGCACAAACAAAAAATGGTCTCGCTTGAAATGTACCCATAGCTTTTCTTTTCTATTTAAATATACTAAAACTAATTTTTATTCTTGTGAATGCTGCTAGAATTTTTTAAGTATATCTGTTTCCAAGTGTCTAATAATTTTAGGTATTAAAAGAAAAATATTAATACAGTTTAATTGCCAACTGAACATACAGAAGTGTTAGTGTAGTTTTAAACATTTCCAATCTGTGTGCTGCAATCTATTTCAGCTCCTACAATAACAGCTCTTTGGTTTAATGTGTGCTGCATGAATGTAAAAAAGGATGGCACACAGCACTAGGATATCAACTGCCTACTTGGAGAATGATTAATTTAAGATAAATAGATGCCTGACTTCAGCTACACTGATTGTATTTCCTATCCCAAGCTGCAGAATCAGTGGTTCCACTCAGATGTTGTAAAACATATGCAGGAATCATTCTTTTACACTCACAACCACAGTGCATCACAGATTTAATCTTGCTCTTCTGCACTCTGGCTGAATTCAATTTTACTTCTGCCATCAGCCTAATAGACAAAAAAATGTTTCCTATTTATTTTAATACATAAACTTTAAACTCATGTTATTCTGATTTCATCCCACTTCAATTTCTTGGTTTGATGTCATATAACAAAAAGCTTAACTCTGCCTACAAGTACACTACAAGTACATAATAGAATCACCTGGAAGAAATTTTTTAAAAAATTAAAAATAAAAAAAACCCACAACATACCTTACTGTAAGGATGTCTCATTTCATAATGATAATGGGATTTACCAGGCATGAAAAACACAGAAAGACACGGAAAAAAGGTCTCACTTTTTTTTTTTTTTTTTCAGTGCTGCTAAACAAGACTATTTATTGCCTCCATTGTAAAATGCATTTTTCAAAAGACTCCTAGAAAAATTAATGGCTTGGTCTTATGAGATTGTACATCCCTAAAACCCCCAACCTATGGGTTTAAAGCAAACAGCACCTCCCTCTCCACTCAGCAGCATCTGCATCTGTTTTCCTCTTTCTGTAGGAACTATCCTACTCACAATAAACAATTACTGCCCTCAGCAAGCCAGGGTGGAACTCAACCTTTCTCAGGCACCATTTATTGCCTGTCTGGAGGAATTGGGTTGGATGGAGTGTAGTGACCTACAGTGAACATAAAGGAATTGGAGACTAGGAAGGGGTAGGTTGGGTCTGGCTTAGAGTAAACTTGGGAGAGAGGAAGGACAGGTTTCACTCAACAGTTTGCTAATGACCCTCAAAATGTCTTAGAGGAGGTTCTTAAAAGCACTGATTAGTTAGCCTGTTCTCAAGTATGTTACTGGAGAGATTTTGTACAACTAGAGATGAGTCACAGAATTAAAAAAAAAAAAAAAAAGACTGGCCTTAAATTGCAGCAGCTTTTCATATCAGTCAATAAGCAATAAGTCAGATAAGCATCCCTTGAGTTGGATGAAAAGAAAAAAGAAAAAATATCTATGTGCATTTTAGTATTAAATTTCTCTTTTACTATGCATATGGATTCTAATAACTAACTTCAACATTTTTATTTCCTCTACGTAAACATTAAAGCGGATGTAAATGATTCAGGAGAACAGCCTGGAAATTTGTCTACCCCATCACAGAAAACACAGCAATATATATGTGAATATTAGGAACTGCCTAAGAGATCAGAGATTATTTTACTCCTCTTTCCCATTTATTTTCTTCCCCAACAGTATTCCAGTCAGGGGACCAATTAGTGCTGCACAATGATCTAGACTTCTAAGCTTTTGTCCTCAAGAATCAACCTGCAATTACTATACCATTTTGTGTAAGCTACCAGCATCTAGCAGATGATGGCAAACTTAACTGAAACTGCTTCTTTTAATTGCAAAACATATTTAATACACACACTTCAGTTTTTAATTATGAGCATGACTTTATTGCTTCTTATGAGGTTTTTTTTGTAAATAATGGGAACTTACATCTGGAAAACACCAAAAGGCTTTGTTGTATCTGCTATAAATCCTTGACAGTAAATGGTATGAGGAGTAGCTCTTACCTTTACAAATTTCTCTGAATGACTTGAAAAGATTGCTGGTATTTTACTCTGTCTTAAAAGGATGGATATGTTTCTGCTATATAAGGCCTTGCAAAGAATCCATAAAAGGACGTTGTACAGTTCCCAATTTATGTCCTCAGGCAGAAGCAGGCTCCTTTCCCAACTCCAGAGTATCTAAATCCCTTAGAGTATCTCCTACTGCTCGTCTCCTGCCTGGGAGCTTCACACACGTTTGGAGGAAGTTTTTTTATTGACAGTGCCACGGTTTAACCCCGCGCAGCCGCTCCAGGCCAGGGACAGGGGAGGGATTGCGAGGGTAAAAGTGGGAAATCTCATCAGTTGCAATAAAATCAGGTGAAAAGGCAAAGCAAAAGCCAAACACACAAACAAAGCAGAATGAGGAATTAATTTACTCTTCCCGCGGGCAGGCAGGTGCTCAGCCATCTCCAGGGAAACCAGGCTCCATCACACGTAATGGTGGCTTGGGAAGACAAATGCCATAACTCCAAATGTCATCCCCCTCCTACCTCCTCCCCCAGCTTTATGCTGGCCATGACACCATGTGCTATGGGATATCTGTCTGGTCAGCTGGGGTCAACTGTCCTGGCTGTGTCCCTTCCCAGCTTCCCATGAACCCCCAGCCCACTCACTCGTGGGGTGGGGTGAGAGACAGAAAAAGTCTTGGTTCTGTGCAAGCCTCACTCATCAATAATTAAAACAGCCCTGAATGCTCAACTGTTCTCAGCACAAACCCAAAATGCCTCCCCATACTAGCCACTGTGAAGAAAACAAACTACCCCAGCCAAACCAGCCTAGTCAGAATGTTTTGCATATACAGATTATCTGTATAAAAATGTAAAAATGTCCACAATGATGGCACAGCAGCAGCACTCCATATTTTTCACATGCTACACAGGCACCAGTATGCCAGACTAAAGACAGGTAATAATACTCTGATATAAGTTATATGAGTAGGGTGCAAGTCACACTCTCCAAACTTAAGACACAGTCATAATATTCTTAAAAAATCGCTGTGCATCCACAGAGATACAAGGTTATAAAAGTGGAAGAAGCAAGATGAGATTCTGGACATGTGTTTTCTATCTGGACATAAGTTTATTTCTAAGAATCCAATGACTGCCAAATATTACATATTTAAATGTCTAGACCATTTGGCACAAAGAACTTTTCATATTCATAATATTAAACATTCTGTATATTCAGCAATTGTGATTTAAATTGATGAGCGAGTCCCTGTTTCAAGTCTCTCTGGAAACAGAAAAGATAGAAAACATCACAACCACATCTGAATCACTCAGACATCATCAATATTAAGACAGGTACACTGCTGGTTAGGCTATAGAAAAATGATGAACTGAGGAATTGTATCACAAGCAAAATGCAAATTATTTTTATGATATAGCAAATAAAAAGCTGCCCTAAAACCATATGCAAGTTAAAACAAAGATGTAAAATTCAACATCCAGATTACTGACACTCATATATTAAAGTATGGCCTGCATGAGGTTCCTTTCATAGCATACATTTAAAAAGTAATCATTCAGAAATATGTGCCTTAATTTAATTTCCTTAGGCAATATGGAGGAGAAACCATATTAAAAAATAAAAATAAAAATATAAAACCCACCATAGAATATAGCCACAGAAATATCTCCTGGTGCAGCTCCATTTCACCTAACTTCATCAAATGGGATCTAATGCATCAATTGTCCTCAAAAGTTTAAACCTGAAAGGAGGTTTAAAATAATTAAACAAGTTTTAGAACATCTTTCATGGCATCAAGAAAATATCAAATACAATTTTCTGCAGTTTAATGACACACCTTGACATTGCACATCCATACACGTGGGAGATTTTTAAATCACTTACTGTACAAGTTTGAAAGTGAAATTTAAGTTGTAACACATGCATGCAATTTTGTAAATTGGTTAATTATAAGTTATATGAAAAAGAAATGTTTCAGACTTTGTTTTAAAACATATTTGCATATACCTGATTTAAAAGTAGGAGATAATTAGTCCTTAAAAAGAAATTATGGAAAATGCTGTAAGTAGGAGTTAGGATTATATCAAAACTAATGATTTCATACATTGACTATGTGCTTCTAAGTAATAATTTAACTTTTATTTGTGCCAGTAAAGCTATTGATTCAGGTAATATTTTCAAGGCTGAATATTATTTTCAAAAACTACAGTAAGAAAGTATCCTGAGGGGCAGAGAATATATGATAACCACCTGTTACAGAAATGCCCTTTTCTGAAGCACAAAGTCAAATCCTGTGGCAGTGGAAGCGGATGGAGCTGCTCCACTGGTGAGCAGAAGAAAGGAAGCTGGAAGATGCAGACCCCATATGGGTCACAAGGCAGTCTTGCTGGTTTTGGCTATATTATGATTTCTATGCATAATACTTCATTAATTCTTGTACCCTTCCTTCTGCTGTGTGAGGTAGCAGGACCCTGCACCTGCCAGCCTGCAGAAAGCAGAAAGGCTGTGTCAGAGACACACAGAACCCAAGCCTGTGTATTGCACATTTAACCAGCTCTGTGATTCATCATTTTCCAGTTTTTCACCATCATGAGTAGCACAGAGGTCTCTAAACAGCTCAACTCTCAGGCAAGCCTGAAGCATGTGCCTGCACTGAATTTCAAACTCAGTCTGTTTTTACCCATTACTGTTTCCATTAAAAACATTCTTACCATACAAGCTGACTTAAGCAGTCTGCTGCTATTGATAATCTTTAATGTTTAGGACACAAGGAAGAAACATCTACTTCCAGATTTCCAAAGCTCTAATTAGAGATGACCTGGGAATGTAACACTTAAAAAATGAGATGTGTCTGGGTATCCGCTTTTCATCAGAAACCGCTGAGTCACTTTTAGATCTTATTTACAAATGAGCTACATAAATGATTCATTGAGATTGTCTGCATATAAATAACTATTGCACTTTTGTTTTCAAAACCAAGGTTTCCCCACTCCCCAAACCACATATATCCCAAATGCATGATCCTGGGCTGTGACTGGTCTCCTGGATTACAGCAGCCAGGAAGTTCTCTCTGATAAATCTGATTTCAGTTTTTGATTGCAAGAAAACCAAAAAAATCCCTTAAAGCTATTTGCATTGAAAACTATTTATACCTCATTCTGTATCAGAAACTCACTGGAGGATGTCCATAGTAGGGACAGTTCAGTGCAGTCCGTAGAGGCAAACCATGGGATAAAGCCATAAGCCATAGCCTGTGATCACACTGCAGCTCTCCTCCTGTGAAGCCTCAAGAAAAGGCTTTTGAAGAGCAGATCTCATATCCTAATTCTTTGCTTAAAAGAGTCTCTGTACAGAGCAGAATACCTCAGCACCCTGTATGGTGTGTCAGTATAATCATACTATATCCACATAAGCTGAACAGAGTTTATGTTTGATTATAGCTATATCTGAAATACATGAAAACTGTGGCTTGCTGCCCGAGTCCACACCATGCATTCATATCATCTCTGCCTATGTGTGCAGCAACAGATACATCTCAATTCCAGTAAGTGACATTTAGACACCTGCTGAACATGGGAAGAATGCCTGAGCCTCAAAGCCCATTGCTGCTGTGAATCAAAGACCATTTGCCATCTCAGAAATTAGCTGCTTTTGAAGACAGCACGTCCAGATGCACTGACATCTGTAGCTGTTGAGCCCACACCAAAGGCAGCAATGAAACCAAGGGCAAGTATTCTTTACTGTGGTATTTTATCCAGTTTTCCAAGTTATCTGAGACCAGAGAAATGTGTACATTGAGGGGGAAAAAAATCTAAAATCTCATATAAAAGACAGATTTAGTGAAGTTAGAACAAAACAAAACAAATATCGCAACCCCTACACAAAGTATTAAGTATCTAAAAGAGAATTTAGTGGATTTTAAGCTTTTGGACCAGAAGACAGTCCAAATTCTCCTAATCAGTCTTAAGATGGAGATACCAAAAATGTACTTGACCTTCAAGATTGTCTAAGAGCATTGCCAAGAAGATGCCCAGGGCTCCCTGTTAGCCAGCACTGACCCTTTGGCTGAGCTCCCCATGTTTGCCAAACCAGGCATCATTGCTTGAAAGTGCCTGGAAAGGCAGGCTTGGTGGGAGCAGGATAAACACACAAAGACATAGAATCAGGACAGCCTGGGTCAGAAGGAACATTAAAGGTCATCTAGTTCCAATGCCTCTGCTGTGGACAGGGTCACCTTTCAGTAGATCAGGTTGCTCAGAGTTCCATCCAGCCTGCCCTAAAGACGTGGCTACATTTTAGAATTCAGAAACACAGGAAGAGAAGGAAAGCTTTTATGGATTTCAATGGTTAAGAAACTTGCCAGAAATTGTGAGCAGTGTGTTTTGTGTCCTTCTAACAGGCCAAATCCCAAACCTAATCTACAGCTTCCCACAAGTGCCCTAACAGATGTTTGTACTTTAGGCTTTTTTCACCTTTTTTCTTTTCAAGATTTTAGGAACACTGAAAATAGGAAAGCTAGATGATGGTTGTTGAATTTCCTCATCTCTAAAAGCACACATGTGCCTACTTCACAGAGGCACTGCAGGAATGCATTACTTAAAGCATCGTGAACAGACAAGAGCAGTATAAATGACAAGTACTGTTACTACTGCTAGTAGCAATAATAATAATGCTTGACACTAGTATAGTGCCTTTCATCTGAGAATCCCAAAGCACTTCACAAAAATCAATTACAAAGATGCTACAAGGTAGGTAAGTATAATCTACCTTTTATAGATGATGAAACACAGGCTCATATCGGTTAATTGAATTGCTAAAGTTATCCAGGAGGCAGGCATAGAACCACAATAGATAGTGCACATAAGACCTGCTCTGTCATCTCTAACTACCAGGAATTCTTCTTTCCAATGTGTCACCTATTTGCTCTCGCTTATCATTTTTGTGAGCTGTCTTCAACAAGTAGTTTTCATTACCTTTCCTATCATTATAAATGACAGAATTAAGGATAGAAGGCTAGAAAATATACCCCTGTCCTTTCATTTCCAGGATAGGTGCCATGTAGCATTACATGAACAATCCATTTACATGTTGTAACGCCCATTAAATTTTACTCTTTTTTTCTACTGTTTTGGAGAAGAAATAAAGTATAGCACATCACAACAACAAAAAGAAAAAAAAAATCTGGTAGATTTTACAAAACCGTTCACTTATTCTCATGCAAACTCTACATAATCTAGCTGCTTTCTCTTTTGCCCACTGATTAAGAGGGAGTAGATTTTTTTTTTTAATAACATAAAATGATGCCTATATGGTCAGGAACAATCACATGCTACCCCTCCTTATGATCTCACCCAGCAAGCTGCTCAAAGACAGTCCCTGTTTAATGCACCTGCACAAATTAGTCCCACCTGCAACTGCAGTTTCTGAGTTCAAGCACAGTCCCAGGCTGAGGGACCTGTGCTGAAAGGCCCCAGCCTGGAACTGCACCCCACCTTGAAAACTCAAAACCGTTGATTTAAGACAGACTGTTCACAATAACTATTTTGAATAATAAATAACTGTATCAGTGGACTGCCATTTTTAGTTTATCCTGAGCTTAATACAGGTGACTAACACTGAAGTTCTGTCAGAATCTTCTCCTTCATTAAGGTTGATGTATTAATATTTTTTTTAAAAGTCAAGTACCAGCTAGACATTTAGGTGCAGAGAAAGTTTCTCTGACTGGAAAAGGAAGAAATCTCATTAAAATTTTCAGAGCCAAGATGTTTCAAGTGAAGTACAGATATACTACCACTGGACCCAGGGAAAAATTGTCTTCGTAATAGTAATGTGATAAATTTTTATTCTTTTTAATATTAACATAAAATGAATGTATAGAAATGTAATATACATATTTAATTTAAACATTAATTTTCCCCCACATATTCCCTCCTTCTCCAGTAACGGCATCACATTTTATCAGGAGAATATTAGATCACATCTTCTCTAGCTTTAGAGAAAATTTACTTCCTTCTATTTTTAAATCTTGTAAAGATATCAGCAGTATTTAGATATTGTAGCTTAGAAACTGGATCATGTTAAGTGTCTACATGCACATGCACATTAATCTCTCCTGACTTCAGGGAGTGTCCCTTTACTTTCTGCAAGCAGTTCATGAACAGGAAGCCAAGGACAGCCTCTGTTTTCCTCTTTCTTCCCTTCAAGATCGGTGGAGGAGCTTCCCCATTACTGCAGCTGCTGCATCGTGCAATCCTGTCTGTACAGATGTTCTTGGAGGAAGGGGACATGGCCATCTCTGCCTCCTTGTGCCTTCCTTTCCTGACCTTCTGCTCTTTTCCCTGTTCTCTCAGCCACTCTCCATGGGTGTACTCTGCCCTGAGCCATCCTGCGGTGAGTGCCGACAGCAAAGCGTGGTGAAGCTTCCCAGGAGCAACTGGGGGACTTATGGACATGGGAAACAATTCCTTCATACAGCATTCACTGGAACCTTCCTTTTCTTCTGATTTTCCCTTTTCCACGCCTGCTCTTCCACTCTTTACAACTCCCTGAAAGGTGTTTGGAGTTGGGTGGCGTTGGTCTCTCACTGCAGGCAGCAAATGACAGAATGAGAGGACACAGTCTCAAACTGTGCCAAGGGAAATACAGGCTGGACATTAGGAAAAAGTTTTTCATGGAAAGACTGATAAAGCACTGGAATGGTCTGCCCAGGGAGGTGGTGGAGTCACCATTCCTGGATGTGTTTAAAAAAGACTGGATGTGACACTTGGTGCCATGGTCTAGTTGAGGTGTTAGGGCATAGGTTGGACTCAATCTTGAAGGTCTCTTCCAACCTAGTCATTCTGTGATTCTGTGAATTTTTACCATATTATTGCATAAATACAGAGAGAAAAGAAAGTGGCCAAATGTCCATAAGATTTCTCGTGTTCTGTGAAAACACTACATGCCCTACTCCTATCCTCAGGCTGCAGTAAGGAAAGCAAAAATCTAATTTAGGTTCAAAGTTCTTTCTGCCATAGAAAATTCAGCAACTTTAATTCAAACTGACTTAGCATGGGAAGTGTACATGTGAAAAAGACTTTGTTCTCTCTTCATGAGAGAACACAGCAACCCTATTTCAACAATTGGCCAAAAGAAGCTGGCCTCAATTTTTAGCTGAAACTGCCATCATTTTGAGCCTTCCTTCTTTTGAGAGAACAAAAAGGAAAAAAAATAAAAGTAGTTTCAAAAATTTCTTTATTAAGGATAGAGAGAAATAGTCAGCCATTGGTCACAAAAAATCTCAATAAATTAATTTACCAACCTCTGCAATGTGTTAAGCTTGTTTGGTTTTGAAAAATGATGAAATATTAGCAAAGGTACAGCAGTTTTAAATGTGCTATAATGGATATTGTTCGGTGTGCTAACTCTTGCACACAGCCCTTCACCCCAATAATTTTCCCTACATATTTATTTTTAATGTATAATGACACCAACTGCCCAAACACACACTCTTTAATAGCCTAACCATGCAGAGTAAAAACTCACATCACTTACAATATCCTATGTAATCCCAAATTTTCCATGTTTTCAATCCAGAACCTTCCAATACCCTCACATTTGCATACATGCAAACCTTTGAAATCAACTTTTATTAAGTTTTATACATTTCTAAATTTAAAAAGACACAGTTCTGCTGTTGATTCTGAACATTGAATTACAGCTTCTAACCTTTCTGTAGGAGAAATCTAATTATACATCAGATCACATTCAAAACACAAGCCCCATTTAGCTTCCTTTAAAGGCATTTCAGCCTTAATATCTCAGCCTGAAAGATCATTTAAAATTAACTCAGCTATACAACCACTTATGTTAACCTTGTTTGCTGTTAAGCCAAACCTGATAGAAACTCAGTAATCCCCAATTGCTACTTTCTAACACAGATAATATAATGACCCGAAAGTAATCTAACTGAATATCTGTTTCCTAATTATAGGATTGCAAATGTATTTTTTCTCCATGAAAATAAAAATATATGCTGCTTAAAATTTTGTATTATATTCTTTATGGAGGAACTTGAAGCATTCCTCATTTGCCATTGCTTTTTATGTTATGCCTATATTTATTTAATAACATGGGGTCTTATACAACTAGAAAAAAATCTAGATCTTTATGCACCAATCATAAACCAAAATAACACCAAGAAATCTTCTCTAGTTCAACATATGCAGAATCAAGCCCTGAACTGACATTATCCATCACTCCGTGTGTATAACACAAAATTAATTTGATATTTTAAGTTTTTACTTGTGGTTGTATTTACTCCTAAATCCCCTTGGGAGCATAAAACATTCATAGAATGAGTCAGATGTGTCACTGCATATGGCAGAGTAATTGCATGGGAGCCAGGATTCTCTATAAACATTTTTTTCAAGAGATTTTGCTGAAAATCATGAAATTCAAACTCAGTAAAACTCTTTGAGAGAGCTCAGAGAAGCACAGATTCATTTCTGTACTGGTTATGGGTAAATAATGTGTCTTTCTGACCTCTTGCTGTGTAAAATGCCAGCTCTTGGTGCAGGGATGAAGTGACCTGCTGCTGCCTCCTTGTCCCCAGCCTGCCACCAGCAGTTGAGCACCTGTGACACTTTGCCAATATTAACAAATGGCTCAGACATAAATTATTGCACATGCCTGCCTAAAGCCCACGCTTCCTAGGGACATACCTACCACTAAAAGTGGTCCTGCAACTAGAAAATATACTGATTCATTCCCTCCTTTACTCAAAACCATTCCCAGCACCATACCTGAAGAGGGGAGTCTTCTTTTTTCCCTGACAAAATCTGCATTTTTTTCAACTTTTAGCTTGTGATAGACACACTCATGGTGATAAAAGAGCACCAGTTTATAGTTTACATACACTGATAAAACACTGGAATTACAGTCATGCAGGGGAGGCAGTTCAGCCATCTGCACACTAAAACAAACCCTACTTCCATCACACTGCCTGTAACCTGTACATAAACACAAAGTACACATAAATAGTTCTATGTAATCTGTATCTGTGTTTCAGTTGCTTTGGAGGTGGGATTAAACGAGTGCCAGAAGGCCAAATATCACAGTGAAAGGGCTGACTTGATTTCCAGCTGCAGTTGTGGACTAATTCATTAGCCAGGGAGAGCAAAAATATCCTCATTCAAAATTGCCAAAATTCTGCTTTCCAAAGCTTTTACTTCTTTGTGTCAATTATTTTAGATCTGCTAACATGTTGCAGACCCCTGGCCACGGATGAATACCTTTTCTCTAGCTTGCTAGCATTATGAAAACTAAATCAATGGGGAAAAAAATATTTTTCCATATTTTGCTTCCCCTTTTCTTTCCTTTCCCTTTGACCTTCCCAAGGCAGTTCTTCACATCCCTGCTGGCTGCTGAACCGTGATGAACTCCAACTCTATGTCAGGATGAACAACCCAGCCCTTCACCACTCCATCCTCATTATTCTTATGCTGGTTTCCTCCTGAACTTTTGGGCAGAGAGCACTGCCTTGTATGTACCATGGGTGCCACTGTGGAGCTTTTTCTCTTCTGGAAAGATACAAAGTGGTATATATGGTCTTTTATTAAGATCTGATTTATTTCAACCTGAAATCTGGATCCTAAAAGTAGCCTCAATGTTGCTATGATGAGCCTCTAAAATATCTAGTATAACACTATCCCACAGTGAATAACACATAATTGTCCTTCTTAATGAACACCTACCTGCTGTGAGGATAAGGATTGTGGCAGCAAGTAGCAACTAGTATTCACTAACTTTAGCCACATTACTTACTAAACAAAATCTAAATAAAATCTGAGGACCAAATCCTGCTGGCATAAAATAGCCTTAGAAAATGCAATCAGTTTAACAGATTGATTTACACAAACTAAAATTCTGCCCTGAACAGTCACTGTGCATGTCTGCTTCCTGTGAATTTTAAGAATGCTTGAAGAAACTATAGAAAGTACTCCAAGAAGCTCATTATGATTCACCAATACTCTCTCATCTGCTCTTTATCCTTGAAGTTTGCTGTCTGAATGGTGAAGCTGAACTTTTTCCCCCATCAGCATACGCATATAATTTTTATTTGGAATTATCCTGTCAGGAGCACAAGACATTTGTAATGGGATTTGTGAGGAAAGACAGCCGCTTCCTCTGATCCAACCAAGAGACTGCTGTCAGGAGATCCAGCCACTACCCTTCAATCTTCAGAAGTCCCAACAGCCCAAGATACTGCACTACTTTCTGTAGAGCTTGATGGAGCTGGAGCCCAGGCTGCCCTTATTCTAGTAACTGAACAGAGCCTGGACATAGGCTCAAGCACTAGTGGCACCATCAATTCTATTTTTTCATAGTGCTTCCCAACACAGTTTTGACCTATGACACCCACTATTCTGTCAATGCAGTTACAGTTTTGGGAACAACAATGTCTGAGCAGTTTGCCCTGCAGGTGGTTTGCAGTTCCATTGACAGGCAGGATTTCAAAGCCAGTTAAAAAAAGGAGGCTCTTACCTGTCACTGAGCAGTTTATCAATGCTGTTAAACTCTCTTGGAATTGAAACTGCATTGATGTTAATGTTTCTGCCCTATCCTAGTTCCCAAACTCTCTCCAGGAAATGTTTGGGGTAGTGGTACTTGTTCAACAGCACAAACATACTGGAAACAGCACTCACAATTCCATTGTTTAGCTGATTAAGCTCCAATGCCTGGCACAGTCCCTGGTGTTGTTTACTAATACACTAACACTGTCATTGAGGTTCTGAGCCTCAGTGCTTTCTGTAGCAAACTCATTTACTTTGCAATTAACCTCCCTGTTCACATTCACTACCCCCTTCCATTCCTCTTGCCAGTCACTTCTGAAAACCAAGTCCTCTCCATGCAGGTGTAATGCCTACAAGCCTTTGTTCACTGTCCTTCAGAGCAGAGGCAAGGATTCACTTTTTTGTTGTTTGTTCTCACTGTGAAGTAGTGTACAATTGCAGTACTAAATCACTGTATTTGAGAGCTCATTCTTAATATGCAGATCTTATCAAAATATATTAGTACCATCAAGTAGAAAATTGATACCTTTATGTTTCTTCAGATACCACATATTCTCTTAACTCTGTGAGAGATTTGAACCCTACAATTTATCCTATAGTATGCTGTAATCAGAAGCATCAATCTTTTTAAGGCTAACACCGAATGCCTGCAGTCACCATCCTTATTAGCCAGAGGTTAGAAGAATAAACATAGAGAAGTACCCTAACAATAATGAAAAGGAACATTTTCTTTTGTATCATATAACTTGAGCAGACATGCCTTTTTTTCTGTAGGAGGAGGCTCAGAAGCCTTTAAGTATGTAAAACACTTCAGCATAAGGTGCTACAATTACTTAATCAGTTATTACTCTTAAAAGGCCATCAGGAAGCTCATTAGGGTTTCTATAATGGCTCCCAGGTGAGCAGAAGGTCAAGATCTGAACTTTACCTGAGCAGACATAGGAAGAAAGGCTGTCAGTGATTCATCAACTCGTGGTGATCTCACATGCTGGTGATTTTGCTATGTTTGGGGACATGGTTTGGGGAGTCTTGGGGTGTTGCTGAGTCGAGGATTTTTTTTTTTTTAATGTTATTATTGAAGGTTATTGTATTGTCTGGTGCAATAATAAATCACAGCAGGTTTTTTTTTAACAGCTTTAAAATTTACATATTTCAAGCACTTTTTTAATCATGATTTTGTTCTTCAGACAGTGTTACTCAGAACATCAGGAAAAATATTTCAGGAAATGCTTGGGATAAGGAACTGTATTTCAGTAGAGGAAAAAGGTGTTGAATGTCCTTATTAGTGAAGTTTACAGATGAAATCCAGATTTAAAAAAAAAAAAAAAAAGCCTTGAAATTTGTTTTTCTACTGGAATATTTCTAAGTGTACGTATTCAGTAAACCTCATTTGCCATAGCTTAAAGAGCAAGTCTTTGAGAATACACAGTGGAAACAAAACATTTTTGGTGAAGATTTTAAGCACTTCTCTCTGCCTTTGGTTTTTATTGACTGTGAAGATTATGCAAGCTCTGTTAAGTCATTCTGTTAACTTGTTTAAATCCCTTTTAAGGAAAGGAATTTTCTAACTTCTTCCACTTTGCTGTTCATAATTATCTTTACTGATGAAAGCTGTCATGTATGCAAATCAACATAAATATTTAAAGGCTGATTCCACAACCCAGAGATATCAAATTCAAACATGTACAACATCAGTGATTCTTTAAGGTGGAGAAATAATATAAACAGGAGATAGCTGTCAAAAAAAAAAAAAAACCAAAAAAAACCCCAAACAATGAATTTATTTTCTCTATTATCCCTTTCCCATTAAAAGTAATAACATGGTATATGGATACAACCTTCTCTTTCAAGTCACCATATCTTCTTTATATAATAAAAATCCCAGTCCACAGATTTATTAACCCAGCCAAAATGAAAGGCATATCTTTCTCCACCAAGTGTTATCATTTTCAAATAAGAGATGTCCTCTAGGGAATAAATTTGAAGGCCATTTTTTGTTTATTTTTTGGAAGGGTTTACTTTTGAGATAAATAACCACAGTATTGGATGTGTATTTTTTGACTTATAAAAGATGATTATAATGCTGAGCAATAAAACATATCTATTGTGCAGTATATATACACAATAAGAATCTCCTGTTCACATGTTATAGAATACACTGGTTATATATAGGTCTTCAGCAAAAGATAAACAAAGTATAAAATCAGCAAGTTTACATATTCAATACTTATTTCAATGTACTTTTTGGTTTCTAGGATATGAATACATCTGCATCAAAGAGCACAAATCTGTGGTTTTTCCATTATTAGTCATCACAAGAAGTTATCACACACTCCCAGAATAAGAACATTTAAAAAGTGATGCTTATTTGTGAATAAGCAGTGTCTCCAACATTGTTCAGTATATTGCCTCTTTTCCATATTTAATAGCCAAGGATATATTTATCATTCAAATGAAAATTAAACCTTTGTGTGTAGTACCAACCTGATTTTCCTTCATTTGTCTGACTAAACTATTTTCTCATATGGGTTTTGCCATCCTCTCTTTAAAGTGAAGTAAGTGTATATTGAAACATTTTTAAAGGAGGGAAAAAATGTCCATGCTGTAGATGTATACAACAAAGCAGCCTTGGATTTCTGCTAGGGAGAGCAGTAGTGCAGCTTTGTAAGGACAGAAGTTGAGCATTCAGACGGCTCAGAGAAGCTGCATATGCATTCAGTGATGGGATATTTATTTACTATTTGATACACACAAACTACTTGCATGCACATCACCTTGTGAGTCTGTTTCCTACTGGGACCTGCACGATTTTTTTTTCAGTTTCATTTCCTGAACTCGCCCTCAGTAGATGTGTGAGTTTCTGATCTGTGCCCATCACACCAGGCAGCCACTTCCTGTGGCTCTCAGCTCCTCTTTGGCACAGATCTGTGGCCACCTGGGCTGTGGGAATCCTGGATATTGTGTCCCTACACTGTAATGCCTCCCAGCACAGAGGAGCCATCAATGCAGCATCTGGAAATAAGTGCTGCCTTTCCCATGCTGAGAAATCTTTGTTATCATCCAGTCCACCAACCCCTTGCCTCTGCCAGCATTTGGACCAGGATACTCACCAAGGAACCGATGTGAGGATCCTGCAAAGTCTTTTTCTGTCGACTGTCATGCACCACCAGGAGCTCCTTACATTTAAAGACAAGGGCTCAAGAGCAGCCTCAATACATCAAGACCATAACTCGTTTTTTTAGTGTCTAACAAAGGGTGGCATAAATATACACATTCTGCTTCTTCTTAGATGTCCCAATAAAATCCATGGTCAGAGTTTACACACCTCACAGAAGTTACTTAAACTGTAAATGTGATGATTAGCACAGAAAAATGAAGATTTGTTCAGATGAATAATTTATACTGGTCACTTCTTGAACACACAAAAACTAATAAAATTAGAGCTATAAATATCCGGATATGAAAAGTTTTATTGGAAAAAATACTCAGAACACCTTAATAAGAATTTGTATTTCTAGCAGACCTTCTGGTCATAATATTCATACAGATTTCATTTATCATTTTAACCCCAAAATATATTCTAGCAAATATTTTGCTATCAAACAATGTATTTTAGGGAACTCTCTTCTTACACTTTCTAATCTAGTTTCACAAGCATTCCTCACATGTTGCAGTCTCAGTTTGAAATGAGGACTGCAGATTTATAACTGATTACAACTGAGAATGTTCTCAAAGACACTAAATACAGCTCTCCAGTTCAGTCTGAGCAGAATATTGATAGAATATTTCTGTTGACACAAAAGCACTAAATCTGTTTTAGAATGTGTTCCATGGAAAGCATCAATTGAAAAATTGATATCAACTGGAGTTGATTAATGTATGAATTGTTTCAGAGCAGCATGCATTCTCCCAGCAATAGTTCTATTTCTTTACTTGAACCAGCTTGCCAATTATCATTATGCATAACTATGGAACTAGGACAAAATTTTGATGATGTTTACATGTTATCTAGTATGCACATAAATTTAGTCTAGTATTAAAAAAAAAAAAATAATAATGCTGTTGTTAAAGTGCTTATAACTAGGCACAAAACAATATGTTGTGCACAGTGAAGTGCATTTTCAGGTATGTGTAACTACCCCATGACTACCCTTGACACTTGAGCACTGCAGTTGATTGTACAAGACAAGCAGTGATATGTGCCCATACAAAATACAGAAATGCAAGACTGAACTCTGTATATCTGGCTCTAATATTGCAGTAGCCATGTCACCTATGCAGATTATCAACATAAATCAAATCATTTTAACACTGTTAATTCAGAGTTTGGAAGGTTCAAAGGCTAAGAGCAGGTTGAATTTTCAGAAAACCATGCTTACAACTGCCAGTGTGAATGCTAAAAAGTTGTTTTAAAGGATCTTCTTATTGCTATTCCAAAATGTTTACATATATAGACTGCTGCATGCACATATGTTTGCAAAATGACTTATTGTCCAGTGAAGACTGCTCAATTCTTGTAAGGGTCAAACTGGATTTTAATGGTACTGCATGTTATGTTGGGAATTCTGGTTCCTCCAACTGCATGCATGCACCTGAAATTCTCCTTAACATTAACTTGATGTTGTAATAATTTTAATTTGACCTTCTATGTAAATTATTCCTAATCACTTTTTTACCATGGTAGCTGTACAAAACTTAGTAAGATCCTAACTCTAAAGAGGGTCTACAGCTTAAGTTCTATTTTGTAACAAATGTGATACAGTTTTTCATGGATAGACGCAAAATGCAGTCTAACTAAAGCTATCACAGTGTACCACAGTGGCATTTAAAAAGAAAAGTATTTCAGCATGTAGATAAAAATATTTTGAATAACTTTTTTTTTCCATGGAGAATTCAATATTTTCCTCAGGACAAGTGAGTAAAATTATGTTTGCAAGTAATGATTGAGTCTTCTAAAGTGATCAGTTGTGACATAATAAAAAGACATCAAAGGTTCTTCATGTTAAATGAAAAAAAAACCAAAACACCCACACCCCAAAAACAAACAAAACACCAAAAACAAAACAACAAAAACCAAAGCAAATAAAACCACAACTCCCCCACAAAAAACCCTAAACTAAAACCAAAACAAAACAAAAAAGAAAAACACACCCAAAACTAAACAAAAAATAAACAAACAAAAAAACCCCTCCCAAACTAAAAACCTCCAAGCCTTGCAGCCAAAGGCTACACAGTCCACTAGAAAAGCTCAAGTAGGGAAAAATCCCTACATTCTGGCCAGCCTTTAAAAGCTTTCTTTTCCTTCCCATTTAGGTACCTTTTGCAGGGGACCTTTGCAAAGCTTTGGTAGGGAAGAAGTAGATTCAGATGATGAGATTTTTCGGACCACCATTTTCTTTTCAAGGAATCTAATCTCACATGCAGGCATTTGCATAAATGAAGTTACTCAGTTTCTTTAGTTGTAAAGTGGCCAAAACAAAACATTCATTTAGATTGAGGAAGGAACTGGAGCATCCTCCCCAGCAAAGCCAGGCAAGTGCTTACCATGGACAGCACATGTGGGCAAGAGTCCAGAAAACAGGGCTGAACAGGCAGAGGAACAGCCTTTAATGCTTAGAGCCTGGGTAACAGCTCAAGCCACCATCCAAGGGAGCACCTGTTTCACAAACACTGGGTCCCTAAATTCATCTCCAAATTTGTACACTGTGCAGAATTAAAAAAAAAAAAAAAAAAAAAAAAAAAAGAAAACCCACTAATTGCTCTGGGTGAGTAAAATGCATATGAACTGAAAGAGAGAATGCAAATAGATGTAATGGCAATAATTCTGGAACTAATGGACAAACAAAATTGCCAAATGCAAAATAACAGAGAAATTGATCTGAGTTTACGAACTCAATTGAGGGACCAATAAAAATATTAGACTGCTGGAAAGGTGCTGTCAGACATAAAGCACCTGTTTAACATTACTGCTAATTGTGGTGAAGGAAATGGCCCCAGCAGAAATTGTTTGAAGATGATTAAATTTAATTGCAATGCTATATACAAAGTGCTACCCACTCACTGAATTAGAATCAAAATATGCTCAGAAATGATACATTCCACAAAACCAGGTTTAATACAAGGCATGAGCAGCAAGGCTACATGTGGCAAAAAGCATATTCCCATTTTCTGAAAATTCTTTCTGTCTCTCACATGTTGTAGAATTGCACAAAAAACACCATAATAAGAACCATGAAATCAGGAAATAAGGTCACTGTAAGGTGGAGTGTGGGCTGCAGGAATGTTCATATTCTCCAGCACAGTGGAGGCAGAAGGGTTGGTAGGAAACATACTCAGCCCACTCTGAGACACAAAGTGCCAGGAATCAATGAGATCAGAAACAGTTAAGCAGGAGTGCATGCCCTTGGTTTGTGTGAGGCAGATACCTCTGTAAGCCAGCTCCAAGCTTTCAGAAGAGTGCACAGAATCCCCCCTGGCAGGCAGCCACTTCTGCTGGAGGCAGCTGCCAGAGACTTTTGGCACAGAATAGTGAAAGTACAGTTTTCTATCTTCTGTACAATTTTTCCGTTTTTTTCTTTCCACAGAATTTTGTTAGTGCAGTTGGGGTTTCCCACCCCCCTTTTCCTATTGTAGAAAGACTATTTGAGTCACTGGTTTATTATCTGCCCCTCTAGACTCTATTTCTTAACTTAAATTTTACTTCCTATGCATTTTCCTTGTAATGCTCCAGCATACCCTTCCTCTCTGCTTTCAGTGCTGTTGAGAGTGCAGTGACAGTGCTAAAGGATGACTTGCTTACAATCAGAAACTCCAAGTTTATTTGATCTTCCAGTAATCACCCAGGTATAGGGTGGCTCCTCCTTTAACCTGCTGTCACCTAAACCATAGTTCACATGGTACACATCCACCATGCCTAGCCTTTAAATTGCTTTCTGACAACTGTGCTAGGCACGTGTTTGCCACTGGCTGGTGGCAAACACAACACTGTCACTTTGTGGCAGATTTGGTTATGCCAGTGTTTCTAGCCTTGATCTCAGGCAAACAGACAGCTGCCCGTGCTGTGGCTCTCGTGTTTACAGTCATTCAGTCCTCAGGTTCACTTAAGTTTTCAAAGTTTCCAAGTGTCTGGAGTTGTTATCTGCTGTAGAGAGTGCTAAGGTACTACTCAGTCCTGATTATATTTGCTTTAGTGCTAAAACAGCTTGTACGTGGCTCAGTATCAACTAAACCATCATTATTTTCAAGTACCTGCAATGTACTTAATTAGAATTACTGGAGCCTCTGGACATGTCCCATGGGGTGAGAACTGTGCTTTTTAAAAGGTAACTCTGTGTAACAGAAAAGCCTTTCCCACCCCCAACAACCCAAAGAATTCAGGCAAGCACCAAGTGCAATGGAGCAGCTGCTTGACAGCTTTATTTGAGAACAGCTTAGAGTAGTACATGAAAAATACTGTACTCAGCTGAAGCTGCAGGGAACAACGGAAGGAAAATAATTAGCCAAGTCAGAAATTGGCTAAGGCACTGGGTCTTCTAAGCCTTCTATTTCCTTCAAAATACAAAGGGATCTTTAAATACTGAGTAGTAAACGAGACTTTGTTTATATCTCATCTTAAAAAGCCACAGGAAGAACAGTGCACCTTAATAACATCCTTGGCTTAGAAATGATTCAGAAGCAAGGGGGCCATCTGCTGAATTCCCAGTACCATTTTCTGCTGGAAGTTCCTTTAAAAGTTTTGCAGGCAAGTCCGTCTCAGTGTCAGCTTTCCCAGACTTGTGAAGCATGGCAATAAACCTCTGAGCAGGCTGAGCTACAGGTGAGTATGACAGCATTATCTATCACAACTTAAAACCAGTACACTGATCAATGTAATCTATTCAGACTCAAAATTCCTGTAGACAATATCATCACTCTGAAGTGTAAGTAATATCTCGGTATCATAATGCTTTTCCTTAAATAGCAATTTTCAGACAGAAAATTTGCTCATAATATGTTCCTGAACATAATTTTTCAGATAAAATATAAAAGCTTAAAGCAGAGAATCAGGTCTCTAAAATAAGCAGCTTCCTTCATTGGCTTACTGTCCATTATCCTTAGTAATGCTGGCATCATGTTCAAACTCAGCATTTCCTTCCCCATGTAACTCCATCAGACTCCACTGATAAAGGATACACTGGTTACTGCTGCTAATTCCACTCTTTCTGAAGTCCTTACCACTAACTTAATGATATTCATAGCTAGTCCCTTCTCCAATATGGAAAAGTGGCCAAAGGAAAGGTAAACTTTTAAAGAATTTTATGACAACATCATGACAAATTCATTAGACACCCAAAGTGTGTTATCTTTGTAGTTCTACATATCTTGTTCTCATTAGAACTGCTACAGCTAAAGGTCTCTCTGCATACTAGGAAGAAGGACCAGAATTGTTTCAGCCACAATAATAGCAAAGTATGCTAAATAAATACTACATAAACACGCAGACTGAAAAAATCCTTATTCATAAAACCATGAAATTTGATAAAGGTATTTAAAATATTCACCACTGTTCTTATTCTTAAAGCATAGCCTTAAGTCTACTGACATTTCATGGTCTGTTAATACTGAACACTTTAAATATAGAAAGGTACATATTATCCATTAAAGGCTATGTAGACTCATGCATAAGATCACTCATAGTGTACAAACAGAAGATTGTTTAATGGTAAAAATGATGAAATCAAATCTTCAAGGCTGCTTCCAATTCAACATTTTAAAAATTACTCCAACACATAACTTGTATCTTTCAAAGTTATAGTCAGGAGGGATTAAATTAAAGCACAGCACAGGGATTACAAATAAATGCCACTTGCTTAAGATTACCTTAAGTATAAGAAGAGGTCCCAAGTTTAACTCAATAGTTGGAGAGTTTGTTTGCATTGTGTGGGGCATCTCAGTCAATACTAAATCTCAGTGTGTATTACTCCCACATCCATAATATAAAATGTATCCAGGTGGTGTTGCTTGCTGTTTACTGTTCCCAACTTTATGCACACGGATAAACATGAAGGAAAGTTATAAATTTATAGGCACATGCAAATTACTCACTGCTTTCATTATTTGATAGCAAACTATTACCCTCTGTGCCAAGTGAGCATCCTGTATTTACCTCTTAAAATCTGAACTTCCATATCAAAATATGAAAATAGCATCTATAAACCAAATTCAAAATTCAAAATAGAAATTCAAAATACCAAATACATGAAAAAGTTACAGAGCTACAATTACCCAGCATTAATCAAACTGTCATGAAACTTTACTCTCATGAGCTGTCCAACACTCCTTTTCCAAAGGGCTTAGCCTATGACCTCAAAAACCTGACTAGCTTCAAAGAGTTGCCACTGAAAGAAGGCAAAAGAAAAGAAAGCTTTTTTTTGAAAAAAGAAAAATATAGAGAGAAATAAAAGTTTTCCCTCAAGAATTCAGAATGAAAGCTAAGGATTGCTAAAATTCAGTCCTTTCTGTAGAAATGGCCCCAAAACATATTAAACATACCAGCTCCTGGCAATACAAATATAGGAAACAAGATGTTCCGTCTTGGTGAAAAAGCAACACAAAGTGCCCTTGCTACTTTTTCCAAACTCTGGAAAGCTCACATAAAAGAGAATTTCTATATAGTGAAAGAGACTTGAGATTAATTTTAAACTTGGTAGCTTTTTTCCTTTTCCTCTAAAGTCTAGATGGCTGGCTTAAGACTAAGATGCTTCAATTTTAAACAAAATCCTTTAAAAACATTCATCTTTAAAGAACTAGGAATATCAATTTTCATTGGTCTTCTTCTCTGTTACTTATATGCAAGCAAAAAATTACTCCCTCCCAGTAGCAGAATTATGTTTAAAATTACTATTTGTTAATGGAATTGTGTTTGAAGTGATGATTTGTTAGTCGGGTCAGACAAATTTATTTCATGAAGTATTTAGATGGAGAGGAGTGGTGTGCATACTCATTAGGCAGTTAAAAGGGGAAAGAAATTGGAAAGTGAAGTATTTGGAACATAACATTTGGAGGGTAACATCTTCCCATGCTTCCAATACTACTCAACTTGAGCATCAGTTGTTAAAGGTCTACTAAATCAGAAGTATTTACAGCCAAGGTTGTTCTCATTTTAGATCTTTGAGATCTTTTCCTTTTGACCTAGTTTTGAACACAGATCTCAATAAATGTTGCCTGCATTTCAGGGGGTTCCACACATGAAAGTGGAAAGTGGATCAGCTTCACGGGTCAAAGAACACAAAGTAGCTGAGCCAATGACTGATCAATGATACCTGCGGCACAGTTGTTGTGTTATACTGCACACGGCAGGCACGGCAGTACAAGGGAAGAACCTGCAGATGCTCTATCAGAGCGCTGGTGCACAGCACAGAAGGGATTTTGGAGGCACAGTGAAGTATTTGTCAGTTTTGGTCATGGAAAGTCAAGAAAGGGAAAGCAGGCTTTAGTTCCTGAAGGGTATTCATAGTGCAGGTGTGTTACGGGGCACAACCTGGCCTTGCCGAAGCCCAGGAAATCCATGTCACACACAGATGACACCCGGCACAGGGACAGGGAAAGTTCTGTCGCGCCTGCGGAGGCGGTGAGGATCGCACAGGCACCGCGGAGAGGCGGAGGAGAGGCAGCGGGGCATGGTCCCGGCCGGGGCACCTGCGCTACCCGGCCCCCGCTGCCCCCGCAGCGCAGGACCCCCGGCCGCTCCTACGAAACGCCCTTAGCCACCCTAGACACCGTCTAGGGCAGCCCGACGGGTCTGCAGTCCCCGCAGGACTGCCTCAAACTTCGCGGGTGTTCTATCTAGGAGTCGGTCTCGACAGGTAGTTCCCAACGCGCGGCAGACAAACTCGCAAGTGCCTCTTTTGGCAGACGAAACCACAAGAACGATCGCTTCCCTCCTCCGCCGCGCAAAACCTTGGACAGGGTACTAAACCGCGACACCTGGAGCCGACACGGCGCCTTCCTCTGTACCAGCCTCCAAGTTCTCACCAAAGCGTCAGAAATTAACCTCTCCCTGGGCAGGAGCTCGCCACGCTGTCCGGGGATAACCCCGGCTAAGCCGCAGCCCCCCGTCCCACCGCCGAGCGCCAGCACCGCCCCCAGCCCCGTCCCCGCGGCCCCGCGCCGGCAGCCGCCGACCGAGAAACTTTTCGGAGGCTCCCGGAGAGGCAGCGCCCGCAGCGGGGCCCCGCAGAGCGGGACCGAGCCGTGCCCACGCCCCGCGCCCCCCGCAGCCGCGCCGGCCGCCCCAGCGCGGGCATCGCCCGCCGCTCCTACCGTGCGGGGGGCAAGTGAGGGAGGGGGCGAGGAGGAGGCAGTTACCGGCGAGCGAGCGCCCTTCTTGCAGAGCGGTCCCCTGAAGACGCCTTTGATGCCGCGGTAGTGCCCGTTGCTGAGGTGCCGGGAGCTGATGACCAGGTAGCACGCCATGCGGGCCCCCCGGGCGGGCGGGCGCGGGGCGGCAGGGCAGCCCGGCTCCTCCGCGGCCGCGGTGCTCGCTCCGCCGGAGCAGAAGCCCGCATGAAGGAGCGGGCGGAACCGCAGCAGCGATCTCCCTGCTCCCGTCTCATCCAGCGCCCGGGTGAGCGCTGCCAGCAGCAGGATGCACTGAAGGCGGCGGCAGCCAGAGCACATCTGAGGGAGCGCGGAGGCCAGTCCGCATGCTGCTCCGCGGGTGGCAGACGGGCCGCCGAGAAGAAGGGCAGAGCGCAACTTGCACAGTCCGCCGCTGCTACGGCCCTTCCTCCTCCTCCTCCTCCTCCTCCTCCTCCTCCTCCTGCTGCTGCTGCTCAGAGCAGGCCACCCGCAGCCGACATCCGGAGGGGAGTTTCTCCGCGGCGGCTGGAGCGGCGGCTGCTCCCCATGGCTGTGCCCAGCTGTGCCGGGCTGGGCGGTGGATGCCGCGGGCACGGTCCCCGCACCCCGCTCCTCCGTACGGCCGCCGCAGTCGGCGCTGCGCCTCCCTCACCTCCGCCGAGGGGGGGGGGAGGCGGTGCGAGGGGGCGGAGGAGGGGTAGGAGGGGTAGGGCCGGAGCGGGGGCGGCGGGAGGTACGCAGGGAGCGAGGGAGGGAGGACATTGCCCCTCGCCGCCGCGGAGAGGGCAGCGATGCCGGCAACCCCGGGCGGAGCGGCCGGGAGTGGGGGGAAGGCAGCGGGATGCGCTGACCGCCCTCCTTCTCTTCGCCCAACTTTCCCGTCCTGGATGCCGGCAGGTAACGTCCCTTCCGCGCCTGCCTCTGGCCGCGCTGCCACCTGTCGCCGGCATCCCCTCAGCCCCCTTCCCTCCGCTGTCCCGGGCAGGGGACATGAACGCCACGGACGCTCGGCACCCAGGCGCGGTGCCGGGAAGCACGGCTGGAAGCAAGGGCTGGCCCCGCACACCCCCGCATTGTGCCTGGGCTTGTCTCCATCGTCCCCCCGAAAGCGCGTGAATTTAGGTCCGTGGCGTCATTTGCCACCTGAATGATTTACACACAATCGCAGGTATGAAAATCTTCCACCACTAAATAGCTGGAACAGGTTGTTCCTCTCCCCTTCTGCAAGACAGAGGTACCTCGGACCCGCTTGTGCAGACTCAGTTTCTTCTCATCAGGTCACAAGTATTGTCTCTGCTCTGCTGCTTGCTAAGTCGATAAAATAAATCAATAAATCACACAACCTTAGTAGTGACCTGCAGATCATTCATTTCTTCGAAGAAGTTTGGTTTAAACTGTAGATAAGAATTGTTTCAGTTTATTCACTAAATCTCCTAAAAGCATATGCTTTCAGTTATTTAATGAATGAAACTGATAAGCCGCGATTATTCTAATTTTAGATTCTCAAGAGCTTTTTTTCTATTAATCTAATGTAAATAAAAGGAAAATCTCACACAATCCACCAAACTGATAAAGAGATAATGACACATCAAATGTTATTGTTTGATTGCATATGTAAAATAGTGTTTTACAGTCCTAGTATTCAGCATTGTACAGTGTTTCACATACCATATTGTTTTACTATGTGTGTATATGTACCTATATACAAATAATCAAATATATTATTATGTGTTTTATTAATAAATACATATTATAAAGAAACCATAATAATTCTGAATCTGGAATAACCAGAGGTGTAAATAATGTATTAAGAACATCCATATGTTAACCATAATATAGTGTTTTACAATGTAAAATACTTTTAGGTGGGGGGTCAAATTAAGCTGGTAAAACTGAGGTATGAAATAAATGAAAGGACTTGGCTCTTTGCATTATGTGTGGTTGAGCTGTGGGGCTCCTTACCAAAGGGTGTTGTGGATCATAGATTAAACAGTCCTATGAATCAGTACAGATCAGGCTTTGAAGCCTGGTAGCAATACAATGCCTGCAAAAGACCTCTGGAGCACTTTTCTGAAGGAAGAAATCACACTGTAAAATGGAGTTTGAGAAATTGTGATGCCCTACTGAAAAAAATAGTTCACTGTTAATTTGGTAATGCAAAGGAGCTTTTATGATTTCCTCCCACAAGTCACAGAAGTCACATCTACATGAATGACTTGAAATTTATTTGTTGGCATATATATTTTGTTAACTGCATGTTCTTCCTGAAATAATTCCTCTGCAAGCCAGTTAAAGATAAAAGTATTGTCTTCCCTTTGAATTTTGGTCTGCATCTTAACTTTCTGACTCCACATTGAATATGTATCTGGAAGTAAAGACAAACACCTTTTCTCTTTGGCAAGGAAATGAACTTCCAAAAACTTTGCTTCTCTATGATGCAGCTGGTGTTTCTCAGAATAGAAACAGAATGAGAATTTGCATCTCATCTCAACAACTTGCATAGAGGTCTCTGTTCCTATTCTGTTGTGGAGGCATGAAAATTCCTTTGCTCCATGAGGCTGCTGATGCTCTGTTTCAAGGTGAGGGAGAGGGTGCAAAGGACCAGGCTTTGTGCATAGGCTGGGGATGCATGATGCTGTGCTGCAGTGTGGTCAGATTGGCCATGCCACCTGCAGAGAAGGTTCAACACAAGCTAAAATGGTGAAGTGCTTTGCTGTGGATTTAAGAGACAGTACTTTCCTCCTTAAACTTACAGAATCTTCCCCAGTTCATTTACTAGTACTGTATGAAACAGAAATTATTTTCCCCAGAGTAGACTGCACAGTATTCATTTTATCCTGCTGAGGAGGATGATGTGCTCAATTGACCCTGCTGTGAAAAGTAGAAGTCATTTTGGGCTCCCTTCACTTTGCAAGCTCAGGGGAATAGTTACTATGACCACCAATCTAATTTATAAATAATCTGTAGGACGCAAACCTGAGAAAATGAGATTAAGAGTTGTCAAATGGAATGGTTAGTTATTAATTATATCACTCCCTGAACATTCCCCAAAGTCTCTGGAGAAGTAGCACCTTCTTGTCTTTCATCACAGGTCATGTAGAAATATGAGCCTTAACTATTAGTACTTTCATCTGGGTCCAATCCTTCACTACCTTAGATTTCATAAAGCGATTTTCAGCTGAGCACAGTGAATGTAAAATACTACCTTTCAGAAAATTATGCTTTCTTTGCAGAAGTGTTAGTGACTTTTCAAGATGCAAGGAAGTAGAGAAGCAGGCCAGCTGTCACTAAGAGATGATGGTTAGAAATAATGAAAGGTTCTCCAGTTCATCTATTGATTCAGTTTACAAACATTTTATCATTAATAAAGATTACTTCTCATTTATTGTCCCCCCCAAAACATCTGTAAGCATTTCCTAATGATTCTTTGTGGTGATTGTCTCTATTGCACAATGTGGTGACTAAATTAAATACCCAGCCTAGATCTAAGGATTCTAGTTCTGATATAAATATACTCTGAATATTAGAACTATATTAATACAGCCATATTAATTTTAATGGTTGAGCTAATTAATATGTTTCTTTGCAGCATTAGACAATACTGACATGCCCATAAAACCTTGTCTCCTTTGTGAATTTTACTTATATTGTAATTCAATTGTTGCTCCTGATCTAGGTTCCACACAAAGTCCGTTATATTTATATTCTCTGCTGTATAGGTAAAAACTACAGTTAGCATGATTTGCCAGCTGCTAACCTAAGCATTCCTCACTGTGGATACAGGCTAGATCTGCTTAAGGGCCTGAGTTCTAAAATGTTTTCCACAATCCCTTTGCTGTGCCTAGAAAGAACAAAGACATCTTTCCCCACCCAGATATGAGAAAATTCAAAGAGTGCAAAGCATCTTCTGGCACTACACCTCTAGAAATTTTACTTTCACAAGCAAACAAGGACAGAAGGTGTGTTGACACACAGCTTGAGTACTGTTTCACAGTCTGATTATTCTCACTTATGTTAATTTAACACGTTTTCCAATGTGGAAGAATCCAAATTCACACTACAGTAAAAACATACTCTAATACTGATGTGATTTTTACAGGTCTTCCCCATGTTAGAGAGGGAGGGAAGGAAGTGGGGGAAATCAATATCTTGGCAAGATAATTCAGGTATAAAAACACACAGTGAGGTTCCTGACACATAACAGAAAGGTCTTAGTAGCCTTACAGTATATTCGGACATAAAGGAGATTTTAAAGCTGTCAATTAAGTCCTGGAAATATATGTGCAGATCTTAGGGTTATAATGGACTCTGACTCCTCTCCATTCCAGTGGTCCATAGCTACAGCTAATTCCTCTGGGTTCACATGAAAAGTGAACTCCTACCCCACTGAAACCAGTGACACTTTTTGAGGTCAACAGAATCAGTTTCTTCAGAAACTTCCAGCTGTTAAGTATATTGATGATGGTAGCAAGTCTTAAATGTATTAGTTGCCTTAAAACATTAGTTGTCCTGTTATTTTACTTAAATAAATAATCTAATATCCCAAAAGAGTAATAATTATTTGAAAGTGAGAACCATATATTAGAAACAGTCAACATTTCTGTGGATCTCATGAATAAATTTTAGTCTGAATGTTTTATTTGTTTTTTAGTGAACCATATATTTTAGGGAACGTTTTATGAAGTTTCATCCTGGTGAATGCAAAAAATACAAGGTACGCTGATCTGCACAAAGCTCTGTTTTGTTTTCATTGAAATGGCAACTTCAAACCTCCATTCTTTTTAACTCTGAATCTTAAAATACAGTAATTATATTTTTTCCTGAAATAAATAATAAAAAACATCTTCATTGTATCTGTCTTTATTTCATTAATTAGTTTAGGATATTTTAGTCCTTCCCTATATTATGCCATTTAAAGTAATCATAATACTGCTTATCCAAGCATCTTTAATCCCAGGCTGACTATTTTAATCTAAATAGCTACATTTGTCTTGTAAATTGCTTATGCAAGCAACTTGCTGTTACACAAAAGTTGAATCTGTCAAAGTTTATACACTTAAAGCATTGATGGTTAAGTTATTCTCGTCTCTAGTCCATGCAGAATCAATGACACCATTTTACTTTGGATGGAGCTTTTTGGGATGTCTTAAGTGCTGAACAGTCACTTTATAGTCTATAGCTTGCTATTAATTGTGCAGCCAGCAAACACAGCATGGTGGTCAAACCAAAGTGTGTGTGTCTACATCAGTGAAGAGCAGTAAATCATGCCCTACTTTCCCTGTAGGCTCATGCACCACTGGTTTTAAGAAAGCCATATAGTTGAACAAGGATCTCATTCTCACTCATGATTCATCCTTACTCTAACTTTACTTAGATACACCTTTTATGTGACATTCAGCAGCCCCTCTGCATTACTTTATCACTAAAAAACAATATAATGTTTCCTTTGGAGTTCTTGTGAGAATTACTCAATGCTGTCACTACAGTCATAAAGAAGAATCTTAAGTATTACTAGTACTGATATCAGTACTAATACAGGGATATCAGAAAAATTACTGATTTCATAATCAGTTAAAAATATGCAATAGATCTATTATTTTCAGAAGGTTTCTGGACATGCCATCCACTCCAATTTGTAGCTCAGTAGTGCAAATAAGACATTAATCCTGTATTAACAACAGCTCAGTATTTCCAGAGTATGTGACCAATGATGTAAATATGTGTTCCATTGTCTATTCAGAAATAGTATCCATTGGTTTCTTCTTATTGTTAGCTATATAATCTTCACCTATATTAGAATGGATATAGAAAGAATAATGACAAGTAGCTACTGTTATGAAAATTATATAGCAGAACACCAATGCTATTTTAATAGCAAATCCTTTTCTTCAGGAAGATGATATATGGAAGAGATGAAGATGTAGCAGTGTTTTCATACACTTGCCAATTTACTATGTTTACATAAATATTTAATACATCAATCTCTTTCTAAAGGAAGAATATGGTTTGCATTTCAAATCTTGTAGTTTTGTTAGATTTTCTTTCTGCTAAATCTTATCAAAACTTTAATTATATGCTAGACATCCACAATACAGGTGATTCATGTTTTTTGTTGTTTGTTGATGGTCATCATACTGATCTCCTGAGTTTAGCACTGTATGTGCTAGTGGCCTTAAAATCTAGAAGATGAGTAAAGTTACTGCATTTTTGTTATTAGGGATCAGAATTGAATATTAACTGAAAAACAGATATATTGAAATTATTTTAAAATAAAGTGATAGCAAATACTGCCTAAATTCTCCATAGTTGCTCATGATATCCACAGCCAGTGAGGCTGCCAGCCTGTGTACCAGCCATAGTTGGTTTCAGTAGCTACCATAACCACAGCTGTCAATCCCTTTTCCAACTCATTTGCATCAAGGAGAGCTCCAAGGACAACTGGAATGAAGCAGCCTAGAAACAGGAGAGGATGCTCATTGCAAGGGAATGATGGAGGCAGCTTCCATCATGTGGTTATTTCCATTCACATCTCCTCACCTCCAGTTACTGTCTGTAAAGTATTTTATCTAACACTTCCACAAGTAACATTCTTACATGCTTGCACCCGCTATGTGCAAATACACACAACACCTCAGTGATACCCACAAACAATTCCAGCTGGGCAAGTTACCATCATCCTTTTTGTCTGTCACTGCCATTGCCATAATTCATTCAGAGACTGTCAGCATATACTTTTTAATTACATTTTAATCTGGCTGCATCTTCAGCCTTTGAAGACTATCATTTGACATAAGATCATGTAGAGTTAACAAAGGACTCTTAAGTCACATATGTCAAGAGAAAAACTCATATTGCTTTTTACAAAGTAAAAGAGGATCCCCTTTTTCTTGGGAAAAGAGGGTCAAGGCAGAATTGGGAGATGTCACACAAGTTGGATAAAGATCAGTGATCTGGGAACTCTATACATGCTGCTCATAAGAAGCAACTGACAAGCAACTAAAACTGTATTCTCCATGTAGAGGGTCACTTAGTGTGGGAGTTCACTAAGCTATTCCAGGTGCAAAAAATAAAAGGAGAAAGCAACTCTTTTGCATAACTTGAGAAGAAATAAACAGATAAAAGTTCTGCAGAACTGTCAGCAATAAAATACATTGTTATAGATTTGTATATATTTTATATAAATATATATCTTTATTACATATGGATTATTTTTGTATATACATAAATGTGTCTAGTGTCCATATATTAATGGAGTAATGCAAATATTTAAATGCTTTAAATGTCAACACCTATACCAATTTATTTCCTGTGCTGCTTTTCTTTTTCCCCACTTCAGCAAAGTGACAATTTATTCTATTATTTTAGGGAGCTTAGTGACAGGGAAGTGATTTAGCAGTCCTCAGTAAAGCAGTACAGAACCTGAGTCTGAGCTGTTCACACCCATTAAACCACTGTACTACCTAAGGGATCTCAGATCCTCATGTTTCCATGGAAGTATTTATTATGCACTACCACAAGATCACCCTGTTAGCTCTGTATATATCCTATTGTCAGTATTCCATCATCTGTCCACATTAATACTTCAGCAGGCAACCTTTAAAGAGGCTTTTAAGAAAATGCATGAAAGGTGTGGGAGAAATTTCAAACTGACAGTAGCATTTGTCAGCTGGAATCCTCTGGAATTCAGGAGTCACTCATGTTATTAGGTATCTATGAAGCAATAGTACTGACTATTTTGAGACTGACAGCTACATACTTTCTCTAAAATAGACAAATACACTAAGAAGTTTGTGAGCGTAGTTTAAATATTTCAAGAATTCTGTAAAATCCACTCAAGTAGTAGCAAAATTCTATGTACCTTAAAGAAAATGGGTAATATTGTTGTAATCATATGCATTTAAGTGATAAATGATAATAGAGAAAGGAAATCTGCATTAAAATCAAAATGTGAAGTTCACTCCTTAGTAAAAAGCTAGCACAAGTACTGTACATCTCCCCCATGGTATCTCCTTAACTGTCTCACGGGCTGGCACCTGCAGAGGTATGGATATCACCTGATTTCTCCACAGTATGGTGTCTAGCAACTTGCTTATGGCCAAAAATGTCAGAGTTTTCTGTGCAGAAATAAAATAGATGTTTGTTTCAAATATAAATTGAATCTCTATTTTTGCAGTCATTTGGTGTTCTAATTATAACAATCTAATTTGTAAACAACACATGCTGAGGTTTGGCAGTGAATTTCTGATGAAACACAGAGTACAAATTTTAATTACATACAGTTCTAATACAGTGAGCACTGCAGCATTTCTGTCATCTTTGAAATGGTAGCAAAATGTAAAAAAAAGATTTTTTGAAATATGAGCATGAAGGTAATGAGATCAATAAATGTCAGCGAGAAAAAGTAATCATAACTCTAGAGACTCACTAACCTTTCTACAAATTCCAGAAATAACAGACTAGTCTGGATGAAGAATCTTTAACAATGGGAAACAGACACCATTATAAGAGGAAAGTGAGCCAAAGACTGCTGAATAATACCAGAAGTATTGCCTTTTAAGTAAATGAGAGAAAAACAATCAATATTTTTGCTTTTCCACCTGTGATCCTCACCAATGCACTTCCTTTCACACCTTCTGGTTTTGAGAGTGAAATACAATGCAAACACATATGTAAACCCAGAGCAGAAATATGAAATATGGCACAAAGTGCAGTAAGCCATCATGGTTTTCCAAACTGATAGCCTGATCCTTCTCTCGGGCAGTCAGGGATGTTACAACATCCATTGACCTCCATACAAATTACAGATACTTAACACTCCAAAGATTTGGTGGTGTATGGTTTCTAGATAAATTTATGCAAACCCAGAGCTTAAGCATGAATTAATTCAAGACAAGAAATTTTGTGTGCTATGTTTTAATGCCCCTTGGTAGAATTGAACTTTTGTAAGAGAAAATATATTTTATCTGTGAAAGATTAAGTTATATTTGAAAGGATATGCCAGTATTTTTAATTTATTTTTATTAAAAGTGAAAGAGACATTGAACCTGTGGTTAAAATGGAAGAGAATAAAATACTTTGTCAAACCCATCCGGACAGGGAATAAATTTATTTTTGAATGATGCATACAATTTTTCTGAAAACACATAAATATTTTATGAAGGATATGCAAAATGTACTAAGGATTTATACATATAAAAACTTATTTTGGGTAATTTGACTTTAAAAAAGAAGGGTAGAGATAAAATGGAATATGAGTCTTATTTTATCATTAATTCCCGCCCAAGCATTGACTAAACATTTTTGGATGTGTATATCAGAAAAAGGAGATTGGGATCCAGCCATTAGAGTCCACTCAGCAACTGTGTGCCATTTTTTAATTAGGATTTTCAAATGGTAATACTGGTGTAAAACCAACTGGAGATATGGCCAGTTTACATTTAATCATTCAAGTGCTAACCTGAAGTAACAAATTGAGCAAAAGGGCTCCATGTTGAACAGAGAAAGTATTGCATTGTCACCATTAACTTCTATGATGAAGTTTCTGCTTTCTATCATTCCATCCTGTTAAAACTAAAGGACCTCAAGAACCAAAGTGCTTTGAAACTGTCTCATTACACACACACACACATTTTCTTCATTTTGTTTGCAGCTGCTCTTTTGAATCTGATTGTTCATTTCTATATGTGTGCATATAATGTTTTTTAAACACAGCATTATACATATATTCATGTATATGTATATTATACATGTATATATATGTATAATGTATGTATATATTATATGTATATTATACATGTATATAGTATTTTACATATTTATGTGTTTATGTAACATTTTGCTGGACTGGAGTTCCTGGAGGTAAATAACTCTGGTACTAGTGTGTAACTCAATATAAGTAGCAGATGCCTGTGATGACCGCCTTTTTTTTTTTTTTTTTTTTTTTTTAATCTCAGCACAGAGCTAAAGAAATGTGTATTATGAAGGATGGTTGTTGAGGACTACTGCAGGAGCACAAACTGGATTTCAAGTCAGTTCTGTTGAACAGGACCTTCAGTGTGCTGCAGCACCAGGAATATAGGAATGCAGGATGGGAAGAACAGGAGTTTTCCTGCTGTGGGAGCAGCTGTGGGTGTCCGGATGCCTCACAAGTGATGTTGGTGCTGTGTTAAAAGACCATGCATGTGTTTATGGATATAGGAACAGCCCAAAGCCAGCAGCAGTTGCTGGAAACAGGTTGAATACAGGTAAGGAAGAAGGGTTCAGCCTCCAGAAAAACAGGAGAAACAGGCAGGTTATATTGTGTTTTCCATTCATTGCCTGCAGGGCAGTAGAATGGCAGGTTAAACTCAGTGCCAATAAACAGAAAACAGGTAGAGGGGAAAATAAAGTACAACCCAAGATGCTGGTTGATCACCTATTGCCACACCTCAAGTAAATGTTAAAGCCCCTGGATAGAGTTATACAAAAATGCCAGTCTGATGTTGGAAACTGCAAGGAGAGCATTGAAGAGCGAAACAGAAAACATTTCAACACACTCTTCTCTAAAAGCAATGGGAAAATATGCTGGGACTGGACAAGCATGAATGGTGCATGAGCTGAAATGTGGATTAATTTTTCCAACTTCTCAGTACAAAGAAGTATAGGAAAACCATTTTGAGAAAGCAAGATTAAATTAAAGAATAAAAAAGTTTCTTTACTCAATCCATCATTATCCCCAATTATGAATTAATGAGGTGTGTCAGCAAAAAAATATAAATTAAGTCAGTTCTTTTCCTGCTATTGAAGAGAAAAGGTTGAAATGCACATACCAAATTAAGAGGTTCCTAAACTACTGATTTGCTAGGGACAGTAGCTCATAGAAGAGCACAAATAATTTTAAATTTTCTTGGTTTATGGTAGTTTTCTCTGATAACCATTGCCTGAGATAAAATACTGGACATCACAGCACAGAAGTTTTAAAGTTCTTCAGTTAATACACAGTTATAATTTTGGTCCAAATTATGTGCTACTCCTTCTGTGAGTACTGGTTAAAACTGCCATTTAAGTGACTTTGACAGACTGAAAACAGAATCTGACAGAAATCCCGTGAAGTTTACCAGCAACAAAAGCAGCCAGTAATCCCATCCAACAGCACAGACTGGAAACCAAAATGCTGAAAAGGAGCTCTGCAGAAAAGGTCCTAGGGAAGAAAGCTGAATTGAGTCAGCAGTGTGTCCCTGTGGTGGTGAAGACTGCCAGCATAGTCCTCCCCAAGCAAGATTATGGGCAACAGATCAATGGATGTGATTAATTCCATCTACTTTTCTCTTCTGAGACACACACAGACAAGTGCCTAGTTTTGAACTTCCCAAAATAAGCAAGAATTTATTATACTGGGGTAAATCCAAGAGAGGGCACTGTAGCACACAGGGCACCATGAGGGGGTGAGGGCACTGAGTAGGATAACACAAATTATCTGGAGCTGTCTTGTAAAACACGGCACTGCTGGGATAGCTCAGTACAAAGTGGGAGGATTTTCATTTTGGCAGCCAGCTGACTTGCCTGCTAAGTGTTTCACTTTCTGTATTCACAGCACACAGTATCTAAGTGATAGAAAACCAGAAAAAACAATGGAAACAAAGCAGAAAGAGTAAATTAGACTTTCATCTGATAACCCAGTACAGGTATTTGAACTGTGTGTTCAGTGGCTTTCAAAAGTGCAGATAGGACCAGTGATTAGCTAAGTTTTGGGCAATCATGAAGGATCTCTTCTTGAACTTGAAAATCATTTCTCTTTTCAGATTAGATTTGTCCAAATTATAAAATTTAACTTTAAACCCAACATACAGACACTAAACACATGTTTATTCACACTCATAGTCAACTGTGGCAGTGGAAAGCTGCTTTGATATTATATCTTCAGGAAACAAGCCCTTTACAACTGCACCAGAATGGTAATTAGAAGTTTCCTCTGTGTCAGGTAATTATAAACATTTAAAATCCTTGATGCCTAATTACAGATATTCATTGAAAGCATTAGTTCTCCCTTCACAGAGGGACAGTACCTCCGTCATCCCTTAGGAGGACAAGTTCCCCTGCTGTTGCCTGAAAGAAAGGGTTTTTTCAGGGACAAGAAGGTCTGTCCCACATGGCATGCTGTTGGAGTGTGTAAAACAGAAGCATCTCTGAGTCCCTCAGAGAGAGGAAAAAAATGCAGGGATTGAATTAAAGCTTTTAGAGAAATTAAAATATATTAAGCCACATAGAAGTGAAATAGAAGTGTAAGTCTTAGTTTTAAGTAAGTAAGGATATGCTTTAAATACCTTAAGAGAGCTTAAAGCCCTAGAATCTAGTGTAAAGTTTAGGTCTAGTTAAACCTTCAGGAAATTAGTTCTAGACATAATGAAAACATAGTGAGAACATTGCTTACATTTTTTAGATAGAACAGATAGAACTATTTACATGAATAGATAGAGCTATATGTGTAAATTAGGCATAAGAATGAACACTTTCTAGAACTAGAATTCTAACAAGTTCAGAAGAAATATTTTTAGATCTGTGTTTTTAGCTCATTGGATGATTTACAAATAAAAACCCTCTATTGGGGTGAAAAATGCATGCTCCACCATCCACCATCATCATCATTAATAGCATCATCATCAACATCATCACCATCATCATCATCATCATCATCACTACCACCTCACACAAAGAAGGAGAAGAAGAAGGAGAAGGAGAAGAAATGATCCAGTCTGGATAGATCTATATTACCATAGTGTTTTCAGAGGTGACTTTCTGGCAGATAGCATTAAATACGATCTGTTTCTCCAGTTTACCACAAGATGGAGGTGCTGTCACTCAGTATCACTCATTTAGGAATCAGGAAAATGGTGGGTATCTTACAACAGGCACTGTAAAATTTTATGGATGTATTTAAGAAAGTAATAAAAATAATGGTATGCAACTGTAACATATTGTATCATTAATTTATTTTAATTCAACTGAGTAATAACATAGCCAACCATCTTTGAACCAACATTATTTCAAAATGCAGCAGCTTCACATTTGCATTTGAATTGCTGAAAGCTGCAGATACTGTTTTGAATCACATATCTGTTAGAAGTGGAGATGTCTGATAATATTCTGCAAAAGCACACAAAGTGATGGCTGCCAGAGTCAGATGGGTGCCACCTTCTTGGATATAATATCCTGAAATTATCTTTCCCTATATTAAGCCTTCTGGAATTTATTGCCAACAAAAATAAAGCAGGTTTTCATCTGAAACAGATGCAGGTCTGGTTGTTCTCAGAGACATGCACTCTGACCTCCATCAGAAAACACAGGATGATATTTGCCACCAAAAACTTTAAAATTGATTATTAAGTCATGTTTATAGTATTGTTTACTTTTTTGATGCAGAAACAGAGACAAATAAGGGAGCTCTCATTTGAGCTTTTTGCATGAGCCAACAGACCATGGACAGGAGCTCTTCCTCTCTACCAAAAGCTCAAAAACTTTATCCCTTGAGTCTGCATGGACAGGTTCTTATCCTGTGCTTTCTTCTTTTAAAAATTTCAAAGGAAAAAAGTTAATTTTTTTTCCTGCAGATTCTTTTTTTTCCTCACATCTTCTTTGCTACTGATTATTTTGCTGTTTTAAGGAGAATTTGAAACATAAGTGTAATTGGTTAACTTTTTGGTTTACAATAGGCTTTTTTTAGGTTTACCTCTGGTTTACAATAAACAGACAAAGAAGTAATCAGAATGGAGAGACTATGAAGACCTTGATACTATTGATACTCAGTGATGCTGTGTTTGCATTGAACAAGTTTGATAATACAGAGAAGTGAAAATCTCTTTAGATGTACTGTTAAGCCATGGATAAACACCCTGTTTAGGACCACTCTGCAAATACTGACTTCATCTGCACATCAGTCCCTTGCTGCTTGGAGCCACCATCTAGTGGTTACATGGTTTGCGTGACTGCAGTTTACTTGGGTTTATTTATTTCTCTATTTATTTATTTGTTTACTTGTTTATTTATTTACTTAAACAGATCCCATGGTTTGAAAACACAGAGAAAGATCCCTAATGTAAAAGAGAAGCCAGAGGAACAGCCAGACAGTGAGGAGGAACTGGGTCACAACTGTAGACAGTATCTCAAGACAGAACAACTACTGCATGTCTTCACTAGTGAAAGTGAATTAAATTAGAAGTTCTTAATGTACTTCTCGTTGTATATGAAATAATGGATGCTGTTTTTCTGTAGGAAAAAAGTATATATAGGAAATTGACATCCTATTTAATATATCAATATAGAGCTGTTGTAGGACCACATAATATTAATTTTCAATTAGTTCTTTAAAATGTGATGTTAATTGCCAGATGTATAGCTGACAAAATTAATATTTAGGGAATTAATGACAATGACAATGACAATGTATCAGAGATTTCAGCTGTAATCTATTGTATAACAACAGAGGAGTGGTGAGCAAACTTATGACTTAACTCATACCACAAATACTTCATTTAATTTCTCCTAATCCCAAAAAATTCCAGAAAATAAACTAAATCCAGAAAGATTAACTGAGTTTCTAAATAAAATTCTGCATAGTTCATTGCTGTCAGAACAAAATATTTCAAATCAAAATTTGTCCCGCCTGGGCATGCCTGGGGTTGGACTAGAAAATATCCAGAGGTTGCTTGCAACTCAAAATGTCCTATGATTCTGTGTTCTGACATACTGAATAATTTTTCAGTCTACAAATACTTGTAAAATAACTTAGTCAAGCTGAATCTGTATTTATTATTTTTTAAAACATTTCCCAAAAAATAACAAAACTTAGCCAGAGAAGTTTGTAAGTGCTTTGAGTCTCTAAACTTAAAAATTACAGTTAACAGCAAAAAGGAGTATATATTGAAAATACATTAACATTATATGCTATGCAATTGTCTAATTACAAGAGGACATTCTTTATCATAGCTGATTTTTACACACTACATTTTCAACATTGTATTGTTTTTAAGAAAGTATTTGGCAGAGATCTTTCCATATTGTTTAGAAGAAAGCACAAAACATAGCACTGATTTTTGATGGGCACATGTTCGCTGTAGTTCCCAATCTGAAACTGCTGCATATAAATATATTTATAGTAGTGAAGAAGGACGTGTTTTTTGTCAAAAGAAATCTGTGGCAAAGGCAAAGATGACTCTTGTTCAGGTGCTGAATACAACCTCTCTGTCTCCCCAAAATTCTTCTTGGTATACCGTGATGTGCTTTACCATTGAAATGTTTAATAGGCTCAAGAAGACCACTCAAGCAGCATCAGGATCTAAAATAAGTTAACCCTCTTGTGGTCTGCAACTGAGGCGTTAACAAAAACACATGGCAAGTAGTTCATTAATCGAGCCACTTGAGAATTATAAATTCCTAGATCCTAAGTGTGGGCACGGGTATATAGTTGAGAATCTACTGTGGTTTTGATTATTCCCATTAAATAGATACCATGTGCTCTTTACATCAAGATTTTTATTCATTCTAAATGGAGGGTAATTTCTGAATTGAGGGCTCTATTACTTAAATTCTACTGATAAAGATAAAATGCTATACAATTAGGGGAAGACAAGCCCTTCAGATTTATTTATATCCTACCTAATGCAAATGTGAAGGTTCTTCTATTCCACATAAATATGCAATCACTTCCTTGAAACTTGCTAAGCTGTCTGCATCAGCAGTTTCTCATGAGTTATACAACTTGCTTGTCTACAAAAAAAAAAAGTGCACTGCCTCCCTTCACTATCAAAAAACCCCCACACTAATGAAAATTGCAGCTCCTGGCAGCCATAGGTGAGCAACAAACAACAGAAGTTACACAATTACAATTTGTGATGCTAGAAGAAGTCAGCTAAATCCTAATATTCTTTCCCATTTTTATTCCATTTCAACAGACATTCCTATAAACTTAATCCTAAAAGGGCTCAGGGAAGAATGAAGCAGAAGGAGCGGAAGGAATCAACATTGGTCCACTTTTAGGAAAGTAAAAAATACAGGGTAGGAAATTGAAACAGCCGCCTCTCTATAAATTCATTCTCAGACTTTAATGTGAATTAAACAAAATATTTTATTTTTTTGGGGATATTGTATCTTCTTAAAATTATTTTTTTTTCCAAAGCAAAATTAGTCTTTCTGTCTTTTTTTTTGTGGGGGGATGGGGGGGTGTATGGCACAGTGGAAAGGGAGGAGAGGTCAAATTTCAATAACATGTATTGCACATTTATTATTTTTTTTAAACCTACATAACCTTTCTGCTGAAAAAATATTTGTTATGTTCCACACAAATTTTTGTACTGTGTTTTCCAGCTCAAGTTATTTCACCAGCTGTAATCCAAAATGGAATTATAGATTCTGTAGATTTCTTTTATTGATTTCTTTTTTATTACTGTTACACATTTATAGTAACTTGAGACACAGTTTAAAATACCATGCCACTGGTATTTTTCTTGGTTTTTAAAGGTCAAGAGATTTATGTCTTCATCTGGAGATAGTTTTAAAGTCTTTTTTACCACATCTCTGAAAGAATAGGATTTAGGTATCATCCTTTTATTCTGATGCATCTCTGAAAAAGATATGGCATCCCTCTTACATTTTACTTAAGCAGGATAAGAAAGATTTGGTACGTTTGTCTGAATTCTGTTTCAGTTACAGTACAGAAATATCACTTAGAATTAATATGAGAACAGAGTCAACATGAGACCAGCTTTTGGTTTTCAGAAAATTCTGTTCATTCCTATGAAATAAATAAAAGTATCAGTGCAAAGTAAAAATGGGAGACAATTCAATAATGACTTTGACTTAGTAAACTCTTTGAAAGTTTGTTACTCAGAATTCTGTGTCTGAAATAGAGACATGATATTAAAATTACTTATTGAAGAAGCAAGATGAGATCCAAAGGGCATGAGGTTACAAAGGAATAATGCAGAACACAACTCAAGACCTTTTTGTCCCAAAGTTACATCTGAGAGCAGCCAGAAAAGCAGTGCACAGACCTCTGGCACTGCCCCCGTGAAAACATATGGATGAGTTGCACATACACTCCAAGGGAAGGTGCCAAGGGCCTCCTGAGCTCACCTACTGCAAATGAAGGAATCTCAAGACTCTCTTTGAAGACCAGTTACTGCAAAATTAATATAATTCTCATTTACACAACTCATTTGGCAAAATAACGCTACATACCATTCCAAGAACCCAGAGCTTATATAATTTTACTGTTAGTTAAAGAAATATTTCAGCAGAAAAACAACTGTGTATTGCTACAGTTCTGCTTTGGCACATGCACTAAGCCTTAATGCAATTATCAAGATGACCAAAGCCCTTGTCAAGAACAGGATGCCACTGTGTTAGGCTGCTCAATAGTTATTTGATTGTGCAGGTTAAATTTCTGCTTTACTCAAATTGACAGTAAAGCATCATTATGTGGTGGATACGGATTTATTTACACTTCATAATGAGCTTTTAAAATTAAGTGGTTATTCACAGTATGCAGGAGTATTTTGTATTTTGAGGATTTAAAAGGCAGTATGCTAATAAAGATGAGAGCTGTACACAGTGGTGGGATTTTTTTCCTGAAATGGAAGTTCTGTTGCAGAAATAGTTCTGTCTTATTGAATTACAAGATACCATCCTGATTTAAATTAAGGAACACTGTCAGGAAGTCTTCTGCCTGAAGAAGTAATGCAATATTAGTAGTACCACAGGAGGCTTTTTAATTTGTGAGTTACATCATTAGAATATGGTGGTATCAGCTGGGCTAGAGTTAATTTTCTTCACACTAGCTGCTATGGGCTGTGTTTTGGATTTGTGCTGAGCACAGGGTTGATAATATAGAGATGTTTTTGTTGCTGCAGAGCTTACACAGAGCCAAGGCCTTTTCTGCCTTTCATAGTCACACTGGCAATGGAGCTGGGAGTGCATGGGAGGTTCAAGGAAAGACAGCCAGGACAGGTGACCCAAAGTGACCAAAGGGATATTCCAGACCATATGACATCATGCGCAGGATACAGAATGCAGGGAAGAAAGAGGAAGTGGGGGACATTTGGAGTGATGATGTTTGTCTTCCCAAGTAACTGCTCTCCTGGGGATGGCTGAACACCTACCTACCTGTGGGAAATAGTGACTGAATTCCTTGGTTTGTTTTGTTTGTGTGTGTGGCTCTTGCTTTCCCTACTAAACTGTCTTTATGTCAACATTTTTCTCTACTGTGTACTCTTCCAAATCTCTATACAATCTCGCTGGTGGGGGTGTAAACCAGTGCTGATTGTCTAGGGTTTGGCTGCTGGCTGGGGTTAAACCATTACATCTTGTAACTCTAGTAGGCCTTTAGGTTGTTTGAGTTTTTTTTTCCAAAGTAGACTATTTGAGTTTCTATAAATATTCAAGCAGTGTTGGAAAATATACATTTTTATAAAGTAGAGGTCTCAAAGGTAACCAATAACATTTTAGTCTGTTTTCTTCAATTCTGTCAGGTAAAAAATATGAATATGAAGATTAATGAGATTAAAGTGGCTCTCATATATGCTTTGCAAAACTGGGAAATCAAGACTAGAAGCACTGTCTGTGATTCCTCCCACAGAAAAGGAATTACATTAAAGAGAGAATCTCCTGAATAAAAAAATAACAAGGAAATGGCTGGCACAGTGTGGGAGTCCAGGGTTTTTTCCTGGCTCCTTTGGGGGTGCAAAAACCCTCCTGGCAGACCCCTCAGAGACCCCTGAGTGCTGCCCAGGAGCTGCAGGGGCTGGATTTGGCTTTGGCTCCTTGGGAGAATCTGCCCACATTGAGAGAAGAGACACAAAAAATAATGATGAGTAGAGTGTAAATTAGAATGTTAGAACGTAGATAAATAGGTTTTCTTGAATGTTTATGATAAGGGACACGTGGCCAAGATGGAGAATTTGGGGGGTGGACACCTTTTCCTCCTTCTTCTCCATGTCATCCATGTTGGGTGACACGTTGGCACTCTTGGATTGGTTGGGGTCAGGGCTGGACCATTTAATAAAATTGTATTGTATTGGTAAAATTTTGTAAACATGTAATACGTAGTACTAACCATATAAGATAAGCCCTGCCTTGACCAGGCAGATTCCACCATGGATGCCAGGCTGAGCAGACCGCTGCTGGCCAGGCAAAGTGTCCCAGAGATAAGAAACAATAAACTGTCCTTGGAAAAAGAGAAAACTGTCTCCGGCAGTCTCTCTTCGGCGGCTTCGGGGAAAACCAGGTTTTGAACCACCTTCGTGTCCCTCTGGGGTGATCTCGGGGCAGAGGAGGAACCCTAGACTGGGACAGCACAGAAGAAGGACCGAATTTTCTACTGAAAACAGTGTTTAATTTAACCAACACCCTTGCTAAGTTGTCCTGAAGTGCTGTGTTGGGTAATCATTGGCACCTTTTGTTCGAAACATACAGTTATCTAATTAATAAGCCTTATATTAAATATAGTCAATTATGAATTTTCATCCATAGTATAGTGTCTCATGGGAAAAGCATGAGAGCTGGACAACTGGCAAGTAAAGACACAGAGGAGCAAACCATAGTATTCTTCAGTTTTTTGAGTGTTTAAAATGGCAATGTTGACAGAAACTGAGGAAATGCTGGTTTAACTGCAGAAAAAATAGTCTACCTAACCAGTACTTTGAAAACAGAAGAACTATGAACATTTGAGTTTTGTGAACTGGGTAGTTGAATCTTCTATAACCATGGTAAGAAATAGTATGAATTTGCACATATCTTGGAGAACCAGCTGTGCTTTGGAAATTATATTTTGCCTTTCTCACTCCAATACCATTCTGTATTTGCCTGTTCACTTGCATAAACAGAAATAAGATAGAATTTGTAGACAGTAACTACCTCTCCCCACACATCTGGCAATTTGCAAAAGCACACATTAGACACAATCTTGAGAAAATATATTTAAATTGTTTTTAAGAAATTTTTTTTTCTTCTTTTTCTATTTTGAGCCTAAAGGGACAAAGATCAGAAGAAGGAATATGGTATGTAATTACATTTAATAAAATAAGAGAATTGTTTGCTAACAGCTTGTTAACAGTTTCCGAACTGCATTAGGCTTCTTCCTGCAGCCCCAGACAGCAGCAAATCTAGGTTAGCTGTTGTCTCCAGCCAAAAGGTATGGGCAGATACAGATGGCTCCTATGGGACACTGATGGCATGCACCTGTTCCAAAAGCTGTTCCAGGTGCTCTGGGGCGACTGGGATAAATTGGGAAGCAGAGCCATGACTCCATCAAGGGAGGAAATGTGACTCCTGTGTACCCCAGCAAGCTGGATGTGGAACATGAGGGTGGTTTGCAGACAGTCCAGCTAGTAGCAAAACAGAGTGTGCTTCCAGGCTAGGGTCACTCCCAGATTTCTTGGCTCATGCAGAGCTGTGCATGCTACTGATACCTGCCACGCTTACGTTTTAGCTGGTGAAAAATATTTCATTTCCCACAGTAAGTTTTGTATTTAATCTTGGGGATAATGAGGCAAACTTAGCTGTGAAAATCACAATTCTACCCTGACAAATAATCTTCACAAAAAGCTGGGACTGAAAACAGCATTTTGCTGAGACTACGTGTTCAAATATTGTTGACTTGTGAAGAATCTGGGGCAGGAGTCATTGCTAAACATTTAACTTAAGCAAGAGATTTCTTAGACTTCTTACTTTTCCTTCAGAAAGATTTCTTCTGCATCCTAGTAAATATTTATTTAGCAACACCATCTACCACATCAAGATACATTTTTACATGTTTACAGTATTTTTAACATTAGAATTTTAAAGCAATGCTGTCTGATTGCATAGTACTGCACCATACCAAAAGAAAAACAAACAAAACAACTAATTAAAAAATCTAAGCTTTCCATCCTTAACAATTGTCATATATGTCAGCAGAAAGATAACCAGCCCCATAATAATTCACCCCACGTTCCCCTTTTGTGACTTGAAGTGTTTGGAAAGGGATCATTCTGCAATAAATGTCAAATGTGTGTTTTATCTAAATATCTCAACATACTCTACTGACAAAATTTAGTTAGGGATAATTTATACTCTTCAGTAGCCAAAGTAATCTATGGGTTCTTTTAAATTGCCTTTGTTTCTGAAATAAACTCAGTTGGCTGTGAAGCATGAAGCAGAATTTAAAGCAATATTTCATAAATCTGTCATTGAAGATTAAAGAAATCTTTAATTTACAAATGCAGTAACTAGCTCTGTATGTTTACTTCGCAGAGCTTTGAAAATTCAAACATCTCTCGTGCCTCTAACCAGAGCTTTTCACAGCCTCACAGAACAACAGCCAGGGCTAGAAAATCTCAGAGTGGCTTCTGCAATTGCAATGTGCTTTTCATAATACCAGTGGTCTTCCCTCTGCCTTTCCTTTTCCTTGCTCATGCCCTGTGGGAACTTTGGCATTAAGGTCATTTTTTCTTGCTGACCTTTAACTCTTGCTTTCCCACCATTGCTCCACCTCCTTGCTCAGACAATATTTAAATCCTCCTTCCCCATGGATTATCAACACCTTGTTTATGTATCATATGGTTGAGAAGCATTATAACAATGTTGGCTTTTAAGAAGAGGTGCTTGTTGTTTTCAGTGAAACAGCAGGCAACGCTTTCAGCTTAGTGTTGAGGTAAAGCAATTTAAAGCAAACAAAATATAATCAACATATTTCAATGGAAGAAAATAATTTTGACTTGAATACGCTTCAAAGTAGGCATTTTAATAAAGCAAGTGCTAGGCTGATTTAAGGTCAATTAAATCAGTATTTACAAACCCAAGTTCAGCAGTTCACTGTGAATCTTCTCCAACATGCAAGTCCCCCTCTATGCAGACCATCATTTTCATCATTCTGTATCACATTGCTGGAACAGCCTTTGACATTAGTCTATGTGATGTTCTTGGAAGTCTTTCAGTTTAACCCTTGCATTTTGATAGAAGAGTTAAATACTGTTTTAGACAAAGGTAAAAAAGAATAAAAGAGAATGATTCATTCATCATTCACTTACAAGGTGAATTGAGGAAAATCTCCATCTGCACAGGGAGTTTATGTATCATAATTATTGAACACAAAGGTTTATGTTGCTTGAATACCTCTTAAATCTTTTTCTGAATTTAATGTAAAAAGTCCAAATAAACGTTTTCAACATTTTGTCCACCTCTGGTTTTCTTCTCTTCCCAAAATATTTATAAAAAAAATATATTTTTACAAAAAATATTATCCCAAAATTTTGTGCTCAACCTTGTAGACAAATAATCTTTGCATCCAAAGAGAAAACCCTCTGCCCACCTGCATTTCCAAAAGAGATTTTTGAGGTTTTATGTTACCATTACACCACCATCAAAATTCCCTATATTTTCCAGGGAAATATCTCACAGAATGCATTCCTTAGTCTTTTGTCTAAAATTTGGTCACAGTGCACAGGAAAATAGCTTTATTTAGATTAAGTTGCTGGTATGCCAAGATCATTGCCATTCAGTGTGATCTCATTGTTTCCTTGCAGTTTCTCCTGTGTGGATGTGTTATAAGGAAATGGAAGGAACTTCAGAGCAAGAACTCTTATTTATTCTGTGCTTGCACATCACCTCACATTATGTGACATGCTCAGGAATAGACAATAATAGAATAAACAACTATACTGATTTTGACAGATGATATTAAGTCATCATGCACTGCACTTAATTACTGAAAGCCACTTAATGAATGCAATGGTTTTGTGAAATGGGTTATAAGTTTATTAAAGTTCAAACATAATTACAAATATTATTTACAAGAGTCTTGTCTTGTTATGTGGGACAATAGACCAGCCCCCTAATCTCACAACAACCTCCTTTGAGGGAGCTGTGGAGAGCAGTAATGTTTTCCTGAGCCTCTTTTCTCCAGGCTAAACAGCCCTAGTAACTTCAAGGACTTGTGCTCCAGACCTTTCACCAGCCTTGTTGCCCCTCTCTGGACTCACTCCAACATCCCAATGTTCTTCCTGAGTGAGCCCAGGACTGGATCCAGTACTCAAGGCGTGGCCAAGTACAGGGGGACAGTCACTGCCCTGGTCCTGCTGGCCACACTGTTGCTGATACAGGCCAGGATGCCACTGACCTTCTTGGCCACCTGGGCACACTCCAGCTCATGTTCACCTGCTGTCAACCAGCATCCCAGGTCCTTCTCCACTGGGCCAGTTTCCAGTCACTCTGCCCCATCCTGCAGCACTGCATGGGGTTATTGTGGCCAAAGTGCAGGAGCTGGCACAGGGTCTTGTTGAACCTCATCTCCTTGATTTTGATACTTTTGTCCAGCCTGTCCAGGTCACTCTGCAGAGCCTTCCTACCCTCCAGCAGATCAACACTCCCGCCCAGCTTGGTGTCATCTGCAAACTGGCTGATGGTGCCCCTGACCCCCTTACCTGGATCATTGATAATGATATAAAACACAACTGGCCCCAGTACTGAGCCCTGGGGAAACCCACTAGTGACCAGTCCCCAACTGGATGTAGCATCTTTGACCACCATTCTCTGGGCCCATCTGCCCTAACAGTTTTTTACCCAGTGAACAAAACCCCCATCCATGTCACAAGAAGCTAGTTTTTTCCAGGAGAATACTGTGAGAAATGATGCTAAAGGCTTCACTGAAGTCCAGGTAGACACATCCATAGCCTTCCCCTCATTCCCAGGCCCGCTGTCATATAAGGAGATCAGGTTTGTCCAGCAGGATCTGCCTTCCACAAACTCCTGCTGGCTGAGCCAGGCTGCCTGGTGTCCTGCACATTCTAGATGATGGCACTTGAGGTGATCCTGAATTGTGACCTTCCCCAATAGCAAGGTCAAGCTGACAGGTGTACAGCTCCCCAGATACTCCCTGGCCCTTCTTCCACACACTCCAGGAACCTCCTAGACTGTCCCCTCTCAGCTGTAGTATATTTCCAGCAGACATTTCTAAATCCCCCATGAGAACAAAGGCTAGCAATTGTGAGACTTTTCCCAGATGCTTACAGAATATTTTGTCTGTCTCTTCCTCTTGTTTTGTGGTCTATGCATTACCTGCATTAGCACAGGTTAGTGATAACAACTCTACAGTAGTGTCTTAATGGGCAGAATTATCCATGTGCAAGTGAAGGCTGAGTTTCTAAAATTATGGCCTATTCCTCATCATACAAAACTTCCCTGTTTATGGCTCCATGGATGTTAATTTCCAACGTTCACATCTTTTAAGGTAGTCAATGGTCTCACATAATTGTGGATGCTAGTGAGACATTGAAATCCTCTCTACAATACCAAACTTTGATGATGTTGAGAAATTCTCATCTTCCCTCTTCAGTTGCACAAATAATGTCAATAACATGTGAAAACTATTTCTGTTTATGCTATCCTGCCTTCAGCTTGCATAATTTAACAGTAGCTAAAAAAAACCAGATTGGGTGGACTAAATCCCAGGTGAGCCAGATTCTATGAAGATCTGTCTTTTGATACTGCCAGTTAAATGGCATGGGGGAAAAGATGTAGATGATAGCAGCTGTAATGTAGTTACAGCTCTCTGTCAGTCCTTGTTCAATGCAAAAGCCTCATGGAACAAAGGAGCTCAGAGAAGGGAGCTCATAATGGTCTTTGTCTGGAGGGAAATAGAAACCAACTATCACCACAATCAATTAAGCAATTGTCTTCCAAAAAGCAGTGATGTGTGATGTCACATAATGGAGGTAAGTGGCAGAACCTAACAGCATCTGAAGATTATTTCAGTAATTATACCTACATTTTAAAAAATTGCATTCTCACACTCAAAGATGTAGAAAACTTAATTTACAACTTTCTGAAACTACCTTGTTATAATAGAACTACTAGTACAACCTTCAATTTACTTAGCACTTATTGTAATACAAACAGGTGTCTTTTAAGTAGGTAGTTTTCATAGAATGAAAATTATGTATCAAGCCTTTAAAGTGCCAAATTAAAACTTACATGACAGATATTCACTAGGGTGGTTTGTTTATTTTAAATTTTCTATTTGTACAGAGCCCTGTTGTTTAAAAAAGTGAAATTCTAGGGCCTTTTCCTTTGTTATAGGAGGTAGAAAATAGCAATTTAATTTTTTACAAGTAAAAAAACCTCATCCTGCTAGTTTGAGGTAGAATAATGGTCCTGTCAGGGAAAGAATATTCAAGCATGGACAATACACAATGTATTAAAAATACACCTGTTCATTATTGTAAGTATCAGAAAACAGATTGTTTTAAAAATGAGCTTGATTTAAACACTGTCTACTTCATTGCTTTAAGCATTTTAGGCAGCACCTTCCCAGATTAAATTCTATGAGATAATTACAGGGCACAAAAAGACCTTTTCACAAATTCACTGGGGTTTTTTTAAAGTAATTTATTCATGGAAACTGCTGCAGATGAAAAAAACGAACATCTCAAAGGCAACACTGTTATAAAAGACAGCATTGTGACTCAGCACACTGTGAAACAAGCTGTAAGTCCTGGTCACATATTCTCTTTCCCTCTCAAAGCAGGTTGCATCTTTACAAATGGCAAGACCAAGAGAAGAAATTTAAGCACAAGAGCAAGTCAGAAAATTGCCTTATCACCAATGCGAGAGTACGATTCTAAACCTTTTTCTATTATTTTTTCTTAAAAATGATATAGATATAGATGATATAGATATAGATATATATATAGATATAGATATATTAGATATAGACATAGATATAGATATAGATATAGATAGATATAGATATAGATATAGATATAGATATAGATATAGATATAGATATAGATATAGATAGATATAGATGATATAGATATAGATATAGATATAGAGATGTAGATATATTTAATTCCAAATTATTTTTAAAATAACTGATATTTTCTATTAAAACCAGAGCTATGCCTTAAGCCACAGTGTTCATCTCTTAATTGACTTTGAATCAGAAAGCAATGACAGCTAAAAGAAAGGTGATTGTCTTATAGTTTATAATACAGGACAGTGTAAGTATAAAAGTTGGTTCAGATCTCTACAAATATGAGTCAGATCTTAGTCCTTTTTGGCATTTGATACCGCTAGAGGTCTTGATTAATCCTTTGCAAAGTTACAAATCCTATGTACTGTGACAATATGTTGCTGAGACTTCATGGCTTCAAGGCCACTGGATCCCAAGAGTCAGCTGTGGTCACAGGTGTGTTTTTCAGGTCTGCTAAATGTTTAGAAATCCTGGAGCTTGTAGTTACCTCCTTGACAACAAATTAGTGCCTATTATGTACTAGGTGGGGAGATGAATGGATTAAAGCACAAAGAAATAAGTAAAATAAAAGCACTCAAAATGAATCAAGATGAAATACTTTAAATGAAGAGATAAACTGCAAAATACAAAGAACATTCAAACTATTATTTCATAAATCACCTGTGAAAACTGTTCAAAGTTGACTATTATTTGGTGAAATTATTCAAGTTGAAGTAAATGATGCAGCACTATTATTAAAAAATCTGAAAGGATCATTTATGTGTCAAAAAGATGACTAGCAAGGGGAAAGGCAATTTCACAAGTAAAAGATTTGTTGCATGCTGATTCTTTACAAACTTATGCAAAACAATCATTATACAAAAACCCTGTGAATGTGCAAATGTACACAGAGTATTTTAAGAGCATTATACAGTACTTGTAATAAATATGACCTTGGCACATTACAGTACAGGTTGAGGGAGTGCATGCACTAAAAATACCATTCTTGCCTAGAACAGTCACAACCACATACAGTAGAACAAACAGATATACCTGGTGATGTAATGGGTCCAACTATGTATTAAAACCACATAACCAAATTATGATAAAAGGTTAGGTTTATCACAATATAGGGAATGGCAAAGCAAGGCTACCATTCCAAAATCTGCTCAGCTGCAGCAGTGTACACTGAGATTAGAGCAATAGCCAGCATTTGCTTAGAGAACTCAATTGAACAAAAATGGCCTTACTTGCTTAGATCAAAGGTTCACCTCAGTGCACCCTGTGTCTGATTGGCTGATAATGAATGATTAGAAAATAAAAAGAGAAGTAGAATATAACAATATTTCCCCCTGTAATCCTCCAGCCCTACATATCTGTGATTTAGGGCTTCCTTGAGGCAGTAGTAGTATCTTTGCTCTTCACAGCTCCTGAGGTTTCACACTCTCACAGAATTGTTTCTTCACCTCTGTTGGCTTCCTTACATGCTTGGAAAACAGAAGAGTGAACAAGCAAATAAGGAGCTGTTTCTCCCCTGAGTTTTCTGTAGGAACATGATCTTGTAAAGCATATTACAAACTGGGGTTTGCTTGGTGTTAGCATGGATTCCCACACTGCAGCCTTCAGGGATGCAGGATGTGGGCCAGGGCTGCTGCTCACACCTGCAGAGGTGACTCAGGACATGGTCACCTGAGTGGAGGGCAATCAGACTGCTGAAGAATTTGTGACATTTTAGGTTTACCCTTGCAAACTGATGAAATGAGCTTTAAAAAAAAAATAAACTGAGAATGTGCTGTGTTCTATTTAAAGTCATGTGATATCTGGGCCAAGGACAGCCTATGAGAACAGATAAAATCACACAGTGAAAAACTGCAGGACATTAATTAAAACCAGAAAAATTATTTCCCAAGTGTTAGTATTAATAGGAATTAGCTATACTTGTGAGGAGCAAGTAATCTGCTTTTTTAACTAGCCTAAAATATTTATTTCTTATTCTTATTTTTTCTCATTTTAATGTTGTTAAAGGAAACTGAGTTTCCTCTTATGAATTTCAAATAGTGTCTTGAATGTCTAAGCTTCAGATTTTAACTGTTTATTAAATAGCAAAATTCTTCTTGTTCTTTTGTACAAAGTTTGAAGTTTGTAGAACAACCATTTTTTCTGGGGCATGCCAAAAAGAAAAATGAATTACTCCTATAATTTCTTCTATATAGTACCAAAATAGCATTAAAGTACTAGATAATACAGTATTTATCTTCACTGAGATTCAACAAAACACTCAAGCTAATCCCATTCGCTTTAAAATAACAAAATAAAGAAAAAATAACCAACAAAAATTCCAAAAAAGGGAGAAGATGCCTATCTCAGATCTGAGGTACTCCAACATAATTAACAATTAAATAGAATCTCAGAAGAATTAAGTGATCAATCAGGAATCTAGCCAGCCAAATCCAGAAAGGTCTGCCCTGTCAGAGATGTCCTTTGCCCGAGAAGGTCACCAAATTCAGCATGCTTTGGAACCAGCTGGGGAAGAGCTTGTTCCAGAGTCTGAAGCCATCTCCAATGATGCCCTGCTAGTCACCTTTGAAAAAATAACTAGAGGCACCCAGCTACAGTGGTCCTGCTGACTGCAGCTGCTGCTGTCTGGCCTGGAGAAAGAGGTGATTCCTCATCCATTCCCACTGATTTCTGAACACCACAGGGTCACACTGTGAAACTACTCAGAATTCATGTTTCCAAACACAAATTGAAGTGCTGACAAACATCAACTGAGCTGCTATAAGGAGTTAGTAAAATTATATTTATCAGTTGAAAAGAGACCTCCCTTTTTGATGACTATTTTCATTAGCATCATTCAGTCTACCTGCATGAATTACAGCAGGCAAATTCATTTTGCAGGAATGTGATTAGGCAATATCTTTTGTCTATTTATAAATATAAAGGCTCTATAAGATAAATTCAGTTAAATGCATGGGGTTTTATGTTTTTTCCTTGAAGTTTGCATTTAAATATCAAGGAGTCCTCCAAGCTGAACTAACAATTTGCAACTACAAATTTCTTCAAATTCAATTATGTATCCAAGCCTTGGCTCAGAAAAGCACTTGAGCACTTGCCCAAATCCCACTGACATTGAGATAAAAAATCTACTAAGAAAAGCAAACTTTCATCTGTGTTTAGAAGCAGCTTCCACATGGTTTGAGCAGTCCTTACTGCTGGTTTTAAGCTTTGACCTCTGCACGTGGTGATGGAGAAGGCAACACTAATTGCCCTGGTGCCAGGGAGACTGATAGGCAGAAAGAGAAAGGACCCTGGAGACCTGAGGAGGGCTGAAGGGAGAATGATGGGGACATTTCTGTTTGCCAACATCTGGGCACCATCCAGCTGTTTGCTGCTAAATATTGTGTATAAATAGAGAAAGCAAGACCGGTTGTTATTCACTAGATCATAAACTGATTAATTGCCCAAAGTGAAGATAAGATTAACCATGTTAGCCTCCTTCATTGCTCTGCCTTATCTCTTCTTGCCAGTGGAAAGCAAGGGCTGAAGTACAGCACTTAGACCTTTAATTACAGCATTTCTCTTTGTGAGCAATAAAAACACACCTTCTCCAAAGGCAGCATTAGAATAAGGGATCAGTAGAAGCCTTTCCAGCAGGAGTTCAGTAACAACCACTGCAACCAGTTACATCTTGCTACACTTGCACACAATTTTAGCCAAAGTTAGTTGTTGTCTAGGGAAAAAGGATAACTGAAAGGAGTTTTGAAGAAGGTATTTGGAGATGTTTCCACCTCTCTCAATTACAAAACTCGTGTTCCTGCAGTGCCTGTGACCCAGGTGAAGAGTTTGCAGATGACTGCTACAGTTTCCTGTACAAACTACAAGCCAGATATCCAACCAAATATTATATTAGCCATCAACAAAGCCATGTCTCCAACTATGGGAATTCAGGACACAAAAAAAAAGCTGGTTATATCCAGGAGAGTGAGGCCTCTTAATCAGTTCCTGTGTCTGTATCCTCACAGGTTTTATAGGTGGGGTTTTTCCTTTTTTGTTTTGGTTTTTTTTTTTTGGGGGGGGGGGGGGTTTTTTTGTTTGTTTGGTTTTGTTTTGGTTTGGTTTTTTGGTTTTTGTTTTTGATTTTTTGTTTGTTTTTGTTTGTTTGTGGTTTTGTTTTTTTTAATTTTTTCAGGTTTTTTTATTGTTTTTGAGGATGTTTGGGTTTTTGTTTTTGTTTTGTCCAACATATTACATGTGCCATTGTCTTGGGCTTACCTGGTAAGGTTTCAGTAGCTGGAGGACTGCAGGAGTAGTCTTTGTGAAAGAAAAAGAGCACCTGCCCATATGCTAGACTGAGCCTGTTCCAGCTGGGTCTAAGCTGGACCCACTGCTGGCCAAAACTGAGTCCATGAAAAATGTCAGAACTGTCTCTGTGACCTTTATTAGGAAGTTAGAATATATGTAAATACTGGAGTATTTAGGAAAGGGTAAAAAATGCTGTACAAGGCATCAGGGAGAGAGGAGTGAGAATATGTGAGAGAACGCACTCTGCAGGTGCCAGGGTCAGTGCAGGAGGGCAGGAGGTGCTCCAGGCACTGGAGCTGAGATTCCCCCTGGTGCAGACTGTGGTGAGCCAAGGCTGTGCTCCTGCAGCCCCTGCAGGTCCTCACAGGGCAGAGATGAAGCTCTGGGCTCCCCTGCAGCTGTGAAGGACCCGGTGCTGGAGGAGCTGGACGTGCCCCAAAGGAAGATGTGAGCCCATGGAGATCACACTGCAGCAGTCTGTTCCTGAAGGACTACACCCCATGAAAAGGACCCAGGCTGGAGCAGTTCTTGGAGAAATGCAGAAACACATTTTGGAGACGTTTGTATATAACTGGAACAGGGAAAGAGTGTGAGAGGGAAGGAGGGGCAGAGACTGCAGCTTTCTTTTCCCATTCCTTTGCATTGCCTTGGAAGTGGGAGACAAGAACTGGGAGCAAAAGTGAGCCTGGAAAGAAAGGAGTGATTACAGACTTGTTCTTATTTCTCATTATCCTATTCTGTTTAATTGGCAAGAAATGAAATTAATCTTCCTCAAGCTGAATCTGCTTTGCCCATGATGGTACTTCCTAAGTGATCTCACTGTTTTTCTCTCCCCCTTTTTTTTTTTAATTTTCTCCTTCATCCTGTTGATGGAGGGGGGAGTGAGAGAATGATTTGGTGGGCAACTGGCAGCCAGCCAAGGTCAAGTCACCACAATTATTAAGAAAATAAAAAAAGAATAATTATTATAATGAATTTTAATTACATATGTGAACACCCAGAGAAAAACAGACCCCATGTCAACACCTCAAACTTTAAGCATTTGTTAAGCAGCAGTCACTAACTAAATCAATGGGTTGGGTTATTGTCGATTAACCCAGGGCAGCATCCTACTTCTGCATGTCAGTAAGAAACAACATGAGTGATCAGATGAGCCATTTATCATACACAGCAGAATGAATTATTAAGTTTGAGGAACGTGTTATATGCTAGGCAAATGCTGCTCAACAACATGTCTCAAAAAAGAAATACCCAAAAATGCAGAAACCCCAAAACATATTCTTAATTTAAGTGTATTGGTAACATCATTAATTGTTTCCTGTTCCCTTCTGTTTTGCTGCTTTGCTTTGTAGTTTTCCTGAGTCCTAAAGACTGTGGAGAAATCAGATCATACATCAAAACCTTCCTTTTGTTTCTCAAACTGGTGGAGAAAAAATCAGCTGGGAAGGAAGCTCATTATTCAGACAAAAAACTGACATCAGCATACCCTGATCTCATTTGTGCCATTCCTTGTCAAGCTATAATTTGTCTTTCCCTATCTTCATTGTCAGCAGGGATTAATTTCTATGCTGGAAGTTTTTCCATTCCTTGTGGAGCTTGATGTTTTCTTCTTCCAGCTTTTGCATAAGTATATTTGAAATTTGCAAGGGGGGCTTCCAAATCAGTTTTAAATTTCTGTCTTGTTGGGAATCCCTGGGAATGTGCCTCTATTTGATGAACAAAAGAGTTCAGATACAGCTACCACAAGGAGCACCAAAAAGAAAGGAAATATTTGGACATCCTGGGTAGCTAAGATTCTAGCAGTAATCTAACAGAATCTGTAAAGATTCTAGCAGTAATCTAACAGAATCTGTAGAGATGGTCCTCAATCTCCCATACAGTTCTCACACTTTTCAGATGGCTTTTTTTGGTTCTGTGGTAGATAAATATCTTTGCAACATGATCACCATGTTACATAAATGAAGTTTTTACTAAAAAGAACATATTCTGATCAAGTTGATTCTTGAGCCAAAATTATTTTTTATTCTTCTGCAGATTTTTGGCATGAAGAAGTATCAGCAGGTGTATAATTAACATCCCTCATCCATTATGACAAAAATATGCATGCCCTCTAAAATGCTTTTCTGCATTGGTTTGCTGTTTAACAGAATATAGTCCACACAATACAAGGCCAACTGCAAATACAATGTCTTGGAAAAAATAACACATACTCCTACTCTTTCCCCAAAAGCAGTCCCTTAAAATATCATATTAACAATATAATATCACTTTGTCAAAGGATGTTGAAACAGGAAAAAACTCATTTTTGCACACTTCACATGCAGAAATGTGATGTATTCATTGTATGTATACACACGTCTGAACACAGACATATTTCAATAGTTGTCATATACAAATAATTACATGCTTCATTAGATTGTCTGCAATTGTCTCATAGTTTGGAGTCTGCAGAGGGATTAAAATAGGATTGAGACAAAAATAGTTTTAAGGTGATGCCTTTCTTATACCTACACTTCAATTAACAATTGACATGAACACAGCATCACACCTCAGTTGCATTAAATCATTAAATCAACAGTGTTGTTGTACGACCCTGTTTTTTTACATTTGACAAACATATAAATAAATATATAGCATAAAGAAATACAATCTTACAACTTGTCAGTCTAATGAGAGTGTTTTGCAGGCTTGGGGAACATGTGACTGAACAAAGTCACAGCAGGAGCCAGGGCAAGGCTGTCAAAGGCAATTCTTTTTGTGGGACCCTCTCTCAGCCAACTGACTCAGAAAAAAGAAACCAGCAGGTTTATCCTTTGTAATTTCTAATATTAAACTTACTTAATACACTTCCTTCTGAAAGCAAATATTACACCTAAACCTTTAAGAAAGTAGACTGTTTAAATATTTAATCTTTCATGTGTTTTGCATATAGGAATAGATGTAAGTTCTCCAAGTTTCAGAAAGAACTTTGTCAGTTTAAGTTTAAAAAAAAAAACAAAAAAACCCAAAAAACTTTGTACTGAGCACTTTTGCTTTAATCACACTTTCATCTCTTTGGGGGTAGTCAGTTAAAGGAAGAAATTACATTTAATTTTTGATAGGGAGCAAAGGGGGAAAAATCAGTGCCACAACCACTATTTATAGCTTATTACCTATCATGAGTTACAAACTGTCACTTTCATCATATTTGCAAAGAATATATCTGAACTTTTTTAATAAATATAATAATAACTGATTATAATAAAGCAAGTACAAATACTTAATATTTTATTATATTATAAAATACTATGAAATCTAATCTGATTATCCTAAGTTTGAGTAATTTTACTATATGTGGTTGTATATATTATATGCATATATCTAAATGCAAACATACATATTTGTAAATATATGGATGGAATTGCAGAGTTTGAAATTACAGAAACCTGTTCACTTGCTCAGTCCAGAACTTCCAAAAAATAATTACACCATGGGATCTCTTTCAAATTCCATATAATGTTTCTGGGGTGTGATAAAAAGAAGCAAGGGTTGGGGAGAAGTAGGGGAGGAAATCAGAACCATTTCAAGAACCTAACTTCTGGTCTAATCACCTAGTTGGCAACTTTTAGGATACTAGAGAAGGGAGGGAGGTATTCTGAAAACATTTGATAAACATGGCCTTTGAGAGACACTCAGAAGTGTTCTAAACTGCAATCTTTCACTTTTCAAAATGCTTCACATCTAAACATTGAGATCTGGATCCAGAGTCAAATAAAACTTCCAGAAGTTGGATGAATTTGTAGTTTCACAAGGAAATAAGACACTTACCTGGTACTTCAGATCCAGACTGATCCAGAGATCAGGAGACATTACTGTTGGTGGTTTTGGTTCAGAATGAAATAATTCACAAAAGAAAATAAAAGCCAACTATTTTTACAGTGAATGGGTTTGAAACAAATCACTGCTTCTTTGTCAAAGCCCTGCATTGAATTAAAGATGGAAAAATCCATTAGAAACTACAGTAATCTTTATTGTAAATGACAGTAGATAAAAAAGTAACATCAGTTTTATAAGTTAAAGGAAGAGTTGGGATTCCATGTTTTCTTTTGGAAAAATAATAGATTTCTGGACCTATATTTCTGATATTTTTATCTAAGACAGTAAAGACTGAAAATATCTTTCCAGGGCACATTCAATCTTCCTATAATCTTGTAGTGGAAAGTGTTCAATGCTGGAAGAATACTTCTAAGGGTACAATCAAAATCACTGATCAGCTTGGAATTAATAACAGGAATGATTATCTGACACGACAGATTTATAAAGATTTTGTTGCTTTCTGTTATTTTATGAGAATTTGTGGGAGGTTTCTGGTGATGAACAGAACATCACTTCTGAAAAAACTCTTCAAACAATATAAGCAGTTGTGAAACCTCATGGAGCAAAAACTTAAGCCTGAACTTCTCTGCATTCAAGAAATCTCTCCCATGTCCATATGTTCAGAGTTTGTTTTCAATGTTCTCTATCCCTTTTTTGCCCCCATACTTGTTCAAATGTCTATCTATTCTCTTTCAGCCCTTTTAACAAATTAAGGTATCTTTGCCCCTCAAATCAAAAGCTGTAACTCTAAGGCCTGCTGTGAGCCTTGATGAGCCAAATTTGTATTTGAATGTATAATTTAGCCACATTGCTTTTATTTACAATTAATTATTCCTTGATAATATGCAATCAACACAAGCAGATATTTTTCTTTCATTCTAGCATTCCTGCAACAAACAACAAAAAAAGGCTTAAATCACTAAATTGGAGATATACATGTATGACACCAATAATCAATTATTTATATTCCACTATAGAAACATTTAACCATTTATTCATCCTGAAAATACAGGCTAGTGCTTAAAGCAATAAACTACATTATAGGAAGGAATAGTTTAGAACCTATCAGGCAGAGAGAACTATTTGGGGTTCTCCCATCCCCAGAAGTGCTCAGGGTTGTCTGCATCAGACAAGCCAGAGAGTTCAATGACAACCTTTCACTGAATAGTTCTTCCACAGCTTTGGCTTTCTAGGCAAAAATTATTTGTAAAGTTAACTTAGAATTTGATTCAAGACCAAAGAGTTGTGACTTCATACTTGGGACAAAGAAGAGTTGCATTTGATCTTTTCACGGGTCTTTTCAGAGGGTTTTTTTCACTTTTAGTACAGATCCAACCAAGCCAGCCAACTGTGGGAGGGCAGTGCTTTTGAGTTTACTTTCTATAAATCATAAACACACAATGTCTCCGTAGTGACCATCCACAGCAAAAAGCTTCTGGGCTGCAAAGAGAGCTCTGCAAGCACAGAGGCAGATTTGCATGGCTCTGCACAGAGCAGAACAGGCAGAACAGGCTCTGACTGGAGCAGAACAGGCAGAACACAGCTTTGATTTGGAGCAGAACAGGCAGAACAGGCTCTGACTGGAGAACAGGCAGAACAGGCTCTGACTGGAGCACAACAGGCAGAATGTGGCTCTGACTGGAGCAGAGCAGGCAGAACAGGCTCTGACTCCACCATGTGGCCTGTCACCGACACAGACAGATCACCAGCAAAGTAAACTCTCAGAACTGCTTCATAAACCTTCCCCATTTAAGCACAGTAATTCACTCAAATACTGCCATACAGTTTGCATGTGAAGCACAACTACAGAGGATGACGTTTATTATGTTAATAGAGAAGACAGCAACATTTTTTTTTTACTGAAGACAAATGTCTTATTCCATTATAGTCTCTGCGGGGAAAAAAAAATTGCAATGCATATATTTTGCCATCTTTTTACCAGGTTTTCACAAATTTTTTGGAATTCTTCTGACTATAATATATCTATAACATATCTTTTCTCCCCCCAGGTTTCAGATTGGTACTTCAAGATAATATCCTGGTTTTCCATGTAAAATTACCTGACAGTTCAAATGCAACCAACAAGGAATCAGTTGGATCAATTCTGTCCTAATCAACAGCTGCTTCTGTCTTCACTGGGAGATGGAGATTAAAGGCTACAGACAATATAGCAAGAAGTGATGACTGGAAGAGCACAGGGGATGAGACAGTGAAGGCCACAATCACAAGGAAAAAGCTGGATGACCAGGAGCCTATCTCATACAACAGAAATACAAACAATGTGGAAAAAAACCCAAACATCTGTATGCAGATGTAGAGCAGTGACATAATCAGAAACACAGAGACACACAGTGAGTCAGTACAAAGCTGGAGTGCTGACTGAGTAAGGAAAATCAAGAAGCTCAGTCAGGGAGGATGAGTGGGATGAGTATATTCTGTGTGAAACTGTGGCTCAAGGCCATAATTCTCTGGGATGGGATGCATGACTGTCCATAGACAATGAGTCAGAATCTGATTCAGGAGATCAACAAAAAGAACATCTTGGTGGGCATCTGCTACAGATCACCATATCAAGAACCAGAATGGGCCTTTCTTTTTTTGGTGGGTTTGTTTGGGATTTTTTTGTTGTTTTGGTTTTGGTTTTTTTGTGTTTGGTGGGTTTTTTGGGTTGTTTTGGTGGGTTTTTTTGTGATTTAGTGCTCATGGGAGCCTCTAACCATATGGAGTTTCATTGGTTACAAGTAATATTACATATTTCTAATTTGTGCGGGTGACTGCTTTTCAGCAAAGGTACAGTCTTGACTAATAAAAGCAGGATGTTTGCAAACACATAACAGGTCAAGGATGTAACAATCTGGTAATTTTGGCTGCAATGATTATCCATGAGATGGTGGAGTAGTCCCAGCCAGATCTTGAGAGTAGTAAGGAAGACAATTATCAGAATAAATATATCAGAGTTCAGAGCAGGCTTTTCCTTGCTTAAGGGGACACAAAGGCAGGAAGAATTCTGTGAGTACCAAATCACCAAAAGTTCAGGAGGGTTGGTTGATTCTAAAGCACAGTATGTTTCCTCAAAGCATAAGTAAAGAAAAAAAAAAAAAAAAAAAAAATCCATCCCAGTATCCAGAAAAACAAGCAGATGAGGTAGAGGATGAGACTGCCTCAGCTGGAAAGTCATGTCTGAGTTCAAACCCAAAGGGAGGGAATGGAAGGAACTGTAATATAAGAGACAGAAAAGGCTGACAGACTAAAAATCCTCTGCCACAGACTTTTCTGGCAAGGTCTGTTCTTCTAGGGAAGATGGTGTAACTACCAGAAGGATTTCTTCAATACCCTGCCCAAGCTACTCAGTAAATCCTTCCTGCCCAGTGAGATTCTTTTAGCTATGGAGAAAGCCTTCACTAAACCCTGAGAATCTGCAGACACTTTCTTATTGAGTGAAATGGTCATTTATGTGTGAAACATTGTTCATTGTGTATCTATGAAGCCCTTGGCTAACTAGGTTTATTAAACAAATGCTCAATTTGCAATTTGCTTCATTCATGTTAATGGAAGTTATGCAATGCTACCTTGAAAGTTTTATAAAACTAAAAGATCCAGCTTCATAAAAATACTTGTATTACAAATTAAGCCTCCTTTTCTTGGTTAGGTGGTGAGTTGGAATTTTGAAGTCCCAATATTAACTCTAAAAGCCAGCACAAAAGAAATTATTGCTATGGTCCACAATAAGCATTTTTGGTAGCACACATGCTGCTTGTGTTTGAGGGAAGACAGTCATAAAACCCAAATTATGTTAGTTTAACAAAATCAAGGTTCTTCTGTTTATTTGACCTTTAACATCATCAATACTCGAGCCATTCTAAACCATATCAGTTCTGAGCTTATATCCAAGAGATTTTTGTTTTCACATTTTAACAATACTAAGAGTATTAATTAATTAAGTAGAAAGATGAATTCCTTCTACTTCTTTTTGTTCCTCCATTTCTGCCATATTTTTACTATTAACATACACACAATCATATGGAGCACATGCCTCAAATGCGACCTTTTAAATTTTGAAAGGATTACTTTTAGGAATATCCTAAACCTCTTAGAAAACAAAGTGAGGGATATAACTAAAAACTTATTCTTCTCAGTTTGCTCAAATATTTGTTTTTTGAGAAAATAGCATATGCAGTTACAAATGAGAGTACCAAGTAGTACTGGAGGTTTTTCTTTCTCCTTTCTTGCAGCACATATATAATTTTCTTCTTTTCACTTGTGGTTCTCATTTTAAAATGGACAGATAGACTAAACATTAAAACTAACTCATACAAAAAAAAGATGAAGTCACAACTGGGAAAGAAGTGAAAGCAAAAAACATTGACAAGGAGAACAACATTTTGGTTCCTTATTTTAACTTCTTGTAGAAAACTCATTATCACTGTTTTCATCAAAGACCACATGGTATGAGAGATCCCAAACTGTAAGAATGTCATCCCTCTGCTTTAGTTTTAATTTAGCCACTTATAAAAAAATTATCTCAGCATTTGGGTCTTGGGATGTTTTCCAGACTGTTGCTCAAAGCCCTTTTTTCCCTGGTTAATTAGAGCTTAGTCCGGAGCAGGGAAAAGGAGAGGAGAAGACCAGCATTGCCCTCCAGGACAACTAGCAGCACCAGCTGTCACACAAGCTGCTGGCTCTTGGCTCTCCAATTCCTCATGCAGAAGGAGAGTGCTGTGTTTTCCTTCACTGCTCCTCTCAACAGGGCAGTGTGATCAACTCCTTTCCTTCACTGCCATGATGAATCTTCAGCCTGTGCTGCCACCTGCTCCAGTTCTACAATTATCCTGCTCACAGCACAGCAGCTCCATTGTGCCTTCACCCCAAGATGGGCTGAGTGCCTGGATTTCAGGCAATTCCATGCAGAAAACAAGATTTGCTCTGGAAACCTCGGAAGAGTTGTTTTTGCATTCCCGAACTCCAGTATCCTTGACTCAGCTTAATGCTCCGTTTCAAGTCACTTCCAAATAACCACCTCCACCTCTTCTAACCAAGGAGAGTTCTATTTGTAAAACAATGAATGAAAAGTTCCACCAATCAGGTCTAAGGAGGTAAAAATATGTTAGAGTAGAAAAAAATCAGAACACCCGAGCTAGTCCTTTTAACCATGCTGTTAATGGAATGGCAATGCAGGCTTATGTTCGCTGTTTGTGACAAAAAAGAATAACTTAACAGGTAATTGCTCTTCCATTATAACTTTGAAAAAACAGCTAAGTAGAAGTATATTTCCCTGCAGAGCTGTATCAAACATTTATGCTTTTACAGCTTTGCTCTTGTCAAACAATACAGAGCAGCATTCCCAAGTTCTGCTTGATGGAGAAAATCATGCTGTAAAGATTGGCCCCAACACAAAAAATTAATGATATCATTGTAATTAATAAAACATTCACTAAAATCAAAATGTAAAATGGCTGCAGTTTAATATAACCATGCTAATATTTCTGCATTTATTCAATTCCTTTGGTATGGGACTCTGTGAGAATTTTGATGATGTAGACAATAGTAATCAAATAGACAAGTGCAGAAAAATGACACGTTTCTCTAAGCAGCCGCTTTCTCATTCTAAGAAGACTCTTTGTAGTAGAGTCAGGTCTGCAGATTAAAAATCTAATGGAAACACTCTTTTTAGTGTTTTTTATACTCAATTGAACAAATGTTACTGTTTATCAAAACAGAAGAAATATACTGATGTGGTTTAACTGGGAGGATAAAACATTTCAGAGCTGGGATTCACATACATTGGTGAAATCTTAAATAAAAGTACGTCTTTTTCTCTTTTACCCTCAGTACCATTGACAAAAACCACTCAGAGGTTTGGGAATTTAGCTGCTTTGTGAAAAGCTAAAATTTCCCTCTGGTGCATTCATTAAAAGAGTATTTTTTTTCTAAATGGGTAATCTTCTTGATTTTCTGCAAAAGCTACTTTTCTGCATTCCTATCAGTTACCCTGTCACTAATGCTATTTCAATGCTCATTATGCTGCAGATGAGCCCACCACTGGCTCCTGTGTCATTTCTGGTGCCTAATGCTCACCTCTGGTGGTGTCACAGCACTGGGAATGATGTCAAGCAGGATTTCCAGAAGGAAGAACTCATGTCCTGGACAGGGCAAGGCAGCAGCAAGGCTCACAGCCCTGCAGGTGAACATGCAGCTCATGTTCAGCAGCTCAGGGGGGGAGCCCCCAGCAGTCTCCCTGGCCAGCAGGTAGGTTTGTCTCACCCTGAGCTCTCCAGGAGGGTGAATGAGGGCTGGAGCCCAGATTAGAGACTACAAACTTTAATGGCCCCAGGCAGCTGACACAGGCTAGTTTAAAGGAGAAAAACTCCAAACTCTCTCTACTCTGTGCATATTCCTTTGGCTTACTGAGGCATGGCTAGAGCATTCCTTCTTTATCCTGGCCCTGCATGTGCACATAGTAGTGAATATTGTCCCTTCTGTTAGATTTTTCCACAAACAAATATGACTTGGAAGCCTGGATGCAAATTTGCTTTTCTGTACGCTTGTAGCCAAGAAGAGAACATAACCCAGGGACATGCATATGGGAAGGATAGTACAGCCATGGCCAGAAAAAATGGGCAAGACCATTTCTCACCTTCATAGAAACAAATTCCTGTGATCCAGAGCCTCTTCTTGGGCTCCTTCTCTTTTTCTGAGACACGGCCAAGAATCTGAGCCAAAGTTTAAGATACAGCAAATTGCAGTTATATTTAGCAAAAATGCTTGTTCCTTTTTTATAACTGTTACATAGAAAGATGTGCCAATGGTATAGCTCATGAAGAAGGAGTAAGAGATACTGTCAGCTCCCTAGAAGTGCTGCAAACAGAAGATCACTATATATAAAGACTTCACTTGGCTACAGTCATACTTAAATCCTCACAAAAAGGAAGTATGAGATCAGAAGGCTTAGTCCCTAAACTCTGCTGAAGAAAATTGAGTTGCCAGTGTGACCACTAGCAATTACTTGGCTTTAGATTAACAGACAACATTGGTGCTTATCTGATCACCAGCAATGTTTAGTGAAGCAAACAAAATTCAGGCACAAACATCCAAAATACAGGGAATAGACCATACTCATACTACACCAGTGGAGCTTACTACCAAATTCAAAAGCAACTTGCCAGGTGAAACAGTTGGAATATTTGCCTTTTGTTTCTCTGCAATCAAAAGTGACTTTAAAATATATTATCCTGACTTGGATTTTAATTTTTTCCGCAGTTTTCATATAATTTATTATAGGCACTAATAGTATTTTTTTTCCTAACAAAATCCTATTTGATTTCCCTTATATAACTATATAATAATCCTGGGAACACTGACAGCAGTACTTTGGGGAGTTTATCTACCACAGTACATTTAATACACTCTAATCTTTCTCTGACCCAACTATACATTTAGAGGTTGTGACTTCATTGGGGCAGAGACTCTATGAAGTGTCTTCAGACAAGACCTCCAAAGCGTGTTATCACAACAAAGATAAATCACTGCCAATAAGATATTTGCTTAAATATTAAATTTTAGCTTGATGACTAAAAACCATGAAAATATTGGAATAATGCTTACAATTTTCTGAAGAGTTCTGTATTTGATTGAATTTTTCGAAAAAAAATAATTTTAAAATAAGGTTGTATCATGTAATGAGCTAAGGATGAAAAGCTTTAAACCTCAGATTTCCTACTAAAAACCCCCAAACATTTGCAGGCAGCATGATCCATTCTGCCTGCACAGGTACAGGAATTACTTTAATGTCTCTAACAGAAGGGCAATTTAAAGGGAACTGGGTTTGAGTACTCCTCCTCCATTAGAGACAGGCATGAAGTTTAACTTTCATCCAATGCCTGATTTGTTTTAGAGCCAAATGATTCATGATGCAGCATAATTTTGTGTCAGGAAAACAGGACCCTTTATTATTGCTGTGACTTGATAATTTAGTCAAAGGATAATTTGAGTGGGGTTTTTGTTTGCTGTTTTTGTTTTTTCCCCTGGTGTTCTAAATGAAAATTTGATATCAGTAATTTGAATCTAGGAAGTATTTAATTTTAAATACTGAGTATTAGTGCATAGTTTTTAAACTAGTTATCCTTGTGCACTAAAAGGTGCCCATGCAGTATTGTCTTTCTTTGGCATCATTGATATTTAAAGCTGTCTTTGCAAGCTGGAGTAGAAGACAGACTGTATTCTGCATTTCTACATGTATAGAAAAAAATCGGTCTATTATACTCATTTCACAGATTTACACAGTTTAGTAATGCAGAGCAAGAACTATATTTACAGGAAAACAAGATATTTCTCAATTGGTAACTGTCAACCAGATCCCATATATTGCTTTGGAATAAAATGTTTTCCATAGGCTTTTTTTCATTACAGTACTTACTTAAATAGCAAGTGACTTATCTCTACAGGCATCAGGCAACTGCTTTCCAGTTGCAGGATTCATATTCTCACAATAAATTATAGCAAGTAGTTTTAAACTGACTTCATTCTGTCAAGGACCTCATCTAGCTGCACATGCACAAATATATTTTTTGAAAACCTCTAGGTCAAGAGGTTAATTATGGAAGACAATAATTTGTAAAAATATTACAGTATCATGCTACTCCATAGCTGTAAAAAATGCCTAATCTTGCCAATCTTTCCAGTCCAAGGGGCTAGATATGGCAGGGTGAGCTTTGTCCTGTGCACTTTATCTGTCTCAATAAAGCCACAAAGACTTCTAAAACTGGAGAGGGATAAATACCCTCAGAAGGTGATCCCTTCTATTTGCATTTTTAGCAGAAACATAGACTTTAGGGAGCTAAAACTGGATCAGCGTCATCTCATTAATAAGTAGATGACAAAACTGGAATTATGAGGTTGCCATTTCAATTTACCTAAAAAATTCACTCTCTCCCTCTCCTCTGTCTACAAAAATACCTGCTTATTATCTATATAAAATTGATTATATTGTTCTCTCATAAGGATCTAGACCATTACAGACACTTCTTTCCTTCCTAAACAGGACAAGTAAGTCTACAACATTTTATTACCTGCAGAGAAGTTTGTATTTTAAATCATGTGAAGTGTGAGGCAGAACCATTTTTTCTTGAAGTACCTTTGTTGTGAAGAGGTCCTTTTTGAAATTACACTTAAAAAAACCCCCAAACTACATTTACTGCATTCACCCAGAGATGAAGGCATGACCAGGAGAACAAGTTTTCTGGTAGTTCATTTTTCAGACAGTAGAAGACACTGGAAGCCACCAGTGGTGAGTCAGGTTTTTCCAGAGGTGCAACATGCTCACCAAAATGAGCCCAAAATCTTCCTCTCCCAGTGACTGAGCTGCTACCTGCCCACCCTCACAGGCTTCTGCTGTTGTGACAATCTCTGATGATGAAGATGATATCAGCACCTTTCCAAAGAAAACCCTTCCAATACCTGTAAATGCCATAGCACTACCAAGGCTGATGCATTTACAGGGTGTTTCTGAGACTTCTTACACAGCTCCCAAGATCAGCCAGCACAGAAACAACCCACATGAAGAGGTTAAATTACAGGCAGCATTTTTTCATTTCTCACTGCTGACTGAGGAGTAGTTAATATGTAACCATTGCTGGAAGAGATAGAAGAAAACTCAGGCAATATTTTCTCTCAGCACCTTGCATAAACAGGTCAGTCTCCAAGACAGTCTGAATTTATTGGTAGAGCAAAGTAGCATCATTGCTTGCTTACTCACAACAAGATGGACATTTTAATCTAGCATTCTGCAATCCTTGCAGGATGTACTTTATCTGCTGGTTCACAGCCATCACTAGATAGTTGTTTTGCATATACACAGGGTATTTTGGGTTTTTTTTGCTGGAAATAGAAACTCTTTGCTCACTCGCAAAGGGATGAAGAAAAATAACAGAAGTTCATTTCCTTTTCCAAAACATTGACAAATATTTTTAATCTAAATTTTTTCTCAGTTAATAAAACTTTTCCAGCTTCTTCTAGTACAAATTCTAGTATAAAACCCTCTATGGATATTTGCTCTTTCTGCCTAGGATGCTTCTGTGCATGCAGTAGTTAACCTAAAGATGAATAAACCCCATACAAAACTTTAAAAATTGCAAGTTTAATTCTGTACTGTACTGGTTCTGTTTCTATACAGAAATTATGCCTAGAGTATTGCATGGCAAAAGCACAGAACTACATGGTCTTCACTATGGTTAGGTCAATTGTTATGTCTTGGAAGTTTTCTCAGGGGACATTGCTGGGGGCAGAGACCATTGCTTGATGCTTCTCTTGGAGTCACCTGTTGTCTTGCTGGGAGTGCTGTTGGCTAGATACTGATTCCTCTGGCAGGAGTAATTTGGGAATTGAACCACCAGTAAAAGAGATGTTAAGGGACTATTGCTAAAGACTGTTATATTGCTAATAAGGAACACACACTAAAGCCTATCCATCCTCTGGCCTTTAAAATAAGCAATGTGGGATTGCCTTTGCTTCCATCTATCTCTAAGTCCAATGTGTTCATATTTTGCTATTGGAAGTTATCTCCAGCCTCTATTAATGCCCTTGAACTGAGGTTCAGGGCTCAAAAGCTAGATGGCTACTGATCAGTCTGGATCAAACCTGAGGTGAGGAGTCTGACAACAATTAGCTGTTTAAGTGATTAAGGCTGTAATTTGTCCTTTGGCTTGCTGGTTCACCACTACCAATTTAGCCCAGAGAAACTGGGCAGAGCCATGGGCTTTTGAAACCAGTCTGAGAAGCCTGGCAAGCTTGTGTTACACATGCAACACATGCAGTTTCATATCTGGTAGGACATTCAAGGTAAATTAATGTACTTTGTAAAGAGTCAAAGTCATTATTTAGTTCCAGTAGTATTTGTCATTCTTGTAGTTTGAACTGCTTTTGTCTCCTCGGAAACAGATATTCTTCCTCACTTTTGATCTAAAGGCCACACAGTTATCAGAGATATTACTCACTTAGAGGAGACTTGAAACACACATTTGAGCAAATCATCTCCTAAAGTTACACAACTATCATTCCATTTCTTCAGCACCTGCTTCAAAACTACAGTGCAGGTGCACAGAAGAGGACACAAGTCAGCCATGTATTAAACACCCCATCTATTTCACACAGCCAGAACCCTCTGTGACGATTCTCCAGTTCCTGCAGCTGGTTATCCACTGCTGATGACTCCAGACAGGACTGTGAGCTTTCCACCAGTGTGTAGCAGAAGAAGAAAATAGGAATGTCCAAGCTGTTCAAGGTCAGAAGTCTACACTGTTTTATACATTTCTCAAAGACTCTGTCCTCACAACTTAGCCTGAAAAACCTCCTGTGATTGCTGAGACATTCCCTGAGCAAGAAACCCTCTTACAGCAGCTTTGCCTTTGCTCAGTGTCTGCTAACACTCAGTTGAATGTGAAGTGACTATTCAGTTCAACCATGTTTACAACTCTTATGATTTTTTATTTATGAGCATTCCTATAAACGGGCTTTTTGTTCACACAAATGCTTGCTGAAGGGCTATTTTTCATATGAATACCTGCACTCAGAAAGAAACAAGGGTATTCTCTCAGAGCAAAAACAATTGCTACCTGTTGCTATTTGTTGCTTCTTACCTATTCTAAAACCTGCCATCATGCATTTTACGAAACAATGTCTGGAAATTAGATAACCAGTCACATGCAAAACTGAAATGTCAGTGGATTCTGGCACTTCTGCTTCGACTAGTAATATCTCATGACCAGCTCTGTTTACTACAGTGGAACAATTCAAAATAAGGAATTACTCCACCAGGTAAAGGCACAGAATCTAGCCCAAACCAGAAAATAACTGTAGATACATGCAAACAGCAGCAACTCATGCTCTATAGAAACTGCCTAAGGGCAGTGGAGTTTGGGGGGTTTTGGGTCTGTTGGGGTTTGTTTTATTCCCAGAATGTTAGTCTCATTTTCTAAGTGTTTTCTATGCAGCAGCAAAGCTTTGTACTTTCACAAAAAAATCTGTCTGCCATAAATAATATGACAAGCTCTGCATCCTTCCTTTTTTTTCCCCAAGGGACAACAATCCTTAAAACACCAATGTCACCTTGTGCCATACTTAAAGTTTGTATGAAACTAAAAGCATGTTGTTTTAAACAAATGATGCAAGTGAGTAAATTACAGGATTTGAGATGTAAACTGTTGAAAAAATTTCATGCTATGGTAGAAGAAATCCAGAATCTGATGCTGCAAATGAGTAGGGCATCTGCAACCCCTTACTTCAGCATTTGGTCTCTACACAACATCCCCACTGCAAAGGCTCCAAACTGTTTTTTTCTTACATTCCAAACAGTTTGCATGTAAAAAAAATAGGATTAAGGAAAAGTCTGTTTTGCACACTGGGAATATTTTTTACTTTATAACTTGCAGCCAAGTAAATCAAATTTTATTTCCAATCTTCTTTTCCTGGTTCTGGAGAAGAGGATTATAAACTTCTTTTCTCAGTGCCTGCCTTCCTGTCCCATAGCCTTCTGGTCTTCCTGCAGCCTCACTTTCTAGTCCTGTTCACCTCCAGCTGGTCCTGCTTCCTACCTTCCCTTTCTAGACCCTTTCTCACTACTCAGTGGAGTGAGACACACAAGATGCTTCCTGTCCTTCCTCCCAACAGAGCATGGCTGTGCTCCCCATCCTGCAGCTCTCCTACCCTGCCTGTGCCTTGGGGGTACGCAGGTATGTCTCATGAGGGCATCTTACAACAGGATATATCCTCTCAAGACATACATAGGATTATGAGATTATTTCAATACAATCACTAAAGCATGGAAAATTAGGAAGAGTTTGAGTTTTGCTGATTCCTCCAAAAATTGTAAAATATCATCAGTTTTAAAAGCTATGTTTTATCACATTCCCAACATGATCATAATTAAATGGATGGACTTGCTCGTGTTTGATACAGAAGATTAAGTTTAAATATTGTTTTGTGCTAAGAAAAACATTGGCGGGTGGGAGACACACTATAGGTGCAAGTATGGTACTAAATTTCAGCCTTCTAAAAGCATAACTTTAGCCCCCTGCAGTTGCCAGATAACATTTCTGAAGTTGTGGAGATATTAAAAGGGTGGCAGTTCATTATGAAGCCATTTATATTTTGTCAGACTGTTAACAAGATTTGTGTTATCTGTACCATGCAACAGGAAGGCTGATGCAGAATCTATAATAACTTCTTACTATGTATGCCAAATTGTTGGTGCAATTGCAAAAGAGAGGAATGGAATCAGAAGATTATATTAGTAACAGCCTACATGAGTTGAGAGCCAAGTTACCCAGCCCTCTTGGAGCTGTTGTCTAATTAAATTCATACTACATCCTTAACCCATCTAATATTCAAATTATCACAAGCTTCAACATTATACTAAATTCTTGGAGTTAACAGAAGTCAAGGTACATGTACTTCTGATTCCAAACATGAAATTGATTTTTTAATGTATTTAACACACTTTGATCTACATATATTTGACCAATAATTCTTTGCATGACAATACAAATATATTAAAAATTACAGTCTACTACTACTACTGTCTATACCTACACATGCACTGATTTATAGTGTCGTCTCAAGAATAACTGTTTCAGCCATTCTCCTATTGCTCCTTTCTCTCCAATATAGCTTCTGAAAGACATCATTTGTCACCAGCTTCCACTGTCTGCAGTCATTATTTGAAGTGTTAAGTGCATCACAGTGAGACCCTTCAGAAGGTGATAATATATCAACAGGGAGGGAATATATTGATAGTCAGAGAAATTGAAACTCAAGGCTAAATAGAGCCGACAAGCCATTGCTAAAATTATTTAACTCTTTTTGAAACAGGGATCATGTGAAGATGAAATCCTGACACTGAGCACTCTCACCATAAAGGCACTTACAGAAATGTTGTGTTTCTTATACATCTTGTGCTTTCAAAGTGCCATCTTTTAGAATTTTAAAAGCCATGCTAAATACGGTTTGGGATACTCGGCACTTCTCAAAATTTATCTCATAGAAAGGAAGTTACAAACTTTACATGCTAACTTTCCAGTTTAATGGCAGAAATTGAACTAACCAAGAAAGAGTGGCAGGCACAGAACACAACATAGGTACAAGGAAATTTTCCAGAATGAAATGCAGCATTAATCAGTCAGATTATGTGTGGGGATTTTACTTACACTTCCCAAGACAAAAAATAAGGTGAAACCCCAACATGTTGCCTCAAAATGTAACTAGAAACAGCAATTAAATAGCTTTTCCCCCCAATATGAAAATTGTTGTCACTAATCACCACTCAATATGACACTGCCACAGTGACATTTGAAGATTTAATAGAAGTAAGCACATTCTATAATTATTGTTGACTTTCTGAATACTGTCTTGATCAAAATCTTGGTTTGAATTATTTATTGAACACAGTGAATAACCCAATGTCAAAGCTAAATGAAGATTCTATATTTAGATGGTGGTCAAGTCTCCTTTTTACAACTCAGATAAGAGTTATAAATTCCAATAAATGCCTGTGGATGTACATACCGTAGCATGCTTGACCCAGAGGTCATTGTCCCTTTTAAAGCTGTATGTCTAAGCTCTTGTTTCAGCAACCTGGGTCCATGTAGTTGTATTGGAGTTTCCTAGAAATTTTCACATGCTGCAAAATACCTGTGGTTCCTTTTTCTTTCCCTGGCAAAAGGCTAGAGAAAGTTTCAAAGAAAAACATTCTTCCTACCCATCTTTAAACATTCACACTCAAATATTTAGATCTTAATTTTTTCTTCTGGTATTCTTAATTTGTATGAAGCTTAGATAACTTTTTTTAAAATTTAGATCTGCTTGAGAAAATTGTATTTTAAATTCAAATTTAAAATCACTAAGTTTTAGTAATTTCACTCTTCTGCTACAGTCATAGAAATATAACTTAGCTTTTTGCACCAGTTAGTTATGTTAGTATAAGGTATATATTAGGATATTTTTTTCACATGTGAAGGTAAAAAGTGCCTAAACCAATGAATTGTGGATGTCACTGGTAGAAGCCATACATAACCCAAACCTAACACTAGCATGCTTCTGAAACTCTCAACTTTCAGTGAGAACAATTCTTTACATTTTTAAGAGGGGGGAAATATAATAAAAAAGGTTCAAAACCCCCTAGAAGGATTGTGTTACTCAAAATTATCTATCTATCTATCTATCTATCTATCTATCTATCTATCTATCTATCTATCTATCTATCTACCTACCAATCTTTCCATCTCCATGAATACAATATAAAGCTGTCCAGGCTCCAAGCTGGCTTTGGGTAGGCCATGCCTAAGGAGGAAGCCAGGTCATTGTATTAATCAGTAACTTGAAGCCCAAGTAAATAAATTGCTTTTGGAAGAGGAGCTCAGGATGCAGGTCTGTCTGTACAAGTCATGTAGAAATTGAATAAAGGAGATCTTTATTGACTTCAGTGAATGCTTTGGATCAAGTTCATAAGATAATTCACTCTGTATGTCATAAGGTTTGATCTTCTGTTTTGTTATGTTTGTAGGTTTTGTTCTGTGAAGGATGCCATTGTCTAAGAAAATCTGATACAAACCCTAGATGTCTAAGTTTTTGACTGGACATCCTGTACAATAGAAATTTTCCTCTTTAATTAAAGGAGTCTTCTCCTTAGTTTGTAACTGGAAGGTAATTTTAAAAGCTCATGTTTTCAAAATGAAAAATGTAAATGGCAGTTATCAGTCTTGAATGAAGTCTCTGGAATAAAAAGCACCTACTAATTATCCTGTGCATTTTCTTTAAATACCACTGGCAGGTTTCCTGTAGTTGTGTGTACAATTACATTTAATCTCCTCATTCCATATCCACATCAGGAGATGATACTTTCCCATCTAAGAAGTCCTGATTTGATTAGTGAGAATAGTGTGATTTTAATGGTGTGTTTTTCAAAGGCATCTTTCAAGGTCACTGTTCAAACCTATAGATTCTTCAGGACTGCTGACAATGGCCTGCAAAGAAAGTATTCCTGGGGATTTAGATTATATACACTACTTATCATGAAAATAAGTAGAGGAAGAAAGTTATCACAAATCCCTGCTGGCCCATCTATTCACATGCCTTCAACAGTCATTTATTACATGTTCTGTGCCTTATCAGGTGCCCATTTGTAAATGATACAGAATTTTGAATACAGTACTCTGTACATCTTGTGTGTATATTTTGTTGCTCATTCATTAAAGAACAAGATGGATGAGAGTGAATCCATAGACTGTGTTCCTATCTACTCTTGGCATTCATGTTTTGACAGATAAATGAGGTGTAAAGGTTGTGAAGTGGAAGGAGCACTCTTTAGCAGTCCATTAACATGCAGGGATTATGCCTTCCCCAAGTGAGTGAAATGACAAGTGTGTACTTATTTTACTCAATGACAAGAAATTGAACTGACAAACTGACATTGGACATGGCCCCTCCTTCATGTTTTTCCTACCCCAATAAAAGATGAGTGGACTGATATATTAACTAAAAATCAGGTTTGATTACTGTAGGTACCCAAAGCATATGTAATGTGTATCTTCATCAACAACCTGACATCTGTGATCATTCTTGATCACTGCAATGCCAGTTTGAACGACATTCACTGTGAAATGCACATTAACAAAATGATATTTAGTTGTTTAAAAAAAAACAAAGTAGAAAATATTGAGCATGTCAGTTGAATTTTCTCTATTGTGAAAATTTAGCAAATAGACTGACTTTGGTTTTGCAACTTCTCTGCAAATGTGTCATTTAAAAATATAGTTGGGAAATCTTTTGATACAAATTGAAGTAGAAAATTATTTCATCATAATGTTGGCACTATTACCCAGGCTATAGCTTGAGTATTTTCCAGTAGAATTTTAACTGAGAGAGCAAATTGAAATGTTTATATCATAATCAAGCCACAAGTTCATGAAAACAAGTAATAGGTGTGGTCAAGGGTCTAGGAAGGCAGATGCCTTCTGTCTCCTAAAGTATAACTGAAGATTTAAAGTCTGCTTCTCAACCCCAAGTGAGCAGTCTGCATTTGGGGAAGAAAAGCAGGTTTTTGACAAACAAGTAGCTCTGGTAAGAGAGCTCTGGGAGAAAAAAAGGGTGAAGTTGGGATAAAACTCCTCCACTGCCCTCCCAGGTTTGATCAGGCAAATTTTGCCACCTTTAAAGAAATTCCACAATTATTTCCTAATAGACTCAATAAGTAGGGCTGATGAGGGCTACTAGACTAGACATTAACAGGCTTACCACACCCAGTGAGTCTTTGCTGGACAAGCAGTTGCCAGCCAGATGGGGAAGGGCTGGTCTCCTTGAGGTGGGCTGACCCTTGATGTTGCTGAGTTGGAGTCTTCTTTGTTTTCTCTCTGATGAATTTATGCCTTTTCATGCCAACATTTTTCCTCTAAAATCTTTAAACTGCTGCCTATCCCCACCTCAAAATCTTTTTTATCTCCCATGGCTGCAGGATATATGCTTTCTTTCAGCTGTCTCACAACCAGCAGTCTGCTTAGGAGTACACACCAAGGTTAAGCAGCTGTGCTGAACCAGAACTGGCCTTGGATAATAGGCAACTCAACCCAAAGAGGAGAGTGACAAGGGCCACAGAACTCCAGGAAATTGTGTGCACTTTATTAGGAACTCTTTAAGTATAAAGCAAACAGAATATTAGAAAAAGAGAGAGGAAAAGAGAGAGGAAAAATACTCCCCATAGATTTTGGCACAGGGCTGTACTTTCAGCGATCTTTCTCCTGCTCTCTTATGTTTGGCTTCTTTCCCCAAGCTAAACCCAGTGAGCAGTGACATGAGAATGTGAGGAAATCACCAGGAGTAGAAGACCTGTTTAGCCTTGAAACAGAACTTTGCTATGTGACAATATCATCTGTTAATGGTCCAGTTAGCACACAGTTCCCATAGCACGTTTAAACAAACTAGACCAACAAGTCTCCCACATTGCCATAAAGTGGAGCTGTGAGGACAGAGAAAAGCCACTTTCCAAAGCCACCTTCCCTACCAACACCAGAATTACCACTGTTCTGTCTCTGATGTTTACAAGACATTCACAGAGTAAAGGGTTTGGTCCTTTGAAGAGTACCTCTCACCAAGTGCCTTCAGATGCAAGTCTGATCTGCTTCTCATTTTCAGTAGGGCCACCCTATTGGAGTCTGTAAATCAAAGGTCTCTCTGAATTCTTCAGAGAGAAATCAGAGTGCAGGGATTGAATTAAAACCTTTGGATGGATTGAATTATATTAAGCCACTCACACATAAAGTAGAAATGTAAGTTTAAGTTTTAGAATAAGCAAACAAGTAAGCAAGTAAGAATATGTTTAAAGTGCTTTAAAGAGTAAAGGTCTTAGATACCAGTGTAGAAGTGCAAGTTCTAATGAAGGTTGAAAAACATAGTCCTGGATACTAGTTGTTGAAAACAAGTTTCTGTGTAGGCTCCAGTAATGTAGCTTTAGACATAATAAAACTATAGTAAGAATATTGCTTACATTTTTCAGATAGAACAAGACAGACCATATGCATTGTTTATACATAACCTGGCATACTAAAAAACTAGAATTCTAAGAGGTTAGGAAGGAGTGGTTCTGGTTTGTGTTTTTAGCTTATTGGGTAATTTGTGCATTAGAATCTATGCACTGGGGAGAGATTCACTCTTGCTTTTCCTCTCTCCTCACCATCATCATCATCACCCAAAGAAGAGAGGAGCAGCAGCAGCAGCATCGGCCCTTCCAGGGCCTCGACAACAGCAGCTGCTGCTTCTAATTGGAGCTTTACTTCTATTTAACACTCAAAAACTTTTAGCATGGACTTTACCACTTGTGACTCTTTGCCTTTGGAGACTGATGTGCCTTTACAATAAACAATTTTATAGTGACTAATAACTGCTTGGCTTTTTTAAAGAAAACAACCACTACCCAACACCACCCCATCTCTTGTTTTGAGTGACAGTTTTACTCTTTGTTCCTGCATAGAGACAAGATAAGGCAAAGCAAGAGTAAGATACAGCATTCCCTGTGCCTCCTCTCACTGTTGAAACATGCAGTCTTAGCATACTGACCATCACCAAAAAAAAGGAAGGGCCAAAAATTTATGCCAATTTACCCTCATTGCCAGGAGCCTTCACACAGTGGTCAGTAGACACATGCAGACTCATATAATAAACCCTTTTTATTTATCCAAAGCACATACAGAACCCTGTGTGTTGATGTGGTAGAGAGTCACAGCAGCACTAAGTCACCAAGTTCTCTGCCTTGAAGAAATTTGAGAGTTAATGGATCCTTTTGGACAATGGACATGGCTTTTGGACCATGGATTATTCTCCTGCCACAGTGGCACTTTAACATATTTGACCTGGAGCTGTTGAAATGCTTTATGCTTTAATGAATAAGAAAATAATATGCTCTTTTGTAAATTACCATTCACAGCCTCATTATTTTAAATTATAACTCCTTGCTATTGTTTTCCATAGAAGAAACTTAATAATAAATAAGGTCTCTCCTATTTTTCTCATGTACTAATTGTTTTTTTTTTTTTCGTTTCTAAATAATCAAAGTCCTCTAACTTATCCTCATTAAGACAGATTTTTAATTATAGTTGCATGCAAATACAACTGAATGCACACACCACATTATAAATTTGACCCCAGGAACTTAATCTCTTTCATTATTTATGTAAGTAAGCTTTTATTTAGGTTCTAGAAAACAAATTGCATTTTAAATTATGAATATCAATATTTTGTTTTTCCATATGAATATAGTGGAATTTCATCCAGCTTTAAAATCTGCAAGCTACAATTAACACATGTATTTATTTCCAAAAATAAAGGTGGATGTCTTTTGGATTTTGCACAAATTATAAAAACTGATGTTCTGGACTAAGAAATGAGACTGCACTGCATTAATTATTTAGTTCAATGATTTGCATTTCACAAGTAAAAATAGGTTCTTTCACTTTCTTCTCTCTTACCAGCTGTAGGTGTTCTACTCAAATCTAGTGCCTCCCCTGACTAGTGAACAAAATAAAATGAAAAACTCAGGAAGTATGTTAATGAAACAGAACACAGCTTAAGTACCTCATAATTTTATGGAGCTGTAAACAACATTGCCATTCTGGGTCTCTTTTTTCTCAAGGTTAAGCCTATGTGCCAGATTTCCTTGTTCACTCAAAAAGGAGCATTGCACATCAGCATCCAAATGTGAGTCAAAGGGCACTGGTCATGCTTCAGCTGGAGAACCTGTTGATAGAAGTTTGGGTTACATTTTAGTGCTTTTCTTCTATATTTACATTTTAGAAATAGCATGTGAAGTATCACAACTCTGAAACCATAGTGAAGTAAAACATTCATAAGAATAATAACCATGGGATCATGAGATGATGCAATATCTTTAAGGAATACCAGAAGTCTCTCTTTTTTGCTCCCAAGTCCTTGTGACTGTGATTCACTCCCAGACAGAACCAGACAAAAAAATACAGCCCTTTGCCTTAGGTGCAATGAGATACTTACTTTTGGCAGTCTCACTGCCAAAAAAGCACCTTTACTTAAAAAGCAGATTCTTAAAATACTGACTTAGCTGAATCACACCCCTAATGCTTCTAATTGTGGAATGTTAGCCATGTTTTCACTACAGTTTCCTCACCATCTCTAATTATGATTCACACAGGACATAATGACTTCAGTTGAAACTGCAGAATTAAGGAAATAGGTATCAAATTTGTGACTCATGAACTGCATTTTAAAGACTGTGTCATACCAAGTTTCCCTCCATCACCTGTTCAGCCCACAGAGTTGTATCCAAGCCTTCACCAAACATCTGAGAAAGACAGGTCTAAGGATAACCTGAGAACCCCCCACCTCCAGCTCTACTGGGTCATGATGGGTGCCAAAATCATGAGGAACCCCAGAACTGTGATCTCTATGGGTTGACCTTCAGAATAAACATCTTTTGCTCTGCAATGTTTTCACTGACAAGCCAAATGTCTTTTCTGGGGGCGGAATATGTTATCTAGACTGATATTCCTGTTTTTGTTCAAGATTTGCAATAATACAAGATTTGTATTATTTGTACTATTTTGTGTTGGGCTATGCTGGCAGTTTAGCAGATTTTAATTAAGTATCTTTTGAATTTAACTTTATATATATAGATTAACTCAGGTTAAAAAAACCTATTTGAAGTATGCTATTGGATTGTGGTTCACTTAGTCAGTGCAGAAAAATGAGGCAAGTCTATTTTACTCTCTATCTTGACCAAGGAAAGAGCCAGGGTAATGGCTTTCTTTACAATTTTGAGTTCAGGAAAATACAATAGTCACATAGAAAGTTAGAGTTTGAGACAAGTCAGATAATATTTACATTAATCTCTTCAATGACTTTTAATTTTTCTTGTTCTGAAAATACACACAGGTATAAAAATGTAAATGTGGAGATTTCTGACAAACACCATACTACACAATGCCAATTAAAAAGGAAATTAAATTGTACATTAAATAGGAGAAAATTCCTTGTGACATTATACTGGAGGGAATGATAAAAGAGCTATAATCACATTATGGAAGGAGATGTAAGTTTTCTATTTTAATTGTGTTGAGAACAAGACATTAAAACCTCAGAGATGAATGACAGAAAACAGAAAATAAAATTAAGTGTACTCTAACATAATGTTGAACTGTTATTGTAGTATGACTGTAGCATTGCATACAAAAAAAATGAAGTGACCAAAATGTAAGTAAAATATTATTTATGTGATTTACTGATTCATTCTGTGTTCTTGGACAATTTGTTTAAGAACCAGCCTTCAAAAAGTTGATCATGTAAATGTGAACATGTACTACTGCTTGCACGTGTAACACATGATGGAGGGTAAATTGTCATAGGAAAATTGCCAGTTATTGGCCCAAGTTCAGTGAGAGTTCACTTGAATCAAAAGTGAGTAAAAGCCCAGGATTTTTCACCCTACTTATTTTGCAGAAAAATCCAATCACATGGGCTGACTGTGGTCATGAATACTTTTAGTCAGCTTTCATTTGAAATATTTCCATTTTACATGGAATATCATGGAAAGTCCCTAATTAGGTATTCCACAGTTCCTCCATCTACTAAAAATAGCTGAGTATCTGATTATTCTTTTTCTCGTTCTTCATGTGAGCCAAGTTTGTTTTCTATATATAAAGAAAACCATAGATACCCAGAGTAAAACCTGTGTGCAGCAGAACTTGATATCAAAATAGATTAAGATGATGGCATCATATCTAAAGAAAGAAAAAAAAACATTTGATGATATGTGAAGTATTTTCCTGTCTTTTAAAAGTCTAAATACAAAGTATTGTATGCATTATATAGGTCTGAAGTTTCAATTGTGGTAGATTATACTTTTTAAAAGGCCTTTAGACCTACCACAGGACTTTGAATGGCAGAAATAACATAAATACATTATTCTACAGAGGACGAGTAAAACTGACTGTATGCAAAGTAAAATTGCTGCAGCTAATAATTTAGAAACATTAGAAGAAAGATTTATTTTCACGGGTTTGAAACTAATGATGTCCATGAGTCACACCAGATGCACTAAGCCATGTCATTCCAGTAGTTAGAAAGTTGTTACTGACTCAAACGATAACTGAGAAGGGCTGGTAGCCCCCATGGTGTCATTACATAAAAAATATCCTTCTCAGTAAGAATTCAGAGTTCACCCTTAGAACTCTCTAGTTTTGCATTACATACGTGCACATTTTATTGTCCATACTGTTAATTTTTTGCTTAAATTCTGTAGCATATTTTTTTTTAACAAGCTCTACCTCTGGAAGTAAGTTGACATTAACTGTTAGCTCTAAACCCATAAGCATCTTTCACTTGTGTGTCTATTGTCATGATATGATGCAGTCCAGCAGTGCTAATCTGGAGCTGGACAGCTGACAGATATATCAATACCAGTTTTTGATGTACCAGAATGTGATTTTGAGCACTGAAGCTGTTCTGGGCTCAGTGGAATTCAGGCTCAGATACTAATTCTGATATACGTACATGAATTGATTTTGACCACATATTTCATGTGCCAATACCTTCTTCTGTACAAGCTAATTAGATTGTTTTGGGGTTTTTTCTGTGATTAAAGCACTGAACTTAGAAATAGCAAATATAGATTAAGGTCCAGATTGTGACAGATGGCATTTGAAAAAAAGAAAAAATAGTTGAAAGGTGAGAGGTGAAGATAAAAGGCTAAAGTTTCTTAAAGATCCGTTGTTAAACTAGACCCAGGGGTAGTCATTAGGGATTCTTCCTCTTTGCCCAAATATAAATCAGATATTAGGAAGGAAGTTCAGGGGTAGCAGAAGTAGAAAACATAAACAAAGTAATGAATTTACAAGTTTGCATTTGATGTGGAGAGCAATAGGTTCCACTGCAGACTTACTGTAATATATGAGCATGCACAGTTCCTCCCAGCCTCTGCTGAGAGAAATGGGGTGAGTTTGGATTAGTGAGCAGAAAATAATTTGTTACAATCATTAATGCAGTTGTGATACTTTGATGGGGTTGATGGGTAGAATTTACATCAAAGCTGGGAACATCTCAACCTTTTTACACAGATGCATAAAAATTTATGGCATTTTATATGTGGCACCATCTGCTTTTCATAGGTTTTGTCTTATCTGGATGTTTTCCTTTTAATTTATTCTCCCTGGGGAATTAATTTCTTTAATGTTGACCTTGTTAATAGAAAGAAAAAATATTGCTATACATATAATACAAATAAACTATAGAGTCAATTGCATAATATAGTGGATTTTGCTTCTGTTGAGAAAGTAAATAAAAATCTGATATAGTCTGATTTTCAGAAGCACCTAACACTCAAATGCCACTGTCTACTGAGGAAATTTTGGGCAGCTCCAAGGATCATTTCCTTGCTTGCTACTCTGTGGGGAGATTATTGTCCTTATTGACAAGATTACTGTCCTTATTGACATTATTCACCTTCTCTTTCAGCTCAGAGTACACTTCCAACCTCACAATCAACTTCTCTCTCATATTTCTGCCCACAGCAGCAGCATTATTGCCTGATGGGAACATGGTAATCAAACTACACCAATGTCCTCCAAACCTTGAACCTGTGCACAGGCTGTGAGTCTGGTGCCTCCACTAATTAACTATTCTAAATTTAGCTGTCAACTTTAATTAGGAAATCCATTGTCTCCAAATATGTGACCTGATAAAAAGAGACATGAGAAACATCTAGGATCAGGACAGCATGAAGCATCAGCTATGGGGTTTTCATGAGTTTCAGCCTCATATCTGTGAAAATTAAGGATGTCCTGTCCCAGGTGGGATGAAGTGCAGCAGTGCCTTCCCAGTTTTACAGGGCTTAAATCCTGACTTCTGTCAATCCCCTTTCTATTATCTCACCCTGAGAGCCTGCAGGAGGGAAAATGGAGAAGAAGAGTGTGAACAGTCATCTCTGCATTTTATGTTAACCATCCAGAGAAGCCAAGGTGTGTGCTCACACTGGGATCTAAGACAACCACTACACTCATTAAATCTAAACTAACCACAGCATGGGCAGCATGTACTGCACAGCAGGATGCAAGCAGAGCCTAAGATCCCAAGTTCCTGTGTTCTCTCCTGCCCCAGCAGCACCATCATCAGTTCCTGTACAAGCCAAGACAAGGGGAGCTCAAGCTGAGGTGTTATCAGATGCTGCTCTCTGCTTTGCCCTAGGACAATGCAGCTTTACTACATTCATTCAAAGGGGTGGCAACATTATACACTGATCTTGGAAACAGAATTTTCAATATAAACATGTTTATGTTATATACATTGTCAATATAAATATAATTTAAAATGTAATGTAGTGAAATTTTGTACATGGCTACTGCTGGTGAGACACACTGAAATGATAATGCCACAACACAACAGGTACACCCAAAATTTTAAGAGATGGGAGGTAATTCTGTAGTGTCCTCTTAAAAAATGATTGATTATGAAGATCTGACCCACACTGAGACATTTCTCAATTGATTAACTGGTCATTTATCTAAATGTGGGCTTTCAAGGTAGACTCATTAGATGTTTTCTATATAGTATGAAGAAAAAAATCCTGCCAAATTCTGTTTCTCAATTGCGTAGAATGAATTTTTCATGGAGCTCTGCCACAATTAGGCTCATACTACTAGTTGACATATAATCTTAAATAAATTTGTTTGGCAGTCAAAACAGGGAAGTCCATGAGGAACTTAAGTGTATAAATAGTAAAAAGGTAATTGAAATAATATTAAATTAATACTAACTGAAGCATAAAATAGTATACGTACAGGGAAATTAATTGGTTTTGATATGTCAGTAGGCATCAGGATAAATTGTGACCTTTCCCCTTGCAGAGGAAGTTCTGAGAGCTCATTGTAAATGATCTCTAACACCTAGACAGATGCAGATGTAACCAGCTCACAGCCTAAGTACCCATGATGCTCACAAACAAGATTTGTTGAGGCAGCTTCTCTCTGAACTCCATCCCAGCATTTTCCTCTCACTACTGCTCCTTTCATTCACTTCTGTTGCATCCCAGTTATTGAGGGCTTCAGCAGCAGAAGTCAATAATATTTGAACACATTTTTCTCTCCCATAACATCCTCCTCTTGTCCTACTCTTATTGTAGAGTAGCTTACAAATGTTTGAGACAAAGGAGCACAGTACAAAGTAATTCCTGTATTTCTGGTTCAGTGTGCAAGGTCAGCTGTCTGGTATCATCTTCCTCAAATTACTTTGCATGTACCATGGGGTAAAGAATTGTATGGTAGTGAGTAGTTTTCATCATCTGCTTCCCATTAATTGCCCACAAATATGCCCTTACCTGGAGTAGCTGCAAGGTCCTTTGAACTGACCCCTACACTCATATCTCCTTGTGCATAACACAAAGAGGCTTTAGTACATTTTGCTAGCTGTCACAGCTTAGATTCAAGCTGTGTTGGATTCTGATAAATGCAATGGATTTTTTTCATGGATATTCATTTATCTTCATCAATACATTCACATAATGATTCCCACAGAAATCATTCTTCTCAGTATTTACCAAGTATTTACAAAGGCTCTTCTCTATTCTCCATCTCTTTATGATGCCTGTAGCAATTAGATTTTCTTTCTCAAGGGAAAATAAAAGTGTAGCTGATTTTCTCACACTTTTGCAGGGAATTTCCTTCCTTGCTTACCACCAAAGTAATTTCACTCAAGTATACCAGAAATACAGTTGTAATTCCTTAAGTTCAGAGGTGAAAAGAATAATTAAACTGTAATTTTATGCTCACCTTGTTGCTGAGAGTAATTCTTCTTATCTGGCACAATGGCTATAAAGAAAAAAGTTCCTGGTGTTTAGTCACTGGGAGTTTTGACTTGGTGGCAATAAGAGTGAAAGGAAAAAATATTAAGACAGGAACTGATGCAACACCTTTGCAATTTCCCTCTTGTCTAGAATTTACACAAGTGTTCCTGTAATTTATCTTCATTACCCTAACCTACTTACAACATGCTTCATATATTTTGACTTTTAGTCAAGTTACATGACATTTTTTTTATGATGTGTTTATCAAGCTTGAGGTTTAAGAGCTCAATGTTGACTCAAAAATCTAAACTGTATATTGGGTACAAGGACAAGAGAATGGAGATTACTGAAAGTGCTTGTGTGTCCCTGCATATAGGTACTACTTACTGCAGAAAGAGCTGAAACATAGGAGAAAAAACACCAAGCTTATATGACATTTGTGGTGGATTTTTGTTTTCACACAAGGATATGAAATTATTTTTTTTTACTTCATTTAAGGGCACTTTAACAGCCAAAATGATATTTAACTTCTAGAATGAGACTTGAATGTGATATGTATTTTATTTTTAGTCTCTGGAGTCCAAACATCAGTCATTCTCTCCATATTTGAAAGATGAAAGAGCAAACAATAGAGTAGAAGGATTCTGAGGCTGAAACCTCTCAGATGTTTGTGAATATACAAGTCTGTAAATATTGATGATTCTTGGCAATAAAAAACATTCTTATCAAGTTAGCTCCTGGGAGCAGAGAAATTAAGCCAGATTTCACAAGCCTTTCAGCATTAATTGTATAATGAGATCAATTAGCAATTACACTAAATTATTAAGTGAGTTTTATACATACCACCACATTATCTCATATATTCCTCCTTGTAGGCAGCCCTTGCTAGGGTAATCAAGCCCAAAGTACTAGCAGAGACAGAAATGACTATTCTTAACATCTCAGAAACCACAGAAACTGGATTTTAAGGGCAGGAAATTAATGAAACTCAAATGAGTTTCTTCCAGTAAAAATTCATGATTTGCCTCACAAATCCTAGTGCTACTAGAGGAGTGAATGCTTTGCTGTGCTCCCTACATGACTGGCTGTAGCAGTCCACACAATAGCAGCTTTACTCATTCAAAGTTCATGTTGGCAAGACTGGTGCTTTTGTCTGGATATGTTTTATGGATACAGATTTAGAATTTGGATTTATGTGCTGCCCCGAGACATGTATGACTTTCAAAGGATGTTGTTCCCCCCTCAGTTTCATGAGTGCACTTCACTGAGATCAGTGGGAGGTGCAGGGCTGCCAGCACTGTGGGGCTCTCACTTTGGCTGGAGGCTTTCTGGTCTCTCCACAATGAAAATGCTCCAATCTGCCTTGCCTGCCTCTTTTTTTCTTCCTGTGAAAGACAATCAAGCAGAACTCTTTTCATACAGAAGTACCCCTTTGCTCTCTGCCTGGCATGGACCAAACTTCCCCTGCAGTCTTTCCTTTTCCTCAGGCAATGAGTTGTTCTGCTCTGTGCTTGGGGTTGCAGCTTTTATACTTTATTTTTCCTGACAATGGGGAAAGGAGAAAATAAGAAGAGAAGAGAATATTTTGCTTACTTGGACTCAGGAATTCAATTGGTAGTACACTGAGGGAGGAAATAGAGCTGAAGTCTATGTCTATGTATAAAGAAGCTAAGGCAGATGGAAAGTGCACTAGCAAAACCTTTGTGGTGATTTTGGATCACGACATCCTAATTCATGCAGAAATGTGGGAGATTCTAAATAGTGAGGGAGATTTCAAAGATTACAGGACAATGAATATGTTATAGAGAGGCAAGAGGCCCTGGAGGGAACAGGGATTAAATCATAGCAAGGAATTTTAGGTATACACAGCAGCAGATGCTCTACTAAGGTCTTTTCTAGGAAGGAGTTTGGCCACTGCTGTAGCTTGTAACCAATAAAAATTCTCCTGAGCAAATTGTTTTCTGTGCAGTTTGGTCTCTAGGTTGCACCAGGTTGCTGTGAAGTTAGAGCCAATTTCCAGCCTAGGAAAGGATCACGTTTGTGCAAATTATAAAATATATGTTTTTCTCCAAAAATCATGTTAGATGGGATATCGTGACCAAGTGCTGAGAGCAGAATTAGCCTCTGATAACAGAATTAATCAAATGCCTTAGTAAATAAATTTTCTGGACTGCTACTGTTGTAGACGACATAGCAAGAACTCTTTGAATTGACATTAAAACCACACTAATTCTTTAAACTAATCAAATTTAATTGCATATTGTATTTTATCACAAAAATAGCTGTGTTTTCTTAATATGTGCTGGGGGAGAGAAGGAGAAAATTACTTCAGAACTTTCAATACAGCATTACAGATGAGAATCAATGACAGCTTGGAAATTATTTCAGTGCATGCAGATAAGAATGGGAACTTAATGTGCTTCATAACCATCAACCAAAATAAGCCATTAGAAGTGCTAGCCATGTTACATGCCCCAGGAATCTGTAAGAACTCTATTGGCAGAAAAATATTCTCACTGAATGTTCTTATATTGATTTTCATGTTTCATTAAATGCATTCAAATTCTACTGCCACTGAGTGCTTCACTACTGCTGTAATGGGCACTCCATAAATTGTGATAGGAAACCACAGGATTGGAGTAACTCCACATCTGCATGTGTGTAACACACTGAACCTGGCCCTGCACCTCATTTGCACAGAAGGGAAGCTGGCAGCAGTGGAATAGCACAAAGCTTGTAGTAGCAGCATACTAAGTACATACATCCAGTCTTACAGATGTAGCAGCCTGCAGCTCTGCTTTTTAATTTTTATCTCCAACAAGTGATGGACAGAAAGAATTTTTCATTTATATCTTTCTGAAGAGGAAAAATACTGGAATTGTGACCTCTTGATTCAGTTCACTAACAGTATTGATTTTCTAATGGAATCTGAAGTGAGCCTGTTGATTGACATCAAGAGGGAACAAAAGTTGTCAGAGTGCTGAAGAAAGAAGTAAAGAAAATTGTAATCTTATTTTGAAAGAGGTATTGATATATTGCAGCAGAGGTAAGAGCTCTGAGATATATTCAGATTTCTGAAGAAATTACTGTTTGGTTTTTGGATTTGTTTTTTTTCTTTATGAATCATCCTTTCTTGGTTGGTGCTAGTTGTCTTGAAGAGGCAACAGAGCTCCAATTGTTTAGAAGGTGCTCTGTAGAATGAGCATATTTTCTTAGATGGAAATGTAAGTACTTATGTTTTTAGACAATATATATGCTACCTTACATGATAATGATCATAATAAGGAAAATCTAGGAATTTTTGTACATCACTAAAAAGGTCTCATGGAAAGAGAGCATACTGTAAAAAATATCCTCTTATAATCAAGTTTTCTATTCTTTTAATTAATTTTAGACATTAAAACTGGCTTGAATAGAAATCTTCCCTCATTTTTTATAGCAATTAATTTTAAAAGGAAGTTTTATTATTTTTTGGTTTCTATTTTCTGGAAAAAAATTTCTCAATTCAAAAATGTCACATCTACAAAACACCTTTCACTAAAAACAAAAATAAAGATGTAAATACTTATCTGTCAAATAAAAGCATTTTTATGTCAGAATAAATCAGTTTATCCTCCAAACTTCAAAGAAACTGTCAAATCAATAAATTGAGAACCACCACTCAACTGTCCATCAGAAAACAATCTTATGAGAAACTAACTGGTCTAATGAGATCTTTCCAGTGACAATTGTTTCAGTGGCAGTGTTGTATTATCAGTGGTCAGTGCAGCATCACTGAGGGAGCTGCAGACCTGGGACTGGGCACAGAAAGAGGAATTATACTCACAAAGGACCTGCACACACAGTGTGTATGTTGGTTTTAGCTTCTCAATAAAACTTTCAGGACCTTAATTTTAGGAAACAGAAAACCGTTTGAATCAAAGTATACATTGGAAATCCTCACTATGAGCTGCTCCCTCCCTGGAGGTCTCTTCCCTGCTTTCAGAAGCTTTCAGGACCCATCCACTCAGGAGAAGCTCTGAGCTCTGAGGAGCTGTATGTGCTGCATGTATGTTTGTGTAGAGCACATATGAGTGCAATCACAGGCTTTGATTTAAACAAATTGTGCTGAAAAGGGACACAATGAAATTACCATGTGACAAAAAGGAGAAAAGGGAAAGCATTAAGAGCATGAATTATCTTTCCTAACTTTCATGATTTAAAAATTAGTCTAAGCTATTTGTGTAGCATTTACATGTTAGTATAAGCTATTTATTTAGGCTCCCTCTGCAGCCAATGAAGAGATGGAGACATCTCCACATGTATTCATCCTCCCTCGTTTCCTCTCCAGTGACTCAAGGCGGGATGATTTATGTGGATGTGCCCTGCATGAAGGTGTGCTGCAGAACCATGGCTAGCTCCCCAAGGAAAACACAGCAGAACTCTCATACTAAGCAAATCAAAGCTTTTCCCCAAGCTTATTGGTTTTTTGTCTATATTCTGTGTATTTGTCTATATTCTCTCTTCTGTGTAACCAAAGAGCCCTCACCAGCAATGTCTGAGTGTGCTACCTCCACCTACCTCAGTCTCTTTGCACACTAAAGGAACATAATTGGATCATCAAAATCTCTATTCTGACTACTGACCCATCTATTTTTGGCAATGTCTTGAAAACAGCATGGCAATTTTTTTTCTGATTACTTTCTGAAACAAAGCAAGATTCTATGCACTTGATTGCCTCAGGGAATAGTTCAAACTATGTTTTATTTAGTAGCAAAACCAGTCTATGGAATTTTTACTTTCACCTAGTCTGGCAAACCATCCCTATTCTTGTGCAGATTCTTCTGCCTCCTTTAGATTCTGATGCTGTTGTTTGCACTGCATCAGAGAGAAAACAGAGTTTTTCTATATTTCAATGTACATGGATGCAGTCTAACACTCAGGTGATGGCACTGACATAATACAGTGCCTTGGGAGAAGTGTTCAGAAATCAGGGAACTAAAGGAGAAAATGTTTCCATTGACTTTGCAGCTGGTGAAAGACTAAGGTTATCATATCTATTGATAAGCACTTACAATCCTTATGACCTATTACTCTTCATAGTAGGCCTTTCTAGATGGGAAGGAATCTTTTATTTAAGGTTCTTAGAGATGGTCTGTCTAGTTGTAGGGTACCTAGAGACTCAGAGTACACACAAACACACTTTAGTGAAAGTGATGAAGTCACTTTCTCCCACTCAAAATAAGTTAATTTTTTTCAAAAGATAGTTTTAACACAGAGATTTGTAGTGGGCAAGTTTATTTTATCTAAATCTATTTCATTTCATGCTATATCAGATATAATCCATCTTCATGCAACCAGCTGACATAAACACCATGATGTGTGATGGTAAACTTGACAGAAATACAATCAGCAGCTCTCACTTGATCTGAATCCAGTCTGTCTTGCCAGAAGACCTAAGAGCACTAATAAATGCAGGACTTCAGAACTGCTGTTTGACCTCAGAGTGTTTTCAGAGGAATGAAAAATGAACTCCCAATTGAACTCTACACAGAGCAAAATTATCCAGCCTGTCCTGACCCCCCCTCCACCAGGCCAGATTCAGCCAAACTCACTTTGTTAGATACCTCTGTATTAGCTAGCAGTAGACTCATTAATTTTTCTGAATGATCAGCTGGATAACAGCCATAGTAGAAACAAAAATGAATCTGACTGTTATATAGTGAAAAATCTTTGTAAGGTTACAAGTTGTTGTTTTTTAACAGCTATAAACTTGTATTATTTAACCTGTAAGGTTTCTGATAATGCTTCTCCTTCTGCAGCAAACCCTTAAACTAGCTCTCCCCAGCAAGCTGCAGGGACCATTTTGGAAGCTGAGGTATTTCTTAAAGGGAAGAAATATAGGTAAGGAGAGAACTTCCATCATAACACCCATCTGTGCTTCTTTAGTGCCTGGTATCAAAAATTCCCATTAGACTGGCAGTGCACAATATATTCTGGCTGCTCTCCCTTTTGTCCTTGACATGCCTCTTCTATGCCGTGGGCCAGAGGGACTGATGAAGAGACAGCAACATCAGTTTTATGCCAGCTGCAGATTTCTCCATCCTAGGTCAATCCTCTGCTGCACATTAAAGGCTATTTCAAGGTCCCTTTATGTTCCTCAGGTGGGTGGGCTTCAGCACAAGCTTGACTCTGACTCTCAGAGACCATTGCATTATTTGAGTTCTGTGATTTATGTTGTCTTTGACGGTTGTTGTTTGGCTAAAATCCTTCCTGCAGTTTGAAAGTTCAGTTTGAATTTTGCCTTCATCTTCCTTTTTGATCATGGCTGTGTCTAAAGTCTAATTCAACAAATCTTATTCGCCCTCTTTCTCTGACACTTGTTTAACTCCAGTAGTTTAACTTTGAAGCTTGGGCCACAGTATTCTAACTAAGGAGGGAAAAAAGGTGATGAAAAGACTGTGGTGGATTGCATATGAGGAGATTATACAACAAATTAACTCTGAAACATTTTAAGTGTTGTTGCTGCAACAGGTAAAGTTGGCTTACATTATCATTACATTATTGTTCTTTTTTGTAAATAGTCTGATACTTTATTAAAAAATCACTCCATAAATCTGGGGGGTTTTTGCAGTAATTAATGGTTCTTTCCTATCTTACTTATCTGATGTGCTCTCTGCAATACATACAAGGAAAATATAAGTCTTTTATCTGTCAGCAAAAGGAATGTGTATCATTGCAGCACAGTGCAATCAAAAGGGTAAATAAAATTTCTGTGTGGTAGAGGAAATTCTAGGAAATTCTTTTTCATATGTTTTCAATTATGTTATAATTTTTGGTTTTAACAATGACTGTAGTATATCAGGAATATTATAGTGCATCAGGAATGCATCTGTTGCTTCCTAAAGCAGCTGGACACACTTGATAGATTAGGAACTTTCTGGCTGAAGCAGCTAACTCTGAAAAATCATTTTTGCACAACATTTTTTCTAGTGTAAGACACTAAACTACTGACTAGACTAGAGCAAGGCATTTCTGGAAGAAGTTCTAGGAGACAGACTGGTAAAAACAGAGATGTTGAGATTATGATGGCCTTGAGAACACTTAAACAAAAAAAAAAAAATCAGTGTAAGAACAGTCCTTAATCTTGGTCTTGATATTGAGAGCTTTCATGTGGGAACAGCTGAAAGAAGCTATCACTGCAATAGTTGCAGTAAATATGAGAGGGCCCAAAAAACCCTGAAAGGGCTGAAAATATAGAAGAGGGAAAATAGATTCCCCTGAAGACAAATATAGAGTGAGTCATGTTTCCACAGCCAAAATTGCAAAATCTGTTCCTTCATTGTGCCTGCATACTTTCTAGCTACCATTTATTGCTGAGGTCACTTTACCCTATAAGAATTTTGAAATTTAGGTCATTTGGATAGTGAAGTATTCCAAATTTTCCACAAATCATGTACTTTATCATTATCTGCATCTTTTTGTGGACACAGACGGCTCAAGCTACAGCCAGGCTGATTGGAAACCTAGCATTACAGGGGAAAAATATTTTGTTTTTAAATGGAAAAGAAAGTCTTCTAAAATTGAGAGTCAAGCTTCACTCAGAATGAGACCCTGAAATTACAAGACAATTAAAATTTAAAAGAGAATTAAAAGCCCCTGTCTCTGATACAACCAAGCCAGCTCTTTTAATTTTTTATGCCTTTCATAATTTTTAAATTTCTGTAAGAATGGTTAAAATTATTAAAATCAATTAAATATAGAGGCAGAAGAGGGATTGTGAGCCCCATCAGTTGTATTATTAGCATTTATATGTTGTTTTTTAAGAACTAATGAAGAGCTATCAGCTCTTCTTTTGGTAAAACATCCATATGGTGATTTTTTTCTTACTTGGAACGTTCCCCCTTACAAAATCCTAGAAGATGTTGTCATGTGCTTATACTGAACAACTTTGGATGTCTGAAATACAAATAAAAATTTGTACTTCATCACTTCTACAGCCTGACAGGAGATGCTTTGTTTACTTAAACATAAGGGCTGGAAAAAGAAATTCAGCTCCAAAGAGCAAAAGAATGAAAGAACTTGTAAGCTACTCTAGCCATAAGTGATGAAGGGCTGTAAGAAAACACAGCATTATCAAAGGCAAATGCTCAGGGAATAAAACAATTACAAAAAGTAAAGTTTGAGGAGTTTTAGTCTCAGAAAATTGAGAAGGGTAAGCCATCATGTCAGGAGAAGGAGCAAGGGGATACATTAGAACTGATCGTTTGCCAATGCCACAGAACAAGTAAAAATGGAATGCATCACAAAGACTAAAATTGCTTTTGGTCATTCTTATGAGTTTATGGGGAGGTTTTCCCTATTCTGTTCTTCTGGGTTTTGTGGTGTTTTGAGGGAGGGTCTCGAGGGGACAAACTTCTAGGACTATATAACCAGTGTTAATTTTTAGTCTTTGGTCAAGAAAATTTGGTTAACTTCTTATCCATAAGCTTAACTGCTCTTTGAGCAGAAAAATAGATATAAAATACAACATGTATAATAGACAGTATAAAGTAAAAAAGCCTATATATTGTATTGCATTATGTTGCATTATGTTGTGTTATATATTTTATATAGGATGGTTTTCACAGCATGTTGTGAGACAGCATGGTGTACAGCCACCCTTTGCAGACCCTGGCAGCTGGGATAAATATCAATATCTTCAGGAACAGTGCATCTCCCTCCTGGCTGCAAGAGGCACTGCAAAGGTTTGTATTGTCAGTTCTGAATTACAAAGAGAAGCTTTTGCTTGTTGGTCTAAACCACTGCCCTTCTGGGAAGCTCAAGGATTTGAAGGAATATTCACTGGGAGAGACAGAGGGTCCATCTGCCCTGTCTGTGACAGTGGCCAGGAGTGACTGGCATTGTAACAGCACAAGTGCTCTCAGGTTCCAGTGACCTGTAGGGGACTTCTAAATCAGATGTGCTTTCTTGTTTCTAAACAGCTGTTGAAGGAAGATTGTTCCATAAATTTGTCAAGTCCACTCTGTGTTACCACAGGGAGACACACAGTTTAAACAGAATCAGTGTGAAAAAAGCCTCCTGTTGATTATTTTGAGCATAACATCTCTCAATTTCATTTGATTCTGACTTTTTCTTTTTTTTTTTTTTTTCAGAAAGCAAGAAGAAATGAAGAGCTGCTACAGCTGCCCCTTCTTCATTTACCCTCATAATCTGTATTTTTGTGGATTCCCTCAAAGCTACCTGATTAGTTTCATTGCTCAAAAAGCAATGTTCCAAACCTTTGACCTTTCTTCTCTCTGAACTTTTTGTTGGTACCACTAAGTCCTGCTTGAGCTGAAGATGACCAGGTCCAGACCACATTTCAAGATATATTCACAATGTGTGTTAATGGCTTGAGAATTTTTTTCTGCTTTGCTTTCTATTTTTCCCAGTAATTGTTACAATACACAGTAGGGTTTTTTATCCACTATTGAGAATTGTACTAATGTTTGAAAATACCTATTATTACAACCACAAGTTCTCTTTCCTGCATGGAAATAGGTAGTTTATAATCCATTGTCTCAGACTCTTTTTCCCCTTGTGCATTACTTCATATTTATTATATAGAATGTAGTCTGTCATCCTCTTGCCTGCTTAATACTATGACATTTTTCCCCATCTATTTGCAATCAGCTTTCACTTTTATTATCCTAAATCATCTCACATCACCATTAATCTCTTTGTTGTCCATCCTTTTCCATTTTTGTACACTCTAAAAAACACTGCAAAGATCCTAGGTCTATGGTTTTTCTCAATTGTGAATCCCAAACATTCATTCCTTCTCTTTGTTGCTTACTTGTTAACCTGTTGTTAATCTATAATGACTTACTTTTCTCCCACAGGCAGCTTAATTTCTTTAAGAGCTCATGAAGCTGGCTGCCTCCAGATTTATCACAGAGTAAAGGAGGATGATACTTACTTACTTTATAAAATGCCTTCACATCTACAGATGAGAAATACTAGATATTAATATTAGCTTAGAAATCTGTATTGCTTGGCCTTAGATAAAAGATGAGAAATGGAACTGAAGGAGCAGGAATTTGAGGAATGCATGGTGCCATGAGAAGAGGGCTGGCTGCTATACAAAAATCAGAGTTGTACCCATCTTAGCCTGAGGCTTTTTGAGTTTTAACAGAGCTATTGCTTGACTAATTTCTCCATGTGTAAAATGGGCTTCCAACTGTGATTGTGTCAGGGTTAAATAAATGTGGGTCTGGTATCTTATCAAAAAGGTGCCAAAGAAAGATGAGTCTGCTAGGTCTGCTAGGCTGTGAGTACAGGTCCTGACAGATTTGTGTATTAAGTCCCCAGAAAATTCAGTGGTTCATTCATCTGACATTTCACTGAGGGATTTGATGTCTGTTGCTTTCTTATTTTGCCAGGAAGCAACCCCCTACCAGCTTGGAGATAGAACAGCCAAACAAAAATAAGAACAAAAAAAAACAAAACAAAACAAAACAAAACCAAAAAAAAACCACACACAAAAAAAAAACAAAAACAAAAAACAAAAAAAAACAAAAAACAAAAACAAAACAAAAAAACAAAAACAAAGAAAAAAGAGAGATAGAGAGAAAAAGGGAAAATAAATAGCACATTTTTTCATGCGAATTTATCTCCATTTCCAAAAAAATCTGAGCATTGCCTTCTCAAAATTTTCCCATCTTTTTCCCAACTTGTTCTGTTTTAATAAATGTTTGAACAGCTTTCTCCAAAGTAACATGTTTAACTATGTAGTGGATCACCATAGTACAAATTAAAGGTGGGTTAAAATGTCACTATTAGAATTTTTGCCTAACCCCCTAATCAAGGTCTTGCCTTGACCAAACTTAGGATCCATACCTGCTACTCTTCTTGTCAACTGGTAGCACTCCACTGATTCTAATAGAACTCTTTTCAGGATCTCAAAAAGCAGAAATACTTTTTATGATTTGCCTCTGAAATGTTTCACAAATGAGTGTGAGATGGAGTGACAATGTAAACAAAAGACAATCTGACTGCAGTAGCTTGCAGGACTGAAATGACTGTAAGTAATAATTGAGTAATGTGGGGGAGATTTGGGAAAATCTAATTTTGCAGTTATTTTAATTATCCTTTATTATATTAGCTATATTCAAGGAAATTGGTAAAATTGTGAATTCTATTTGGGTAACGTCCTTGGTGAAGAGAATCAAACTGTGCATTATGAATGAGCAAAGGAGTTGTTTTGGAATCTAAACCATTCTAATCACTTTTGCAGCTTTTAAAGTTCATGTGGTTTGATTCCTTCTGGTGCTATGCACAGCTAAGGACAGGGACACCTCATTGCTGCCACACTGGCAATCTGCAACCCCTTTCACAAACTCCTGTCTTCTGCTTTTGTGCCACTGTTTCAGCAAACAAGGGTTATAAATACAACTGGCCTGGATCATGTATCAGGTCAAAAATGAAACCTCTGAGTACAAAGACATAAAAAACTCTAAACAGTGTTTGAAACAAAACTCAAGTGGTTGGGAACAAAATTGATGTTCAAAGCCACAAGGTAACAGGGCCAGCCCATGTAGACCCTGGCTGCTGCAATAAATCTCCCTCTGAAGCACATGGACAGTGGAGCCAAGCACAGAGGCAGCTGTTAACATTCCAGTCCAGCTCGGGTGTTGTTTACATTCCCTTGCAGTTTAGAAGAGATTTGTCATTAATACATAATGACAACCTTTGTAAATTCATAGAGATACTGTCATCTTTTCTGCTCCTGACTGCAATGCTTGTCATTCACAGTCACCACACGGGTCTCCATAGATCTTTTCTCTTCTACATTTTTGAGGAATAGAGATCATAATATTGATTTAAACAAGTTCTGGTTTCTTATTCTACTTATTTATTATATTTTACTCGGTTTATTTATAAATACAAATGTTTATGGCTGTATAAATTGTGTCTAAAAGCTGAGCATGTTTTGCATCTTCTAAACACTGATTTAAAAATACATTTTTTCAGGATTAATCCTGACAAAGAGTATCTGGGGGAAAAAATATCGTAAAGTGGTTACATTTATTTGAATATCACTCAACTGCCCAGGTTAGTTCATCTTGTCTGGTGGATTGAATGTTAAATTCAATAAAATGCCTCAGGAAGTTAATGAAAAATCATTTTTATCAAGGACAGATGTCTGTAGATTCAAAAATACATTCACTCCTGCCCATTGACTTGATCTACAAGAATCCTCTCTTCAGCTATTGAGAAAGGCTGAAAACAGATAAGCTAGCTAATAAAAACTGGAAATCCTGTGAAAATACATTATATGTTTTTCCCAATCTATATAATTGATTCATCTGTGATAATTTTTTTATCATTGTCAATTTGTTGATATGTAACTAGTGTGCATGGAAAGCTGTTTCTATAAGTCACAGAAAAGCTCTGAGACAATAGCATATCATTCATCAGATCTTCATATTTCTTCAGTGAGAAAGAAAGAAACTACAATAACAGCTCTGCAAGTGGTTACAATTCTGAGATAGAAATTTGTGCATCCGGATTACCATAAAGCATGAATCATAGAGATCTCATTATGTGATTATGTAAATATGCATTAATTACACAATTACAAGAATCTATGGTGATGAGATATAATTAATTATATGAGTTGGTTTACTTTCTGAATGTAATGCCATTAGCTACTAGAGGCCCATAGATGTGTTTATTTTTTTGATTCACTGACATTTTAATATTAGGGGGGAATTATAAATTAGTGCAACAACAGATGATAAAAGCAGATGGAACAAAGTTAACTGAAGCCAATGTGATCTACACAACCTTAAACTGAACAGTTTGTGTATTTATCCAGTCATAAATGTTTTGCTCCATGATGAAGAGTTCTGTTTGGAGCAAAAGTTTAAAAAAACAGTGACATATCTACAAAAGACCCTCTAAGCATATCTTAAAATGTTATGCTGTACTGACCCAAAACTAATCAATGGAGGGTAATTTAGGACTGCAAAGGACACAGCTGTACTCACACACTTGGGAAATAAGGGACATGCACTGCTGACTGGAGACTTGGAGAGTCCAATCTAGTTTATTTTCCTTAGATGTCCAATACAGTAATCCCCACCAGAGACCTAGATATATCCTACCTGCTGCAAACAACAAGGTGGGGACAGATCAAGGGCTTTCTCAGGGAGTTTATCTCTTTCTGTTGTTGATATTCTGTTGACATCTCAGGAGGAGCCTTGGATGTCTGACTCAAAGGCAGAGCACTTTGTAGAGGTGTTTAATAATGAATCTTTCCTGTGTAAGTGTTGCAGGAGTAGGCCTATGCTTGCAGGAGCACAGGGCAGGTATGGTAGCTTAGACAAGTAAGAAGGAGTGGCTTGTTCTCTTCACTGTAATATCTCTTAGTGTTTAGGCTGTAGGTCTCAAGCTGTGACACAGCAGCTTTGAAATACCCTGCTTGGTCAGTCTGCCCTGAGTGTTGGGAATAATGGGGTAGGACACAGGTTTTCCACAGCCACTTCCCAGCTTCTTGGGCCCAATGTACGTGAAACCCTTCACCATCATCTCCAGTGGTTGAACTTGGAAGGGACCTCTGGGCATCACCTGGTCCAATTCCCTCAGCTCAAGCAGGGCCACTCAGAGCCATTTGCCCATCTCAGACTGTATCCAGATGGCTTTTGAATATCTTCAGGGTTGGAGAGCCCACAGCCTCCCTGGGTAACCTGTGCCAGAGCTCAGTCAGCCCACAGTCAAGAAGTGTTTCCTGATGTTTGGAGGGAACAATTCTGTGTTTCTGCTTGTGTCTCTGGTCCTGACTCTGGGAAAAGAGCCTCTCTCCACCCTTTTTGCTCCCTTCAGGTGCTTCCCCGAGCCTTCTCTTCTCCAGGCCAAACAGTTCCAGGTCTCAGCCTCACAGTAGAGATGTTCCAGACTCCTCATCATCTGTCACTTTGTTGGACTCTTTCCCACATGTCCATGTCTCTCTTGTGCTGAGCCCAGAGCTGGAAACAGCAGGTATGGCCTCACCAGTGTGAGTGGAAAGGAGTGATGAACTCTGTGACCTGCTGGCAATGCTTTGCCTGGTGCAGCCTGGGACATCTCCCACCTTCTGCTGCAAGGGCACATTGCTGCCTTGGCCTCAGCTTGGTTTCCCCCAAGCCCTCCTGGTGCTTTCATACCAACCTGATTTCCAGCTTTGTGGCCCCCATACATGTTGTTGCCTGGGTTTCTTTCTCCCCAGGAGCAGGATTTTGCTTGTACAGGTCCCTCTGGGTAGGAGCACAACCTTCTGGTGAATTAGCCACTCCTCCAGTCTCAATACTGTATTTTACCTTTCACCAATGCACAGATTTTGTCTGACACTGAAAATTCTTCTGACTGATGAGAAGAACAATATCTTAACCATATCATTGCTCTTGAGCTCAGGCTTGCTCTATGCAAACCAAGAAATTCTAATGAATTCTGCTAATTGACCCCTGGTCTTTGCACTTGTAATGAAAGAGCTACTGCAAAATGCAGAGAAACCTCCTCCTCCTCCCCAGTTTAAACAATTATACTGTAAGTTTAAAATGTAGCTTTTCCTTCTAACCATAACTGAATGTTTCACAGCAGAAAATCAGCAGTTTTTAAGACAGCAACTATATATAAAATTCAGGGAAATTTACTTGTAGGTCTAGCAAACTTTGTATGAAAGCAGATGGAGAAAAGGTTGCCATAACCTAATCTGTCTGTTCTCTATTTTTTCAATTCAAATTTAATATCTGACTATCTTTTCATAGATTGAAAAATAAGTTCCTTTCTAAGCACTCAGATGGAGCACTTCAAGTACTGATTACAACACTAAACTTGAGGTGTACTTTTATATCAAAAATGTGAACGTCTCAGTCCAAAAATTAATTTGATTTGCTTGTTCAGAATACAGATAATTGAAGACATTTAAGAGAATACAGTTATTAAAAAGTAGATGGCTCCTTATGATTGATTATTTTTAAAAGGGAGTAGTCTTCTAAAAGAATATACCTGTAAAAACTCAGTTTGTGCAGAGGTTCTTGAAGTCATTCCTATTTCTTGTTTGAAAATAATATATTTCATTACAATAGCTTACAATTCTATTCTTTTAGCATTTGCCATTGGCAAAAAAAACTTTTTATACTGAAATCATTATTAAAAAACCAATAAGACTCGTAATAGATTAGTGTTTAAGCAATGCTAAGTCCTTTTGAGTGTGTTGATTAACAGTGTTTATCTTTCTTGGTGATGAACTTCTGGAGTTTTCTCTGAGGCCACTATTAATTAGAAGCTGGTGTCATTGAAAATTCATGGAAAGTCTCCTCCATACTGCTGAGAATACAAGAATTATTGTACATTACTGCACATTAACACAATCTATTCTCATTAATACCATCAGTAACAGATCTCTGTGCCATTTCTCAACACAAATATTATACTCTTCTTTTGTGGCAGTAGATGTGACTTCCCACCAGCTCTTTTATTGCTCTACAGAGATTGACAAATGCATGTTTTCCACTGAAACACACACTGAGTCTCCTGGGGAAGTCTCCTCTTTGTGTGAAAATAATGGATGTATTTTCATTGAGAAGTTGTAGCTTATTAAATGTACTTGCTACAGAGATCAAAGGCTTTCACTTACTGAAAGATGGCTGTAAAACAACTTGCAGAGGCTCTGGAATAATACTAGGGACTGCCCAACTCCACGCCTCAGCTGCTAAATACTTCCCTAAGCATCACACAGCAGACAAGGCTTTCTTCTGTGCTAGCTTAGGGACTGGGATTCAGGAACACAACAGGGGGGCTGTTTTTCACATAGCTGTAACCTATAGTTAAATCTTTTATAGCTATTGATTTGTGCAACGAAACATGAGAGTGGAGCAACTCCAATTAACAAAAACCAGAGGAGAGGTAACCTAAACATACACCAAGTCATTATTGCACAGTAGACATCACAAAGAACTTCACTGAGTACCTTACTAAAATATTTCTAGAACACAGTGACAGTTAAATAGTAACAGGAGAATACTATTAGTGTTTGATAAACCTTAACAATGTGTTGGTGCTGTATCACATAAAGATGTTTTCTGCCTCAAATGAATTGCAGGATTAAAGGAGGATAAGGAGCCTGGTTTTCTGCCAAAGCCAGTCATCAAAGTCCTGCTGGGTGCTAGCCAGTCTCCAGCTGCAGCTGGGGCCAGCGAGCATGGTGAAGACCTGGCTGTATATCTCCATCACAGCTGTGCAGGTGCTTCTGCCTCACCTGCTCCAAGTCCCCATGGAGCTGTCAGACACATGAAACCAGGGGCTTCTAGGGCTCACCTGCAAGCACTGCAGTCCCAGGTGGGGCATTGCATGGGGCCAAGAGGCACCAGGGAGAGACACCACAGTGCAGGGCTGGACCTGTGCCCCTGAGCTTCGCCTGCCAGAGGCCTGGAGCCAGCACAGGGTTTGCAGCTGGGGGGGACCAGGGACTACCTCACCCCAAAAGGCAAAATTTTCTGCAATTCCTCTTCTTTTTACTCTTGCTAAACAAGCTATAGGAGTCTAGTGGGGAATGGGGCTGTAGAAGGAGCAGCCAGAGGAACTGCTGGCATTTGGGGTGCAATCTAGCATATAGATTTAAGATTTCTATCTAGAAAGCATAGAGGAGATTAGAAGTTCATATCTATCATAAGAAAACTGTTAGATCTCATATGCCACTGAACTTAAAATCACCATGTAAGAGTAGAAAAGCAGCCCGGAACAAGTTAAAACTTTCTTTTTTACCTGATTTTCTCAGAGAAGGCATGAACATTGCAATTCTCCTGTCTGCTGTCCTCTGACTCAGAAAAATTGGTTAGCTTCACACAGCTCGGTCAGAAACCCCTGGTTTGCCAAGTGGAAAATGTCGTATTCTGACATTGAATTTAAAAGCCCGATAAGCCAGTTGTCTTTATTCACATCATAAAGTGTTATCATCATTAATAAAAACAGATAAAAAGAAACTCTGAGGGAGAAACAAGAATTTATAATATGGCCATGTAATGGTATGTGTGTATATAAATACAAAAAATATGCATCTATATGTGTGTATATAAATACATAAATAAGTATATATTTATATACAAGCTAAACAGAAGTCAACATTTCTCATGCACACTCATCTGTCAGTTCAAGAAGTAAATAAAAGTTCAGCTCTTTATTTGAAGTAAGTGCTGTGAGCCAGATTTGGTTCGCATTTTCAAAATTTATAACACTGTGATGCTTGCCAAAAATTCTTAATTAGATCAGAGGAGCAGCAAAACTGTCAAATGCAATAGCAGAGTACAACGAAGGAATAAAAGATTCTGGGGTTAATTGGATAAGTTCATTCAGCCAGTTTTGCCAGGCTACTTTTCTACAATGATCCACAGACAGATAATGAAGGTAGGGTTTTTCTCAGTAATAATAAAACTGATTCATCAAATACATTTCATTTACAAGAACTCAGAAATTTTTTATAACTAACATAAACCAACAACCTTATCCCCCTTCCCACAGTACACATAAATTGTGAACTTCACATGAACTCAAATGCTTAGAGAGTACTTTGGGTATCTCACTTGTATGAGAATTTCATGAGAAGTGCTGCTGGCTGAGTGCTGCAGTGAGGCTGAGACCCAGTGACATCTCTAGTTGCACAAACTGTTTGAGCTTTCATGTATTCAGAAGAAGGCTGCAACACTTGGAACGACAGAGTAAGAGAAGATGGTATTAAATTCAAAACTAGGCTGTAAAGCATTTTTCAATCAATTCCTCCATTTATTTAGAAGGCTCACATAAAATATGACATTTGCGATGTTTTATTTGACACAGTGTATTAATACAAGAATATTTCTAAGAAAGTAAAACCCAATATTTTTAATAGAGACTATATTTTTATGGTGAGAATTTTTGGTAAGAATCACAGTGTTTTTCAGTTGGTTGTCCACCTTGTAATGCGTTCAGTGCTCTAGGGACATATCTAGAGGGAGAGCAGGACATTAGATCCATAGGGTATTTCACCACAGGGAAGAAATAAACCTCACAGCTTTATGATTCAAGAGGCAAAGGGCAGCCTGTGCATTATTTTAGAGGCCCTTCCAAACCGAGCTGAGTGCCAAAAAAGCAGCACAGCTATTCTGTAAATGAGTTGCCTTTTGTTAAGCCCCAGCACAGCTGGTCAGGATGGTTCTGCTAATGTGATGCTTCACCAAATCATCTCCCAGCCACAGGAGAATGTTATTTCTTTACAGAAGAAGGAGCACTGAGATACTAATTTTTGAAAGGAAATAATAAAGGACTCTTGCCATTTTATCTAAGTTTTATGTGCTGATACAATGGCTCATACTCACAACAACTACTGGGAAGTTAACAAATAATTTAAAGTATACCCTATGTAGTTCACCTACTAATGTATTTTATTTAAAAAAAAATTAAAGCCAAAAAGTATTTTGAATAACTCTGTGTGATTTCACCAGTTATTTGGGAAGGCTTCTAGGATGACTAGGTGACAGACCAGTTTGCAATAAAAGCCTGAAAGGCCTCAGCAAAAGTGGCATTTAAAACCAGGGCATGGATTTTTTTTCTCTATGTGTATGTGGGAGATGATCAGGAGGGGATTTGGAAGGGATGGATGGATGGATGGTGGCATTTAAAACCAGGGCATGGATTTTTTTTCTCTATGTGTATGTGGGAGATGATCAGGAGGGGATTTGGAAGGGATGGATGGATGGATGGATGGATGGATGGATGGATGGATGGATGGATGGATGGATGGATTGGATGAGGATAGCAGGAAGGAGACTAGCAGGAAGGAAAAAGACATTTAAAATCTGAAATATGGAGTGGTGCTGGCAGGAAAACAAAAAAAAAATGAAGTGGGAAGGAGAGGAAATTTTAAAACCTTTTCTGTTTCAGAAATGATGAAGCAGCTTTTTAGGAGGAAGAAAAAGTGCAAGAAATAAATGTTGGTTTAAGATGGTTCTTGATAAATTTATGAATGGAAATACATGTCCTATGCAAGACTACAGAATTGCCTTGTTTGATGACTCCCAGAAGTGTCTCCAATCATCTCAATAACCTGTTTTTATTAATATAACCTAGATATATCCTGACTAAATGATTTGTGATGTGTTACTGAATTTCATAGTATTACAGACTCTGTTGGAATTCTTCAGTTGTAATTTTAAAACTCCACCAAAAAGGTGTGGATTAAAAGGGTTTACAAATGCATATGAGAAAAGATGGATAATCAGATATGTGAGACAGATTTAAAGAAATGGTCATGCAAAACTAAGGAGAAGTAAGTTGAAGAGAAACAAGTGCAAATACTTAGCAGAACACTATCAAGAGAATAAGGATCAATTAATGTCATTAGTCAAAGAGGTTGATCAATAAATGCTAATAACTAGATTAAGATGCAGCAGGGAAAATTTCTAACTAGAGAAACAGTGACATAGTGAAACAGCCTGCCAGTGAAGGTTACAGCATTTCCATTACCAAGGGTATTCAAATCTATTTTAAGAATAATGAAATCCATCCAATGATTCATGCTGATGGACTGAGATGACCCAAGAGGCATCTCTTCTACCACAGATGATTCTATTCTTCTGCAAGCACACTGATGCTTAGTAAGAGCTGCACTTCAATGAAATGTTTCATCTTACTTCTACAAAGAAATCATGTTATAAGAAATAGAAAGTGGAAAGATAGCTACCTGGTTTTTCCAATTAGTGGAAAATTAATGGTATTTCAGTTATCTATATTCTGGAATGTTTCTATTAAATGTTTTAAACAAATCTATTCATGCTGTAATTTCTCCAAAAACAATTATTTGCAAAAGTAAATGTCTAGCTTTAGAGCAAATTGTTATAGGTATCTATCTAATATATTATACGTGTGTTTAAGAAACAGTAAAAAAAATCCCACTGGTTTCATGTAAGTTTGCTTTCTTATGTTCCATTATTTGTTTGCATGCTAAGTGTGTTGAAATGGACCTTGCATGTGGTTTTTATTAATTGGAAATGACACAGCACACACTACTTTTGAATACATAGGCAGTATTTCATCCCCAGCACCCCAAAGTACAATTAAGATTATTTGCCCTTTTGCTCCTTCTTGTGACTTTTCTGTAACAGCCATGGTCCATCTATACCTGAGCATTGTGTCTATGTGGACCACACACATGGAATTCGTGTAATCATCAAATGTCACATTGAATGGGGAATATTTAAGAAATGATTGGAAGAATTAGCCTGAGATTTTCTGCCCATTTAACCGAAAATACACTGGTATCCATTAAAAGAAAATCACAAGTTATAAATAAATCATGCACTTTTTTTCTTTTCTCTGGATAGAAGGTTTTGTAAAACTGACATCAAAGTATCACAAAGAAAACCTTCTCAAGATGACACCATAAAAGGATGTCCTAAAAAGAACATCAGAGTCCCAATCCTGTGTTGGGAAATTAGAAGAAAAATAATCTACTTCTAGAGATAAAGAGGCTGATTAAAAAGAACCTTTTTACTGAAAGAAATAAAAGGGAAAGTAGTGGGATGCTAAAAGTGGGTCCAGCTGAAGATCCATATTGTGGCTTGTTATCAGATATTTTGTGTAATTTTGTTTGCATGTCTCTGTGTTATTCATGGGGTTTTTCTAGGAGAGATAGAGCAGCATGGAGGGTGCAGTAAAGTTTCCTACTAAAAATAAGAACTCTGTCCTTGCAACACAGTAAGTCCAACTGCCCTGCTCTCTGTAGGTCAGGGTAATTGCATGAATACAAGTCAAAATTTCCTTCCTTGTTTTCCTAGCTGAGCTTTCTGTAAATCCTGCACTCAGAATTCAACCAAGATTATCATAACCCAAGACTGAACATTTTAAAATATTGTTTATACATATATTATCTGTAGAGTTATTGCCCTCCACAGATCACATCTGCTATAGCTAACTGTTATACTTTCCATTATTTTCCTCATTACCCAGTCAGAAAAAAAGGAATTTTCATTCTGTCCAGGACAAGGGAAGAAGAGACTTTATATGGATCAAGGAAGATGGTAACAAATGCACAAGGCCATGTCATAAAACACTTTCCTTGGAGGCACATGTTCTCCCACATCAATCTTGTATGTGGCTCCTTGTGTCTGAAAAGTCATCCACTCTCAGCTGGCTGATTGTAATGTACCTGGGAAAGTGTTTATTGGTGTTAACAGGCTTTATACAACAGGTGAATGAGGCAGCTGCAGAAACAACAGTAGCACAAAGAAATCAGTACAAAACTCTTAACCTTTTCAGTTTCTTGGAAACAAAAAAAATACAGAAAGTGAAAAGGTGGCCTCTAAAAGACTTGAAAAGGATTCTTCGGAGCTATCTGGAGTATTATCTAAAAAATATCTAACTATTGCAGAATTAAAAATAGAAAAGAAAAAAAAAAGGTGGTACATAAAAATAAATACAATGGTACGTATTAGTTCTCAGGTATTTGATTTCTACAAATGACCTTAGCTTGATTTTGCCACTTTGCCTAGAAAAAAAATTACAAGCAGTATTAAGGAACTGTAGTTTAAGGAAGGGTTGGATATGTTTCTTTTAGTAAAGTCTACTGTGTGCAGAATGTGTAACTTGTATGTTAGTCTTTATCAATCCCTTATTACAAAAAGGGATTCTGTGTCAAGTGTGCAGCAGAAGTATTTTGGTTTTCTGTGTAAAAAAAAAGTCTTGGCAGACTGCAAGAAATTAGAGTTTTGAAATAGTTATCTTTCATAATGCATGCAAAAGTGTTAAGAAGTATTTTGAAAGTTGCATTAGTGTTTAACAAAACTGCTCCTAAGTATCACTTGAAATAGTGGATTTAAGTTAATAATACTTGAATTGCATACTGGAGGGCTGTTGCAAGGTCCACCTAAGGAAAAATGCACCTTGTACTTAATGTTCTCCCTCTGTATGTCTTAATAGAAACTGTATTTGTTATTTGTCAGTTCCTTTCTTCCATCCAAGAAACGCTGTCACACTACTCAAGGGGAATTTTTGAAGCAGGTCTCTAATTTGATCTTCTGTTTCTGTCTTCTCAAGAAGAGGGGTAAGGTTGGCTCATCAGCTTGTCCACTCTGAGCATCTGCATCCTTACTCTTTTCTTAATCTTCTGTCTTTTCCAAACCAGCAGAGAAAGGCCATATTTTGGGAAGGCTGAATAAGGGGGGAGGCAGTAACCCTGCATCAGTTCCCACATAAATGAGAAGGTGTGCATGCAGGTACATGAGTGCATGTGGATGCACAGAGCTCTGAAACATGTAATGGAATATTACAGAGGAAAAAGAACCCTGTGGTTTAGGACATAGATTTTTGATTTTGGACATTTCCTGTGCAAAGTCCTTCTTCAGCAGTATGTGTCAGAGGGGATGATTTTGGATCTGAGAGTGTGAGATGTGGAGAGAAGAGATTCTCCAGCCTGAGTGTCTCAGCACTGCACAAGTGAAGCTGCAGGATCCAGAAGAGACCCTGAGGTGTCAACAAGATGGATCATGTTATCAGTGAAGAATGGAAACAGCCCCATGGGATTGTGTTTGTGTCTCACAGACTGTTCAGATGGTGTAAGAGAGCAATGAGAAACCCTAGGAAACAAAAAAGAGGTCACAAAGGTGCTGTCACTCTTGAGTAATCTGCCCCAAGGCTGACATGCTTTTCAGTTTGAAGTGAAGAAGGATGTCCTGATTCTTCTCATCTCTTCTAAACTTCCTGCATTACCAGCCAAAAAAAAATGGTGATATTGTTTAAATCAATGTCCCAGTTTTTTATCTCTTAAGTTATCAGCCTGGAAATGATGTGTAGAAATAAGCCAAATCAACCAACTTCCAACACCCTAGGTACTTATGCTGATACAGCCTTTTTTACATTTCAAAACTGACAATATTATAAAAAAATTCTCATCAGTTACAAGCCTCTGTATTGAGTGATAAAACATAAAACTTTTTTATTTTTTTCACCTTTGCAGACAACATAAGGGAAGGATACTGCTAATATGAAAGTCTTCTTTAAAAAGAAAAAATTAAAACTATCATGAGGATTTCATTTGAGACCCACTTACTTACTTACTTTTCAAGGAATTAAGTATGTGGAATCCCCTCTTAGTCCAATCTGGGCCACAGATGTTTCAAATGTTTTCAAGTAAAGAACAACAAAAACCTCGCTGATCTGTGAAAAAGCAGTTATATAAATGGTGTTCATTTGGCTAAGACAAAAATATTTAACAATGGCAGCATCCACATTAGTTACACTGAACTGGAAAAGGTCTGAGGCAAAACAGCCACTTCACTTTGCTCATGAGCTCAGCTACTAACAGAGTGAGGTTTTTCATTCTTTAATCATAGACTTCTCCAGGAAAGGAACTGACAGGCTGATGTTCCTTGGAATTAGTGTAAAAAAAAATAAGGTCTTTAAGGCAGAGTCTTCCAATAAGGATTTTATTCTTGATTTCCTGTTGAAAGGACAGTGATTAACCTCCTTAGATATACAACACAGTTTAAACCTCTAGCAATAATGACAAATCATTACAAACAACTTGTCTTCAGACCCTTCAATTTGATTTTAAAAAATCCTCTTGACAAAAAAGTTATATTGAGAAAATTAAAATAATAAAGGCTTCATTTAAAATACTTAAAATCCAAGTTAGAAACAAGAATATTCTACTGGGAAATACAACATTCTACCCTCTTGAGAGACATTTATAATTATTATTGGCTTTATGAATGCAAATTTGTTCTATGCCTGAGCTAGTGGTATGCTGTGATTAGTACATATTAACATATAATGTTATTTCCCAAAACCACATGCCCTAACATCCCAGGGCAATGCTTTCCCTGATGGGTGTATCCAAACACTTTCCTAGCTGCAGGTGCCAAGGGCAGCACTGCTGACCTCCTTCCCAGGGGAGTGAGCTTGGCAGGAGGGAAAAGACAGTGAGGAGAGCTCTGCATTAGCAGCACTGTCCTCTTCTGGCACCCAGGGTGGCTCAGCTTCCTTCAGCATCCTTCTGCTGCACCACTCCATGAGATAAACCATCAGCATAAGACACAGGAAAGGAGTGAAAGCTGCTGGAATAGCACCAGAAATGAGGAGTCAATCAGCACTGGGCAGCACGTCAGCAAGAACCAAGAGATGACTAACACATCTATTAACAGATTGCAGGAGAAAAGAACTTTATTCTTTCATTGAAGAACTGAAGAAGGCAATGGGGCAGCTTTGCAGCTTTGCAGATGAATTCTGACAAAATAGAAGGGGAAGAATGAGGAAAAGTCCTATATAGGGAGGGAGATAACGGGCTGCTATGAAAGGTCTTGGAACAACAAGAAAAAGGAACATGTACTTGCTGTAGGAGAAATATGTAGTAAGATACAGAGACCAAGGAAGAGACAAAGAAAATTATCTTTTTGCATTTTGAAGAAAATAGGGCAGGATCAAGGGTCTTTGTCTCCTGTTTTTTCTGATTTGTGAGCTTGGAAGATTCTAATGCAATGAGGAAAAATCATAAGGCAAAGAGAATATAAAGAGAAGACCAAAACAAAAAGAAGGGAACAGATCACTGGAGAAAGTGCAGGAGTTAGAGATGTGAATGAAAAACTGGTTCTGTAAGAAAGAGAATGAGGGAGAGTGGCAGTGAAGGAAGGAGTGAGCAGAGATGAGATGATGGAAAGAACAAGGGAACATTCCACCTTATAAATTGCATCTTCTGAATAATCCATGAGAACCTAAACAAAGAATAAGGCAATAAAGGGAATAACTAAAATTCTACTATGAAATTTTGTTCTTTTTCAGATCATTACTGCATGCAATAAGGTAGATCTCAAAATATAATCTGTAGTGGTGTATATATGATATAAAACAACTAGCAGAAAGCAATTTTACCTGCCAAGAAAGTTAACTGAGAAAAGGATGTTTATACAACAGGTGTTTAAAGTACACAAAATAAAAATAGTACAACAATAGTAAAACAACTTGATGAGGTCCTGTCTGAGATAATATTCTTCAAGAATAAACTGAAAAACAATTTCTCAAGTAAAGGCCATTTTGCTGACAAGGTTATAGGACAGAGAAAAAGGACTGCTATATAATAAAGAAAATATGAAAAACACACAATCTCAAGTACATTGTGGAACCTGGCCAGCACATCTCCTTCTCTTGTCTTTGAGGGACACTTTTAACTTCTTTTTCTCAGTACTGGAAAAATACAGATTCCTTAGTCAGAGGATTTTGCAGTGGAATCAGCAGCAGAGACACCTGCCATCTTTCTGAAGGCATTGCTGGAACTTTCAGCAAATAGGAGGAATAAGAGCAGGGCAGCTGCAGGATGTGCCAGGATTTAACTGGGAGTCCTTCATGTAGCTTCTGTAGCAGACAACTGTGTCATTCTTGCAAAACCTCCCTTTTCTTCAACAGGATGGGGGGACAAAAACAAAACAAAAAGAGAAAACATCAATGGAATGTTGTAAACCTCTTCCATTATTTATTTGAAAAAAATAATTTATATCCAGCACATCTGTATATTCTGTGCTCTCTCCTACACACAGGTCTTATTTTGCACCACAAGGGCTCCCTGCAGGGGCTGCCTGTGCTGGTCTAGTGTAAATAGCTGAGTTTCAGAGAGGAATAGTTATTGTGGTACATTGTGCACATCCAATATGCATTCAGGACTGCAGCTGGATCATGACCTTATTGAATAGATATGTAACCTTTTAGTTAGGTTTTGTTAAATCTCTAGCAGAATTACAAAGAGGGACTTGAGAGAGGAACAGCAAGACCTGTTGATACCACTGATAAAATGGGCAAGTGCTCTTTCTTCATCTACTTTATCAAAGCAGGCACTTCATAACACAACAGGAGTGTCAGAAGTTTTTCGTCTAAGACACATAATGCTTCTCTGACCTAAGGGAAGAATAATCTATTATATGATTCAGAAATAAGTTTAAAGTGATTTTGCCTTTCATGTCTCACAGAGAGCCAAAAACGGGATGACACTTTCAGTCTAATTATGAAACATTTCATTTTTATTCTTATGCAACTTTACAGAATTCTTAATAAGAATTCCCATTAATATTTTCCCACTCATGTTCTGTGCCCTCAAATTAGGCATTTGTCCTTTAACTTTTCTAACTTTATTCCTTTTCAGCTTCTTTATAAAAGAATCTACTTGTTCTCCTAGCCTTTATATGACTAAAAGAAAGATTATCTGCAGGGTAATTTTGAAACATAATGTGATTTTACTTTGACCTCTCAGTCAATGCACTTACAGTGCATACATTGAAGATGACACAGTGAAAGCTTTTGGGAGTAAAGATTGCTAATGTTGTCTAGTTATAGGGCTCTTCATTGGCAACACTCAGTGGCAGCAGAGTTCACCTGCTGGAATCCACCTCACTGTGTCAAACAGCCTCATAATCTACCCTAGACAAGGATGACTGCAGGAGAGGCTGGGCTGTCATTAGAGAAATCTTCTGCATGCATCAGTTCTACTTAAATGGATTACACCAGCTGTAAATAATAACAGTAATGCATCCCCCCTGGGTATAGTTCCCTTTTGAAATATAGGAAAAATATATATCCATAAGTGCTTAAAAAATTATGGACTGCTTTGAATTTAAATTCCTTTGAGCTATTGTCAAGGTCCCATGTACCCCTATTGAGAAATGCTCTGGCTATCAGAGACCTCACAGGAAATTCAGGAAGTGAGAACTGGGAGCTCTGTTCTTGGGGTGGGCTCCAGCAGCTCCAGTGTCATGGAGAGAGAGGAAGAATGTTAATCCCCATCCATACAGCTTCACCTGCTGCCAGCCCTGCATCCATTTCACCTTACTTACAAGTACTTCTGCATCCTAGTTTGTAGCAGCTGTGGTTTTTTTAGCCAGTTTGTAGCAGCAAAAAAGCCTAAACCTCTGCCCAATCTGAAAACAAGGATGAACTATAAAGTCATTATTAAACCTAAATTTATTTTCAGTGTGTCAGAACTGATTTGCTACATGCTTTTCTAGGGTTATTGTATCACTTATGGAAGGGTTACTGAAGGAATCCCCAAACACTGAGAAAATGAAATATATGACAGTGCAATTTGTCAGCCTACCTATGCACGCTGCAGGTCACATTCTGATGGGTGAGGTGAATTTGGAGCTAAATTCAATTCACTCATTTCACTGGCACAACTACCCACAGGTAATACAGATGCAGAGACAACAAGAAATGTAACTAGGTTGTTAGCAAGAGCCTCTAAAAATAATAAACACACATGCAAATAAACTTGTGTTTACAATGGCCTGTTCTGCATCAGAGTTGCACTGACTTCTTTGGCCCAGGGACCTCTCTGACTACTCAGCACTGCAGCACACAAGCCCCACACAGCTGACATCAAGTGTTCAAAATTAGAGGTCACCTTGAACCTGCCATTCATTGCATGCTTCATCTAACTTGGTTTTATCCAAAGCTTTATTCCTACTCTTACCCTTCTTATTCTTAAATCAAGATGTACGACCCAGGATCATCTCATGCACTTGCCAGGTAGAATCATGCACAAGCATAAGGAAAAACCCAGAAAGTCTTTAAACATGCTCTCTCTCCAGAGCAATGCAAACTAAGGGATGGCTGCCCAGAGGGTTGCAGAATTTATTGGGGTTTGTGGGGAAGAGAATTTGGATTTTAGTCAAAACTTATTATGGTTTCATTTAAGGGGATTGTGAAAATACACAAAACTTCCTATGGGATATTTAGAGGAAGGACCAAAGGTGGGGAAAGGGAAGGATCTGGATTAATAAGGCAGGAAAAGAAGTGCACAAAGAACATTAAAACAGTCATGTAGACAGGCTTGTGGTCCATTCACTTGCCTGCCTGAGCTTGGTCACAGCAGTCTGTCCTATTTCCTTCTTTAGTCCTATTTCTGTGTGTGTGCACACCCTGCTCTTTGCCTGCATAAGTTCCTGAATGGCAGTGATTTTATTGAGCCAGAGCAGCCAAAGAGTAAGATGAAAAGTAGCCACCCATCAAGACCACTGTAGATGTTCCATATAAGCTTTTCACTACACAGATTTACACATATGTACAAAAAAAAGTGCGTGTATCAAGCTAACCACTGCCTGGTTACACAAATTTAAAAATTCTTCATTATTTTTCAGCAGTTTTAGCCTACATAAGTATACTGAAAATCAGAAAATGACATAGAAACTTTACCAACACAAAACCAAAAATTTAATTTAATAGTTGTGTGTCACAATGTATAAGTTCAGGAAATTAATTCTGCCAGAGACAGATAGATATCCAAAAGCATATATAGTTATCCTCCAGCTGCCTGACATCCAGTAAGTCCCAGGTTTATTTAGTCTTATTAGTTATTTGCCTAGATTTGTCATTGATGGATGCCATGCACTAGTCATTTGATAGCCTTGGAAATGTATACACTGAGAGTTTCAGAGCAGAGAAATAGCTAAACTACTCTAAAGGATATAAGTCCTAAGAAGAAAATACATACCACCTCAGGAGCAGATTAAAGAAGTAAGAAAACCAAATAGAGTACAAACAATTTTAGAATTCTTGTGAGTCTTCTTTTAAACTTTCTATTATAATTTGTTCCCATCTGGTGTCCAGAGGTGTATATTTGTGAACAATTTTAGACAGAAGACTACCAAGAGGTGTAGGTGAACATAATGTATTTGTCAAGACAAGACAATTACTTCACAATAACTATATAGATATTTCAGCCTCAGGAGATCAGAAGTTTTAAAAAGTACAGAGGAGGTTGCAAAATGTAAAACAAACCACTGAGCTCCAGCTCTTACCTGAGATGGGTGTAGCTGCACATGCACACACCCAAAAGCTGCTAATAACCCTTGGGCTTCTAAATACTCTCAAATCAACAAAGCATTAAGAACTACACTCACTTTGCTTTGTGAAAATTATAACAACAGAAAGAGAAATTAATGTGTGAAATCAAATCCCCAGCAGCTGAAGCAAAGTAATACTGTTAACACTTTTCTAGCACAGAACTTTGAAACAGAAGTGCCTCTGAATCAGGACCATATTCTTAAATCACACCTTCATTAACTACCAGCAAAGAAAGCATAGCACAGCTCCTGTGACCTGGCTGAAGTGACAGGTTCTTTCTTTAGTCCTTTTGAGCTATATTATTGGTCTAACACACCTGGACTTCAAGAGAGTCACCCTCCCAAGGAACATTTTGTTTAATATTCTTTCTGCTTTGAAGCCCATGGCAATTTTGCAATTGCCCTTAGTGGAGCTAGGAGTACACCTAAACAGGACTTAGCTAAAGCATGGGATTTGTTAATGGAAATATAATTAACAAAAGAAAATAATATTTTGATTTTCAGGAGGCTTGCATTGTCTTTGTTGGCTGCTGTAGTGTCTACGCTGCAAACTGCAAAGGGAAATGTTTCTGTGCACAGAAATTACCAAAAATCTTCCTCTGCCTTGTCCCAGTGTGGAAAAAAAAAAACAGTACACCATACAGTGAGATGCAACTAATATAAAATACTGTACCTGTGAAGGTGGAATTGCATTGATAGTTACTGCATTTTTGCTATTCCATCTTTTTAGACATTGAACTAGCAACTGCCTACCAAAACTTACTGCAATCTTCAAGTATTTGCAGAACTTGCCATTAAAAGGTTATATTAACTGAAGAATCAATTAATTTTTTCACTAGAAATAAGGCTACACAACGGTGTCTGACACTTCACTACAGAGTAACCTAGCAACCATTTTGTTATCCATGTGTAGAACAAAGGATATACTTTGAAAAAAAAAAAATGGAAAATTCTGTATTACAGATTGAGCCAGTATAAAAGTTGCCACAAACTTAATAATTTGTATGTGACTATGAGACAGAAAAAGGCAGTAGCTAATGAGGTAAAGCTTTTTTAGCAGGACCTCTATGTGTCTTTTCCCATATTTGTTTGTCTTCTGGCAACTGGTATTGTGTGAACATTTTTTAACTTTGCAAATTCTACATAAGCACACATACATGCATATCTAGCTATCTCCTCTGTTAGACCTATAGGACCAGAACTCAATGATTTTTATAAACTTTAAATTATTCTAATATTTATAAATGCATAAGGACCCACATAATTCTATATTCTCAGTAAGCAGGGTACTATCTTAAGTGTTATCTCTGTGCCCTGGTGTCCTTCAACATAGATTGAAAAGCGATTTATTCCAAACTTTGTATTACCTCAAAATTACCTACTGCCTCTAGGGAGTCCAGAAAATACAGCATTTACCATGGTATGTAATGCAGTGATTGTGAGAGTATGTGTTTGTACACAGCAGGTAGACGGGGCCAATCACACCCTGACAAAAAGGAGGCAACATTGCCTCTGAAATGGGCAAACAATGGTTTATAGTGATGTTAGGTACTTGGGCAGTCACCATTTCAGTTCCTTTAACACGTGGTCAGCGCCAGACTTTTCTACTTTACATAGTCAAAGGTGCCAGCCAGTAATGCCTGGGAGTAGTATTAATATCTAAGGTATTGATTAACTACCAGATTTTAAGAACTGAATACCAAACCTATCAAACCTTAATGGGCACTTGATCTTAATTTGATGAGATCCTTAAGGAGAAAGCGAGCATACAATGCTTGTCAAAAATTCCATTTTTTTCCCAGTGAAAGCAGTGCCAGCCATGCAGATCTGGTCTAACATCTGGATCTCAGATTAAATATCTGCTCAAGATCTTTTTAGCTCCTTATCTGGGGGAAAGAGCAGAAAACTTGTGATGGCTAACCTACAGTATTGAATTTTCTGCAAGGTATGATCCTCCTTCACTTGTACACATCTGCATATACAGAAATGAGCTGTACTGTTAGTATTTGGGTTGTTGTAAAAGTGTTTTCGAAGGTCTTTTACCTTCAAAATTTTTGATGTGAAGGTTGAAACACACTGGCATACCATTCACTGGGAAATAGAGGTCTATAAAGAGAAATCTGATATATCAACACATGACCAACTATTTAGTATAAGATCAAGAAACTCTATGTGTTAGCAGGCTATTGCTTCATCAAACTGCACTTGAAAAACAGATTATTGATTTGAAGGTAATGTTTTTAAGTGCTCAGCATAAGCCAGAATACCCTGACACAGGTATGCAGTGGGAAAAAATTATTTGAATTTTGAAGGTTTCCTGCAATATTCCAGCACAATATAAAAGTCTGTAAGTTATGTGAAAGTAGAATGAGTTGCTGAAGCAAAAACCTTTCACCTACAAGCAGTCTGTTAAACACCTACACTTATCCTGTAGAGTATTAGTGGACCCCTGTAGCTTTTGATTGAAGAGAAAAATGTGGAGCAATTTTTCGACAGAAAGCTTTCAACACTTGTAATTGTGAAATGTTGCTGTCCAAATCTGTGACAATTTGGCTTTGCTGGGGTTGCCAAATGCTGCAAATATCTACCTGCCTAGAAAGCAAAGGGGCAAGAAAAAAAGAAGTATGCCTTCAAGATCTCAATCCTCCTCAGGTTGCCACTCAGCCTGCCTGATACAATGTGATGGGAAGATTTAAAGTATCATAAAGGCAAGTCCTGATTTAATTCAAAAACTAAGATCCCTCTTGGTGCCATTCTCAAATTGACAAATGTGTCTTCCTGTCATTCCTGAGATTGTTTCTAATGTAAAACTCCTGCTGCAGTCCTCCAATGTAAGTGCTGACGGATTCATTTTCATCTGATTCCTCAGAAGAATGAGTAGGTCAGGCAGTGGAAAAGGCTGCTAGATGAGGAGATAAATGGTTTTTGGATACTAAGTAAAAAACATCTATACTAATCTTTTACTTAATGCACTGTTTGCTGCTGTCAATAAAACAGTAAAACTAAGGGTCTTCAAGATATGTTCTGCTCTATCCCAAGATTTACCTTTTTAATATAAAATTTAAATACAACTTGCATTAACCCAGTAAAGTAGAAGTAAATTGAATTAAAACGTATCAAAATGAGAGCACCCAGTCTGTAATGGAGAATCCCAAAAGATTAGCAAAATCTTATCACCTCTCAGAAAGGACCAATAATTTGTCAATATATAAGTCAGATTTCTCTAAGGACCATTCAAAAGAATTTGTGTGAGGTGAGCCACAGAAGGAGCAAAATTTAATGATTTCAATGATCAAACCATCAAACACACTGGGATTCTTCAAGGGTAAACTTGCTTCCTTCCATTGACATAGTTCAAACCCAGAAGCACAGCCCCTGACTGGGATGGCAAGATGGGTTCTAAAAGATACATTCAAAGAGAACAAGTCCATGGTGCCTGTTCCTAGGGCTTTGGAAATTTTTAGGGGGTTGGGGTTTTATTGGAGGGGGGGTTGGGGTTTTTTACAGATGCACCAATGATATTCAGTTCAGATAAATTGAGCTATTTTCACTGAAACTACACAAATTTCTGAAGCATCAGTGGAATCTAAATATCTGTGTCAGGTATGTTTGGGAGTTATGTTCTTTATTCTGATCATCTCCATCCAAACAAGGTCACAGAAGCTTGCCACATGAATGGACATGCTGAACTCACCCAGCCTTGCAAAGATACAGAAATCTTTCAAATGTGATGATATTTATCAGGAAAAAAAATACTTAAAGTAATGAAAATTTGGGCTTAGCTTGGCAGAATATTCTAGTTAAAGAAATTAGAGTTTGGCTTAAAATCTCTATGAGGTAAAATAATGATGAATATACAAATGAACATGAACAAATATGCTACTAGTATGCACAAGTAATGACAGCCAGTCTATATTTTATTTTGTTGCTGAAAAGAAACACATATCACATTTATCTCTCTCACTGAAGCAATCCAGGTTTCAAATAGACATTTTAGCAGCTAGGTGTTTTCTTAACAAAAATCAAATCTGGTTAACAGAACAAATATTCATGTGACAACCTGTCCCTGTGTTACCTTTTACTAATGAATTTACTTGGTTATGTTTTCAACAGAAAAAATTTAAGAACCATAATTGTTAACCATGAACTTGGTAGTCCTTCAGCAACTTCCTAAGTAACACTGTACTACAAAATTATGTCTGTAATGTAACATATATACTCCTAAGTACAATATGGACATTAAAAGCATGTTCCACAATTTATCTGTTAAATCTATTATATAAACTGCCAAAATAAAGTACCACATGGGCTCATTTTCAGCTATTTGAAAAGCATTAAAAATTCATGTTATATGAACAGGAACTTCCAATATTCAGCTTTTGTAAGTGAATATTTAAGATGCTCCATAAATTACAGTGCCAACCAGCAGTGCTTTAAAACACTCTGGATGTTAATAAAATCACTGTGCTATAATGGACACACAAAGTAAGTCACGTCAGCCTACTGATGCTTACTGTTGTAATATATCTATAAAACTCAGGACTTCTGTGAGGCAATAGGTTCCAGCCCCATAACATGAGTTATATAATACATATTTTACTCTTTATACTCTTTATACATGGAAGTGTGTTATGGTTTAGCCCCTGCTGGCACCTCAGCATCACACAGCCACCCACTCACCCTCCCTATCTGCCCCACAGCTTGATGGGGGAGAGAATCAGAAGAATAAAAGAGAGAAAACCTGTGGCTTGAGATAAAGGTAGTTTAATGGAACAGAAAGGGAAGAAAATAATAATGATGAGACAAGAATAAGAATACACAAAACAAGTGATGCAGAAGGTAGCAGTGGGCTCTGGCCAGCCTTCCCCCCAGTTTGTTGCTCAGCAGATGCCACGTGTTATGGAACATCCCTTTGGTCTCTTGGTCAGCTGTCCTGGCCGTGTCCCCTCACCTTCCTGTGCCCCTCCAGCCTTCTTGCTGGCAGGGCACAAGAAGCTGCAAGTCCTTAGCTTAGTGCAAACACTGAATAACAGGTAAAACATCAGCGTGTCATCAACATTATTTTTATACTAAATCCAAACAGCACTATGCTAGCTATTAGGAAAACAATTAACTCTAACCCAGATGCAACTGGGACAAAGACTCAATTTACAATTTTTATATTGGTAATACAGCCACAGATGTTGTGTCTCCATCAATACGAGAAAAAAAAAATCTTTATCTTGTAGGTTTTTACTTAAAAAAATTATAATCACTTGATTAAAGGGAAACCAATGCTTCTGCAGCTACTTTTCTATCCTCAAAATCCCATTACTTTATTTGTATGAATGTCTGGTGGAACCTCTTTTTTATTTCCTTCAAATCTGTGCTGACAAGACTTGCTGAACTAAATTGTTCAATAATGCATCAATCTGTTATTTTGTATTTATGATGTAGCTCTTCCCTATCCCCCCACAGCGCTGTGCTGAAGTTTAGAGCCAGGCGTGAGTTACCAGCCTGCAAAGCGCCACGTGTGCTAATTGCGCTTTATATATTATTAACATGCAATGCATCCTGATGCTTCCAGAGCCTTCTGAGGGATTCAAAGGAAGAAGAGAGGAGATCCCACTTGTCCTCAGCGTTTCCTGCCTCCTTTGGTAGCTGGTGGCTGCTCATTACCAGCACCGAGGGAGGCAGGCGCAGCGCGGCCGTCGCTCCATCCCGAGCGATGTGCGCTCTGCTCTGAGCGCATCTCACCCAATCCTGGCAGACAGCGTCAAGCTGTTCGTGCTTTGCTGACACAGATGCTTTCTACAGCTCTTTCTCCAGGAAGACCCTTTCCAGGAAAACCTTGTTAAGCACCTGACAGAACCAATCTTCTTTTAATTTCAAGGCACTTGGACCTTTAGATGTAATTACATGTATAAATAGAATGACTCACCCAATTTTCCTGCTGTTTGTAACTTACATTTCATTATTTTCATTTAGCTGACAGAGAGCTGACAATTGTAGCTGCCCCTGGAGATAGCATAGTGTATCCAATTTACAGACATTCTTTGTAATTGTTTGGCAACAGACTGCCTGGCCATGCATTTAAGAACAGAGGTGAACTTATATGTATTAAGATGAACCCAGACCAAATACCACATCTTATTTTCTTTTCAATTAAAGCAGCAGAAATTTAAGTGAGTGTAGGAAACTCTACAGGCATGAGAACCCATCTGGACGTATTTGACAGGGCTCCTGTCATGCTGACAACTTTTTTACAGCTCGGTGGTGTCTGACAAATTTCAAAACTATTTTCTGGGCTTATTAAGAGAAAATTGAAAGGGTCCAACCATGAAGCAGTCTCTGATTGCTGCTCAACACTGCATCTTCTCTGCAGCTGCCCTGAATGCAGGAAATGCTGTGGGCTGCTACACCTGACACATGGGGACTGCTCCAGAAATGAGTACATTTCCTGTTCCTGGTGAGGGAGACAGAAGAACCATAAAGGTGCTTGTCTTCCTGGTAAATATAACCTTAACACTTAACATCTCCATTTGATTCCCTTAAATTCATTACATTCCTTAAACACATTGCTTCCTTTAAGTTCATTTTGCAAATACAAAATTAAAAGCTTTGAAAGGACTAACATATTCCTATCAAGCAGAAGCTTCAGGTTTGTGCTTTTCTATGGCTTCATTGAAATTTACTCAAGTGAATACTCCCAGCTCAGATGTACAGTCCCAAATCTCACATGGAGAGTCGTGTGCCTTTGGTACTCACTAGGGTTCAGTCAATTGCATGGCAAAGATAGTATAGAAAATACCAGCAAAAACTGCAGCCTTGGAGTCCTAAAAAGGAAAAACATAAAAGCACAAACAGCTGCTAACAGCTTCATGTTCCCTCTGGAAAGTAAATACAGCCCATGGGGAATTTTCCAGTATGACTCAAACTGCAGGGGAAAAAAGTGAGAGGAAGAGGGAGAAGTTATGGGGACCCAGAAAAACTAGAGAAATTACTGTCTCAAATCTGTTCTGCTTCTATTAAGATGACTGGTGATCAGAAGACATTTAAGACCATTGCGTCTCTTTACCTGACCTTTTACTTCTAAGTACTGTTATCTTTTTTAAGCAGAGGTTATAAAAGTACTGATATCAAGTTCTAGAAAGTAAAAGATAATCTTACTGAAGATAAAGGGAGTCCTACAAAGAAAATATAATTTTCCTGTTGCATTCAAATTTAGGTAGACATTCCTGGTCTAGAAAGAAATGGCACTGTAAATGGAGTAAAAAGTAATACAAAAGACATGACATAACAGGGGTTGTTGCATCGATTATGTGCTCCCTGTTCCTTCGGTCCATTTGGTCCATTGCCTCTTAATTAGTATTGTGTGTGTCTACATTAGTGGGATAGCCTGAAGCAGGAGTGCACTTCTGAATCAAATCTCCTGCCATTTCCAATTACCCCATTTTGTTTCAGATCTCAGGATAATCTGAGAGCACACAAACTCCATTTAACAGTACAGGCCTAAATGATGAGCAGAACTTCACACGCTCACCTGATGTGCTCCAGCCACTGGCAGGCAATCAGCCTGCAGGACCAGAAGAGAAAGAGACAGTCCCAATGCATGGAACAGAGCTGCAACACTCCAAAACGTGTTGCACTGAACTGCTTGCTAGGGTGGATGCAGTTTTCTTTGATTCATGCCCACAACCTTGCTATATTTGCATACTGATTAAAAATGTAGCAAATCTAAAATATAAAAGCTTCTTAAGCCTTTTAAAAATTCTTCTTTGTCATTAAACACCTTGTTGACAACGTAACCAAGTTTTGGGAGTTTTCCTGACATGCTGGCAATAAACTGCTAGAGGAACACTTCCAGAAGCAGCTCAGTATAATTCTTACAACAATAAAATAATCAAATAAATTTTCAAATGTGTCACTATCAGAAACCATCAATTGTTTGCTCTATTGCTTCACTGTCCAGGTTTTGGCTGGAATAGAGTCACTTTCATCTCAGTAGTTGGAACATTATCTCAACCCTCTGGCTCCATATTGCAGGCCAAAAAGGACTGTTGTGGTTTAAGCTCAGCCAGCAACTAAGCACCAAGAAACTGCCGGTTTAACTTCCCACAGAACAGTGGAATGGGGAGAAAAATCAAAAGTAGAAATTGTGCATTTTTATAAGAACATGTTAATAATTTAAGCAAAGAAGAAGAAGAAGAGGCAGTAGAGGAGGAAGAGGAAGAGGATGAAGAAGAAGAAGAAGAAGAAGAAGAAGAAGAAGAAGAAGAAGAAGAAGAAGAAGAAGAAGAAGAAGAAGAAGAAGAAGAAGAAGAAGAAGAAGAAGAAGAAGAAGAAGAAGAAGAAAGAAAGAAAGAAGACAAAGAGACAACGAAGAGGAGGAAAGAAAGGAAAAAGCCAAGGCAAAAGAAGTGATGCACAAAGAATTGTTCACCACCCACCAATTAATGCCAGACCCTTCTCTCCTTCTGGGTAACTCCCCCAGTTCTACACTGGGTATGAGGTCCTCTGGTGTGGAATATCCCTTTGGCCAGTTTTCTCAGCTGTCCTGGCTGTGCTCCCCACCAGCTTCTCGTGCCCCTCACTGGCAGAGCATAAGACACTAAAAAGTCCTTGACTCAGGATAGGCACTATTTAACAACAACAAAAATGTCTATATGTTATCAATATTAAGCTAATACTGAATCCCAAAAATACAGGTCTGTGCCAGACACTGAGAAGAAATTAACTCTATCCCAGCAAAAGCCAAGTCAACTGCGAATTTTCTCTGATTGGGATAGAAATGTGGAAGACACAGATCAAACCAAGCAATTCCCAGCAAACCTTATGTTAACTGAGTGGATATGAAGCTGTTGTTAACAGCAGTTACTATTTGGACACTAAATCCCCTCACTGTGCTTCTCTCGTGGTTTCCATGGGTGCTCACCCAGAGCCATGCAGTGAGAACAGCTGTGAGGACAAGGCTGGATGCTCACTCAGCATTAAGGCAGCTGCACTGGCACACTGGTGGCTCCTGGGTAGTGCTGGAACAGTCCCTGTCAGGGTCCCTGACATCTGGCACGTGTGTGACTCCACAGTCCCTGTCAGCAGGCAGCAGCTCCTGCCCTCTCAGACATGCCCAAGCTACCCAAACCTTGGCTGATGCTGGTGGGCAGTGGCCTCTTGAGGTGTTGGCTGATTTGGGAGGTTTATAATTCTGGCAGATTTAATGGGAACATTTACAGCTTCTTCAGAGACTTTCACAGGTTGCCTCTCAGCACATATTTTCCAGTCTTCAGCTGTTGTTATCTGGTAAACTTCTGTTCATCCACACACAATCATACACACTCATAGAGGAGGGACTTTCATATTAAATCTCACATCTTCTTTGTGCCCTATACTGAAATCTGGAAACAAAAGTTATTTTCCAGCTATATTCTCAACTAGAAAATATTTTGATTCTTTTAATCTGCTAGAAAAATCTCCTGGTTCATTTTTTTATCCCGTTCTGCCATCACACACATAATATTGTCCAACAGAACAGCAAATTAGAATAGTTACAATGCATATGTTTAATGGTATATTTTTAAATAAAAATAATGAGCATAGAGTTTTAGCACAAACTTGAGTATTGTACCTGCCTTTTATTGTTCCCAAATGTCAACCTGTCTGCATACTTCTCTTGTTTTATTCCCAAATTCAAGTGATGCAACAAATGTTTCTTATGAGAAACTACAGTATTCTTCTTGTCTGGGGTGAAATAAAGAAAATTTTTTGCTTTTTTTTTTTTTTTTTAGTTCATGGTTTTCAAATACCCTTCACAAGTCTGTGTCTAAGCATCAGTAATTAAAATTAATCTGGAAAAAAATGTATTTTCCCTATTTAATACACAAGAAATTCATAGTTAGATAAATGCCATCAAACTTGAAACAACAGCCACAATTACAGGCTCATGGGCCAGTATCTCAACTAAAGCTGCTTGTTCTCTTTGCCATTGCTGAGAATTAGAACAGCAGCTGCTGACATCCAAAAGTGGAGAAGGCTTTCAGCTGTCTTGCAGAGGAGTAATCATTTCTTCCCTTACAGCCATTCCACCACACTGCCCTTTGCACAAATACTCAGTAGTTGCTGTCCTCCCTGCTTTGCTGTGTTAGCTCTAAATCATTCATGTTTCTCCTTATCAAATAATCTCAAATAATTTTTGAGAGCTTTATTTATTTAAACTTACTTAGAAGATGCACAATTTAGACTCACATATAAAACCAGTTAATCAGTGCAAGCTTGGAGGAGATATGGATAATGAGAAGAAACCTGTTCTTAATTATGTCACCATCACTTTTGGGTTTTATCTCTTACAGCTCTAACATGGGTCTGGCTGTACCCAGCCAGACTGCTGTGCATCTGAATAGATAGGAGATTCAGCAACATTTCAGCTAGAGGTCCATTATTTTATTCATATAGTTTGGGAGGTTGAAGCAGAGATACTACTCACCTTGGCTGAAAAATGATGCAAATGTCACATGTGCCTTCAGAAAGGGAAAGGAGGAAGATTGGGAAACTACAGGCCAGTCTTGTGGTATGAGGCTTGGAGTCAGACTCAAAACTTGAAAAAGAATGGCAGAATGTGCAGTAAAACACTTCCTAAAATTCTGTCTTTATGCAGCTAAAATAACAACATCCAAAAAAGAAAGGGGCTAAAAAGATACTGAAGGGAAGAAATCCTGAAAATGAATAACATGGCAGAATGAAGCTACAGAAAAAGTAAGCTAAGGGGTAATTAATGCTAGAAAAACAGAAAAGAAGTATGAGTTAGGGAAGAGAAAGATACAGAAAATAAAGAAAATAAAAGAGGAGAAATGGTTATATAGGAAAAACAGAGGGCATAATATCAATTCACTTCACTTAAGCCACCCTTGGCACTCAAGGCTCATCTTTATTCTGCAAAACATGTTTGCCAAAGTCCATAATGAAGTCTGGAACAGAGAGAATCTGGTGTGAACTCTCTGGTCCTTTGCATATTTTTAAATCATTCAAAATATCACAGAAAAGAAACTGATAAAGTAACACGTTTCTGTATCTCATTCCAATGCGGTGAGAATTTATAACATCACTTGGAAAAATATGTTTATTTTTTTCCATATTGTCATCCTCTTATGTAGTAGTATTTTTTAAATTGTGCATTATAATCACAAGAGATCACTACCACACAGTAAGTTACCTGAAGATCAAGAAAACTGAACTATGCTTTAATCAAAAGTTGATAAAATAAAGCATTTTATAACAGATTTCAAACCTTTAAATTCCCAGTACAGTAAAAAAAGTTGTTTTCATATCATGTACCAGCCTGTATCAGTGCAGTGCTTCATCTGCATCATCACCATTACTAGCATTGCTAAAATAACACTTCTTGCATGTTACATATTTAACTATAAGCATACCATAATGCCTCATTAACAGTGCTGTGTTCCTGACCTGAACATGTTACTTGGAGATGGACGAGAGCTATTCCCAGCCAGAGGAAGCCCAGGGCTGAAAGGCTGCTAAATCTGCATGCAAAATGCTGCACTACAGCCCCTTGTGGCAGACAAAGCCCCCAGATGTGAGAGGGAGCTGTGCAATGCAGTGCACTCATGCTGCTTGGTACAACCTATGGCAAATAAAAATATAACCTATTTAAAAACCTATAAAAAATACCACAGATAGCTTAGCAGTCTGCCATTCATCCTGTGTGTGAGATACCCTTGTGGCCCCACCAGAGAACAGACACTTCAGATAGGGGATTAAAATAATCCTGAAAGTCTCTTCAAATTCTTAGTCTCCACTTTACCTAAGATACTAACTGTATTTATACTGCAAAAGGAAAATTAAAGATAATACAAATATTTTAAATTGTTTTTTAATAACAAACAATTATTTTTAGAAATGGGATCAAAAAGGTACCTGATGACACAGGTGAACAGGGTTGTGCTGACACCAGCCTACCTTGTCTGCTGTCTCCTCTTTTTATTTCCACCTGTCCACAGCACCTGTCCCTTTGCTCTGGGTGTTATGAAAAACCAAAACAACTACTGAAGTGAGGTTTTTCACTTTTCTCCCGTTATTAATGGAGCTCTCTGTCTAAACAAAAACTCATTTCTTGCAACTTACTGGAACCTAATCTTGAAATCTCTCCTGTTCAGTAAAAAAGCACCACAGCACTAGTTAAAGCAATAGCTATGGGAGCTGTGGGAACACAGGTGGCAACATGAATATTGAGGAACTGTTTTTCCAAATAGAAATGGCTGTTTAGAGACCAGAGGAACACACCAGCCCATCAGCCCATGAGACTCCTCACTGCCTCCTTTCTTCTTGTTTGATAAGAGGAGAGTAACAGATTTTACCAGAGATCAGAGGAAACTGTCTGATCCCAGTGGGCTTTGGGGACCTGAGAGGTCTTGCTGAGGGACCTACCACTAGTTAAAAGCAAACAGCTCATCACACAGCAGGAAGAGATCTGAAAAGATGGAAATGAGGCACATAAATGGGAAGGAGGGATTTGGATAACAGAAAAGTGGTAAAAGATAGAATAAAAAAAAAACAGACTGAGGGACAAAACAACCACAGACACAACCTGTGCAGGAAAACATCATAAACTTCCTGGGGCTGCAGTCCACTTTTAAAACTCCCCATGGATCAGAATATAGTTTGAGCTGACAGTAAGATGCAGAGCACCCCCTGACATTTATGGGAAGGGTTCTCAGCTGAGGAGCAGCACTTTTTCTCATGGATACATCAGAATCATTAATTTGTTGGTCCTCATACTTCAGCACATTAAGGCCAGACCCTCTTCTCTCCCTCTGCTCACAGAAATGTTTTTTTCCTGCATCTTGTGTTCAGGTGAGTGGTTTTCCACTGCTGACATTTAATATTGTTCAAGGCAAAGAGGCTGTGTGACCAGACCTCTTTATCAGCAAAACAGTAAACACATTTGTAGTGTTACTAAATTTTGTTTGGCTGCCTGAAATGAAAACTAGACTGAGTGATAACAGGCTGAAATACCCTGAGACTCAAGCAAATCAAAGACTGCTTTAATGGGGACCATGAAAAGTTTTTTGAAAAAAATTCAAAGAGCAAAATAGTACAGAGTGACAAAAAAGAAAAGTACTATCTTGAGGGAGTAAGTTAGTGGCTTTTTGTCTACAAAGAACATTAGCACAAAAAGATACCTGGACCTTCTACTAAAAAAAAAAAAATTAAAAAAACCAAAAAACAGATAAATAAATATCACTGACCACATCTGTCCTCAGTCCCACCAGTTCTTACTGAATTTTTCTAAGTCTCATCAGCTGATGAGAGACCATCTGAAAGAGCTGTAGTGAAGGCTCTATAAACATTGTCTTCATAGCATAGGCTCTTGTATGTGGCTTTCTACCTGTGAGCTGAATGGAAGAACACTTCCAGAAAACAAAATGCCTGCTTGGGTAATGAGTTACACATGAGACAGCTTCTGCCTCTGAATTACATGCTCTCTACAGGAATTTTCAAGAAAGGTTATAGAAAAGATGGGTGAATATGTATATATTCTCTCTTCAAGACAACACTTGAGGATTAGAAGACTAATTGGTAGTACAAGAGCCCAGGACAGTGCTGTATGTTGGTCTCTTTCTTTTGGTGACACAGCTATACCCAAAAACATCCATCTTTGCTGCAAGCTCCCTCAACAAGGGAGCTCTCAATACTTTTACAAAAATAGCATCTGAGGTTCACTCCTTCTAATGATAATAATAGCATCTGAGTTCACCCTCACAAAACACTGCAGACATGAATGCCAGCCTTGCATTGTGCCATATCCCCTCTTATTGGGACACCAGAAGCAGATCCATCCTCACCGCCCATCACCACTGCTTGCTGAGCTCCTGCCCAGCTCCCTCCCAAAGGAGGGACATTAGCTCATGACTGTCAGTGCAGCAGCCTGTGGATTGCAGGCCTTCTGTTGCTTCTGTTGTCCAGGTGAATGAATATGTGACTTCTGATACTGAATAGAGTCAGTTTGGATCCAGAAATGGGCACTGTGTATGGTCCTCCACCACAGTGGAAATTTGCCCAGGGCAGCACTGAGCAGCACCAAATGTCCTGGTGCTTGCTGTGTGTAGTGTCCTCTACCATGACCCTACTGGAGTCCATCTGGGGGGTGACACTCTCATTCCTTATATCTGACATGTCTCTGGTCACAGTGCAGGCATTAGGAGATGCAAAGATCTGAATTTCCCAGACCAGGACACTACATGTCCCCTGCCACAGCTGCAGTTGCAGGGTGGTGCCACCACCTCTGTGTCCCAAGGCTTCTGTCACTGCCAAGGACACAGCACTGACTTCGTGGCAGAAGGCAGCTCTTCACCAAGAGAGGAAGATTTAATGAGTCTGCATGAGCCAGTGATGACTGATGGATATTGCTCATTATTAGCAAGGAAAGGCAAGTGCTGCTTGGAGTATTTTGACATGTTAGAGATGAGTCATGGGAATTCCTTATTTTGCATTATCAAGAATCCATTCCAAATAGAGAAAATAACTAATTTAAGAATAGCTATTTTCAGCTTTTAAGCTACCATCTGCTGAGTTGTCACCATGCAGAGAAGCTGGTAAGCATCTAACAACCTTGTGTTACAAGAAGGTAAAGCTGAAGAGCCTGAATTTGCTTGTGTGACAAAGCCAGCACGAAGATTTAGCTTCCAGCCTCCATCTGGTCATTCATATTACACTTCTCTCCTCTAAAATCCTCGAGTGGACAAATAAAAAGTTCAGTCATTCGAACAGAAACTGATCCAGCCAGGCTATCAACAGGAGTACTACTGTGAACAATTTATTGTGAAGTAAATCAAACTGCTCACAGAAAGTGGGTGCCCACAGCATCTCTTCGGGAGTAGATGGAAGGCTAAAGCAAATTATATTTTATTTTACATGGAAAAGGGAAACTGTTGGATGATTCTCCAACTTCAGTATTGTTAGCTGTTGTTAAATTAATAAAACATCCAGTACGTGAGCAAATTATCAAATTGCTTAAGTACAATTATAGTGCATTTCAAATATCAATTCTAGTTATATTTTCCTTTGACAAAGTAATTACACTTCAAGAAACCACAATCAGAACAATTTTTCACTGCCAAATCTGGGAACAGAAGGTGAAAAAGGTGCATTTAGATGAATTTATAAATTGCTAACTTAACTTTTATATAATAAAAAACCATAAAAGTAGAACAGCTTAAAAGTAGAGCAGAGAACTCCCATTTTAATCCTATTTCAAGTCGTTCAATGATTTGTAATTTAATGAGCCTTAATACAAAGCTTATGTTTAGTTTTCTTTTCCTCCATTAACTTGATTTCTTTATATTGAAAGTGATTTGGCTGCTGTAGAGACAATATATATTTTTAGTCAAAAACTCACACAAAAGCAAAATTAGGCACAGCCATTTCCTATCCCACCCCAGCTCCACAAAATACTCTGAACATCTGTTAGAGAATCCTGCAAGATATTCTTGTGAGGACTGAGAAGCTATTTACTTTGTGAGGATATTGGGTTCAGGGCTGTTGAGCATAAAATACTGGGACAAGAGACAGGAAGAGAAGGAATGCATTAAAAACCCAGTCACAGAATACAAAAAGAGCAGAAGAAAATTGGCATTTATACTAAAGACCAGAGCTCTCACATTGATTATTGATAGGACATTGCTGGAACAAAGCTTTGACAAATTCCACCAAAATTTTTAACTGATAAGGAGGAGGAAGCAAGATTACTGTGAGTATTAAAGGCATAAGAAAACCTACTATGGGATATTTAAGGAAATCATGGGAATGCAATAGCCTTATTATGAAATATTTAAGGGAAGGAGAAATACACACATCAGTGTAGACAGGGGAGAACAAATAATGGGAAAAAGGAGAGCAGAGGAGGGCAGATAAATGCCACCAAGTCCTGTGCCTGACCACTGCAGCCTGTCCTTGTTAACACTCCATTCTTCAATATCACCCTGGGTGAGGTAATATTGAAGGTGAGAGTGCTCTCCAGTACATGGAAATCTGCCAGAAGTCTGAGAGGTGACTGAGGGAGGGACCATAGGTCTGAGTCAGCTATTGGGCTGTCTTGGGGTCTGAGAGGTGCAGGATACCATAGGGCTGGAGCTGCTGCCAGAGAGATGCCTTTGTGCATGTGTGTGTGTTTCTGTGACTGTGTCTGTGTGTGTATGACATCTGATAGCATGGTTGGGTCCCAGGTAAACAAGAAAGGACCAATTGTATTTCTCATGTTTCTGTCAGGCAGCCACTGTAGCCCAGAAAATGATGCTGTGCCCCAAAGCCTCCTGGACCCAACTTTCCTCCCTCAATGCTCCCTCTGTAATCCCCCTGCTTTCTAGTGCATGCACACACACTTCTCTGGATGTGCTGCATACAATCACAATCCCTCTGTCAAGGCAGCACTGGAAGGGAAAGCATCTGCTCCATGTGGACCTGATGTTCTTCCAACACAAGGCACCAAAGGATGCACAGAAAAACTTCCAAATTTCCTCCAGGCTGATTTTGATGAATTGCTCCTTCTGGACTGACAACAGAGGGATAACACAGCTAGAGCAAGGAATTCTGGTCTGCAATGCTGTTTTCTCCTTTTCACAATATAAAGCATGACAGGGGTTTCTGATAGCACACAGATTATAGACTTATTTAGGGTCTTATTTAGGGTCTTCTGTGAGAAAAGGCATGGATTGCCCCTCCAGGACAGCATGGTGATCTGGATGCAGTATCATTTTAAGCCCTACCTGTGTCTCAAAATGCATTCAACAAGTCTGAAAAAGTTTCAAGTAGCATTTCACAGGCTGCCTCAGCTACCCATGGTGTCCATGAGAAAACCACACACCCAAGACAGCTCACAGAAAATCTTGTTGGAGATGTGGGTTAATAGTGGATTTGTCTGCACAGCCAGACTAGTAGCAGATTGAGAAAGAGAAGATAATTAGCAATTTTGGGATTTTAGCAATATGTATTTTTAGACAAAAATATTTGCTTTGGGCCTCTGGCTTACAGTTTTGGCACCATTTCTGTTCCATTCTCCCTTTCAGATCCTAGAGACTGTCCAAGTTCTCACTCATGGCTGTTTTGTGCCTTTTCCTTTTCTCCATAATTAACATATGTTACACGCTTTTGGAGTCAGATAATTTTCTTCAAAGTCTTCCATTTTGCCCCCATATTCTTTTGATGATTACCAGAGCTATTAAATTTGTAATTTTTGGTTGTTCTCAATCCCACCCACCCTCGACTGCAAGGCTCAAGGTCACTGCAGGCTCTTGGCAGCCTTTTGCATTAATCCAAACAGCTCATACTATTTTTGTTAAGGAGGAAATTATTGTTTCTGCTGTATTCCCCCACTATTCTGTGAGGTGAATCTCTTTCCCATTCTGTTTCACTGTTAGACATCTCTTCAGTATCCTCCCACAGTAATGTCAGAAGCTGGGTCAGTGGTGTCCTGCACAGAAAGTGTTTTGGAGGTTTGGGAGGCAGGAGGCTGTGGAAGCTTCCAGCTGAGCCCCAGAAATGCAGCCCCAATGTGCCACTCACACCATGCACCTGAGAGTGACAATCTGCCCATCACAGAGAGATTTTTGGGGGAACTGTGTTGCAGCTGTACATCTGGATAAAAAGTTCTGTCTTATGACAGCACTATGGAGAACAGTAATGACACCTGAGACCAGGCAGGATGACTGGACTTGACTCACTTCTCACTGGGTTTAAAACCCCCTTCTCATGTGAATACTGGAATGTACTGGAGTATTCTGCCCATCCAGTGTCTAGTTGTAATTCTGTCAGGTTCTGAATGTGAACAATATCCAAAAATAATTTCTTAAAGTTTCTTACAGGCCTTTTTGTAGTAGGGATTGTGAATAGAGCATAGAAGAAACCAAATTCAGGCACATTGGTATTCAGATCCAAGCAAAAATCATTAGTGTAGTCCTAAAAATCATTGGCCTGATTTATGGCCTGAATTATTATATTCCTCCAGGGTTTGAGTGATGACATGCTTGCCACATGCTGTCTGTTTAACACAGTTCTTTCTTTGTCCTTCTCAGAATTTCTCTGTAAAGTCAGAATGTGTGCTAAAGAAAACTAAGGGAAGATTAGAAAGGCCAGGGCCATGCCAGGCCCAGTGCACAAATCACTCAGCCAACATGCCTTGTGTGCTGTCACCACTGGCACATCTGTGACTTCTTCTTTCCACTCTCACTCACAAAACCTCTTTGTTTTCCCCTGGAATATCAGGATGCCTCACAAAAGTGCACATGAGCACTGGCTTGAGCCTGGGGTTTGCAGCAGCAGGGCTTTGGCATTGATTATGAGCCATTCTGATGTTTCCCACTGATTACCATGCATGTTTCTCTCCTACACAACATCTAAAATGATTCCTCATGTTTCTGTTGTCCTCTCTCCTAATACAAGAGAAAAGGGAATTTCCTAATACTGAAAGGCAGATGAGGAACACTCTCTCCAGGCAAAGCACGAATAGCCTGTAGCCACCTTATTTCACAATATTCCTCCATGTCAACATCTTTCCCAGATCTCCCAAATGATTATGCATTCTTACTGATGAAGAAAATACCCAGAGGTAGCATAATGCCAAGAGCTTTGGTGGGATATGTCTCCTCATTCTTCCTTCAAGGTACAAAACTGCTTCTCACTCAAGGAGACAAAAAAAGAAACTTTCTATATACTCAGAATATTAAATAACTGGAAACTTTATATTTCTGTAACACATCTGGTACCTCCTGTTACTGGAGGCAAAATACTGAGTAAGATAGATAAGTGTTTGAATAATAAGGTTATTGTTTATTAATATCATAAAAAATGACCACTGGTGAGCAAGATGGAACAGTATTTGACAGCAGATCACTAAGTTCTTTTATAAATGAATGCCAGCTGCTATGACAGTCAGGAATAAGATATACAACTGCAATATCAGTAATTTTTGACAAATTTTTCCCTGTTTTCTGTTGTTTCTCTCTAAGTCCCATTAGTAATCAACAATTCAACAGTATTACAGGTTTCCTTACTCAGAGCAAGAACTTCTTTTAAACTTGATTTACTTCTTCCTTCTCAAACCATCTACCAGAAGCAGAAATTTTACAGCTTTAAAAATATATTAATACAAAGCTGGGGGCAAGAGTTAATGACAGTCATTTCTACCTTTCTCTAAGTACTGACTGAACATGCAAGGATTCTGAGAAATTCTTGCTTCTATCAGTGTGTATCCTTCATTGCACCATGAGGAACGAGGTGAGCTTCCTTTCTTTTCCAGGAAGACAGTCTATAAAGGATTTAACACTGCAAAGGAGTCATAGGGTAAAATAACAATACTACTATGCTTTCCTTTACTATTTCACCCCAGGTTGCCAGCTTACCTAATTGCAGCTGCATTATCACAAAATCAATCAAAAAGAAGTATAAAGGATATTGAGGCCCTTCAGCCATTATAGGCATACAATGTGTGAATCAATGCCAAGGGGATCCAATGGCTCTGTCCAGTCTCAGTATTTCCTTTGTGAAAAGCCCCAGATGTTAAATCTTTACTGCTTCTGAAATATTGAGCATAAATATTTCTTTTTAAATAAATGGTTACATTCAAATCATGACTCATTTGGGATATTATTATTCTATTTTATTTACTTACTTATTGACAAGTTAAAGCTACAGACATAACAAAAGCTATTCTATGAATGACAACATATGACAAATGAAGAGATGTGGTCCACTTTAAATGGCTTTTTGTCTTTAAGTCTTTGAAAAGAAAAAGGAAAAAAAAAAGTTTTATCCTGTTTTTAACATCTGACTGGAAGTTCCAAATCTGCAGGTTTCTTTCCTGATGAAACAGTGAAGTTCACAGAACTGGTCAGCAAGTACCCCTACATCATGTATTTGAACAATTTATGTACTAAAATGAGCTATCAAGTAAGTTTGATCCTTTGAATCCATAGAAATTGTATCTACTCTGCACAGAGGCCATACTAAATGTTCATTACTAAATAGTGTTGAAGAAACAAGGGAGGGTGATAAATCACCACCATAACAAGGAAAACAGCCCCTCCATCTGAAGGAATCAGCTTTCCAAGACTTCTGCAAAAGGATTGCATGTCTGGTGTCCCCAAAGCACTTTGACATTCATATCCCCTGCAACTGCAACTCACTAAAGGCAGGCTTGAACTGAAGCAGACACCACTGTGGCAGGCAGGCACTGGCACTGTCAGAGAATGTAGGGGCATTTTAGACACTGTAAGAGTGTTTAATGTATAAATCCCACCTTTCTCATCTTACACTGTGAAGTTCAAGAATACCAAATAAATTAGCCTTATTTAATGCTGTGCCCTCTCCAGACTAATTCCAATAAAGTTAACAGCAGGATTAATAAAAATTACATATTTTTCTTTTCATATTTTGCTCTACAAGATGCTTAGGATCTTGAAGAATCTGACTAAAATGGAATCTCTCTTACTTCTGCAGAGGCTGCCCAAAGCTGCTCCTTGGATACACAGGAAGCATCTGACCCTGCTGAGCCCACCAGAGTTCTTGTCCAGCTTCAGGCTGACCTCCCACAATTGTGGGCATGCAGCTCCAGACACATCCAACTCCTCCTGCAGCTGAGCTGCACTGAACTTGTCACTTTACACTGCTGTACACCACCAGCCCCACCAACACAGGCATACTGGAAAAAGCTGCACTGTACTAAGACAAAGGTACCTCCCATGGCTTCACCAGCTTTGCTCTTCTCAGCCTCTGCTCCTTTTATTTCCTCAAGTTGGTGAGTGAGTTTGGGCACGGCTCATGGTTACAATTTGTAGGCTGAGAGAGGAATTTCCCAATAGCTCAAATCCTGGAGCTGACAAACCTGCTCTATATATAAGAGAAGTGGCAGTTTTTCATCACGAGCTTAAATTAGGTTTGAGCAGTCTAAAAAACCTCCTGTGAACCTGCAATACTGATAGGAAGTGCACACATTTACTCCTTGCCTAACCTACCCCAAATTAACCTTCTCCTGCCCATCTAATTTTCTATCTGGAGGAAGTTTTGGCACATTCTGATTGAGACCCAGAAAAAAGGCTGTGGTACTTCTCTGTACATCTCTGTCTTGAATGTTCAGCTAACTGTGGAGGCATCCATGCCCCTTTGCTGGTGTGTGTGCTGCCAGCATGTGTCCCACACTATCCTCACACAACTTCATTCCCATCCCTTCCACCTGCTGCTTCAATGGAAGTGAACCATCAGACTCTCAGAAAGCCACCACTTTGGGTTTCATAATAATATAATATTATTAATAATATTATTAATAATGATAGTAATGACATTTTCCCTCATGGCAGGCTGGTGCTGTCTTGTTCACCACTGATGTAAAAGTGCCAGATCCAAATCTCCCCTCCTCCTCCACCTTACAAGAAATCTCAGTATAAACACAGACTTCCAGCAAAAATATTCTGATTGTGAAACTGCATTTTCATTTCTCCTGCTGGAATTTCTCCACCTTTTTGTTTTTATACAATTATCCAATAAATTTTGGAGCAGAATTTTAATGTCTGCTCTATGCACTTCTGACATTGTCTTGTGGTACTTCTTGGGTAACACACACCTAAAAAGCACTTTCTGCAGAAGATGTGCCCCCACAAACAAATATTGACAGTACATTAAAATATATTTGATTGCTCCAATGATTCTTCAAGGAAGAGAAAGGAAAAAAAAAAGATAAAATCTTTTTCTTCTGTTGATAAATCTCTGAGCATAGGTAGCCTAATTTTATTTATTTTCCCTTTTTTAGACTGAAGTTTAGTCTCAAGTGGAGGGCTTGACTATTGCTAATATAGAAATCAATAAAAGTATCACCACAATGGTTTTTTCCTCCCTCTGGCTTTATGATTTCCAGAGAAAGCAACTTACTAAGGCTTTTCCTGTTTTTACCTTAAGGTGACCTCTCTAAAAACATCAGAAATGTGTAACATTTCCTATGTATTTTTCCATATTCTATTGAGAGATTTTTACATTCAAAAAAGATATTTTAAATTTTTTCTCATCTCCCATTTAAATCCCTTTCCGGTGAACACACCTTCATATGAAAGGAAGGATTTTGTGTATTCATAAACTAATAATGACCCTTTTATTTCCTGATAGTATTAAAAATTGCATCTTCTTGAGCTCCTTTACTGGTAAATTTAGTTCATATATTTTTTTATGGAGGTTAGGTCACCTCAGCAAACAAGAATTTTACCTTTTCACCCTCTACTGTTTGTGGATTTTCTTTCAGAAGTAATATCTCAGCTGCTGGCTCCATATCCTTATCCAGCTTGAAATTAATAAATATCACATTTCCTTTCATGCTGGCAGGTCTCTCAACTTTTGCTGCAATATTGACAATGGTTCTTATGATACATTTTATGAGGCAATATTGTTGCTACTATCCTCTGAGCAGAGAGTGCATGAAAACCCTACCAAAGCAAATCCACACAATTTACTTCTCACATGTCGCTGCCTGGGGTTGAGTGGTTTGATAGATGTGCTGAATATTTGCAGTCTCAACCTCAGAACTGAGTCTGCCCTCCTGTCCTGGGTCTGCTTTATGATTTTGATTCTCTTTCACATTTGTAGCACCAAAAGAGTCTTCAACCTTCACATGGTTCAAACTGTGATGTGCTATTCACTTTTCTGAGCAACTTGGTTTTTTTTCTATTTCACAATTATATTTATTCAGACATAGAGTTTGGGTGGAAAATATACTAATCTTAACAATTATTGGTTGTTTATAAGCAGGTGTTTGCAGAAAATTAATTTTTTTCATGATCTATACAAAGGCATACTCTTGCAGGTATAATTAATTGCAATTAAGCATAGTAAATCTCCATCTTTGAAGCTATTTGAAAGTCAGTTATACAGATCCACCAGCAGCCTGATCTAATTTTAAGCAGGACTTGGACTAGATAGCCTCCAGAGATTCCTTCCACTTAATTATTCTATGAATACATAGCATTAGCATCTTATCCTTATAATACTGATTTTATTATTGTAATTTGTTCTCTCTTGGGAAGTTTGGCTGCAGAATGAACTATTCATCTGGTGCTTATGAAATCACCAGACAAGAGGGATTGTCTCCCCTTCATAGCAAAAGCACAGATTCTGCAAACTTCCCAGCAGTTTTTACAACTGCAGTTGGTAAATACCTTATTCTTCTTTTTTCCTGCCTAGGGAAGAGCTGCTGTACTGTCTGTGTGGTGGATCAGTGCACTGAACATATGGTCCCTAATCCTACATGTTGTTTGCAATCATTGCTCTTTAGGTGGCAAATCACTGAATAAAATCCAAGTGTATAAAGAAAAGTGCATGTGCCAGCAAGGAATATTTTCTCTGGAGGCCTGTGTGTTTCTGTAGTGACCCTTGGTGCAGGAGCTCCAAATCCACATACTCCTGTGTCCACAGAGTCCTGCTGAGCCCAACCAACCATCACCTTTCCTTCAGCACCACTCTTGCTCCATGCCCTTCTCACTGAAGCTTTCTGACCCTGCTTGCCAGTGTTTTGGGATGACTTTCCCAGCAGAAGGCTTTTTCAAAAAGGAAGAAGTATTTCTCTGAATAACACAGACCAAGAGTCAGTTGGTGACACATTGTTCACTCATGAATGGAAAAGGCTACAGCAAAGTCTAATTAGGAAACAATTGCCAAATTGTTTTGGCAACCACAGCAGCTTCTGTCAGATACCAATACAACACACACAATTCACCACCATCTTCTGGTCCTTCTGCAGCAAATATTATGCTCCTCCACACAGAGGAATCCAGGGTTTTGAGTGTTTCTGTTGTAGACAGACAGATGATCTTGCCACTGCTCAGGGCACAGAGCAGGCACTGAGTCTGAACAGACTGAGCAGTGCAAGAGAGAGACAGACTGCAACCATCATGCCTACTCTGCCCCATCCCTAAACGCATAAGGTTAGTCAATATGATTTTCTGGGGTGATGTGTTTGACCTGATCAATAGATTTCAGATATTGGAAATACCATTCCTTTACTCTCCAGCTTTGAAAAGGATGATGTTAGGAAAGGAAGAATGAATGCAGCAGAAAAAAAGCAGAAGGAAGCACAGAAAGGGAAGCCACACAGCTGCAGAAAAAGCAACACTGCTTCATATATATTCCAGGGAAAAGACAAAGAAAGTGCCACCAGTATATTTTAGAAGAGTCTTTATGCAGACAGGAAATTACCCATGTGAAATATAAAACAAAACCTGAAAAAGCAAAGACATCAAAGTAGAGTAAATTTTGCATAATGCGTCAGTCCTAAGGCTTGGTAGGTAGAAATCTACTGAACTGATTTAAAATAAAGAGCTTACTTTGAACTGTGGATGAAGTCAGAAAGGTAGAACACAAAGTGCTAAAACTGCTCAGGATGGACCATTTCCTGCAGCCAGCCGGCACAAAGGGATATAGAATTATTTAAATGAGGATCAAAATTTAATCCAAGAGGCTCACCATTCTGTATCTTTACAGTTTTAAATAATAGCATTCATAAATTTTATGGTATTTGAAGACCTTTATTCAATCCTTATCATCTACTGGAGTAAATCACTGTACAGTAAATCAACTTTCTAATTGGAGAAACAAAATCGATCTATTTTTGCAAGTTACTTAGACAAGCTAATAGATGCTATGATTAGCAAAAAGGAAATAGCTGAAACAAGTAGTCATGTAAAGCTTATGAAGTAAAACACTGTGCACTCTACCTGGTAAATAGATGGTCAGAAAGAACAGCTGGGGATGGAAAAATCAAGATTTGTTTGAGAAGAACCTGTAAACAAATATAGGGCAAAATATGCAGTGACCCAGCCAACTCCACAACCTTGGTACATCCCACAGTTCTAGAAAGACAACTGTACAATATTTCTAGGTGACAACCTAGAAACACAACCAAACAATTTTATTTCATGTAATCTACAGGGGTGAAGTGATGCGCAATAATTGGTTACTGCAGGACTTATCACAAGTACATTATTTCAGCTTTACAAGGAATCAAATGTTGCATCAGATATTATAGGACTATGATGCTGCAAACCTTTTGCAGAGCTGGAGCACATGGTCTGTATGTTATGCAAGATCTGAAGTTACTTTTAAGAAACTGTTTTAAAACATATCAGCTTCTTCCCTTGCTATTCCTAGTGCTGCACACACAGTCAGATTTTAAGTGATTTTTTTAGGAAGGACTGAGCAAGCCAGTATATATGTTAAGGTGAGTGTTGAGTTCATTGCTTGCATGGCATATACCAGCTGAAAAAGTCCTTTTATGTTGCATTAACCTTTTATCTGTAATAGTTAATGTATATATGTTAAGGTGAGTGTTGAGTTCATTGCTTGCATGGCATATACCAGCTGAAAAAGCCCTTTTATGTTGCATTAACCTTTTATCTGTAATAGTTTTGAGGTTTTTTTCTAAAATCTTTGGGGTTTGCAGCTGTGTACAGTTGCCAAATTGTTTATATGTGTGGCTACTTATTTTGTGGCCAATAAGGGATAAGCAGCATTTCAGAATGCATGATAGTTGAGTTAAACTGTAAAGTTACTCAATCCACCTACTGAAAATGTCAGCTGATGCTATTTCTGACTCTTTCTCCCTGTTTCAGGTTGCTTTGCACCCTGCTATCACCACATAGTTTCTGTTTTACTTTCCTTCCTAAGTATAAGGAAAGGGAAGGGAGGGAGGGAGGGAGGGAGGGAGTAGCACAAGAATTTCAGAAATATAGTGTAGAAAGTCCCAAGGGATTGCTTCAACCACAAATAATTTCTTCAATAATTTTTAATTAAGCAATGAGGACTCACATTGTGATAATTTTCCACTTTTTTTTAATAGCCATCCATCTGGAACTGCAGTTAGTCTCCAGATCAGTTCTCTTTGAGGAAAGAACTTTGTAGCCTCTTATTTTTCCTTGTAAAACAGTGTGAAATATGTAAATGCCTGTAGATTAATTTTTCCAATAAATGTAAAACCAATGATGTCACAGTGTGTGTGTGTGTGTGTACCCACTGCAGGAAACTCCAGCTTCTCTGAGAACCAAAGATCCAGCTTGATCCATCAATATGTTCCATGTTCTAACACAAAACTTTTACTCCAATACAAAATTCATGAGAGCCTCAGGTTTCTCTACACCAGCTTTTATTAATTTTCCACCCAAATGATGTTTTATATTTTGCAGCTGTCCAATCTTCAGCACATTATTTGAAGTCCTTTACTATCCTGCCATCCATTGGCTTGCTAACATAGAGAACCCTGTAATTAATGGGCAGGGACAGAGTTTTAAAAATACAAAAACTCTAAGATCTACTATCCTGTGACAAAGATGCAGTTTTGTCCCAACTAATTAACACTGACACTGGGTGTGCTGCACAGAAGCTAAATTGCAAGTTGGTATGTTTGCCTTAATTGCTCTGTTCACATTATTTATCTGTCCTGAATTAATTTAAGCAAGAAGAGTTTTTGTTCTTTGGATTTCAATGAAGTCTGTATTTAATATATCTACTTTCATTTCCTTTGCTATTTTTCCTTGATGTTGCAAAAAGACCAGTTTGAAAAGAGAGAACACAGTAAATTTTGGCTCAGTGGGAGATGCACTCACAGTTGGATCCCTTCTTTTTATATTTCTCATAAATGCACAAGTATGTTGCCTCCTGAATTTTCCTAATGACAGAAATTTAAAGTCCTAGACAACAATTAACACTACAGGGGCAAGAGTAGTGCAATTCTATTACCACAGAAAAAAAAATCAAAAGCTGGTTTTATAGCTGTACATTTTTCAACTTTTTTCATTTCAGTTTTTACCACTTTTGCTTAGCATTCATCAAAAAATACTTTACAGTTCTCAAGTTATTACTGAGTTATTACTTTTTAATTAAGTGTGAATAATAAATAATGAGAGTGGTGATTTTCTTTGTGAACATGGTATTGATATGAGCAGCATGTGGGCAGAGGATGCTGAACCCCAGGCAGGTTAAATAATTTACTCAACCCCCCACACAGAAAAAGTGGCAAAAAGGGGTGTGGGTGACATTACCATGCTGTTCTGCAGAGCAGCACTCACTTTTGGAGCACTAGAGAAACCTGCACAGACAGAATGCACACAGACTTCACAACTCCCATCAGCTGCAGTAAATTTTCTGGCATTTTTATGGAGTAGATATTCCGGAGCGTCCAGTTTATGCCTTGATCTCCAGTGGGGTAAAATTAAAATAAGACATAAATAAATAAAAAACAAATTTAAAAATTAATAATTTTTAAAATAAAATCCACATCCAAATTAACAAGCCCCTTGTCTGTTCAGGCATTTCTAGCTGAGAGGGAGGAACAGAGAGTGCTAACATTATGATTTTGGTGCCGGCTTTTTTGAAAGATCAGTACTGGAGTGAAATAGCTGCCTTACAGTTTTAGCGAGTGAATTAGTGAAAAAAAAAAAAAAAAAATCATGTGCCCCTTTCATTTCTCCTTTTTTAAATAAACATAGGTAATGTAAGATGAAAATCTTATGAAGAAAAGAGGTTCACGTTTGCCATAATAAAGACCTTCATAATAAATACGGATGAGCATATCCGATTTTTTTAAGGAATTAATGAGGTGGTGGATACACTCAAAGCCCATTCTCCATTCAAATTCCCCTTGATTTAAACATGGCTACAAGAATCACTAATGCACTGAGGAGACAACAGATGTCCCTCAACTAAAGAAAATTACAGGGAGATCATTGCAAAAAACCAGCCTCAGCACAGAGAGATATCATAATTTTCAGGCTGTAGCAATCTGCAGACTCTGCTCAAAAGAAATATAGCTGGAGTCAGACCTAATTTATGCTAGTGGAAACCCATGTTGAAGCAAATAATTTAATTTAACTAATTACTGTGAATGGGGATTGGATTCCATTCCAGGACATATATGTTTTAACTCATGCCCGAAAAAAATGTAGCGTAATGGTATTAGATATCACAAGACTAGGACCTTATAATTCTCTAAGAGACTGGATAATGAACAAATTTTTCTACTAAAAGAAATGTCCAACTTCAAGCCTGGAGTGTGATCAGCAGATGGACAGCCACCCCCAGCTCCACACTGCCTGTGGTGCACTAAGCATCTCCTCTGGAAGCTGTACAAATCCATGCACTCATAAGACAGCAATAGCTGCAAACCCATCTTATTAAATATGAAAGTTTTCAAGTCATGTGAGATTTTAAGAAAAACCAATATTTTTAAAATATAAATCAGGGAAAAATACATACAGCAGTGTTTTTTAGGCATCAGTTTGCAGCTATTTTAGAAAGCTAAACCAATATGCATATTCCCAGAAGTGTAAAGGGAATAGCATTATATTCCCTTATAAATTAAGGAGAAGGAAACAATCACATTCCTCCTCCACACACTTTTCTGCCCTTCCTAATATTAGTGCTGAATCTACTTAAAGTACCACGTAGGCCAATTTATTACTATTGACAACATGCTACAGTTTGACTCCCTGAACAAGAAAATCACCACTTCAATCTATGTTATTCTTAGCAGGAAACACTGTGTTGTTATTGTTTTGGCTGCTTTTGTAACTTTTTGCATTCCCAGCAGCAGCAACAGAACAGGATATATTAGCAAAACAGTATGAATGATTTGCCATTTCTTAGCTACTATTACAAAACCTGAATTTTGACATCCTTAACTGAGCTTTGCCGAGGCTCAGGGGCCTAAAGTGTTTTCAAATTGCAACAAATTCTATACACACACAAACCTTCATAGAGAGCACTATAGAAATCTCTACCACTATTGCAGCTCAGCCCATCATCTTTTCCCAACTCACACCACCAACATCTACATGGTAGATGTAAGCACCAAACACTGAACAATATATCCAGTGAAGCTGCACAGGGAGGTCAGGATGCAGAATGCAAGTAGGAGCAATGCCTGCAGTTAAGGTCTTTTATCAGGCTCCAGATTCATTGCTTACAATTTTGCTATTGAGTCATTTTCTGACCCAGATGCCTGTCTTAATTTAAAATTTCAGATCAATTGTTTTTCTCTGTTCTAGAACCAGGGTATTACCAGTGAGGTGAGTGCATTTGGCTTCAAGTGGTCTGAGAAATGACCTGCCCAACTGGTTTCCATTACCACTGCAGCAACCAAAGCTTGCACCATCAGCTACCAACTACAGAGTAACAGGCATGATTAGGAATGATAAGGCAATTAAACCTTCAGGTTCACAGGTCTGACCAAAAGAGTATTCTCACCAATCCCACGAGCATGAGGAAAATGCATAACACTTGGGTCATACATTATTTTCATCTGTTTTGCTGTTAAGATCTGAATGAAGGTTTTGAAAATTAGCATGATAGAGGCTACTGAGGTGTTGGAAATGACATTGTTCCTGTGAGAACTCAAAAGTCAACAAAAATACAAAGTAAATCTTATTTGAAATAAAATTATGAAAGTCCTGGGTAAAGAGTGAAGAGAGTCTCAGGAGGGATCCATTTGGGGAAGGAAGCACCAAGGACTCAGGGCTGCTGTCTGTGGTCCATGAGACACCTTCCATGCACTTCAGAAAAGAGGTAACCAAGACCTAACAGCACAGAGAAATGTATTTGGGAATAGGGAAAACAGGGAAAGTATCCAGGAAAAGAAAATCAAATGTAATCTATTAGCAGAGTGGAAGAAATAGCTGGGTTTTGAGAGAGACCAAACAAAATAGAGAAGGTCCAGAAGCAGGGGACTGGAGGCCAAGTGGGATGGCAGCAAATAGGTTGGAGGCAGAGTGGTGATGGGGACCAGGGTCCTGCAGTAATGGGAGGAGGGGGCAGAGCAGGACATGCAGCACAGAATGCTCCTCTGAAACCCCAAACCAGAGACACTTGTTCTGAATTTCTTTCTTACAATTCCTCTTCTGTACTGTTTTTCTCAGCCAGGCTGGGAAACAGAAAACATGTCATACCACACCATATGGGCCTATCCTGAGGGCCAGTCATCTGAAATCCATCACATAAGTGTGAGCTGAGGGAGCAACTGGGAGCTGCATTGCATGATTATGCCGTGTGAGGGTCTGCCATCACAGAGGCACTCAGAATATTAATGGATTTTACAATGGCTAGAAGACAAATGAGGATGCATTCATGTTGGCAGATCTTAGGAATAAATCCACACATATTGTATCACTGAATTTCTGTGTATTCAGTTAGGTGGGGGGTTTTGGTTTTGTTAGTTATTTGGTTGGCCTTAAAAACCCAATTCTAGAAAGCTAAAAGGCATATTCCATAGTTATCTGTACATGGAGTGAGCAAAGGCTCCTGTTGGAGAAAGGAGCATGTGGTTCAAGGCTGTAACATGCTGCATAAATCCAAAATAGCTGAATTTCTTTTGCAAAGAAAACCTTCAATCTAGAATTTCACAACTTTCCCAAATGTGATTGCACTTTAATATTTGCTTAGTGGGTAATGTAGTATGGGAATTAGGCAAGCTGTGGTGCACAAGCCATGGGGATCATCTCATCACCTTTCTTACAAAGCAGATCAAGAATTTTAACTACTGCAGAAGGGGTTATAAGGGAGGTTATAAGCTCATTTTCAGAGTCAGTGCACCACAGTTTTAAGCATTTCTGGGAAATTGCTTTTTTTCAAAGTCATCTTAGGCTGTAAGGAGCAGTGGCTTCTGAGATGCAGGAACTGAGTGGTCTGCAAAACCAGGCATCTCCTCTCCAGCCTAGCAGATGTTTTTCAAAGTGCCCATCTAACTGCTGAAGCAGATGTTGAGTGGCTTCTGCAAAACATGACAGGACCCTAAGAGGCTGTCTACTGTCACAGAAGACTCCAGAGCAGAAAGTTATTTTTGGAACTATTCCTTCTTCTGCAGTATGTAATTACTTTTCATTTCTCCAGCTGCTTCCATAAGCAATTTCTCACTAGCACGGGGTTTGCTCTGTCAAATAATATACTTTATCTACCTATCTCAGTCCTATTTTTTTTTTTAGTTTTCAGAGCAGAGAACCACAGGGGATCTCCTGAGCTAGTGCAAATTGTTCTTGTTATGAAACTCATTTCAGTGATGGTTTAAAAGACTACTCAAGATTTGGCATTTGGGGCATTCTTTGACAGCTATAAACTGATGAGCTCAGAGAAAGCACCATCCAAAAAATAACTCAATATTTTAAAAAGAAAAACAACCCAAAACCAAAAACAAAACCACTGGGGTTTTTTGTCATTAAAATGATCATTTGGACTTCTTTCATGCCCACAAGCAAAATTCAGGAATGTAGTCAAACATATGTGCACACATCCCATTGAAGTTCATGAGGAGTTTCATAACTTAGTGAGATGTAAATAATTTTCTGTGAGCCTCTTAATGTTTATTTGCAGACATGCTACAATCCACATGACCAATATGCACAGGTATTACTATATCTCATATTTCTTCAACCACAAGTTGGTCTAGAGAATGAAAATGGTGTCAGAAGTTAGCAAAAACAGTCTTATTTTGCATTCTTGCAACACAAACATGACTGCCACAAAAACAGAATCATGAACTGATGCTTTCATAAATTATGAGATTATTGCCTCTTAGCACTTGAAAAATTAATTAATAAGTAATACTTGTAAATGTGTCTATGTTACATTTCCAGTTATTTTCTTTTGACTCTTTAAATCTGTGTTGAGTATTGGCATCATGACCACTCCAGGCATGCTAGGAATCAGTATCAGCCAATAGGTGTCCTGGAAGTTGGTCTTTAGAATATTCCTTACCATAGCAATAGTTTAATGATTGCTTAATATACAAAAAATTCTTGCACATTTTACAGTATCATCATGCCATCTAGAGGTGGCATATCACTGAGGCTCCCATTCATCCAGAACACAGCAAAATAGTGAGAGGAATCCAGAACACAGCAAAATAGTGAGAGGAATAGTGGGGTGGAGGCCTTTAAAGATAGCCTTTCACCAGGATGCTCCAATAGATTTGGTTGCAACTAGGCCATGGGTTTCAGCACTATTAGTAAAGGACAGGAAATGCTTGCATGAGACTCATTAGGAAAAAAGCATTCAAAAACCCATTGCTTATTCACAAAAGATAAATAAGCAATGGACAATCTGTTGCCTTTCTACCCAGCTCTACTAGAAATTGTGCTGCATCTGGCACTCCATATTCACCTGCCTATGAAGTCCTACAGAGGAATAAACACAGTAAGGATCAATGCTGTTCAAAGCTGTAAGTTGAGTCCATTTCAAAAAGGAGACTTAAAACAAACAGCCAGCCTTGCATTCACCACATGCTCCCCATCTGTCTTGACCCCTTGATTTCCCAATACTTCTCCAACTTCCTTGAAATAACAGAGCTCTGAACAGGAATCAAATACTTCTACAGGTAATTCAGGGTAGAACCAGCCTCAGAAAGTCTCTGATCCACCTTCCTGCTCAAGGAATGATAAATATGAGATCAGAAGAACTTTTTTAGAGAATTATCTAGAAAGGTCTTGAAAGCCTGCAAGGACAGAGATAGTACAACTTGTTTTGTCCAACTCTTCCACAGCTCCATTGTTCCACAGACAACAAGCTTCTCATTGCACCCAGTCTGGATCACAGTTGTTCAGTTTTCACTGTCCCATTCCCTCCCCAGCACACATCCCCATGATGTGTTTTCATAACCTCTTTGTCTGGTCTGGCATGGTTTGGTCTCTCCTGAAGTCATCTTGTCTCCCAGCAGAACCAGTGTCAGTCCTTCAGTTTCTCCCCACAGGACAAGTTCAGCTCATGTGTGCAAAGTCTCTCCTTAATAAGGAGAGCAAAAGTAACAAAGACTAATGAGTATGTTACAGCTGGAAATAGCTAAGAAACATGTGGTTATGTTTAGAAGAGATTCTCAACTTTTCCCTTTAGGTGATTCTTGTCCTGTTTTTAAGGGTACAAGAAGAGTAAATTAAATAAGGGTATTGCATAGCAAAACTACTGAGAAAAGCAGAAATATATTTTCCCTGTAGCAAAAATCTATTGCTTGGTTTACTTTGTGCCTCCTATTATAGAAAACCTATGGGTGAATTTGCTTTACTGTCTGCTGTTATATTCCTACATCTAAAGGAACAGAACAAGCAAACGTCAGCATTGAAAAATAATAGGAAAAATAAAATCTCAGCTCAGTGCCCTTGCAAAACAGCATCAAAGGCATTCTGGAAACAGTCCTAATCACTAGAAATATATGTCAAAAGTAGTAATTAGTATTGTAATTATCCTACAGCCTTGGCATCTGTCTTATACAAGCATTTAAGCCCCAAGAAAGCAGGTCAGCATGACTTCAGTTGACACAAACACATGAGATAGGAAGAATAACAAAAACTCAGAAAAATAGCAAGCTAACCATGTCTGCTTTCACTTGAACAGTACTACAAGGGACACTGATGTTTCCACCAAGCTCCCAACAGCATCTGTGTGCATTATCCAACAGGTCCTCCAATGTAAAATTCCTAAGATCTTTTGGAAGCAGGAGTAAGTTGATTGCCAGTGATGTCTCTAAACAAAAACCATTCATTTCCACTGTGCTTTGTGCTGCATTCAGAGCTCTTGGAGCACTAAGCACTCAACCTCCCTGTCCTGGGAACCAGGGTGGTTGCAAGGCCACCACGGGCACCACAGAGGCTCTCCCCATGCAGAGTGGACAGCCTGACCAATGTGCTGTGGCAGCTGGAAATTGAGCCACTATCTGCAGGTGTGGCTCTACCTTTGACACACATTTGTCTCTCCACCTGAGAATTATGTTGGTGGAAATCAATGACTGTAGCATCATAGTTTGCAGCCCAGAGGAGGAGAGGGGAAAGGACTCTGATTTGGGTTTACCTGCTGCCCTTCCTCAGCCCAGGATTGCCACAGTCTCAGAAGGTGGGGTAGGATTTGCCATAGCATCCATAGCCCAGTTTGGATTTCCTCTGGGGCATATGCACTTGTGATGCTGAGCCAGCTTCCAGTTACCTTTGGCTAGTGAGGATAATTTAAAATCTCCTTTTTGCTGTTTCCTTTCTCTAAAGACAAGATAAAAGATAAAAACAGCACCAAATCTGATGACACAACAGATCTTCCTTTTTCCAGTCTCTGAAACTTGCAGTCTCTTGTAACTGCAGAACCAGATGCTTTAGAGAAATAATAGCAATAATAATTTACTAAATATACTATTCTTATTCATAAATATTTCTAAAAACTCTGGAAAGCTGCTGTAAAATATTGTAAGCTGAGGCTATCTGCTTTAAAAAGTTCAGACTTTAATCTCTCTATATTTTTTCAAGTTAATAAATTTGCTTCCTTTAGAGATTATCAGATGCTTGGCTCCCAGTGTGGAGGTGGAGTTTTCTGAAAACTAGGCACAAGATTGTTCAGTTTGCCCTGTTTCCTGAAAATCAGCTGGTTTTTCTGAGGAACACTGAGAAGTCACATGTCCTCAGACCTCAAAACAGTCAGTAAAATTTGAGAAGGTCTTGGTATTTTTATATTATTTATATTTATATTTGTATGAAAATTATTCTTCATATGTATATGAAACATGATATATTTATTATAAAAATGATAAATTTATTAGAATGTGAATGTATACTTCTCAAGACAATTCATGGCCCTTTTGCTCCTATAACAATGGAAGCTCATTTAATTTCAGCTTTTGCAGGATAGGCAGTGTTTGGTTTCCTGTTCCATGAACTAATGCTAAGCTTCTCAGCAAGTGCCTGTCTTGTGAGTAAATCTTGCACTCATTATCTGCACTAGCAAAAATACACCCTTGTGACTGAAAGAAATGGCACCTTACCAGAAAACAGACAAGAAAACAACTGCCCACTGCAATGAGAGAAAACCTGAGCACGATGTTCCTCAAGGATCTCTTCAAATTGATACATAATGACAACCACCATCAACACAAAGATAATGTCATAAAAGACTAATAAGGAGGAGGTGTAGCAATATTTGAAGTAATAAAGCTGTGTTTCTGCAAAAGCCTAAATAAAGAATGTACTAACACAATCAGGGAAAGAATTAGTGGGACTGGATTTCCTTCTAAGTAATCCCACGCTTTTTTGCTATAATGATGAGCAATCAATTGAAGGGAAAAACGATTACCCTTGCCTTTACGTGGTGCAGCAAAGGATTTATAAAGAATAATTTGCTTTCATAAAACAAGGAGGCTAGTGAGAAACCCAGACTGCTTTGATATGCACCACCAAACTCTCTTTCCAGCTAATGTGCAAGTCTTTTATTCTTTGTGATTCATTTCCTGTGCACATCATCCACGTTAACCATCACCCAAGACAGTTGTAAGCACAGAGATCCAATGGAAAAACCCCAGAGACTCCCAGGCTTGTGACCTCTACTCCATGCTGCTTGTTCTGACCTGAGTGACCTGCTGCCTTGCACAGGAGAGCCCTGCTGTGTAGCACTGATTACAGGCAAGTCTCACAAAGCCAAAAAAAAGGTCATTAACAAGGCCATTGGTACCATGAATTTTGCAGAAGTGGCAGCACTGAAGCTCTGCCCTGCACCAGTGGCACCCACCTGCTGCAGGCAGTACAGCAGCAGCTGCAGGAGGTGTCCAGCCCATCCCCTTGTGCCCTGTCTCACATCCCAGCACCATGCTCACAAAGTTCACCTGTGCTTCCCAGCTGGACTAAGACCTACACGCTCATCACAATGTCATCTGGGGAGATGGGAGCATTTTCTTTGACTCATTCCTCATCTGCATACCACACTCCTCCTCTTCCTCAGCCTTTATCACAGGCTTCATCTTCCAGCAAAGGAAAAGCTGATAGCTGATAGCATGTGTGAAGTTAACCATTGGCAGCCCTCTCACCAGGAATCAATATAAATACAGTCCTTGGCTTCTGTAGTTACTGCTGATATGGTAGAATGTTAAAGTCCAACTTCTACACATGGAAAGGGCTGTTTAACCTTATCTCTGCACAGTCTGTTGCTATACAAGAAATATAATCATCAGTGCAAGTAGAGTAGTCCCTGGAAATGTCTTGCTCTGGACTATGGCATTTTTCTCTAAACACACCTTTTAGTCCTTTCTCCTGTCTCATCTACCCTGCAATCCTTTCATCTTTGCTGCAGAATGCCATTCATAGGAGTTATATCCATACAAATAACAAAACCTCTTTACAGAGAGTGATATGAGTGAAACAGTAACATCAGGAAACAGAAACCAGTGCAAAAGTGCTCATTAGCTATTCCCCCTGGTAATGTCTCAGATCTATCACTCTGCAACACTGACCCATGGCTGAGACCCAGAAGGAGACAGAAGCTTTGGGTTATGAGTGTCAGATACAAGGTCTGAATGTTAGCATACAAGGCCAAAAGACAGAACATTCCAGAAAGATACTCCTTATCTTTACAACTGTTTGGTTTTTTCCATACACTTTCACTTTGTCCATTCTGCCCTAGAAGCCTGCCCATACCTGCTCCCATGCAAGGAGCAAGGAGAAGAGGCTGCCTCTAGCAAACCAAGCTCCTCTACAAGCAGCACACAAGCTCTTTTCCCTGCAGTCACCAGCTAATTACCTCTCTATAACTGCTCCCTTCTGGATTTCCCTTTCACATTAATCCATATTGTTGTGATTTTTTTTCTCTTTTGGTCTTAGAGGATAAGTCTGAGCAATGATAAAGGGTACATTAACACTGAGGTTTTTATTTTCTCCATGTCTTATGGCTTTTCTCTTAAAAGTCCTGCATCTCTTCAAGAACAACTTTTACCTTTTATTTTCTCTCCTTTCCCCCCAAATTAATTGCAAGTGAAGGAACTGGAGGAAGCCATTCACATATATGGGCTTAAGACCAGAATTTGAATCTTTTTAGGAATTCAGCATATTTCAAGTACAATTTTGCACCCTGGTGCCAATGTTCCTCCCAGCCTTACAGTACAGGAGGGTAAGCATTTTAAAGTGAATCCATCAATTTTTTTTTCTCCACAGGAACCTGGAGAATAGAGGGGGACTACCAAGATTCAGAGAAAGGGATGGCCATCACTAAGGATTATGTACTACTTCCTGACAGGAAAACTAATGGAGGTCCCAGAGTGATGGTTACATATTATACTGACAGAAAAGTCTCAGCCACTGTGCAGGTGTTCCAAGGTGTATGATCAGTGCTGTTTCTGGCTCATATACTATTAGTGGAGAATGAAGGACTTCAGAAACACAGGGTTTCATTGCCCCATGAATGGAGAAGGGGCACTTGTCCACAATGCTGAGCCAAGCTCCTCCTGGCTGGGCTGGACAGGCACCAGCTCAGCCCCACAGGAACCTCTTTGCCTCCAAGAGCTGCATCCAGGTCCTCCTTGGGTTCCTGACTTTTTAAGGGCTAATTCCCAACTTTTATCCAGTACAACCCTCATGCAAAGAACTACTGTGCAGTCAGAAAAAAGGCAGTTCTTAACATGGAAGGATGAAAATCCTACCTTTTTGGTGTGCTAGACCACAGAAAGAGATATCACATGAGTAGGTGAACTGGCTGTTTTTTCCTTTGATATCACATAAATAAAATTAACAAGTAGATTCTTTGTTCATTCCAAAGACATCTTTTCTTTCAGATTTACTATAGTGTCAGTACAGAGACAAATTTTGTTATGATGTTCTCCAGCACAAGGTTGAATAATTGAATTGTCAGGCAAGCAGCAAGTTGAGATCTTTAAAAAATATTTATAACTGTCTAACACAGAAGCATTGTAGGGTTTTCGTATTCATTTGTTCCCTATTTAAGGCTTTCAGATCATTCAAATTGAGTCAGACATTATTATTTTAAAGGATGTTTCTAATATCTTATTATATTATCTCTACAGAAATTGAACATTCATCAGTCCAGTCAAGGTTGTCAGCTTTTAGAACTACAGATATTTATGTAGTATGCATTGATATCAATCACAGCAGAGGTATCCACATTTTTCTTCCCAAAAGAAAACAGGTACACACATGTCCTTCATTATTATCTTCTCTTTTGATGCTGCTTCTCACATACAGGAACTGATACTTGTATATCTTAACAGCAGATAACTGTTAAAGTATTAGAAACCACTCTGGCTAGAAATTTCCCACACATTAGAAAATAAGGTACTGTATCAGCTTCCTTAAATAGAGAATTGCAAACACAAATCCAAAGCCAGGTGGAGATGGAGATTGCAAAGTTGACAAAGGGATTTTGCAAAGTACCGCTGATTGCAACAGCACCCAGCCGGACACAGAGACCCAGGAGACGATCTCCAGTTGCACAGTCATATTAAGTCTCATTAAATATCTTGTTGCAGTCTCCTTAGGGCTGCCTGTGTCCTTGTGGCTCCCTGCAGGAAGGATGTGGACGTGCCTGTGTGCGTGCAGGTGTGGGGAGCAGCAGAGGCTCCGTGGCCGGGCGCGCATCCAGCACCACGCCGCGATCACGCCGCGTCCCTGCGCCCGCCGTGGCACCAGCCCAGCCTCTCCAGGCAGCCCTGCCGGCTCCTTGGAGCTGCCCACAAACAGCCTTGACTGGTGATAGCAGCGCTGACAACCGATGATGACAGCCTGAGTAATATCCAGTTATAACAGTGCCATAAACAGAAATCAAATCTTTACTATCAGGCCAATTAAGCTGTAGGCAATAAGAGTCTCTTAAGCCAACAGAGTGGAATTTTAAAAGTCTTTCTTTGATGTGGGCTTCATCTTCTGACGTGGCATATTCTCAGATCTTTGCACCACTTGCAAAAGCTTTGCCAAACCTGCTTCCTATCAACAGTGCCACTTCACTCGTAGTAAAGAGAAATCTCAATAGCAGCATTGAGCACAGCAGGCTGTGTGGCCAGGCAAACAGGGAATGAGCACCAGCCTTCAAGGAAAGAGTTACAGGGGGATCATGGAATAGCATGAACAAATAAGAAACCATCTGCAATTTTTAAAGGGTGAACGATTGACCCACCTCCTGAAATAAATAACAAGACTTTTTCTTCTAATTGAATTAGTCATTAGGCTTGCTATGGCATTTTTCATGCCAAATCCCTGGTTACACCTAAACGCATTATAAAATAAAATATTTTCTATACTGATCACCTTTTTTTTTTTTTCTAGAAGAGCAGATTTTGTTGCTCATGAATAGATAAGAGATGTGGTTTCACTCCTAGACAGTGAAACTAGAATATCAGCATAATCCCTCTTAATGCTATTTTTCTACTTCAGTTGTGTAATTGTTTCCATAAATATCTGTGAGACTAGGGATCCAAGAGAGCTCAATAATGGCTCAAATCGATTTCAGTTGTTCACACAGCTGTATGACTTAAGACTATATCCTTTATCCTTATTTGGATTGCTAACAGAGTCCCAGCAAAATCCAGTAGGATTTTATCTGTTGGTGTGAAACTGACTCCTGATTAATATTAACTTTTCAGTTTAAAGCTGGGATAATACAATTACCTAAAGCTAGATCTTACAGCCCTACTTACATCCATGAAGAGAAAAAAAAATCCAGGAACCTTCAAGTTACTCACAGGGGAGAAAATTCCAACCAGTGTGATTAGCGGATACATGAATTAGTATTTCTAAATTATACAGCTGAAGACAATAGGAACTTCTATGGGAGGCTCTAGATAACTTTTATCCTTGGCCAAAATTAAAAGATAAGTACTTATCCAGCATATTATTAATGTTAATATATCAGGTCCATGTAATCAAAATTAAAGACAATACTTACACCATAGGTTTTTTTTTAATATTAAAAGGCACAGATGAAGGGGAAAAGCAATTTTGACTGAGAGGGTACTGATTAATATCATTTTAACATTACCAATGCATACTGAAGTTTCAAGTACTAGTGACACTGTCATTAAGTCATCCAAACTAACAGGTACAATTAGCACACAGGGAGCCAAAAGGTTTAACTCTATTTGTCATGGAAAAAGGCAATTATTTTTTTCATTTAGGCTGTTTCTTGATACTGAAGTGTACATTGTGTTGGAATGCACATCTCACAATGCCCCTTCCAAAGAAAATTAGATCTTGCCACCTGTAGTGCCAGTGTGAAACATTATGCTGCCAGAGCAATATTTGGTTTGATCAAGTTCAAGTGTTTGTCACATCTGGAGAAAACTGACACAAGCAGCTCTTGGTTTAGATATTTCCATCGCTGAGAGGTTGTCTGCTTCTGTTCCTGGGAAAAGAACAAGCTCTTACAACAGTGTGCTACACCACTTAGACCACAACAGGCTTCTACACTGCCTTCCTTCAACTGTCTTATCAGTCTATTCACATGATTCTCAAAGTACTTCAACCTGTTTTGCCAAGTGATCCAGCATCGATGACTCCCTTTAAAGGAGTTTTGTAGGAAGTGTTTGATAGCAGAGTTTTCTACAACATTAAATTACATGTTAGAAGCACAAAACCTCTGTAAGTGAAGAAAATTCTGCTACAGTGTGATGCATTTTTTCCATTTTTACAGAAAATATCACTTCTGACAATGGTTGGTTTTCCTATTATAAATCCAGCGCAGTCTTACTCACACCTCTATAGGTTTTTCACTGGGTCTGCAGGACCATGTACCAATTTCATGGACCATCCACACAGCCTCCTTTGTATTTATATTTGCATTTATGTTGTGCTTTCTTTTGGAGACACTATTGTTGTTACACTGCCACCTCACACACCTACAGTTCCACTGCTGGCGTGTATTTCCATTTTTGCTTTCTAACTGTTCACAATGGAACAATGTTTCTGGGCAGAGTGAGACCCACTCGACCTTCCTCCCAGTTTGCAGTGTAAACTGTACGTGTAGTCCCACTACAGTTCAGTATGTTTTTATGTTTTTTAGGTAGATTATGAAGATTTATTCTGTGAGCATTAGCTACATATGGCTAAATTGTAAAATCATAAAATGGGCTTCAGACATCATAGTTGTAATAAAATGACCAACATGCTCTCCTGTGCACCAATTGCAATTACTCAGATACACACTTCTCAGTTTATAATGGATCATTGCAAAATTAATTATTTCATAATACATAACAAGATGGGGTTTTTCATCTTTAGTTCAATCACTGTCACTTAAAAGGAATGTCTCCTTCATGTCCTACATCTGAGCACACTTCAAATGAATATTTTTTGTGATGATCAATGTTAACAACTTTCCGTGATGGACACACACTCAATAACCACCTCCCTACTGAACTTTTGCTCCTGTAACTGGATAATTTCTGCTTAGGTTATTTAACTTCAATCCTTGTATTTCCCAATTACTGCTAAAATAGGCAGAAAAAAAATCTTAAGGATAAAAGATCTTTCAACATTATTTCTCAGTGGCATTTGTGGAACAAGTTCACATAAAACAATTCTATATGAACATGACATATGTGGGTATATCATGTTGATATAAAATGTATATGCATCAGTTTAGTGTACACCTGATCACAGGACTAAAAAAGTAAAAATAAATCAGATTTTTCCAAAAGCTATCATAAATTTAATTTCAAACAATTATGGACTTGTCAGCACAGAATTACACTCTACCAGACACAACCAGGATTTTTTTTTGTGGTTATCAGAATGTTACAAGTTAAGTGACCACATGACATGTAAAGTATTGGAGTACCAAGCCCTCTGTGTTCTTTTAAAGAAACATTTTTTTTAAACAATCATTTAATTACTTTTTCTCTGGTAATTTTCTAGCCTTGGATTTTATTTTAAAAAAGCTTATTTTCTATGAGAAACAGAATGTAGAAATCTACATGGGAACTGCATATTCTTCTATTTAAAATAAAAAATATATTGAATATATGCAGGTCTGCCAATTTAAGATGAAAATTTAGAAACTGTTTAAATTTAACATCTCTTCTTGATGTAAGAAGATTACATTAACCATCAAGGTAGAAGAAATTGAACATTTAATTACTTTCTTCTGTCTTAGAGGGCTTTTGAGAATTATACCCTGTGTCAAACAGAAATAAATCCTGTAAACTGGCTACAATAAACTAACAGGAGTCTCTGCAATATTGAGTTATGTTTCTTACTGGCTGATGCTTTATGATTCGTGTCATTTATTAACCAGAGTTGTACTGAGAGGTGCTTTTTTGCATGCTGCAGAAAAGGCCCCAATATGTATCTGGAGAGGAGAAATCCACATGAGGATTCCCTGCAGTGCTCTAAGCTCACAGCTCAGAAGCAAAGAGCAGGATCTTCACTTCCATCAGGAAAGTTTGGGAGTCTGCTCCCCTATGCAACACACCCCCAGACAACCAGGAGCTGCACAAATGTATGTCCATGTAACACCTCTGCCACTGTCTTTCCTGCCCCAGCTCTCACCCAAACTCTGAAAAGGAAGCTGCATTTAAGACAGCACAAGCCCTGGGAAGGAACATGACATTTTGGGAATAGTTTAAAAAGCACAGCCAACAGACTTAACTCTGCCTCCTTTTGTGTTTGATTCAAGTAACACTGCAGGGCAGGAGCTAGTGAAAAGTCAGTTTTGACAGAGAATTGTTTCTTTCCACCAGAAAGTGTTCCTTCTTCCCCATTTGGAACTTGACCTTCTCCCTCCCAGGGCAGGCACTGAATCAGCCTGAGGCCAAACTGCGACACAAAGCTCCAGCCTGGAAGGAATGCTATCCCATAAAGCAGGTGGTTAGAAATTCCCACTTTTGCCCTCGTTTCCATGGCATCTGTATTTACTTTTATGGTGTGTCAGTCAGAACCATGCTCCTGAGTAGAGATAAGCTGAAGATATCAGTAGGACTTAGGCAAGAAAATGAAGCTACTTTGAAGCTAGTTCTTTTTATTTTCATTCCACATAGCAGATTTTACACTGGATGGGGCTTGATTGCTGTGATTTGCTGTATGATTGAGGAACCACAGCTCTCAGCTCTTAGACAACACAAACTAGCCCGGAGCATAGGAACCCATCTCCTCCAGGGTTTCTTCTCTTTGGGTCTCACCCCATAAGGCTGATGAGCCCCATGGCCAAGACTTCTTTTCCTGCTTCCACAGGGCAGAGCAGCACAGCCTAAAAAGCAGAGCATTTCAATCATGAGTAGGAGCCAAAAAACTTTGTGTTACATCTCCAAAGCCTGGGACCTAGGACATATCAGGATGATTTTATATTATCCTGGATTGCCTTTTCCTTCATTTTACCTAGGTGAGCTGTATGAAAAATTATTTACTTTCCAGGTGAATATTACCCAATTTAAGTTTTAGTTGAGCTTTGTAGAATTGTGCATTTTAATGCATATTTTTATGAGACTTTTGCTGTTTCTGTATGTCATGGATAGCAGAGGAGCAGTAACTGCTTTGCATAGAGACAGCTATAATCTGAAATAAAACTGGTGTAGAGGATTATGAGTAACAGATTATAGGAGGGGCTCTCAAAATGTGGAGATGGGATGAAACCAGACACTCCTGAACTATAACCAAATTACTAAAGACTAATTACTGGTCATTTACCCTTTGGGAGGTTAGTAAAACCGGCTTTAGAGATAACAAGAGGAACAAAGAACAAATATTTAACACAGGTAATTAAAACATACTAGATAGAGTATATTTAGATATAAAGAGGAATTGCCGACCAATGAGGAAAGAATAACATGCAGTACGTGCTAAGAGCCATATAAAAGTAGCCCCACACTGATCCTAGAGTAAGATGGAAATAATCCTCAGCAGCACTATACTTCTTCCAGTGAAGAACCCAGGACACTAACAACTCACCAGAACCCTCTCCCTTGCTTCTTGAGGACCAACAGAAGGGTGAGTATAATTCTGGAGAAAGGGGTGGACATGAGGAAATTGGTGGGTACTAGCATCGTTGCATCATGACCAGGAGTGGGCTAAAATAATTGGAAAATTTTAAGTGTTGGTTTTCACAGAATGGGACTAATAAGACTGCTTTGATTAGACTGCTAATACCTTAATACTTGTATTGATATGTAAGATCTCATTTTCCAGCCCATATAAAATTCATGGTGTGGGGATTTTTCTTGTGTATTTGGTACCTATACTGCTTAGTTGTCATTGTGGGTGCAACACAAAAATAAATTAAGAAAGTTATTATTCCCCAGAGCATAAGGTCTACATGATGCCAAAAAATACCAAGTACATGAAACAGAAGTTGAAGTACAAGTTGGTACTAAACCAAGCATCTACAGGATGACAGATTTCAGAGAGACAGTTCAATTGTGCCTATTGTTTGGAAGAATAAATAAAGTCTCCTTGGTTTAGAGAAGATGAACACTTTTTATTCTGACAGTTCTGCTTTTCCATTAGTAGCTTCCCATGGCATTACCATCAGATTGTTGAGAGAAATGTGGTTTTACAAGTATTATTTTCTAGAGGGGATGGCTCTGTCCCTTAGGCCATATTTTTTGTCACAATAGAAGCAGCTTTTCACATTGTTAAAATTAGTCTTTCAGTTGACTTTGCCAGCAGAAATATGACGAATGCTTCTGAAAATTCTTATTAATCAAATTTCATGGAGTTACTTATTGTAACTTCCTGACATACTTTGAAAAAATGCAAAACACAGACTACTTTTCTGAGGTATATGCAAGCATTTAAATAACTTCTAACAGAAATAAAAGGATGTAGATGAGAATGGTCAAGATTAAAATAGCTTAGTGCAATACATGCCAGTGTTTCCAGTCTCATTATCAGCATCAAATGCAGTCTACCTGAACCTTCTGACTGTTGATGTTTTGATGTTTCTAAATAACAAAGTGGACTGGGGGAATGCAGGACAGAAAATTTCCTCTTGTTCATGCACAGTCTCTCATATACAGGGCTGCTGTCAGCATATCTTACTGTCCATATTCACATGCCTATGAAATGCTTCCTGTGAAACCTGAAAGTCTGCATCCTTACTTGTTCCAGGAGACCTCTCATTCCCACTTCACTGAGTTAGGTGTAAACACCACCTTCACATAAAGTAAAATTAATGGGGCTGGGATAGTATCTGACAAAAAAAAAAGAAAAAACAGGGAGAGCACTGCTAGTAATAAGCATACTTTAAAGGGAGTTGAAAGGACAGGGAATGTAAGAGAAGAAGAGCAGAGAGAGAATGGTCAGTGCTTTGATGTCAGTGAGAGGAAACTGTGAAGAGACTGAGGATAGACCATTCGTTGTGCCATGATCAAAAGCAAGACCTTTTGGAAGAATCATGTCATTTAATAACAGCTCACTATCATTTCTGAGGAACTCAAACTCATCCTTTCCAGTGAAACTAATCTTGCTCAGGGAAACCAGCACCGAGCCTTCAAATAACTTCCTCTCCTGTCTTCTGACTGGTGGCCAAGCATAGCAAAGACCAGTAGTGTCATAAGCCCTCAAAAGCCCTGAATAAAACTGCTGAGGAGTCTGAGGCACCTGATAGCCCTACAGACACTCAAGTCCTCTATGTCATTGTCAGGCTGGCACCAGAAATCGTTTATTCACTTAAGTAGCCTATTCATCTTCATGTCCCCTCCTTATTGCTTTCTTTCATAATGCAGTACCATTTCTTTTTCTCTGATTAATTATAATATCATAAATGTATCACTGGAAAATAAGTTCTACCCTTCTAAAGGATGCATAGCTATAAAAATATCGTAATTATTTCTCCTTGACTAAGTGTTTACTTTATTTCTGTCTGTGTCAGCCAGTTATTGCTTACAGGATAATGAATTCCCAATTTTCAAAAGAAAACCAAAGAAAAAAGGAGAGAAACAAAAATAGGTTCTGTATGTCTAACTAGCCTAGTAGAAAAATTATGCTTTTCAAGCTCTTCCTGTGCTAGATGACACAAAGGAATATATATTAAGAAGTCTCTGTCTGGAAAATTTATTTTTACCAAGTGTCAGGAAGGATTAAAGCAGGACCCAAATACCATGCACATGCAGTCAGACCTGGTTAAATGGGGGTCTTAGGCCTGCAGAACTCTAAAGAAGACATTTAAATGAGTATGGTAGTGTTTACTGGAGCAAGTCAAGAGCATGGACATGGAGTAGTATGGCTAAACTGATATGGAGCAATTTGTTCAGCTCCTGTGACTCAGTCATATATTTGAGCATTTTGGCAGTAGGAGTGATTTTGTCAGCTATAGAATTCAGTAATAATCTGGCTATGCCAGTGGTATATCTTGCTGCTGGAGTGAGCTGTTCAAAATGGATTTGGGGCTTTTGTAGTCTTCTTGAGCCCATAAAATTGACCAGTTGATCTTTCTGAATTTCCACGCTGGTATTATTAAGGTTTATATTTGTTCTTGCAGCTCTTTTTTTAATTAGCTGGGCAGTAGCTGAAAAGACATTGCATAAATAGGAGACAATGATCTGCTATAGTTATGGGCAGAAGTTCTACAGCCTATTTTCTCTCTCACAAGCAGTTCTAAATTTCAGAATATTGTTGCATCCCAAATGTGGGAAAAGGATACAATGTCCGGGGGGGGCGGGGAAGTGACTTTTTTTTTTAATAGTTTCAGTTGGAGGATCTACAAAATTTTTCAAGTATATAAACATCCAAAAGAGATATCCATCTTTACAAAATACATTAAACATCCCTTGTTAACCTCCTCTAAATATGATAGTTTGGCTTCCTTTCAGCTAGAAGTATGAATCAGGAAGAATCATCATCCCTGGTTTATGGATATTTGTAAATTCTTTTAAGAAACATCACTAGATGTAGTGGAATGACTTACTCGATACACATGGCTAGTAGACCATAAAGTTCTATTCAACACAGCCTAGGCAGATTTCAGCTCACAGGCATTACAGACTGTAAATAAATATTTCTTCAATTCAACTTTTCTTCCTAGTTTAATTTTGAAATAGTATTGGACATTAACACAGCCTAAAATACAGCACCCATTCCCATGAGCTTCAAACTATGGTGGTTGCAGCTGTTGAGGACATTCCACAGAACTAAAGCACTCCCAGTTTGAGGCCATGACTTTTGTGCAGTGTTCATGCCTCCCCCTCTGCCTAAGGAAAAAAAAAATACATTTCCAGGTCCAGAATAGATCAGTCAGAAGATCATAATCTAGGCTATGCTTTGGGACATTGACTGAAATATTTCAGTGTGCTTTACTGTAGGCTTTTCTTTAACTGTACCCAAATGTTCTTCCCAGAATAATTGTAACAAGTATTTTGCCTTCCATCTCACACTAAATCACAGTATGGCTCAGCTGTGAAATGCTAAGAAGTTAAAATCCTGCATATTTCTCTAAATCAGACAGTAACTATCTTGGGGGATATTTTGGCCTCCTGGTAGGCACTGTCATCAGCAGATTCCATATTTCATGTTCCCAGAAACTAAGTGAACAACAGTGTCACATTCTTTGTTGTAATTTAAAGAAAGACTATTTAGAAATGAAGCAACAAGCTTGAATGCAACAGGAATTCAGAGTAGCCTTCACAAATGCATGCACAACAGCTATCACTGGTCACAGCATAACTTTATCTGCTGAAACAGCAAGGAATGCTGATGCTGAATGGTTATTATCATCTCAGAAATGGAAGTGTCACTGTGAATAGGCGATAAACACCAGCTGAACAAAATTACCTTTATTTTGCATAAAAACCTGTGATATTTTAGCTGCATGTGTCTTCAGTGCCTTTAATCCCCACTTAAAATCAAATGGCAGGTAGCCAAAAAAACAGAAAATAACACTAAGAATGTAAAAGCTTACACAGTTACATTTTGCCATCTCCTACTGACAGTATTAGAGATCCCTCCATGATCTTTACTGATCTTTGCATGTGTGTTGAAAATTAATAGACACAATGAAAACCTGAGATATTTCACACATATTTGAGTGCAGTTCCTTTGAAAATATTAACTTGAGAGGAAGGATTCCAAGCTAAGATTTGGCTTCAGCCAAGATAAGAACAACAAATGGCAAAATGGTTCAGTCATTACTGACTTTCAGATTCCATGTGTCAGTCTCACCTCTGGCAAGAAAAACCCCTGCTCATGTCTTTCACTTCTCAAAAACTTCCTTAGAAGGTGATCAAAACAAAGCATGGACAGGCTGGATGAGGTTAATGATTTATATAGAAAGAATGAATTTAGAAATTACTGTCTCCTTGAGAAACTCATCTGTTCCCTAACTTTGAATATCTGGTCACACAACTCATCTCTGTATGTATATTTTTAGCTTGTGTTTTCACTCTCTGAGTACCTTAAGAAAGTCTGTTTATCTTGGTCTGCAGCTTCAAGTGACCTGTGTTGCTCACCTGCTGGCATGCCCAGTGCTTCCCTCCTAGGCTTCATGGATAAAGTGCTGTGTAAGAAAGAAATCTTAAGCTGTCAAAAATTCTGGAGCTTATGTTCAGAAATGGTCTGGATATTCCCACCCTGTCGAAATTGACAGCAAACACTTACAGTCAACAGCTTCAGTTTGAGCACAAGGAAGCAAGTGAAACATCACATGAAACAGTGTCAAACAAAGTTCAAAAAAAAAGTTTGTTGACTTTATTTGAAAGAGAAATGTGATCTAATTTGTCTCCTAACCACTTGGGTTTTTTTAAGTTTCACTGAAATTACTCTGAATTATTTCCAATCACAGACAACTGCATGAGAAATCCATGAGTTTGAAAGTGACACCTGTATCTGTGATTCTGTGAAGGGTGATTTTTCTTCCTGTTTCTGGGAAAGCTGGTGTCAAGTCAGCTACACCTAAACACAAAGGAATCAGTACTTCACTCTCAAGTAATTATGCTTTGTGCAGAAATGCCATAATAGGGATAAAGAATACAGGACAAAGCTTATGTTTAAACCATGCTACTGCATACCCTGTTTTCAGGGAGAAATCCACTTACTCTGGCATGTTTGAGGTTTGGGTTAACTAGTGTGCTTGGTGGTGTTTTGCTATCACTAATGCATAAATCCTCAAAGACATGCTGACTTCATCCTGAATACCTGTGTAATCTTGGACCTCAGAATAAACCCCCAGCAAAATGATGTTCCTCTCTCTGTGAAGGCTGCAATTAGCAAAGGCAGATTTTACAAAGCTATAGCCAGAATTTTCTTTCAGATGCTAAAACTTTAATGTACATTCCCAAGACCATACTTTCCCTGCCAAGGAAAACATAAAACCAAGTATATTTCAAACAGGGATATAACAGAGGGATACAAATGTTTATCAGAAGTCTTGAGGCTGCATTTATCAGTAAATTTCCACCAGCCTTTGAGGTGCCCTGTGGGCATGCTGGCTCCCCCAGGGCTCCAGGACTGCTGCCCCTGGGTGTCCCTGCTCCCAGGCTGAGTTTGCTGTCTGATGGAGATTTCACAGCACAAAGTGACAGGCTTTGTGCCTCTTTTTCCCTTCTGGGTTTTTTCAGAAGGTTGTCATCTCTTCTTCCACAGTAACTATGAGCCTGGGGAAACAGCCTCCTACAAACAACACGCAGCTTTGTAACACCACTGCTCTTTTTTTCTTTTCCCTAAAAAAAAAATGAGTACAGACAAGTGATGATAGGAAACAACAAATGGGGGAAAATAAAAAGAAAAAGAAAAAACAAAAATGGAAGGGTGAAGTGTGAAAGATGAGAGCTCAAACAAGTATAGGACCCCAGAGATGAGCACAGAGCAGAGCACATTCCTCCCATGTCCCTGAACTTTTCCTTATGCATTCGAATCTCAAAATTTTTGGCACATATGCTTTGGAACATCTTTACCAACAGCGCTTTCAAGTTCACCACTCTCATGTTTTAGGCTAAATTCAATCTTGCATCCAATGATATGAACTATTTTCAGAAGTATCTTAGCTTCAGTAACTATCTGTTGCAATAAGAGTGATGAGCAAATATCTCTCTGGACTTGGTTCCATTGTCAAATGCTCTAGAAATCCAGCTTTCAATTTCAAGGATATATTGAAGCTGCAAGTCACACTCCATAACTGAAAAATAATGAAAAATAGGCATTGGCCAGGCTTTGTTTGGTAATTCCTTATGATTTATAATCAGTTTCAAACAGCACTAGCCTTCAGTAAATAAAAATGTATGAGTTTGTTTATTTCCATGACTAAGATTAAACATTCTTTTTTTTCCCCTATAAGTATACCTTACCTAAGTTTTTTTAACTCATAAACTACTGCAATCTCTTTTTTTTTTCTTCATTTTCCACCTTTCCACCCTGTCTAAAAAAACCAGATCAACATCTGCCCTGAAATTCTCCATAAGTAATTTACCTTAAGGTCTGAAATGTCTGATTAATTCCTTCCATTTCTCATTTTCTTCAATAATTACTGTGAGATGATCATGACAGTGCTCTCAAGAAGCTACATTAGATACATATTTCTCTTTATAATTCAGTACCCAAATACTTTTGGAGAACACCTGAATTGCTGAATATTTTCTGATTATTTGCTTGGGTTTGTGCCAGCTTTTTTCAAGTGTGTTATTATTTGTGTTACATGGTATTTACAGTGTTGTTTGCCCACCTTCAGCCCAGAAGCACAGTTTCTTTCCATGGCTGCTCTCAAAAGGTACTTTTTCACCAAATCTAAATATCATCTGTATAAATCTTACTAACCTGAAAAGTTTGCAAAATTTGTCACGATTTTCCTCAGGTGCTAAATGCAGCCTAAATACACATCTGAGAAAACAGTGCAGCTTACAAATGTTTCAAAAAGTTAAAAAACTCTTTTATTTTTGCTAATATGAACATCCAACAAGACCCCTATAATAGACCTGTTTTGTTTCCTCAGGCCTATCAATGGACAAAAAAGGAGTTTCATTCACCTTTCCTATAAGGACAAGAACTATTTTGTCTGTTCTTTCAGTCATTCCAGAGCAATGAATGTATCCAGCTCCACTTTAGAGCATTGTTTTACAATGGGAAGGGATCACACAGGTGTGAGATATGTTGGACAACTCAATGCTTTCCTGGGGTGTTTTTAGTATTCATAAGGTATTTATCCACTGGAAAATTATTTTCAGATTTCTTTGTTCATGTTATTGCACAGGAACTCAGTGCTTAGATCAATTTGATGCACTGAATTGCATAGAACTCACCCTTTTTCCCATATATTATGAATTTCTACATTTATTTCTCATATATCTTCTGTGGGCTTAGCCTTGTGCTTGTAAACTCTGCAAGTCAACTATCTTCCTCTCCATTCCCTTTAATTTAAGTGTAAAACACAATTCTTGGCAGCATCTTCATATAAGGGTCACCTGAAAAGGAATATTAAATGGTTATCCCCACTCTCCATTGCCTCAGTGGACATTCTGAGCCAGGTTGTACATTTTGCACATGCCAGGTGCACCTTGTTGAATCTTCCAAGCCCTTTCAAAGTGATATCACTTTTTTCAGTTCTTGGATCTCTTCCAGTGGTTCAGACATCACATTGGCTTGTGCTTTTTATCACACTGTACAGGTGACACAGGCTATTCCTGTTCTAAATCTCAAACATGACCTGATCTCTTCTCTAGAACTCAAGCTGTCAAATGTACTTTCTTCAGCCCTAGTGCAGCCACAGATTGTTCTGAATGAAACTTTCTATTGTCCTTTTTTTCTGTTTTTAGAAGTTACCTCTGTGTTTTATGCATTCTATTACTCTTTCTTCTCAGTGAGTTTTTCTAATTAGTTTCCAGTAACTCTTCCAAAGTCAAGACTGTGTAAAAAAAATTTTTTTTACCATTTTCCTCTTAAATGTCAGACATTGCTTGCAAGTCTAGAGTGCTATATTATTTAAATCCCCCTTGAAGCAATTTTTCAAACTTAGAAAATTTCAAGGGACTCTCTTAGCCCCTTGCTCTTATCTGAGTTATGATCTAGTTCAATGATGCTCAAGTAATCTCTTTTGAATTATGTCCAATTTCAAACAGATACGTAACATCATAAATTTGCATCTACACTGTGGCTTATCCCTTAAGGACTCACTTCTCAACATTTATCCATCACAGACTCTGGCATGACAGGATAGCTGCACTTACCAAGAGTATCCAGAGAATTTCAGAGATCAGCTACTTTCAATTTTCCCCATGTCAAATTCCTTTCATCCCAATGTGGCAATCTTACTACAGGTAAGATTGCACTTACCTGTACTTACATACAGGTGGAATGGCACAGGAGAGCCAAGACACAAAAATGCAGCTTTCCTTCCAGGCAAATGTTTGCTGTTGTGCTTCTACAACATTTCTGGCTTATTTAATTCTGGTTCGTCTTCCAAGAGTGGGGAAAGGCAGCCAAACCTTAGCCCTAGCCAATAGCCAAGGGGCAAGTCAGTGCCAGCATGACAAAAGGAAGCACAGCTTCACCTCAGCTGTAAACACAGGGGCTGGGACTTTCCCTGAGACTTTGCCGGGAAGTTCTTTCATCCCATGCAGACTGAAAAGGCTTGCAACATCCCCTCACATATTCCAGCCCTGCACACTCATCCTGGCTCCCAGCAGATAAATACCAGCTGGGCTGTCAGGGTTTCTGTGTCTGCTCCAGGCAGCAGGAGCTCTCTGCAGCTCCTGAGGTTTCCCTTGGTGCCCGTACAGCATCTCACCAGCTGGGAAAGCACTGCCTTTCTCAGAGGGGCTGCACCAGGCTGAGTGCACAGGTGAGTTTTACACAGAGGATACAGCTTTCACCCATTTCTGCAGGTGAGAATGGGGGACAAGATGGCTAAAACGTCAACCTGAGAAGTTTAAGTGGGCTTGAAGTTAAATTTTTATGCCTCTTGATAAAATTTTAGCCCAGCCTTTCTCTCTGCTGGACCAAAAAAACACAATGCCAGGCCATGTCTCCTGGGTTTTTACTGACATTATATAACCTATTCGTAACTAAGGGCTGATGTAAGGAAGCACTGAAAAATAAGAAAGTAATTTTATCTGTAAGGTCAGGCCAAACCAGAACTTCTGATTTGTCAATTAATATTCAGAGAGCTCACATATCAGATAGCAGGTTTATTTAATCTTCCAGAGGTGTTTCTATAGCTAAAGTGATGAAAGCTTCTGCAAATAAGGGTTGGTCAGTGGGATTTAAATAATGAAACTAGAAAATGCATTTTCTTTCCTATGCCAGAGCCAAAATATTCGTTTGAATTTTAGCAGCAAGGGCAGGGTGTTGTTTTACCCTGAATTTTAAGTTATCACTGATAAATGTTGGAAATAATGATTCTTCTTACTTCTGGATTCATATGTGAATTTCAAGTTTTATCTTCCCATTCAAGCAGCATACCAATTTTAATCCTGTTTAATATTTTATAAGCAAGGGGCTTCAATACTGCAAAAAGAAATGGATTTTTCTTAAATATTGTCTTATGCCAGCTCCACATTATTAATTCAGAGAACATTTGCAGCTGTCAGAACTGTTCTTCAGCTTTGATATAGGAAAATTTCTTATCCCCTCTAAATTTGTAACACAAACTGTCACTCAGACTATGGGCCAATTTTTTCAAGTCTGTTAAGACTTCCTAAAATGATGCAATTAGTGGAAGATGAAAATTGTTTTTCAGATGTGGCCTTTCTGAAGCTCCTAGAATTGTTAATAGCAATGATTTTGACTAGCATGAAGTAACACTGTAACTACATACCAAAATATTGCAATAGTCATTGAGAAATCAAGCATTGCTGTGTTTTCTTCTTCCATATTGGAATTTTCTCATAAATATATATTAAGCACTTTTCATATTTGTACATTTTTAGGCAGATGGTAAGTTTTTTAATTACTTCTCCTAGTTACAGGCAGAAATGATAATCAGATGAAGGGTCTAGTTTGCATGGACAAATGATTTACAAAGTGTGTAGCCTACACTCATAGGTTTCAGAGCAGGAGCTCACTTGGGAATGAATCTGCTGCCCTCCTCATGTATCATTCCATGTCCCACATTGCTGGGGACATGCATTCTTGGCTGCTCATGGCTGAAACAAAACAGTCTCACAGCTAATTGCAATTAAGCTCACAGGACCAGACCAGAGCTACTCCAAATTAAAACCCCATCAGTGTGGCCATTCAGTGCTCTCTATAAACCCAGCCTCTCAGAAATGCAGACAGCAACTGAGAATTTCAGGTGGAGTAATTAAAATGTACATATTTTAAGGTCTCTTTCACTGCTCCCCAGTCTATTTTTATTTAGACCTCTTTATTTGGTAACTTCAATATTTGAGCCAACATTTCTTCCTTTCTCATCTTGGTTTCTGAACTAGCAGGGTGGAACTGCAGCATTTTCAATATCTTATTTTCTGTGGGACATTTTAGAGGCACTGCCATTTTGAGTTTATGTTTATACTATTCAGATTTTAATGTATATTAACTTTGGGGTTCAAGAGCCAAGTTTTGGGAAGAAAAGGTAGCAACAGGTATTTAAACAAAATTTACATGCTTATTGCAGTTCAAATGTGGGGAGCTTTTTTCCCTGCATGCTCAATAACAAAATACTGGGGGTTTTATTCCTCTTTTGACATCACTGTTTAGAAACAGATACTGTCTTCTTTTTAAAAATGTCTCCAACATGTACTCCCCTTAGTGAGAGCACTGTCAATAAAACACTCATTTAATTCACTTACTAGGTGCTTGTGGACAGGTCTGTGAGAAATATGTGCACTCCCAAATTTCCTCATGAGCCCCTCTGGGCTCCCAGCAGCTCTCTCCTCCAGCTGTGGAGGTCTGGGCAGGGTGCTGGGGCTGTGCCAGGCAGGAGCTCAGGCAAGCGCTGGTTATACTGGTGCTTCTTGGAAACAGGCAATAGCTGCCAGCAAAGCATTCATTCATTAGAGGGCTGAAAAACCTTCCTCCCAACTTCACAGTGACTGCTGAGTACAGGATGCACAGTTGCAAAGGTGAATTTCAGCTATTCTTTACTTTACTATGCTGCTGAGGCTCTGTCTGTCCCAGTGGGGTTGGCAGAGCAATGTCCAAACTTTGGTGCTGGCACAGGCTCAGGCTGCCTGGCTTGGGACTGCTCTTCCAAGGCTTGGCTCAGCTGCCTTGTTTGCTGCACTGGCACAGTGACACAGATCAGCAAGGCTAGGTCTAACCTTCCACTAGCACATGCAGTTCCCATCACTGTCTTTGGAAAACATGAGGTTAAGATTAAATCAGGAGTGAGGACAGGTTCTCAGCTTTGGATGATTTCCAGCATGTTTTTGCCCAAGTAGAGAAGCCTCACCAGGACAAATAAGAATGTGCAGAAAAAACACTTCTATAAACAGCACAATACCCCTAAAAATGAGAATATTGACAAATTTGATTTGAGTTTTGAAACCTGAACTGCTCCAGAGCTTCATATAACTTGGCACTTCAAAGGTGCTTAATTATAGTAATCTGCTACAAACTGCTTGAAAAGGTTCAGCCATCCAATTCAGACAAGTTACAGCACCTGAGGACTGGGATCAAAGTGTTGTACTGCTTTTACTTTTCACCTTTAGTGATGCCAACTATGTGAGCAAGTTTCTGGAGACCTCTAAATAAACCAGCTTTAAGAACTAAGAAATTAAGTGAAGAAGTTGACTGCCAAAGTGCAAAACACTTTCTGGCATTATTAAATCAGAGGATAGTTTGACAAATGATTTCTCTGGGGTGGTCCCATGCTCTGATGACTGAGAGAGCAGGAAATATGCAAAAAGACATGAGTACTCACAACAAGTGGATAATTATGCAATAATCATAATAGCATAAAATGGTAATTCAATAAAGACAATGGGTTTATTCAGAAAACTCAGTTCCTTATTTTGTATTGCATTTCCTTGCTGGAGATGCAAGAGAGGGTCACCCTGCAGGAGGGAATTATTTTGTCCAATTAGGCAATTACAAAAGCAGCATGACACTTTGTTTTGTACCTCCTGGCACCCTCTTCTTTGCTCTTCAGGTAAGTTCAGAAAAAAGCTTTCCATTTGTCTCTGTTCCAAATACCCACTTTTTCCTTCACCCCTTTTTTGCTTATTGCATGGTCTTGACAAGCAGAACCAAGAGGATAACTCTGGTGCCTGTAAGCAAGTTGCTGGCAGTGCTGCTCTCCATGAGCAGTGCCTCAAGGCAGTACTCTGGCAGAGAGGTGTCATTTGTACCAATATCTGGGCTGAGAGAGGAGCTAATGACTCACTGCTGTGCACACCCATCCCTGCTTGCCAGGAATCAACAGCAGCAGCTTGGGTATCTGCAAAACCTGGGCTGAACTCAAAGAAAGCCTTGGTCAAAAAAAAAAAAAAAAAAAAAAAAGCCCCCCACAGAACCCTAGATCTTTCATTTTCTCAGCATAGGATGCTGTCCGGAACAGCTCACTCAATTTTTTACTAATCACATCACTGAGTATTTTTTTTTTCCTATTTTAAAAGCATGTTTCTAAATTCAGGCTTCTCAGCAATTAATTTGCAAAGCCTGTAATTTAGGATTATTACTTAAAGAGTTTTGAAGAGTTTTTTTTTCAGTAAGAAGGGGAACTTCTTCTATCTTGAGAATAATTTAAAAGATTTCTTGATAAGAATTTTTCATTGTCGAAAAATGCAACAGCATATAAACATCTATCTCACTGTCATTTTCCCCTTTTGTTTTGGGGGGTTTTTTGGGTTTTTTTCTTTTGAGGAATATAATTTCTTCTGAACATATCAGTGTTCATTTTGCCCTAGAGGCAGGCATTTCTCTGCAGGTGCCACTCAAATTCAGTCAAGTGAGAGAGGAAAATATTAAAATCCACATAAAATAAAGAAAGGAAACCAAAAGGAGCAAGTAAATAAAATTAGTACACTTCCCAACAAGCAAGTAAGGGAACTGATGAAGTCATCCACTTTCTTGGATTGTCCAATCAATCACATATCTTTAAAAATAGATTATTGAACTTTCTGTAAAATCTGCTTGGCCCATTCCAGAAATGTAGCAAATCCGCATTTATTTGTTTTGGCAAGAAAACTTCATAATCATGTTCTGTTTCCTTAAATCTTTCATCATATTCTCCCTTCTCAGATTTCTAAGAGCATAGGACAGTATAGAACATTGTCACTGTACCATTGCAGCCACCTTGCCCTTTCTTTTGTGAAAAATGCAACAAAAAATTGGGCTGCATTTCCCCAATTGTGCAACCCAGCCCAAAAGCAAGAGAACTGCAAATCAATAATTCATTAGTGTAAATGAGAAGAGAGTCAGGCTTTTCATGCTCTCCTAGATCTCATAGTAAACATGTGGCATGAGCTTTTACATTTTTTATTGTTTGGAAGGTCTGGTTTTGGTAGGTTGCTGATGTAATTTCAGCTAATTCCAATCTCACTGCAAGGCACTGATGGCTGTCAGCAAAAGCCTCCCAAATAACATCCCCTGCCTCATTCTCCATTACTGTCAAGAGACCACAATAATGTTGGGTCAAAACTGCTTCACTCACTTGCTCCCTTCTCTTTTGGTGGTACAGACATGCATTTGGGTGTGTGTACTTCACAAAATTTTAGGGGGTCCATTACTTTAGCTTGGTTTCTGTAGGAAGTGAGAAATCCTCTCACTTGTGCAGAGGTATGTGAGTGTCTCACATTTATGTGTGTTCCTCAATCAGTTTTTCAAACAAATATATCAGGAGGGCAGAGTGCTCACTTCTCATGTTACATGAAAGAAGGAAGCTGGAGACCTCACAGAAGAAAAGTGAAAGAAAAATGAAAGACTATAATGTGACTATATACATTTGAAATACCTAAAATCCACCAGAAGAAATATTATAGGAGTCATCTGTGATTAGAAAGTTTCAATCAGCTCCTCTAATCAGCCAAGAAACACAAAGCCCTAGGAAGCCAGGCTTCATTATTTCTAGTGTTATTTCTCTGTGAGATACAGCTACTTGTTCCTATGTCTAAATGGCAGATAAAAGATGCTCAAGAGAATAGTTCACAGCGAGGGAAGGACAGCAGGAATGCAAGAGGTGCCTCCATGCCTGGTGGATCTGCAAGCATGGCTTTTACAGCACCACAACATCTCCTGGGCCAGCTGGGATAAAACCAGTGCCTCTGCACTGCAGGCAGGTCTCCCTCTCTCTCACACTTGCTCAACTTCACGTATTTTAAGAGATATTTTAATTTTTCTTGCAGTTGAATAGGATGGATTAAAGCTTAATACCTAAAAACCTCAAAATAGAACAACAGCCCTGAAGAGACTGAGGAAATTACTCAAGTTATAGCTGTGTATTACGTGTTTATGGGAGCAGCTGGAGGTGGTGAGATTTCCAGCCATCTCAGTATTTTGCTATGATTTAGACAACATTAAGCACATCTATTTAGGACTATATTTCATCTGCTTGAAGAGCCTCCAGGCAGTTTTAGTATACTCCTGATAAAAAATGAAGATGTGGGAAATGCAATGTCCTCCATAGGAGGATTTATTGTCTCAAAAAAAAATTTTTATCAGCACTGTCAAAACTTGGAGACCAGGATTTTCTGCTGAGAAGAACAGCAGATATTCATTTGCTTGAAGGAAAATTCATGCATAATTTGTTGTAATAGGTTTGTTGGAGCTATTCTGCTGTTTATTTTATGTGTTTAAGTATTGGATTAATCATGGGACAGTAGTTTAGCCATATGCCTTTTACTTTTAGGTGCATCAAGAAACAAAATGCAATTTGTAATTTTGGGCAGATTTGGTTCCACAGCTGTCAGCTTATAAGAAACAGTGTTTGTTACAGAGTGTGCTCTTTCTCTCTGTGAGAATAGTAAAATGAAATTTTAAGTAAATGGGATTGCCTCAGAGTAGTCTACCTGTATTTCTGAGGAGAATTTCTAAATCTCATTTCACCTGTTTTCCACATTACAATAGGATTACTGCATATTAAGCATGTGTGAAATACTTCATAAAGTATTCCAAAGATGCAATACTACTTATGCAAGAAATAAAGTAATAATTTCTCTCTTTTTATACTATATTTAATGGACTACTATGTGTAGTTTTACTGTACTAGGGCATTTTTATCTAGCATACACATTTTGATCACAGATCACAAGACAAAGCAGGAGTCTTACAAAAAAAAACCCTGCAGCTGAGGATGACTTCTGCTTGCCAGTACATGCAATAAACATTTAAGATAATAATGAAAATTAACTCTATTTGAGAAAGAAAGTGCTTAACTCTGGAGAATTTGACAGTATGTAAAACTATGAAAAAAAAGGAAAAAAAATAACATAGGTACTATTTGTTTCAAGTTCATCATGCCCACCCACTGGTATGTAGAATTTAAATGAGACAATGAGAAACAGAGGCCTGATATTAAAAAAAAATATAAAGTAAATAATTAAAAACTAATCTTGGCCATGTCCACTGCCTTTGGCACCTTCATTCTTTACTGCCACCAGCATAAGTACATGCCACTGGGATGGTGTCAAAGCACCATTGTTACCAGGAGTGCTCAACCACAATGGGAGGATGTATGTTTATGAAGCAGGGAGGGAGTAGGTGTGCACAGAGGCATCAGGAGAGCAAACCTGACTGAACCTGCTTAGTCTGTTCAATGAGGTGTGAGGAAAGTCTACAGGACATGGGACAAGGGTTCATTTTCACCATTTCACCATTAAATGCCACCTCAAGATAAGCTCACAGTAGCCCAGCAAAATTTAAATGAACAATCACATAAAGTCCAAAAGTGTTCAGGGCTTATTCTCTGTAATGGTGGTGGGAATCTCTTTTCAAAATGTTTTGGAAGAGAATGTTCTGAACCTCTGTTATTTAAATGAGTTGTCATGTGCTCAGCCTTGCCTGAGTGTTTCAAACTACCAAAGCAAGTTCCCAAATCCATGTAAGGAACTGCATGCTTCCAGTGTTTCCTGACTAGAGAGAAACAGAACTTTGACTGAAAAAAGCCTCTAGCAGAGGCTTGAGGACTTATCTAAAAGGATGCTGCATGAGAAAGCTCAGCTGATCTTTGCTGTAATGAAAACAAGAGACACAGAAGACAAAACAAAAAACAAAACAAAACAAAAAAACCAAAACAAAAAATAACCAGACCAGAAACAGAAACAGCTCAATCCTCCATGTTAAAAGAGCAGAGCAGTGTAGTTATGGTGCAATATAAGAAGTTATGTCAGTAGCTTACAAGGAGGGCATGGTCTGGACCCAAACCACTTGTCCCAGATGCCCAGGATCACTATTGTACAAGCAGAGATAAACACCACAAGTTAGTGAACCCAAAAAAGAATTAACTTCTGCATGTAGCAAAGTACTATTAGAGTTCATCTGTGCAATGGACTCAATTTAATAAGCTCCAAATTGTCGATCCAAGTGTCTCTCCATCATTATAGAATAATAACCCTATTGAAATATGGAAAACCAAGCTTTTTCTGGACAGGTGAACTTAGAAAACAGATTTCATACTCATATTCTGCCACAAAGAATCACTGGAATATGCAGTCAATACTGTAGTAATGACTTATGTATAACCATATATGAATTCAATGATTGAGATATATGTCAGGACTCTTGTTTGCCCCCAGAATGCTGTACTAGAGCAATGGAAACTGCTCCAGAAAGGCCATTCCCTAAAACTCCCTATGGCTTGCATAGAGTAACAGAATCCTTGCTGCTATTTACATGGAAATAGCAGTAAAAATAATTAGTTTACATAAAAAGAAAGCCTTTGACGCATCATTTTTACAGTTAAAATCCCACAATATTTGTTGTGTGTCTAATACCTTTGTCCACCTTTGGGATTAAGTTTCTTACAATGAGCTTTAAAAGAAAAAAAAAAAAAAAAAAAGAAAAAAAGAAAAAGGAGAAAAAAGGAGAAACATAAATGGACCATTGTGGCAAATCTTGACTTTAGTTCCTACAGCAAACACCACGATCTACCATAACCTACTTGTGAATGTTTTTTACATGGCAATAGGTCAGATTCCTTTGGCCTTTTCTCTTCCCATGGTCCTTATATCCTGCTTTGTCTTCTAAACTTTTGCCCTGAATCAAGACATAAAATAATATAATCCCAGTAGAAGATTGTGGAAAAGGAGGGGAAAATACAGAGGTTCTATCACAGCTTGGAGCTACCACAGGTGGCTGAGAAACATCAAGTGCTCAAAAATTGATTTGTTCCCCAACAGAATAACAAGCACAGTGTACTAGATTCTGAAGGTGGGAAGGTGATGTTACATGAGAAGTACAATTTGAGAAGAAAATGAGGTCAGGAGATTGGCAGCTGCGTAAAGAACCCTGTTAAAAGCAGAGACATAAAGATTGCAAGGACTGCCATAAGAGATCATGTGGCTGCAGCTGTCAGTTCTTTAACTTCAAATTCAAATAACACACATAAACCAAAAATCTATGGACAAGCACAGAATTGTGCCAATATGTTGATATGATTTGAAAAGCCACAGCACAAAAAGAAATATAATTAGTAAGGTACATACAAAATAACAAAAATTTTCTTGTAAAAGCATACACTGTTAAAGAAAAATCAAGGAGAGAATTGATCCACAACTCAGCTGAGGGAAACTATTGACTAATGACTCCAAGAAAGCCAACTCTATAATGGCTATTTTTCTTTTGTTCACTGGAAGGGTCAACCATGACAGAAGGGTTTACATCAGTAGTGAAGAGCTGGAAATCCTTACTAAATGACAGAACAATGAGATTAGTCCATGCTTATGTGAGTTAAATGACCTGAGATCAGCAAGGCTGATGGAATTCATCTCACACCATTCAGATGATAGCTGAAGCATTTCCACGGTTGTAAATAACTATATTTAAGAATTGTGTTGAAGAGGTGAAGTTTTGAAAGACTGGAAAGGTAATAACAGCTATCTTTAAATGTAAAAAAGAGAAGGTGCAGAATTATGAGAATTATTTTAAATAATCCATCTAAGTACAATTCTCAAACAAATAGAGGAAGAAAATAGAAAATAAGGCACTTGGATTAATCAAGACTAAGTCATTCCAAACCAACCTCATTATTTCTTATAAAAGGATAACAGGCCTTGTGAATCACAGAAGTGATACAAATTGACATGAGCAAATTTTTTAGCGTGGTAAATGTTAGGAAAAAACTCAAAAGCAAACTACAAAAATACAGTTTAGATTAAACAAATACAAGGTAGCGTTCTGTGGAACTAGCAAAAGAAACATTTGCAGCCTTTTAGTTAACCATTGTCAAAAATAGACATTTACTGCACATATACAGGGGGTTCTCCTGGAAAAACTCCTATTCCTTTCATTAAATAGCACAGATGCCAGAATAGACAGTCGACTCAATAAAGTTGACAATCAGACAGAGTTGAAAAGGGCTGCAAGCAAGTTAGAGGACAGCCTGGAAATCAGAATGATCTTGACAAATTGAAGCTGCAGTTTGAAAAAAAATGGTACTATTCAACAGGGACAAGTGCATGATACAGCTCTGAGTCAGAAAACCCTACAGAAATCAAGGATGGAGCAAGCAGCGTGGGAGAAGTCCAATTAAAGACTGGGTGCAAGAGGATGCATTTGCATTGGTATTCAGTTCTGCTCAGATGTAGAAGCAGATCATCACTTTTTAAGCTTTGCTTTACACTACAGAGTTATTTTGGAACATACAAAACTAGATTCCTTACCACAAAAGATGAGCAAGAAGATGTGTTTTAGGTGGACCCAAATGCAGTCAGCTGCTAGTGGGCATGCACACTGCAGTTCTAGACTAAAGTTAGTCCAAGGTGGAAATTTGACACATGGATGATGTGCAAATCATGAGCTTAGCACCAGGTGTTGCACTCCACATCTTGGTCCCTGTTGCCACACACCCCTTGTTAAAGCACCCATCACCTTAATGCATCAGAGGCTGACTATTGAATTGGCTCTGCTGTGAATGAGACAAATGTGACAGCAGGATTACATGTGGGCTGTGAGGCAACTAAAGCAATCCTTTTCTATCTGGTAAGATCTCTGTGAGAGCACTGCAGTCAGCACCACACTTTTAATTAACAGTTGGAGCAGTTTAGCCTAGAAAGATCAGAAGAAAGTCATAAGAAAGATCACCATTCTCAGAAGCACCAGTTGCAGGAAAGATGTGGGACTGTTTTCTCTCTAGAAGAAAAGGGTGAAATCGTAACAGCTTCCACGTCCAACAAAGGCTGCTGCAAAGAGAAGGGGGATAAATTGACAGCTTTGACAGCTGTGTCTATTGTGGGGGAGGCAATACAGATTGCTCATACAAAAATTTCCCTAATAAAATGGCTGAGAGCAGCAAGCAAGGAGCTTCAGCATCCGCAACAAAGGAAGGTCTCACAAACAGGTTAGACAAGCATCTGTCAGACTTGGTTTAAACACAGCTCATTCTGCCTTAGAAAGAACCTCCTGAGACCACAACCAGAGCAATTTGTTTTGTTCTTTTTTTAAATGTAAATAGTAAAATTGCTAATTTCTGCTCTTTTCATCATGTCTTTCTAACTTTTCAATCATTCCACTGATCTTCCATCAGCATATCATGTTACCTCTTTCTGATATTTCCATTATCCATCCCATCATTGCCTTTCCTTTTTTGGCACTGTACTTCATCTGTGGTATTGCTTCTTTCAGGATATCCCTTCTTTTTTCCATGTGCAAAGTGCCTGTCTTAATTCAATTTCCTATATAATCAAGTATTTGCATATAACTGCTTAACTAAACACTGTACCTTCCCCTTCCTGATCGTTCACTTCCCCTTAGTGTTTATGTGATGGGGAAAAATTACAGCGTTGCAGGTGAGTTCTTTTTTTTCATTCAGCATCTTCTTTTATCTTTACTGACCCAGTAAACCCAGAGATTACCACCATTTTCCTTAAAATAGGATAACTCAGCGTAGAAGAATACAACAATGCAAAGGAGAAAGGATCATTGCAGAAGCTTACATAGATTAATTTTCAAATAACAAAGGGCATTACTAGGGGGATGGATATAAGGAATAAATATTATGTATGCATACAAATCTCTATGGCTTTTTCGCAGATAATATACAGCTACATATGTAAAAGAACAGATAATGAATACTGCATGTGTCTTTGCTGGTATTTCTGCCTTCCACTGGTGCTTTGAGAGCACCCAGCATAATCCATGGGCATGGAGCAGAGCTCCATTGCCACCAGCTGCTGAGTGACAGCCCAGTGTCAGCCTTTGGGCTGAGCTCCAAAAAAACCTTGCTTCCCCTGTGATATATTTCTGCTTCCCATCTTTCACACTGCTACACCACAATAAAACACCTCGTTCTATAGAAAATTACTATCTTCTTAGATTCTAGCTACTGCTGTCATGAATCTGGGAGCCCAATTTCCTTCTTTTGACTTTACAACCACACAGTTGCCATGAGATGCTGCATTTTCTTCAAACACAAACAGCAGTGCCAGGATGTGTCTATACACCCCCTATATGCTCATATCCTACTGCTTGAATTAACCTCCAGACATTCACTGCCAAGGTTACAACTTATTTTGGTTCAATTAGAGCCAGCTGACAAAAAAATCATGTTGAAAGGAAGGAAAAGAAGGATTGTATGGAGAAAATTAACTTAATTCCTGTATTTTTTAGAAGAAGGCATGGTCCAGAAGACCTGGAATTTAAAAGTAAATTTCCTTTGTCTTACATGTGATTTTCATTACAACAGATGCACTATCATTTTTACAATATAATTCATTTGTTAAAAAGTTTGTTGGTGAATAGTTTATTTCTTATATATAATGTGGGCTTTCATAACAGCTATGGGCATCCATATTATATTTTAAAAAGAAAAGGTGAATTCTGCTCAATTTATTCAAGCAAATTGTTTCTCTTATTTAAAATTGTATTAAGCTGTATTAGACCATAAGTACTAAAGAAAACTTTAACTCTCTTCAGCTTTCTATGCCTTCCACATTCCCTTTACATCTTAGATAGCACTTCAAGAAGCCACATTTTGGGAAAAAAAAAAAAAAAAAAAAAAAAAAGAAGAATAAAAAAAGCATTTCTTACACTATTTTTTCTTTTCATCTCCCTCTTTTTTTCTTGTCTGGCAAAAGAAGTTCAGTGTTCACTAGTAAATGAGGTGTTCAGTATAAGTGAACAATGTAGGTATGTTATAGACTTATTTCTTGCTGGTGGATCCATTTCTATGTTAAATATGTTTATAAGCCCAAACAAAACATAACTCAACTGATCTACCAAATATAATACCTGATATCATCTGTCTGAGTTTTGGTTTTTTTCCAGCCTTAGTTTGGAGAGGAGAATGAATTGTGCAGTTCACTCAGCAATGACTTGAGAATTTCTTGAGGACAAATACAGATGCTTTCAACTGGATGACTGCATGTCACATATAAGTTTTACTTTTTATTTTAGATATGAAAGTATACTTTGTTAAAAACTGAAACTAAGGAAAGAGAGTTGAGTGTTATTCAGTACTGAGTTGGACTATTTATTAATATTACATAATCAACCCTTCTGTTCTTTTTGAAATACAGACTATCCCCAGAAAGGAATTTCATAGTTTTAGTCATATTAGAACCTCCTGGGACATTAATAAAGCTCTCAGAGAATGATTTTCAAATATGTCAAAAGATTTGGCAATTTTATACATGTGATACAGCACACAAATATGCAAGACACTTTCATATGGGTCCTCTGAGGATCTATTTTCATGCTCAGTGTACTGCTTGTCAAAGTACATGGAGTCCAGCTGCAGAGAGCCAGGGTTAACATCCTGCTGCTCTGCAAAGCCACACAGACCCTCCAGCAGGTGCTCAGCCCCTCTCCACCTGAATCCTCACCTTCCCTAATGACCAGAAGCAGCTGCCTTGGCCCCTCTCTAAACCAGGGCTCCCACAGCTCAGTGCAAGAGTGCAGCTGGGCAGGCACTGCCAGCTGACAGCTACATATAGAAGTTGCCCAAGACAAAATCTTCACTGTGATTCTCAGGATAAGAATTTATATGTATATTTTGCTAGCAAAGGTTGCACCCCTCAGCATAGGCTACAGCTGTTTGCATCCTTGACTCACAGCTCTTATCCCTAAGTCATGGCAGGTACAGGGAAGCTGAAGCTTGATTTTTTTCATTCACCAAACAAATGCAAGTTTTGGGTCAAATAATTTAAAATCATGCCAAATTTTTAAAAAGCTAAAACAGTTCTGGATAGAGAAAAATACAAAAGAAAGTTAAGAACATAATCTCCGTGTTTTTAAAAGGCAGTATGTATACACAGCAGCATTCTGAATTGTGCTTCACAGAGGCATGTAAGCAAAAGGTTCATAAACAACAGCAGCAAAGATGTTGTTTTGGTTGTAGCTAACCATTTCATGCATTTCTTTCCTGCAAATTGTAAAACTTATTATTCCCACAGCTCTAATTAGGACAGTTAGCTATGAGGCAGTAAAAGACTTGAACTGAGGTTCCTGCAAATTAAATTGCTGTTCCAAGTACCAAACTGATGGACAGTCCAAGAGATGTGTCAGACAGGTCTGTCAGATGTACAGACCCTGAGACCAGGGTCTCCTGATGGATGTCTTAGGTTTTCTGCTCTGAGTTCACCTCTACTTCAGGGAGAACAGCATGTGGACCTACTGCAAGCCCTATGGAACAGACCTTCTTGATTCTGTGTTTGTATCATGGGTCTCACTCTGCAAGTACAGAGCAAACACACCTCAATTGCATGGATAATACATTAAAGACTTTGAAGTTGCCAGGTACAGTGATAAAGGAAGAGAGATAAAACCTCAAAGAGAATTTTATTATGAGTAATACATAAATACCAAAAATCTATTTTCAACATTAAATATTCAAGTCCACTATCCAAATGCTTCACGGAACATTCTTGAGGAAATTGAAGAATAATAATAAAACAAACTGGCACTGACTACTTGCATTAAGGAAATGCTGAAAACAACAGATAGGTTTACAGTTACCTTTTATAATAATCTTTCATAAAATATTTTGAAAAAGACTTTACAGGTTCTAATCTGATTAGAACACACTCCTTCTCAATGCTTTTCTATAGCGTAAGCAAGCAGAAATTACTCTGAAAAGTGTGCAACCCTTGCTCTTTCTGCCCCTGTGTCTTTGCCTCCTATTTTCTCTTTGAGAGGAAAAGTGAAACAGTTCAGCTGGATGCTAAAATGCATAAAGTGGATGAAAAAGAGAGTGCTGTAAGAGATGGAGGACTGAATATTCAGAACTGTACATAAATCTTCTGAGAGTGTGTATTCAGAAGAGTGTGCAGGAATCATATTAAAGGACAAGAAGAAACTAAGATGTCTATTTTGTACACGCAGAGCAAATACAAACCTTTTCTTTTCAAGAGACTGATGTTTTGCTTAGTTTGTTCTGATTACTTGTTTGTTTGGGGTTTTTTTTAACAGATGAATAAAAATTCTTCCAACACAATGGCTTTGGCTCCTAACACTTCTAACAAAAGAGAGACAGTGTGCATCTTTGGAACTGGAGATTTTGGACGAGCTCTGGGGCAGAAGATGATTCAGTCTGGCTACCCCGTGGTGTATGGAAGCCGAAGCACCCAGATATCCAGCCTGATTCCCAAGGATGCAGAGGTGCTGGGCCACGCAGAGGCAGCACAGAAAGCTGCTGTCATCATTATAGCAATCCAGAGGCAGCATTACAACTTTCTTACAACACTAGCCGAAGTTCTCCATGGAAAAGTCTTGGTGGACATAAGCAACAACTTGAAACTAAACCAGTATCCTGAGTCCAACGCAGAGTACCTGGCGCAGCTGCTGCCTGGCAGTAAGGTCGTGAAGGGCTTTAACACCGTGTCAGCCTGGGCTCTGCAATCGGGCACGCTGGATGCAAGCCGGCAGGTAAGGCTGAGCAACGGGGCTTCCCTCTGTCCCAGAGCCACACGTGGCTTCTCAGCAGCTACACAAGTCACACCTGGACATCCCATAAGGCAGACTTGAGATGCTATTCTCACTACAATCTCTCATTTCAGACTAAATGCGAGCTAAAATTTACTTTGGATTTTTAATATGGCATGACAAGGGATATAAATAGCTTGCCTCTGAACTCAGAAAGGTGTTTAGAACACTAGAGAAGCAAGAGGAAAAAGATGGCAGAGCTACAAGAGACACAACAAATCAAGAGGGTTGCATCAATTGCTCATCAGAGTTCAAAAGTTAAACAGAAATTAGATGGGAGGAATTTTCAAAGCAAGAATAAAAGGAAGAAAGCAAAACAAGGAAGGCAAGGGGTATGATAGGGCAATGAGTATGGGCAAAAAAGTATGCTGAAAGGTGAAAAATTACTGCACTTTTTCAAATCATTGCCACCTAAGTTTAACACAACATTGCAAATACAACACAACAGTGTGCAAACTGTTTTAACCAGCTCCACAGAGCTGGCCATAGGAAGCCACACAGCAGATTACTTGAAAACAAATCATTTATTATGGCTTTGTTTTCTGCCACTTCAAAGGACAGTGCTCTTGTGCAACACATGAAATCATCCAGCTACTCAGACCATTTATAATTTTGCTCTCTGCTGCCAGAAAAATGGTTCTGGCTAGAGACCCAAGGGCTGCCAAGCCTAGGTTCTATAACCTTCACCATCTCAACAGGAGCAGAAATTGCCCCCTTTGTCACAGTTACAAAAGGACTATTGTCTTACACACTCACAGAAAATATTATTTCTTCACTATTCTACTAGACCTGGAAATAACTAATATTTACTTTTGTGACAGGGAAATTGTGTTTTAAAGATCTCTGTCCTCACTTCACTGGAGTATTTATGGACCACTATAGCAGCAACTGAAAATTTTGCTCTTACTGCTATTGAAAATTTTGCATTAATTTAGTCCTATAAGATCTTGCACTTCCAAACTACTTGCAGATTTTCAGAAAAGTATGTCAAGTCTTCTACTCAAAGACATATACTAAGCCTATTTTACACTGTTCTTTTCAGATATAAATTTTTTCCACTTGACACAATCTTCTTCCCTGAAGTAAAGAATCATATTCAAAGTTCTTGGACTTGTTTACCAGAAGTACCTTTAGGCTACTTTCTTACCTATAGTAATTAAGGTCAGCAATAAGCCAAGGAAGCAAAGAAGCAGCCTAGGAAGCTTGTGCCTACTTCAGGCAGGACGGTAGTAGATAAAGTCACAAAAATCTGCAAAAAATAAATTTCTGTTTGTTTTTGTCTGCAGGTGTTTATCTGTGGAGATGATGTGGAGGCTAAACAAATGGTCATGAATATTGTTCGTGGACTGGGTCTCACTCCAGTAGATAAGGGCTCCCTCTTGGCTGCTCAGGAAATAGAAAATTACCCTCTGCAACTCTTTCCAATGTGGAAGTTTCCCATCTTTCTGTCCCTTGGCCTAGGTCTATTCTTCTTCTTCTACTCTTTGGCTCTTGATGTCATTCACACCTACATTTATGAAAACAATAACTTCTCATTTTTTATTGCAATTACCGTTCCAAATCGGGTCTTTCCTGCAATGGCACTCACCCTTTTCGGCTTGGTTTATCTTCCTGGCATATTTGCTGCAATTATTCAGTTATACAGAGGTACCAAATACCGCCGTTTTCCAGACTGGCTGGACAGATGGATGCTTGCTAGGAAACAACTTGGACTAATAGCCTTGGCATTTGCTTCCCTGCATGCCGTGTTCACTCTTGTTACTCCATTGCGTGCCTTTTCAAGTTGGAGAACCAGCAGACAAATCATCTCCCAGGTAAGTTTTGTTCCCTGCTCTAAACCTTCCTTTCTTCCCTGGCACCCTCCATCTTGAGCTTCAGAAATCCATGTGGACAGCCCAATGCTATTTAAAACAGGGTAATATTCCTAGCTTGTGTTTCTTTTAGACATTGATATATCTACATTTTGTTGATATTATGTTGAGCTAAGACTTTCTGGCCTCAGTCTTCCTCCTAGATAGTTGACATATTAATAAAATAATCAGGGAAAATGTAAACGCTATTTCTCCAAATAGCTTCAAGGATAGAATATATTATGACTTTCTGAACTTTACAAAGGATCACATATCTCTCTTCAACAGGTCTATAGAAGAGTAAAATATGTACCTCAATTACAGTTACATGGAACTACATGTAATATAATTCCTCCCCTGCTTTTTGAGTAGGCATTTAAAGTAAATCTCTGATGATCAGAGAGTTAATGTATAATATTAATCTCCTACTTACCTGTAAGAAAACTTCTACTTATTGGTGCCAAAACTGCTATCACTAAAATACACCTGGTCTTCTTTTCTTCAGGCACTGAGCAATGAAACAGTAACACTCGACCACACTAATGCCTGGCTTAGTGACTCTTACTTGGCTATGGGAATGTTAGGATTTTTTTTATTTGTTCTTCTGGGAATAACTTCCTTGCCTTCAGTCAGCAACAGTGTCAACTGGCGAGAATTCCGATTTGTTCAGGTAAGAAGGCCATATCTAAAGAAACCCTCTTCTAAAAAAAACATCCTTCCCTTATCAACAGCGGCCATGGGCAGGTTTTCTAGAGACTTATGGCCTTCCTCCATTAGTATCTCCAAATGTGATCTGTGCATTATCCACCATCACACAGTGAAAAAAACATCTACATGGCCATACAGTTGTAAAAACCCACAAGTGCTCTGATGGGTGCTTATGGTACAACTGGGATTACTACATTAACAAGAGAAAGCTGGGAAGATGTGAGCTCCTAAATGAAAAACAGAAAGCTGACTTTGACATCAAATTCCACAATTCTACTAAGCCACAAAATAATTTAGCCATTTTATTGGGCTAATTTTTTTTTATTGACAAGACAATTCATTTAAAATGAATCTGAAAATTACTTTATAACTCAAATGTTCTCAAACCAAGCATCTAAAGAGAATCTGCAATTTCTGCAGACTGTAAAAACTACTGTGACTATAAACAGGCTGCCCTTGGTAACACTATAATCTCAGCTCTCCATTTGGAGGAAGTTTGGTGCAAGCTGCCATGCCTCTGCAGGAGCTGGGCTGAAGGGGAGGCGAGGCAAGAGAAGGGAAAATTACTATCAATGAATGTTTTATCAAGGCAAAAAACTTGCACAGTATGTTACTTCTGGATGGTTTAGCACTAGAGCAGAAAAAAATCTTAGATCTCTCCACTGAATGTCAGCATTTTCTTTGCTTTTTCACAAATATGACAGCCACTAGGCAGTACATGTGAGCTACAAAAAATTATTAGGGATATTGATGAAGAAAAAACCAAACCATTTAATCTATATCCATTTTAATTGATTTTTTAAAATAATAATAGCCTTTATGTTATATTAAATAGTTTCATTTCACCAGTCCCCAAGTTGGCACATGCCACAAATCTTACTGTGTCCTTAAATTTGCATTTGTTCTGGTTTAATTTACTGTTTTAACCTCCATTTCTTCCCTTGTTTTTTTTCTTTTTCCTTCCTTCTCCTTTAGTCCAAACTGGGATATCTGGCACTGATTTTGTGCACTGCACACGCAATGATTTATGGTGGAAAATGGTTCCTGAACCCATCAGCATACAAGTGGTATCTTCCAGACATCTATATGCTCTCCCTCGTTGTTCCATGTGCTGTACTGGTTGTCAAATTTGTGCTGATATTTCCTTGTGTAGACAAACATCTCACACGAATTCGGCAGGGCTGGGAGAGAAAGCCCAGATACTCAGAACGGTCAAATCACATTATCAACAAGTCTGCTGTATAATTAGACTAAACTGCATTATTAAAAAAAATATTATGAGGGCATATTAAAGTGAAGTCTTAAGCCTACTCTATCTGGAGAGGGAAAGAAGAAGTGAAAAACTTGGCCAGGCTCTGTATAAAACAAAGCCATCCTAATAACAATCTTTAAATACAAATGAGGCCATTGAGTTTCTGCACCCCAGGCACACTTACACACAGGTGCAGATCCTCTCTTTTGCTTTGTTTATTTCCCCTTGCCTATTTACCCTGAATCCAAACTCCTCCAGAGCTGGGTGAAATCACAGAAACCTTTGGTGTTAGACAGTGTTTGTTCCTCTTTCTTATCCTGCCCATCAGGGCTAAGCTCTTCGTTCACCTACACACATCCACAGAGGTCCATATGCACACCTGCATGAGTTTCCACACATTTCCCTGTTTCCAACCCCAGATGCCATCAGCACCAACAGAACAGCCTGATGGATGCTAGCCAAGGAGAAGAGCTTTGCCTCCTAGCATTGTTTATCCTCCATTAATATCAGATCCAAGGAGAGCTATGCTGATGCCTTAGAGATAGTCAAGTAAGATTTGTCTGGTTTGTGTACAGGAGCCCTGATGTTCAAAGTGTGTGGGTCAAGGACTGCTGAATCTTTCCCTGTCCTGTTCTACCAGAAATTTAGGGACAAGGGGAAGGAGTACAGATCAAAATAGCAGAGATGCGAGAAGTGCTTATAAGCCTCAGCTTTATAAGGATAGCTAAAAAATGATCTGTGATTTTTTTTTGTATAAGCAGTGAGTTGTAAGAAAAGAAACAGAAGGAAAATCCTTTTCTTTGAGGGATAGGATTTGTCATAGTCATATCTCATGAAGATAATACTGTTGATTTTTCAAAAAATAAATCATTTGATGTGATATTACAGATATTCTATAAAAATATGCTGTAAAGACAATAAAGTTGGTGGTTTTTTTGCACTCTTGGGCTCTGTTATCATTTTGGAAACCTCTTCTGCTAAGATGCAGCTGCTAGTATGCTCAGTTACCAACAAAGGTGTTGGGAAGCCTTGGAACCAATAATAAAATTGGATCCTGGCTTCAGCTAGCAGCCTGGACTTGTCTTCCCCCATCTTTGTTTGCTTCTTGGATACTCACACGAGCAGATCTTTGCTTAGTTGTCCAAGTAGGCTGAGGATGTTGAGGTAAAACAGGTTCCAGCTGGGATGGTGACTTCCTGTTAAATTGCAAACAGAAGATTCAACAGTCTCCTTTGGACTAGAGAATAAAGAAAAGACCGAATGTGCTGGTTTTAAAGGAAGAGGATTGCTTGCTATTTTTTTACCTCTCTGCTGTTCTCCCTGTCCATACAAAGAACACTCATATACATGAAAGTAAAAGCATGCTACCCAGTATAGTTAGCTGTGCTTTCAAACTAGCATTATCAAGCAGCTTTAAAAACATAAAATTAAAACAAAAAAACAGAACAGCCATCTGAACAATCCCTCTGAAAACATTTCTCAACAATGGAGTCTTTCTTAATTCTGGGCAATACACCTCCTCTTCATGGCATCCTCTGTCCCAGAATCTGTTCTTCATGTCCAAAAGAATGTTAAAGTAGTCTGGGATATCAACAGCTGACAGAGCCAGATTTCTTAGAAAGAATTCTGGCACAAAGTACTCTTACTAACCAGCACTGCTGCATATGTTATACTTGTACTAAACTGATATGCACAAGTTGATGTAAGTCTTTACAGAAATTTTTCTTGACTGCTGCCATGATGGAGTAGTGCTACACTTCAAGCTTACTTTGGTGATTTTCCACAGAATAATTTATTGCAGAAGGGATCGGGTAAAGGCTCAACAGGCCCAAGTGACAACACTGTTGTGAGGATGCCTGCAACACTGCTTTACATCTCCCTGGAGCAGAGATGGAAGCAGCAGAAAGAGAGGAGGAAAACAAGGCAGGGCAAGAGAGAGAGAGATTGTGTTTGCATGGGTACAAAGGGACAGGGAAAAGCAGAAAATAAGTAGCAGCAGTCTGAGTGAATATGCTCTAGATTTGCCATTTTAGTGGTAGATTCTAGTCTCAGTGACAGTTTCTCCAGATTTATGTTATTAGCAGTAGTAACAGTTCCAAAGCACTGACACATATCGGGTTTTGATATTACTTTAAAAAGGATTTATTCTTGGGTTTCTGCCTCTCTCCCAACACGGATTTAAAAGCTGCCCTTCCTCTCTCACAGCTGAGCTGGTGGATCGGAGTTTAAACTCCGATAGCCATGGCAAGTCCCATTTAGAAGCTGTGCTTTATGAAATACAAACAGTGCAAGTGCTCTGCATCTTTTCCTCCCAGGGAACAGGCTCCTCTGTGTTTTCTGAGGGCCTTGTTTTAAAAAAGGCCAAACCAATCTCCTTTACCCTCACCAGGAACTAGCACCAAGTAACCGTGGCCTGACTGAATGCTGCTTTGTACATTCACTCACAGCTAATCCATAGACTCAAACACCCACAGGACTGTCCTTCTGCAGGCAAGACAAAGGAACTTATTTGGGGATGGATATCACGTTGTTTTGTCAAGTGAAAACAGACCAAGATGTACTGGAAATGCAAAGCAGCTGGGTATGATTTGCAATTTGCTGTTTACTCCAAGGATGAAGTGCCAATATTGGCTGTGTACAAACCAAGTAGCAATTCTGCTTCCTTGCAGGTGGGGGGGGGGTGTCCAGCAGCTCTCAGGAGCAGATCCAGAGCCCTTGCATCTGAACTCAGCAGCAGGTGCTTTGTTGACTTCAGTAGACAATAGGTCAGATCTTCATCACTCAGATCTGAGCGAGGGATTTCATGTTCTCAAAATATCCTCTTGTACTTGGGCAGCTAGGAAGGATTTGCTTTACAAATTCACAAATTTACTTCCTGAACAGAGTGCAGAAAACAAGTTCAGTAATTATACTGCTAGTGAAAGTATTCAATGGTAGTATTTTGAAAACAATAGACAGTGCCAGGAAACCTCTTGGTAGCTTGTGCACATTACTCATGGCTGAGATCTTGGTATTCTAATTTTTTTCCTTTTACGTACTGACAAAGCCCGGTGAAAAAGGAGATCAGAAGGATCATTAAAGGAATTTTGGAAAGGGTGCTTTCCATGTGGTTCCCAGAAGCCAAGAAAAGATTTTATATGTATTTGTACATAAGAACTGCGGGAATAAAGCATTGATTCTAAGATCTACTTCTAATTCAGAGTTAACACTTGGAATATAAAAATTACAGCATTTTAAATAAATGGTCACATGGATATTGTCACAGTAACAACTAAGTTTGGATTTCATTACAAAAGAAAGGTTTATTCTGATGCACTACAACTAGTGGCATAGACAGCATAGTGTGGGTAGATCTCTATATCTTTTGTGATAGGGTTAACTTAACTCTTTGCCTTTTTGTTATACCTGAGGAATATGTATTTTGACCAAAAAAATATACTTACTAGTGAAAAGAAAGTGTTTCAATTAATGAAATTTCCTTGAAACAGAATGGGATTTCAGACACAGACTGGCCCCAGGGGATGCAGCTGACACCACAGGTACTGCAGGATCCTGAGCCATGGAGATCTTAGCAATTCCCTTCAGTTCCACCACACTGCACACTGAAGTCAAGAGATCTTCAATTTACTTTTGCTCTGCAGGAGAGCCTTCTGTCAGGCTTCTCTGCTTTATCTAAAGTCACCTTTTACTCCAAGACATGACACTGTGACCCACTCTACAAAGCCCCTTTATTCCTGTATGTCAGGCTTTTCCAGCTTCACTCTTGCAAGCCCCTACCAGACACATGATTTTACAAGATCATCTTTTGTTTCAAATGCTGTTGAGCATGTTGGATTCACTAACCCAAATAAAGAACTAGTGAATATTATGAACAGTCACTGCAGCTATGTAACCTATATTTGCCTGCTCTTCCTTACTACAATTTGCATATTTAATAAGCATTTAGTGTACACATAATAGACTAAACATGGCTTCTCTCCCACACTCTCCTACAGAGAGTGTTTTTGCATTTGTGTCACTAATTCCTGACCTTAACGTGAATGATTTTCTCCCTTGAGGAAGCTGACATTCCTCAAGATATATTTTTTATCTATCACTGTGGAAAACCACACATCTCTTACTCTTGCACATTGCCTTAATGTTCTTTACACTGGGAACCCAGAATTGACATAAATATTAGCTCTGACAAGACTAGACCCCTAAATATTACCTTCTTATAACCTCAGTGCTACAAGAGAAATACACTATAGAATATTGACAGGACATGCCCAGACCTCAGAGAAGTGCATGAAACAACCAACACCTCCAAATGCTGCAAGACAGAAGTGGTAAATTTTCTTCCTATGACTTCACAAACATGCTTTATTCCTGTCTCTGTCTTTGCTTCCACATTCAGATTTGCTTATTATTCAAGATACAATCCCTTCGCTGTGCTTCTCTTCACATGTGCTCAGATTTAAACTAAGAATAGCTTAACTGCAGTCAGCAGACTCAAGGTAGCAGCAACAGCAGTAGTAATAGTGCAGAGGCCTTTCCTAGTTTAATAATTATCCATTAATTATGGAAAATGGGAAAATGCAGTCTTTATAAACCTCTCTCTTACAGCCTTCTGAAAATAGATAAATGAAAATTGAAAAAAGTATGTTATTGTAATATGCTAACCATTATAGGACACAAATGGTTGAATATCACTAGACCAAACTAGAATGTCCCAAAAAAGGCATGTGTGGGACATATTATCTATGACAGAGAGTTGACATCAAAGGGGTAATGTATTTTCAAAGAAACATACTGGAGAAAAGTATATGGAACAAAATCTGAGAGCTATTAGAATGAATGAGAGAGAGAGAGAAGGAAAGGGGGAAAAGAAGCTGGTTTTCTTATTTCCTACAGCTCCATGACAGAAAACATCACATATTTTTGACTGCAATTATAAATCAAATTATCAATTATTATTTTATTACCTTGTAAATAATTAAATAAAGAGTTTGATCTTGGCAGCCCTGGAGTTCAAACAACTTTTTAGGATCCCACCATAGCCTTCTTTCCCCAGCCCAAACAGGTACAAATATGCATATTTTCTCATTCTTTACAACAACCACTCCAAAGGTAGCTGCCATTCCACACCACACCACTGATGGTCGAGCAGAAGCAGCATCAAACCCAGCTGTGCATCAGAAACAGGGCTTGCATGTCTTGGTATTAAATATAGTTGGAAGAGCTGTTTCTTTGGGATAAAAAAACTAGAAAAGATGCCATAGGCCAACTGCACAGGATGAGGACAGATTGCTTAATTGACTGGTCTGTTTCAATGCAAGACACCATCATCTTCATTTTATAATTAAAGAAGCAAAACCAAACACAGAATTTCACTGAGAAAAGAGTAACTCATTCACACAGCTTGAAAACTGGAACTAAAAGAAATCCTGCAGTACTTGGTGAAGAGGACAAGTGAGAGTGGGGCAGGGTGAGCAGAATCTGAAGAGGTAACTGGAAGGGTAGTCCTTCCTCCTCCCCACTTGTCCAGTAAGGAAGCAGAGCTTCAGGAGCACTGGAATAGGACAGATGCAGTGTTGCTGTCATTTAGAAAAAGCTCAGGCAACCGGAGGTGATGGATGCAGAAGTAATTGCAGTGAATTATGTTAAATACATACAGGATTATAGTTTGTTTGTGTTTCTAGTAGCTTCTGTTTTCCAATGCCATAAGTAAAGCTTGGAAACCAAATTCCATCTTTAATTGGATTGGTCTAAAGGTTAAACTTCAAGTCACACTTCAGAAACTCCAGTCTGGTCTTGCTAGCAAGCCTGCTGACCACTGTTGACACAAATAAACCCAAGAACTTAGGATACTGAATCTAGCCTGAGGGATGCCTCCTGTCCAGTTACAGAAGTCTGGGAAGGATAAAGGGGCTGACTTGGAACAATACCAAATACCCAAGCACCACTGAATACTACCAAATAACATCTAGCATCTCTTCTTCAAACACCCATGTTTCCTGGCAAAGCTGTGTTCCCTGTCTTTTGCAAAGAAGCTGACACTTAGATTCACACTTACTGTCTTCACAGACACATCCCAAGTTTCTTTAATGATCCCTGTGCCAGTGACTCATACATCATCACGCAGGAAGTCAGAGGAGAGGAGAGGAACTGGATGCAGGTTTCCTGAAGCTAAGGATAGTTCTCTAATTACAAGGAGCTTTACAGATTAGAAAGCCAGAAGGCAACCTTGTGATTAGCTATTCTCTCTTCCAGCAGAACACACGCTGTAGACACTGCCTAAACTAATTCCTTTCTGAATAATCAGGAGTTGTCATATTTTTCAGTTCATAGACCTGCTACAAATTTTCCAACAGTAATACAGATTGCTGTAAAGTTTAAGCTTCCTGACAACATGTAGTTTCATCCTAGCTACCATTTGTTACTGCTGGCAGGTAATACATTAAAACAGGCTGCATTAAAGATATTCTGAAGGAACTGCTGAACTTGATTTAAACATTAGAGAGCTCACCACAACTCCTGGCAAATTATTTTGACAGCTGATTACCCTCACTTCAATACATATCCTGGATTTTTTTTAACTGTAGTATTCAGGTAACAAAATTTATTCCATGATTTATCTGAAGTGTCCAGAATGGTGGCTATATATAGACCACATATATTACTCCAGAGAAGAAGTTCAGATGTAAGAAGAAAAAGTATGATTTATATGTATGTGTGTGTATATATATATATACACATATATATATATATATATATATATATATATATATATATGGAGAAATACAAATTCTAGCGCTCCTACTGTATATGTGGAAATTCAAACACACACTGAAACTTCTTGATGATGAAAGTGAAAGATTCAATGTATTTCTAATCAATATTTTTTTAAACCTAGTAAAGTAAAACATTAATATACTCACTGTCAATTTGGATAATCTTAAACTTGACCATAATTTTACCCCCCCCCCCAAAAAAAAACCCCAGATCCTAATAAATATTTGTTAATAACAGTGTGAAAACAGCAAAGATATTACCTGCAGGTTTACAGTTTTTGTAACCTACTCTGTCAAAATTCACACAAAGAACAACTACCACATAAGCATGTTTCTAGGGAGTGTCTCAGGAATTAGTTGCAGACCCATCATTATGCATAACAAGTCTCAAGAAACATAAAATCACTGCTGAAGAAATGTGCAAACTGTAGTACCCTGGAAATCTGCAATGAGGGCAGAAACAGATGGACACGTTTCAGTGGATGGTGCACTTTCAGCCACACGTTGAATCCAGCTCTCCAGAAGGTGATTGAAGAGGAACAAAGACCTGCCACACTTCAAGCCCAAGGAGAAGCAGCCTGGAAAGCACCAGCTGAAAACTATTCACAGAGGGCCTACAAGAAAGGGTTATGAATCTTGTTCAAAAATGCTAAGGGGGTAGGAAAAAGAGGGCAGGAGAAAGATTTATCATGGTTTTGTGATTTTCAGATGCACAGAGAAGAAAGCTCCACTGCTGCAGGGAGCAGTGGCTGCATACTGTTTTACACTGTGGAAGGGACAATGAAGTCTCTGGAATGATCTCTATTAACACCAAAAATGCTGGAGTAAGAATGTTGTTGTAAGAATGTGGAAACATTTCTTACATCCACATATTACAGTAATTTAATTGATTAATTTTTTAAAAGAAAGTTAGAGTTGAATGCAATAAACAATAGAATAAGTCACTACTCCACTGATGAAATGTATAATCCAGTAACTGGAAAAGTGAGAAAAAGCAGCTTTTCTCTTCTATGAGCAGAAAAAACCCCATAATCTATACAAATATATGCAACTCTGGGATTGTTTAACAGAGCACCAGGTGTGAGAGAATTATACAGTGAGTATCATATAAGCTTCAGATAAAACCACAAGTGTACTTAGGCAGCTTTGGCTAGATTTAAAGGTGAAATTCGACTTAAATCACTCTACCCAGAGGCTGAGAGTAAAGAAACTTGTTCATTTCTTTCCAAGTTTAGGTATTCGACATCTGCTGTTGTTGCACTTATTTTCAAAGAACACACATAAGGAAATATATGGCTCAATTGCAACTTCTCTTTCTAAAGAAAAGAACATAAAGAATAATAAACTGCAAGTGCTTGGGTTAGGAGAAGTATTAGAACCATTTGAGAGACAAAACATCAATATCAAATATTATCCCAACACAAGAAGGAGACAACAAAAACTTAGAGTTAAAATTATAGAAATTATATTCAAAAAATTATGGATGTGCCTTGAAGACAAAACCAGTGAAAATAATCCTCATTGATCAAGTGACTATAATTTAGTATGGGTGGATTTACTCTTGCAAACACCAGGTTAAGTATGGATGCTTTAGTCAAGCTTAAATCACTGAGTTTAGCAGAGGGACACCAGCATTAGATTAAATGTTAATTGCCTGTGCAATGCATTGCAAAATCCTTGTTTATTCTTCAAAATAGAGGAAGGAGTGTGTGAATGCCACCTGCATAACTTGTTTATTTTTCTGAGATTTTCTAAGAACAGACAATTGAAAAACCAATCATGTTGTTTCATCTTCTCTTTCTCCACAGTTATGAGAGAAAAAATAAGTGAAGAGTTTCTTATGTAGGTCGCTCTACAACAAGCCCAGAGTATGTGTAAATAAAGAGACATGGATTTTCCCCTTAGCTATCTGGAGAAAAATTTCAGTGATCAGTCCAAACACTGGTTTGTCAGAGATGTGCCAGGAAAAGTAGTAAAAATAAATTTAGTGGAAAATACAATAGCAACAACTTCCTAAGTAGGGTTGTTAAGTTTTCAGAAAACACATAGTAATAAAAAAGACTAATTCCATTCAATCTGTTACACACAACAGAAGGAGCAAGCTAAGAAAGGATCACTGTGCTAGAACTAGGTGCAGTGCTAATATACTCTAGGAATGTGCCATAAATCCCTACCTTGGACTTAATAAAGGCTTAAATAAGATTATTTCTGCTGAATATTCATGCTGCAACTAGCTAAATTATAGAAGTATTACCTAAAGATTCTACAAATTAAATAAATTGAAAGACTCACAGGAAAAAAACACAAGCCTTGTCTACAAGGAAGTAAAGAGGTTCTGTTCAAAGGCAGACAGAACTAGAAGCATCTGACCATTCCTGACACCCTCAGCTCTAACTACTGCAGCAATAGAAAATCAAGCACCTCTCTTTGGCTGCAAAATACTTATACATAATATGTATTTATAGTGAAGATAATTTCTAAAACCAGATCCTTCAGCCAGGATAATGACACTCCTTAACACACCTCCATGTTGTGTTCCAGAGGGGAAAGGGCAATATTTGCAGATAATTTCTTTCTGACTGGTTTTATTAACAGAGTCCATGAGGGAAACCAAATAAAACACATAATCCATACTTATTTTCCACCCTTCTCTCCTTGCACTCACAAACCTCCAGAGCAAGCAGACTTATTTACTGCTCAGATAAAACAAGCCTGGCCACTTCATTTTACTGAAAGAATAAGGAATAATCATCTATAACAAACATATTAACAATGTTTGAAAGCATTCAGCTGAAAAAGGACTGAGCAAGATAGAAGAATAAATATTATAACAACAACAAAAACTGTACCTGACATCCTGCAAACATGAAGTAAGAACAAACTGTTTATCATCAGCTCTCCTAACAGCCATGGTACCTGAATTAAATATTACTCTGTTTTGATACATTATTATGCATAACTAATGATTTCTGACTTTACTTGACTAATTATGACCTCCTTTGCACATCATGTTCACTCTTTCTAGGTAGACAAAAAGATTGTTATACTCAACAAAGGGAGAAGAAATGTTCTCTATTCACATAAAATATGGCAAACTGGAATACTTTAAGTGGCAGATTTGTGGCTAATTTTTGCAATTACACTTCTCAACCAATCTAGTTATTTAGAAGTATCATACTCAAACATTTATATATTACCCAAAATCTTCAGAACAAATTCTCAAAAATACATGCATGAATATGTGTTAATTTTTTTCTAATAGAAAAACCTATATATAAACTCCTAAACCACTGGTAGACATTTTAAAAGGGAATTTTGGCACAAATAATTTTTTAGGCTCAGGAATACTTTGACTCCTATTAGAGATGAGTGCTGGGACCCAAGCAGCTGCTCCCACAGCTTGTACCAGAGACCTGACTAGGTGAGTTCTGCTTCTACCTTTGGTAGAACTTATATTTGATTATTGTAAAAAACAGGTGTAGGTTATACAGCCAATAAGCAAAAGCTGACATGCCTGAATTAGAAGTAGCAGTGTGACATCTAGTGGGCTCTTTTTGGGACAGCAATAGGCTTATTCCTTTCTAGCAACTCATAAAGCTCACAGACCACAGAACATTCTGAGTTGAAAGGAACCCACAAGGATCATCAATTCCAGCTCTTAAGGGAATGGCCCATACAGGGATTGAATTAATGACCCTGGTGTTATTAGCACCATGCTCTACCAACTGAGATAATAGGTTTCAAAAAATTGAACAAAAGAAGCAAAAAAAAACTAATACGGAGAACAAAGAAAAAAGCCACAGACTATACAAGTGAGGAAAAAATATTTACAAAAGCAAGAGGTGGAGGAAGAAGTTTTGTGTTCATTGCCATTGCTTTCAGAGTGTACTCAAGTATAACTGACAGAAATTGAAAATACATCTCGTGTTGGCCACTTGGGGATGTGTGTTGCAATATTTGAGGCATTTTCAACACACACCCCATGCTGCAACAGAAGTATTAACCAAAACAAGCACCAAGAGGAGACATCGTGATTAGGAAAGTGACTTTTCCCCACAGAGTGCAGCACACCTCTTTCACTTCCAGTATGCTGAAACTTGGGATTTCCCCAAATGCTAAAAACTCTGTTGTGTCATAGGTGGTAATGGAGCACTTAAACACAAGTAAGGAAAACCTAAACTTAATTTTCCTGGAGTTGTTTATTTCCATGTCCCTTCTGCTACATGAGTCACATGCACACCAGCCCAAGACATTTCCCCAATAATCTGGCCAGTCTCATTGACTATGGAAATTACAAATCAGCAAACAAAAATTAATTCTGGTAGTACCACGCTGGTGTAGACTCATCCAAGCACTAGACATGGAGAGAATAAATGCTCTCTGCCTGGATTCTCAACAAATTTTGGAGCTAAGAATGAGAGCCCAAATGGACATCGGGAACCTAATGGGTGACAATCATAGAATTCAGACACATGAAGCATCATTTCTATGCTATGTATGCTGGTTTTTTGCCCAGAAGTATTGTCCCTGTCTCACTACTAAACTAATCAGCTATGAGTTAATTTCTCACCTTTCACGAGGGGGGGTGGTAGAGAGGATAATGCCTAAATCATCAGGAATATCCATTTGGTAGCTGGATACCCATGACATTGCCTCAGAAGAATAAAGCTTCAAAGCAATTCCTTTCCATCTGCACCTGGAGTTTCAGTAGCCTTTGCTTACCATGCAGCTGGTACAGCAGAATCTTAGCCTTTCAGAAGGTAAAGTAGCAGAATATATATTCTGATTTATATGAGCACATCTATGCTGGCACATAGGACTGCAGAAAGTGTTGTACAGAAAGAATCAGATGACTTATTGCTGAACTTGTTCTGTGCTTCAATCCTTTATACACAATTCATTTTCATATTCTGGCTTCTCTCCAGCAAAAACAGACACCCAAATCCTGACCCCACGTTATTTGACAACATAATTAAAATACCTTGCATGACTTGTTTTGGTTGTCATCAATCTGTTTTAAATTATCCAAGCTCTTGGTATTGAAGGTTTTGAAATAAGGTATGTGGATGGTAAAGGAATAAAGATCATTGAAAAGTGATATGCAAAGTAAGCAGTGCTGTAAATGTCTTTTTCATGTCACAGGCACGTATCATTGTTATCATCAGATATCTTTATATTGTAATTATCTCTTTAGATAAGACCATCTTGGGAGCCATCTGACTACAACGTACCAGATCTAAGAAATTATTATCATTACTGAAAAAATGCATTTCAGCTTTTGTTCTATAAAGAATTCACGCCTGGGGAATGCACAAACTGTTGTATTTATAATTAAATGGATGTGGTAAATTGTGTTATTGTACTGCATTGAATAAAAGCTAACTGTTAGCCTCAAAATATCAAATTCTTACTAGATGAACCATCCACAATTAAGGTTATCTTGTTTTAGGTCTTCTCTTAGTGATACTCTTGCTGATGCCCAGGGAGTAATGAACAATTTCCATAACTCTGAACACAGACAAAACAAAGAAGGGAATGACTATGGAGTAATGGGAGTTGATGACCTCTGAACCATCTATTAAAGAATTTGCAGCTGGGAGAGAAAAGTCTGGAAGACAGATAAAGTTGCAGAAAAACTGAGGTAGCTCAAACTGGATGACTAAATTCTATAGAAAATTTTGTTCTCTGTATTCTTTGTATCTATAAAGTGACAGAAATGTCTTCCCCTTGTCCCTTATCCTTTCAAGTACATTATGTGATGAATCCAGCATAAAACTTGGTTATTAAAGGAAATCCTGTACAAAATACTTGGCTGTAGAACTGAGCATAAATAATGTACATTAAATAAAAAATGAAAGGGTGGCATCAAAGAGAAAAAAAAGTAGCAGCACACAGAAGCACTATTCGTTTGGGAACCAAGTCAGGCATTACATTAGAGATATCTGGTTTCTACTATATTTATTTTTTCACTGTTAAAAATTATGTCTCTTCTCAAGTATTGCAATTAAAAGGGTGACAAGACTATTTCTTGGCCTTCCTAAAGCAGTATACTTATTCCAAAATTTTTATCCCCTCAACTGTGCTAAGTAAACACGTCAAGAAAATTGAACTTTACACTTTAATCCCCTGTCTCCTCCCCAGTTTTACTGCAGTTGTCAGGAAAGCGTGATGCCTCAGCACACCAGCACCAAGCTCCCAGCCACTACACCAGATGGGAATGGAACTGGCAGCATGATCCAGCTCAAAGCTTTCAGTTCAGGGTGACCAAATTCCCACACCATGTGTGAGCTCATGTCAGGATTAGATGTACCCAGACCTAGAGGCAACAGAAGTAGAGCAGATGGGCAAGCAGAAAGTCTGTGTCTTGTCATGGGTTTATGCTAGTCTTGGTTCAGTGTGAGGAAGCATGGCACACACAATAAATGTGACTTGTGACCAGAGTTTAAGGCAATAACTCTATTACTGTAGCTCCATTCTGAAAACTGTGCCCATACTTTTCCCTTTCTAAACAAAATTATTTTACCTAGGCCTTTTCTTAGGAAAATACAGTGAATTATTTAAAAAAAAAAAAAAAAGGGAAAAAATGGCAATAGTACTAGCATCCTGTGTTGCTTGACTTCAATATTCCCACTAGAGGGATCACACAGTCTTTGAGATCTGCAAAATCAGAAACTATTTTACACAGATTTCTTACTGGTGTGTTGATGATATGATATGATGAACATATCAAAACTTAAAAGGTTACCACAGCTTGGTAGCCCTTCAGAAGAAGGCAGATGTGTACTCTTAATCTCCTCAAATAGCCTTCCTTTGCAGCCTTTGTTTTCCTCAGATAAGGAATAAGCAAATGCACCAGTGCAAGCAAAATGCCTACCCAACAACCCATTTAAAATACATCCTTTGGTTACATCTCTCTCCTAGCTATTTTGCTCATGTATGTTTAAATACAAATAATCTTGTAAATGCTAACTGCTGAGAGCAGTGCATTTGGGCCCCTCACTACAGGAAGGACACTGAGGTGCTGGAGCAAGATCAGAGAAGGGCAACAGAGTTGATGGAGGCTCTGGAACACAAATCTGATGAAGAGCAGCTGAGGGACCAGGGTGATTAGCCTGGAGATTAGGAGGCTGAAAGGGAACAGCATAATTCTCTAAAACTGCCTGAAAAAAGGTCGTAGTGAGGTGGAGGTCAGTCTCTACTTGTAAGTAACAAAAGATAGAACAAGAGGAAATGGACTCAAGTTGTGTCAAGGGAAGTTTTTGGATATTTGGAGAAATGTCTTTATTGAAAGCACTGTTGAGCATGGAACAGGCTGCCCAAGGAAGTGGCTGAATCACTGTCCCTGCCTGGGGGTATTAAAAGACCTGTAGATGTGGCACTGAGGGACATGGTTTAGTGGTGGGCCTGGCAGTGCTGGTTTAACAGGTGATCTCAATGTTTCCAGCCTAAACTCTATGATTTGATGTATGCCAGGAGTCTCAGTAGCAGTACTGAAAATGGAGAATAGCCAGATATTTACGCTGAATTAAAGCACAGAAAACCTCAACCCCAAATTATAAAACACATCTTCCTTTCCTACACAGCTACACCTGTACAGTTTAGTGTCTTTATTTACCAACTGGCATGAATCGTATCTGATTTTTTCTCACTGAAGCAATCAAAAACTCATTCCTATTAAGTCATTGGCAATACATACATACCATTTGACATTCTGTTTATCAGTGTATAATTCTTTAAATCTTATCACTTATTTTCACTCTTTCCAGCCTTTAATATTTTTATCACTGTTTCTAGGTCCTATTTTAATTATGAGAGCTTTTTTTCTGGACACTGATATACATACTCTAACAAAGTTCAGCACAGAGCCTGCAATAACCTGCACTGCACGTGATTAAGTCTGGTCAATAAAACTATTTGACCACCACACAGCTTGATATCAACACACTTAGTTAAACACCCTTGTGAGATAAGCCAAGAAACTAGACAGGGTCACTACTTCGTTTTTCAGCTGCTTCATATATACTATTCTGTGTGGTGAAGGTATTAAATTATGATTTGCCTCATTTGGCAACTCTATTGATTATTAAATTACACAGAACACGAGTTTTGTTTTCATGTCATTGGCAATTGTTAGCAGTTATAAGGTGCAATTAGTGCTCAAATAATGAAATATATGCGATGTAGATAATGCCTGAAAGTCCTCTTTACTGGATGACTTCGAAGTCAGAAACTTTTAATGGAAAGTTTCCTATAAGTTAGCACACTTTAATTAATTAAAGCCCTACTCAAATGTATGTTTTTCAGAAATTAAGCTATTAAACAGAAAAATAAAATGTTATGCTTCCAGATTTCTGACACCATTTACCCTGCCACGTCTCCATGAGGAGATTTGTTTCAGCCATACAGGCTCCAGCAACTGATTTCTCATCATCTTGCAGAATTAAATAGCTCTCCCTAGGAGAGGGAGGCAATTCTATGTTTTGCAGTCACAAGGCCAGCTCAGATGAAGCCGTGGCCATTCTGGCTGATGCTGCTCCCAGGGGTACTGGGTGCAAACACGGGCTGTACCTGTGCCACCCGCTGGGAGGAGGCTGCTGGACCAGAGCTGGAGCTCTTCAGATAACCCCAAAGCCAGAGCAGCCCCCAGCTGAACACGCAAGGGCTCCTCACTTCAGCAGGACACAGGCATTCCTCCAGCTCCTACTCCAGAATTTGGACCTACAGACCCAAAAAGAAATTATACGCTGTTCTCTGTCTTTGGGAACAGGGACGGGTGGTCAGATCCTGAAGAAAAGGCAACGGAAGTGTTATAATATGAAAATGGATTGCTTGATTTGTCCAGTTAATCGAAAAACAACATTAAATTTAGCAGCAATTTATTAATAGCAACAATTGTATATAAATGGATACAACAAAAAATATTAAATCCATTAATTTTTGTAAATACAAAATTCAACAGTAAGTAATTTAGTATAATTGAGGTTCGAATAAATCATAAGCAAAACTGACCAGGGGATACACCAACCAAGGGTACAGGTAGGGCCCTTCCTCTCACACCATACCTAATTAATCAAGCTAGAAATCTCACTTATATGCTAACACAGATTAACACAAAATCTTCTAGAAAGCTTCTCCTAGTTTCTATCCCTAAAATTTACATCACTATGTTGTGTTGCACGTGTTTCAGCAGTGGTTGGGGGTCTCTCATCCTTTTGGAGGTCTTGTTTCCGATGAAGGCTCTGCGTCAATTCAAGGTCTAAAGTTTTATTTCTAGTACTATTATCAGATCTACATCCTTACTATCCTTTATTCCCATTGAGCATCTGGAGGATGATTCCACCTGCTTTGTTTAACCATTTCCTTTATCCTTTTTGCTTTATAACAATTCAGTACAATTTTTCTATTTATTCTAAAGCAACAATTTTGCCAATATAGTTACAATTTAATTAGCACGAATCATATTTATAATAGTAGCAACAGAGGATGCGTACAAACACGTAAGGATGCGTCTCGGGACACAGGATACAGATCCACGAACTGAGTCTATGAGCCTTGCGGCCTTTTGGAAAATGACGAGTCAGTGGTTCTGAAATAATCTGACATCAACTCAGCCGATTCTCCGGTGGACATGCCGGGAGCTTTCCTGTCGCTTCAGTGGGTCAAAGCTGCCACAGAACAGCGCTCCCCGGGCGCGGCTGCCCCGGGATGCCCCGGGACCGGCTCCGCCTCGGCTGCCCGCGGCCGCCGGCTCCGGCCGCAGTCTCTTCCTCCTCAGGGGAGCTGCCCCGTCCCGCGGGTGTCTGAGAGCCGGGAGCCGCTGGTGGCCTCAGCCCGCTCCCCGCGCCGGCCCCAGCGCTCCCGGCCGCACCCCGCACGGCCAGACCCGCGGCACGGCCGGGCCCGAGGCAGCGCCCTGCCCCGCCCCGCCTGCGCCGGGAAACGCGGCCCGGGGCCCTGGGCCTGTACCACCGTGCCGGAGGGGGAACTTGCGGGGCGGGAGATCGGAGGGCGCGGTTCCTCAGCTCCCGACGGCACCGCCGGGCCCCGCCCGCTGCCCCGCTGACGGAAGGTCGCCGCTTGCCCCTCCCGGGCGGTTGCGGAACGCGGGCTCCGGGAAGGGCCAGGGCTGGGAGTCGCCGCCCTTCCTCCGTACCCGGGTGGTTGCTCCCGGGCGCAGCCGGAGCCAGGCGAAGATGGCGTACCCCGGGCAGCCGGCGCCCGGCGGGTTCTACCAGGGCGGGGTGAGCGGGACGGGGCCCGGGGCGAGCGCCGAGAGCCGGGTCAGGCGGGTCTGCCCGGCCGGCACCGGCTCGGGGGCGCCGGCAGGAGAAGGGAGGGAGGAGGGAGGAGGCGCAGCCCTGCCGCTGCTGCCGGTGTCATTCCTTGATTTTCACTTAAGAATCAGTTTTATTTAAGGATTGTCACACTTAAGGCATATTCTTCCATGTATTTGCCATAGACGTCTGTTTTCCTCAACTTTTCTGAAGTGGAAAAAAAAAATTGCACTGTTTTGGTATTTCTTCAGCACGCCGTTTTCTGCTAGGGGTGGAATCAAATGAAACCGTGGTGAGATAGACCGGGCTGTATCTAGATCAGTCGATTGCTCCTGTGCAAGGTTTTACACTGATCTTCTTGCATTACAGCACATTATTATATCAGCACTGAAATGAAAAGTTGGTTTGGGGGATTTTTTTCAGGAGGAGTTTCGGTTTTGGTTGGTTTGATTTTTTTTTTTTTTTTTTTTTTTTTTTTTTTTTTTGCGTAGTGTGTACATAAAAACGTAAGTTGATAAGTACAGATCCTTAACTGAATCAGTTATTTAAAATTAATTCTTTTTGGTTTCCAAAGTATGGAGGAGCTCCAGGAGGACCTGCAGCATTCCCTGGACAAGCTCAGGATCCTTTGTACGGTTATTTTGCTGCAGTAGGAGGACAGGTAAACTTATAAAATGTTATTTACTTCTTGGATGTTTTTTTTCCTGGGGAATACTCTTTACCTTTGGAAGGAGGAATGCCTAGTGTTTGCAGTGAGAAAAACTGGTGTTTCTAGTTGAAAAAATAAAAAATCAATAATTGTTTTACTTAGCCTGTTTGGTATATATGGCTGTATTGGTCTATGTTATGGCTGTGTACGTTCAGGAACTATGGAGTTTGAATAATGCTGTTAGTGTCTATGTTATATATGTAAATACATACACAATCATAGGTATGTATGCCTCTATTTCCTGTATAGGTTATACAGGGAATATATAGATGCATGAAGTTTTGTAGCTGAATTGTGACTCAGTTCTGGGCTGGTGAATGCTGCCAGGTTTAGGAGAAAGAAAAGAGAAACAGTGGAAGGCGTGGGCTGTGGAGGTGGCCTGGCTAAGAGCAGGAAATGCAAAAAGGAAAGAGGTCATTACATGATCTTAATAGACTCACAAATGGAAAAGCTGTCCAAAAAAGCTGTCAGGTTGTGCCAACATCTGAGTTTACTGGTAATACAGTGGTTATTCTTTTAGAGGAAAGGCATTCACAACTTCTTTTTCCTTCCCTGTCATTCTGCACTGCATTTTTAATTTCTTTCCTGTAGTTTTGTTGCATATATTGTTCCTGTACAATCATGTATGTTACTAGAAATAAGTGCTGTTTGAACTGTATCACAGAGTTTAGGAGCAATTAAGTTAGGTTTATTGAGCCGAAGTTCCATGTGTGTTGACCATATTATAGCTATTTATTGCAGACTGGTAGGGTGTGTGCAGATCTAAAACTCTGCTCTTGGATTTGTTATCCTCAGGTAGATACAACCACAGCATGAAAATTTTCATTCAGCAATGTTAGCAATGTTCAGATTCCCACCAAACTTGGATTCGTTTTGTTCTCTGTGTTACACTTCTGAATTAATAATGAATTTTGCAGTCTATGTCTTACTTCTTTCTAACTGCTTTTGAAAATATTTAGACTGTGGGTTTTTGTAGTAAAATGACCTCTGTGTAGTGAAGCCTTTCTGAGAAGGTGGAGCCCAGAGCTGAGTTCTGCTGAATGTGCTGACAATTTTTCTGCCAGCTGAGATGCCTCTGCATGCAGGTGCCACCTGGATGTGTGCCAGGAATCAGCAGTGGAGCCAGTAACTGACTCTGGAGAAGTGAATAAGCTCCTCTTGTAAAGAGAAAGGGAGGTAGCAGCAAACAGGATGCAGCATTGTGGAGAAGAGGTGGCAGGAGCTGGATCTCAGCAAAACATAGACCATGCCCAGGTTTCTCGAGTGAGGCATGGATACTGGAAGCTGGGGAATCAGTGGGTTGGTGGATATGAGCAAGTCAGAACTTAAGAATACTTAACACTCTGAAATTCTTTCTATTTTTAGAAATCATTCCTTACTGAAATGAACTGGGTAGCTTTTGAAGTTGTCCTTGGAATCTGAGGTGTCTGTTTCTGGGACCAGTGGCTGTGCAGAAATAAAAACCCTGTAAGGAGACAGTGAAATGGAACAGATAAATTATCACTTGCTTTTATAGCCATTCATGCAACTCTATAGAAAAGCCCATCTCAGTTATCCATATGTACTTACTGTAGAATTAGTATATTTTAGTTATGGTTTTCTGCTCTCTGTATTGTTTTTATGCCTTTATAATAGATAATATTTTCTCTGAGCTTTCTTTGAAGTAGTTAGCAACAGGAATATTGTCTTGGAATTTATGAATTAGTTTCCTTTGTTTACAGAAGAAAGTAAAAAATATTTGGAATGTTTCAAATCTTTATTCAATTCAGTCTGTAGGAAGTAATAATTTTTTTTTAGCCTGTTTGCAAAGCCCGTATGCATTGTCTAGTTTCACCTGGGTATGTTCTACTAGAAAAACCAAAAATGGAAAGCATGTTTTTGTTAATGTTAATCTTGATTACAGTCATGCTTTTCTATCTTACTCTGTTTTAAAGGTATGCAGTTTGTATCTTTATTTCAGAAGATACAAGGCCTTTGAAGAGATTAATTACTTAATATTAATGACTATTTCAAGTCTCTTTTTTTTTTTTTTTTTTCCTTGTGAGTATAAAGTATTAAGTACATCTGTATAATTAGACCGATGGAGTAGATAGGAAGCAAATTTGTGGTTAGCTGCCATTAACTTTACATAGAATTAAAACATTGTTGCCCTTTTCTTCACACCTTTTCAAATATCTTTTATCATAGAACTGCTGTTTCTCTTAAGAACAATGATACTTTATTTCTGAAAGCTATCAGGCTGTGCTGTTCCCACCATATCATTCAGTAGCATGTCTCTGTTCTAGAAAAAAAGAGCTTTCAAAAGTGGGTTTAAAAACATTAGGAAAATGCTGTAGCCAACAGAATCGTAGACTATGCTGAGTTGGAAGAGACCCACAAAGATCACTCAGTCTGAGTCCTGGCCCTGCTAAAGACACCCAAGAGTCACACCAAGTGCACAAATGTGTTGTCCAAATACTTCTTGAACTCAGTGAGGCTTGGTGCTATGATCACTCCATTGGGAAGCCCGTTCCAGTGCTCAACCTCTCTCTGGGTGAAAAATAATTTCCTGATATCCAACCTAAACCTCCCTGACTTGGCTTTTCATCCTCTAATGCTTTACAGAAGTGTCATCATTTTTTATATCCAGAGACATAATGTTCCATTCCTGAATGAGATTAAATTAAACTCTGTGTGAACCAAACTTTATGTTGGGGATGTGAGGAATAAAACTTAGAATTCCACCTCCAGTTCTGGCAGCTCATTGCTTTCATGCTTTGGCTTTTTTTTTTTCCTCTATTTGGCCCTAAGAAGGATTTGTTGGAAGTGAGGCATTTTCCAAGCCATGTAGATAGGTATCTTTTCTGAGTTTGTTTTGCTTTTAATTCAGAGTTCTTTGCTTTCTACATTCATTTGTTCTGCTAGCAGCTCAATCTTGCAAAACAAATAGGAATTTTTACATTTGTGAGTTATGAGGATGTCTTGAGAAGGATAACTAATTGAATGGAAAGGGAGTGGGTACTGGGAATAAGCAGCCTGGGAGAGGGTATTAATAGCTGATGCATCTTCTGTTACCGAAAGGATGGACAAATAGATGCTGATGAGCTACAGAGATGCCTCACCCAGTCAGGGATTGCGGGAGCATATAAACGTAAGTTATAATTTAAATAAACAAGCAAATCTAAAGCACACTAATTCTTCCTGTTACTAGAAAATACGTGTAGTTGTGCCTACTGCAGAGCTGGGGCTTTCTCTTTGCATGGCAAATGGGTTTCCTTTCCTTATCTTGGACATGTAAATTCTCTGTATTCAGCTCTGTGCATCAAGGACTTGCCTTCTTGACCTCCTTAGTTCCTCACTCTGCTGTGCTATGGATTTAAAGTGGTTTGTTTTGTAATGGACAGACAGTTCTTGAAAAGGTGCTTTGCTTTGGTTTGAGCTGAGCTTTGATATTGACCAAAAATCTGTGGCAGGACTCTTCTGCTGGGATACCTCCTATTCAGTTTACAGCTTCTGTGAGTGAAACTGTCTTGCTCAAATGGTGTCTGTTGGGGGGGGGAAAAGTAAGTGACCACTTTGAAACCCAAAACTGTTGTGGCTTAAGATAAGTGCAAGTTAATTTTGAATATAACTTGAATTGCCTCCAAATTGTTTACTGTCAGTTTTTCTAATAAGTAATGGCTCTTACTTGGATCAAAAATATGGTATGGCTGTATACAGGGGAACAAATTACATAATAGTTTATACATTATAATATATAATCAGTATATAATTTAAATTTATAATAAATCTGCAATTTTATGTTTATATAAAACTGAAGATTATGCTCTTAACATAATTTATTTTTCCTTTTTCTAATTTTAACAGCTTTCAACTTAGAAACTTGCAGACTTATGATCTCAATGCTGGATGTATCCTTTAGTATGAAATGTAAACATTTTGCATTATGTAAGCAAAGATGAGAGAGTGCCAAAATATTTGGGAAATGCTTTGTAGTTTCCATTCAGCCTTTACTTGATAAATCTTTTGATCATTGTGATTGGGAAGCTACAAAACTCCATTCTCACTAATTTTAAAAAATGAAGAAATAATAAACAAATGAGGTTCTCGGTGACCAATCATTTTACAGCAAGTGGTATCCTTCTAAGCCTGAATGTATGAAGGGTCAGGTCTGGTGGCCCAGAATGAAGTATTGTACAAATCACTTACTGTGCTTTTCAAATAGGACAACTTTCCAATTTCTCATCCTTCCTGATGAATTTTAATTTAATACAGCCTGAATGCAATAAGTCTCCCTAAATCCTGTTGCATGAATGAATCAGGTTTGAGTATCCAATAGAATGGTATATGGCCTTCAGCAATAGGACCTGTGGAAGACTTAGATATACTGTGTAAGGTTGGAATCTTCGGAGGTTTTTTAGCCAAAACTTAAAGTTTTGCTGTTTAAAAAGAAAAAAAGAAATTAAACTGGAAGGGCTTCTAGCTCATCTTGAACAAACCACTTAGACTACAAGAGAACTGATATTATAACAATTTATTCTTTGGTATCTATTTTTATTTCAGCTATGTATTTGATTGGTTCCAGTTGTGTAGCAGGAGGTAAAAGATAAATGTGTCAACAAAAGTAGAATTCACAAAGAGAAAATTGCTTTAGTAGGTTTAACTGGGAGGAAGTGGGAAGAGCAGGTTCTCTGAGGTTCTCTGACCTTAGGTTTTGGGTAATATTACCTCCATCTGTGCTGGGGGATGCTTTAGTTAGTTTTCTACAAGATAAATTAATAATAGTAAAATTGTATTAATATTGGCTTTCAAGTAAGAGTTTTTAACTACTGAGAGATGCCTTCTTTGTTTGTCACTTTTTGTTGGTGGCTTTATTTAGTCAAGAAATGTTTTTCTTAGCTTTGAAATCAGAGGGATATGTCTGGCACACTGGGATTTAATGAGTTTAAAGAACTCTGGGCTGTGGTCAATGGCTGGAAGCAACACTTTGTAAGTTTTGACAGTGATGGAAGTGGCACAGTGGATCGTCAGGAACTGGAGAAAGCCTTGATGACTATGGGTAAGTTGTGAAATGTTGTTGCTTCTGACACTGAACTACACCATTTTGCAGTTGTCATCCTTTACTAACTAACACATGATATTGCCAATGAAAATATATTGGATTCTGTTAATTTACCTGTCTTTTCAAAATAAGACTTTTTGTTTTCAAATAGGATTTAGACTGAGCCCCCAGGCTGTGACTGCGATCACAAAGCGCTACAGCACTCAAGGAAAGATTGCCTTTGATGATTACATTGCCTGCTGTGTGAAACTCCGAGCTCTCACTGGTATGCTGCATTATAGCCTTGTTATGTCATCCCCATAATGTATTTTGGTTTAATAAAACTTGATTCACTTATCTCAAGTTCGACTTTGGTGTACTACAAAAGAGGTTTCTAGCAGTAGTCTACAGAAATTATAGATCAGGATTTTTTAAATTCCCATTTAAAAAAGATTTTATACTAGTGCAGGGTTTACTCCAGAGGTTAGAAGAGTTATGTTAGCAAAATTGGGACTTTATTAACAGAACATAAAAGGTTGTATATGGTAAATACAAAAATTTAGGATGGGAAACTTAAGTCTGGAATGAATTGCAGTATTCTTCATCATGTTTCTTCTTCATGTGACTTGGGGAATTTTAGGAAAGTGCTATACACTCTAAAAGAATGGTTTATTCATAATTCGTCTTACCTAGTTTCTGTTTTCTTAATGAATTTTTGCAGAATGCTTTAGAAGAAGGGATACAACTCAGCAGGGTTTTGTGAATTTCCACTATGATGATGTAAGTAAATTTTAAGGAATCAATTAAAATTCCAGGATAAAACAAAAGAGAAACTTAAGACAATCAATAATGTTTTGAGTTTGTGCCTGTCTTCCCTACATATACAGTGAGAACCCAGAAGTTCTGGGGCTTGTTGAGTATTGTCTCAAAAAGCTTCCGTGTATTTTACAGAGTTCTATAAAATGTTCTATACTTTTTTCTAAATTTCTACCCAGTGTGATTCAAGAAGCTACATCATTGCTAGCATCAGTTTTCTGTGATTACTTTCTTTTTTTTTTTTTCATTTTTTTGTGTTAAAACTTGGTAGGCATTTTTCCTGGTAAAAGATTGGTGGAGGTCTGGTGGGAACAGGCACCAATCACACTCAGGCTTGTGGGTCTTGTGTCCTAGCCACATCTGTGCAGCAAAAAGGGAGCACTAGATTCAAATCATCCTGGATTTGGGTGTTTTGGGGTTCGGGGGTTGTTTTGGAGTGGAGGGAGGGAGGACCATGTGTGCTAGTTTTTATTTTTGTTGTTGTTATCATTAAGGAGATGCTTTGCTTTAATTAATTATTTGCTTATTTTGATAAGTATTTTAAAGCTTTACTATTTGTGGGCTGAATTTCTTTACAGAAAACTGTGGTGACAATGAGTATTGTAGGAGAAAAATAAAAAACTCATTCTCTGCCATACATCTAATAAGTGGTTATTCTCTTTTCAGTTCATACAGTGTGTTATGAGTATCTAAATCAAAAGGAATCAAGACATGGATGGTCATGATTTAACATTCCAGTATGTGTTTTGCTTTGCCAAGTCCTCCAATGTATCTCCAATGTATGGAAATTGCATATTTTATGAAGGTATTGCTTTACACAGATTTTTTTAGTCTTGATAATGAATATAAACTACTCATGTACTGTTGTCTTCCAGTCTGTGATTATTAAAGATGCTTTTATTTTCATAAACTTGCAGTTCACTATAGATAACTCAGATCATGCAAATGGTAAGATTTTCAGTCATGTGTCTATTTTTTTCCCCATGATTCACTAAAATGAGTTTCTGGAGTGCAACTTACCTTTTTATGACTTAAACAGTACCATGTATGATTTAAGAGGATACATATTTTCTTGTCTTTGGCAACATAAGACAGATGTACAAACTGAAAGGGCTTTTGGTCATTTTGCAGTGGTCTGTTAGAACATCAGTAAGTTTTGATTACTTGCTTTGCCAGCTCTTTTGAAGATGAAGCCTGTGACACCATGCACTGGGTGTAAGACTACCTGCTAGAACCTCTTGTAAGCAGGGATGCAACAAAACATAGCAGAGAACTCTTCTACCCTTGTGCTCTGTTACTTTTTTCCTGTGGGCTTTGTTCCTGTAAGATTTTTGCTTTGTTTGTGTCACTACATAAAGCACTTTTAATCATAAAAAAAGCTGTGTTGTGTCTGTTTGTGCATCAGCTGTCCTTTCACAGACAGACAGACTTCAGTTCCATGTAAGTGAATGTTTCTATCTCCTCCACATTAACCCCTAGCAAGTGTCCTTCATGCCTCAATATGCCAACTAACAGACAAGGGCCAAAATCCATTTGGAAAATTCTTGCCAGGTTACTCTTTCAGATCACAGCAGTAGTTACCAATGAAAGCACATACAGACAGACAAGGCTTACTTACCTGAGGCTCTTCAGGAGAAAAAAATGAGTTGTTTTTTTTTTGGAGGGGTTTTTCTTGTTGCTTTTATTGTAGGGATTTTTGAGGGGAGGAAGGACATTATATGGGAAGAGAGAGCAGCACAGCTGTGCAGAGGTAGTACAAATACTTTTCCAATTAAATAAGTTAATGAAACTTTTGTTAATTTTGGTCACTTTTGCCTACCACAGAGGATATATGTTGTTTTGCTGCTCGTGAATACAATGCCAGAAGGATGTTAAAAGAAGTATATTTCTTAAATAAGTAGTTTAGGGCAATTTTGGGGAGGTACAAATTAGACAAACAAGAGCTCTTCAGAGGTCTCAAAAATACTGTATTATACCCTGTTTTATGGAGATGTCTATTAAATCCATCTCTTTCGTTTCTGGGCTGTAAAGTCAAAGCAGGCCGGTCTCCCCTAAAAAAGCAACTTGTACTTACTGTTTAAATTTAGAATCCTGTGGATATTGCTAGTTCTAGCTAGGAGCTAGTTCTCTTTCTACCCTCATAATGAATTTCAAAGGCATAGACAGCATTATATATCCACATCCTGATAGTACATAGTCCTGTTGCATGTAAATTTGGGGAACAGATGGAATGCTACTGGAAGTATTTCTGATGGAATGATCAAAATCCATAAAGGTTTGTCTGAGTGTAGCAGCCAGCATCAGTTCTGCTGCAGTTCAAAACTTTGATACAGACAAGATTATTGAAAGTGTGAAAAAAAAACCTGTTCTTTCTGTAGGATTTGAGTATACTATTTTGTATAAATACAGTGCTGTTCTGGTTTGGAGGACAGGTATTTGCCAAGAGAGGCAGGAACTCCTCTCAACATGGAGAAATGTAAACCCTTTCTCTCCCGATTATTATAATTTTGTAATCAGGGACTCTTGGGCAGAGAGATATGGGGGGTAGGAATAACAGCTCTTTACTAATGCATCTAACCAGGCAAACAGAAACAACAGCAGCTATGAAAATTAACAAACAGAACAGTAAGTTTTGTTGAATTTAGAACCCCAAATTACAACGATTTGATTTCATAAAAAGCAACATTTTGTTTAGGTACATGAAAGCCAGATTCATTCAACAGCCCAATGCTTGTAATGTTTATGACAAAAGTATCACACTCAAAGCTATAAAGTTGTAAACTGTAATGCTTCATTTTGATGTTTGTCAAAATCTTATGCTTTTATTACATCAGGTATAATTTTTTAAGGATTCTAACTAGCCAAGACAATGATATTATGCAAATAATTGTTTTTACCAATACTAGCCCAACCACAATAGTGAAATACGATTCTCCTTGCCTTTCTCGATAATGGCTAGTATGAGTGAAAAAATAGGTTTGTCTTTTTTTTTTTTTTTTTTACAGCACTGCCCAAGGTAAACATCACCATAAAATGAAGCTGGCAGAGCCAGTTGGTATATTCCACCCCAAAAGCTTTGCTGAAAGAACTGGTCATACAGTAAACAGTGTTTTCTTTAGCAGATTAAAAATTCTGGAATGCTTTGCTATTCTGAAAAAATTATTTTGCGTTTATGCAACAATAAAAATAAATACTGTATTCTATATAAAGCTTACGAATTGTAATATATTTTTATCTTTAAGAAAAGAAAAATTGGGTTATATATTCACAGTTTATGTTCTGGACTGTATTTCCAAGTTTAAAATACACAGAGTCTACACAGGCAGTGAGCAGGAGCTCTTGTACGAATAATCAAACTAAATCAGCATTTGCTGTTGTACAGAGCCTTACAATATTGCATGATTAGCTGCTTGCACCACTCTACTTACAAGTAGGCTTATATACAGAATTTCTAACATGATTGTAAAAATAGACTCTCTATGCTAAAGTTAGAATATATAAAGTCTTAAGGCCTCATGTTGATTTTGTTAAAACAAAACCTTTATTTTTTTTTATTCAAGTGAATACAGAAACAGAAAAATAAAAGCTTGTTACTTTGACATTTTATGCTCTAGCAATTAAAAATTGTGTTGACACCTTTATTTCTCCTTAGAGAACATGTTTAGTTTTAACTGCTCTGTGCTTATTTTCCTTATCTCATTCTGAGTTACGGGGCAATTATGGCTCGTCGTAAGTAGCAGAAGTTCTTAAACAGTTTAAATCTGGTTTAGCTGAAGTAATTTTGAAACTGGTATAGACTGGATTTTAAAGAGCTACAACTGCCAGACCTGGTTAAGTGAGTCAATTTTGAAGCCAGGTACAGTGTCTCAAGTGTGAGCAATATCTGTGTTTGGAACTTATTCTTGCTACTTGATTTTCATACTTGGCTGAGATAACAGGAATGTTGACTGATGTAGTGCTTTTATCTAAACACTTGCAGAAAACTGTTGTGGAATGACAAGATAACATGTGTCATGTGCAAGTTGCTGTTTCCAAAGCTGCAGTTTATATCAGCATCCATACTTGATACACCAGAAATGGTTTTCATAAGCTGACATAGCTTATGAATCAAAAGAGATTTTTAGCATAGATGATAGAAACTATTACTTCCTTTCCCATTTCTGACAAAATCACACTCAAGAGAATAATGTCTGTATTGCAGCTACGTTTGCACAACTAGTTATACTGTTTCATTTGTTCTTGCCTTATTAGGATAAAAGTTATGTGCACACAGGAAACTCACTCCACTGTGCAGCCATGGAATCACAACCTGCACATATTTTTGCAGTTTATTCAAATTTTTCTTCAAGGCTCTGGCTCAGCAGTGGAGGCTGCAGTACCACCATGCTATGTCCTCAAAGGGGCAGCACTGCCAAAGCACCAGCTTGGGAGTGAGGGCTGCAGTACCGGGCTGTGTCCACAAAGGGCATCACTGCCAGAGCAGCACTGCTCAGAGAACGGAGGGGAGGGGGCTGCAGCACTGGGCTATGTCCACAAGGGGGCAGCACTATTTGGGTGGTGGGGGGGGGGGAGAATGCTGCAGTACTGGTGTTGGGGTTTGGGTTTTTGTTCTTTTACTGTGTGAGTTTAAAGAATTTTTCCCATTATCATGCTAACGGAGCCTGCCGGGTTACTCTGGACAAAGGGGTAGGTGGGAGCTGGCTTCCAGTGGGGGGCGACTCGTGCATCTGGCGAGCTCACAGGAGGAGGACCCCCATCAGCAGCGCACACGGTCCGAACACAGGGGAGCCAGACTCTCTGCGATCAACTGCCCTGCATCTCCCCCACTCCAGCCTCCTACCTCTGAGGACACAGCTAATCACATAAATGGTGAGTGAGGAGCTCTGGTTGGGAGCTCCCAGGCAGTTCCCAAACTGCTCCCACCAGAGACACAGTGTGGCCACTGCCGCCCCTGCCCCTCCTGCTCCCTACTGCTCTCCGCAGCTGTGCAGGCTCTGCCACCTGTTACATCACTGGGACTGAGCATAGATAGTGTGCCTGCGGCTAAAGAAAGGACTGGAACTGAGTTATCTGTTCTGTTTTGTTGGTAATTTTAATAACTGCTGCTGTTTCTGCTTGTACGGTTAGATATATTAGTAAAAAGAGCTCTTAACTCCTACCCGCTTATCTCTGCCTTAGAGTCGTTGATTCAAACTATTATGATACTTGAAGGGAGCGGAATTAAATTCTCTATTTCAAAGAGGAGCTTCTGCATTTATTGGCAGACACGTCCTTCAAACCAGGACACCTGTCTCTTGCAAGCATACACAAACTGGGAACATACAGGATATTTGTGGTTATTTGAGACATAATTATTCTGCTAGCTTAAGCAAGTTGCTGTTTGATTAGCAAAGCTGTCTGCATACCCAGTTACAGGGACAGCACTACTAAAGGGGGGCTGCAGTACCAATATTGTCCACAAGGGGGCAGCACTCTTGTGGGGTGGGTGCGCCATTTGTTTGTGTCTACAAGGGGACAGCACTACTTGGGGTAGGGCTGCAGTACTGGGTTGTGTCCTCAAGAGGGCAGTACTGCCACGGCTCTGGCTCACAGCAGAGGGGGGAAATGCAGTACCCTTTTTTTAATATTAATTAAAAGGGAGTTATCAGTGAGGTAAATAAAACCCACAAAAAGATGAGAGATGTAAATGAGAGCAATTGCTCACCATCAACAGACTCGTGTTCAGTCAATCCCTGAGCTGCAATTCTTCACTTGCACCCTTCCCCCTGGATTCTTGCTAAGCATGGCATCATATGGTTTAGGATATCCCTTGGATCTGCTGTCCTGGCTGTGTCCCCTCCCAGCTCCTTGTGCATCCCAAGCCCAATTGCTGGTGGGGCATGTGAGGAGCAGGAAAGGCCTTGGCTATTGCAAGCACTGCTTAGCAATAACTAAAAAAATTTTCAGCACTGCATTATCAACATTGTTTACAGCACAAATCCAAACCACAGACTCATACCAGTTACTGTGAAGAAAATTAACTCGTCCCCAGCAAAACCAATGGAAAATCCACGAGACATGAGGCAACATCACCTGATTATAGCACAAGCAAAAGATCACAGAATCATTAAATCATCTGGGTTGGAAGGGACCATAAAGATCATCTAGTTCCAACCCTCCTGCCATGGGCAGGACTTTCCATTGGACCAGGTTGTTCAGAGGCCCATCCAACTTGGCCTTGAACATTTCCAGGGATGGGCATCCACAGCTTCTCTGGGCAACCTGTTCCAGCGCCTCACTACCCTCACAGTAAAGAATTTCTTCCTAATACCTCATCTAAACCTACTATTATTAACAGCATTGGAAAAGACACTATCCATAGTGTGCAAGGGTGACCAACCTAGCAGCTTTCTGATGTCAGCACACTCACAGAGGCTGTTAGTGGATGAACGTTTCATGAAAATGCTTTTCAGTAGGAGTGAAAAGGAGATGGAAGAGAACAGGAACTGGCTGAATTTTACACTGGAGCATGACATCTTTGCTTACAGCTAGGTAAGGGATTTGATGACAGAGCAAGTCCTAAGGGCTAACTGAAAAGCACATCCTTTAGGATTATGGGGTCTGATCCTTCTTTGACATTACATTCTATCTATCAATCAATTCAGTGATAAGGTTACAGCAAATTTGGTCAGAATTTTTAGTATATGCATGTCTATAATAGTGTACACAGCCATTCTTAGGTCTGGTTTTGGAAAGAGTTGTCGCATTAGTGTTGACAAGACCAATCAGTCCAAACCAGCAATGACGATTTGAGTAAGAGGATTTCAGTACACTAACTATTGACACAATTTCTTTCTGGTTTGAATTCAAGTTATACTTCAAAGGTTCATTTGTTCAGTAGCACAATCAAAATTATTTCATGAACACATGAGCTCAGCAGGTTCAACATCTCATTAATGAGGAACTCTTAAATATTTGGAAGAAGCCATCATCAAAGTCAAGTCACACTTCAGGTGACTGGCAAGTTGTGACCTTAGTTCACAATTTAAGCAAAGATAGACTGAATAAAATTAACAATCTTCTTGATTCTATTTAAATATAACAAAACTATATGCAAATTATCAGTCATAACCATCTCTGGTACATTGCCTAAGATCACGAAAGTTCCTAAATCAACAAATCTAGAATTAGTAGGTAAATCTTTACTAAACAGTGGTATCATTGTGCAGTATTATTTTTAGATACAATCTCAATTTTCCAGTCTCCATCAGTTAGTCATAATAATTTTATTATAAATTACACAAGATTCTTCTCCCACAATGAAATACATAAAGGTAAATCTCATCCTGCTGGTTCTATACTCATATAAACAATTACTTCTAGTTGAGAACTGATAGCTTCCTCACTTCAACGGGCATCTACAGCATAGTTGGCAATAACTAGTTCATTTACTAAAATAAAACCAAAATAAAAGGATGAGTCTCAATGAGTCAAAATACTGAGCTATATTAGTGACAAGTACTCTATTTTAGTCTGGATGAGGTATTATGCAGCAGTTTATATTGCTATTGCCAGAGTAGCTAACTACAGTGGATAAAAATATTTGCAATCTTCAAGGTTATTAATCTGGTAGCTTTCCAACACAGTACATTTTAAAAGTAGGAAATGACAGCTTATAAGCAAACAACTTCTATGTCCAACCTCCACTGGCTTGGGAGGCTCACACAGCCAGGCCAGTTCAAGTCTCCCAAGTTGTCAACCTGTTGCAAAGCTCTCTGCAGAAGAATTTTACAAAAACACAAGTCCTGTGATACTCTCACTCTAGACCACCAAAGTGAAAGTCAGCATTTATTTAACTTAAACTTAGTGCTCTGAACTGGACTTCCAGTCACTACATATCTCCAAATGTGAAGGTGACTGTTCAAGGTACACTACACATGTGATTGTATCATATGCTAAAAAAGTAGCAAAAGAAGCAAAAGTACAAAAACAAAAGAAGCTGGAAGTACCTACTACATTGAAAATACAGTCAGGAGGACCATCAGTTTGCAAAACAAGAAGCTATTGAGCATAGCAGAAAGAAACCAGTATGTTATATGATGTTCTGTCTGCCAAATCTTGCTGCTTCTTGGTAAGGCAAAATGGAAAGGGAAGAGTAAACAGTGGTAAACATAAAATATGCACAGAAATCTAACAGGATTATTCAAAACTACATGCCAGTTTATATCAAAACAATACCATAAAAGGCACATGATGAACAGTCCAGATACTAAAGACAAGGTATGAATATGGGAGGGAAAACCAGCTTCCAGGTGACAGTAACACAGCAACGATTGGGTTATCATAACATCCTAATGTGGGTGAACCTCTCGAGGGTCCTGCTTGAAGTCCAGTGAAATCAACAAAAAACATATTGATTTCAAGTTATGGCTCAGACCCTAATTTCATAAGCTACGTGCTATCAACTACCTTTGATCCAGACAGCTACACTCAAAGTAAATAATTGCAAAAAGTATTTTTCAGTGCTGATTGATATATTTACCTTTCACAGAAATGCAGAATCTTTCCCTAAAGCAGTTACAAGTGACTGTCTCCTTCCAGATGGTCAGTCTGCATGCACTTGTGCTCACATATATTCATCTGTTTCCAAATACTTACCAGAACCTGTTTACTGTGAAGGAAAATCATTTGAATGCCAAGGCCAATATTTTGTCATAATCCAACCTACAGCCTAATAATAAAATATAGTACTTCTAGAAATCTTACTTATTTTACAGCTGCCAACATCTTTAAACATTTCTTAATTTAATCTTACATATATCTGACTTTATTGAGAGACGTAAAAGTTAAAAAAATACATTAAAAGGCTGCAAGTGTTGGGCCACTTACTAAAGGAAAGACATGAAAGAGGTAGAAGATTCAGAAACACCATAGATGCTTCCATTACAATAATATCTAATTAATCATACAGCTGTTGGGTAGGGTATTCAACTGCATCACACAGTTGGGTGTTTTATTCTGTACTGGTACTACCTGAAGCTAAGATGTAGTCATTTTTTGAAAACAAGAGAATTATAAACTGATTTAATAAGGTCCAGTTTCTTACTAATTGAAAATTCCCAATCAGAAGGCATTTGCTTTACAACAAACTTTAGAAGTCTCAGGTGTTAGAAATATAACTATCCAAGGTTAATATGGTAAAGAGTTGTTCCCCCCCCACCTCATTCATTTTAAGCTAAATTCACTTGTGCTCAGTTTAATGCCCCAAAAAATTGGCAAGGGGGCTTCAGGGGCGGCAAGCATAGCACTCAAGCACATGGTAAAGGCGATTCCAGTAACAAATAAAAATTGAAAGACAGCAATGAAACTGGCCACATGCCCAGCACTGTTATTATCTAGTGCAGTTAAATCGTTATGCTTCTTATAAGCCTATGCCTTGCCATCTAAAACAGTATCTGAAATGCTCTATCAAAAATACCCAGCAACTCTCACAGACAGACTTCACATCACCACATCCTGAATTGACTACTTAGAAGTATTCCCAAGTGTCCAGTAAGTTTGTGCTGCACATGACTTAAAGACTGCTGTCTGCCAAGTAATTCTTGATTACACCTGTGAGAGGATACAGTGGCTATCTTACTAAACAAGGGATTTTGGCTGGTTCCTCTTATGATGATTTAAGACAAAGTGCTGCTGTACTGGTTTCCACAGTCTACTGTACAATTGAGATTGTCAAGACAGTGTAAGATGCTGAAAAACTTGTATAGATTTTGGTCAAACACCAGTTTCTGAGAGACACAGTTTTACAGTACTGTACTTTCTGTATTTCCAAGGATGTCTGCTCATAATGTTATAAAATCTGAAGTGTGATGATGTTAGTCATGACTGTTTCTTTAGGCATTTGGCAAAATACACATACATATAACAGCTATTTTTGACATCATTGAATGTTTACATATATACAATCTGTATACCGAGATTATAAACATGTAAGGTAAAAAAAAAGGATATAATCTTTGTTTGTTTGCCATTGTGTCAAATAGTTGCCTTTCAAAGCTTGAAATCCTGTCACAAAAAAAAAATCCTTTATTTCTTACTCCTGCATGCTAATCTCTACTACAGTATGTTGTTTTTCCCTTACATGTGGAAAGTAAAGAACACAAGGTTCATGCATACAGCATACAAGTTTACATCAGCTGGGCTCTCCATGAGGCACGTTCCCAGTTTCACTCTGATCTGACTCAGGACTGCAATAAACCAGAGAAAAACCTCTCTGACACGGGACTGCAAATGGGCTGCAGTTGGGATTCTAGGTCACCATGCGGAACAGCCTTGTCACATCTGGGTTAATTATTCTCTGTCAAATGTTATGATTTTGGTTGTTCGTCAAATCCATAAAATACAAGTCAACAAAAAAGAAAGAAAAAGAAAATACTGTTTTTTCCTTTCCACGTGAGAGGAGGTTATCACTGCGATATCACGGGCATCTGTTGATCTTTCGTATTGTCTGAAGAGCAGGTGAATGTGCAGTGACTCTGTGATGCTGAGTTTCTATAAAATCCGAAGGAAACAGTTCTGATGTGACCCCAGGAAAACAGTGCAGCTAGATGGATGTCTCCCATAGCTGGAGAGGAGGAAAATGAACACAAACACTCATTGTACACCACAATAAAACAGACTGTTGCCCAAACAGTGCAAGGAGCTTGTTTGGGGAGCTTCATCTACATCACTCGTGTCACCAAATCTCCTCCCAGCCTCTGGTGAGTATCTGCTCACCAAGTGAGCAGTTTCAAGCATTTCAGCACAACTTACAGTTGGCATAGTAAGTGCCCACAGCTGGAAGTTCAGTTTTCTGCTTGAAGGAGAAATGTCAATGTAGCATCAAACTTGTACCAGACAGCTTTTACTTTAGAGTTACAGTAATATTAGTGTAGAGATAACTTCCCATTTTCTGCCTAACTCTGCTCAGAGCAGCATGACTTCCAGCTGTGGGTTTGAGCTGCTGCCAAAGCAGCCCCAGGGCTGAGACACATTAGTACAGCCCAAGCTCCAAGCTGCCTTGGGAGACCCTCTGCTGCACTTCACACAATCTTCTGCCCCAAGCAGCACTGGGCAAGCAGCTTGCAGGTTCCCTCATCCATTCATTTTTTCTTGGGGGAAAAAAAAGGGAGAGAACAGTGATGAGAATCTCATTAGCATCAGCAACATGAACCCAGGCTATTGCAAGTAAAGCTCCCAAAGCAAGAAGCTCCTTTTTTGCTTACTCAAATACCTGCTACATCTGAATTGACATAAAGAAAAGAAAAGCCTTTTGGGAGCAGCTGGTAACCTCACAGTGTGGGGCATTACTATCCACCACACATTCCAGCAGCTCCTGGTCACTCTAGGGGCCAGGGTGGGCTCAGATCACACAGCAGTGGAGTCCCTCCAGGCCTGCAAGCCCTCCACATGCTCCATGAGGAGCTTTCTGTGTTTCCTTAAAGCTGGTAAGCAGCTCCCCAAAGCCTAAATGAGAGCTGCTGGGAAAAGGGGCAAGAAAGGAGAGCCAAACACACCACTTGTTCCAGGGCTGCCTGTGCTCTGCAGCACAAAGTCTGTCCAGGGCACATTTTCATCTTGACATAAGAAAAGTAGTGAATTTGGGCTTTAGGGCAGCTTTAAGGGCAACCTGAAAAGCTGCCTGCAAACACAGCTGTTGAGACCTTAATCAGTGCCAGACTCAATAGCTTCAGAACTTCAGGGTGCAAAGGAAATGCCACTCCAGCTCTCCTTGTTTGTCAAAGGTGCTAATCTGCCACAGTTTCCTTTTGAAAAACTACCAGTAAGTCAAGTCCCAGGTGAAATGCACAGAAGAGGGACACATACCCTGGCACTTTGCCTGTTGACTTTTTTCTCTTCGTCAGGAAGCGGTGGCATCGGGTAAGGGTATTTTCTGCTGGAAGCAATAGATCCAGTGGATGAAGATGGAGACTTTGCAGGAGACAGTGTCCTGAGATGTTGAAACACACAAAATAAATGTGATGTCTTTGCATTCTAGCACTGCAACAGCAACTGCCATTACTCTGAAGCTTGGTTCAGAGCCAAGTATATAGCTTATTATTAGCCCAATATCAGGGGGATAAAATTGTTTGATCAGTAGTCTTATAATTTTGTTATATGAATAAAGGTATTTAGAGATTTCAGGAACACTAGAAGAAAAAAATTTGCTACTTCTTATTAGAATTGTATAACAAAAATTATTTCTTAAACTGTTTTATATGATACTGTAATTAAGCATTATAAAATTATTTAAAACCAAATTTGCAATTGAATAAATACAGAACTAAAACATATACATGGCACTATAAAGCCTAAATAGAACCACTAGCTGTATAAATACAAACTGAACAAATGTCTTCTCCCAGTGACTAAATGGCAATTATGTGTCTTTATGCATATCTTACACATCTCCTAAATTGATACAAACATAGCAAATAAATCTATTATTTTTGTAACATTAATTTACAGAAATGCATGCATTTGGAGGCCAAACTGTTAGTTGTGAAGGAACAAAGGCATATACAAAGTGCTAATAACAAATTGTTATACATGCAAGCATCATACAGTGCATATTGTTCCAGCCAAAGAAAGAGTCTGATGAGAATATACAAAAATGGACTGATTAGTCAATGGCAATCAGCATTTCTGTACAAGGTGAGTAGAGTAAGCAGGAGCAAGTAAATGTTTGTATCACATGAAAGGCATTCTTTTCATGTCAATAAGGCGACAGCACATTATTGACTGAAATTTTATACCCAAAAAAAAACTATTATGCTTCTGTTTTGAGATTCTGCACTTTTCCCACTTGAGAGGTTCCTATCAGGCTCTAAATCTGGGCAAGTAAAATTTTTAAAAAGGCCTCAAAGCAGAAAAATTGAGCTATCCTGGCCACCTTGTTCTTTTGAGCAGACCAAGGGCATTTACCACAGGAAGCCTCTTTATACTGCAGGCACATCACTCAGCCCTCCCTGAGCACTGCTATCTAGTATCTTCTGAGTTAATATGTCCCTGAAGATGGAAAGTTTCCCTAATAAAACGAAATTTATTTACCTTTAAATAATTTTACTTTTATTCTGGATTATTGTATCATTTGGTTGTGTCTGTAGCTCCCTACAACAGCACATTCTCTTGCCTCCCATACAAACAATGATTGATGGTAGCCACAAGCAACAAGGTGTCAATGGAACTTATATGATGAGAGCTCTCCAGTCTGGCTCATGATCCTCTAAATCTTCATGTTCAGCCTCTAATTTCAACAGCACTTAAAAGATTTACATTGGTACAATTATCCAAATAGGGAAGCACACATCTTCAGTACCTGCACATTGATCACCCATAAGATGAACTGGACATACACCAATGTTTTCAGGAAAAAGCCCTGAAATAGTTACTGCAGTATAGAACAAGGTTTTCATATGTCCGACATCATGGATCTGGGCACCAAACTGTGCATGCAAGATAACAGGTTAATTAAAAAATAAAAATCCAGGGAAAGGTTGTCAACAGTGCCCTGCTGTTCACTGTCCATACAAGTCCTCTCATCTCTGCTCCCACTTGGACTAGTATGGATCACTAATAAACCATTTGTGGATCTAGAATGAAGAATTTCTGGAGAAGAAGGAGGAGGAAAACTAAGAAGAGCAGATTTTGTATATTATTAGTGATCCAATTATTCACAAATTTTACCCCATTGTTGCAGTGGAATTTTAAATTTTCATTTTAAAATTTTAACAATGCACTTTGAGATCAGGAACTGGGCTAGTGGAATCTGACTTGGCAAGCCCTATCAGAAAGCCATTCATAAGGTAGCACAGCAGGGGCTGCACAGAATGAAGGCGTTTCCCATCTCTTTCATCACACCAGGCACGACACTTCCAACACACCACAGGCTCTTCACATTTTAGATACTCTAAGAGAAGGCCACAGTGAGAGGAAAAGCCACAGCCAATCTTCCTGTCCATCCATCTGAGCAGGTGATCTTGGAAGGAGTAATAATCCCCCAAAGGATGGGGCATCTTGAATATCTTCCCTGCACAAGCAGGTCCTCTGACCAGGATCCCTAACTGAGTCTTTCAGCCAGGAAGCTTTGCACCATAACTCAAACACAATGCTGCCTTTTCCAAATATTTTGAAGGACAAGCCTCCAGTGTAGCTACATATCCTTCTTCTCAAACCCCCTTTGCACTGCCTGCTCACCTGCAGTTTGCTCATCTTACTGGTGTGAGCTTTGCTGCTCAGCTGCACCTGCAACACTACAGCCAATACATGGAGAATGCAGTTGCACACTTAGAGAAATGACCTTGCCCTCCCCTCATAGGGCCTCACCACTTATTTTTGCTATAGAGATATATGCTGGATTTTGTCATCTTTATTGCCAACTACTGAGACTGTGAACATACACAACTCAATGTATGCTCACAGATCTTACAGTGTGTCTTCTGTGATAAACAACATCACTTGAGGTGGTTCTGATCACCTTCCAGGTTGTGCCCTGCAACTGTGTATGTGCTGTGTATCCCAGATTTACATATACTTTAAATGAGAAAGGGCATGTCTGGCTCTTTCTCATTTACAGGATGGAGAGACAGCATTCAGGGACACTTGCAGGTAATGCTGGGGTTAAAGGTAGGAAAACTTGGCAGTTTTGGTTAAGGGTGGGATCCACTTAGCTTTCACTAGGGTTTCAGTTCTCCTGCAATCAAATCCATTAGCTTTCATGACAAATGTTGCTTCCAGCTGAAACTTACACAAGAAACTAGTATACACCACAACAGAGATTCAGAGGCTTTACTGCCAGCCCCAAATGAAGCCATGTGCCTCACCTGCAAAAATTCTAATTTTTGACCAGAAAGCAAGATAGAGTGGCCACTTTGTGTCTTTCTGTCCTGAAAGCTAAAACTAAATGTGTGTGGAGACCATTCTGTGATTCACAACAAACCCTGTGGCAGCAGCAAGACATCTGGAAGCAGTCCCTGCAGCCTTGAGCCCACCTGCTTGGCCTCTTGCCCCTAAAAAACGGATGTTGGCCCACAAGAAACAGTGCAAAATGTGTCACCTGGTCACACAACTAAACGTCTTGCAATTTTGAGTGTCATTTTAGCTCAACTCAAGGTGGATGGCCCTGACAGATCAGAACTGTTCGTGAACTGTGAGTGATTGTCTTTTGCAGACTGAAATAATGTAATGAAATTAAATTAACATTCAACCTGGAGAAAGCATTTCAAGCCCAAAGATAGACCCTACCAGCCTAATCTGATCTTTGCTGCTGTGGATTCAGCTCTTTGTACAATATCACCAGACTAGATCCTACATTAGGAAGCTAGGATCTCCTAAAAACACTTGTATGGTTAAATATTTTAAAAGCCACAGATGTGCACACGTCCTCAGAAAAAGCAGCAGCAGAGGGGAGAGGAGGCTGCAGAAGAGACAATGGTTATGGCTTGAGCAGTCACTTGGAGCAGTGAACTATGCCTCACAAGCAGCCACTCACATGCTTCAATGAACACTTCTTCCTAACTCTTGAAACAAAATCCTGACCCTGCTGACATCAGTAGGTGGTTTTTTTCATTCCTTGCCAACAATAACAGTATTTCGCTTTGGGTTTAAGAGGGAAAAGGTTTGTTTGTTGGTTGGGTTTTTTTTACATTAAGCACAGTCTAGAGCTGTCTCAGCAAGAGCAGCTTGCCAAGGTCTGGTCATGGCTCTGGCCTCAGCTGGATGCTCACACGAGAAAGTAATGGAGATGATCAGCTGAAGAGGAACTGAGAAAAAATCAAGGACACAAAAGCACATTAGAAATAGGAGGGAAATGACAGCCTACTGTCTCCTGCTTCCATGCCCCTTCTCGATGCCCTGCTGATATGGGATGGACATTTTCCTCCTGGTACTGTGCTCTGGGTCTCCATCTAAAAAACCCTTTGTTTGTAATCTACTTCTGTATTTAAATAACTCTCATAAAATATAACTTATTGTAAATACTTGCATTAAATCAAATGTAGGCAGCTCAATGTCTTAGAAGGTGCCTTCTAGTCTTTTTTGTTTATAATTATCTCCAGAAATGCCATGTTTGGGGCTTCTGGTAGTTTGTTTTCTCATTCCATCATGGCTCCATCAAGTCTTTCAGATTCAGTGAGAATTCTGAGTAATCCTTAACCATATTTCACAAGGTCAGCCTGTGCAGTGGACATTGTAATTGGCAGTAACAAGAATAAGCAGTAGTAGCACATTCAAAAAATAACATCCCTTACAGCAAAGCTAAAATCAGGGAGAGGCTTCCTGACTGATTCTTTTGCTGAGGTTATAGCCTGGCACACAAAATTAAAATCTAGACTACACTTCGAACAGAAAAATAAGAATTTTCTTCACAAATCTTATTTTCTTACAGATGGGAATCCAACACTTGGGAGTTTTCTGATGCCTGAGACACCAGCTACTATTATTACATCATTAATAAAAATATTTATATAGAAATACCCATCAGACTTTTAGATTAGAAAAATATGTATTAGGAAGTCAGGTGTTAGAGAGACAAATTATGATTTATACAGGGTTTTTGAAGTAGATGGAAAAAATTTTATTGATGACTAGTATGTATATTTTCTGAAAATCTGCAACATTCCTAACAAGTGTTTTTTTCTCCTCATTCTATTTCAACTCTTCCTAAAACAGCACCAGTCATCTACATATTATTCCTGAAACAACAGGGAAACAAGCAAAACAGCAGTATTACTTTCAGGACACATTTAAAATGAACGGAGAAATCACAGATGATGAGCAACATGAATATTACTCAGCTAAATATCTGGTGTAAATTTCTTATCCTGGGACTCTGAATCCTAAAATATGGTACCAGCTGGGCAGTCTGACTTCAGCCTGACTTTCTAGTTTATCAAGTAAGATCAGTTTCATTCTGTTTGTGAATCAATTCACAGGCCCAGGCTCTAAACCCAGCCACAAGATGTTCTGACACACTATTCTAAGAACAGTCTTTTCCTGTCCATGTTATCAGTAAGCAAAATTGCATCTGGTTTTTGTGGAGAAACTGTTAGTTCAGCCTCATGTAAACCCACAGCAACTCATCTCAGGAGATCTGATCTTTTGCCTTCCATAATGTGTCTGCAGAATACTTCCCCATGATTGCCTCATTTAATTAGGACAATACAGATTTCTAAATTTATTCTAGTTGCTCTCTGATTTCTAAAGGTAACTGCTGCAGGCAGTGATTAGTAAGCTTCTGTGGTGCAAAAAAATTGATTTATGTTTCATTTCTGCTGTTATATAGCCTTTAAAACTCACATGGGTCAGCTTAATCCTCATCTACATGCCAAAAATACTTGGTTTATCTCAAATATAATTCAAAATGTGACTCATTCACTGTAACAGCTGAATACCCTCAGGCGCAGGGTGCACTCCCATCAATTTAATCTAGTAACTAAATAAAAATATACTGATATTAAAAAATGAAAACCAAATTATGAGTATGCAAACTGATTTTTAAACCTGTTCAATGTCTTTATTTATGGCTACCACAGGGCTTTTGATACAAAAACCCTGAAAGACAGCTAAGGGTTGTGTTATGGTGGGCAGCTCTTGACCTTGAACAATAAAGATCAAGAGGCTATTCTTAGAAAAAGTTTTGGTAATAAAACACACCTCACTTCTTCTGTGAGTTTGCCTAACTTCAGCTTCCAGTGACCTTTAGTCATTATCAGTTTTAGCTTGCTAATCTAAAGCACCCCCCACAGACATGGGAGATTTTGCTCTGTATGCAGTGACTTCATGATCAGGTAATGTCCAGCTGCTCCATTAAGCTGCATAGCCTGAGGCTCTGCAGTCCTTTCTGTGGATTTTCTGGGCTTAAATCTCCCCAATTCTAGAATGTGGTTGCTGAACTACAGCAGAACTGGACCCTGCAACCCAGCACTGAAACAACCAGACTCACAATACTCCCTGCAATGTCCAGATACCAAAGACCTGTCTGATACTAACTGGCACAATCACAACAACCTCCTGTAAGCCTTGGATTATTGCATTAGGGATCTCCTCTCTTTTCAGGACCCAGATCAGGGCTGGCAGGCTAAAGTTTACTCGTGTTCCCTGGAAACATTTTCTGCAGCTTACTCTGTCGATGATTTATGAGGTGCTGGAAACACAAATGGTTTGAAAAAGCAACAATTCTTTGGTGTTTTAAGATATCAGGACATCTTTTGTTCTAAAAATTACTAAATTCCTACCCTGCCATTTAATGTCTGCTAGTGTTACTATTGGAATAAAAGTGTTTCATTAGTACCTTGTGATACAATTTCCATCACTTTTTTTTTTTTTTTCCCAAATGCACACTGCATACATTTAGTGTATGTTTCTGCCCTGTTGCACTTAGGTCTACTTGCATAGCAAAAGTATAAAGATTCTATTTACTTGTTCTTACCATCCTTCACTGTTTTGGCTGAAGATTTTGTTTATTATTCTTTTGATTTTTGTTTCTGTAACTATCTTCATTTTTGATATGTCAGCTTACAGTTTCATGGATTTTGTTCATGCTTTATGTCATTTGTCATAAATTGCCTTCCATTCTCTCCTATGCTGGCTCATTTTTTTCAGCTGATGCAGAGATCAGTCTCAGCTATGGGATTGTGTCTTTTGGGAATCTACTGCAACATTCTCAGTCTCTTGATTCATGTCCAACAGGGGCCTAGCCTCATGCTTTTTCTCTGTAATTTGGAATGGATCAGGTGATGCACACATTTCTCTTTCAAAAACAGGTGATGTATTTGGTTGAACCCTACCTCACTTGTAACAGATTAATTAGCAGTTTGACAATTAGAGCACAGAGTATATTCTCATACACTTAGTTTTCCAATTACAATGTATAAATTATTTCATTACTGGCTGAGGGTAAAATACCACTACTTTTCATTCATTTTTTATTAAAATTTTAGTATGCACTATATAAGACAGTAGGTAGAGTCAATGTGTTATGAAACCACTAGCTTCAGTAAATTCACATTCTATTTAAGTTAAGACTACTTTATTAGTGATAAATATGCTTCATGCCCATAAAACACTATTTGGCATAAAATGATGAGAAAGCTACTACAAGCTATAGATGATGGTGGGAACGCATGCACTACACACACCCTTTTCAATGGCTTCATTAAAACATTCAGAAAAAGAATTGTAAATTGCACATGAAGCCAAAAACAGACATCAAAATGCAGCAAAAGAAGAGGGGCCCTTTGCACCTAAGTAACTTGTATTGATTTATACAAGGTAGGAGTCCCAAGATATTTGTGTATGTTGGAACAGCTCTAAAAATGAGAATTAGAGAATTAATTTACAAAATACCTAAAGTATGGTCCTTCTGTGTTTTTATTCACATCTTCTACCCACTTAGCTACATTATATTCTCTTTTGAACCATGGGTTTAAATACCTGCAGAAAGCAATGGAAGGAACAGAGAAAGCAGAAGAACAAGAATAGAAAATCTGAGAACACACAGCACAAGCTTAGCAAGGATGTCTTCATCCCCAAAATGTAAGTGAATATGGCAAATAAACCAGTATGGATTTGGGTGAGGACTAGGCAATGTGTACAACTGCATGAGAAAATCTGATCTATAACAAGACTCATGTGTTTGATTAACCTGGAAACTCTTTTGGGATACATCATTCATTAATGTCTTAAGGGTAAAATTCACTCCTGTGCAGAGGACCAGCATTAAGCTCATGGTTTGAATTCCCTCATGATCTCAAAATAAGGATTAAGGGGCATTTTGGCTTCAGTCATGAAGTTTGCTTGTCAAAGACACACTTTTGCACCAAACTAGATAAATTGCAAGATAATGGCTAAAGGAGCACAGAATGTTTGGCTTGACCCTTTTTACAGGAATGAATTTCAGCCTCATTTTGTTAAAAGATTTGAATTTTTTTGCCACTTTAGTGACAATTTTTACACTTACTGGCAAACCACCCTTTGATTTTTCAATGTTCATTTAGTTTGGCTTTAATGGAGGTGGGCTGCAGAGTTATCTCACATTTTACAGAAGCAATATTGACACCAAAACCACATATTTTAGGAAATAGCATCTGAGTTGTATACTCATATTAGTTACATTAAAATTATGAAATAAAGATGATGTTTAATTATCTGACAACAAATTACCAGGGAAGAAGAAAACTTTTTTTGCAACAAATTTTTCCCAATCACAATATAAGCAAACTCCTCCCCCTCTGTCACATTAATAAAAAAGGGCAATTCAGAAAATAGGAGTCTGCCTGGACCAATTTAGTTTGTTCTTGTTACATATGAATGGCAACAATCAAATGATTATTTGTGATCACCATTTTTATACAATAGAAACTAGCACAATGAAATAGGAAGCAAATTTTAACCAAGGAAAATAGGAAAGAAAATTCCTCTTTAGGTTATTTTTGATACTTCTGGTCCAGTTCTTGCCACTCCTATTTATGGGAGGGACTCCAGTGACCTCACACATGGGAACAGGCCTTGAAAGGAATTGCTCAGATGAATAAAAGTTGGGCCAAATCGTGTCGCTCAACCCCCTCCATATTTCAAACAACAATGACAACAAAAGCAGCAGCACTTTTTCAACTTCTTTTGCTCCTTTTTTGCTCTGGAACGTCTCCTCCCCGCCCTGCGCAAGCACAGCCACAGCTCTCAGAAAGTTCTTGCCCTCAGCCACAAGAGCTGCTAAGTAGCTTCCTCAGCTGGCTTATTTATCAGGAATCGGGAGTGCTTTATGCTTTCCAGCTTGATGTCTTAGAGAAAGAAAACACCAAAAGAAGCAGAGCAGCAAAACAGATGAACCACAAGTGAAGCAACAGGCTGATGCCAGCGTCACCAGGAACTAATGAACTTCTGCTTTAGCTTTAATTGTATGTTTTCTTGTACTCGCTGCAATGCTTTAAACTTGTGTTTTTTCATTTGAAAGGGTCTTTTGGTAACCATGAAACACTCCCAATCTGGCTTCCTGTATTAAAAAACAGAGTAAGGTGCTATCAAAGCATGCAATTGTTGCACAACCATGTTGCAGGGTTTCCTGGGTCTGGGTGTATTACAGACCATCATTCACCACCTCAATCCATCTGTTACAAAAAGGTTAAACTCGAGTTACTGCAGAACACTACATGATACCATCAGAAAGACCTCAGGCTGATCTTCCTGGCCACGTGCTCATTAGTAATGGCCGGAATACACATTTCCTTTGAGTGAGAAATTCTGCTTTGGAACAGGTGTCCTTACGCATAAGCCTAGAGCTACAGCTCGATTTGGCTCGTAGCGCGACATGCAACAGGCAAAACCTGGGCTCAAGAGTCCTGGTACTCCTCAGGCTGGCCAGGAGGAAGGGTAGCTAGCGCTGCATCAGCAGGAGCACCTCCAAGCAGTCACGGTGTAACTATCGATACTGGGGAAGGGGCTTTTCACGGGATACAATGGCAGCCCAGAATGCAGGGGCAGGTGACACTGACCTGTGATCCCGACTCCCTGTTTGGGGGTGGTCGGAACCCCCTGGGCTTATGCCTTGGGCAGGGATTTGGTGGGCGAGAGAAAGCCCAGGCTCAGATGCATGAGTTACCCGGCTGCAAAAAGACAATATATAATAGAAAGTCTAAACCAAAGATGTTCGCATCAGTTATAACAACGAGGAAGACAAATGCTTATAGGAAAAGCAGTGCAAATTAATAAAGGTCTGAATTGCTATCTGTTCCTGGGACCTGTTTTAACACAAGGTCCCAATTAAGCTGTCAATTTATTCAGAAAACTCTCATCATTCCTGGATAATTCTAATTGCTTTTAATAGAGAAGTATTTATCGGGCCATTTCATCAGCCATGTTTCTGAAAAAGCGTTTGGCCTGTTGGCATTCCTTCCACATGTAATGAACCAGAATAATTATTTTGTTAGAAAACATCCAAAAACATTTTAAAATGTCCCAAGATATCTTTATCAGTCTCCTCATAGCTCTATGCTTAGCATAAGCCTTGTTAATGTACGTTAGGTCCAAGGGTCACGCAAGGATGCAACCAGGATTTTTTTCAGGATCTGCCCAAAGTGTTTGCAACTTCCTGTTGAACTTGTGAGGGCTCCAGACTTCAAAAATTGCTCAGTCCTCAAGAAATTTTGCTTAAATTATTAATGGCAAAATTCCATTGATGCTTGGCTGTATGCAAAAAAATCCCTGTGCATAATGTGTGCAGTTACTGCAGACTTGTGCATACAAGTATCTTTGTAGGCAACCACACTAGTGTGCTCGTGCTTAAAAAAAAAAAATTCTGCACAAATTACTAAACCAAATTTTATAATGGCTTACTACACTCTGCTAATTACAGGATACCAACACTCCTACCCTTTTTCATTCATCTCAACAAGTATGCTTTACTGGACTCTTAAGGGCTGCACTGGAGGACTTTCTAATTACTGCTTCAGAACAGATTGCAATATTATTCTGTATTTCCCAGACAAGGTAGAAAGCCAAACTGGTCTGGGAAAAACCTTCATATATCCTGCAGCACCCTCAAAGCCGCTGGTGCTGCATTTTTTTTTTCCCTAAATGATTAAATGTTGGTCACAGTTAGATCACCCTCAGTCTAGCTTCTCTCCTTGCAAAACAAGCTGTCCCTCTAACCAGAGATAATTGCCCTCTAATAGTCCTGGGCAGCTCTCTCAATTCCCCACTGAACTGACACAGCATGGGGATCATTCAGTGGGACCTCTCTCTTCAGCTGGTGACAGGACTGAGAGACTTGGACAAGCCAATCAGGCCTGTGCAGTCCAGCATTGACCCGTTCAGGAGAAAGAGGATTTTCCTGCCTGGCAGCCTCTCCCAGGAACACACACACTGTGCTTCACCCCTGAAAGGTTGCTGCATGGCCCTTGGGAAGTACAAGCTTCCTCCCTGTAGCATCAGGGTTGCTGCTGGGTTGAGAGACCACCATAACAAGCAGCATGAAGGAAAGCAGAAAATTAGGTGGAAATTCAGGGCCACCTTTAAAAGAGAAACAAATATACAGTGAAAAAGATTTCCAACTCACAATATCTCTGTCTGCCTGCTTATTTAATGCTCCAAAGTTCTCAGAGCAAATCTCATTTGTATTTTTGGCAGTTTGGCCAGGCTAATTTTAATTTTATCAAACTATCTCATGCAAGGAGGAAAGAAAACGAGCAAAATAACATTTCAGTAAGAGTTTATCAGCACAAAGACATAGAGCTCCAGACTCTTGAGATAAACTCCTCCAAGGGCTAAAATTTCTGACTCCATTATGCCATTTTGACCATGCAATGTTATAATTGCAAAGTGCATCAAAGTTTTATTTCTATAATTTGTAACACAGGGTTTTCTCTATGAACCCTTTCTGAGCCTACTCACCTCAAGACAGTGCACTGTAGGTGAAAGAAAAGTTTCAGAACAAACTCAAAATCCCCCAAACCAAAGGAAATGGGGCCCAGAGAGCAGCTAGCATTATTAGCTTCCAGTAGCATTGGTATCAAGCCCATTTGCCCATCAAGGTGCAAAGTTAGTAGCCATAATATAGGGAAGGACACTGTCACTGCCATCATGGTCAAAAAAGAGGCCATTCATATGGGGTGTGAGTGCTGTAGGAACAGGCCAGTGCTTTTGAGAAGCCCAGGTCTCCAGCCATTCACCACTCACTCACAAGAGGGGCCTGAACCAACAGGGTAAAGTACCTAAAGGCTCTTTGTGTGTGGGGAGCATGGCACACGTGGGCTCTTCAGGAAATGTAACCCATAAATCCATAAGCCAGCAGCTCTAAGCCCTAGTGGAAAAATCTGGGGATCAGTCACTTAGTAAAAGATTTTAATTACCCATTTATCACAGGGCTTACTCAAGACTGGCTGTTTCAGGCTTACAATGGCAAACTTCAAGGAACACTCAAACTCTCCTAAAACCTCCAGGAAGGTATGCAGAGACAAATCTCTAACTCTGCAATGGCCCAACCCAAGGTGAAGACAAGGGTAGGAAACAGTCAGGCTATGAGAAACTCAGTATTGAACCAGGATACACTCAGCAATGGCAGTTTACTGTAGACAAAAGCCTGCAGTGATGGTGCAGGCTGCCACCATCATTGGGAATTGCTATGGGAACGACTGTGAGGAAGCCTACATAAAAAAAGAAAATTAATAGTTAATTTTTAAAGAATACATAAAAATAGGTTGATATACATTAGCCAAACCATTTACCAGATTATCATCCAGCAATCAGAATGGGCCACAGAGCAAAATGCAGCTGTCTACTTTTCAGTACTCTTAATTTCCATCTACAAAACACAAATATGAAAACTCTATTTTTTGGCTTTGCTTTTTTAAATTCAGACTTACTCAGTTGAATTAGACCGTGGCCTAAATCTTTTGCCTCTGACTTTCTTTCTGTTTCCTCCTATATTACCTGAAAGAAATCAAAGGACAAAGACAGTAAAACAACTTGAAACTCACCTGCCCCATGCCAAACTTCATATTATTTTTCCACCTATAGCAAAAGAGTTGCTACCTTTAAGTTTAGCCATTTAAATCTCACAGGTCTGTTCCTCTTGATTTACCTCAGACACTTAGGTTACCTTTCTCTACTTTTTGCTGCAACTGTGCAGAGGAAAATATTCCTTTATTTCAGCTGTTATTTGACAAAATCACTATGCTTCAAGAAAAACACTAAACACTGCCTGATAAAAATCACAGAAGCTGGCAATAGTAAATTTTTATTTTTTTCTTTTTCATGTTAGCTCACACTGGAGGGAGAAAGTAAATGTAATTTCTTTGTGACAAAGCACTCTGCAAAAAAGGCACTTAGGTAGGGTGCTGCTAAATCCTAATTCCAAATAATTAACAATTAGTACAATTTTAAGGAGTCATGCTGCTGTCCTAAGATCAGCTAAACTTTCAGCACAGCAGCAATGGTCCAGAGGCTGGTTTCCACTGTGGCCAGCACAATGGTTCATACTTACCTTGCCAAGAATTACTCCTAGGCCTCCCATTTTCACAAATGTCTGAAATATGTTTTGTGTCAGGGATCCTTTCACTCCAGGAGTGAGATAATCCATTTGACCTGGAATAGGAGGGCTCAGATGTGGTTATTGTTAAGGGTATTGTCTCACATCAATGTTAGCTCAGCGGTTTGGTCACATTCCCGAGGCCAGTGACAAAACACAGCCTAAGGTCTGTCTGCACTAGCAGAGCATCCAGGATTTCTGATCAAACCCTGCAGTTACACCTTGCAGCTGTCCCTGCAGTGGTTCCATGTGCCCACATTCAAGAGCCAGGCATCAGCACTGCTTTCTCCCTTGTCTGCTGTGGAATGCACAAACACCGGCGCAAACCAGATTTCCTTTGGATTTGCAGCTCTATCTCAGTTCCTGGATGCAAGATGCTCTTACAGCTGTGCTCATTTCAAGGCTTTTTCATCTCACAGTCAAGAACATCCCACCTGCAGGTTGCCCACTCCCTCCTTATGCTGCTGCAGGAAAGCCAGGACAGCTTCCCTCACCCCACTGCTACCAGTCTCAGGGGCTCAGGAGTTTGTGACAAGCATCCTCCCACCCAGAGATGGTAGTGCTGGGGGAGAGGTAACTCTGCCTCATTTCTACCAGATTTGAACGTTTATATTTTATCAGCCAATTCCTGCAGTATATACTTCTAATGCTAAACTCAAAGCCAAAAATAGTCTTTTTATCTAGGTGCTTGGCACAAGCAGTTTTTTCTTTCTTCTTGTATTCCCTCTAAGAGGCAGAGGTGTATGTGATGTCCAGCATGTGGGGCTTTGCAACAGCTGCCTCTTGTTGAACTAGAGCTGCTGCTCAGCCGTTTGCCATTAAGTCTACAATTATTTCCAAAAGAGAAGAGGAAGTCGAAAAATTCATAATAGATGGCTACCTTATTACAGTGTCTTGGTTAAAGGAACTACTTTTATAGTTTTTAAGTCTGGATACTCGCATTTTTTGGTCTCTGCTTTCCTTGGAGGCATCTGAGAGATGCTCTTCAGTTTCCAGAAGCTCAGACTAATCACAGCCACACAGAAGTAAGCCCAGAGTTTCATTAATTCAAACTGAATAATGTCATGAATGGTCTGAGAAACAACAGATCCGCTGCTAGATTTTCAAACATTTCCTCCTCCTCCTCAAGGTCTCTTTCAGGTACAGGTATGTCTTGCTATAGAACAGTTTTGGTGTTTGCTATTTCATAATGGCAAGAGCTATCATAAAGTTACATCCTAATCCTTGAATATTCTCTGAATACCAACTAATACTTCACAGTGCTTTCCAGCATGGAGCAGCCCAGGCAGCTGATGGCCCAGTCACTCTAACATCTCCCAGGGGATGCCATCCATACTGGCACACAGAGCAAATCAAAACCAGCTTGGAAGGTAGGAGGTACCAGTCTGGGAATTCAAATGGAACGACTATGTCAGCTGTATCACAATGTTAATGGAATATTTGTCAGACTTACTTTTCCAGACTTGACAGTGGCACAACATACCTGAACTGGTGGTGGGAACAACAAAACTCTCTAGTACAGACAGACCTTAGAAACCATTAGCTTTTTGGAACAAATAATAAAGAGAGACATATGAAATAAATGAAGTATGAAAAGAAACACAGATACTGCATGAAAGCAGAAACACATTAAACTACAGTCTTTTAAAAATAAGTTTTTTAAACTGGTATTTAAACCTGATAGACAAAGCTATGAAAACTTGCTTTCCCAAAACGTTATTTCAAAATTTTAACCAAATTTAAAAAGATTCTCCAACACAAACAGTGCATCATTTAAGATTAATGCTTGCTTCCTGAAAAAAAAAACAACTCATATATCTAAAAAGCTGAATTTAAAAATTAGAGATAATTAAGCAATCACTACTGGAGTTTTCCAAATAACATAGTCATTAAAACACACTGAATGAAGTTGTATATAAGATCAAGCTGCTATACCAAAATAGCAAATGTCACTACATATGTGTCCCTTCCATACATTTCTCTTTACTTTCATTGAAATAATAGCAAAGACAATGGCTTCATCAACTGTACAGTTGCAGGCTACTTAATGAGACAAGAATTGAGAATTGCAGTTTCCCTGTGAAGCAATTCATGACTATCAGTTCCTCTAGGACACAGTGCTTCTTATAAATTGTTTTAGAATGCTAGCCAGAGATTTTCATAGATTCAGAGATTTTTCTTTAACTGCAGAGGAACAGTGAGTGTCATGATCTTAACAACTACAAATGGCTCTCAATGCTTTTAAATTAATCTTCCCTTTTAAAATGTTGGATTTTTTAGGCAACATTATTTTGAACAATAATGGAATTTGTGAAATCTGATCAAGGGCAAAATCTAATTCTCTCTAACCTAATGAGAGCAAATTAAAAAACACAGAAAGTCTTTGTAGAATTATATTCTAAGATAACACTTGGTGACCATTTTGTATGCTAGTCTAGTAAGTGGAATAAAATGCAATCACTATCATGTTTAATATGAGACAGCAGAAGTCTAAGTCAACACAATGGATTAAGGACACTGACAAATAAAGATATAAAAATAACATTTATATTTAACATTTTATGTTTATAACTATTATTGAAGCAAGACAGTGTTCCTTTCCTTTGATTACATGACCATGATTAAAAAATTTGTTGGCATTTTATTTAATTTTTTTCAGCCAGCAATTATTATTGCAGCTACTTGAAATAAATTCTCAAGCAGGGATATTATGAAAATTTTATTAAACAAAATTGATTTGCAATGGAAATTTTTTTTCTATTTTGGCCTAATCATACTAATTTGCAACTACGACAGAGGAGAAAAATCAGTAATCAAAGCAAAAAGGATGCTATTTTAAACATTCCACAAAGAAAGAAGAAAGAGTCAAACCTGCTGCAAAACAATGAAATGTTCTGACTAATGGAATAATGGGTGATGGAACAGGTAGAAATCTGAAAATGCGACAGAAAAGCAGACCTCTTCTTAGAACTAGATGCAGAGTTTGTGCTGACTCCAGGAGGCATGTCGCTATAAAAAGAGTCGGCCTCTCCCGGCTTTTTTACATAATCGCCCTGGGGTATTTGTCTGAAGTGTAATAAACATTGTAGAGTCAGAAAACATGACAGGAACTAGAACACACACAGACATGCATGAACATTAGTTTAAAAGAAAGAGGTAAGGATAGCAATCCTTGAGAAAACCTGTTAACCACACACAATAAGACTATTAATAAATAATTCAACCATCTGAGAGAAAACTCCCACACGCTTCTGTTATGTGCAGAAAAGTAGATTATGTGGTTTTGGAAAGGGAAAATAAGGAACATTTCACTGTTAATTCTGATCACAATTTTCAAAGTGAACTATTTGTGATTCTTGAGACACTGGATAACCAGTCCAGACATTTCAAATAGCTCATCATGCCGGCAAAAAGCACCCTCAAGTGCAGCACCAGTACTGAGCCTAAGCTTAATACATGCCTGCATCAAAGAGGAGCTCAGGAAAAGTGAATGCTTTTTTCATTCTGAGGTAAATGCTTTCCATTTAACTTTTGTGATCACGATTGAATTCAAGAGTAGCAACCTGTTGAGTTGTTTAAAACTCAGGAGGATAAAACCCTCCAGCTTTTTAACAGATTTCTTGTGTAAGAGAACTAACACCAGTGTCAGAGATTCTCAGCTAGTCCTGATTACTGCAGTAGTACACTCAATCTGCTGAGACATACAAAACTATTATATTAATTTATCCTTTTCCAGAACTAGAAATGCAGTTATGGTGCATAAAACTATCCGTGCATTAGAAAGTTCTACTCAAGTTATGCAAAGTTTTTGCAGATGGTAAATTCGTCACCAGTAGAGAATACCTGCCATGTAAACATTCCAGTTATAGTTCCACCAGGTTTAAAAATCCTCCCAAGTACAAGTAGTTACTTTGACAGCTGACTATTTCATAATATCAGCATCAGTACTTATTCAACCTCACACTTTCCAAGACATTTTTGCTACAGTCTGCCCCATTAAGATGCACATTTATCAGGTTGATTCACATTCAGATTTTGTCCTACTACAGACCTAAACTGGGACATCTCTATGCCATATCTGGATTTCTAATGCTTCTGAAGCATGCAAAGTATACAACTCTATGGCACATAAATCATTAGTGCAATGTAGTACTTCCACACTCCATCTTCTAACACCTCTGGAGTCTCAGTTTTTGTCCCATTCCTCAGCTGGCACATGAGTGTGATCAGAGTTGGTTCAGTGTGGGCAGCTCTGATCCCCAGGGTTCCGCTAGCAAACTGCTCTCTTGCTACTCCATCAGAAAAAAACTCCCATGTAGCTGTGCCCTTTAAAGCCACATTATCCCAGCTGGCAGAATCCTTGCTAATTGGCTCTACTTACCACTTTCAGTTTACTTGTTTCTCTTGCTTATTAGTACCAAGTATCATCCTTACATCATGCTCAAAAAATATTATATTGGCTTCCTTTCATTGTTATTGAAGAAGTCTCTTTTTTTTTTTTTAAGAAAAAAAAAAAAAAGGACAATCTGGTGGGTATGTTTCTTCCATTTATGCAGCACTTCTTGTACTTTTCCAAAATTATTCTTTTTAGAAGTCAACCTACAGAACTTCATTTTTTGCATGCAGGAGATTTAGTTACTAAGTATCTTCCTCATCTTTAAAATGATGGAGTCCTCCATTAGCTTCAGAAGTTTCAGCCTACACTGGTTTCCATTCTGCCTGTGCTCTCATACACAGCTGCAGACTGGCTGCACACCCACAGATCTCTGGCCATAAAGTAATTTTTAGAGATTAAGATATCTGAAGAAGTTATATTATCTAATATTCCAATGCAAACACACACGGGGCAGATCCTGTCTCTGTTTTGAGTCTGCTCTGTCCTCAGCCAATACTGAAACATCCACAGTAGAATGACTTGATGGCCCAGTTAGTCTCCATTTATAGATACATCAGTTTCCACTAAGCAGCACCAAGCCCTTAAATTCTGCCTTCCTTGTGCTGGGTGGCATTCCCTACCCACCAGCCTCTGCATAAGGCTTGAGTTCACCAGCATTGTCTTTTTCATGTTACTGTACTGGTGGCCCATCTGACCCTGTAGCATACAAGCAGCACTTGAAAGTGCTTTTTCACTTTTTAAAAATATTTTGAGCCTGGCATAGAAAGCGCTACACAAAGGGAAATGGAAAACAAGCACAACGGGTAGCAGCAACAAACAAAGCAGCAGCTTGGACCAGAAGGCAACAATACAGGCAGAAAACAGGGGAATTTCAGAAATCCTCATCTCTTGGGGACTGGGAGAGGAAGGAGCCAACTCCTTCCCACAAGATCCATCTGCCAGGCAGATGCCTGATCAAAGGGAGGTGGTCTTCCAGGAGCCAAACACAAGTCACTAGGAAAACAGTTTATTTTTGGTCGCAAGTTTGAAATGTGAAAGCTCAGTCCTTTGCTGAAGCCAGTACTGTGCCTTAGCTATGAATCAATTGAACAAGGTGATAGGAAAGGATGGGCTCTTTGTCCACACAGCAATTTAATTGCATTGTGTTTTTAACAGCAAAGGAGCTCCAGGAATTATTTTTTCTCAAAAGGCTCCTGAACATCATGTTAATATTAATTATTCAGTTCTTAGCCTCCCAAGAACACTTTAATCTCTAATAGCCGATGTTCAGTCTCTCTTATTGGAAATATTCTCCTGTTTTCCTAAATAAAACAGTCTATTGCAGAAGTATAAAAAGCATTATTTTTGCTACTGACTCCAGTGAAATCAGGATTTCAATCAATGCAGTATAGAATACTGATTTAATATATTATTAAAATGTGATAACCCATCTCAATATTTTCTTTATAGCATGTAAATGAGCAAAAGAGAAGAAAAGCTATTTTCAGAGACTTCTAAGATACATTCCACTACTTTTATCACATACCTCTGTCTTCTGTAGTTTCTTTCCACATAAATAGAAGAGAAAGGAAGAAGAATGAGTTTTTAGTACACATGGTCAGTAAGACCAAAAAAATGCAAAAAGAAAAGTACTGTATACAGAATTGAATTTTTTCTCAAAATATTTCTACAAAATCACTTCTGAAATAAGCATATTCACAAGCATACTGAATCAGAATAAATAAGAAAAATATATTTGTGTTGATGGCTAGTCAGCGCTGAGTGTAAAGTGCAGTTCATGATGGGTTTAAGCCTGTTCACTGTGAAGCTGCTAGTGAGAGGTGCACTCAACCTGAACCTCCAAAAATTAGTCCCACTGGCTAGACATGATCTCAAAATGAGCCCTTAACTTCTAGAGTTTTACTCAAAATAAAAGTCCAGATTTTCAGATACTGCCAGAAACTGAGAGTGATACACCAAGACAGTGTCACCTACACTTCTACTATCCCCATCTTCATGATTTTTATTCCAAATGCTTCTTCCTTATGTATTTCTGAGCTGTCCTCAGCCTACCTCAGTCTGGCAAACCAGCAGGGGCTGTGCCACGTGATAATGCCAAAGCACTGGGGCTGTGCCCCAGCCAGAGCACTGCCTGCAGCTGAGCCTGCCCTGCCCTCCATGGACAAGGACCTGGGACAAACGACTTCAGAGACATTCTCATCCAAACACAGATGGTAAAGTCAGTACCTTGAATCTTTTTATTTACTACAAGCAAAAACATAAATCCCTCTTTTTTTATAAGAAATTCACAAAATAATTAAAACTGAAAAAGACCAATCAGGCTAATATAATCCATTTTGCCTCTCAGTGAGCGCTGACAACTCAACACCAGGAGAGAACTTGAGCCTTATTTGCAAATTGCAGATCTTTCCTACCAAAAATTAATTTCAGGTTAAGCCGACTAAATATAATCATCTATTTAAGGAAGCCTATGGTAAAATGTTTTGCTGACTGACTGGAGCTAACCTTTTTATATCTACTTCACCATGAGGAAACATTTATTATTTAATCAGATCATATTCTTGCATTTCCTTTGTCACATACACTAAAATCATAATCTGATCATCTGAAAAAACAAGAAAAAAAATATTGAATGAGAAATAAATTTCAGATTTGGATCAAGCTCTCTAAAACCACAAATGTAGGAATTACTTGAAAAATATTAATAAGATAAAAACGTTACTGTAAAAATATTGTTGAATTTAGATTTTTTAGATTGTTTTAATTGTTCTTTTTGTAACATAATCAGCTATCAGATGAAATACACATATTTTTAAACTCTATAAAGAAGAACAAAATGTACTTACTTGTAACCCCAACCAGTTATTCCTAAAACAAGAGCCAACACTAAAATGGTGCCAGCAATAGCCCCTATTATTATATTTGTGCTAACCACACCTGGAAACACAAGAAAGACAAAAATATGCATGGTTTTAGGAGAAAAATACACAAAACCAGTAAATGCACCACCTTTCAAAATCCAGCTTGAACAGCGTTCACTAGGCTGATTATTGTAAACTGTGATACACTCTTGAAGCATAGCATGGACATAAAAAGATAACTTGTAAATCAAGCCTTGGCCTCTCTGTCTGTTTCCATTAACTGTATGCTTGTTACATGGGAAATCTATTCCAGGTATGCCAAAACAAATAATATTATCAATATTAAAGTGCTATAGATTACATCCTTACAACCTGTCCTAGCAAATACATGCTTACCATGGAATAAAAATGACTACTTGTTTGGTTTTGCTCAGATCTCTTCCATAGCTGAATAAATTGTCAAATGAAGAATTATGGAAAATGTCCTCCCACAAGGATTTCTAATGACCAACATTTACAAGCTAATTTTTCCACAATATATCTTTCTTTTGTATGCAAGACTAAAGCTTAATAAAAACTTCCACTCAAAAATGCTGAAGTCAAACACTACCTTTCCAACTAGATGTAACCTTTTGCTTGTCCTAATCTATCAATATGCCTAATAAGGCTACTCAGATGATTGGGACAAGCAGGTAGAACTCAACCCACTGATACCAGTTCCCAAAGATGCTCAGGCTGGGGATTCATTTACAAACACTGAGTGCTTCTGCTGTAGGAGGAAGAGAGGGGAACAAGGCTCTGGATGCTGCAGCATGTTGTGTGCTAACTGAAAGAGTAGGAGACCTAGCATAATGAACTTTCCTCAAATCCAAGAATTTTCAGTTGTTGGTAAAAATTATACCAGCATACCTTTATTGATGGCATCTTTATCAAAAAACAGATCATCTTTGATGCGAGAACTGCAGTCATCTCCTCCCCAGAATCGGTCACAGACACACTTTATTTCATTGCTGCAAACCTGCAGGCAAAAGTGTAGCTCAGAAAAAAATCTGATTATTAATCTATTCCCATAATTAATATGTCAAGTATGGGTACAGTGATAAAGCCATGATTTTACTGCTCACAAAAGTTCACAAAATATTTTTTCATATATAGCAATTTTTCATTTTTATGTTAAATATAAATCATTAAGTGCGCAATATAATATTTTATATAAATATTATACGTGCAATTATATTTTATATAAATAGATGCAATGTCTATTCAGTACCTTAATGTAATCTATATTTAATAGAAGCATTTATAATTGCTTTGGGAGACTGACCTTAGTGACTATTTTTTCTAAATATGATAAAGTGCATGGTTTCAGATAAATAAGGAAGTTTTAATGCAGTGTACAAGACAAAAGACATTATGAGAGAATAACTCCTTTGCTCTCAGCTCTGTTATAGGGCTCTGGACATTGTGTCAAACTGTGAGGGACACAGTGAAGCCACAGAGTGCACATTGAGCAGAGAAACCAGCCAAGAGCCAGCTTACTCCCTCTTTTCCAGAGCAAAGGAACTCTCAGCTCACAAAATCCAACAGCTTTGATTTTTATGAATCTTCTTGGCTATTTATGTAATAAAGAAAGAAATAAAAAGAGCAGGTCTCTGAAAGAACAGAGACTCAAGTTTCTTAGTTCATAAAACCTTCGTATTTACTCTCCAGCACATTGTCTGAGGAAATATCAATCAAGCTAGCAAAATTGATAGCAAAAACATTGATTGATAAAGCTTCTTTAAAACTAACATGCACTAACTATGACTCATTGATCAAGACTCCTTGACTGGAATGCATTGTATTTACTCATGTGCCTCCCTTCCCTTTTCCTTTACAAAAACTTCTCCAGCTTTATGACTTCTAGAGTCACGCTGCTGGCTTCCTGACAGGTCCAGCTAGCAGACTGCACAAGGCCAGGGTCTCAGCAGGGCCAGCACAAAGCTGAAGGGTGTAAGAACACACCCCATGTCCTGAGCAGACGAGGCTGTCGGCGCTGCCGGGGCAGGTGCTGAAGTTGAAGGCCTCGGCGGGGAGGCAGCGATGGTCCAGGCACACCATGTCGGGCCCGCACGGCGTCCCGTTCTCCACGTAGCCCAGGTCCGTGTCCTCGTCCAGCCTCACGTGGCCACCACTGCAAGGCAACCAAGAGGACCTTGGAGATTTGTGCTGTGGTTGGATGGGATTGCTTGAGAAACCGGGCCTGGGCTGCTGGCTGTATTTCTGTGCCACACAATGCCCAGGGCCAGGCAGGAATAAGCACTGGCTTAGTGATCTCACTGGGCCTACTATGGAACACACCAAAGCAGTGTATCTACATCAAACAAATGTAATCATGAAAACAAGGACCATTTGTCCGGTGAAACAGCCAGAGTTAGATAAAACTCAGTTTACATGTTTAGGACATCATTTTGCCTTACAGTGGTGTGAAGCTATGAAAACATACCCCATCTATAATTAGAATTCAGCTACAATATAGCCATGAATTAGGCTGCCAGAGTGTGGATACTGAGAGCTAGGGAAAAAGAAGCTTGAATCTTTCTCAGGTTACTCAAAGGAAAACAGAAGGGAAAGAATTAATAACAGAGATTAGCACCTGCAGAGTCTGTGAGCTACGTGATGTTTTGGTAAAAGCACGTGCACAAGAGGTGTTACCTTCCTTGGGCCAATGAGCTTTTTCTATCCTCTGTTCCATGATCTAGTCTATAAAAGCGTGGTTGCTTTTTTAATAAATCACATCTTTTCTGCCTCTGAAGGAAGTTGTGTGTTGCTATATCATTTCTCTTCCTAGCCTTACTGTGACACCAGTTAACTTTGGCAGTGCAGGCATAAGTCTAAGTATTTTGGTACATTAAGTACTTTGCAAAGATTAAAGAATGTACAATCTCAGGGCGTGAGAAGAGCATTATATCTCTACAGGCAAAATTACCTACTGAGGGGACTGTGAAACTGCTCCACAGGCAGTTAATTTTCTGGAGTTTAACAAAGGTTGAACTGAAATAATGGTAATGTGTTTATAGGAAAAAAAATAATGGAAACAGTTTTTCTCCACTTAGGTGGGAGAAAGCTGCTTTTCTATGCAAGATGGATATTGATTATTCTGTTTTCAGGATTTTCAACTACCTGCAATTGTAGACTTTTCCATAGTGCAAGATTGATGTTGTGATTTCACCATCAAGTTCCCCAAGTCTGGGCACGCTGGATATATTGGAGCACAGAAGGTATCCACAAAGCACATCCCTGCATTGAAAGAATAAACAGATACTTAGAAAAAATAAAATTAAATTAAAATGGACAAACAAAAATATGACCACTTGCTTGGTGATCTATTTGTTATTCCTTGCTGTTCTCCCACTGACCATAACTTCCATAAATGATGTTTCCTGAAAAAGTTCTTCTCCTTGGAAGTTAGATTGGGAAAACTCTGTTTTAATAACACTTTATCAAAAATGCCCCGAGCAGTAACAAGCAGGGAGCTGTCAAGAATAAACCACATCAAATTGATTTAATGATCTATTAAGATACTGTAACTGGTCCATAGAGGAGCAACAGTAGATACTGTTTCTAAATACACTCTAATAGGACACATATGTAAGGAAAATATAGACACCAAGTTTAATTCAACTACTGAAGGGGACCTCATTATTCATGTGTGGAGAATTTTGCACTGACAGAATAGTAGGGTCTGACATCCTCCATATTATTGAATATTTTTTACTTATTAATTTGTAGTGGAACAGTAGTAAGGTTACCAAATCTGCGTTAAAAAATGGGAAAGAACATTAGTTCACCTGTAGGCAGAACTAGAAATCAAATGTCATGGACAGAATGGAGAAATCTGAAAAAACAGTTTGATAAAGACTGGTGAAAGGTTCAGAAATGGGCTGAAATAACCAGTGGCATATATCCAAAATGTGAACATTTGCTTTCGGCAGCAATTTGCAGGAGTATTCTTGGAAAGTTACAACGTCATGAAAAGTGAACACAACTTAGCAATGCAATGGCACAGCATGAAAAGTGAACACCACACCAAGATGTGAAACCAAAGGCTGTTCTCCTCTGCACTGCTAACTCTCACTGATTACTAGGACCACTTGTGGTCCAAGCTCTCCCAAGCTCAGATGGTGCTCTCTTGTCAGGGATCATCTTTTCTTGGCACCCTACTCTCTTCAGGATTTCTTGCACAAAGGTCTGCAGAAGAAGGCCAGAAGTCTGATCCATAGAGAGGCTTTTTGAGTCTCTTCATTCCAGCTGGAGAACTGGATTAGGGGTATGAACCTCATTCTAGTAGCTTTCTAAATGGCTCAACTTACTGTTTATTGCACTGTATCCAAGAGTCCTTGTCTCTTCCACAGTTTCCTTTCTCAGTCCCCTCAATATTCAGCTTCTCATAGCAGTACCTGTCAGCAGCTGTCACTTCTGAAAACAGAAACAAATCTCTTCTAAGATGGTGACTTTGAAAAGCCATGTAATGAGAAATGGGGATACACAATCAAAGCAAGCAGAGCTTCCCAGCTTGTGAACCGAAACACCATGATCTGCAGGTGGCCCATGAAACTCTGCACAGTGCTCTTCTCAGTTAAAAGCTCTATGATGACACCACAGGACTGTTTTTAAATATTGTTCAGATTGATGAGAGTTTATTGATCAAAAATGTCCAGAAGCCATTAAAATAAACTAATCAACATGAGCATAGGCTCACTAGATGGTTATTAATGAGAACTAAAGATTTAGATTTCTGAATAAACACCAGTAAGTTAATCAACACTAGAGAAAGAGGTGGAAAAGATGGAAAGACAAAATGACAGGGCAAGAAAACGAGAGACATACTGTTCTAAGAGTGTTTTCAGTGGTTCTCAGTATGTGTCTTCCATCATTTTTCTTAGCTAAGATAGTCTTTAAAAGCCACATGTATTACAACCAACTTAGATACAGAAACATTCACTTACTTTCACCCCAGATATATTTGCATTGCCTGTCCCTGGTTTTACATCTTCCTCCAAAGCAAATACCCTAGTAAGACAGAAAAAAATACAGAAAATATTTCAAATTACTTGATTTTCCAAAATATGTATTTCTTTAATATAAAGATTAGCCACATGCTTTATATTGAGGCAACTAATATGTGATTCTATCTTCTTTTCATTCAAAATATGACTAGCACCCAAAACTCATAAATGTTAGCAGAACTGTCCCAGGTGACTTCCAAAGACTTAAAACAAAATCTATAAAAAGCAATCTATAACAGCAGAAAGAATGTAAAACTAACTGAAGTCCTAATTACCTGTCTGTTATCACATGAATATCCATCCATTTTATGAATATTAGGAGAACACTATAGAAAGAGAAAATAAGCAATAGATCATAGATCAGACAAGCATGAAAGCAAAGTATACAACAAAAGTCATATGAAAAATTATTTCAATATCATTCTGGTTTTTTTCAGCATCAACAAATTTAACACCATTTTAATCACCACACTATACAAAACATTCATAATGATTTTTAGATTACAGGTGGGGGTTTTTGTCTCATGAATAGAAGACATAAAAATCACCTGGCTAGAATTTCCTGTGCAGTTCTCTGCAATATCACAATCATTCACTGCTTCCCGACACAAAACTCCTTTAGGTTCAAACTAGAAAAAAAAGCACAGAAAATTAGTGTCAGTTTCTTTATATCTTGCCTTAAATGCAATGCTTCCAAAATAAAAAAAGGGAAATATTCACATGCTGATTGAATTAGGAAGTCTCTCCTTTCCCTGCTGTGTATGCTGCACCACTCAAGCCATTTATTGGTGCACTGGTATCACTCTCTGAGGCACCCCCTCCCAAGAGCATGGATTGTGGGGCCAAGCAAAAGTCTCTCCTGGGGCAGAAGACCCCTGTGAGTGTCCAAACCAGCACTGCAGTGGCTGGCAGCATTATCCTACCAGGTCACTGCGTCTTTTTGTGACTATTTTACTCTTTACAGAATAGGAGTCATCCTGATCTTCTCTCTAGGGATGAAGAGCACCACAGAGCTCTATGTATAAACACTTAGGTTATTTTAATCCCCCATCATTGTTGAAGAACAGGAACTATTAATAAATGCACTGAATTCTGTATAGTTTGACACCATTTACTAAGAGACTGGGTATTTAACAATGAAAAGTGTACCAGTGACCTAATATAGGCATTCTGGCTAAAGAATTATGTGCTAAGTCTTAAAACCTGGAAAAGAGGGAAGACAATTCATTTGAGGCAATTTTTAGTGTTTCTGGTCATGGACATATTACAGACTCCTTATTTTTCCTCAAGTTTTTCTTAAGACTGTAATAGCCAGGTCATTTTGCAGGCCTGTGACTTTTTTTGGTTTTTTGGATCTGCATGCATATACATTTTTGGGGGACAATTGATAGCTCCACAGCTGGTGTGAATGGGCACAAATCAGTGGAAGAACTAGACTATGGCTCTTTCTCAACCCTCAGCTTCTTTTTTCTACCAGTCACTGAAAAAATGCAGACAGACACTAACCTTATCAGAGACACTACAGCATTCTGGGATGTATAATCCCATGTAATGCTTGCAATCCCTCCTTCACTCCTGCTTTCAGGCAGGATATTATAGGAGAAGGTAACCCAAGTTTGGGAGCTATTATATACAGTACTTTTGAGCTGTCCTGATAAACAGCTCCTAGGGATGGATGTTCTGTACAATTCTACTTTTCTGTTCATTCACTCACCCTTGCCACTCTGTAAGTAGCTAAATCCTTTTCCCATTTGGAAAAAAAAAAAGATAGGTGTACAAAAGCTTTGTTTTGTTCTGATAGTCTTAAATGTGATGCCTCTATGACTTGGATTCTTAAGCAAAACTTACCCACACTGGCAATCTGCTGATTTTTTTTTTATATTATCTTAAAAATGAATGTGTTTAGAGAAATGTGGTCTATTCCAACCTAATCTGTGCTTTTTCTTTTTTTAACATTAGGATGAGTACAAAGTCAAGAATGTGGTCCACAGTTATTATTAATGATACTCCTAAGGAAATTAAACTCTCAAATGTGCACAGACAAAGATAAAAGTATAACACACAGTACAGCACAGTTTTAACTACATTAATACTAATAATCTTTATTACTAAATGAGTACAAACAACTATTTGAAGTCATATTTAGCAGGCCTCCTTTACAGTCCTGATCTGGTTAAACCTCCTTTTACTATTTACTGATGTATCAAGGAGAATAACTTACAGTTTACATAGGGCTTGATTCCCTTTACTCAATGGGATTTCAGTCAGTCCAAACAAAAGGAGACACAGAGAGACCAAAATTAAACTGAAGTCAGGTGTCTTTCAGATGAATCCTTCTCAGTAATTCTGCTGGCTGCACTTTTGTGTTTTTTACTATATCCTCCCCTCAGACACTGTGTGGTATGATTTTCCCATTCAGTCTCATGGGGCAAATGCAGAGCAACACATCTGGCACTGGGAGTGGCACACGGATGAGGAGGTGCATGGTTCACAGAATGACAGAATGGTTGGGGTTGGGAGGGACCTTAAAGATCAGTTAGCTCCAACTCCACTGCCATGGGCAGGAACACCTTCCACTTGCTCAAAGACCCATCAAACCTGGCCTTGGTCTCTTCCAGAGATGAGGCATCCACAGATTCTCGACTCGTTACAGTGCCTCACCATTCTCATAGTGAAAAAACAAGGACATCTAATGAAACCTTTATGGTTAATCTATCCTTTAAGCAAGGATGTCTAATGAGATCTCATAGAACTTCAACCTGATTCGAACTTGTCTGAAACTGGAAGGATTAAATTTACCTCTGCATTTGATGACAGTCCCTGCCCCAAAAAGCCAAGCCTAAAATACAGAGTACAGCCTGAGAAAAATCAAATTTCAGCCAGTTTTAAAAGGTAAGCTTTCAGAAGAGTAATCACAAGGTTGCAAGGGAAAACTCAGGTGCTGTAGTGCCTGCAGCCACCTGGATGCATTCCCAGCAGGCTGCTGCAGTGGAGGTCACTGCCCTTACCCGGCACTTGCGACAGCAGAGCCCGTTGCTGCACTGGGAGCCCGCGGTCAGGGTGCAGGTATTGCAGCACTCTCCTCCTTCACTGGCACACTCCTGAGCAACACACACACACAGAGAACAGAATACGTGGGAAAAGCACATGAACCCCAAGCTCTTATTACTTCTTAGCACGCTACCTGAATGGATTTTTATCCATTCCTTTAGACACCTAGAAAAAGGCATACATTTGTGGGGCATGAAACCGCTGCCTCCTGTGCAAGATAGAAAATATTTTTTTCTAATTTCATATTGTCAACCATTAAATACTAACATCTTAGCACTGACCAGTGTTTCCATCTATGAAAATGCTTGCTTTCTTGTCTTTGAATGTCTCATTCTGCACAAGCAGCTATTACTATGAATCCTTGGGCACACAACCTTCACCCTGTTTGTCTTCCTCCACTTATCATTAACAGCAGCAATGTGCAGTACCAACTCTTGGACAAGTCTAGTTGCTAATTTAAAGTACACTGCACTTACCGCTATTGTCCCACAGTCACATTCCTCTCCATCTTCCACAAAGCCATTGCCACATTCTGGAGGATCCAGAAGCTGCATGGAAATTCAGAAATCAAAGGGCATGTCTCTTTTTAAGGGAATCATTGTCATATTTGCTCTGTGCAGCATGGTTTTTAAGCCAGAACTCAAAGTGCATTAACTGAAAAACAGTACCCATGACTCAGGGAGACACAGAACTGACACAGCTGACACAAGTAAAGAGTACAGAGAATGAGCACTCCTAAAAATTGATACAGCAGTGCTGCTGAGGCATATGGTATCTTCTGTGCATAGGTGTCAGCTTTACAGTAAATTTGGTTTGAGTAGAAGTTACATTGAAAAGCAAAAGGTGTGACAATAAAGGGAAAAAAAAATAAAGATATGACAATTTCATTGTCTTCACAGCAGTTGCAATTGCTGTTGGAGTTCAAGTGACAAGGGCTGAAAGGTTAAAGCCTGCACTGTAAGTTCAGAAATATTAGCCATAAAAATTAGTCCTTTTATGTGGCTCAGAAATGCTTGGGAAAGAGAGAGACTAGGGTTTTTTATCAGTTTTTGTTGCAGTAGGATTTTTATTTCCATTTTCCTCTACCACAGTTGGGAACTTTCTGCAGTTTTCTATAAGTATGTATTGCAGGCAGATGTGCACAGGAGGTGTTGCTGATGAGATTTCCTCCCTCTTCTTTCAGTCTTCCTGCTGGACTGTAACTTAAGAGATCAAAATCTGTGTATTTGTATGCCATAACCTCTTCTAATGGACACTTAGTTTCTGTTCTTTCCAGTTCAATTTTTTCTGTCTTCCTAAAATTTTTAAAGGTAGCTTTTCTAAAAGAAAACTTTTTTTATTTTTTCCCTTTGGACACAAGAAAACATAATCGTAGCTTTTATTACATAAATGAGAAGGCATTTAAGTGCATCACCAGACTAAAATTTTGCACATCATCCTTTGAGTTCTCCAACTAAACTAGGACCGTTCCAAAATCACTCTGCTCCTGAGCCATCTGCACAAGTGCATTGTACACAGTGTAGAGCATTTCTCACTGGCTGCTGCCTTTCTGTCAGGAGCCCACAGGATGGAGCATCACCCCACGTACTTCACTGTGCCACAAACCACAGCCTGGCACAGACTGATGTGCTATAATTAGATCCCCTATTGAAATGGAAATTGGACTGCAGCATGCAAAGCATATGTAGAGTTTAACATAAAATGTATGCAAGCCTTTAGAATTATTTAAGAGTTGTTAAAACTGCTTATTTCCTATGTATTTTTCCAGACATCTTAATTTCTTCAAAATCTCTCAGTGTGCTGCACAACAGGGACAAGGAGATAGCAGTAACAGAGCATTCTGCCTTGAAATATTGGGCCAATTTACTGTAGTACACAAGGACAGCTAAAAACAAAATCGAAGAAAAAAACCAAACACTACAAGCAAATTTGATAATCTTTCCCCAAAGTCATATCATTTATCCATTCATTTGAAAAGAGCATATGTTCAGTCTGCTCCAGCAGCCATTGATGTAATTTTTGGGATTATAGCTGATCTAAGAATGGAGCACTGCCAAACACTGCACCTTGTCACATCAGCTTTCCTTTACCTCATAGTGTTTGAAAAACAAAAACAAGTTTGTGTCTCATCACCCTTGCTAGGAAACACATCTTTGACAGCTTTGTTAATTAGACAGACATCCATTGACAAAAGCTTTAAACCAACCCAAACCACAACACATAAAAGCCACTAAATCACCCTGGCTTCCACATCTAACTCAAATTCCTGCATGCCATCAAAAAAACCCCTAAAGTGCTGCCAAACTAAATTGAAAGGAGAGTAATTGGGGTTTTTCCAAGTGACAGATGTGCAAATGAACACAATCACTAAAGCAAAACCAAGTAAGACACATTACATGATATAAACAATGCACTTGGCAAGTAAATAAATCTACCAGTGTTTCTGGATGGAAAAATGCAAACTTCTAAAACTCAGGTACATTTTAAATAAGAAATTATACATCTTATTAATGAATTACAGTGCTTTCTCTCCGCTTTTAATAATATACTCTTTCATCAAAAGAGACCTTTAAGAGACAAGCAGGCTCAGCTTGTCCAGATTTGATGTTTTCTCCTCCCTTAACTTCTATTGAAATTCTGTGGTTGTCAGAAGATGCACTTTTTCTGAGGTTCACCAGAAGGAACATGCATCATTCCTGAATTGATTTTCTTCTCTTTTACATCTGTGACCACCTCAGTTATCAGATAAGTCTTTTTTTCCACATTGGACTGTCTTTCTGCCTTAGCCTCTTTCCTTTGCTTGTTGAAAGACAGCTATTAAATACAGGTTAATATTAATTATGTATAGAAAAGAGTCAAGATCATTAACCTGCTTGCTTTACATTTTAACACATGCTTCAGTAAATGGAGCAGGAATATATTGAAACTGCTGCAAATCCTCCATTGCAGAGCTCTTGTAAATGCAAAATGGTATTGTATTCACAATATTCAGAAAAAATTTTGTGAGACATGATTCTTGATCAGAGGCTGTGGATACTCTACTGGACATGACACCATTTTATTAGAAATTTACTTGAAAGTAATTTCTAAACTACTACAAACTAAAATAATCTACTTATATTCATGTGTTACCAGAATTAGAACTTAGAAGGAACTTAGAAAGAACCAGAACTATCGAAACTATAGATGTTTTTTCCAACATTATAATTTTCATTTTTCTTGGTTTCATCAAAATTAGCAATAGAATAGAAATAACATTCAACATTAATGTAATGCTTACTTTGGTTGGTTTATTGAAAAGGCAGGCTCCACCTCCATTGTTTAAAAATTCATTATACTCTTCAATATCACACTCAGAGAACTTGCTTGGAAGATAGTACCTAACAGAATAAGGTAGAAGGATTACTTTCTCTGATGCTTTTTACACTGTATTTTGTTTTTTCAAAAGAGAAGACATATAATGTTATACTTCAGAAAAATAATGGAAACGTGCTGTTCAGAGTCAGGGTGACTATCTGTTTGTAAGTCTATATAATTTGAATATCCTTCCAGTATATAATAAGGAAATTTCAACAACGACACAGAGCTCATGGAATGTGAGAGGTCTAGAATATTTCTCTAAGTTTTTACATGCCAAACAGCACAAGTCTGATTACAGTGTGCAGTTTGCACAAGCATGACTTGTTCCACTAACAGGCCTGATGTCAGAAATACATTTATTTCCTCCCATACAAACTGCAGGAGATAGCTTATAGTTTATCTCTTAGAAGAAATGGTTCCCCTGACCCACGGAATTTTTATATAATAGAGTTAATGCCATTTTAAACATGCTTCTAACAAACAACACCTAACATTTCAGCTTCCCTCTGTCATGTGTCCCACTCAGTAAATTTCAATTGAGTACAGAGTGCCCCTGAGACACAGGGACCCACCTAAAAACAATGTGATTCAGAGAATCTTTGCATGGATCCTTTCCACAGGGAAATAACTTTTCCCAAGGTAAATGCAGTGATCTTTATATTCAGGTCCATAGTCATTAAAGTACTTATGCTTGAGGGAGATTTTGGAGTCCCAAGGGCTTTCCTCTATCAGCTCACCATTGGATATAAAAATATTAGCCAAAGTGCTATCCTGTACTGCTGGGAGAGATAGCTTCCAAAACATAATTGGATTTTTCCATCTGTAATGCTCATGAATTAGGTCTAAATGCTACAGAGGTTGTGGATTTCACCAAAGTTCAGCAATAAGCTAGGTAAATACAAGGCTTTTTCATGTATCAAATTATTTGAGAAGTTTGAACTTCAGATAAAGAATTTAAAGGCCTTAACATGTGAATTTATAACTTTTCTAAGAATAAAAAATGCCTCTCAGACTGGCTTTTTAACTTCCTGAAAATCAGAAAAACCCTATCAGGTATGTTTTCAGCTATAGTAAGGTGAAAAGAGCACACATTTGCACTTTCAAAGAGTTTTGAATAAACATACTTTTTTGCTCAAAAATGTCCTTACCACAAAGTTATTGTGAAAATTTGTGGATCCATTCAATATTAATTAAAAATTGAGCCCTGTCTATATCTAAAACTAGAATACAAGGTAATTAATATCTAAAACTAGGCTACAATGTAATTCATATGCATGATAAAAGACAGGCCTGTAATAAAAAGTGTTAGGGTCTGAATATACTTCAGAAGGCATCAAATTTCATCCAGCAGCAAAACTTTGCTGATTCTCCAATGACAGCACACATGAGTATGAGCATACTCAGCCTCCAATGGGGGCAGTCTTTCTAACAATGTCACACAAACTTGGTGATAAAAAATTATATAGATAAAAGATTTCAACAAAAACACTGAAAATGAGACAAGCCTCAGAAATTTGACTGTGGAATTTCAAGAACTGGGGTGTGTCATTGTTTCCACAACTCAATAGCAAACTTGCATGAGAAAATAAGCTACACCTGCTTCTGCCTCTCTGCAAGGACCTGGCTTGACTGTTGAGCCTTGTGTTTTCCAAGTAAAATCTGCATTCATCAAAAATCCTCACATGCCCCTTTCATTAGGGGCATTTCACTTATTCTCATATTTCTTTGGAAGTGTCTCTGTATGATATATACCTAATACTTTACTTTCTGAAAACTGAGTCATCAAAAAGATTCTGCTGAACCACCAAAGAGTTTTCACACACTTCCTTTATGTCACTGTATGAAGAACATGACTTTTCTCTAGTGAAATGTCTTACCCCATGTCTCCCATTATGCATCCAGACCACATGTCCTCACATTTACACTCACCTGGCAAAAAAAAAAAAAAAATTAAAAAAAAGATAAAAAGTTACATCTTGAGTCTTGTGAGTCACAAAGTAATACAATTCTTATCACAAAAAGCACAAGTTGAAAAGAATTATTTTCTGGTTTATTGCACACTTTAGTTTAAGTGTATCAGTGCACCTTGCCAAATTTTTTTAAAACTCTAAATGACTCAGTGCAATCCTGAGTTTTGAAAATATATCCTGTTTTTCTTTTCTTCTCTTAAAGAAAACTGCAGTGTTAACCTTCAGCACTTGTAAATCATCAGTCAGCTTTCTCATTTTCTCCTGTGTGATGATACTCATTTCCCAAATTTTCAGAGTTTAAAAAAAAGAATCATTTTACTTTTCAAATTTCAGTTCTCTTCTTTGACTATGGTAATGTGATTTTGAAAATCTCCCCTTGAAAAACCCCAAACAATAATTCAGATTTAAAAAAAAGCATGGAATGATCCATGAACACAAGGGTAGTACAGCAGGATCAATCACTTCTTCCTCTGTACTCCCTCCCTCCCTTCTTCCTTCCCCTGCCTGTCTCCCTTCCCCATGTAACTCCCTTCAGCCCTGCCAGATGGGATCACTTTGCTCTGATCTCAATCCTCCTCTTTCAAAGCTGTGTCTTGCTGTAATTTCAGCAGAAATGCTTTCCACTTGCACGTTCCATAACTTCGCTTACTGTACACATGAACATCAGTTTATTGCTTACATTTTAAAAGCACAACTAGAAAGGAAATGAAGCTCTGTCTAACAATTGTATTCTCCTATCTCCATACCAAAACAGTGTCCTGCCCCTCTCAGCCATAAAGGGAATCACCACTATTACAAGTTTTACTTTTACCCTGCCCCTACACCTACTCAAAAATGAGTACTGAACATGTCTGTAGGATAGAGCATCTGTCCTACATTTTCAAAATACATAGTATTTTGAAAAATAGTTTTACATAATCTGCAACAAAACCCCTTTAAATGCTGATGTATCTCTGCATTATATATTGTCTTTACAATGGCTGAAAAGAAATTCACTCATCAATTTTAAACTAAAGCTGCATAAACACACACAATCCAGTAAATCTGCACTCCAGTTCATTATTTAAATTGTTTCAAAACTGTATTTTTATTTTAACCAATATCAAGCTGGGACTTCATATAACATGAAAATGGGAGGGCAAGGTGTTTGTTGTGGGCACAATGGTGGAGATTAAAGCATTGCAGGTAAACAGGGAAATCTAAGTAGCTGAATATCAAGGTTACAGCAGAGAAATGGTAACAGTAGGGTAGCAAATACTGGAAATTCAGGTAATCTACAGGAGAAATAGGGGATTTGGGTAATCTACAAATAAGGAAATCAATCAAGGAAAACAGATAAAAAGTTGTATTGTTAAAACTGTTGTATATAACAGTACTGAGGAGGCTCCTCACTATCCCCAGATCTAATAATGTATATTCCCACCCTTGTGTCATAAGATGGCAGCCATTTGGTCTGTGGGTGAGACACCAGTCTCCCTGAAATGAATGGAAGTGGCAAGCACCTCTATGGTTTATTTTGGATGGAATGGTGACACCAGTGCCATTGGGAATTACGAGCAGGGGGTACAGGAAAGATACTGAGAAGATCCTTCACTTTTAAAGATTTTTCTCTTGAGACAGAGTTAACAAGCAAATAAAATTACCACTTAGAAGTTTTCTTCTGTCTGAGAAAATGCCAATGTTTTGGGCCAAGGTCTGTGCCAGAGTAACTGCCATTAAGTCTGGCTTTCCAAACTGAAAGAAACAAGCAAGGTAGGAAAAGTAATCAGTAACACACAGGTATCTCAGATTCAAGTGAAGCTTTTCTCATATCATGGCAAAAAAGGCAAAATCAGATACATAGTGTTAGAATTCTTACTTCAGGGTAGCTAGATGAAAACTAAACACTGGCTTATAAACAGGCTAAGTAAGAGAAAATCTGTTTCTTTCTTGGAACTGTAGCTGGAAATATGAATGAGAGAATATTGCAGAATTTGCTTAAAAGTGTATATGAAGTATATTGACTTCATTCACTCATCACACTTCATTGATGTGTTCCTTCTGTAGAGCTGCACTAAGATTCCACATCAGAAAAAAAAAGCAAAATATTTTAAGGAACACGTATGCACTGATAAATTCCATGCAGATAAATTTCCACCACTTTTGCTCATACCAGTACCCCCACCTACCTCATTCACACCTCCACCTTTAAGCAAGGAGCAGATTCCACCAGTGTGGGCTACTCCACTTCGACTGCTCTGAAATCGACTCCCCCTTTGACAAAAACAAAAAGAAAAGGAAGTTTACCCTGCTCAGTCCATGAGTTTTGCACCTGCTTATTCCAGTATCTACCCTTCTGATTTACAAAGGAGAAGCTGACATTTGCAAATGCTGGATGCCACCACTATGCTGCAAACTATGCAAAAATAGATGGGAAAACAGATAACCACTCACAAACTTCACATGAGAAGCTATCTCCAGAAAACTTACCATCTTCCCTCCTCCTTTTCAGACTACCTAATATAAGAAGAATGGGACTAGTTTGCCAAACCACTTGGATCTGCCCAGCCTCTTGCTTCTTGACATTTCACTGCAGCAAGTGCCTTCAGCTGGCACATGCTCCATGCAGAGTTCAGGAGAGGCCACCATGCTCCCAGTGCACAGGACTAGTGAAATGACACGTGTCTAACTGGGCAGTGCTGATGTGGTAAAACTCAAGGGGAGATGCATTAGCAGAAGATGCTGAGGTAGGTGAAAACTCCTACAGATGCATTCAGAGCCTAAATCTAATCACCTCTTTGGTGCTGACCACATCATGAATGATTGCCGGGTACTTGAGAAAAAATACACCCTGCTCCAACTGAGAGCACTGATCCATCCAACAAACTATTTTCCTCAGGTGAGAAGAGAAGAGCATCAAGAAGGATCACAATGGGCTAACTGCACCAAAGGTGGAAGCTTATTTGTAACCACTGTACCATCACACCAGCTCCCCCCTCTCCTCCCAGCTTAGCTGTGCTTCACTCAGACACAATTTCAGAAACTGCTGTTTCTAAGCTATCTATGAGTGCAATACCACACACACCATTGGTGGTGGTGCTATGGATAGCACTGGAAGCAGCATCACAGTGATAGCCAGAGTCCCAGCCACAGGTCAAATTGGGCTCTCTTTTGTCCTAGTCAATCCACACACATTTACAAGAACCACACTTCCCCCCTCAAAGACTTTACAATGTCACCAGAGAAGAAACTTGAAGGATATGAGAAAATCTGATTCCCATTTTAGAGATAAAGATCTGAGACAGAAACCAAAATCTGCAAGCACCACTTGCAGATCTTACCAGATTTCTTCAAGGCAGAAATCAATGGCAGTAATTAAGTACATGCAAAAATTCTGAGGGTGGATACTGGGCTTGGGTATCCTGGAACACTACTGAAGTCATGTGAAGTGAGGTGTTTAGGTCAAGTTTATTCTTACAGGCTCTTAAAACAGTCAGCAGGGAGAAAAAAGGAATCCAACAGAGATATTCATCTGGTATGTCTTGTGTGGATCAAAAATCGCAGCCATGTATCTCTCCTGTATTTTTGTAAATATATTTTATTATATAAATCTTATTAAGATATTTAGAGAAAATAACATTCCTCTCAGTATTCTTGTAGCTCAAATGTCTTGGGAGAACAAACTGTTTTAAGGATCTGAAACACTTCAGTAATCCTGCAGTGTGCGGGTCATTCAATAAAGTAAAGCAGGCCACAGTGCACTTAAGCAGAAAGTCTCATTGGTTTCAAAACAAATGCTCTGCCTTTAAATAATCCATGCTCTACTGCCAAAGAAGCCAGCCTCTGAGGTGGAACCATGCATGACTCTTCAGATAGCTGCACTTGTGGGGTGGGTGATTGCACAGAGTAACAAAGGATTAGAGCGCATGCAGCTCAGGCTTAGTGTGTTAAAACTAAAATAAGAGTCAAACCTCTAGTTGCACTAGCAGCCAGCTTGTGCATTAATTTTTTTTCCCACCTCCCCATCCAAAACATTATTTTCTGAGTTATTGTGGATTACACACACAACAGAAAGGAGATACATCAGCCACTCATGAGAAGCAGCCCCCAAGGAAGGAAAAAAACCCAGTAATAAAATATCACACAAGGTTACGTACGAAAAAAGGTGAACTGCGTCACTTTTCTCTCTGATAAAATCCCTCCTATATTTCATAAACTCACGTAGAGTCACCAAGGGGTTTTCAGATATGGTGAACTTGTTATCAGTAGCCCAGGTTTCCATGGCAACCAACACTATCCTGGTGTTAAGTTGTTCTTTATATATCTAGTACATTAACAGAATGAACAAATATATTATGTCAAATAGAACAAAGGTGAGGTTTACCCCTTTTTTGTAATAGCTTGCATTTTTACATAGCTAAATATTTAGCTTATTCTGGCACACTTTACATTCTTGATGGTGATTTTATCTCCCTTAAAACCAAAAAACATAAAAACCAAGTAAATCCAGATTTTTAGGCTTAATTCTTCAATCAGTTCTCTTAGCCTTCTTAGTCTACACAGGCAGAGGTACAAAGAAGAGAATTGTGAGTTTTGAAAAATTACTACATTCCAAATAGTTCAAAGATTTGAAATTAATGGGTCTTTTATAACAGCCAGCCCACCCAATGACACACAAGGGCCCTCTTGTGTGGAATAAAGATCTATAAAGCTGTGGTTTCCACTGTTATATATGTCTACAGAAGTATTTCAACTCATGCTGGCTGAAACACAAAGAAAAGGACCATCTTTTCAATGCTGAGTTAACACTCCACACCAAATACTTTCAAGCATTTTGTTCTTCTAGTAATACTTTTCTTTTTCTAATACTTTTCTGCAGTGAGTCAGCAGCTTCTCTGATTAGCATCATAAATATAACCCACAAAGTTCACCTGTATGTCCCTATTCTAACTCATTTACTCATGCATACTTTTTCTGGAGAAATTTTAATGCATTAGAATTTCAGATTGCCTTTTGGGTTTGAAGTCATCAAAACAGGGACCCTGTGCTAAAAATTGTCATATCTAAGGTAGTCTTTAAAACTCAGACTCAAGGGACCAATCCAGCAGGATACTTAAATGCTTAAAGCCACAAAATAAAACTCCTCTGATGCTCTATGTTAGACAAAGGCTTTATAGGTGAATGATTGTGGTTCTAGAGGAAAATTTGTAATCTTCACATACATTATATTGTTATACCATGAACTGACAACTCCTGCATCTGTCAGGAGAATCTTATGACTCATCTCACACGTAAAAGAACATATAGTTGAGTGATACTTACTAAATCTGCCATATTCACAACTGATTTAGCATAGCTGTTGGTATGGCCGACTGACAAGCGGTGCTTTTTACACTGTGAAACAAGCACAGATCAGCAACATGTACAGATTTCAGAAAAACAAGGTCCATTTCCAAAATACCATGAAGTAAAAAGCAATTATACCAATAATAAAGCCTCTGTGCAAGGTTTTTTCTCTTGTGCTGAGTTTAATGCTAATAACCAATAGCAGAAAATTGCCCAGAAATGTACATTACTGATACACTTCACAACAGCTGTTGTGAGGATGTATGAATTCCTCTTCAGAAAGTACCCTAGGATTCTTTACTGGAAAATGATATAAGAACAGGAACATTCTGTTACTGTCTTCATTATCATTATTGTTGGCAATTTTAAAATTAATCATAAATGCCAATGCAGAAATTAGCAGCAAAAACTTCCATAGCTGAGACTCCTTAAGATGTGTTATCCCAGAAGTCTGCATTCATGTTTTAATCTATCAGCTTCCCTTTTTTTTTCAATTTTCTCTCTTTAGCTGCTCTCTGGCTTTCTTCTTGTACAGTTTCACACTCCTATGTCACAGTAACTGGTTCAAACCAATTCAGCACTCAGACTCCAATGGCACCTCTACTGAAATTTGTAATGCACTTATAAAAATGGCAATGGAAACAACTGTCCAGATACTCCTATTTGCAGGAAAAAAAAAAAAAAAAAAAAAGAGTTATGAATGAGCATCATGGGCATGAAAGTCACAGGTATCTCAGACGAATTTAAGACAAAGTGCACAAGATTTTCAGAAATGTTTCACCATCTTGTGCCTCATGATGCTTGATTTTGGAATGCAAATTGTCAGTATTTTCTTGAAGTTAGGATCTTTTAGTAGGCAAGAAATTTCCCACAATTGGGGTGTAGGAAAGGAATCCTTTCAAGCAGGAATGAGGGGGGGAAAACACCAAAACCAGGAAAGGAAGTTAAGCCCACAGCAAATGGTATTTCCTTCTCACAGGAGAAAAATTATTTAGCTTCTTTGATCACTGGCATTTATCTCAGAGAATAAATTCCTAACTAGACTGACTCTTGCAGTAGTTGTGATTAGACAAAATTAAGAAACATTGGCCTTGAAGAAAATCTGCCAGAACAGATAGGATCCCAAGGGAAAAGTTGTGGCTTCAGGGCTTTAGGATCAATCACAGTCACACTGATTTAAGGAATTTTCATCCAATATTATTCATTTTAAACCAAGAATACCTTCCTGTGTTCACCAAACTGAGCTGGTGGAGGAGTACACTAAGGACAGTGGCACACTACTTGTGCACTTGTACACTCTCATGTCTATTTTTGCCAGTTCAGGTATTACATGAGAGAATTGCTGCATAATACAGAAGAAGTAGACAAGATACACAGAAATATTTGGATTTTTAAGCCATAAGGGACCATAAAATTATCTAATGTCACCAGTCAGATGGGCACTAATGGGCTGAACTTTATCTAGTTACTTCAAGAGCAATTCCATTGTTTGTGTTTGAAGCTACCTTTGAACACTGCAAGTGATGGAGAATTTGCCATTTCCTTTGATCTTTCCTTCATTAGATGATTAATAATATCTTCACTGACATCAATCTGGGCTTTTTCCCACTTGAATGAGTCTGGCTTTTCTTCAATACACTGTTACCATGCCTCTTTCCACTATGTTAAAAACTCCACTGTATTCTCCCAGAGAAAGGATAAAGTTTAACCAAATAATTTTCACTATGTTGATTGAGATGTATCAAAAAAATCTAGTCACTATTAATCTCCCCGTTCTCAACAGCTGCTGCACAATTGAAATAACTGCATTATGGATTGCTGAGTGCCTGTTACTAAGACAAATGCTCAGGAAAGCCAGAAAGAAAATCACCAGCTTAAGTCACACTGACATTAGTTACTTTCTGATCCTTATCTCTGATCCTCATCTCTGATCCTCAGGCATTCTTGGTGAAATTAACTTGCCATAATTCAAAACCAACTTCATCAGTGGTTAATAAGACCATAATATCTTCTATTAAGGACATACTGAATTTATTCTGGCCTCATAATTTTCTTATTGTTAAGCTGTCTGGATAAATCAAGACAATTTGATGCTAATTGTAAGATGATGAAATGTGTCAGTCTTACCATTAGATGATCATTTACAATCATCAACTCAATGTATTTTGTTTCTTCTTCAACTTTACGTGGAATCTGACGAATCTATAGAGAGAATGCAGCTCTAAGAGAGTCTGGCAATACAGAGAGAGTAACAAACATCTGCACTTAGTAGCTTCCCCACTTTAATAAACAGGGAATGAAGTTTCTGTTTAGAATATTTATTTTGAAACAAAATAAAGTGACATAAACTAGCTATTTGACACTATTGCAACATAAAAAATATATAGATTTATTATGGGAGTTTCTGATAAAACTATACTAAAAAAAAATATTTTAACTACTTTTTCATTTGCAATGCAGCAGTATTTTAAAATTTCTTAACTCATCAGGTAGGCAATGTCCAAGAGAACCTATCAATGTTTAGCTTATAATAGATATTTCTTTTTGTATTAGCTGTATTGATATAGAGATCTCATGCCAAAGCAGCAGGACCAGCAGGACTCCATCTGGACAAATTAACTCAGCAGACATGAAACAAACTCGATGGCATATTCCTTATAAACAAGCATATTGGCACATACCTGCCTTTTCCTTCTTTTGTGTCTTGGCCTTACAACAAAATTCTGTGATGTAGTATTCATCTGCCAGAACTCTAAGCAGAAAACACAGACAGATACATTGAATATTTACAAAAATATAGCCCAGCAATTAGTGACCCTGATGCAACGTGACAGTAGTATGGCATTCCTCAGCACTTCAGCATACAAATGCAGCAACAACTCATTTTTTCAAGTTTCCAGCTAGAAGGGAGGCAAGAATACAGATGCTTCCCAGTAACAGGGCTCTTATTAAAAACTCTACTAGTGATAATCTGGGTCTGTTGAAACAGATGATCTGTGGGTGTCACGCTTCAGAAAGCACAGCAGATGTTCTATGCCAAAACTCCACCAATACTGGGCATGAAATATTATTAGCATAGTTCTTCCATGGAGTGAATCACATTTTTGGGAATTCAGCAGACATTCACAGAGCTCTTGCAACAGCTACCTAAATTAATAAGAAGAGCATGGAAGGCAGAATTAATGCTTTAAGACGATTATATTCACAAAGCAAAATATGTCAGAGTTGGGAGAAACCCCATGAGATTTTGGCAATGCTCACTAACAAACATAATATTCCTCCCTGCTAATCCCTCTGTGTCTTTAACTTCTTAAACCTCTAATCATAAGCATCAAGTAGTTTATTCTTTTGCCAAACCCTTTTTACCAAATGTATTACCAGCCCCTCATGGAAAAGGACACATTATAAACTAAGCAGAAGACAGCACATACTCTCACCTTTTCAAATGTCCAAGAAATTTTCCATCTTTGATTTTAGATTCATGGTCCCTGCCTCTCTTTTCCCTACACAAAATAAAGCTCTTCCCTTATCTTGTATAAATGAGTCTGTGATTCTCATAACCCCAAGAAGATCTTTCTTTTATTCATGCAAATCAAATGTTTGCAGTTGCTTAGTTTGTAATATATCTTTCTCCTTTTGCAGCTTTCCCTCTTTTGTGCTCTCTGCAGCTTTGGACATCCTTTCAGTTTCAAGGAACTGAAAACTTTTCAGTGTTGCAGTGATTTTACCAGTCCTGCAGAGAAGTAAATAGTCCTATAGTGTTTCTAGAGCATCCTTATACTGCTATAGAGTTGATGGAGCTGTGTAAATTAAGGTACTTCCAGTTCACATATCTTTGTACACAACTTCTGCTTCTTTTACAAATTCCTGACCAGCACAGGTTGCTGGCATGACAGGAAAATTTTTCACAGCTTCACTTCCTGCTGTACATTAATTGTACAATTCCTGCATGAGGTTCAAAAATAAGATTAAAAACCATGCTGATCGGAATTTGATAGGGCTGCAATATCATCAAAATCTTAAAGCACAGAGCTGAGTTGCCCATCTGACAAGGCATTGCCAGGCCCAAGTGATAATCTTAATCAGGAGTGGCAAATTGCTAATAAACCAGGAAAACAAAGACTGACTAACTGGTATTGTCTTGGGCAAATTGGGTCTATAGTGTCATTTTGGTATGTGAGGTTTGCAGATATCTTTTCATGGAGCAACCTGGAGAATCACAGGTGCTTAAAAAACGTTATCATGGTTACACCAATGCACTAGAGGACTTTTTTTAGAAAAGAGACCAAGAATAAATTAAATTATACCCAAACTCCTTATTTATTGCCTAAAGACCAGCAGACTCTTGAGCTTGCAATGATGAGAAACTGAATCTTGAAAACCTTTCTACAATGTTTGATTGTTGTGATTGATTTTTTGAAGTACTACAACAAAATTATTATTAGCAGTAGAAAGCACTGGCATATGTCATCATAACTACTCTCATAATTTATAAATTTTATCAAAGCATAATTTTGATTATGCTTTATGTATGTCAATTAGTTTAAACTGTTCTGGTGCCTGGATCTCAACCTGTCATTTTTGGTTTTATAACACACACAAGGAAACTGGTAAAAATAACACTTTTTAATAAATAAAATCATAATTTAGAATATATATATATATATATATAAGATCTCTATATAGGGTTAACTTTACCAGCAAATGCGATTATTTTACCCACAGTCAGAAGTCAGTCATCTCTAAGGGAAACAATGCAGCCATTAACATTAACACATCAACACACATTAACACTGCCTTATAATTCACAAGATGGATCAATGCACATAGGTTGCATTTCCAGCCAAGGACCCTCAGGCAAAAGAACATAACCAGTAAAATCACAGAGAATGTTGTTAGTTGAGGGAGCCTAGCAGGTATTTTGATGGGGATATAATACTTTGAAAAAATGTAATGAAGATTCACAGAATCATAGAATCATCTTGGCTGGAAAAGATTGCAAAAATCAAGTCCACCCATAAACTTAATACTGCCAAGTCCCATTAAACCACATTCCTATGTGTTGTATCTACATGTTTTCTATGTGATCCCAAAAGAAAAGGACATCTGTTATGTATTATTTGAAAAATAGTACCTTTGACAACATATTGTTATCTAAAACCATGCCAGGGCATTGTAGATCTCAACAGAGATTGTGAGAAAAAACAGTCTAGTAAATACAAAGTCAAATGCTCTAAGCATGCCAAGTCAGCTGTCCAAGCTTCCTTATTTAAAATCCTCATTATTCCTCAGATCATTGCAAAATACAGTACAATAAATTCTTTTCAGCTTGTGGGTTTGTTTTTTTTTTTTTTTTTTTTAATACCCAGAGAGCAAAGGAATGTATAAAGTACATTCTATTGAACCATGATATCATAGTGTGTGCTTTTACTATCTCTTATACTGAGTAATCCCTATCACTTGACCTTTTTTTCCCTTTGTAACACCAGTATTGAAGCTGGTGATCTATCCAGTTCATTCCTAATGCAGTGGAAATGCTGAGTGGAAATCTTACCATACACACACACACTCTTCTAAAGATAAGAGAAAAATCTTGGCTTCACAGAAAATCTCCTTAGGCCAGTCAAATTGATAAATTATGAGAGTAATTATGATGACATAGGCCAGCACAGTGCTTTGTACTGCTAATAATAATTTTGTTGTAGTACTTAAAAAAACCAATTACAACAATACTATTAGCAATTAATTGCCAATATTATTTGAATTTTAGAAAAGTCAAGACACCAGTCAGACCTCTCCAGACCGGCAAGGAAGAAGCAGAGCTACTGGTTGAGTTCTCATCCTCTGGAACTGTGACTATGCATGGAGGATGACTTCCAGACAGAGATAAATTGAATAATCACAGGCAAAGAAAAATGGTGGGTTTCCTAATGAGGACATATTATTATACATGTACTGTAATTGTCATACAAACATCAGAAAAACCTTTTCAACCAATTTTACAAAAACAAGTATGGGCATGTGGGAGAGTTGACTGTGAATTAAAGTCTATTTCTCCATACATGGGATCCTAAACATAATGTGATGGAAGTTTAGCACTCTGTACCTCTTATCCACATTCCAAATACTTGCATAACTGAGAAGACTAGCACTCTGCAACTGAATTTCCTTTTTAACCTTTTCTGCAATCCTGGGATTCAAATTCAATCTAGATGGCAGCACGTACCATTATGTCACATGCTGGGCTTTGTACAGCAAAGCCAGCAACTATTTGTTATCTACAGTAAAATCAAAACTGTACAAGCATGTCTGGATTTTTGTGGGAAAAGCAAATAAACAAAACAAGGCTGTGAGGTCCTAGTTTGACCTTTTTTTTTAAATCAAGAAGCTTTGGTGGAGGTGAAACTGGGGTATTTACTTGCAATTAATGCCTTTTAATAATTTTAAAAGCAGAAAGCAATTTTATTCCAAAATCTTGAAAACATAAAATTTTGCTATTAGCAAATCTTATAAAACATCTTATAGATAGTAAGTACAAACACTAGCAATGTCTTAGTTTAACAACTTGAGGCAGATTTATTTTTAACCCAGCATTGATTGCATTATTACAATCTTTTGAATTATATGTCCTCAAGAAAATGTGATAAATTATTTACTTTATTATTTCACCTAATGTTCATTAAATTGCTCTCATTGCACTACCATCTCTGCAAGCACAGCAATATGCATGGTACATGTGTAAGGTGTGATACCCAGGCAGCTTTGTGACACAGAGGTCAATGCCTTGCACAAAAGTCATGAGCCTTTTGTGCTCATGTCCCTGCATCCCAACATTGCCTCTACCTGGCCTGGGCAATCATCATCATAGGACAGGAGGCAACAAGCTGGGACACTGTTTTGTTTAGATTCAGACAGTTTCCTTCTCTTCAGAACTGAAATTAAGGCAACCCAGCTGTAGGAATTTCCTTTCTTTTTTTCTTTTTTTCTTTTTTTTTTTTTTTTCTTAATCACTCCCTGCATGATTCTACTTTGCTTAACAGCTGGCAAACCTGCAGAAACTGTGCTCCAGGGATGGACCCATCTGTGTGCAGTACTCAGCACCCTAAGATCTCAGATCCAAATGTTACCAGAGGACAAATAGTTTGTAACAAGATGGCCAAACATCTGTAACACTCCTGAAGTCTGGAGATGGTTTCTACCAAAATGTCAGTGCCTATGAAGGACAGTTATTTATCTAGGATATTTGTTGTAGAGCAGGAAAATGCATCTGTAAACTGGCAAATCCTTGACAGAATAGGGATATGTCATAAATACTGCAATTTTAGCTTCAATTAACAAGTCAGCCTCTCAGATTAAACCAATTTTGTTAAAAAACCTTTCTGCCTCCACACACAACATGAGCATTCATCCCTACAAGCACTTGAAACCACTTCTGCCTCCATATTTATTTGCACTGAAATGCATGGCCCTCATCATTGCAGTGCTGTGAAAGATGCTGATCAGGCTGCTGATGAGAGTCACTGAACTGCAATGACATTTGGCAACTTCTTGTCTCCTAGACTCATGCTCACTCTGTGGACTCACCCTGTATCTCAAAAAAGGAAAAACCCCTGAAGAGTTATCAACCACCATCAACATGGTGTTTATTTTCACACATCTAGGCTACCTCAGTCCTTTCTTCTCTACCACTATTAGCACATAATCCAGCCCACAGACCACGAGAAACACATATCACAGCATGAAGGTCCAGGAGAGGTTTCATTCATTGGTTTCAGGGCTTTTACATCACTTCAGATTCCGTTCCTGTGCTTTCACTGTTTCAAAATGGGGGGTTTTTCCAGTGTTTTTTATTCAATTGGGTAAAAGAAAGTGTATATATATAATAAAACCATTTAGTCTCAGATGATCTATCAAATATAATCAATAAATTTGGCCTTAGATTAAAACACTCAGTAAGTCATGAATATTAAAAAATCATACCAGACGTCAGGTCAGCTGAAGGAAATTCAAACAACTTGGATTTGTAAACAGAGTGGAAATGGAAGTCATCCTGAAAGAGTAAATAATTGTGCATATTACATCAGGAAAAATTAGCCCATCTCATGAGATTAAACAGACAATTCCAAAAGTTCTTGTTACCCAACACTACACCAGTGAACAACATGCAAGTTGCAAGGCACCATTACTCTACATTCTTCTTTTCCCAACTGCAATGTGATGGTTAATGCCACATTTAATCACCTTTTATATCTGAGTACCTCAAACACAGTGGCTCTGCACACAGAGCTAGGCTTAATTTAAGCTCACAGAGCTTCTCAGGGAGAGTCAATGAGAGTCCCAGGAGCAGCTGAACTGGAGTCACGGATGAGCCAGGAGGAGAGTGGTGTAACAAACCCAGAGCAGAAAGTGCCAGAGGAGGGGACTGGGCATTCCCAGGCTCTGCTGCCAGCTCCAAGGGACCCTCCTCTAGAGCTGCAGTGCTCTACAGCCAAGTGCTGCAGAGCACACACACACAGACACACCACTGCCCCACTTTTGGAGGTCTGCTTTGGTCTGTGAATGTGGAGTCTCACATTCAAGGTTAATGAGTTGGGAATGAGGGGATGACCCTTTGGTCCCTCAGCCTTATGCCTACCCTGCACCCTTGGATGACTATACTCAAAAAACACAGCAGAACTTCTGTAATTTCTACTTACATCTGATGTGTAGTTTTCATCTGGTTCAATAAGGTAAGTATGATTTCCATCATAGAACATCCCACTGTCAAGAGCAGGAAATGCAAATATAGATTTAAATAAACAAACAGTAGTGCAACATGAAAGTAACTTCTTAAAGTTAATATACTTTAAAAATTTAAATATTTGGGAAAGGAAGAGATTAAAATGGTTTGCTGAATGCAAATCTGGATCAATCATTTGTTTCTTCACTTCAGAAAGATTTTCTCCATAAAATTTCTTCTTTCTCCCCTCTACAATACATATAAACACAAAATGGACTAATCTAACCAACTGAAAATCCAGTATAAAGTCCTTGCTCTTATGCAGGGGATATCTACCTGCAACAGATAAATAAGGGACCTGTCTTTAAGAGCATATATTTGGAACTTCTGCATAACCTTCCCCAAATAAAAATGGTATCAAAACGAATTTAATTATCCTTAGGTTTTAATGAGTTTCTTATTAACTCTTTCCTTAGCATTTTATTTAAAGAAAGTGTTGATACAAATATTACTCCGTAAGGGCAGCAAAACAAAGGTTATTTCTTATATCAGTACATTCTTATCTTCAACCAAACCAGAATATTTTATAATTTTGCCTTTACACACACACACATACACACATTTGGAATTAGGCTGTATCAGCATGTCCCTTTCAAAGGGCCACTACTAAGGTGTTTAAGCCTGGCCCTGAATATGACCTGTAGGTTCAAACTTGACACATTGCACACAACAACAACACCATGAAAGCAAGATTATCTATTTACTTACATCACTGTTAAAAACACCCAAAACAAATAGGAATTAGAGAAAAAAAAAAAAAGAAAAAAGAAAAAAAAAAAAGCTGATACTTTTTCTTTTTTACTTATGAAGCATTTTTTATCAGCAAAATGGACATTGCCAGAAGTAAACTGGGTTACTGACTGCATATCATATATCAAGCATGAGCATAACTACATATGCATACTTGATAACTACAATGCAAAGCTGTTTCACCTTTCAAATTACATGTGTCTATTCTTTAGAAAGAAATATAGTTTAAGCAAAATATTCTAGCATCTGCTGAAACTTCTTTGCTTGGAACAGAGACGAGATTGGGGAAGATCCTGTAGGTCTTTATCAGGAAAAACTTCCTTCCCTCTAATTGCAACTTTAGTTAAGCAGAGTCTGCAGGTTGAAGCGCTGTCAACTTCTAGTGATAGTGTTGCCCCAGCAGCACTGACCTCTGATCAAGCCACTCAGCAGTGACAAGATAAAAGCCACATCTGACCTACAGACCTGACCAGCCCACTCACAGGATTCACGGCTCTTTCCCAACCAGCCGGCACAGACCCCGTGTGCTCTGAATAAACCACACGCTCACGGGTGTGTAGAAGAGACAGCAGAACGTGTCAAGAGCCTGCATGTGGACGGCGTGCGCTCTTCAGGCAGTCACACCTGCAGCGTGAGAGCGGGATTCCCGGCAGCGCCGGCAGTGCGTGCGCTCGCCAGCAGCCGGCAGCAGGATCCCAGCCGTGCCCAGCCGTGCCGAGCCGTGCCCAGCCGTGCCGAGCCGTGCCCGAGCCGTGCCCAGCCGTGCCCGAGCCGTGCCGAGCCGTGCTGAGCCGTGCCCGCCGCAGCTCACGGACATCCCGGCAGCCGCAAAGCTTCCTTGTGCCAGCTCGCAGGGAGCCGCGGCTGCTGCCAGTCCCACGGGAAACAAACACAACCAGCATCCAAGCAAAATGGCCTGCGCCAAGTCAGGGCTGCCGAGATACATTTGTCATTAGCCAAGTCATTAAGAAGGCATCCATAATTTCAGGTGTTCTGTCAGCCAGATGTGATCGATTTAACCGATAAAAGGAAGGACACAAACAAGGCATTACTAAAAGAAGAACTAATAATTTAGGATTAGAAAAACCCAGCATTTTTTCACACATACAAAATATTCTGCTGTTACTGTCTGAGATCTAGAGGTACTAATATGCAAAAGAGACTGGCATGACCTTTAGGAATATGAAGCTTGTTATTCTCTTATAGGCATCTATTCTGTCTTACGTGCTTCCTAAAACTCATGAAAGCAAAGCTGCTGCCCCACAAACCTTACAGAAGACAATTCCCCCCAGCAAGATACTCCAAACTGTGTTTGAAGCTGAGGAGCTCTGATTGCCAGTGTGAGTTTCTAGTAATTACTTATCATTTAAAATCAAATGTGTAGGAGCTAGTTGCAATGATGGAAATGCAGTGTCAAAGAATGAGTTTAATTCAGCTCAGGAAACATTACTTTCTCATACAGGATGCTTGAAATACCAGCCTGATTAGAGTAAGCTTGAGTGAAAGAACTCAGCTGAAACTTTATTATATCAGGGGGAAAAAATGGAGGGGTGGGGGGGAAGGAGGCAGGGAGATACCTCTCAAGAGAGAGCTGAATTGTACAATGACAAAAATGCATCATTCATCGTGTGACTTTAGAAGGGACCAATTTGGATATCAGGCCATTTAAGAATACAGAGCAGCAGAACAGCCAGTTTTAAGCATAAACTCACAAAAAGAGGGCAGGGAAAGACCTATGAGGGCTCTCCTTCTTTCCTGCTTTTTCTCTTGGGAGTTAACAGGGGCCAAGACCTAATGGATCACTGCTAATGGAAGCCATGCAGTGGCTCAGGATGCATTAGGAAGTTACTATTTTTAGGCTCCCTGACCATACTTCAAGCTGGGCTCAAGTTGCTTGAGCTGCACAGCTGTAAATCAGACAAGTGCAAGGATGACAAGTCTTCTGCATGCATTCTCCAATTCATAACAAAGAATGTATAACTGGAAAATAAAGACACTGCTCAAATAAAAGTACTTATATGATTGACAGCAAAACTATATACAGAATAGTTGTAGATGGACAATAGGCTGAAGAAGATTTCCATCAGCTAAACCCTGATTCCACAGTAAAAGGTAAAGCTCACATCATCTCCACACAGGCTCACTTGGTGCCATGACTTTTCAATCTCATGTCAGTATTAGAAGTGCTGAGATCCTGTAATTCCCAGATGTGACAGGCACTTGGTTGATCTTTAAACCTGACTAGCATCATTTCATAGTGTCAAAGTAGACAGGTCCAAAATCTGTACAATCCATACACAGCTTCATGTAACCTTCAGCTGACAGAGGCTTTAATCATATTTTAAGTAAAATTATGCACTTCAAATAGGAATTATTGCATATTTTCTTCTAGATTTTTCAATATTTACTATATGTAAGGTATTACCCCATACAAACATCTTAAGGCCAGAAATTCTGTCTAAAAAAATGGACAGTGCAAGATAAATTCTAAACTGGCATTTTCTTTGTAGAGACTAGAAAATAAATAAAGTATACATCATTATAGCAACAAGAAAATAATATAACTTCCAAATAATTTATTTGCATTGTTTTTATTCATGCAGAATGTTTTCAACTACTTCTACTCTGCTATCTCTATAATAAATTATCTTAAAACAATACTTGATCACTGCCATAAGTTCTCAGTTTAGAAAAAAAAGGAAATTCTGAGGATTGTTGATTACTTAATATTGGTGACAAACTAGTAGGAAAATAAATAGCACTTATTTTACTATATACATGTATTATTTTACTGTAAACAACTTGATTTTGCTTAAAAGAGTAATAAACAAAGGTCAGTAAAAACAAAGCAGCAGACTTACTGTAATCCATGGCATGTGGACAAGGCAACAAATGATACAGGATTTCCTCGGATTTTTCCCTGATAATAGCAATGTTCTCCTCCCTGAAATTGGAAATTGAGACTGTAAATCCTTGGGACATTCCACAGCATCACACTCCATCCTGTCAAAGACTGCTTTTTCATAAACACATTGCCAAGCCATTGACATGCACCAAGAATTGACTATCACTCATAGGGGTGTTCATCCCATCTTCTTTGAGCCCTGGTTTGGGACTTAGACAAACACTATCATCTTGACACTTGAAATACACCAAATACAAATACACCAAATGGTGTATTTCACAATGAAATCCCTGACATCCTGAGATGGGTTTCAGAGACAAATTACTCCAGAGGAGCTCATCTTTCTTCATTGACTAGAAAAAGAGTTGAAAGTAGGGGCTTAGACTCAACATCTGCTCTGCACATGACTACATCAGACAGGATGAGCTCTGCTCTGAGGCTAAGGCAATTTCCTTCTTCTGAGGAGAAAGTATGCTAACAAAATAATAATAATGCTTGATTAGGAAAAAAAAAAGATCAAATCAGAAGTAGTCACTAGTGCTCTAATACTAATGGAAACTCTAAGAACAACTTAGTGAAGAAATACAATGAAAATGAATGTTTGCCTCTTCTCTCCTGCAAATAAAATGTATACCTTTCAAATAAAATCCAGCAGACTCTACTCAAAAAATCCCTTCTGGTTTCACTGATAGGGATGTAAGCCATACTGCACATGCAATAAATTTACTCAGTATTTCAAAGTATTTGTATGCAAAATTAGAAAAACAATTCAAACATCCCTTAAATTCTCACTGGCACCTACTCTTCAGAAGAAGTTACCTACTAGTGTCTCATCAAATTCATCTATGCTGTAATGCACTAACATGGGTTAAAGGACTATGAAGGAGATTTTTAGTAATTTTCTTTTCTAATAGCATTTATTTGCAAATACTTCTTCCAGCAAATGGATGAATAATCTACCTAGCCTAATGTACCCAGCCCTGTGAATATTTATGTCCATTTACTAGAGGGTGGGAAAGGTATTACAACTTTTTCAGAAGATAGCAGTCACTTGCATGATGCACAGCACGGTCATTTTAGACATATGACATAATTAAATGCTTTTGAATTTTATTTTTCAAATATGAAAAAAATAAAAACAAGATTAGGCTAAAGTTAAGAAAATATGTAGGCTATGTTGGTAGTTTTGTGTTTTGATCAGGAAATCCTGTTCTGTTTTCTACAAGATGTGTAAACCATTGTTGAAAGCAGCTACAGTGTGTGGGTGCCTCTGGTTTGAGGTGCATCCTTAAGAAAAGGAGCCTGTTTGTTGGAACACAGCTGCTTGCAGGGAAGCAGTCTTGATCTCAGCCTGGTCAAATGAAGTCCTTCACCTCACTGACCTGCACAGTAACCACATGCTGCTCACCATGGGCACCTCTCTGCTCAGATGTCTGAAGGGAATCTGGTGCCACAGGTAGGGTTTGACTCCTTTTCTCACGCTGGTCAGAAGTTCTGGGGCTGACTCATACCAGGCTACTACAAGGTGTGTCTGGCAGCAGCTCTATGAGCCATCACCCCTGCACCAGCATTTCTCATGATTACCAAGAACTTGGGACATAGATCAAGTACCAGTGGAGATTGCTTTAATTTCTGCTTTGCACTCACAAATATTTTAGCCATCAATATCCTATGTTAATTTGATTTCAGAGGGAATACATCCTTTGCTTTTCCTGAAACCTTGGCTCATTTTCTGCATTTTCTCCTCCTTTTCTATATGTATTTACTTCCTATATCTTAGCTACTTTTTGCTCTTTTCACTTTACATTTTCTTTCTTTCAGTCAGTAGGGTGTCCCCCACTACAGGATCATGGAACTGCTTAAGGCTTTTGGAATGCATGAATAAGGAGTAAACAAAAAGAGACTCCAGTAAGCAAGTAGCAAAACTAACAATCAAACTGTATGGATGATCTAAAACCTTATGAGCAATAAAATATTCTCTAAAGAGAATTCTTGAAGTAGTATTCCTGTAAAAGATATAACTGGAATCAGTGCATAGATATGGGAATAATACTGAAAAGACTATCAGTAGGGAGTTCTACAGACTTCTAGCTGTGGAAGGAATTTGAAGTAATTACACAAATTGGTTTGTTCTCAGAAAATGTAGTTAATATGTACCAGAAATAGAATCTCAGGCTCCATTAGTTTGCAAAACCATGTCTTTTCAACCAGGAGGAACATTTTTTTCATACTAAGAATCCAGTCTGTGGCTCAAAAGTGTGTTTTGATCTTCTGAATAGGAATCAAATAAAATGTCCCATGACAATACCTCCAAATTAATTTATTCTGTAATAAATCTATGGGGAAAAAAATAGGCATAGTGATCTAGAAAAGAAAAATGTAATAAAAACAGGTCTAAATTCAGAAAATACAGTTGAGGAACATAAATTCTATTCTATTTAGTCATATCAATTCAAGTCAATGATCTACTAGAGCTCATGGCACTTCTGCTGGAGATAGAAACAGACTCTGAGCTCAGTCTCAGGGACCAGTTCTCACCACAAAATATTCCTTTCTATATGTTAACATCTGGGAGATACTTTTTATGCATGTGCTTATGTTCCTGTCATTATAACATAAGTCATGTCAAACCAGTTAATAAAATTAACTTAGACTAATAAATTTATTTTTACTCCTTTAAATGAAGATAGTGTTTTTCCAAGTAATTGATGCATTAGATTATCTGAGGTTGTTAGAGCATGTTGCTAATAACATCAAGATTCTGGTTTTGATCCCTATATGGGCACTTAAAGCTACAAATTCTGAGAATAGAAGTGTTCAGGAAACCCCTGGGTGTGGCACTCAGGGCCATGGTTTAGTTGGCATGGTGGTGTTAGGTCAAAGTTTGGACTTAATGAACTTGGAAGTAATTTCCAATCTCAATGAATCTCTGATTCTGTGGTTCTGTACTTAGAGTAAGGACACATCAAGGGACTCTACAGGGCATGTTTTTTCAAGCACCTGCAGTTTTGGGCAAGAAGTTTACTGTTGTTGCTTCACTATATTGCTGAGGTTGAAATTGTGCTAAAGCTGCTTTATAGCAGGTACTGCCATAAAATACACTGTATTAGAGGAGAAATCACAGTATGTGAGAGACCTAAGACCACCAAACACTAAATATAATTATCATATCTATCTTCTTTTACTCTGGTCTTGGAAACAGTCCCTGAAGGACTGGAGTTGTCTCTCTTATCCACTGGTATATTTAGGAGTGAGACAAAAGCTGAAAAAAGAAATCTTCATTTTTTTCCTAAAAGTATTCTGGTCCTATACGATAATTACAACTTCCCTTAAGAGCTGAATTTAGCACCAACTACAGTTCAGTCCAGAACACCAAGGGTCTTTTGTGAAGAGCTGTTGGCTTCCTGTAGCTAATAGAGCCTCTCTGTTCTCTCACAAGCAATGATTGCCCATCTCAGCAAATCAAACCTCCACACTGGCCTTTGCCAGCTCCTGGAGAATGGTTCAGTGTAAGATGAGAGGAAAGCAGACTGCTCTTCGACCATATGCCAGCCATAAGTCTGAGCAGCACATTTACCTACCTCTCCTCTAAAACTGAACCTGCTCACTCTGGAGCCTGGGAGAAAATTAGGCTAAATGTCATCTCTTATGAGACAAGGTCAGCCTGGTGACATTGGCTGTGACACAAATCTGCAAACACAGGCAGACCTTATGCCATATCCAAATCAGGCTAATGCTATAGCAGAGAGAAGTTCAACATTTTTGCCTCCAGGAGGCACAGAGCCACTGTTCATGCTGTAGTTTCCACCACACAAGGCAAATTTTCTTCCAATGTCCATAGCACTCTGTTGTCCATGTCCTTGGATCAGTAAGTTATCCTTCCTGCACAAACCTTCTCAACATGAGGGACAGCCTACTAGTGATGTCAGGGGGCAGTACAGAAAATACAGATTTTTAGCAAGAAGTTTATTGATTTGAATAGATAAAAATGTAGTAACATCGTACAAAAAAATTAAAAATATAAATCAGAATGACCCCAGGACCAATTAAAACAAGTTAATCATTATGAAAGTTGTAAGTTCATAAGATATCCTTCATCTTGATGCTTAAGTTGGATAATTATAGCAAAATCCTGAATTAGGGCTATTTACCCTGTGAACTGCTACAGTTCATGTCTAAGCAGATGCAACCCTTTTGCTCATGTCAGTAGGAGTCTTCTAGCAACCTGTTGGGTATGTAGTGTGGCAAAGATACTAAAAGATGGCAAGACACAGATGTCAGCAATGCAAATAAAATCTGTACATTTTTTTATCCTTTAAGATAGTTTGTCCCTGCTTTGAGAGGCCTCAGCTGCTGAGCAGACACAAAAGAGTTGAAAAACACATTAACCAATACTAATAATAAAGAGTGAAATACATAAAGCAAAAGAACAGCCCTGACAGTTGTTAATGGCAGCAGTTCACTCTTGTCTGCAGTCACAGTGCAGAAAGCATCTGCTGACCATACTGTGGCAGGTTTGTTATCCACCCAGAGACACTCTGACCTTCCCAGGGGAGAAAAGAAAGGATGCACATTCATCTGCTTTCTACACCGGATATCCATGTAAGCCATTTTCTGCAATTAAGAGAAGTGCTGGTCATTTAAACTCATGCACTGACCTTAAAATTAATACCTTCCTTTGCCTACATATTCCCATTTTAATCCAAGGGAAAGGGGATTTCTGGTTTAATTCAAATACTACTAACATATCTCCTTTTTTCCTTGCAGCAGAAAGCTCCCAAAAGGTCAGCTAAGGTTCAAGCCACCGTTCTGCGAATGCTAGATAATGATTAGCTGTCAGATTAGCTGTTTAAAGAGCTACCCACTGTGGGGCCACTAGTTACAAAAAGTCGTAACTAAGGCTGCATGTTCAACAGAAAAAGGGAATGAAAATGCTCTCTCGTTCCTGACTTCTATGACAGAAAACAACTTGTTATGTTTCTGTTATTAAATAGAAGAGTCAGAATGGCACTTTGACCTGAGTAACTGCAAGGAGAGAAAACACCTTTTGATTGACACGTACTTCAGCAATTGGCAGGGTCCCTGCTGCAGGGCTGTGCTGAGCTCTGAGTTTAGCTCTTACTCAGCTCAGTAACAACACCAGGGACCTGGCAGCACCTCTCTGCAGAGTAGTTTCTGGACTGCAGAAACTGACAGCCAAATGTTCCAAAATTGTGAAGGGTGCCCTCCTTTGCTCCTTTGGAGCATGGCTATCACATGTGCTCATACAGCTCAGAGCCAACATGCTGTAGTGACATTAGATTACAGCACTCTTTGAGATTCTGAAATCAGAGATATGGATTCCAAAATTAGGATAAGGCACAGCCACTGCTAAGCCTTCTCCACAAAATGCCCATGTTTAAAGACTGCTGGCAGCACTCTTAACAGAGAGAGACACACGTGTATGTGACAGGATCCTGCACGCAGGCGACTCGCTCCAACTGCCATCAGTGACTCACAGCAGGAGCCTTCAGCAGATGGCACAAGATATCAGCCCAGCTTCTCAGTTCAGAGGCCAAATGAGGGTTGTGTTTACTGCCCAGCAGCTATGAGAGAAGATGCTCCACAAAACACTGCAGGGTGTGGACAGAGAGCTCATGCCAACGCAACACCATCTGCTCTGGAAGCTGCCTTGGCATCTGCTTGAGAAACAGACTCTTGACTTGCCTTGATTTACCTTGGTGTTAGGGAAAATTATTTTTTATTATCAGCTGCCAGGCAAAGATGAGGCAGAGCAGAAAAGGTTACCTTTTCCTGCCTACTCTGTTTCTGTCTTTAAGACAGCTCTTGTAGCAGTGGCTGGTGTCTCTTAGTCATGCCATACAAGTCATTTAAATGACAGTCATTTTGCCCCACTCCTGCAAGCCTGTTCCAGGGAAATGGAAGCAAAAATTTTAAGGGATAGTATGAGAATTCCTTATAATCTACACATTCTAGTCTGCCACATCAGCTCACCAGCCTACCTCAAGTCTGAAGCCAAGGTGTAAGAATGTGATTGACAAGATTACTATAAGCATAACACCTACATGGATACTAATCAGTCAGCAGGAAGCAGGACATAAAGTTCTGGGGAAAATAGAAAATACAACACTCATATCCTATTGGCTCATCATTTCTGAATGACAGAATTTTCTCTTTAAATGAAAGTTCATAGAGCTTGAGGCTGTGTCTAGAAACATTAACCTATTGTTTAAAGTACAGTGCCAGTTTGGCATCCATAGGGAACCACAGACATGTCTAGGCAAAGCTACTTACAGAAGTCAAGATGAAGAAAGTAAAGATGTCAAGCTAAAGCACACTGAAGCCTTGCACAGCCTTCGGAAGTACAACAGCTTCTGTTTGCTTAGCTTAATTCTCCCTCAAAGGGATTAAGTTAAATCCAAAAAGATACTTTTATTTTTTAATAAGGGCATCTACAAAGTGCCTTTATGTTCTTTAATGTTATAGCAGTAATTAATTTCTCTTAGCCATACTCAGTTCTCGTGTGGTCTGAGATCACAGAACACTTGGTTGCTACCACTCTTTGGCTATGGATGCCCTGTGTTGTTGCAGCTCGTGGAAAATAACATGAGGTGCACAAAGCCAGGCAAGATTTTTCTGCAAGTTCAAGCTGTCCTCCTTCTGGAACAAGAGAAAACTGCAGTAGAGTACTCAAGAGGTGACTCCTCATGGTCACACAGTCGCCTGACTTGTCACTTGAGCAGAACCACCCACCACCAGCACTGGGGTCCACATCCACAGTGAAATGCACTTTCTAAGCTCTGGGAGACTTTCACTTTCTGACATTTTTCCCCTGCAGGACTAGTTAAACCCATAGGATTATTTTTTTCATGTTACAAAGAAAAGGGAGTCAAGATAATTAAACCTGCAAAATCCTACATGAATCATGATCTGGGATTCATTCTAGTGTACTATATTCAAAACCATGACCTGGGAATGACTTCTAATATGGAAAGCTGTTACTTTCAATTTTCTCCTCCTCAGCAGTAGGATATGTGTAAAAAGGAAGCTAATAATAACAGGGAAATAATCAGATAAAAAAAAATCTACTGCAAATGTACATTAAAAGTGCCAGCCTGCAGGATCATTAGGTCAGGCAAATGCACTATATATGAGGGTTGCTTACCTTGCCTGGTATCCCACAGAGGATACTACATTTTCTAAATCCCAAAAGGCTTGCTTCCAGAATTCAAACAAAACTACAACAGGAAAATGAAATATTTCTCAATGCCTATTGACTTAATGTGACAGCATGACACTAGCAAAAAAAAAAGAAAAATATGCCCAGAGTAACTGAAAACACACTGAAATTTTTAAAAAAATTGTCAACTCTTCATCAAGACACATACAGTAACATCAATTCCAGTCAAAACCTAGAGGAAGTAATTTGACCAGTATATTCTGGGACCACAGTCTGCTTCCATCCTGCCATTCCTGTTCCATTGCTATACTCTAATCTTCTCCTTCTTGTGGAACTTTCAATTTAGGAACTTTCATTGCACTGTACAAACACCTATAATTAGTCCCTAAGTGTAAGAAGTTGCCATTTGTTCTGTTTGGCTTTTATTTATTCCATTGGCCAAAAGAAGTCAGTTCTCCAGCTGATCCTTCTGTACACTGCAATGATTCTCAGTTTTGCACTGTTGGCAAATATCATTAATACTCACATACTTTTTTTAATGTAAGTCATTAATGAAAACATTTGATGAGAGCACTGTGAAGATCCACCTTGCAGGAACCTCCTGCTAAACTCTGTCAGACTCACAGACTCCCCATCAGCTCTTCTTCAGTTAGTTTACTGCTATTACTAAAAAGTAGATTATGGCCTGGATTTGTTAGTAATTTGCCATGAGGGCAACAGAGCCCAGTTGAGGGCATAAGAGAGAGGAGATCTGACAACATTACAGGAATCCTTATTGAAAGTCTTCTCTCAAATAAGATACAGAATGATTTTTTTGATAATAACAGCTTCTCTAATCTCTGGATGCAGCCAAAAAGCTCTGCCAGAAACAGGCATATATAGTTCCTGCATTATTTATGATTTGTTTCTTTTCAGTTTTCATCAGCAGGTTGTGCAAGTTTCAGGTACATGCACACAGAGCTCCCCACCAGCCCCAGGCTCCAGCCTCCCAGGGCTGAGTCTTCCTGCACTCCCATCCCATCCTCTGCCAGCCCAACTGGCACTCTGCTTTCAGGAGAAAATGTATTCCCTTTCAGAAAAGCCTGTTTAGCATACAGGCTTCCCTGGCAACTGAAACACCTTCCTCTTTGGCTACAAAATGGTGAGTTACCAAAATCTGAAGAATAAGAAGAGATTTTTCTTAGAGAGGGAGTGCCCTAACTGAGAGATGATGGTTAGAAGCACATTGCTGTAAGACAAGAAATATAACAGTCAATTATTAAAATGACCTGCTCACTGGTTACGTGTTTAATCTGGCTGCACCACAAATCATTGTAGATTTATGATCAGTTTGTACCTGTGGATAACAATGAGATGTTGAAATGCTACTTGGGATAAGATCTCATCAAACAGAGGCACAGGTGTGTACAGACATACACTGCACTCGCCCAAGGGACTGTAACTTAATAACTGCTCCAGCAGACCAGATTTTAAGGAAAAAGCTTAACAGAAAAAGCAATAGCTACCATATCAAAGGTATCCAGACTCCTCTGGTCTTTCAATATTTTAATATTTTTCTCCCTTATATATAATTTTTCCTTAAAACAGTAATTTAAAGAGCCCTTCAACTACACATCATGGCACACAATAGCCAAAGATTTAGCACAGCAAGAACAGCAATTTCCCCCTCTTTTAATGCAGAAGCATTAAAATAGCTGTGAGCTATGATAAGTCATCTTGCACACACTACTAGTCAAACAATGCACACAACATAATGACTATTTTTTTACATGCTAACAGCTCTGCTTTGCTGTGCAGCATTAAAATGCATTTGCCCCAGATGCCCCATACCCCCCATTGGCCAAAGTACAATGATGGTCCCTCTGCTGGGGCCCCCCCAGAGCAGGAGGCTGTGCTGGGGCACCCCAGCTGGACAGGATGGCTGGGGGTGCTTGGAGGAAAGCAAGCAGGCAGGGGCTGAGCACTGCAGGGCTCAGCCCAGCTTGGGACACTGCCACTCTGCAGTCCTCACCCACAGGACAAACCTGGCCAAAGCTCCTCTCTTAATGCTACAGCAGAGAAAAACAGTACCCAGCATTTGATATGTCTCCATTCATGTTGTTTGATGCTATCATATGAACGTGCTGTGAGGCTGAAGCAAAAAGCAGTGGTTTATGCTGTAAGCACTCTCACTGTAATTTTGTGCCCATAATACACATGCTGTGTATACACCACCACAACAAAAAATTTCAGAATTTAAGGACTGTCTACAAAATATAGTTCCTTCTAGTCATATTTAAACATGCCATCAAAATTTTCTGGTATTTATCTACCACATCTCTACCTGTACAGTTTTCTGACTGAATTATTTTCAGGGCTCAATTTTTTTCAGAAAGCAATTTCCTAAGAACTCATAGATGTCTCCATTATTTTGGGGGAATACAAGCAGTAACATTTATTTCTACACACTCTGAAGAGGAAAACTGAAACATTTTATTGAGAAAATATCACTGAATAGATATCAGTTGCTCCTTTTGAGAGTGAAAATTCCAGCGATGTGAATTACTCAGCACTGTAGCTGTTTTTTGCCTTTCATCTTGCTTTCAGCATCAGTGACAGAATGACAACCAAAAAAAAAGGGGAGAAAGAGAGATAAAAGGACACAGAGATATATTGCAACAACATTAGGTATACACAGGTTGAGTACTGATGTGCTATGAGCATAGGATGGTCCAGAATGACACAATCAGGAAGAGGCAATGCCAAGAAGGGTTTTTCTCTTTCTTATTAATTGATTATTCTCTTTGCTACCAGAGGGAATTTAGGCCAACAGTGCTGCTTTCCCAGTAGAGACATGATGCACAGTAAAGGAGGGTGTGGGGGGAAACACTGAAATAATTCAAACATCTACCTCCTTTTTTTTTTTTCTTAGGCATTGCACACTGCTGCTCGTTTAATAAGAATGTCTTAGGTGCTGCCTAACTGTGCCAAATTAACAAGAAGCCTCTCCTCTGCAGCAGCTAAATGCTGGCACCCTGCAAAAACGTGCAATATGTTTCAGCTTCATAGTGGTCTAATGTATTAATTATTATGCAGAAATTAAATGCAATGTAACTTCCTATAAAAACGTATGTTAAACTGAGGAGTTTTCTCACAATAAAAATCCCTTAGCTACTAAAAAGTGATGGTTTTTTATGGTAAACATTTCTCCCTTCCCTTGCCTCCCTCTCCTCTTTGAAGCATCCTCAGTAATGGCAGGAGATCCATATGTATTTTATAGCACAGGAAGTTTTGCTCAGAGAGAAGGAGAGGGGGAGGAGTGGAAAAAGTAGTCATCAACTCCAAATTGCTTATGAGCCGAGGCAGGATCTGCTTTCCAGACACATTCCCAAACTGCTGCATGTAGGTACAGCTGCCTTCACACAGTGCTCAGAGCTCCTGCCTTCTCCCATATTGCACAGCAGCAGCACCCGTGATCTGTGTCTGTGCAGTCATCTTGCACAGGGAAATGCAAGGAGGAATCTGTAAGTGTTTTAAAATACACCTCTCCAGTAAGAAGGCCAAGAGCAGAGGAGGCCATTTCTCTGTATGAGAAGGCTTGCTCAAAGCTGGCAGTGCATAGCAGATGGACATTTTCTTTCTGTCACCATTTCTCCCACCAGAGCAGCACGAGAGATGTTGCCAGGCCGCCTCTGTCTCTGCCTACAGCCCAAGATAAATTGCACAGAGGTGGGTGAAGAGCAGCATGTTGAAGCAACTGATAGAAACCTGTCTCCCTTCTGAAATACCTCTTCAGCTTCTGCTTAGGAATATGCTGCACAGCAGAGTACATATATTGTGATTTATTCATAAGTTGCACCCTTTTACTAGCTATTTTTAAATAAGTATCTAAGCAATCTGCACAATCTCTAAAATCTAGTATATTAATTATGTTACCAGTTATGGTAAACAATTCCCACAGTAATTGAAGGCAATAAATCACCATCATGGAAATTTATTGTAGTTGCAATAAGATTTTGGAGACATTTGATGTAAAACTAAAGCCCAGTTTCTCAAATGCAAACAGATACTGCCAGTCTTTTCAGAAATTGTTCAACAGACAAACAAAGCTCTCAAATGAACTTACAGTTGCTCTGAAAAATACTGACTGGTCAGAGGAAACCAGATTTACTTTTAAACAGCTATTGAACACTGAAATCATCCTTAGTCAGTATCTTGTACTTTTAAGTGTACTCAGTAGCCTGAACTTTTCCAAAAATCTTTAGGTATCTGAACTTTTATTAAAATGTTCCCATGTCTGTGGCCACCAGGCTCTTCTGACATTTTGTCACAGCAGCTGCTTTCCTCCCTGCCAATCCTACTCAGATGCAACAAAACAAACAAAAACCTTACATCCCCTTTCCCAGCATGCTTCCCAACAACTACTGCCTGCAGAACTCCTGGAGCAGAGGACTGGCAGGGGCAGAGGAGCCACCCCTGCCCCCTGCCCATGGGTATGCAAGATGCAGGCAGCATGGGGAGGGAAACACCACTCCAGCAGCAAGCCCCCTCCTTTGCAGTACAGTCTGTGCAGCCCCTTTCACTGCCAATTCAGCTCACCTCAAGCATCAAGCTCAATGCAGCAATCTACTTAAAGCAGATTTGAGAGTACTGAGCCAGGCAGAGACAGCCATCCCTGAAGGTATACCCTGACCCTGGCTCCTGGTATACCCTAAATGAAGGGGAAATAATCTCTGTGACCCTTGAGGTTGGGAGCTGTTTTGCCCAGAACATTTTCTGACCCTTCCTCTAAAAAGCCTGATCCTCCTATCACTTTCCCATTCAATTAAACAGTACTTAGATATGAAAAGCTGCTGATTTCAAACATTTCCTTGCTTGATTAAGTCTTGCTCATCAGGAACAATTCAGTGACAGGGCTTGGATGGATTAACTTAGCTAACTTGCATATATATCTTAATGCAGACAAATGGGTTGTTTTGTTCTTATTAATATCAGCTATTATCTTTATTTCTGCTTTGACTCATATTCTGAACTTTAGTCAAGCAACACTTCTTGACTGCAGAGCAGAGCTGACTGAGAAATTAGTCTTTGCAATTTAATGGAACGCGTATGTGTTTGCCTCAGTCTGATAATGTATGCAGACTATTATCTTGATAATAGTGGAAGAGTAGACTTCCTATTTGCAAAAGACAGAAGGGAATAAACCAAAGGAAACTTGCATCTTCAGCTATCCAGTGGATAAAAGACTGCTTTTTGCATTTCCATTTCCACTTTCACACTGCAGAGATTTGTTTTGAAGCATTTAGATAGTCCCAGACTTAGTAAAACTATTTAGAAGATTTATTTTTTAAAAAGTGTAAACTTTGAACAAAATTTTACCTAGTATTTACTTGCTAGGCAAATTTCGAGTTTCTATTTTGTACCACATATAATACATTTTTGAACATTCTATGCAATCTACAGCAATTGATACAAAAATTATATCTGACATCTACAAAAAAAGTCCTAACAAATAGAGGGTCCTCAAGAAAACTCTCCAATGTTGAATGCAAACAAAACACTTCTGCAAAGGCTATGGGACATTTCACACAAGACAACAGCAGTATACAGCATCTTGCAGTCACCATGCCAACAAACACAGGGAAAGAAACACACAGCTGGTGATTAGGTATTTGGAAATGTTATACAACGAATATTGCTATTTGCAAATTTACAAAGAAGCTCATAACAAACAAAAAAATTTGAGGTTTAGTACAATGAGAAAATGCTATCTACTAAAACAAAAATATTTTCTTCAATAGGTATCAAAAGTAAAGTACACTTACTAGCAAAAAGAACTACTATGAATACATTTTGATAGAAACATTAATGCATTAAATTTGACAATGAAGTGTATTTTCCTTGTTTAAAACTGAAAGTCAGAAAACATGAAACATGCTTGCCTCAGAATGGTAAAACAAATCACTTGAAAAATCAGTTATCCCTCTTTTTACAAAAATATGTGTTTACATGAACATCATAAGCCAAACAAATTTAAAAAGAAAACCATAAAAAGGAAATTCTTACTTTAACTTCCACTGTCTTCCCACCTTGCTCGATATGCCTCTCAAGATATTCAGAAGACAGCAGGTCACTGTAAGAAGAAAAAAAGAACCATAAGCCTTGTGTGTGTGTTCTTGTATTCCCTCTCAGTAAGCACTGATTAAACAATTACATTTGAAAAGGGCAAAATCTGCAGGACACTTTTCCTAAAATGTTCATAAAAATCACTGAAACCACCATCTCCAATGGAGTTACACAGTGCATGGGACACACAGACTTTTAACAGCAGAAGGTGGGACAAGGAAGACTGGGGAGTTTCTCTGTGGAAGGTCCAAAATCAACCACTGACACTGATTGTAATTGAAGAGACTTTCCTATTTGCTGCTAAAAGTGGAATTGAGGTGAACTTCAAAAAAAGCAAAAAAGCAGAAGGATGGGAAACAAGTTGAAATGTGAGGGAAAACAGCAGCTGTGTTGGCAGGCTTCAAAGGACACAGAGGCACAACAATGGCATGACCTTGTCACACCAACATGGGCTCAGGTCCACACTGCCCAGGCAGGCACAGCCCTGGGCCCCAGGAGCTGCAGCCCAGGCAGGCTCACAGCACATTTATACACATCCCTGGGAGCCCTGCAGCTTCAGCAGTGCCAGAGGAAAAGGCTCTGGGCAATAGCAATCCCAGCCTCCAAGTACAAGGACTTGGAACAAACAACAAGGAGAAAAAACAATCAGACCTGAGGCAAACATATATAAATTAAATGCAGGCTGTATTTACTAATGCTAAACCAGTCAAATTATCTTCCTCATAGTTATTTTCTAGTAAGGCAAACCACAGAATCACAGAATTGGTAAGATTGGAAGAGACCACATTATCTACATCAATTTCACTAACCAAGTTCAAAGACTACAAAATTTTACTGATATTAAATCAGTATAAAATCTTGCTCTTGTTCCACCTTAGAGACAATTAAGCTGTCAAAGATGACAAATTGGTAAAGAAAACCTGACAAGAGGTAGGTTGGCCACCGGGGCAGGAGGAAGTGAGCACATACCTGCTCAGCAGAAGAGGCAAAAATTTAGAATTTCTCCTTCAAACAGCAAACACCTGAGCTTAGACATGAACTGACCTGGTGAGGGAGGGCAGGAACAGCAGAGCAGGATCCACAGCAGTGGCTGCTCAGCTTTTCAGAGCTTCACCCTGGCCAAACAGGGTGAAGGTGGCCGATGTCTTGCTCAGAGACATTGGTGACTGCCCTGAGTGAACTCCAAACAGTATGGAAGTTTGGGTCCTCCAATATCAACCCTAAAAACTGCCACCTTGGTACTTGCATTAATTGCCTAGGCGCAAAATCCAGGAGCATTCCAATGAGATATGCTGATAACACTAAATTGGCAAGCATGGAAAATAAAAAAGATTGAAAAAACTCCCACAGGAAAGACCTGGATGATCTTCAGGATTGGTTATTAGAAATAGGATCAAATTCAATTGTACAAACAGCAAATTTATGCACTTAAGGGCTGGAGGGAATTTCTATTACTTTTTTTTTGAGGGCCTGGTTTATAAGGAAGAGAGACATGACCACACCACTTTCTGGCAAAATGATTTGGCAGATCAATAGAACGTCTTCCTGGAAAACACAACTGTCATCCCAGAATACATCAAAGAAGATGTATTTCCAGTCAAACGGAGGTATGATTAATATCACTGCCCAAAAGAGACCTCTTTTCAAATACTGCAGACAGGTACTGGACAGCTTTGCTTACAAAGTTCCATTACCTGGGAACACAGAGAGGCTCCTGAAGTCTAGCAAAAATTGAGTTGTGTGGGAATGAGAATGCACCACAGTTTGTAGGTACAGAAGCAAGCAATCAGGTTATAGAAGATACTGGCAGAATCTCAAAGGTATAAGGACTGTCAATGAGTCAATGAAAATCAGATGTTAAAAAAAATCCTTTGTATCTAAGTGTAAGGGACAGAGGCAACAAAATGAGGGATGCTAAGACATTTCAAATGGGAGCATTGGTGGGACAATTGTCCATGGACATGGGGTTTCCTCTGGCTCAGTGAGCTCACAGCTGGTCACTGCTGAAAGCACAAGTCTCCATGCCCACCCAGGAGCAAGCACTGAACCTACCTTGTGTCAGCACAAACACTCATCAAAACATTCTTGGTGTCAGCACTGCCATTCCTCAAGGGACATTTGGGAGGGGTCAACAAAACCATAGTTTTGCTGCATTATGTAGCTGAAATCCCTTGACAAGAGGAGCAATCAGCTCCAGAGCTGATGAAAAGGAGAGAATGAGCAGCTCTCAATAAGGGTGAAAGAAAGAGTGAGTGACTCCCTTGGCCTCTGCAGAACCAGCAGGAACCCCTTTAATTCTGGTCAATATCTATATTGATGCTTGGCACAGCTGCCTGCAGATGACCCATTATTGAGGAGCAGCTAAAAGAGATGATGTTGAGTTACTGATTACAATACTCTGACTCTTCTTAGAAGTGAATATTAAATATTTAGGATACTCATGCCCTGAGGAAGGCTCAACGACTTCTATAAGTCTTGTATGCATTTTCCAGATTTAGTAATTTAGACAGATGCTCTTAAAATGTATTTAGTTTAGCTTGGTGAAGTCAGTTATATAGTTTCCCAGCATCCACTACCTTCTTTCAGCAAAAGGATATGCTTCCATAACTTTAATAAAGATTCCTTCATAGCTTAGGGCTCTACTACTTTTCATTATTTCAGAGGGTCTCAGTTAAACTCATGTCCTCCTCCTTATCAGATGGACACAAAGGTTTGTATGCCAAGAAAGATGCAAGAGATTGTAAAATGTAAGATAGCGAAGTAAGTATATAGTACAAAGCCTGAGATCAAACAGAATGGCTTAACTCAGGGAGACTTTGCAGTTGTATTTGGAGGGATGACAAAGAGAAACACAGGTTCTTCTCATGTGGGTCTAACAAAATTACTGCTTTTTAAAAGACACTGCTGTTAATGTTTTAATGTTCTGAAATATCATATGCTACATTCTCAAAAATCTGGAAATTATGTCTGACATGAGAAAAAGCCATTGATCATTCTCTGCCTTGTACAACACAAGAATAAGAAGATAACAAAAGAGGTCAGTAAGCTCAAAACTAATTAAAAACCTTTTCTGGCATAGCTGCTGATTACAATGCCCAACATACTGCAGGAAAGCAGGGAATACTAGAGGTTTGTGCTGGTCCAAGCTGGGAATGGACAAGTTCATGGGTGTAACTGGGAGCTGCCAAACACACAGACACTGTACCTGACTCAAAGTGTTGGAGTCTGGAAAAGGCTTGGGAGAAGCCTCACACATACTTGCTCAACTCTTCCACTTTTCCCTGACCATTGGCCCTGGGCTACTGGGACTGGGCTGTTGGCCAAGCATCCCTCTGACCTGGCCTGGGCTGCCCTGCCTGCACCTGGAAGGGTCCTGTTTCACTCAGGGTTACACAGTGTCCTGTGGCATCCAGCTCCAGAGCTGCTGATGGTCAGAGAGCTGCTCTTCTCCCACCCACCACCCCAGTGATGGACATTCCCAGGCTGTTCAAGTTGGATTTACTTTCAAACTAGGCCAAAACAACAGTTCTTAAGCAGGTCAACCATTTAGTCTTCCTGCTCAGTCCTACAAAAGGGCTGGAAAGAGCAGGAGCTGCTGGCATTCCCACCCCTCTCAAGGTCTGTCACAAAATGACCCCAAAATGAGCCTGTCTGGAAGGGAAACACCACAAGGTCACCTGCCTGCACAGCTCCTGGGTTCTGAGTCCACAACTTGCAAACAGACCACAGATCTGAAATGTAGAGACATTTTTAAAGCCTGCCCTAAGTAACATGGCAGGATATGTCTGAGAATACTTTATCAGCAGAAAAGCCCATAAATGAAGTCATGTTAGGCTTTATTATTATGATTCACAGCACTGAAAATATCATAAAACCCACAACACTCTTGCAAATCCAATAACACAACCAATGCTATTAAAAACTGAGCTACAAACTAACCATTATACACAATCTTAAAAACTCAGACCAAAAAGTATCACGTCCTAGGTAGAGTAATGCTTCATCTGCATTAAGAGTACAGGCACAGAACTGCATAATTTTAATAGAAGGTCTTCGTTTAAAACACACAAAAATCTAGATTAAAGTACTTGCAAAACGGGATTAAAATTATTTAAGCAAGACGATCAACATTAAAATAATATTAATTTCAACATAAAAAAATAAACATTTTCCTATGGTAGAAATTAAAAAGCAATAATTTAGTGTTCCTGCTGATCTATCCTAGAAATCATCTTTGTCAGCTTAAGTGGTAGTTTGAGTATTAATTATAAATAAAACTGGCATGCCAAAGAAGAAAAAAAGATTGTGAAAAAAAATCTTAGAAACAGAAGGGATGGAGAAAATCACACAGAAAAAACACCAACACAATAACTGACAATATTGCAGAATGAGATTTTCAAAAATATTTGCTGAGGCATTGGTACAAAATTTTTGAAAAGGCATAGCAAAAACCTGCATATGTTAAGACCTAAAAATAAATTATTTCACAAGGAAAAAAAGCACATGTGATCTGTTGCTTTAACAAGGAAATACACTGCTACACTAATAATGGCAATTCTGCTGTCAGGGGTCTGTTATTTCAGCGTACACAAACTAACTACTGTCATTTTGTTTACAGCAGCAGCATTTCTGTAGCATTATCTAAAGCCCATATGAGCCTATCCCATACAGACTCAATAGCATAAGGGCTAGAACAAAAAATATGAGCAAGCTTCACTTTGCTCTTCCAATCTTTCCAGGCACAACAGTACACAAGAGGCAGAAGCTGAGGGAATTTTATTACAGAATAGGCTCCCAACTAAAGAAATTACCCTTGTCCAAGATGATGCATATATATGCACTTCAATTCTACCTTGAATCAAAGGTTTACCAAAACAAAGCTGGGATTGGGAATCCAGGAAAACAGAGTAGCTTTGGATATAGATGGATTCCCCAGAAGAAAAAGGCTGCTCCAGGAAGAAAAAGAGGTTTAAAAATATGGTAGCAAGAGAAAAGAGGGCAGAATAGGTCAAGTGTTTAAATAAGCAGAAAGAAAAAACAAGAGATTACAAAGCACTTAAAGTCAGAAGAAGAAAAAGAAGAAGTAAAGATTTTTAAAAAGGAAGAGGTCTGCATTTGATTCTGAAATTGAGAAAACCCTGAGAATTATCCCTGTAAGTTTAATAGAAACTTTCACTTTCAAACAGAGAAGAAAAAATGCCTATTGCCAGCTTCTGAACAAAAATTAACTCTCCAGATTTAAGAGACTGAAACGCTTAACAGTCATGGAAAAAAAGAACAGAAATTATAGGGTTCCGTAGGAAGAATTACAACGTTAAGAAAGGTAGAAATAAAGGGAGTTCATAAACATAGTACTATAATGTATCATTGTCAGCATCAGTGTTATAAATACAATAAATTACCAGTTTCATGATAATTTGGTATCATTGCTGCATCTCCTTGAACACTGTAGAAATTCTTTATCATTTATTCACCCTCATTTATCTCCACAACTCTCCATTATGTACACCTGAAATTTCAGACTAAATATGGTGCCAGACAAGGACATCAAATGAGACATCTGAGTGAAGATGCATTATTGAAAAGGAAGACAAGATCTTAGTTGAAATCAGCAGAAAGGTCTGGGTGGGTCGAATGCCAGCAGGAAATTATCAACAGATATATGGAGACCTTCAAGAGAAAAGAGCAGGTTCAGGGAAATGATAGAGACATTGATAAGAGATAAATGCCATATTAACTGCACAATTAATGCTAGTCCATGGGGCAGAGCCAGATGGGAGAAGGAAGCCTCCTGCAACATCCTGCTTGAGAGGGCTGCAGTAAGAGGAATGGGAACTGTCAGGGTACCAGGCACATGAAGATGAGGAAGCTTCCCATAAACTGAAATATTTTCTCCCAGTGGTGTACAGTCTCTAACAAGTATTAAACAGAAATAGTAGCTATGGAAGGAGTGGCTATCAGAGGACATTTTTACTACAGCCCATCTTGTACACCAAGAAAGATAAAGCAGGTTGATTGTCGTAAAACAAAGAGCAAGAAAGTGGAAAAGTGGATGAAAGGGAACAGAATGGATGTTTCTATCTGCCAATCAGTAAGAGTACAAAGGACAATTTTTATTATCTTGCATTACACTCTAGCCCTGGAACATTTTCAGTATCAGCCATGAGCTAACTAAAACATACAGCAAGATAAACTCAAAAAAGCCACTTAGCTGGCAGATTTTTGTATCTCACTACATGGGACACTTTAATTCTTCTTTATCCTCATGCCTACCCAAAAAACTCCTCTCTGCTCATACATGATCTTTCTTTGCACTTCAGGGGGGATTAGCTATCTCCATACTCCATGAACCAATCTGCTATAATAGCCACAGCTCTGAAACTATCATCTCCTCCTTCCCATCAAAGAATTGCTGAATTTCTTTTTATGTGGACTGTTAATTTTATTAATTACTGTACTGGTTAAGTTAGCCAAATGGACTAATCAATCAGAATTAGATAGTTCCTTGCAGATACAGCAGCAATTTTCAGTGTCTACTCAGAGGAAGGAAAAAGCAACTGAGAAAAACAGAGCCGGTTCTTGTCCACACAAATTGAAGTTTCACCCCTTTTTAAAATATTCTTACTGTACTTTTCTGTCCTTGTTGGAGCTAATATGAAAGGGAGAATGGAGTAAGAAATTTATTAATTTTTCTACTCCTACTATTTAAGGCTTTCTTAAAAAAAAAAATAGGGGCTTAAGAATGGGTTAAGTTCTCAAAGGATTATACACAAATGCTGAGTAGTACCCACTCTTAAGTCCTTTCCTGGAGCTTAATTTCATGTTTCACAAAATTACACAACTTGAATCTCTGGTGATGTTTCTTCCAAATACTAACATTTGCTCACTCTTTTTCCTCTCCAGGACTTCTCACTTAGATCCCTAAAGCCATCTGACTAGAAAATGCACTTAGTCCTTTATCCCTTTATAGCTGCTTTGCCTGCAGGACAGGATAGTTACTCCCCTAGTGCAGACAGCACACTGCAGAGCAACTCTGCAGCCCTGAGCAGGGCCTCCCCCCTGGCTTTAGAGAGGAGTCTCACAGTGCTGGCTTACAAACACCAAGTGTTTCATTTCTGAACTGGCTGCGTTTCTTGATGGGAAAAGGTTTAAGCAGGTTGAAGACATTCTTCCTTAGTTTCACCAAATTTCTATTGCACATATGGCTCCTATTATTATTTAATTTCTTCAGCCAGGAAGAGACATACCTACAAACTAACCATTTACTCATATCACTAAAAGTTTCTTACTACTATTTAAGGAAATAAGAATAATGCTCCCTACCCCAATAAACTAGTAGCAAAGCATAGCTAAAGTATCTCTGAAATAAGAATTTCAGGTTCTATTTTTATAGCAACTTAAATATTAACAATATTTTATTATATTTCTTGGATCAATATTAATATTTCCTAATACAAAGATTGCAATGAAGGAATAGCAAGATATATAATGAACAGGGTCTTTTAAAATAAGGTATTTTAAATATTAAGTGACACAAGCACTTCAAAGGGCACAAATTCAAAGTGCAGTTAATTCATGCTGCTGGTGATGGAGGGATGGTGATTATGGTCTTCTCCTTCAGACAACAGAGAGATGTAATCTAGAGTCCTAACAAGGAAGCTGCACATACAGAGAGCCTTCCCAGTATCCATGGGAAGACTGCTTCTCACGATGCCCTAGTGCTAAACTAGAGACTTCAACAAGCAGAAAGAACAGACAGCAGGTAAATGCAAGATTCTTGTCAGGCAGAAGGTGAAACAGGATTTTTCTAGCTCTAAACTTCTGTTTTCACAGGCAGACTTGAAACCAGTCTGGGCAAGGTTCACTTTGCTATTTATCCAGGAGCTTTCCTGACAACAATGATGGCAATGCAAGTGTCAATAAAACCTCACTCTTGTTTTGTTGATGAATAGTTTACACCAGTATTTTTTCAAGCAAATACTTCTTTTTTTCTTACAGAAATTTCAGAAATCCTATTTAAAAAGCAGTTTTCTCAATGCCATTCTGCTCATACACTTGTTACTTAAAAGTCAGGATAAAAACAGCTCATTTTAGTATTTGAGAAGGTGAATTAATAAGATAGGAAAGAGGAATGCACACAAGAAGCAAACGCTATACATTTCCCTGCACAAAGGTACTAGTGGTTTTTAATATGTCTCTTCATATAGTCAAGCTGCTTTATAATACATGGAAAATCATTTCCCAAGTAAACTCACTCGTGATTTCAGCCACATTTCAATTCAGCTCTCTGTGTATTGTCCATAAATGCTATCTTGAAAGAGTGAAACTGAAAAATTTAATGCATAAGTATTCACATGGCCCTGGCATTACTTCATGCTATTAAAAACAAGCACACACATTTTGTACAGGACATCTGTTATCATTCAGTGAATGGAATTTATTGAATATTTTTAATTCATAGCTTAGTTCAAGATTTGCCCTCAAATTCTAGTTACTGAAGCAAATATAGCCCTGGACCAAATATACAAATTAATCCTGCACTCATAAACATTTCCATGATGCTCTCTCAAAGTATTCACACAACACAAACACTTTTAGCACTTCCCTCAACACTGAAATGCTGTAAAGTATCTGTTTGGTTTGAAACTTGACAGACACAACCATTGCAGAAATACAATGTCTTTTTCATCTTAACACTTTCCAGATAAGTCCAGCTCTGTGTTGCAGTCTGGACAACTCTGGAGCTCTTGAAGCTCTTCAGAGCTGATACTGAGTGTCTTCCTCATGGTACCTGAAGAAAAAGGAGCTGTCCCCCATAGCAAAGGGTGAAGGGTTCAATCTGGGGGATTTTTGTCTAGAGTCATGCAGAAAACCCCTGTCAAAGCAGCCAGGCATCACCACTTGCCTTGCACATACATAATTTACAACCCAGTAACAGGAAAACCAGGGCTGTCCAGCAAAACACCTCATTGCCAGCTCAGCCTTGCTTCACTCCCAGACTAATTTACATTGCCAAAAAAAAGTGTACAATTACAGAAATAAAATATAAAAAATAAGATGCCCATGGCCCCTTCTTACCAGCCAGCACTTCCATGCCACTGCTTCCTATGTTGCATGATGCCAAGGAAGGTCAGGAAAGGAGTCAGTATCTCTTCAAGAGAGATACTAAGTAATTTGGCTCTAACATTGAACATACCTATCTTAAAATGGTGCACCCTTAATGACTTTTCCTTCTGTGCTGCCATTTCTTTTATAGGAACTTAGGGTGATCACCCTAACACCCGTGGTTACCTGCTGCTTGAACCTTGCATTTTATCCTGAATATTTGAAAGGCTTGCATGCCCAAATAATCTTTATGTAGTAGTCACCAAGAATAATTTCTTTTAAATGGTGTGGTTTTATATATGGGGTATTCACATAAACAGACTGAAAAAATATAGAGAACTCTGGGAGTTTTGTTAATCTAGTGATTGCATCAATTATTGAAGTACCTGACATACTTCATTTAAAAAAAGACCAGAAAAAAAGGTTAGCACTACTTTTATCTTTGTTCAGATGTTAACTATAGGTGTTAACTATAGAAAAGGGTATATCTGAAAATAGTTTCAATTTAAAACATTGCAAACCTTAAATCTAGGAACTAGATTAGTTTCCAGAAACTGTTCTGAAGATGAAAATATGTTAGAATTTCAAAAAGACAGAAATGGCTTGGAACCCTAAGATATTGAAAAAGCTTCTACTTGGTAGAGCAGCTAAGAGAAAATGAGTCATGATGTGAAGAACACCTTCAGTGACAGGCAATTTAAAAAGTAAGAAGCTGAAATTACCTCCTGTAGCACTATTATGTCTCTATTTAGATAAAGAAAGTAAATCTTAATAGCATGGATAAGAAGTCAAAGGTCTCACACTTCAGTTGTGGGTGAACCAGGATTTTAACTTGAAACTAAGCAAAAGAATTCAATTGCACAGTTAAGAGAGAGAAGGAAAGAAGTGTCTTGAAGAAGCAAGCTGCATTACTGGGAAAATATCTCAAATATCCACACAGGACAAATGACACAAATATTTGTGAATAAATTCATGGCACATCTTAAAAATGAATGAAGAGTGGGAAGACAAGAGTCCCTTAACCACGGAATCCTCAGGAGCCAGATTCTGAGACAATACTAATCACTTAACCACAGTCCAAGAAATTATCACAGCTCCCTCAAACTTACAATCATCAATCTTCATTTAGCATACACAACTACAAGAGTAAGCTAGCCTCAGAGGCAAAAAAAATCCAATCTCCTAATGCTGTACCAAGTTGAATTGTCTGGCTTGCCAGATGGCTCTGGCATTGCTGATGACCCAGCGGTGACTTGCCTCCCAGTGTGTTACCCACCAGTAATCATCCTCTCTGAACTCAAAAGGCTCTTCAATTTGAGGAGAGGATGGGATGAGGATGAGGGAATATGATAGAGGTTTACAATACTGTGTGAACCATAGACAGAATTATGCAAAGCCATTATACTCCTAATCCCACATAGTAAAAGTGGGAAGTACTGAAATTAGGAAGTCAATCTAAAACAGATCCAAAGAAAGCACTATGTCTTAACAAGAAGTTGTGAATCTCTGCCCCACATTTCCACAGGAGGCTTCAGAGGCAAACAGTATCAAAAGGTATCTCTGAAAGGGACTGAAGTCGTGGACAATGAGTGCATAAGCAGGTACTTTATAAAAGGCAACACAGGGAGTGCCCTCTGGCATCTCCAATCAGTCATGGATGTTATGGGCTGAAAGTGGCCCAGCACAGTGCTCTTCAAGCATTTCCCATTTCCAATGCCAGGACAGATTGGACCACTGGTAGGATGCCTCTTATTTCTTTGTGTTTAATCACTATCACTGTTTCTAAGGGTGAATGAATACAGTAATTTTGTCTTTTCTATCCAAAGTAATTTTCTGAAACTGAGAGAAATATGTTTGTGGTGACAGGATGAAAATTTTTCCATGTATTAGTACAGGATTGCTTTTAATACATGGTTCATTTGTATGTCATGTAACCTACAATAGGTGTTCAGAGCAACAGTGGCCAGCATCACCCTGTTGGCTGCATCCATTGCAGAGGCTCCCACTGGAAATCCATTTCTGTAAATGCAGCTATAACAGTTCTCCATCTGCTGCTTCATGGATGGGACTACAATTAAATTCATACTGACAATCCTACAGCAAAAGTCCTGCATGTTCAAATATCTCTCCCTTTTCTTATCATAGGTCTCACATCCTTCATACCCTAAGACAAGCTTTATTGTTCTGTATACAAACCACCCCCCATTACACCCCTCAAGACAACAAAACTCTATATTAAGACCAGTTATACTGGTAGTTGGCACAACTTGCTTTTCTAAGCAGTAAGAAGAGGAAACAGGATCACATCCTTGGCATTACTGTGTGATCTATATCCATTAGTAGTGACCTATATATCCACCTAAATTGATGCACTGATTGGTAAAACAAGTTAAAAATAAAATTCTAGAGTTTGTAGTTGGTTCAGTCACGCAGCATTGGTAGAAATTCTCATTTGACTGGTGCTCTGCTGCTACCATCCATTTCTTCTACATACACATACATGTATTTATATTATACATCTTTTATATGTATATATACTATACACACAGAGCTCCACTATACACTATATATTCATATAAAATATATAGGATAGAGTTTACATCCCTAGGAGGCAGCGGTCAACATACACTATGCATGAGACTCCAATTTGCTTATTGTTTTTCTCTTACTTCTTCATCACACCTTTTTCCTATCCCTTATTCTCATCTTTCCATGTCAACCTCTCTCTAAATCAGGACCAAGCCATAGCCTTGCTTGCAGAACTGTCAGTTGGGAGATTCCTAGCTCAAAACTCTAATGATTAGAAAATAGCAGATTGCATGTTCTCTTTCTTGACTCAAACACAAACCAAATTGTTTTATCCTGCATGCCTACTACTGTGTCTAATGTGCTAACAAGACATTTTCAGCATTTGACATGATTTACTCTTCATGCCTCAAAATAAACAAACCCTTTACTTCCCATGCTTCACCTAAGCACCATGGTTTAAATTTCAGAATATACATCCCAGGATGGAAAAACTGACAGGGTCAAAGCAGATTCAAGTATATTGAATTCTTCCCACTGATTTTTAAATCAGTCATTCATAAGATTAAATCTGAATCATCACCTCCTTACATCTCCAGAATGCTTGCCAAAATGAAACAGGGTTATGATTCCAGCAGAGACTCAAAATTTTATTTTTGGTGATAATGCAAATCCTTATGACTATTTTGTCTTTTCCTGTACCCTTTCATCTTCCAGCCACAATTTAACTATGGACAGAAATGTTATACGCCCATTTATAATGAGAATAGATTTCTAAGAAATTATTATTTAGTATTATCTATTAATCTAATCTATTTTTATGCTGAATATTCTCTTCAAGATGAAAAGGGATCTTCATACTTGAGTGTACCAGTTCCAATCACTACTTTTCAAAGAAATAACCTCTTCACTTAGAAGTTATTTACCTATTCCTTTTTCTTTTCCAGGATTGTCATATTTTCTGTAGGTCAGGCTGTGGACCTGGCTTTTCAGACCTGGGCTTCTTTGCAATCTAGCAACTATCTGGCATGAAACAGTTACATTTTGAACATTGCACAGCAAAGCATTACAGTGATGGTGCAAAGTGCATCCTGCAGGAGCAGATGAAGTGTGCAATCAATTCCAGCAGATGCAGAAGCAAGAAGGAACATATTCTGCCATTCTGGCATATATATTTTTTTCCTTCAAAGGGCTCCAAGTTAAAGTCTTTCCAAACAGCTGAAAAAAATCAAGATGAAAAGTTAAGCCTGTTTAGAAAGAGTTAATTTTCACAAAACAACTGCACAACCAGCTTTTCCAGTTAAAAAAAAAAAAAAAAAAAAAAAAAAAAAATCTAAAGGTGCAGAAGAGCTGCAGACCCTTTTAAATGCTACACACCAGTGTGTGAGAAAGCCTTGAAAGAACACAAAACTGCCCTGAAGAGCACAGAATAATATATTGCCCTCAGAGCCCTTGACTCTAATCCTGAATGGCTCCTTCCATAGAGCAGCTCATCACAAGGCCTCTAACAACCTCCTCAGCAAAGAGACAGGATAGAGACCTCAGGGTCACTTCTGAAAGCCACCATTCCTCATTGCAGTCCTTTTGCTCATCCCAGGGTCCCTGGCAAATCCAGAAGTGGGATGTGAAGCACATCTGGCTGAAGGGTGTGGGCTGGGGAGCACACTGGCATCCTGCATAGCCATCCCCTCAGCCAGGGACACGTCAGTGCAGATGCTCCCAGCTGTGATCTGCCTCAATTTAGAGCTGCCTCCCAATTAAAACTTTGATTCAGTGAATGATGAGTCTGAGTTTGACCAAGCATTTTTACAAGAAACCTACTTTCAAATCTCCTGTCATCTTTGCTTGGCAATCCCAGTGATGTGCTCACAGTGTTCTAACAAAAGAACTGCTCCAGCTCCTCACTTGTCCTCATCCTGAGGTAACCCAGTGTCCTAAAGGAACCTCTGCAGCAGAACAAAGATATAGAAGGACTTTTCTAAAGAGACAAGGAAACCATCCTCCTCTTTCTTCACTGTGCTGAGCTATGGGGAAACAGGGCAACCAGCTGGGAGCTGGTCCCTATGGGATGCCCTACTCCACAATCAGGAGAGAGAGAGAGCAGACAAAGCAAGACACTGCCCTCCCACCAGCCTCCTGCCCTCCCACCAGCCTCCTGCCCTCCCACCAGCCTCCTGCCCTCCCACCAGCCTCCTGCCCTGGCCACCCTCTGCAGGAGCCCACGCTCTCCCTGCTGGCTACAAATACCACGGGAGATTTGCTTCCTAATTAGGCACCTCTGAAATCAGGCAGGGGAATACTCTGGGAATACAATCCAGCACCTCAGGGAAGAGTTCAAGAGCCTCTCACAACCCTGCTCATCAGTTCTTAGGGAACATCATGTGTGGTTTTGACAACAATAATTTAGATAAAGGGAGCCACAGGTTATACCTACAGCTCACTCACAAGACTGTATTCTCCTTTTCAGTAAAAAAATGTATAAGGATATCCTTTTTATCATCCTTACTACGTATTTTTAGAATCTTGCTCAGTACTTTAAATTATTTATGTTTCTAAAAATATTTCTCCTAACATGTCATGTGTTGCTTATAATAAAAGCTGGATTTAAGACTCGAGTTCTAGAGTGCAATGAATTTGATAAGCAATCATCAGAGACACTAATGTGGCTTGCAGAACAAGAAAATGCCTCCCAAAAGCTCCACATAATACTGTAGAATTTAATTCTGAACTAAAAATATTAATTAGAGCTAGCCAACCTCCAAGAATGCTAAGTTTTAGGTTAAAAAACATACAGGGTTACATACATTTTTATATACCCAGACCTTTGCCCCCTTAAAAAAAACAGAGCCAGATATATTTACAATTCTACAACCAATTAATCAGTTCTGTAACGCTTTTTCATGGGAATATTTTCAGTACATCTGGTTTCACTGCTAGTACAACTGAAATCTGCAGCACTCTATCTCTGTATTTGGAGATGAGAATTAAACTGCAATTCAGAAAAAGAAATGTAGCTGTTTCTTAAATCAAAAGACACATGCATTGTGTATTTTCTTCCAAGCTTATTGACTCTGCATATAGCTATCAGTGTTTGGGGAGGGGTGATGTAATCTCAAACACTGATTGCCATAATCAGAAACTTACAAAAAAGGTAATTTAGAAGTTACTAAGTTTAAGCTTTCACAGGAATAAATGCATTTTCCCTTAATGTTTGTTTTCCTTATGGACCAGCAATGTATGAAGGTGGAATCAACTATGCCGTACAGCAGGTAGAGAGTTAGAGTGTAAGGACAGAGCAAGATGTCTGAGACACCTCACATGCCCTGAAAACATATCTTTTAATAAGTGCTAGCCAGGAATTTGTAACAAATGGTTTTACACTAAAAAAGTTTCCACAACTTTTCCAGAGTGAAACCCTAATCCAAAATGTAACAGTTAAAACAAGTTCGGTTTTTTCTGGTTTTGTGGGTTTGTTTGGATGTATTGCTTGTTTGGTTTTTGGTTTTTGGGGGGTTTTCCCCAGAAAGTACCTCCATATAGACAAAGAACCAACTCTGTACACTCATATTCAAAGCCCTGATTTGCTTTATTCAGATCAAGGAGTATAACTGGAGTATCTCTAAAAAGATGTGTAATCTAATCATTGCTTTTCAGACTACACTTGGATTGTAATCAACTCTATCATTTCTACTCTGTGCCATACAAGTGATTCATTGGACCAAAGGAAGCAAAACAAGACTAACTGTAAAATGTTGGCATGTCTGAGATACAACAGGCTTTGCTTTAAATCTCCTGGACTAACTGTCAGTTCTCCCTCTTATTCCCAAACTGACTTTTTCTCTCAAGAACTTACACGTGAGGTATTTTGGGCTGCTAAGCATTCCTTATATCCATTAACAAAGCACTTTTGAAAACACAGCACTTTTGAAAATCAGTTCATTATCCAGAATAAGCATTGTGCATTTCAGATTTATATTTTTAGCCGAGAATATGTAAGTGCTAAAACACTCAAAATGGGAATACAAATGTGTAAGGGAGCCCTAAAGATACACCCAAGTTTACAGGAAAGTTATTTTGTGGGAAAACATGGTTAAACCAGTGGCAGTGGGTGATGCACTGCAGAACAGGCAGATCCCAGCTCTTCCAACATCTGCATCATCACCTCACTGAGTTCAGACCTTACACAACAGTATTTCATATTTTCATATTTTGGTTAGAGAGCAGAGCAAAGGCCTGCTACACCTTCTGCATTACAAGAAGTGCCTGTCATCACTGAAATCTACTGACATTACACTTTCTTATGAAACATCTTTAAGAGATAAATCTTAACAGAGCAGAAACCTTTTCTAAATACAACAGACTTTCTCTACATTGAGGTTAACAGTCTCTGGGGTATAGACAAATTTCTTAGGAAGAATTCCAGCATTTCCACAGCTTATTTCATTTTGGTACAATAAACTCTATGGCTTTTAATTGTGGAAGACATGAAAAATAACACAGAATCTGTCCAAATATATATGGGTTCAGTTTTTGTATTGAACTTGAGTTTAAAATCTCCTCAAGTAAAACTTAATTTAACACCAGAAACACAAACAAACTCCAGAAATGGCATGATATATTCTCTACTAAGTTTTAAGTCACATATACAAATAGTATAAAATTAAGATTATTTATACAAATTAAAAGTAGGGTAGATGTGTTCTCCCTTCACTCAAACATCCATTTAACTTTTTAACAGTTTGCAGCCTAAAATGGTCTTTGATGTTCAATAATGCATTTTCAGAATTAATATATAATATCACCAGGAAGCACACTTTAATGGGAAGGTGAAGAAAGAAAACATTTTCATCTCAGAATGAGGTAACTGAGAAACAGGAGATGAAGCAGTGCTATTTGAGGTATTGCAAGCTGTTTGAGAAATTTTCTTAATACACAGAATTATGGCATTGTTCTGAGACATGAAGTTCATATTTCAGTCCATTTAATCTGAGCATGCACAAGGTGAAGCTGCCCAATTCCCACTTAAATGAGTGGGAGTCAAGGGCAGGGTTGACTCCAACTCTTTTTCAGGCCCTGAAAGACCTAAACTCTCTGAGATGAGGCAACACTCATTCCATCTTAATTTCAGATTACAGTGATTGGCTCAATGCCAAACATGCTTGGGTATGCCTGCCTGAACCCATGTATGTGCTCCAGCTTCATTCACAGTAAATGAAATAGAAGGTGACACTTATTCAGAAAATGTAGAATTAGACTTGCTACTCAAAAGCACTGGTGTGCAGTAGAGCATGGGAGTTGCTCCTTGCAGCAAGGCAGAACCTCAGCCTCACACTCAACAGAAACAACAGTGAAAGAATGATTATTTATTCTGTACAGCTATTCTCCTTATTTATTCGTGTTTATATATTTATTATTATATTATTTATACTCCAACTGTACTATAATAAAGTAGTATTATTTATACCATCACACCATCACCTCAGAAAGGTGATGAGTTGTGGAACTGCAAATAAACTAAAATGCAAAAGACAGGAGCAGAGAGCAAACCCACTTGGTGTCCCAGGGGTGACCCCATTCCTGAAGCCCAAGGAAGCCCCCTAAGATATCTGACCAGAATTCTCCCTCCATATTATCTAAACACAGCCTAAGCATTTAAAAGCTTTTGCCCACAGTATGTTGATGTAGTTCTGTGCAGTATCATAATTTTGCATCCAAAATCCCTTCATTTCATTTTCCAGTGTATCTTAAAACACAGAAAGTACCACACAGTGATAGCTCAGAAAGCTCTTCTTTGTTACCATCTTTGCCATGCTCTAAATGGACCAGAAATGGCACAGAAGCTTTACACTTTTATCAGTTTAATCAGGAGTTTCCGTTCTTTAGTGGTAATTCAACACACTAATACCAGACCCCTTTGTCTAATCAGAAAGAGTGTATGAACATTTTTTTCCAAATCGGTTTTCCCCCCCAAGCAATTCCTTTTTTAATCTTCAAAGACACTTAAATAAGTGAAAAACACCAAAATAGAATCTTATTCATCTTTTCTAAATGAGCAACTTGTTGTAATGAATTGGAAAACAATTCAAAATAAGCAATTATTCTTTGCTACTTGGCCACTTGAGTCCAAGTAATTTATTCAGGATACAAACACATATTTTAGAAGTACTATTGATAGGGGTTTATAAAAGAACATGGAAAAAAATTGTGAGTTACTATCCTAGACTTGCAAAATATCATTTCCAACAGCACAATAGCACTCTTGTCTTAAACTCAATTTTTTCAAGTTGCACAGCATAGAACTCCACACTAAAACCAAAGAGAAGTCAATGACCGAGTAACAGCAACAAACTAATCAGTGAATGAAACACAGAATGCAGTATTTCATCCAGGGAGGAAAAAGAAAGCTTGCAGAAATAGAGTACAACCAAAATAATAAGCACAAAAGTAAACTAGTTTTTAAGTCAGAGTTGGTGAATGTGCTAAAATATTGTATATTTTTTTATGTAAGTCAAGACTTGAAAAGCTTTTGCAATATTTTTAAAGAATGTTTTTGTTTGCCTTTCCTCCCACTGTTGCTGTTTCTCACCCATCATGAAGAAAAAGAAACAATTGCTCAAAAAAAATCCCAAATTCCATTATTGTTGCTGGTTTTGCTGGAAAAACTGATAAATTGGATGGTATTTTGGCAAACATACAATTTTTTTTTCTAATAGAAAATCATCTTCTCTTTACAGCAATTATTTATTTAAGTTTTGGTAAGAAAACAGGTTATCACTGGTGAAGCCTAGTGTAGAATTTCATAACAGAGTTCACAAAACTCCAAAAACTAATTAGACAGAATTTAAATTGAAATTGCTGAGACTTCACAAAGAGATTGCTGATTGCACACAGAAATTGCTGAGACCATCACAAGTTCAGAGCTGCCCAGAACTGCAAGGTGGATTTGCACCTCTCAGATCTTCAAGGACCAGAAGGCTTTCTACTTAACAAAAATAAAGACATTACCAGTAGGTTTTATTTTAATCTAAATCAGAATAATAGACTTTTCAATCCATTTGTCATAAAAAAAAGAAATGGCTATGTGTACCATCCGTGTTTATATAGATAGGGTGCATGAGAGAAATCCCCCTAGCCCACAGTCCCTGCAGGGCAGCCCCACTGCAGATGCCAGAAGCACAAGGTATGAGGTGCCAGACCAAATGTCTCCTAGGAGAATAACTGGGGCTGGGGCACGGGCTCAGGAACAGGCATATGATCATCCACTGCTCTACCTGTGGTGTTATTCCATGAATCATGCCCTGAGAGAGAAGCTTCCTGAGAACAGACTCTGCTGCCATGAGGCTGCAAAGTTTTAAAGCCTAGGAAGTGAGAACAGAGTGAAGACAGCCTTCCCAAGGATGCTGCAGATAGTTTTCTGTCTTGGGAACAGCTTCAGAAACAAAGACTTCTCCAAGGATGAAGGTATTCATGTTCTTCTAACTTTTGTGCATAGTCCTGGGACTAGGGATTGATGGCAAGGATTTCTCCTCAATGTAATCTTGGACTTCCATCTAAAGCATCTGCCTAGGTCTGAAAATTATTAAAATATTACAAATAATGTACAACCTGGAGACACAGTTCACCTGAAGAATTTTTAGTGCTCCACTTGAAGCCAGGCAACCTGGAAAAGCCAAAGTGGGGTGTCAATTCTCTATACAGGACAGAGGCCACAATACTGTTCTGTGTCACTTCACCTGTAGCAACAAGCTCAAAGAGAGAGGAAACAACAGTCCAACTCTCTGAAAGAACCCAACATGAGCCAAAAACGGGCAGGAAAAGGGGGAGGAAAAGTAGAAGTTCTAGGAACAGCTGCAGACCAGCTGGGCATCCTAAAATATAGCCAAAGTTGGATGAGAGGCACAGCAGGGAGCACTCACCAGCTTTTGTGTCCTAGGCCTTCAGTGTGAGGAAAGACAAGAAACACATGCAGCCTGTGAGGCTGTAAAAGGTAAAACCCACCTATGCCAGCTGTTTGAAGTGCCCAGTTGTATATCTGGGTAAATACTCAGAGGGATTAATAAATGCAATGCTGCAAAAAACAGAACAACATATTCTGCAAGATAGAGTCAAATTGATCCTTTTTACAACATCTACAAAGTGCTTTGCAACCAACACATGGATTTTAACTACAGCCCTCATTCCTTACTGTTACTATGTAAATGAAAGAATATGTTCTCCAGCTCTCCACTGAGATTCACCCTGAAACACTTAAGAGCTCTCCCCTTGACACTAAACCATGAGCAATAGCCTGAGAAACTACATGTACTACACTCACTACTTTATGCCTAATTTTTCTAAATCAAACAGATATCACAAATTGTCACCCCTGTCAGTAACACAAAAAGGAATTACAAATATTCTTAAAAGAATTTGCTGTGCTGGTATAAGGTTGATGATTATTTTTATCTTTTACATCAATTACTGGACTATGAGTAACATACTGTTATTACTTTTATTTCTTTAACATTTATTCATTAGTGTGTTAAGAACAGACATTTATTAGTAAGCCTTCTCTACCAAACACAATCAATAGTAAAATCTATATACAGATTCTTACAAATTTAAGGAAAGAGATAAAAAAGAATTCTTACAGTGAAAGAGTTCCAAATCACTATTTCACCCAAAATATCTCACAAAGCATTAAAATAAAGTATTTGAAAACCAGCACAGAACTGCAATTTTTCAGACAACCAGAGTGCAAATTATTTCCAAATGTACTTGGGGAGAAAAAAAGAAGTGCTATCTTTCCACCCACATAAATATTTATTACTGTCTACAAGATAATGTAAAAGCATTTGACAAAAGTGAAAGGGAATAAAATTACCTGATTGATACTGGATCCCTAAATACTCTACTTCTTCCTATTTTCCCCTTAAGATCATCAGAGTCCACTTTTAGGAAAAAAAGGCAAACAAGGATTACTGGAAACTGACATTTTCCCTTTCCTTCAGCTAGAGGTCTCATTAGCAAAACTAGATCTGGATGACATGAAAAATGCAGCAGCCCCAAATCCGCTGGGAACACTCTTAATTTCACAGTCCTGCTCCACCTCCAGCTCCAGTGCTGGAGCCCTGCTGGGCAGAGCAGAGCAGCTGCAGCCTCCAGCTCAGCTCCAGCAGCTGCTGGAGGTTCAGCAGGGACCAGCTCAGCTGTGCAGTCTCACACAGGCTCACACTGGCAGGGCTCACACTGGCAGGGCTCGCACGCAGCTCCTGCCCTTCGCCGCGCTCCTGACCCCTGGGGTCACCCATCTCTGAGCTGCCAGCATAATTCATCTGCCCAGCAGCTCAGGCCCTGCAACCCCTTTTTATCGGAGCCATTAGGGACAGATAAATCGGTCTGGTGGCGACAATGTTCCCAGCCACCACTTTCCCTTGATCCTTCTCCATGGATGCGGGCCAGCTACAGAAACCAGTGTGACCACTGGTACAGGCTGCAAAAGCCATGTGGATTTAACCACCCCTGCTAGCCAGCTTCCCTAGGCTCTCCTTTTCCACAGCCATTAGTGCTTCAGGTTCATGGATATATGAGCTGTGGTGGTTGGCTGCCTGTGCATGGGATAGCCATGGAGCACATGGACCACAGACCTGGTGCTGCTTGGAAAAACCAGAGTAGCGGCAGTTGTACAGCTCAGCTGAACCATCCAAGCATACAATGCTCAGAAGAAAAGGTTTTTCCCTGCACTCCCCCTGACATACAAAGGTGCCAAACTAGATTGGGCTGTGCTATGTCAAAATACAAGACCCAGAAAGTGAAGTACCCCTCTCAGCAGAGGGTTTATTCAGTTGTTTTGACTGGAAAGGCACTTTGCAAATGAAAAATCAAAGACAGGAGATTTGCTCTAAAAAAGGAATTTTGCAAAGGACGTCTGGAAACTGAAGAGACAAGCGTGCTCTGTTCCTCCCAGAGACCCTCCTGGAAGCAGTCTGGGTAGGATTTTCTGAGATTTTTTAAGCTCACTCGTGTGGTTTTTTCCAGTACTATAAGTCTCTATTGTTAACTTATGCATTATTTAAAAGATACTGAGTTTAAAAATAGCTCTAACCCGCCAAGGGAAAATGGAAAAAGCAGTGAGCTGAAAGCCACAGTGTTTCTCTCACCGATTGTTTCAGCATGCAAGGCATCACAGCTTTCTCCCATTTTCATTTCAATTTAGTAGCTGTCTTTGAAATATGCCCACCCATTTTCACCATCTAAGTATCAGAGGATAGCTCATTCCTGAGGGTGAATATTACAAGTCTCTGTGCACCACTCAGACAGCAAATTACTACCACACTAGGTCCTGGGCTATATATATATATTTAAGTTAAAGCCTTCATGTTTGGAAGTTGTGCATTCAACCCTCATTTTTTGAGTCTACCTATTAGGTGAGTAGCTTACACTCTTCAACATGTTAATGCCCACATCACCCTTTCAACTAACAGATTGTCTACTACCCTGCTGGACAGACATGGTCCAAGTTACAGTGGGATGAAGTGATTTCCCTGGACTGTGGGTGAAGCAATGGTAGATCTGGGGACTGTCCACCCCCAGGGGTGTTTCTGGCTACTGGATCACCCTTGCTCTCCCTTCAACTGCAAACAACCACTGGACACTAGGCAGGATGGGTGGGCTACCAAGGCAGCTCAAGCACAAGAGAAACTCTTGCACACACAAACTGCACACTATGTAAGCACCAATCCCTCCCCAGACACTTGAGATGAAAAACATAAGTGGGATCAGAATATGAACATCCTGGGGCATCAGGAAGCAATTAGAAATATCTGAGACCAATCTAAAATCAACAATGATCCTGACTCTCTATTTCACTTGTAAACTGAAATCCAGAATAATACAGGCCTGAAAGTACTTAATAATCTTCTGTTTATAAAAGTAGCAGCACTAAGCTCCACAAAAAGAAAAGAGCAATCCTCATGTAAAAACTATGTACACATCAGAACTAGAAGAGTGTTCCACACTGCAAGAGAAACATACACATGCTGGTTTTAGTCCAAAATATTTCTCTGGAGCTTAGCTGCAGACCAATCTTATACACTACACTTAATGGTGTTTGTGCATGTTTACTCCCAAAGAAAGGAGAAAATGAAGAAAAGGAGGGTGGAGAGTAGGTAGGAAGAGCTACCCTGTTTAAAACATAGCAGGTTGTTCACATACCTCAAAATTCATCATGTGATAGGTATTTCTTCTGTTAAGTAATAGCTGGAAACCTGTATGGGCAATACCCTACATGACAAAGGTGCAAGAAAACAAAGCTATCACTGCATAAAAAAGTCTCTGGACAACACAAGTGTTCTAACTGTTTGAAACCATATAAAAATAATCCCAAATGAACCCAAGACTTCTGAGGGAAAAAACCCCACCATCACCATCAAGCTCCTTGGGACATCTTGGGACAATTCAAGAGACTTGAAGTAATGGATGACTTGTTGTATAAGTCACCCCTTGTTATAGAGGCAACCCCCCAAGTTTGTGAGGGATGCAGAAGTATTGAGCATGCAGTGAAAACACCATGAGGCTTCTAAACATAACAGTAACTAAGGACAAAACAGAACAGAAAAAACAATGTTTGTGTATATATATACCTGTATTGTCACCCTGAAATCTCCCCTTTTGAACCCAGAAATATGCTCTGCAGTATTTTGGCAGAATTGGTACAGGACTAAGATCCATACAGAGCACAGTAGCCCAATAGTTCAGCAGATACCACATGGTACCTGAAAATTTAAAAATTAAGAGAATCACATTAAAACTTCAAGTAAATATTGAGGGAAGATGAAAAACTCCTTTGATTACTTAGAGCCTTATGTCTCCAGCATGGAGACAGTTCATTCTTTCCAAGTACATTTCAAATGCAATTTGAAATTAATGTGCAATAAAGTTAAGGGACAAAAATGTCCTGGACCTGATGTCCTTAACAAAAATAACCATATGTGAGAAGAGACAATCCAGCACGCAAGCTAAGAAGACAGGCAAAGTCCCAAGAGAAGGAGGAGGAGAGGAATTGATGAAAAAAGTCACTTGTGGGACTGCAAGAGCAATGTCATGCTGCTCTTGATGTCAAGCCAAGGAACTGCAGCACTCACACTGAAAGAGTTCAAAGGGGCACTTGATAAAAGGTATACTTTCCTGCACCCAGTATTCTCACAACAGTTGGAAAGTGTCTAATTCCACAGACTCTTCACATTCAGTTGAAGAAAAATTGATCACAAAGAGTGCACCTGTGTTACACTGAAAATTAATGCTTTTCTAGCTATACAGATCAGTTGCACGTGACTGTTGACAAGCAGAAAACAGTGCCTGAGTTAACAAAAAACAGTGTGATACCAGGAAAGCAACATGTATGCATTGTTTTTCTCTTAAAAAAGAATAAAATCATTCCAAATGACAAATTTGATCGATGGGAACAGCACAGGTACAGAAAGGATCCGATGGAAAATGCAATAGTGGTGACAGGTGAATGCTTGCACCAAGTTACAGCAAGTTACAGCCAGGACAGAAAAGCAATCAGCCATTTTCTAAACTTTCTGAGACACCAATACCAGAGTGAGAAGGCAGATGACACTACCAACAAGGCAGCATCATCTCCCTCCTCTGTAGCACTGGTGCACTGATACTGAAGGAGATCCAAAACTCTAGTATTTTGGCAACTAAGGCTTCTTAAAAGACAATGAAAGAGTCAACTGAAAATAAGATGCTCTTCATTCAGAACTGGACACCAGCTGAAAAACAATGATGACATTTTCCAAAAGTTGTTAAACCTCTCCCGGTTTCTTACCAGACATTCTACTTCAGACTTAGGAGGGGTTCATACTATTTTAATGGTTTTTTCATATCTGTATTTTGTGGTTAGCATCTTTTTTATATTTAAAAAAAAAGTTTAAATATAGAAAAACTTTTATAAAACACATTGTAACTAAAAATTCCAATAACACTGAAGACAGTAAATTTGTTCTAAGGGAGAAAACTACCTTTTCCCAGAAAACTACAAGGGGGACTAGACAGGACTATTCAATCTTGCACTTCATGCACACCACTAAAGGCAGCCCCAGAATTATATTAATATAATCTCATTAATAATTTATTGTACAAATTTGGAATATGATAATTTATTTTCAAGTTACTAAACAGGGTCACAGTTTGAATAAAATCAATTATTTCAAGGCATATCTAGTGTATCAGTAAGAAAAAGCAAAACAAGAAAAAATCCATAAACAGAAGCTTATCTGTTCACACCCTCTAATTTAATGCAACTTTTGTTAATCACTGAAGCAGCAAGTTCTTGTTGTTCTTCAGACTGATGCTAACACCAGCTTAATCAATAAACAGCTACCACAGATTGCTGGAACATTTCTCTATCTCAGTTCAGCATCTATTCAGTGTCAATTCTCACACAGTAACAGATGCCTAAGGAAACAAGACAGCTAGCAGACCTGTTTTAAAAATCCCTACTTAGGCTGATTTTCTGAAAAAAACCTCAAATTAGGTTTCTCACATCCTAGGTAGACACTCTAAAGACTGGGCAGGTAAAAAGCTTTTGATTTGCCATACATGCTCAATAGCCATGGTGCCCAAAAGGCAAATTCTGCAGCCAACAACTCCAGTTCCCCAGTCAGGATGGCCAACTTGGCCCAAGTTCTACATCAGGAAGTGGGAATTCTCCTTCCCATTGATGAAGAACTTGTAGAAACACAGAAACATTTACTACTCCAGCTTTAGTTTACTGACAGCTGTGTCCCCAGATTAAAAGTAAGCAGGCAATCCCACTTTAACCATTTAAAACAGCATAAAAATATCATCAGAATCTGCTGCAAAATACCTAACACAGCTTCAGCCTTTTAACTTCTCCAGGTGGATTCTCTGTATATTGATTATTCTTAGCTCTGGCTTAGTCTTTCACTGGCAATTTAAATTCCTTTATCTTATGGCTCCTTTATAATGAACTGGAAGATTTTGGTTGCCATATGGTCTAAGTGAAGGGGACAGGATTCTTGATTTCTGAAATGCTCCTCTGCCAGCTCCAATGCTAACAGTGGTGAGGTGCCTCCCACAGATTGGTCTTCAGCCTCTTAAGTGCCAACAATAAGCCACAGCAGAGGTTGTCAGCTACATTCAGAAACCCCAGGGAAAACCTGACAGCACAGTCACTATACAATAACAATAAAAATACATCTTAAAAACTAATCAAACAATTACAGTGCCCAGTAAGCATATATACAGCAGTTTCTAGAGACAGCTGGTGTTTAAGACCACTGTGCTCTGGTTAGGATGTCAATTGTCCACACAGACTCCAAAAATCCTAAATGCTTTGGCAAGGTGGCAGCAGATTTCAGGGCCTGAGATCTCCAAAGTGCTCAAACATTGGCCTCTTATTCCCACACAGGATTTAGCTCCTTCTGTTTGGCTTTCCAAGGTCAAATGAAAGAGACTTGTTAATAATTCCTGTAACTTCTGTACTTTGAAAGCAGGGAGATGCACATTCCTGGAATATGCAATGCACCAAAAAATGTTTTAGGTCTAAAGCAACATTCTTTTATTAGGATATTTGCTTGCAGCTCCTACTGAAGTCAACCGGAATTACTGATGTTCACCCAAGGGCAAAATTTGACATATAACATTATTTTATGCTATACACAAGTCTAAATAGAGATAATATGAAATGCATAACTGAAAACCAGCTACTAGATTTAGATACAGCAAAACTGAAAGGCAGCAGTTGTTCAAGTGCAGGAGCATGACTTAGTTTGCCATAGCCCTCACACAATTCCACTGCCATTCTCTTTTTCTGCTGGGTGACACAGCTGAAACAAGAGTATTAAAACACCTTTTGGTGTATTTTTTGTTTGAATAACACACAGACTGCTGCCTAGAAATATTGAAGGAGTAGTGGGCCAACAATACAGAGAACAACTCATGATTTATTCATTCTCCAACCACTCCCCCAGACCCACCCTATCAATTAGACACTATGCACAATTAGCACTATGGTGGTCCTCCATGTGTCTAGGAAGGAGCTTATGCTATCAGCAACATGGGGAGAAAGGATAATGTCCTCAGTGATTTACTGACCTGCAGACAATTCTGGAAACAGCTTAAATCTGCTTTCCATATAATAAAAATATTGAAAACCTCTTTTCCTTGCTGAACACCGGCTTGAATACTTTTCTTATTCGTGCAAGCACAGTAAAGCATCAGCATGTTGCTGCCTTGACTTCTCCATAACAGAAAGATGTACAGAGAGAGAGAGAAAATTTTTAAATCTCAATCATACCGTGCTAAATTATTGTATTTAAAGGCAAGGGCAAACCCTTTCTTGTGACAGGTTTTGCAAGGACCAAGCAATAATAGCTTTGTTCTTCTCATGTTTATTTAGTGAGGATGGAGAGTTGCTCTCTGGAATTATCTGCATTATTATCAAAAACTGAAACCAAGATAGAAGCAGAGTATTTAATATAAAAATTTCCCTGTAGAATTTGTCTGCAAAAGTAACAAAAGTTGTAAAGATCTTACTTCTCAGAAGTGCCAAAGTGCCTCTGTTTCAATCTGCTCATTTGGGGTGGGGTTTGGGATAGAAATGGAAAGCTGAAAATTTGAAAGAATCCCACTAGGAGGTGTGTGTTCAAGTTCACCTCCCACATGAGAAGTCAAGTCCAGAATTTGTATTACCTGCCTTGCTCTTCTGTCTGCACACTCGGACAGTGTCTAGACAATTTTATTTTAAGTATCAGCCTTTCTATGCTTATATTAGGAACAGGAACTACTCATTAATTATTTAAAGTCTTAAATGCATTCCTACCTGTGGAGAGAGGGAGGGAGGGCAGAAATACCCCTGGTTTTGTGTGTGTGCATATGTACCTGCATGTGTTGTGTGTGCACAGATTTATTAAAAACAAAGAACAGAGGAAATTACTACAGATACTGATACAATTCATTGCACTCTTTGTGAAGAGCTGTCAGATATTAGATGTTTCTTTGTGCTTTCTGACAGCTTCTACCCATTCCAACTGAATTATATGATTAGCCAATAGTGGAACTGTACTGATGTAATCCATGGGCATTCACACCATGCACTAATATGAAGGATATGACAAAATTCTAAGATATATATATATATATATATAAATATTATATCTAAATTTTGTTTCTTTTTTCCTTTGATAGAAGATAATTTTCTGTACAAAGTCCAGAAAGTCAACTGAAGCAGCAAGTGTTCTATATCCCTGAAATTTAACTTAGACAGCATCTTAAGGGGACATTCAATGAAATTTTCTCCCTTTTTGGTACTTACATGAAAACCATGTTTTAGTGGATATTTATATGAGATTTTAATGAAAGAGGAAAAGAAAAGAAACTTTTCAAACATTTACTGTCGAACACTTATTACTATATTTCAACAAGTTCACCCACGAAAAATAGTAAGTTTGAAAAAAAAAAAAAAAAATAAAATTTAACAGGCCGTTTGGGAAAAAATGCAACAGGATGTCAGTGAAATCTGGATTTAAAGGGCAGAAGTGGCATCAGACGGGAAAACCTGTATGCTTGGACCTAGACTGCTGCATTTCTGCCATCCAGAGAGAGCAGGAAGGGGATTAAGGTGAACTCAGAGGAGCTTCACAGCTCAAAAGCCCTAAAAGCACATGCAAGAATCTGGTCCTCCAGGGAAAGGCAGAAATTCAGAAGTATCAGCTCCCAGTCTTTCAGATTCACAGCTGCAAAATTGTATCAATCAAACCACCAAATGTGGAAAACAAACACATTCCATAAGAAGTGATGAATTACATCTCTTCAATTTCCACAGTCTAGCTAAGAGACAGGCAAAGAAGAAAGCAAATTATGATTACAGCACAGCTGCCTAATTCAAGTGGCAGTCCATTACATATTTGCAGGCCATTGGAATATAATTCTATCTGGCTATTGTAAAAATTCTAGCACACTAGAAATCCATTAGCAGTGATGTTCTGGCAAACCACCAAAGAGAAATACATCCTCTTACAGCAAAAAAGAAATGAAGATCAAAGAATGATTATGGATAAGTAGAGGCTAAAGATCAGTGAGCAAGCTGAGAAAATACATTGTAATGCAAGATTTAACTACTGTTCCAAAAAAAAAAAAAGAAAAAAGAAAAAAAAAAAAGACAAAAGAAACCATCTAACCCTGTACCAAAGCAAAAGCTGTGCACATATAAATTGAAAGTTCCAGCCATCGTTTTTCATTAACACTGGAAATGTATTTATATTAATCTCTTTAGCTGGACTTGGCAGCTTTGTTACAGTATCATATTCCACTTGATCTTGCTGTTTCTCTACAGCTTCACATTTCATTATTGCCACTTACTGATGAGCAGCTTTCTGGAGTGAAGTACAATACACTAAATTTATTCCTTGGTTAATTTCTAGGAAGTTTCCCCTGAAATCAAATTGGCCACCTGACATAGGCAGAAATGCATTGATAATCTGATGGTTTTGGATGGATTAGTCTCTCAAGTCATTGGGAGAATTCCCTTGTTTTTATAATTGAGCACAAAACATAGGTGATGTTAAAACATATAGCCACAAAACAGAAAATTTTTGTCCCTTCAATGATATGTAGAAATAGCTGTTTCTTTAGAAATCAGAGCTACATCAGAATTTCCTTACTTCTTTGCTCTGAAAACATGCATAATTCTATTATAGAAATCTTACATCAAGCTCATTTTTTCTCCTCTCCCTCATCAAAACTTCACTGAACACTATCTAAATTTGACAGACCAAATGGAAAGCATGATTCACCACAAGAGCAATAATAAGCAGTGAGGCAATTGTAAGTTCACTGTTGCCACCAAGGCTGTCCCTGTTAAAGGAAGGCTGAATGGCTGCAATGTAGAATTAGCATATTTGCAGTCAGAAAGAGCACAGTTTTGCTCTAACTGAACTATTTTGTAGAGAGAAAATCTTTAAGATGAGGTATTTAGTTATCTCTACCATGATTTACTCTTAGAACTCTTGCTATGATATATCTGATAAAGCACAACCAAGAGCCTAAAATCTGTCATGCCCTTTGGACATGAACATTTTAATGTTGCTCTTTTGAAGCAAATTTCTTATCTTTGATATTTAGGCCAACCTTTCGCACGTCATCAGGAGGGGTTTTACTTTGGGAGATGGGTACAGGCCACATGTTTGCAATTCTTCCTGTACATTTATACCCTCCCCAATAGAGTCTTCAGCAAGAACAAGAAGATTTGATATGAGGTAAACAACACTGGATAAAAATAAATTCAGCTATTATAAAAGCTCAATTTTACGTGGGTTGGTTACTCTGGAGAAAGAAGTGAAGATCAAGAGAAAAAATATTTTATCTTTTCAAATGACCTCCAGCATCTCATAAAAGGACAGAAGCCCAATTTAGAAGAAATATGTCTTTGTAGGTCATCTTTAATAAAAATACAAAGATGCTTCTTCTTCAACATCTCACTGTATGTCACACTAGATGACAGCATTTTATTTCCTTTGGGATGCCAGAAATAAAGTAAATGGAATAGAAATAGAATAAGGACAAAAGATAAATAGTCTTTTAACATTGGGGTGGTTTTTTTGTTTTGTTTTGGTTTTTGTGTTTTTTAAGAAATAGAGCTATTATCATACAACCAGTTTTTCAGTCAATTGATAAAGGGATAATTTTTGGCTTACATGAATTTATTTTTATTTCATAGTAGTACAAGCAGATTCCATAATCCTTCATGAAAACACTTGAAAAGAAAGAGGAAAGCTAAAACAGAGTTCTTTTGATAAGATGTACAAGTAAGGTATCTCTCACTGCTTCATCCATCTACTACTATTTCTTCATACAACTTGGGCAATAATGAGCTAAAACCAAATAGGAAGCAATTAGATATTTGAAGAATTTTAGAGACATAGTGAATTCTGTTCAAATCAGAAAATTGTTTGAAAGGAAAATTTGAGTTTAATATAATTGAAAAAACAGAGAAATAGATGGGTCCTCACAGAAAAATCACAACAACAATAAATCACCAATGGTTAAGTTCAAAGGCCTGCAAAGTACCAAGAGCCCAGGGGTTTGAATTGTGAGAGTATCATGTTATAGCCAAGCAAACCCTCATTTACAGTATGTAAGCAGAGTAGCTTTTGGTCACACTGAAGAAACAGGAGATTTAATAGTAGAATATTTGTCTACCACAAGCCATCTGCAATTCCAATGCATCTTGAGGATGAAAACCCTGTGACAAAAGGCCATGCCCCTGGCTCAGCCCAGGAGCTGCTGGGAGCAGTGGCACCAGTGGGACAGGACAGAGCCCAGAGGGTGAGGGGACAGCACCCCTGGGAAACAGGGCAATGAGCTGGAGCAGTACTTCTTGCCAGATTTGCATCTGATAATTGGTGCATTGGGATTTGAAAACCTGATTTTTGTGCATGTTTTGGAAGAGGAAAGAAGTCTACCCACATAGAGGGGTTATTACACTGGGGTTGCTACCTGCTGCTTTTCATGCTAGTACAGCCAGGAGAAAATTGCAGCACTATGTGCAAGACCTTTCACACCAAACTGCAGAATTCTATTTGCTTCTGGTTTTCTTCAAGAAAACCCTTTCTGCACTAAGGTGATACAATTATCTGCAAATGCAGTTTTGCCCCCTAGCAGGTCCCAACCAAATGCAAACAATTACATTAAAGACCACACCACACAGAACACCTGTAAACAGGCAGAAGTCTGTTTCTAACCACTGAGTGAGGAAATATGGGCACACCCATCTTGAATATTACTAACAAAACACAATAAAAATGCTATATAAGTTTCACACAACCACAGAAAGAAATAGCTGTGGGCTTCAAAGATGCACCTTACATCTGTAAGAGATATTGCAAAGAAAGCAGACAAGTCCAATCCTTAGGTACAGCAGAGTTTGTGCATGCAAGCTGAGCACTGTTCTTGACTAGCTAAGATATTCCATATGTTAACAACAAATTTTTTAATACCACTTGCTGATTCAGTTTCTGGACTAAAAACACATTTAAGAAAAACCACTATTCAGAAAATAAAAGTGCTGAATTATCTATTCCTCATATAATCTTACAGAGTTAAAGACCATGAGTTTGTTTGCTGATGATTTTTCCAGACAGCCATTAGATCCTCCATTTCCCCACCACGAAGTGTAATAGTTTTTACTATTTTCCTTCTTCATATCTTCATTCCTAGCTCCATGCATCCCCTGACTCCTTGTCTAGAAAAGTAAATTTCAATTCATTTCATTGCTTAGCTGAGGAAAATATTTAAGCCCCAAGATAAAAGTCCTCCAGCACTTCCTTTGCTTCTGTTAGTGCTATTTTTACAGAAGGTTATGATGCCAAAGGAGTTCTCAAGGAGAAAGTAAAAAACAGGGCAGTGTGGCTGGACAACACTAGTAGAGGCATATGAAGGAAACTCTATCAGCAGGAAGGCTGCTGACTCAGGGAAGATATGCCCTATAAATGATAGTAGAAGAAATTCCTGCTATTCACATTCCACTTCATGCATTTTCCTCTTTACTACCCTCTTCCTGTGTTCTACTCTGCCTACTATTTATAAATACCAACTCACAGGACCAGTAGTGTTGTAGCCACTGTGGTCTGAGAATCCAAGTGGCAGAAAGCAAGTAAGAAAAAATAATGCTCTTACTAGATCAACTTGTATGGCTGCCACTTGCTTTTGTAAGCACAAATCACATTCTAGCTGTTAAACCATAACCAAATAAAGAAATAGTTGGAAAGGTCAACGGTTTGCTTTGTATTATTTATGGATGTGGCAGTAATTGAAATACAAATCAAGCATTCAAGTAAAAACTCTGGTGCTTAAACTGATATTAGCATGTAAGGATATCATTCCATTTCAACAGTAAATCCAGAAATTACACTTTGACAATCATAGCCCCTTTAACAGGCTAATTCAAAAATACAGTTTTTCTTGTAAAATCTCTCACAATGGTGAAAGGTTATTTGACTGTCAAAGTTATGTCACTTGGAGATACTTGACATTTAGAAGATAAATTCATAGGTGCTGAAACATTATTTGATTCTTTCCCTAGTTTGAGCCTTTTTACTTAAACACACTAAATATAGCACTGATATATGACTGATCTGTACGGGTATCTCTGTATATGTCTGTCTAAGATATATTTCTCCTAAATGAACTGGTAATCTAAGGTACATCATCAAGAAGGAAAAACATTATGCTAATAGAATGATAATATCTCTCTGGGATAATTAACCTTTTTTTCTTCCTACACAAACACACTCTCACAAATATACATTAATACATTCTCTTAATTATTTTTGCATCAAAAAAATCAGGACATGGAAAGGCAATTTATTTAGTGCTGATAATTCCATATGTTTTAATCACTCTACTCTAAACAAATAAATATTGCTTCCAGTAAATGCAATTGCCTAAACACAGTAAAATACTCTTTATCACATCCATTGAGGGGAAAACAATGGAATAGCCTTTTCAGAAAATTTGTAATGGGCCACGAAAGTATCTTATGAGGGGATGCACAGTGACACACTTGGAAATAGCAAGTAAATTAAACAAATTACCTTTTCTCATTTTAAACAAGATGCCAATAAAGCACTCACTGGAATTTCACAGACTTCACTTAAACTTTTCATATCCCAGTGAAGTCAGCAGCAAACCTGTGCTGATTTCAACAGTGTTTTCCAGTAGCTGGTACTAAATCAACAAATCTATAGGCAATAATAGAGAAATAACAGGTAACAGAAATTTGTTAACCTGAAACTAAATTATAATATAATAAATGTAAGTGAATTATCAAAAGCAATTCACCCTTTCAAGAGATGTTTTAAGCATAATTATGTACAAAACAAACTGAATGAAGGTAATAAACTTACAGATAATTGACACAGTTTATTGAAAATTCCTCTTGTCCAAATTAGCCAGGCATTATTTTGCATGGGATTACAAATTTGAAAGTAATAGTGATTATATAAAGAACATTGTTCATATTTACTAAATAGTCAACTTTAAGGTTAGAAAAAGAAAGTTAAAAAAAAAAAGAAATTTTAAGTCCTGGGCAAATTTTGGAAATTATGCAAAGAAGGATTTCAGTTAGAAATGTGAAATCTATGTTACCTTTATACATGACACTGGCAAAAGGCAGTAGTGAATGTACAATTCAGCAAGGATACCAATACACTGAGGAGGTCATTAAAAAGGCAAAAAGGCAAAAAGGCAAAGAAATTATTAAAGGTCTCAAAAGGTGCCATTTTATCAGAGATCCAGGAGTTCAAGCTTTTGAACATAACATAAAGCACTATACATACCAAGGTGGGAGGAAAACTCGATGCTACAGAGCTTCTTCAGACTGAAACTCTGGTTCAAATGTTTAGCAATTAGGGTAATTAGCAACCAAAACAACTTATATTTTGACAATTCTTTAGTTCTACACTTCCTAAACACAAAAATGAAAAAGTCAAACAAACAAAAAACCAAACTAACTAACAGGTAAATACAAAAGGCAGAAGTCCTGAGTGATGATGCCACAAACAGGTCTAATTGCATAATCCAAATTTCCCCAGTCTCAGGATGTTCAGTGAAACACTAGCAAAACCCTGAATTTTTGCCTTACCCTTCTTTGTCTTTCAGTCAAACAGAATCAGTTGCCAGAAATTTCTGCAGAATCAATATTTTTCATTAAGCATAAAAAAAGGATGTTTGTAGCAACAAACAGAATAATTGCCTCTCAGAGAACAAAATCAACATTTGAAATTAAGCAACAATATCAGCAAGAAAGTGTTTCTCCAGTCTGCATGAGTTTGTACTTATGACCATAGTGGCTTTTCCATCACATGAGGAATGACTTTAAAAGAGGGCTGAGAAAGAACAGTCCTGTTGGGCGAGCTGGGGTCGTGATCACAGAGCACATGATAAACATTACTTAACAAATAATTCAAAGAGAGAGCAGAACATGATTCAGTACCTCATTCAGAAGACCTGAATCCAGTCTATATTATGCTACCCATAAATTGATAGCAATTATTACAATAAAAGTTTCGGAGCACTCTCATATGTTGAAAAGGCCATTGTAAGAACCAATTACTAAAATGTGATCATACCCAAGTGGGTCTCCTCAGCCTGAACACAGCATGAGCAAGGAAAGTGATCAGAGCTTGAGTTCATTTGACCCGAGTAAATTGTAGTCACTAGTGAGAAAAATTGGGACTGTGTGCAGCCAAGACATTCACTAAAGCAACTAAAAAGGGATTGAGCTGGACTATAGGGAGACCCAAAAGGGCTCAGAGGAAGAGGTATTCCTCCTCAGGTTTGATCTGACCATCACTTAGCACACAGTTACCCAAACAGTAACCTGGCATCACTTCAAAAGCACCAGAGACCAGAAGCACAGAGCACTTTCAGAACAGGAGAGGCAGATGGGTTCTCTCCCTGCCCTCCTGCAGGTGATGAGACTCATGGGGGCAGCACAGGAGAACCACTCACCAAAAACTACAGTAGCTGCAAACAGTGCAACTACATTTCTTAAACCACTCAGGGAAATTAATCCATTTGATTTCCACAGAGCTAAATATTTACAATTTAGAGCAAATTTAGGAATATGTTTTTCATTTACAGCTTACATGACACATTGATATTAGTGTTGGAGACCATTTGCCAAGAGAAATTACAGGCAAAGTTTCAGCAGTTTGTATCATGAAAAAGCTGGCACTTGTCTGTCAAGCTGCCTTTTATTTTGCTTCTCTTTCCATAATTTTTGATGAAGTTTACAATCTGATCCTGTAAGGTTTGCAAAACTCTAGTTAAAACACCTTCCTAACAAACATTCCTCACAAGGCATGAGGAATGTCTGTATCCTTCTCAGCAGTAGCTGCAAAACAATTCAATTCCTGGGATGCCAGGAACATTCCAATATCACTAACCAGAAATAATTTAAATTAAGATTGACATATACAAAAAACTGTATCAATTTTTTCTGAATAAGCTTTTTTGGTTTTGCCTGCCTTTTAATAAACTGAGAGAAAAAATGTTTATTTTCCACACAGAGAATAGAATTATTGGAGAGTTTTTAAAAATTGCCTCATATGTAATCTTTCAGCCTTCTGAAAGTATTTGATCGTGACAACCATCAATTTATACAGTGTGCTGGTCCCTCCTTCAGGACATGGCCAGGTGCTCAGCTGGAACAGATGATGTGTGAGCTTCCTGAAGTGGCAGAGTTTCTGATCACATCTCACCCAGCCTCCTGCTTCTGTATAGATTAGCTTCCACAAAAACATGGACCAAAGCAATTAAATTTGTGTTGCAGGATGAGAAAGCAGCTGATGGTTTTGCCCCATCCTAGAGACTGACTGTCACCAGGAAGGACAGCACAGTCCTGAAGCACTGAATATAAGTTTGAAATCCTTATTTATGCTTGAGACCCTTCAGAGCACTTCCCATCACCACAAACCTGAAGATGCCAGGCTACCAACGTGCTCACTCACAAAAAAAGGGCATGATTAAGGACAGCTCTTCTTGTTACAACATGAGAAGCCAAGGCACACACAGGTGGTCAGATGCTCTAAGGAGCTTTCTGAAGGCCAAGGAGCTCCTCAGTGTCCACACCACCTCAGAAGTGACCACATTTCAGACTCACACTCAAGAAACACTCTCTGCTTGTCTCCATGATGGGAGACACTACAGCCTTTATACAAAGCTGCAGCATCACTTTTCTTGCCCATCATGGCTTTCACAAAGTGAACCTGATGTGATCCCCCAATTCAGAGCCCATCCATCCCCCAGACAAGCACAGAAACTGCAGTTTTTCCAACTACCCATCCAGCAGCACACTTCTTTCAAACCACAGCTTGCTTTGGGCCATCATGGCATCAGGTCTCAGCTGCCATACCTATGAACAAACGTGTCCTGGATGGCACTCTAAGACAGATACACCTGAGCAGAAGGGATTCCAAGAGGCTTTTGGAACTGCATCTGTCCTGATGAGCTCTGCTGTTTAATCACATAGTTACAACACAAGATGAGAGTGTAAATGGTTGTGTGACTACATTTAAGAAGAAATATTTTGCATGAAAAAAGAAACAGCCATTTGCTGAGCCACAGATGCCACCACACCATTAGAAACTTTAAGGGAAAGGAATTAAAATAACGGAAATGAGGAAGCAAACTTAATTTCTGTGTGACTCCAGCACAGGTCTTGGTTACCTGTGGAGGGTGGGAAGGCTGGAGCAGCACCTGCCTGCACTGCTGGCCAGCCCTGGCTCTGCCATTGCTGCAGGCAGCACTGATCAGGAGGGCCAGAGAAAACAGCTCCATTAGATGCAGCCCTGAACACATCAGGATACCGAGGCAACAGACTCATAAACATACCAAAGCCACTAATGCATCCCTAACCTCTGCCTAAGGGATTGAACCTTCTAAAAATGCAGCTGATTTGATCTGAAAGCTCCTTTGTAAATGCTACAGCCAGTTGAAAAGAAAAGGAAAGTTAAAAAGAAACACTGTGTCTTAGAAAAAAGCTCATTGTAGGAACACTATGGCAACTCAGGGAAAAAAGGAGGGAGGAAGAATGGTGATGTATATAGAGAAAATACCACCATCACTAGGGAAAAAAAAAAGGGGGGGAACTACGCTGTAATTTTAATAACATTTTATTACTTTTTATTATCACTACAGGTTATACTTGAGCATATTTTAATCTGCATTTGATGTGAACAAATATGCATTCACAACTGGTTGAGATCCAAAATAAGCAAGAAGAAGGCACAAATATTTCAGTATTAAATTAAACTATCACACTTTAATGCCAGTTGGAAATTTTTTCACTTCCTTCCTCTCACTTGCATCCAGGACCTGCAGAATGCTCCTGTCCTGGCTCTCAGTTTTCCTGATGCATGAAATGCTGGTATAAGGTCCTCTTCTTTATTTTCCTGCCCAGTTCCTGTATCTTCACTGTTTGCTTCACTGCAGAAATCAGTGAGTTTGGTTGCAGGCCATTGTTCTGGGAGGTGGCAGAGGAAGGGAAAGCTGCTCCAACTAACACCCCAAATCAATAATAGCAAGTGAAGTGAAGTGGCAAAACAGAGAGGGTCAGGCAAGGGGGGAAGAGAGAAAAGTAGGAGACCACAAACCTTTCTGCCAGCCTTAACTGTGAGTGTACAGAAAGTTGGCAAGGAAACAGATAAAGAAAAATAAGAAAATTGTGCAGTACCTATGGTGCTGGCTGAGTGGACAACTATTCCTGATGGAAAAAGATGACAAAGAATTGTGTGACTCTGGAGAACTGAATAAGAACAGAGATGGAAAATACACAAACAGAATCTAAAATAAAATAGGGTACACAACAGGAATATGTAGAAAACAGCACAGACAAATGCTGCAGAAGGAACACAGAATCTGACAGATAAAAATATGGATTTGAAAAGAACAGAGAAATAACACCCACATGGAAAGCAGCAAAAGAAGAAAAAATATTTGCAGACAAACATCTGGAGTCTGCATATTTTAATTTCTGACAGTTTTTTAAGCTCCCTTTTTGCTACTCTCATTTTAATTTTGAACTTTTTTCCTCCATAAATTGGGGAACCATATGGGAGAATGAACACTTTTACTGTGACTGACCACCACTGATATTGTAACTATGGATGATGCTCAGATATAGTCAGGTAAACTAAGCTTTAAACAACATGAAGACTGCAAGAAAGGAGACTGACATTGTCAAGGAGTGTCCCTCTTTTCTGATAACCCATGTATTTTAAATTATTTCTCCCCCTGTGTTCTCCATATCTCTTTTAACATTTCTCAAATGTGTATTACACTTAAGAGCTAATTTTACCACAGGGGTCTGTTTCAGCATGCTTTAGACATTAGCATAGGTTCAGTTATGAATACTAAACTGATATTTTTTCCAGAGGATAACTAAGATCTTGAACCTTGCTACTTACAAGAATTTAACTACTTTTTACTCGAGAGCTACCATGGTCTAAATATGCACATAGAATATAGTATGGAGAGTGAGAACTGCAAAAGAAAAATATAGTTACAACCTTCTGAATTCAAGAATATTTTTACAGGAATGAGTATTAAAAATAATTTTTAAATGTTGCTCTGGTATACCTGGCCTTCTTTTTACTTGATGATCTTAAAATGATATTTCAGAGGTAGTTTAGAAGTTGATTTAAATATCATGATAGAGGCCAAACAGCCTGATTTCCTTGCAGCCTTCTTTTTTCATTTTGCACCATTTGTGACAGAACTTCTTTTATATTATAAAAAGTGTAGCTCTTCAAGAAAAGTTAATATTAAGTTGGATTCCAGCACTCTTAAGAGCAATAAAAAAAGCATTTTGACATACACATACTTGTGCAATATCATTCAAGACAACAAAGGAATGACATAAAAATGGCACTCAGCTCAAAACAAATAAAATGTTAAACATGTTTGTGTGTCTATGTCCATACATGCATAAATAAAAAATTCTACCTACAAGTTTCCTTCCACAGACAAAATCAAAGCCTTAACTTCTCTTTTCATAGACCATTAGGAAATGTGTCTACTTTTTTTAAGATGACCTGAAATTTATACCATAAGGACAATGCTGATCTTTTAGAAACTAACTGTGACCACACCATTAACCTGCAAAATTAATACAGGTTTGTGCAGCCAACTCTTAGTAAGGTATAAATATGCATACAAACCTCTACTTCCAATAAACATTTCAGTTATGAGGATTTGGTGCTTTTCAACAGGAAATTTTTCCTCTATAACTGTTTTAAAATACAGTTGTTACAATAGCATACTTCTAAATCAGCCTCTCTTCTTTTCCTTCCAGCAGCATAGTGTCTCCAATGTCTGTAACTAGCAGGGATTCATCTATGCTTTTTACCTAATGTCAGGGCACATAAAGAAATTGTCACTGCTTCAAGAATATTTACAAGTGAAAAACTGAACCTGAAATTTGAGTGGGTATCATTGCAACCTGAATGGTTCATATTTACAACAGAAAAACTTGCAGCAGTTGCATGCAAACTCTTACACCAAACCACAAAACATTGTGTCCAATTATTAGGAGCTGAATTATTTAACAAAACACCTCTATTTACTCTATTATTTATTCCCTTTTCACTTCAGGACAGAAAAGAAAAGCAACTCCTATGTTAAAACAGCTGTGCTAAGACTACTTCAAAAACTCATTACTGAAAGCCACACACCAGATTTCACTGTAAGTTTACTATTATTCAATCTTTCCTTGTGGACTGCAGCTCACAGTGCTACTGTCTTATAATGCTTCTCTGTTCCAAAAGGCTGCAAACACATCTCAAGAAACTTCATTCCCAAGTACTCATTGTTTTTTGAGGACTAGTTGTTGTGCAATTGATGTACCTTCAGTATTTTATGTTTGGTTATTAAAATGCTCAGAGCTACAAGTTTTTGGGAAATCCATCTTTTAATATCCAGGGAGGCTCTGTGTGAAGTTTGTAATTTGCCTTTAAGGTAAACTGACAGGAGCAAGGTCATACCTGGAGTGCTGTGTCCAGTTCTGGGCTCATCAGTACAAGGGAGAAATGGAGCTCCTGGAGTGGGTCCAGCAGAGGAGAACATGGATGATTAAGGGACAGGAGGATCTTTCTTACAAGGAAAGGCTGGGAGAACTAAGTCTGTTCAGCCTTGAGAAGAGACAGCTGAGAGGGGCCCTCACCAGTGTCTGTCAGTATCTGAAAGGAGGGTGCCAAGAGGATGGACCAGGCTCTTCTCAGTGGTTCCAAGCAATAGGACAAGAGGCAAAGGGCAGAAACTGATGCACAGCAAATTGCACCTGAATATGAGGAAGAACTTTTTTATATGCAGGTGACCAAGCACTGGAGCAGATTGTCCAGAGAGGGTGTGGAGGCCCTTGCTGGAGATATTCAAGAACCACCTGCACACAATCCAGTGCCATGTGCTCTAGGATGGCCTTGCTTGAGCAGGGACGTTGGACCAGATGACCCTCTGTGGTCCCTTTCAACCTGAATCTTCCTGTGATTCTGTGAGGTGATATTAAACTACAAAAATGTCAGTTACACTGGAATAGCTACCAAGTAGTAACAATGGGAATATCAAAGCCTACAATGCTACTCAAGAAAGTAACAGAAGAACCTAAAATATACCACTACAGATTGACTCAATACCTAACATAGTATTTTTGCTATAATACAGCCTCTAAAATTCCACTGGAAAATTCCATTTCACAGGCACCAGGTCTTGGACAAATGTAGTGTAAGACAGAGTCATTACTTACTGGTTTAGTGTCACATCTAAGATGAAAGATGATCCAAAAGCATCAACCTGGAAGCTGGCTCGAGCAATGTGGGTAGACTGCAATATGGAAAAGACTGGAATTATTATTAAGTCATGGCAAGACCTTTTGAACTGGTTTGAGAATGCAGAAACAAAATACATATAATAAGTAAAAATATGTCATTAACCAAATAAAATTGCCTTGAAACAGACAAAGCAGTCTATGATAAAGAATAAAAGATCAGTTGTCCAAATCTATGGGATTTATTCAAGAATTCCCAATAACACATCAGTGATGCAGAGTAACCCCCATCTTAACCCATCTACACCCTAGGAAATGGCTCTTCAAACTCCCATCCTGGGCAAAGTGGAGCAAAGGGAAGTGAGACCTCCCCTGGCTCCCAAGCTCCTTACCCTGACTCTGGACACAGACCAGCTGAGACATTCCTGCCTTGGTCAGACAAATCTCACCAACACTGCCTGAAAGAAACTGTTCATTCACACAGACTCTCAAACAGCAAGGGGACGGCAATGGGATAAAATATAATTAGCTTTAGTTTCTCTAAAGCTCTGACTCACAACCCTCTAAAAGGTTCCTAAAACTCCAAACCCTTGAGCAGCTACTAAAACCAAAGAAATATGGGTGGTAGAGAAACAGCTTGCTTGTTTGCTTGTGTTCTTTTCTTCCTTTCTTTACCATATTTTCTCCCCAAACTAGTTCCTTTAATTCAGTCCTATAGCAAGCAAACATTGGAACACTTCATAACTCCCAACTGCCAGAAAGAGTTTTATTTTAGTAGTGGAAGAAAATTCTCAACTATCCAATACAAATGCAACACTTGTTTCTAAACCTGAAAACACCCAAGAAACAGAACTGCCATGTTATTTAACTAATTAATAAGAAGAGCTACTTGGAGACATTTTGGAACAGTATCAACTTTGTTTCTATTTTGTTTCCAGTGAAATGTGCACATTAAGATTTGAAGCATGTAGACAGAGGACCTAAGAGGAACTGCTGAAGAACTACTTACGACTCTAAACTACACTTCTCCAAATAAATAGAATACAGGATAGTGCAACTGTAACAAATGATTTATTGAAAGCTCTGGGAAACATGGAACAGGATGGGATAATGCGAATCATCAAATTCACTCCTCCTAAAACTACTGGCAGGCTTTCAATAGGCATTAAATCCAGAAGAGCTGAGACTACTAACTTTCTTGGAAAAGAACAGCAGCAATGAAAAGGAAAGTTGAAGAAATCATGACTTTTTTTTTTTGTTTATTAAATCTTTTAGTTACCCTACAGCAAAACTTTCTTGTTATGTCTACATATTAAGTATTATATATATATAACAAGTATTAATAAATAAAATCAATAAAAAATACAACTGCCATGAATACATATCCACAAACAGATTAATTCTTTTAAAAAATCCAGAAGTCAGGACAGTTACTCTTATTAGAGGATGCTCAGGCTGGGGGCCCTCTATAAAAATGCCTGGCTGTGTCACTACTGTGGAGATGCACACAAAATTGCATGACAAGAAACTGCACATTTACATTACTCTTCAGAAGGATGCAGTTAAACTGGAAACTCCTTAGAAGGCAGTTCAATAGATATAACTCCATGTCAGATATCCTTTTGTTTATCCCCATTACATCAAACCTGCTTTGTAACACAGGCCACTAGGTCTCAGCTAAGTGGTTCCTGTAATTTCTAGAAAATTTATCATCTTTTTTGAACAAATGTGTCTTTTTTGACCAAATGAATATATCTATCACATATAATTTACCTTATCTAGGTAAATAATAAGTGGTTAATTACCATCAGTATTAAAAGCCTAATTTCTATCAAAAAAAGCATAAAAATGAAAAGCAAATAAACAACAACAACAAAAAAAATGCACATCCAGCTGACATCTGTGATGACAGACACCCATAAAATGTACAGACACCCACAGCAGATATGGCACCTACATGCAGGACCATCATTTAGCTGTTTCTGGCCTGAAGCAGCCAGTGCAAAACAGCAAAAACAATCATCAACAAATTATCACATTACCATTGTTGTTTCTTTTCCACCTCTCAGGCAGCAGAGTCTGCTCTGAATGATTTTAAAATTTCATCTTCTCTTGCTAGATGTGGATTTTCAGGCTGCTGTTCACAAACAGAATGTGACAGGCCACAAATCAAGGTACAAGGTACAATGGCAGTTCTGCCATTCCCTTGTTCCACTGCAGCCTGTTTGCCAACCTTAGCTAACCTTCACTCATCCACCTGCAACAACTGCTTTCTGATCAAAGGAATAATGACAGGCCAGTTTTTTGATTCTCACCATTACATTATTAAATGCAAAGAACACTCTACAGCATTTTATTATTCATGCTTGTTAACAACATAGCTACCTACATATGCCATCATTTAGATCTCTATGCAGAGTATAGCCAAGCCTTCTATATGACCATATGCTGGTACCAGAAGAGAAATAGTGAGTAAGAAAGAATATAAAAAGCCTAACGGGGATTTCTAAATGCACATATATTAAATGTGACATTTGTCATTAAATTATATCCACATCATAGACCATCAGAGCAAAAATGACTGTATTGTTTCGGTTTGGTTTGGCTTTCAACTGCTAGGTATATTGCACCATATTGATTTGGTCTGGGAGGTTTCCTCTCTTGAACACATCTCCAAGATAAACAACTACAAGCTAATGTATTTCTAAGGTGACCCTGGGCCACAGTTATTCCCTGACAGAAACTGTTAATGTGGATTTAAGGGAAAAATAAGAATAAATTAATATGAAATACATTACACAGATGTAACCACTCCTCAAGACACATGATGCAAACCCAGAAACTTACCCTGAAGTTTAAGCTCAAGTGCAACCACGTGTATGTAAGGATATTTCAAACCTACCAAGATACCAAGACATTCTGGATAGCCTGACAAACTCATCTCTTTCCAGAAATCACATCCCTTCATGATACATGTTTGTGTCACACCCTACACTGTGGGCTGCTGCCAAAAACGAACAGTTCTGCCCCATCCTGGCCATGTGCTCCCACCTACTCTTCCTTGTCAGCTCATGTGGCAAGCCAGAAAGTCAGATCAGCAGCAGAAAATTAATCACCACTTGGAGTGGGCCTGCTTTTTGTCAGACAAATAAACTGATCTAAACAAACCACATGGTAGATGCAACAGAAAGAAGTCAGAGGGAAAACCCAAGAGAGAATGAAGAAGACAGGTACCCCCTTTCAGCTAAAAACCTCATCCACCATAATAAAAAACTGCACCTTAAGAATTCCAAACAATGAATTTTTTAGGGTAACAGTTCTTCTAAATATCTGGTTAAGAACCACAAAATAAAGACATGGATTTTTAAAAGCCTTGGGTCTACGTTATCTTTAAGCACATCTACCTGCCTGTCCAGTGAATAGGTAAAATGACCAGCTGCAAAGGAGCTTACATTCATAGACATATGTCAGTTAAAGAACCCAAAGAGAGGAAATACTTTCCATCTATACCACCTCAGTCAAGCACAAGTAACAAGAAAGACCCCTGCAAAGGCTTCTCTGAACTAGCAAAGCAAGACAATCAACTACATCACTCAGCTCTCCAACTGAGGAACTCTCTCAGAAAATGTGGGGCTTTTGCAATAGCCATCAGCAGCTTGACACATCAGTGGCTGACAACTGAGTCATAAAAGGGGAGCTCCTGGAGACCAGAAGATGCACTCAATGCAGAGCATGAACAGGAGCCAGGGAAAGGAGAACCAAACTACTTAATGGAAGAGCACAATGCGATGCCTCCGACACAATCGAAAAGTTCTGAAATTTTTATGCCATGCAACTGAAGAAGAAAAATACCAATAACAGCTCTGAAATCAGCTGCAGTACTTCAGGTGCAATTTCTAGTGGTGCATAAATTTTTCTGACCTGCAAGGCCCCCTACAGAAAATACTAAGCATCCCATGTACCTAATGCAACTATGCAGAGCTAACTTCTGCTAAAGATTGTGAGATTTAAGCATGTCAGTGAATGTCTGAAAGGAATCAAGAGCAAATGGAGTGGAAAAGACTGTTTCAAACCACTAAGCACAGAGATATTTTATCTAAAGCAAAGATTATAAGCTTGAATTCAACAAAAACAAAAGCGGTATGCAAACCTTCCTGCCAAACCAAGAGCAATGTGATTCCAATTATTTTAAATCACCTGCTCCATGCCTCAGGGATCGTTTCAGTAATAGAGGAGATGGACAATCAGTACCAAATATGACTATTTGTTACTACAGAGAAACACAAGAGAATAATGATGTCCCTTTGGCACTCCTGCTGGGGATCAGCTTTCTCAGAAACTGGCCCCAAAGAATGAGGACCTGCAAGGGGAACAAAGGTCCATCAACTACAACCAATGCACAACACTGCAGATCAACACCAGTGCACTGCTCTGCAAATAACCTTCAAAATATTACAAAGATTTTCATTTCAAATACAACAAGTGTCTTAACCACCAGTGAAACATTTACAAGCTATGCACTTTCTTGAATAATCAAACTAACAAGAATTTTAAATTGACAAATTCAGACATTTTCCTCATGTTGTGTATAATTAGTCAAGTATTGAAAGCAGCACAGTAATATGATGACTAAGATTTTCCTCAAAAAACAAGGAAAATAATTAAAAACATGTTGTGATGCAATGTGCAATTCCTCATAACATATTTCTTCCTTGAGAGGTATCCTTAATAAAGCACTTAGATACTTTTTTGTAAGTTTTTCTGGAAGAGATTACAAAAATTTCTGTCAAAAAAGAATGAAGTCTCATTAAAAAAAATCGAGTAGAAAATCCTATTTATATGTTTGTCCTTCGATCTAAAAAAATTTATTTACTACTAAATTTAGCATTGTAGTTTCTAATTAAAAGATTCTGATCAAATTTGTAGACTTGAAAGAAAAGCATCAAGAGAATCAAGAGATAAAATAATACAGGATGTTACAGGAAGAAAAAACTTTAAAAGTACTTCAGAGCTTGTAAGAACAATGAGATTTTATAGCAGATATTTGGTAAGTCAGTCACATTGACAAAATAATAGATTCCTAAGATATAAATTTAATTTCACCCCCTTCATTTCATAGAACAGAAACCTCAGCTTGTTGACATTCCCTTAAGTGTGTACAAAATAACATAGATTATCTTAAATCCAGTAAGGACACAGATAAGCTAATGAGAAATTAAAATAAATACATGCATGAAATTAAATATAAAATACACTAAAAATTTCTTGTAGCTTTACCTACATTTGCTGTTTTGAAAATAATCATTAAAAATAAATTTATGCTAGGGTAGAGAAATGCAGTGCCAATTAGAACTCTATAAAAAGACACATAAAAGGTACACACTCTAAAAAGACAATTTGCAGTCTCAGTTTTGTTGTAATAAATCCAGACTTATGCAGTATATTGTTGCTTTATTTAAAATAAGAAATCTGTTTTAAAAAATTAAGTTTTCACACGTACTGGAAAGAAAAAAATATTAAAACTTTGCTAAGAGACAAAATTCAGAAATAAACTTAGTTCTAATATTAAAAATATGTATCTCAAGTAAAAGAATCTTCTTTCAAAAATACATAATAAAATATAACTGCAATATTATTTCCTTAGGCTTTTTCTACTGCCATTTGAAAATATCTAATTTTAGTCTGAAGTTCAGTATCACTGAACTGAATCCACATATCCTAGCATATTAAACAACTGCAAAATCTCTTTTTTTACTTTCTCTAGCATTCTCATAATATTTATAGGCACTCATTTTTTGTATCAATCATCATTATCTGACATTCTTCATCCAAGCTCTCTCTTTTTATCCAGTGGATAAATCTAAATCTCTTTGGGGCATTTGGTAGGGCGGAGTCTATTTAATTAAAAAACTGCAGAATAGGAGCATGGTTTGATGAAAATGCTTTCACAACCACCTCTCTGGGGCACATTTAGTAAATCAGTCATTTATTCTTAGGAAAAGCTAGAAATAAGAAAATATTTTAATAGATCCATGTTCATTTTTTAGTCCTGGATCACACATTTGTTCTCTGTGCCAAGTGAGGGTGGAGCACAGGGAGAGCTAAACACCATCAGCTAGAGTGTGGTGCCAAGGTCCAGTTCCTTGTGGTTGTAAACATGACCTAAAATAGCTTTTTTCCCTATAAACATCATAGCATCAATGAACTCAAACTCAGAAGCAAGAACCACTTGTACCTCTAAAATGCCAGTAATTAGTCTTCCCAGTCAGAAAAAAAAAAAAAGGGGGGGGGGGGATGAAAAGCCTACCAAAAAATCACAACAAACCTCCCTGTTTTTTCCATTTGTGTGTTTGAACACAGAGACTGTTTGAATTCACTCAATATATATGGGGGAAGAGCACAAGGGGACAAAACCCAAGCACAAACTGATGAAAGATGTCATACAGGTGTCACTGCTTCAAGCAGGGATCCTTCTGAGGACCCATTTCTAGGAAATTCACCCAAGGTTAACTCTTAAGTGAAACAGTGAAGACAGGAAAACTACTGGACTGTCACTGCTAGCAAACTTGGCACATGCCACCATTTGATCTCACATATCTAATAGGACAAATTTGAGTAATGGAGGGGACAAGATGCTGCTTCCAAAAGGCAATCTAACACTTGTTTCCAGCACCAGTAAAGCCCTGTGGCACCAGATCTTACACTGGTTGTGCTTTTAAGTGCAGATGATGTTAATTTGATTCTGAAATTTTGTTTGTTTATAAGTTTTGATTTCCTGTGAGACTAATTACTGCAAGTCTTCAAATCACTTGAAAGGAAGAGCTGCAAGAACTTTCGGGAAGTCTTTTTTTTCCCACTTTTTTCTGAAAGGGAAGCAGCAAGGATTCATGTGTAAAAGGCTACGTGCAACTATAGTGCCAGAGGTCTTAAATGTATCACTACTGAGGCAAAACCAGAAATCTGGTGAGGGCTCAATCTCATGTTTTTAAAATGTGCTCAGAAACATTCTTCATCAAATACTAATGGCTAGGGAAATTACCATCAAATAGGTTGTTTAAAGTGTGATTAATCAAGTACAGGGTTACATATAGAAAACAAAGAAAAGTCATGAATGAAAATTTGAAAAGTTCAGAATCTCTGCCTGCCATAATTCATATGATGACCATTGAAGATCACACTTCTAAAAGTAAGACAGAGCAAAGACTCACCCTCTGACCCAGAAACACCAGTTTCCACTGCTCCCCACAGTGACTGTAGTTTTCAGATCTAACACGAAAAGCAAGGTACTGGCATGCCTAGAAGTCAGAAAACTACTACAGCAGGAGTAGTGCAACATACTGCATCTGCATCACTCAGCAGCCCAGGACCCTGCTGCAATCCGGGGGCAAAACTACTGTGTGAAGAAACATGAGATCAGAGGAAAAGGACTCCAACAAGGACAAGCTATCCTCAGTAAATGCCCCTCTCCCTGGCAGAGGGCAGAACCCAAAGGAGATGCTACTCGTGCCCAGCTGCAGCGTGAGAGGCAAACAACCAACAGAGCACCCATCTGCAGGGGACAGAGCACACAACAAGGGCAGCAAGGCACAGCCCTTGAGCATGAACCCATCTGCAGCTCTGTGTCATCTCTCTGGAGAAAGGACTATTGTCCAAGAACACCATTTAGGCAAGAAGGAAAACTCAAAGGATCCAACAGCCCAGTCGGGAGAAGGCATTTCCTTGGCTGAAGCAGATGGTGCCTTGAGGTCATTTTTAGCTACATGTTTTCCAAGCTCTGAAAGGAATTAATAACATTTAAAGGCCCCCTTTCCACTATCTCTTGCAGTCTTCAGAAATGAAGGAATAGAGTTCCACTATGACAGAAATCTCCAAAAACCCTCCACTAAGCTGCCTTTGCATTACAAATAAAGCATTCATATCTAGTAAAAAACAGTCCACTCTAACTTTGCTCCTTTATACCAGTGCCAGTGACCAAACCTTTTCTCAGCAACACAGTGACATTCATCAAACACTTTCTAATTGGTCTTACATTTAGTTTACATAAAAATGAAAGTTTATTACCAAGAGATTAGCTCTGTCCACTGAAAGTAACAAGCACTCTTGTTACTTGTTACACACCTAAAGCCTAAAAACATGGTTAACTTCTCCCAGGAATGGACCCTGGGCACCAACAGAAAATTTACCAACATCCATAGCATTAGAGGCTAACAAAAGCTTGACAAAACTTGCAGGCTCTTAGGCGTGCCAATGCTCAATCAATTCCACAGATAATACTTTTTAAACATGACTCACCCTCTATATTCAAGTATCAAAGTCCTGCTACAAGCTGAAAAGTGCAAGATAAACAAATTTCAAAACTCCTTTTCCCCTTGATACAGCCTAGGAAATCAAAACGAATCAACATTTTCACAGTATATATTTTCTGAAACAACTGATGGATGGATTTTTTTCATTCCCACTGAATTTCAGGAGTCAAAATACTCTAAGGAGACATTTCTGGAACACAGTGCATTCCTACATACTACTGTTCTTCTGAGCAATTTTTGAGCTGTAAGTCAGGGCTCTAGCATCCACATTCCTATACATCACACTTTCATTAGAAGGCATTTACCCACACAAATTTTTCTAAACTTTGTATTAATATCACATTCTGGAGTATGCTTTTTCTATAACGTGGTCTTTTGCTACATATTTCTGGTCTGGTAACATCCATTATGCAAGGAAGAAAGAGAGACTTCAGAGTGAATTTAGCATAGGTAGACAAACCTGAGCTGGTCAAATTACCAGATGAATCACCAGGTTTCATTGTCTGGGGGCAAACGCACAGCAACAATGCCATGCTTTTAACTTACTTCAACTGAATCCAATTTTCAAGCTGGACTCCTAGTGACTCAACAGTTAAAACAGCTCTATGCCATTTGCCTCTTTCAGTTATTTGTTCATAATTCTTCAATTTCAGGTGACCCTGACTTTCCACTTGAACTTACCCAACTAGCCAAACCTCATCATGGCAGTGCATGCCAAGGCTGGCAGAACACATCCTGGCCATGTGTATGCACACTTCAGCTTTCTGTTCAGTGCTTAACAATAAAGTTTCTGAGGGAAAAACATAAGCCTTCCTTCACACAGTCCTCCCACTAAAGTACTAAAAGCTTGCACAGATGTAATATTCAGTGTCCAAAGCTCCCATCTGCACTGGACATGCTTCCATCTGAGGACGATGTTGCTCCACATCCACGCTTGGCTGTGGATCAGCACAGCTGCTGCTGCACAGTTTACCCCTGCAGCAATGATTTCTCCTCTGCAGATTAATGCAACTATTGCAGTGGCTTCAGAGGAGCACTATCAGGGAGCATCTGCAGCTCTGAAGAGCTAAATTTCATGTGACACATCTCTGCATTCCTGTATGTGCTGCAAAAGACATCTCCACAGAGCAATGTATCCATACACTGTCTAGATCACTGGCAGTCAAAGGAAAGAAGGTAACTACAGGGGTATTGAAGGTTTTCTTGTCTGAAAGTTTTCCATAGACAAACATAGCAAATTTGGCATTGTTTAAAATAAATTACACAAGTCAAAACTAGAGATAAGGAAGACAGGATGGGAGCTACAGTAATTTTTGGAGATGTTGAATACAGTGGTTATGGTTAGCATGCAAGAAACAAACAATTACACTATTTCTAGAAAAAAAAAATACTGAAAAACATATCTAGTGGTGAAAACACTGAAACATATCAGTAGATGAAGAGAAAGATAGATTGCATAGGAAGACACAAAAATCCTGTGTCCAGTCTTTATCCCTGACTGTATTGGACTGCACCCTCTGTACCCACAGTTATCCAGACTGAGAGAATACACATGGGCTGGGCTGGCAACTAAATCATCTGACTAAATCATGTGAGCAGAAGAGCAGTCTGCTTGGGAGAGGCACCCTCAGCTCAAACCCATGGGAGTGGAAGACAAGGATCCCCATCTTCCATCTTCTCCAGGGGAGGCAGCAACAAGTGGAAGGACTGCAAACCTCACCAGAGCTAACTGGAGAGGGAAAAGTATGAACCAAGGACTAGCTAGAAGGACCCACAATTTACAGAGCTGAACCTATCAGGCTTTTGAAGGTTTTATACAGTTTGATTGACCTTTAAGCAGTGTTTGACAGGATAACTGTGATAATGTTTTCACAAGCAGAGCCCTAAAAAAGTTGTTAGTTTTGAGTCACTTAAAGACTGGTGTGATTATTGGGAAAACTACAAAAGGGACCTGGACTACCAGAAGGATAATATTTCTACCATGACCTTTTAACACATATGTCCATAATGCTCTTGTGACAAACATTTCAGAGTGAATCTTAATTTCACATGTAGTTCCTCCAGAATATGGCTAAATCTCATAAAAGTTTATCATGACACTGTTCAGGACACAACACACTTCTACACCATTCATGTGTTATAGCTGATTAGCCACTGTAGGAGTCCCAAAACAGATACACAGAGAAAGCAAGGCAGAAAGAATACTTGGTGGGATCCTGCACTCAGGGGCACCAACACAGACCAGGAGTGAATACAGACACATTCATCTCCAGAGCTGGAAATCACTCCTGTCAGACTTTGCAGTTACCACACTAATCAGGGCAACAAGCAAATGCTGGGAAAATACTTTCTACACAAATTGTTGCATCTGAGCCTATAAGATCCTTTCTGGTTGCATATAAGCCTTTTTTATGAAGTTAAGCCATAGATTTAGGAATGTCTCTTTGCCAGTCTGCTATGGCACAAGCATGAGAAGATGACACTAAACAACATGAACTCTGAAGCAGCAAGTACCAGAGATTTTTTTGTAGGGTGATTTTTTTGACTTATACATTTACTGCCGTAACAAATCTCATTATCAGACTTTTCCTGATACAAGTTTGCAAAGAAGGATAAATTAGGAATTTGAAATATTCTTTTCCTATAAAATACCAAAACACACTTTGAGTACTTTTATAAAAAGGTGTACGTGAAAGTGCCTCCTACATCAGAAATCAAAGGACACCCTCAATGCCCTTATATCATTCAACATGCAATCTATAGCAAAGTTTAGCTTTTGGCAGTTTTTTTTCCTCTTTATGAAGGGAAGACCTGCATCAAGAGTATTAATATTTTAGCCATCATTCACATATTCATAAAATATTGCCGTGTTGGTGAAGCATTTTATCATACTGCAGAACTGCATACGCTGAACATACAGCAAAGTATCACACACATTTTGCCTAATGCCTTACAAACCTTAAGAGGCAACAAGGCAGGAAGAAAACCAAATTCAGCAATAAACCAAATATGTTATTACTCACTATACCACCTTTCCCATTTTAGCCTCCTTCCCTTTGGTTTTGTGTTAGGATGATCAAAAATTGTGCCTAAGTCTCTTGAAGGGACAGGAATCATTTGACTAAGTGGGTAGAAAAAGATTTTTTTAAATCAGGCAATTGCTCATGGCACTTCTCTTTCCAACAGTCACCATCCATCAGTCCCAAACTCTAAGAGATATTTCAGAAGCGGCTCAACAGTCAGAACTCTTTTTCTAAAGAAAAAAAGTTACTATTTGTTGGAACTGCCCAACACAGTTACTTACGATAGCAACAATTGAAATTGACAGCTTCAGAACAGAAAGCAAGAGTCACCAATTTCAGAAGCACCTGCGGAGAACAGGGATATCCTGTTTGAAGACTAGAGTGAGGTGACAGGAAATCAGAGAATCCAATAGCAAAGACTAGGCAACACTTGAATATCCAATGAAGATTTCAAGTCCAAGGGCTATGCAAACTCAGCATGACAGAGCAAATCTTCTCTGAAATCAATTATTAGCAATAAGAAATCATTTAAGAAATCTGCAAGCCATGATTTCAAATAGGTGCACACAATTGTATCATTTGGTCACAAGCAATGCAGGCTGCAGGAGACAAATTAGTTATTTACTGAAAACTACTGACTCACTCTGGATTACAAACAACATGCACTTCTGTCTCCAGACATAGCTCAGTCCTGGAGCCCTTCAGGCCAGGTTCCCTACAGCCAGGTCATCCCTTTCACTCTCCCAGAAGGAATCCAGTGTACCTTCATGACAACGGGAAATTAGCAAGTGAAAAACAGAAGCTTGAGAAACAGAAATTGCTGTATCATGAATGTCCTGCACGACCAGCGGAGATGAGTGAATCTCAGTCCATAGCAGGTCAGAACCTTGTTCCCACTGAAAATCATAGCAAATCTCACAAATTTCCATGTAACACTTAGATGTATCAAAAATGGATAATGATAACACAGGCAGTGGGGAGGGATGCTTACACATTCTCACATTTTAACAAAGGACAGGCTTACACTGTATTGACTCAAGCAAAATATTACAAAACTTGTGGTTTCCCACGTGCTTCTTACAATACCAAAATATGGCTTAAGGCATGGAGTTAAAAGGTTCCTTAGAAATGTCCAGGGTGGGAACTTCTCTTCTTTCAACCACAAAAATATTAGATTAGCCTTCCTTGAATGTCCCTGACATAGAGGAATCTCATCTTCTAATATACTTACTTATGCAACAGTAAATTATGTGTCCATTGCTAAGATTCTAGATTTCATTAATGATAATATAATATTAGGGTACTTCTAGCTATATCTTATCTTGATTATTCTATACACTAAGTGCTGTGCAAATTGCTTACAGGAACCCTTTGAGGAACAGAGAAATCAAAATACAGGAGTGTCACAGATACTAGTAATAATTCTACTCTGGAATGGAATTAAAAGCAGAAGCCCAAAGGCACATGAATTCTCTAATGTCCACTATATAATGTACATTAAAACATTAATGCCATGAACATGCAATAGCCTACAACACTTTTCTTGTGCTGTGTTCTGAGGTTCAGCAATATTGAACAAATACAATTGTGAGCATATTAATTATGTTTTTTTAGGCAATTAGATTCTGGGTTTCTAAGATGAGTATACAGACTATTTCCTTTGCCATTTAATAGTAAGGCATGCACATAGAGAAGTCACTCAACTCTGATGGCAGTGGCCCAAAAACCCCAAAACAAACAAAATAAAGGAAGTTGCTAGAGAAAAACCTCAACAAATGCTGAAAACAAACCATTATTTTTTAGAAATCTGCCATCCATCACTTTCTAGTCAATTCCAGTTCCCTGCCTTCAGTTATCTCCTTTCACCCCCCCCCTTTTCTCATATTACACTCCTCTGGCTCAACTCCATCATAAGCTTGCTCTAAAACTCCTGATCTGCAAAGGCCATGCTTTTCTTCTGCATTCCTCTGCATGATCATCTTCATTTCCCTTTGTGCAGCTCTGAACTCAGGCTTGCATCCTTCTTGTTCAACTTCTGCCCTTTTCTGCAGCTAAAGCTTTCATCCAGGAATTAAAGGAATCCAATCCGATTTAATGCAACTTCCTTCTCTCCAGCTTATCTCTCCCCCGCCCCTTTTTTTATCCAATTCAAAACACAACTACATTGTTTTACATTAATTCAACTGCAGCCTTGTTGGCTGGTCCTCTGAATGCACCTTCCCATTCAGGTATCTTTGTTTTTCCAGACAAGGTTGCCAGTCCTTCACTCACCAGGGATCCTTCTGGGATGCCTTTACTTCCTCAAAGAAGCATGCTCCCTTAACTAATCCAGAAGGCCATTTGGTTTGAAATCTGTATTCAAGATCAGCTTTTTTAACTCTCAAATTCCACTCAAAGACTATTAGCAATGGAGACAGTCCATGGAGTGTATTTAATCATAAAACAAATATATATGGAAATGTTATTGATGTAGAGGGCACCTCTCCCTGCTCTTTATATGCCACTGGCTGTTAACTCTTCAGGGCAGGCATGAATCCAGTATCTTTATACTTTGTGTGACATTCACCAGATACCCAAAAACACTCTGTGAAGTTAGTCCATAACTTTGATGATTACTCTCCTAAGTGCAGCTCCTCCACAGCTTCAGTTAAGCAAAGTCAGCCACGCTGCTGGTCCATTACCGCCCAGCTGACTCAGATCCTTGGGCAAGGGATGCAATATCCTGCAATTAGGATGTAACATGCTCTCTGCCAGAATCACAGAAAATCTGTACTGCTCCACTCAGTTCGGCCTGCTCAGGCAATTTTTTTTTTGTCCAAAGCACTGTCAGCTACTGTATCCTTTCATGAGTAACAACCATCAGATACCATGGAAGAGATTGAGAATATTTTAAGCAGCAGCGGGAAAACTTCTTGATCAGGAAGAAAAGTTGTAGTATCTTTCACCTTTACATCAGAGCTTTTAAACATTAACATTGGTTTACTGTGGAAGCTGTTGTGAAATAAATGTATTTAACCCTTTTCAAACCACCTGTGTTACTTTTTTTTTTTTCTGCTTAGATTAACATTGATACTAGCAACTTAACTAGATCAGGATGACTTGAAAATTTTATAAGCATAAATTTGGTGATTAAAAGCTGAGAGATTCAGAAAAACAAAAACTATTAAATAGCAGGTTTTTTTCTGTAAGACCAGTATTTTAAGCCTAATATTAAAGCAAAACACAACCATTTCTAAGTTTAAAACAGACATGTCACAAAGTGTTTGAACTTGTGACTTTTTGGGGGTCTTCAAAACATCTGAAATGCCTAAAAGATTTTTTTTTTCTTTGAGCAAAGCATTATGAACTTTGAGAATCATATTTTATTGCATTGTAAATATGGTCTTCGTATCAGAAAAAATCTTTAAATAGAGTAAGCTACATTCAGAGGCAAATACATATGCTATGAAGAGCTTGTTTATTATTTAATTAAACAAAGAGAATGCAAGTTGGTTCTCATACTTTATGGATTATTAAAAAAGAAATACGAGACAATTTGTTCACAAATCTTGTTTCTTAAACACAGAGCAGTCAACTAGAAAAGAAGGAAACAGAGGCCTGCAACTCATCTTGGATGTCAGGAGTTACCTCAAATGCTCAGCTTTTACTTTCTACATCTATAACAATATGGACATAATGTTTCTCTCCTTCAGATGTAACAGCCATGTACCACCTCAAACAAAAGGGGTCAAGATGAAAATCACTGTGCTTTAACACAAAATAAGGTTGTTAAAAGTTATAGGGATTGGTCTTCATATAAGAGAAATTATGGTTTTTAACATAAATAGAGCCAGATAATGGTTGGACTCAATGATCTTAGAGGTCTCTCCCAACCTTAATCATTCTGTGGAATTTGAAAACATACCCCGGGTTGGGCAGCAGGCACTAAGTACGTTAAATCCTGTGTTTAGCTCACATGTTACGTTTCAAGCAATTCCCTTCCGATATACAATTTCTATTTTTAAAATCACATCCGAGTCCACAGAACACCAACCCACCTTGCCCACGCTTCAGTCAGAAGCCGCAGCGTTTCAAGCCCCGCTGTCGCAAAGGCACCGCAACTTTCATTTTGGGTGCCCCGGCCGCCGCAGGCAGCGGGCTGGGCATTGACAGGCACGGGGACATCTTAACTAATTCCTCGCACAGGACTGGCGTTCCCCGCGCTCCTGCGGGAAACCGAGCATCGCTCCGCACCGAGCATCGCTCCGCACCGAGCGCTCTCCGTTCCCCGGCGGTGCAGACCCCCTCGCGGAGGGTGCGGCGAGGCTCCCTCCGCACCGCGGGCCCTGCCGGGGGCGCGGCCCCGTCCCCCGCCCGGCGCTTACCTGAGCCCGCGCCGCCTCGCTCCGCACCCGCGTGCTCAGCGCCGGCCACCGCGCCCCGCCGCCGCCCTCGCCGGAGACCAGCCGCAGGGGCCTGATGCTCTCTCGCTCGGCGAAGGGGCTCCGGCCCCGCCGCTCCGCCGCCGCTATCGCCGGCCCGGCGCCTCCTGCGCAGGGGAGAGGAGGCACTGTCAGCCGGCTGCGCCCTCGCCCCCGGCGCGCAGGCTGCGGCGGGGGCTCCGTTTCCATGGGGCTCCGCAGCAGCCTCGGCGCAGCGTCCCCCCCTCCCCGCCGCCGCCCCCGCCACCGCCACTCACCTGGGGCCGCTGTCAGGGCGCCGAGCGCCAGGCAGAGGAGGCAGGCGGCAGCCCGCATGGCGCTGCCCGCCGCCCCGCTGCCGCCGAGCGCCGCCTGCTCCGCGCTGCACGGGCGGGGGGGCTGCGGGCCGCGGGGCCGGGGCTGCCGAGCTCCGCCCCGCCGCCGCGCCGAGCCCCCTGCCAGCGGAGAGATGGCGAGAGCCGGCGAGGCTCCCCGCAGAGCCCGCTCGGAAGAGGGAAGTGCTGGGAAATGTAGTCGTTTGCCAGCGCGTGAGGGAGCGGGGCGAGAGCGAGGGGAAGCCCCGGGGCCCGGGCGGCGCCGCAGGGATCCCGCAGTCGCCCCCGCCCCGCGGGGCCGGCCCGGTACCGCACCGCTCCGGGACCGGGGAACCCCCGCCGCAAAACTTGCCTTCACTGACAGCTGCGGCTGAGGGCGGGGGCTCTCTGGGGAGGCAGCCGGGGCGTTTTCCCTCCCTCCCTGCCCGTACCGCTGTCAGCCCCTCTCCTTTACGTGTTCATTTTCGGAGAAAACCTTTATTTCCTTCTCTATGACATTTTTTTTCTCCTTTTTTTAAATTTCTATTCCCGCCCCGCTTTTTTAACAAAGAGAGTAGGAAAGGATTACAAGGCCGAATCATTCCTTTCACGTTACAACGTGCTCTCCTGGACTAAGAGGCAGAAGTGTCAAGGAGTCCCCCACGACGTCCGATCCCTGAAACGCCAGAATAATTCTCCCTCAGCGGAGAGATGGCTGCAACCGCAACCCAATTCTACACTCCCACCTACCGGGAAGCCGAGAGCAGCAGTGCTGCCTCTCAGCACGGTGTATCTCACCTTCCTTAACTACATTTCTTTATGAAAATGGGACAAGATTGGCCGTCGCCTGAGGCTCCTCTTTTCCCCGCTGTTTTCGAAAGGGGCGATAGCGAATACGGCCCTGGCACGCAGCTGAGGTGAGCAGGGAAAGGAGGAGGGATGTCAGAGCAGCAGCAAATGCAGCTCGATGCCCATCCAGCCGAGAGAATAAAAAGTCTAACTACTCGCTGGAAGGCTTGTACCAGTTGTAAACACATAATAAAGGAGGAGATGGCATCACAGATCATGCCACTGAAAGCTGCTGCTCGTTGTAGTCTCAAAGATAAAAAGAGCAAACAAACAAAATATCTTAATTATGCAGATCAATTTTAATTGCACTGCTTGCACGGACAACAGCCAGGACACCTGGCAGCTCCATTTCTGCTCTTAGGAGCGTTTCCAGCCGCCGGGCTTCTGCCTTCCACGGCTCCCCACGGGAAGGGCGATGCTCCGGGCACAGGCTGCCTGGCTCCCCGGAGCCACCCGACAGGGAATGCCGGCGCTCCTGGCCCGATTCCTCTGTAGGGCTCCCCTTACTTACACATATCGTCTTATTAAAGGAACCAATTAGATGAAGGAAATTCAGTTTCTCGGAGTTTGTTTCTGTGATATGAAAACTGACACAATTACAGTCCAACAAGCTGAAGATACCAGCAGAGCTTTGCACAATATATAGTAACTTTGAAGTGGCTAGTAAGTTTTATTCCGTCCTGCTTACACTGCTGTCAGGTACTACAGGCCAGATGCACTATTATCTCAAAGTATCCGTCCTGAAGCAGCTGCTGAAACCGCAAAATTAGCTTATAAAACTCTAGTGTAGAGTGTCAAAAAGACCATGGGTAGGTTGGGTAAAGAAAATGAGAAAGTGCTATTTATAGCAAAGAAAAAAATCAGTATTATAATATGAGACTTCAATCTTCTTACAAAAGTCATAAATCCTTACATTTCAGGCTGCAGCCAACCCTGCAGTTATTTCAGTTAGACCAATCTTTCGCCTGTTTCACAGCTGCTTCTGTCAGTATTTCTGTGAGAATTCCTGACATTGGGTATACATTACACCGTTCAGCAGCAGATACACAGTACAATCATACACTCATTTCCTGGATCAGTATGTCACAGATTTCTTTTTTCTCTTGCTCACCTGTGTTCAGATTTAGTGTCGGTGTTACACATGGAAGGTTCACCAGCACAGCGTCAGCCAAAGCTTGGCTGCTTTTAAGCTAACAACTGTGAAAGCAGAGTTTTATCCAGTCTGTGTGCTCAGAGGATACGATGAGGTATGATACATGTTTCATAAATGCAGTCCTTTTTTTAGTTTGCCAACTCTATATTGGTTCAATCCTTCACTAATTTTAATAATAATGTTTAGGACTTTTTTTTTTTAATACAGTCAACTAATACAAAGATAAAGTCATTAAAGCCATTTAAAAAGTGTGTGTGCTAGAAGCAATTAGACAAAACAGCTGAAAAAGGTTTTACATTGCTCTCCTTGCAAACCTGTCTTATTTATATCTTCTACTCTTTAGCTTATTTATTTATCATTTCTGTGGTAAACACTAAAGATCAATTCTAAAGAGAAGACTTTTAAATAAAGTGGAGAAAATTTCTATATTATGTTAAAGGATCTAAATCACAAGAGAGTAAATCCTGATCTGTATGTCTGAAGTCTCTTCTTATTGTACATATTGATTAGAAATGGATGATTTGACAGGCTTAATCCTTCTGAGAAATATTTAAATTTCATTGATGGTGATTTCACATTAATTTGGGAAATCACACAGAGAACTTTGAGATTCACCTCCTAGTTTTACTTTCCTGGGTGTTCCTCAACATTGCTGAGGACTGTGGCAGGTTATCCACCTCCGAGCAACGAGTTCTTTCACATCATGGGACAGATTTTTTCTTCTTCTAGCAACTCATAGAATATCTATCTCATGTTGGAAGAAATCTGTAAGAATCATGAAGTCCAACTCCCTTCTCTTTGTGGAACTACCTAAAATTGCACCATATAGTGGTGTTATCCAATCCTTTAACTCTTGACTTCAGGATTGCTTCCCTGAGGAGCACATTCTGGTGACCCTCTCAGTGAAGAACCTTTTCTGATGTCCAATCTGGACATTATCAGTTGCAGCTTCCTCCCATTTCCTTGTGTCCTATTTCTAGTCCCCAGAGAAAGGAGATCAGCACCTTCTCCTCCACTGCCTGTAGTACTGAAGGTCTCAGAGAAAGTCTGAGGTTTGTGGCCACTACCCACATAATAAATACTCAACACAATCTTGAAGTGATGTCTCCCCTTAAGTCAGCAAAAAACCAAAAAACCACCAAAAAAACCACCCCCCAAAAAACCCCGCCCCCCAAAAAAAAAAAAATCAACAACCCTAAACTAACAAACAAAAAAACCCCACCAAAACAAACAAGCAAAAATATTATAGACATCATCTGAATCTACAACTTCTTTATCCCAAACGAAATTGGACTACACCCAAACACCTGCTTTCCATCTTGGAAAAGATTTTTATATTTTTATAGTGCTGTAGCTGGGGTACTCAGCATTTATTGTGGATAGCTGCACTATCTAAAGCAAAGAACCAAAAAGCAACATTTGAGAATGCATGGTAAAAAAAAAAAAAAACCAGATTATTCTTCTCATATCACCTTCAGAGATGGTAAGTTAGTTAATGGACTTTACTCACATATACCTTCACCTGCTACAGATTATATGTGGTGACTCTGTGGTATCACCACGTTCATTTTTGCTATTAAGTGCAAGCATAAATAATATCCTTACAGGCTCCAGAGGACTAGTTATATTAAGAAATAAACTTTGTTATTAATTTTCTAGTCCACCTACATATATTCTGTGCAAGTAAGTTGTACAATTTGTTTTAGCAATTGGTTGCTAAAATTTTCCCTCATTTGTCTTCAAGAGTGGTGATTAGATGCATATAGAGGTTACAGCTAAATCTAAGTGGCCGTAAGCACTTGAAAGAAAATAGCTTATTTTCCAGAAGAATATTTATATGAGAAGAAACATAATGGAAAAAATGAGAGGAATAAAGGGGAGTCAATTTCCTGCTGTGATGCAAGTAACATCCAAACTAGTCACCCAAGAAGGATATGAATGCTTGATCACATCTAATTGTAGTCTTATCTTACACTTCACTATTTCAGGGATTTCCCATAATTCTTTACACAATCTAATTGCATGTCTAAAAGTTCTTGGAGTCTGAGCATCTACAGAACGAAACTAGGGCAAGAAGTGCTTTCCACCTTTGAGTGCAGTGTAAGACCAAGGTAGATTGTGATTTGATGCCTCTATGGTATCAACTGTCAACATAATCAAAACCCCAGCATGATCAGCCTTCATCAGCCCCAGGTGCTTATCAGACAGTGGCCCAGAGGCCACACAAACCACAGAGCTCACAAAAATTGTCCAGCCAGAGAACATGGAGAGATTCATATTTTTGTCCCATGTCCACATGCCCCATTGTAATTACTCCAGTTGGAGCAACTACCATTTTTTCTACATTCCTTCACTCAGAGGCTACCACAAGAGCTTCACAGACACCATCACCAGCTACATTAGCAGAGTGTGCCAGAGCTGAGCCTCCTCAGATGTGGGATGAAGGTGCACACACCTTCACAGGTACATCTAAGGAGCCAAAAGCCTCAGGTTGTAACTAACCTCCCTGCAATGCTCATGGGAAAGCCAGCTCAAGTCACCTCTTGCTTTGTGTCAAGTTGGGCCAGAGCTGCCCACAGAGATGCTGCTGCAGAGCACAGGCCTTACCTGAGGGCCTGAATTGCAGAAGCTGCTGCAGAACTTCCTTGTGTGAGGTGTTGGTATTGCTAAACTCCCACAGCAGTGTCTGTATGTACACCCCTGCACATGCACATACAGATGGGGAACTGTTTCCTCTCAGCCACACTGTAACTTACCTGAATAGACACATTTCTACTCCTCAAAGTCACAGACAGCAAGACAATTAAAAAAAAAAAAAAAAAAAAAAAAAGAAGTTTATTAGAAGAAATTCTTATTATTCTTATTAGCATTTCTAATAATAAATTCTTATTAGAAGAAATTCTTAAGAGTTCAAACTGTAATTACATACTATCTGATTATCACAAATACATACAGATAAATATAGGTTTGCCATTAGAAGTGCAATTTAACGACCAGAGGTAGTCTTTGTCTGAACTGTTTGACACTTCTCACAATCACTGCTACATGTTTTGAAGATACTCAATTCTCTTCTCTACGAGGAAATCTACGAGGATGTTTTAGTAACTACCTTCCCACATTTATTTTTTCAAATTGTAACACAAATACAGGCAAACTTTTGTAAAAAGTGTGTAATTTTTTTTAAACAAGCTTAAAAGATAATAAATATATTAAAATAATTAAATATGCTGAGTAAACCTGTTTTGGAAATAGTTAATAGGCTTACTGTGGCTCGTGATGCTAACTGAACATACTACAAAGGGGACTCTAACACACACTAAAGTGACCAATAAACAAAATCTGCATCATGACTAGAACTGCTTTTTGCATTCAGTAGCAGTGGCTCTCCTATCTTATTCTGGATTACAATGAATAGCCTTCATATTTTAATGACAAACCATTTGTTTTTTCCCTTCAGGATTCTAAAGCCAGATTCCATGTTCAAAACTTCTCTTTGCAGTGCCTTTTGAGCTAACACGTTCTAGAACTGCATTTAATCATATGCAAAACACACACACTGTTTAGCTGATGAGTAGAATTACTTCTATCACTCACCTTTAATGTTGAGCAATCCTGATGTGTATCACTAGCCAGGCACATACATCCCATCTGGAGGCCACCAGGCCACCACCTAAGGAGCCCAAGGATGGAAGCAAGGAGGCAGAAGCAAGAAATACTAGAAAAGCTAGAAAAAACCCACCCACACACACAAACTCCAACCAACAACAAAAAAGTCACCCAACAAAAAAACCTCCAACCAAACAAAATTCTCAGTAGAAGAAAAACAGTCAAAACACTTGTTCCTAAAATATATTGAACTCACTGAACCAGAGAGTTATCATTAGTGTCACTCAAAATGAAGAACAAAGTAATCGCTCCAATCTTCTATTTTTAAGTCCCACTCCTTGGCTATGACATACTGGTAATTTACAGGCAAAAATAAATACAGATATGTACATTCAATATCAACTCCTCTTTAAAATGCAAATTTTGCTCATTTCTGTAATGGCTTTCTATATTTTCTGGATGTGAATTCAGATCAGAATTAATTGTAAATCAAGCCAGAAGTGACCAGTAAGATGGAGAAGCCAAAAGCAGCCCTCACCAGACTGTACATGCAATTACTTTGTAAGAAGAATGGGGAATGTCATCTTTAAAGGTGACCCTCAGCAGCTACTTTAATCATTAAGCTTCCAATTCATACCTTCCATATAGGAATTTTACATCATTTTCCCCACCCATTCCTGTACTCCAAGCAGCTTTACTAGCCCTCACAGAAAATAGCTTATAAAGGACAGATAGTAGCCTGCAACGTTAAAGAACTTTAATTGTAAGAGCACTAAGTTTGAGAATATTAAATGGGAAAAAGATGAAAATGCAAACTAGTAATTTATGCAAAAATTAATGAAAGTAATTTCTGTGGTTGAGATCTCTTATATGACCTTAAGGCACTCTACATTTATTAATAAAGCTTTGTCTCTTGTAATTTCATACTTATGCCCTCTCATGATTTACAGATACAGAAATCCTGAAAGAAATCAGCTCTGGTAAAGACATTTCATTAAAAAAGAGTTGCCAACTCTTACTTGTGTCTTTCACTCAGCTTCTGAGAAAAGACAATCCAAAAAGACTGGCTACTTTGAAAGAAAAATCAAACAAATGACCCAAATCATTCAGAAACCTACCTGTCCTGTTGGTTTCTTGTTAGTTTGTTTTCCCCCAATGAAAATATATACATCTAACTGCTTTCTTATTAGTTGAAATACACAATAGAGCTAGCTAGTTCTAGTGCAATAATTTACTAATAATACATCAGAGTAGTCCAAGAATGTAATAAATCTTTGTTCCTGTGTTGTCTATTAAAGCAGCAGAAGAAACAGAAAAGGGAAGCAACCAAAGCCTGCAAAACATCAGTAATCAGTGAATAACAGACTACCTCATTTCCAGTGGAACATCCAGTTATTTTTAATGTGGTTATTTGAAATGTATCATAGTCAATGATTTTAGAAAATTATTCTATCTAAATGCAGTGGCATCATGCTTTGCCTAGCAATTCATTTAATCCAAATGTGGCGTCAGAGCCTTCTACCAGACACAATAAAGCAGTGCCTTTAAAAAAAAAGCCTGAAACATGTGACCAAAGCCAAACATAGTTTTATTTTTAATATTTACATATACAGAAGCTTTTGCATTAAAAAACCTGAAAACCAAATAATCTGTACATATAATACAGCAATTTAAGTCTTCATGAATAGAATCCTAAATTTTCAAGTCAAATTTAAAATCATTATATTAAATAAACCAGTATTAAAATCCAAAAAATGGAGATGAGGATGAAGAGGAAAATAACGACCACATAACATTTGCATTCTGCCCTTCACATGTATCATTTATGCTTACTGAACATTTGTTCTCAGTGTAACTTGAAAAACCTCCAAATTCTGAGTTTCTTTCACTTGTCTGGAATAACTCCAATAGGGTCTGCAATGGTAAGCTACAAGTGCTTCTCTTCTCATCAGAAACTGACAGTCTATCTGAATTCTTTACACACAACTCCATATTCCTTTTCTGGGTTTCTCTTTTATTCCTTCTCAAGTTAAGGTTCACTTTCCTGTGCAGCTTTCCAGACGGTGAACTGTGGGCAGTGCTGGCAGCTGATGCATTAAGTTCTTTGTTCACAGCAGTATCAGATACCTCAGCCTCCAGAACGACATTGTGCTGCATTTGTTGATGATTATCACATAAATCGTGATGTTTCTTGACAAACGTAGGATTGGCATCTGTTTTTTTCAAACACTTTGCTGGTAGAACTACTGAATTATTTAATTTTCGTTTTTGCTGCATTAAGTTTTTGTCTTTTTCACTAAAATTTGTAACTTGGGTATGAGGATATAAAGTAACCATTCCTTCCTGAAAACACTGCACATTCTTTTTACTTGCATCTGGTTCCAGTATATCTTTGCTGAACGGCTCAGAAGCTCGAGACAAGTTCTCTGTGTACACTTTGTCAGTTTTCTGAAGGGGTGGTTGCATGGAATTTGATGATACAGTCTCTCTTAACTCCACAGCACAGGAGCTATCAGTCTCAATGTTTTCGTTATGAATTCTGAACTTACTTTTTAGTTCTGAAGGTTGTGATGGGTGACAAAGAACTGAACAGAGAGATGCAGAAACAGGGGGAGATACTGGCACAGAATTTGGTTGTACTTCTGCAGGCTGGCGATCGAGTTTGAGCGCCTGCATTGCAGTATCTTTCCAGGAGTAAGTTTTCAGAGCAATGCACTGCCTTTTCAGTCGCTCTTTCAGCTCATCTGATCTGGTTATCTTTCCAATGATAGGAGAAAAACATCCTGTGCCACATTTTGTCCTACAATGAAATTGTTTAAAAAGTCAACAAACATAAAAAGCCCTATGCAATGTAAATCCATATGCAACTTATTCTAGAAAAGCAACTGAACTGACAAAGGAGCTTTTGTTTTTACTCCTCAAGAAAAGATCTATTTAGGGTAGTAACACACTATTTCTGCAGGAGCTGAGTGCCTTATAGTTGTGATGTTTTCCTACTGATTTCTACAGCTCATGAAGTTGTTTTAAAAACACAAGTAGACTAGTATTTCAGTAAATCTCAATTTACAGTGGCATTAAGAACAAAAGAAGTTAGTGAATATAATGCAATGACTATAAATATTTACAAATATTCTGCGATATATACGCACAAAATTAACATGATTTTCTTGATAGGATTTCAAGCCTAACAACTCTGAATATTTTGATATCACAAAAGAAATAAAGACTTGCTTTATTATGCTATCAGTTGTTTGGTTCTATTTGCATTTCCTTTGATTTCACTAAGAATATATTTATTTCTTCATTATTTGCTGTTTTTTAAATAAATAAACAAGAAAGTTACTCCTTATCTCCTGACTCATTTCCAAAAAACTAGAGCAACATTGAATAGTGTTACTGCTTCAGGTAACAAAGATCCTGGCATCTACAGTCCAAGACACCAAACAAACTTTTTTTTATCCTTTCAAGCACTTGAGCTACAAAGAAAGGAACATTTATTTTCTCTGTCCTGCACAGGCAGCACAGAAGCAAAGAGGTTTAGAGCATAGGTGAGAAGTTTATTCACATGCAAGGAGACCAGATTGACTAATCTGCTGTCCTTAGACTACTAAATATGACAGAAAGCATTCAGAGCAAGATGTCCAGACACTGCTGTCATTCTGTCAGCAATATTTCAGTACAGTAGATTTTGTGTTACAGGAGCTGAAGATAAGTAGGACAACTTCTAGCAACTTTCAGTCTCATCTTTCTTTCACTGCACTGTCATCTGCACTTCTAATGTTTTTTATTCCCTAAGTTCTGATTTATAAAACTGATTTGCCACATACAACCTCATTGAAAGTTTTCATTATTTATTTCAGCCTTAAAACCATAAATTTATCCTGTTCTATTGAGATCAGGAGTTTCAGAACTATGTTCAATGTCCTGACTCCTGGAGTCTTCAGAATTTACAACATATAACTCACCTTTTTATTTTTCTTGTATCATCATCTTTGTATGCAACAAACTCATAAGCTAACTTTGAGATTATATCATCAACAACTTTATACTGTGTGCTTTGTGCAAAATTTCGGTGCCGCTCACTTTCTAGATGCTGCAATAAAGAAAAAGCATGAAATAAATCTAATATTACACACATGAATATACAAGTCAATAGTACAAGGAGCAAGCAAATACCATTAATTTACTACCTGCATCGCTAAGACATGAATTACTAGTGCCTTCAGCTATCAGATATGTTGTAATTCTTAATTACTACTTCTAACATGGGAAAAAAATACTAATTTTCTGGTTATTTAGAAAAATATTTAAAAATTAAAAATTATAGATAAACCTCTGGTGATACCACATTAAAGAGATAATGGTATCAAAGCATATACTTGACATTTCACATACTGTTTGCAGATCTTCATATTTCTTCCCACAACATTCACAATATCCTCTCTTTTTTTTGTCCTTCTGAGGAAGTGGAGGAGGCATTCCACAATCCTTTTCACTGTTTATTTTGTTTCTGTTAAGAGAATATTAATGAGTCTTAAACATGGAACTGAGTGCTCAACTTGACCCTCACAGTATATTCATTCTTACTAACTTAAAAAAACCTCCAAAACAAAATTTTATTTCCCCTTAAACTATTTACATTATTTTAGTCAACCCTTAAAAAAAAACCCAAAGACTTATGCATAGATTTAAAATCTAACAAACAAAGCCCAGAAATGTTTACTGCAAGAAGACAGGCAGACCCAGTGGAATTACACATAAGCATAGAACATCCAGGTTAGTACAGATGTACTACTATCACTGACTAAGAATAAAGAATACAAAATTGCTAAACAAATAAAAATCAAAGGACATTTAGAAGTCTCTGTACACAGCTGATAAAATCCAAACTAGAAACAGCAAAAAAAAATTTTAACACCCACCTTTGATTATACATAATTTTGAATATGCTGACCAAAAGCCATTTTGTCCTGTTTTTCTAAGTAAAGGGTAAGTGGGAATGTAAAAGAATGAACCTGAAGTTCTTCCTGGACATGAATATACAAAGAAGTTTTCAACAGCTGCTCCATGATCTTCAGAATCCTCATCTGGGAAGAACTACTGCTTGCTGCAATCCACTATTAAACCACCTAACATTGATATGCCAGCAGTTATGCAAAGTCATCAATCTCTACTTCCTTTCTACTTTGAAGGAATAGTTCCATCTCCCTGTTTTGCCAAAAAATCACTGACAGGTTTTACCAAGTATCTGCATTGACGTAAGCTCAGGACTTTACATCTAAAAATCTCTCTTGAAAAATCTCTAGCTTACAAAGCATAGTATTGTTAACACCCTGCCCCACCATTTCTTGGGTTCTCCAGGACAGGGCACTCTAGTGTGTGCTTTAACTATTACACCAGCCTTCACACCTTCCCTCTGGAAAGGAGTAAAACCCACAGAGAACCAGTAAAGCAGGATAGAAGCAATAGAATGGATCATCTGAACACTGAATAAGCCTGCAGGTCTTGCCCAATGCAGAAACAAGTACAACTAACAACTTTGATTCAGAAAATTTTTCTCCCAGGTAAAGGCAAAACAATTGAACATTCCCCTCTCTCTCTCCCAAAACTGACATTGGTCACAATCACCGGCTGAGCATGAAACATTTTCCCACCTAAATGTCTGTTTGGTATGTGCCCAACTGAAATATTAATTAGGAATTCAAACATAAATCCTGAAAATTTTAATAAACCATACTCCTTAATCAATCTAAACAAAAACTGTGTTTTTGGTTTTTTAATGCTTTAAAAAGAATGGGCCTTTCCAACATCCTCTGAAGAGACACAACAAGAAATTACTTTAATACAGCACTAACCTTGCAATATATGGTTTTTGCATTTTCATTCTACTACCTTCCTTGCAATTAAAAAAAAACAAAACAAACAACAAAAACCACAAAAACAAACAAAAAACCAAAAAAGCATCAAGGCAATAACAGCTGAAACCTCTAACACTGTGTTATGGTCAAGACTGGACAGAACAGTGGAGAAGCCACTTAATAGAGAGAACAGGTATCACAGCTAAGTAAGTTTTCAGCCCCAAGGACAGAAAAGTAGCAACTTACTAAATATAGAAAGGTCCACATAGAACAAATCTACTCTTCACTTAAATATATTTAGTCTCTCACATGAATCAATTTTAGAAGTCAATGAAAAAACCTAGGTAGAAACAAATTTAAAACTCCACACTGACTCAGAAAAACTAGTTAATTAAGGCTCTTAATTAGTTTCAAATAATAAAATTCATTTTTTGCTTAAGTTCTAACTGCATCTGTAGTACTCAAATAGAGCCTGAATGCCAAAATGTACCACAAACATTTGCTGCAGAGCCAGCTGCAATTCTACTGGGCAGCTGGCATGCACTTTTCATCTTTGAAGAGTTCAAGCAATATTAGCAGTCTACCTAATTGTTATACGTTATCAACAATATACGCTCTTTATCAACAATGGTTATCAACACCATAATTGAGTATCACTGCTTTAATAAATTCAACTACTTATTTCAGCACTACAAAGACACAGTCTTAAGAAACCCACTTCCTGTGAAATACTTACTGAACAGCATATCCAAGATGAGGAAAGAGAAGAAACCAGTGGGAGAAAGGTAAACAAAAAATCTTATGCTGAGCCACAGTGAAAGGGGAAGGCCACATTTTTGGATGCATGCACCTATATGTCCCAAAAAAGGACTAAAAACAGGATAAAGAGGGCACAGATAGAGAGAGAGACACCAACAATGCAGAAAATATATCAGACAAGACAGGGCTCATAGTATTAAATAGCACAGAAAAATAGAAGACAAACAATTATTTTAAAACACAATCAGCTATGGAACAATTTAGAGAACAATCCTTTCCTCTATCCACACCTCAATAAAATAAAGTTTTCAACAAACCTTTCCTTAGGCTGAGTTTGCTTTTGACCAGAAGGATATTTCTTCTCCACCTCAAATGGACTATATGGCTTTGGAACACAATAGTTCAGAAATGGAAAATTCAGTAACTGCAGATAAAATGGTCGGTACTGGCTGTATTGAGACAAAACAAGGGCATGAGAACCATCAAAAATGAAAAAAAAAAAAAAAAAAAAGCTTATTTGCATACATTACTCCAGGTCCAAAATCTTGAAAAAATGTTTCTCTTTTACATACACAGAATGCTAAGCAGACAAATATCTTAGAATAAGTCGTTCATTCCTTTTTTGATACTTGCCTTCAGTTTCAACAGCTGTTTTAAATGTTACTTGGGATATGACTTGTGTGCCTATTAGTTGTTGTGAGTTGGGTAACCAATAAACCCAAGAATTTGGACAATAGTGCATTTGTGGTCCTGAGAAGTAGCTACAGCAGTTCCCAACATTCAATGCTTTTTAAAAAATGTATTATTTGGTCATTTTCTTTTTAAAAAATTAGTCAATCCACCATTCAAAATATAAGAACTGACTTTTTCATTTTTCAGAAAAATAGTATTCCTGTACATCACTGTACTTTCAGAGATACCAGAACTAGTAACCATACCAATGCTCTGAAGAGATTAAGAACTTTTAAAATAGGACATGTCAAAAGTTCCCATATTGAATAACTACTTGACTGAAATGCTGATGACAGAGTTCAGTCTGACTTTTTCCCCACATTACTATTATAAGCTACCGAGGCAGAACTGTAAGAGAAAGTCTGGAAAACAAAACAGCAACAGCAAAACATCACCTTCTGATTCTGAACTGTTACTTATATTGTAAACATTAAAAACCATTATGTTTCAAATGTTTAGTATTCCACTACATTGTGAAATTCACATATATTTATATACAAATTCCTTACAAATCTGTTGATCCAATTCTCCCCACTATCCTCATGTTCCTCATGCCTATTGCACCAATTCACAGTGTACAACCAGGCTGAGATCTCTTTTTTCAATTCAGGAAAATATCACAAGAAATCAGGTGAAAGAACTTAGTGCTTCTAAACAATATCAAAACTCAGAAGTTAGTTAGGAATTTAAAGGTGCAAATTATGATGTGCAGAACCAAACTATTTTTACAATTCATTGTTTTCTCAACTTCTGGCTAAATGGCATTTTCTTACACAATAAAGACTGATAGGACCAGAAATCTGAAATCTTCCAAGACTGAACTACAGGAGTGGAATTCAGTATGTAGTTTCACTGGTCTTTTTGGGCTACAGGATTTGGATCTAAGGAAAGAGGCAAAGGTTCTGGATTTCCTTTCATTTCTTGGTAGGAAGTAACCCAAAGAATCACTCTCATGATCTACAAACTAGAGTTACCTGTTAACTTGCCCCTTCTATCACCTACTGCAAATATTCCCTTCTATACTACTACTTGCTCAATCTCATTTGGTGGCTGAAGACATTTGTATGTACCTTTAAGTGGGCAGTACACTTCACATCTGAAGACATGAAGGTGAAAGCAATTGAGATTTAAGGACACACCCCCTCAAGTAATTCTGAATTACTCAGTTTGAGAATTACATTACTAAAAACATGAAGAGAACACTTACCGACTCCTATCTTCCACCCTGATAAATGGACTTTTCAGTCTACCTGCTCAAAGGGGGAGAAAAGGAAATCAATAGAGAATTACTTCTCATCATTTATCAAGTTGCTCCAGTAGTTTAATAAATAAGAAGATTTTCTTTTAGAACTCATTATGTACTGGTTTTGACAAACTCTTGATTTCCACAAAGTTTCTCTACATGCTTCTCTTGGACATACAAACTGCAGTATATTTGACCACAGGAGAATTGCAGCACATTTTTAAGCATTCACAAAATAAGTCAAGCCAGAAACCTCTACAATTATTGAAGTACTTACTTTTTGACTTTTGAGCAGTAACTTGTTTTCCCTATTAAAAAAAAGAGAGATGGTATAAAATCCCTTTATTATTCTGCACTGTACTTAAAGATTTAGCTGTAGATAATTTAAGTTATGAGAGTCTCCCTGAGTTAATCATGACTTCATATACTCATGATGAATTTTTCAGGAAACTAAGCCCATTAGTACTTTGAACAAGATAACATGTTTCGCAAAGACTGCACGGAAAAAAATAAGTGCTTTCCTTCAGATGCCTCAATTTATTTTTTCTAGAAGCAAATCTAAACAAAGAAACCCAGAAAGGAAAATTTATAGACTTGCTCTCTTGACCCCAAACACCTTGCCATAGTTGAAAGTTCAGTCTTTAATACAGACAACATTTTTATGACACTTTGTAAATTCTAATTAACTGCAAGCTGCAAAATGCCACCAAAATTTGTAGGACAGCAAGTATCTCCAGTTAAAACAATTATTTTCATTTGAATGGATTTACACAGGCTGTATCTCTTATTATTTTCAGCAATGAAAACTAAAATTTAGAGGAATACTTTGTCTTCAGAAAGACGTCTACACTCAAGCATCAGCTGTTAAATGTAATTGATTCTGGTAAAAGTACAAACTCATTTCATACTATTTGAAACAAACCTCACAAACACAGGGATAATTTGGCAGAGGATTTTACGTGGTCTTGAGAATATGACTAGCAAGTATTACATTCCAAAACAATGTAACACATGCTGTGTAGTTTGGTTCCATTTACTTATAAGGCCCCATGGCTAAACTAGACAATTGTGCAAATTACAAAGTAACTGCATATGGAGCAAACAGGAGCTACAAGCTTTAATGCCTCACTACATCATAAACTAAAAACCTGAAAAAAGGGAATTTTCACTCGCCGGCTCCACATACTCGGCAAAATAGCTTCAAGAAGCTTTATACTCATTGTCTATGAAGGAAGGATTGTAGATTCCTTATAGAGACAGCTTCATCAGGAAACACAACTATGATTTTCCAAAATAGAAGAATTTCCAATTACTCTATCACAGGCAATATTACACAAGACAAGGTAGCCACCACCATCACACTAAAACAACAATACATTTTCATTTTTGACAATTACTTATGAGGCAGGCAGAATGGAAATTTCAGACAGTTCAGCTCTTCTGACTCTTAGGTATCTTTTGCAAGAGCACAGCTCTACACACTACAGAATTAATACTACTAAATGTTATTTTTAAATAACATTGAAATACACAACAAATACTTTGTAACAAATACTTTGTATTACCAAAGATGGTTTTTAAATCAATCCACAAGACATACAAGTCTGTGAAAAACTGAAAATGATAAATACTTTCAATAAAATAAAATCTACAAGCTTGGCAGCAGGCAGTACTTAGTACTTTAGTACTTAGTGTTTTCTTAGTTAATGAAACAAATGACAATTTTACAAATGGCAGAGAGGCACTTACCACATCTTTAGAAGAGCTGCCTGCTCTTTTGATTAGATAGAGCTCCCTTTTCTTTTGTTCAATGCAATTCTTAACATCTGGCAAAAAGTGGGAGAATGATACTCAGTTGACTTAATTTTTGACTGTTTGACATAACTTAGTATATCGAATTCAACAAAAGAACAGTAAAATGAGTGTTACACATTCAAGTCAGGCTTCATTTAATAAAAATATTTACCATCAATATGAAGTATCTTCACTCCCCAACTCAGGGCATTGGACAGTATACTACCAGAGGGGATTAAGTCCTGCAAGCAATATTAGTATAATATTACTAAAGTATTAGTAATTTTAAATACCACATAGTAATTACTTAAAAAAATTACAAATATACTATGTATTAAGAAAGCTGAGATTAAAATGCAGATGCTTTGCTTCAAGTCAAAAGAATACTCTTCTAGACTCCTCTTCTGTCTCTCTCTGTATTACAGCACCTCACCATCAAAAGAATACATTTAACCTTCAGAAAACCAAACCTATTTTTTATGGTCACATTTTATAGTAAGATTTGAAGACAGTGAAGTTAATATATAACTTCATGAGCACCTCTCAAATGCTAGCTATATTAGCAAACCTGACAAATTTTACTACTCGTCTTAAGACTCCACAGACTTTCAATTCTTCAGGAAGTACCCAGAAAACACACCTGACACTTCATTTGGGACAATCCCTCAACTTCTGCTGAGCATTCCATGATTGACTTCTCTCTAAAACCACTAAGACCACTTTTGCTACTGCTTGTTTTCTAGAAAAACAAACCACCAAGGTTCTGAAGCACAAGTTCGTTGATTATTTGGCTTACCTGTTCTTTGATTGCTTTTTCAACCAAGGACTTTCCTCTGCTCATACGTATCTATGTTAAAACAGAAACACATTTGTAGTGAAGAGAGATAATATACATTGCTCTTAACAAATACATATGTTAGCCAACAGGGTCTCCTGTTCATTCTACCACTGGTTTTTCAATTACGTACATTTTTCTTACGAGTTACGGTTAATACAGTCAAAATGAAAAAAACCCAAAACCAAAACAACCCCAATAACTAATAATTTTCAGCCAAAAAGGCCACTGCAATGTGGAGTGTAGTGCTGGAACAAAGCAGATGGTGGGAATAAGCAGTCAGTGACACCCACCAAAAGATGAGGTTTCATCAGCTGGGCTTGTGAAAATTATAGTCATGAATATAATCAGAGCCTCAGCCTTATCCCCTGCTTTTCTATGACCAGTGCATTTCCTTTTACTACTTTTTGCTGTTTATTCATAACGAGATGTCTTAACCTATCCAGGTTGTTTGTAAAATTAAGTGACCTCACTCATGCAATACAAAGACCAGCCTGCAGCCTGGTTGTGTTTCTAAATAAGCACCCTATATATAGTACAGCTAATTATTTTCAACTGTATTTTGAAAGAACACAAGACTTGCACATGTAAGAAACTTCACATAAACCTGCATAAATTCAGATACTAACTCTTGCAATTAATGTGATCCCCTAAGAAAGGGCTCAGAAAAAATTTATATTCATAATGCTCAATTTAAATTATTTCCTACTACTACCAGAGTGTGTTTCTGCAGATATCAGCATTAACAACATCAAAGCAATCAGATTTTAATAGGCTATGTTGCTAAAGAGACAGGAATCACTGGATGTCATCAACTGCCTGATCCAGCTGTCAAACATGACATCAGTGTTTTAAGTGAGATATACTACATTAGAACATATTTTAGTGTACTCTGCTTATTTGCAAAAATGGATCCTTTGTAAAATTACTTTCAAAAAATTTCCCGAATTAGTTTGAATTAGTTAACAATCTAGCCTGAATAAATTTAAAAGAATACTTGAAAGAAAAGCCCTTATTCACCCAAGGAACTGCTGCCACCTTTAGGAAACAAAATAGGAGAAAAATTTTAAGAGCATATTCTATGGATTGCACATGAGTTGCAGAATTATTGCTAAGAAACTTACTGTATCTACTATCTTAAACGAACTTCCATCATGTCGATCTTTTCGGCTGCTAGGATGAGGTGAACCATTTCCTCCATTAGGTGCAGATTCTGGACTAGGAACAGGAGAAATCTGGCCAAGAGCTGGTGCAAATTTTGCCTCCTTTTTATTAGTCACTAGATAGTTGATATCTTTGCTAAGAAAACTATCCACTCTCTAAATATAAAGATAAAAGGCAAATAATTATCTCAGGACAATAGACCAGTAACTCAATTTTACATAGAATATTTTAAAGGAAAGTGATAAAACCACTAAAATTAACTTCAAAAACACTGAGTTAACAAGAAAATATTTTTTAAATACCTGGATGACAATTAAGTTGTACTAGCATCTTACCAGTCATGAATTCTAATTTCAAGTTTTTAAATTTTGTAATCATTATCAAAACAGCTTTGCTTTGTTTTAATGATAACTATTTTTCATTATCTACCTGTAATACTTTCCAATTACAAGAATGCAAACACTGCATTAAGGAATAGCAGACTAATTTAAGGAAAAAAATTCTCTCTAATTTTAGTAAACAGAAATTACACAGAAGCATTCAGATAAACTTAAAGGCAAGTGTTTGCAACTGTAATTTACAATCTACAAGAAACTGTAATTTACTGAGTTTAGAACCAGCAGAAAAACTAAAATTTCAGGATAGCTACCATGTTTCACACCTACTGTTTTCATAGCACTTCTCAAAAAAGTAAAGTCTTAAGTAGGTTCATATTCTCATACTCAGGAATATAAAAATGTGTTTATTCTACACTTATTCTCATTTCGCTCCTTCAGTCTTTTTCATTGCTAATCACAGAGCAATCAACAGCTATCTGCCTTGTAATTTCATAGTTTGAGGTATTTTCCTCTTTTCCACTAGTCAGAGTGGAAAGCACAAATCACCTTGAAACTGTGACTTCCAATTCTGCTCTATGTATCTTTTACAGAAACAGGATATACAGAGAGAGGCACTTCTAAGTGCACTCCACACAAGTAACAAGGGAACATGTGGTAATTGATCATGACACCTTGAGCACCTCAGGTTGAGGCATTTACTCCTCAGAATAAGACAAAAAAAAATTTCCTTTTCAGTCTCCGAGTTCTGACCTTACTTTTCACATATGAAGTCCTAAATTCTGGTTTAGAGAGAAAGACAAATGACAGCATGCACTTCTTTGATGTTAAATGTAAAACAATGCACTTATCTCAAAACTGTGTTATTGGTATTCTTTACTGGCACTATGGTTACAGACAGCACCTTGATTTACAAGCACCAATTTCAAAGCTGCTCAGTGTCCCTCTGAGGTCAAAGAAGCATTGCCAATGCAAGGTTCAGAACAGCTAGCAATTTAAGCAGATCCCTTCTGCCTCTGTGCTTAAAAGGTGTTTAGTAATATGCAGTTAGTATTATTATTACATCCTGTATTTGCTTGGATCAAACAGTTCCTTCCATACAGAAAGGAGAATTAGGAAAAAGAGTTAGTAAGACACTTATAAAATTATTATATAAATAAGAGTATTCAAAAACACTAAGATAGTCTGTGCAAAAATTAGTTTGTGAGGTTACTGACTTACAGAAAACAAACACAAAACTCTTTCTTTAATCTCTTTAGGTTCAGCTGAACACTGTTAGTTGTAACATGTAAACATGTCAATACAGCACAGAAGAAAAATCACCTCAAACAATGAAATCTAATACATTTGGATAAAATTTTAAGCCAGGTGAATAATCAATTGAAAACTAAATTTCCTCGTAAGAACTTTTGTTCCAATCAGTAAAGCAGCTTAAGAACCCACAGAATCATTTGTTGACAAGTGCTTTGTTTGTATTGAAGTTTAAAGACAAAAACAGAAAAATAAGACCCCATCTTAGATAACTACAAGTAACATTAAAGTGCAGTTACTAAGAACACAAAATGGCATTACACATGCACTTTTTCTTCCAGGTTCATATAAGTCTCTGTTATTAACTTACCCCTCCCAGCTCTTTGAGGTCCTTTCCTAACTTTTCAGAGATCACATTTGATGGGATATCGAGGTAAAACACCTTCCCAGTGAGTGGCCTAAATTTGAGTTTCTCTGGCTTTCCTGTGCCTTTTTTCACATTCTTCAGGGAAGATCTTATCTTTTCTGTTTTTGCTTGTACTCCATCTGCTGGAAAAAAACAAACAAACAAAAATGTAAACAGAACTGGACTTTGATTTTATTTCTGAAAGGGAAAATTCTTAAATTATGGAAATGGATGGAGCAAGCTTCCATAGAATGGCTTGGGCTGGAAGGGACCTCAGAGATCATCTAGTTTCAACCTGCCTGCCATAAACAGGGACACCTTTCACTAGGTTGCTTAAAGCACAATTCCACATATTGGTTTTACACTGGTTTTTCTGACTTACTCCTAGTTGCTTCTCTCTTAGAGAAGCTCAAGACAATGAGAGCTGCTACAGGAAGTGAGTGGGCCTCTACTGGAGACAAAAAGGCAACATGCACAACAATCCCTGTGTTAAGTACTCCTCTCCCTGAAACAGTTTTAGGAAAGGAAGCAGAACAACTTTTTATGCTGCACAATGCTCTAAGTAAGGTTTATGAGCACACTAAATAACGCAGGGACAGCAGTCAGTTTTGTAGGATCTGGAAGATAAACACCTAGAAAAATATGAAAATGAAGATACACAGGTTGGTGTAACTGATCCAGAATCTAAACAGAAAAGATGGATGATAAGCAAGCGTGCAAGGAAAATTCTGTAGATGATCACGGATCAAATATGGTGTTATGCTCACCACACACATGCCAGGGCCGTTCGAAAATTAACACTCCAAACACCGGAATTAATATTGGAGCCCGCATATTAAACCTCTCAGGGATAATCAAAAGTTTGGATTAGATTGGTTAGCAGGACTGCAATAGCAGTGAAGAGTCTCTCTCGCAAAGGGGGCGCGTTCCCACACCCCGGGCCTAAGGAGCCCCCATACAAATACGAGGGAAGCCTGCCCGGGGGCGGCGAGAGCAGCTCGCCAGGCAGCAGCCCGACCATTTCCCACACACTGGGGCACGTTTCCACGTTTAACTCCCCAAGCCACGCCACGGCCCTTCCAGCCGCCCCCGCCCGCAGCGCCGGCCCGAGGGCGGCTGGGCCCGGAGCCGGCACGAGGCGGGCGGCGGCGCCTCACAGCCCAGCCGGGATGGCGGCCCCGGCCAAGAAAGGCCCGAACGGCGGCAGCTGCCCCGCGCTGCCCACAGCCCCCCGCCGCTTACAGGGACGCGCTCCTTCGTCGGCGGCCTCGGCAGCGCTCGGCTTCATCTTCCCGCGGAGTCACATCGTGCCGTGCTCCGCTCCGTCGGCACCCCCGATCGGCTCAGCCGCCCCGCGCCGCCTTCCCGCCTCGGCACGGCGGCTCTGCGCCCTCACCAACTGCCCGCGCGGGCCGGCCCCGCCCCGAGGGGCGGGCGGAAGGCGAGCGGGGACGGAGCCGGGGCACGGAGCCGGGACGGAGCCGGGGCACGGAGCTCGGAGCTCGGCGGCCTTGGCTCGGGCGGCGGGGGAGGAGTGGCGGGGTTCTGCTCTCCTCGCACAGCCCGGGCCGTGCTCAGCCGTGGGGACCTTTGTCCCCGGCGGGCGCAGGCGGGCGTTGCTGATAAACGGGTATGTACGCTGCTGTGGGCAGCGTCTCCTTCTGAGTTAAAGACATGAGAAATAGACAATATCCCCACCCCCCGTTAGCCCCTGAGAGGCCAGGGCTGCTTTGTGCAACCATCATTTTTATCCGACTTGAAGCGTAGTGAAAATAGCAAAACTTTCTTGTAGAGCCAATGAAAAGCTTAGATTAATGTCTCTAATAAAGTTAGGGCCGCATTTAAAACTTTGCTGCACTGCATTTTGAAAGAGACACCTCCGTTTGGGGATTTAATTTTCTGAAGTATTTTTATTGTCTTCTTCTGTCCTTATCTTTGTAAGGATTATTTGCATGTTCATAAACACTTAGTTGCAGTTAAAGGTAATACGTGTTAAACATTCAATGTGGTTTGCAAGAACATACAAATGTAATTAATGTAAGAAGGATTTTGAAGATTTATTGTCTTTAGAAATCTTACTTGCAAAACATGGCTCAATTACTTAAAAACTCAAAAATTACTGAGATGCTTTTATATGAGTAGAAGAGGAACACTGCTGGTTCTACATAGCGTAGTAATGAAAATTGAAAATATTTATCCCTTTTTCTGCAAATTTTGAGCATAGTCTTACACAATGTTTTTCTGTTCCTTAACAGGTTTTTCTTCTTTGGGGATAAAGCCATGGCTGAAATGAGTGATATCAATGTACAAAAACTAACCATCTTTCAGCAAGCAATAGCCTCTTGTTGTGGAGCTATAATTACATCATTATTTGGTAAGGCAAACTATGAAGCTGGCCACAGAGAGAATCTTACAAAGTGATTACCCTTAAGTTTCACTTAGCGTGATGTTTGCTTATGTATGTTTCTGCTAATATGTTCAACAAAGATATTTTTTGATAGTTCTCGCTTTTTTGTTAGCATGGGTAATTGAAATATTTTGTGCCCCTGATAATATCTAACTATTTCTGAAAATAAGAGTAATATTTGCTACCTTTGAATTTCTGGGGTTTTTTCTATTTGGTTTCTATTTACTGCTTTCTGTTGAGAGGAAACAAAATTATTAGTAAAAATTAATTTCCATATTTCCTGCAGCTTCGAAAATATATAAAAGTCTGCTTTACAGTACAACACACAAATCCTGCAAGGCTGGTCCCAGTGAGGCATAGTAATAACAATTCTTCTCTGATGTCTTACCCTGTCAAATACTTTTATTGTTGGATTTGGTTTGATTTTTTTTTTTCCTTAAACATTGCTTTTAAGGATACATTTTTATTACTCTATTAAACTTCTGGATAGCAGGTGGAATTCGTCTTCTGCCTCACATTCAGTCATGTCACTCAGGACCTCCTTCCCCATGCATACCTAAGGAGGCATTGGTTGGTTACATTCAACACTTAGTGTCTCTTGGAATTTTACAAACTCATAGCCCATACTTTGTGCCTCTAATATGTTTTGTTTTAAGATAGCCTTTAGCTGTGGCTTTGCTTTTAATGTGGATTAAGCTGCAGGGAAATGTGCAATTTTCTAAGCACGATTTCCCCCCACAAAATGTTTGCAGAATAGGATCTTGCCTGTTCAATTCAGGAACCTGTTCAATTCATAGTCTTTTTGTTCTGCTTCACTGTTGTTTGTCCTGTACATCAGACCTGTGGAATTCCCAAGATGGATTTCAATTGTATGTACATATCCACAATTCTAGTACAGGGTAAGGTATTGGTGCTCAAGAGAGGTACAGGAGACTGGCTCCTGCCTGAATTGCCAGCCTGAGACAAGCTAGAATAGTGTGAGTGGCTGAAATGCTACTACATGGCAAATTTCACGTTATTTAGTTGAACTGCACGAGTCACATTTAGATACTGTTGTGTGAGCCAAATATTCAGCCTGTTAGTCAACTGAGAGGAAGCACCAGAGAGCTGAGGTGTGACTGCATTGCCTCAGCACAGGAGTGTCTCAGTGAGACACAGACTAGTTTTTGACTTCAGCTGATGCTTGGTAAGTAAGGTTGTAGGTCCTATGTAATTTCTGTCTGTAGGTATTTTGGACTCTTTGGAGACTCAGATGGGACCAGCTGCTTATATGCAGGCAACTGAATCAAGCCCTCAGCTGATATGATCAGAGGAAGGTTGTCCAGCTGCCCAGCCACTGCAGTGTTCAGCATGTCTCAGCCTGTGCTAAGTTGTAAGGGCTGCAGTGGAAGCAGTGAAATGTTCACTAAACCTTCACTTACTTTTCAAGAACCCCAACGTTTTATGTATTTGCTACATGCAGCAAAAAAGTGCATAATGAATTTAACTTTTTTTTTTTTTTTTTTTTTAAGTTGTATTATGGTCAGTTTATTGAAAAAGAACAAACACATGGAGAATGCTGTGTTCCTTTATATGCTGGAGGCCAAAATTTGATTTTGCATGATGGTACGCTAGTTAAAAGAGGTTAACAGCAGAACATAATGTAAGAAGTTCTAGCAATCAGACAACATGACACAGTGGTTTTTGAATGAGCTTTGTATATCTCTAAATGCTTCATGTCTATGCAACTGTTAGTAAATTAGAAAAGATAGATTTGATGTGCTGTAAACCATATAGGGTGTGTAGTTCTTTGTCTCTGATAGCATTGTCTCTATCTGCTAACATCCCTTTTTTCTCTGCCTGATAACATTGAAAGGGCTGTTAGTTCGGGGTTTTTCCCCCCTCTGGAAACAAAATAAAAAAAAGTTGTAGAAGTTAATGATAAGGAATCTGTAAACTTCTACATTTTCAGGGTATCCAGGGTGTTTCTAAATTACTTCTGTTTCATTTTAGTAACTCCTTTAGATGTTATCAAAACTCGACTGCAAGCCCAAAGCAATCAATTCCATAAAGGTAAACAACAAATGTGTAGTATAATGGGGGACAGAGTTTGCTGTTTGCTCTTGCATTTAGCTGATGGTTGTCATAATGCTGTGCTGAGGTGCAGAATGTTTGATTTTTTTCCTCCAGTATAACTTTGGGGATGGAAAAGCAACACACCACTATATACTAAACACAGAAGAAAAAAAATCCCATACATCTATACCATTTAAAACAGGCTTTTTTTTTCTATCTTAATATTTTCTTTGTGGCAGAAGGTACAACTAATACTGAGTTGAGTCAATCAATAAAAAGCTGTTACTAAATTGGCTGTTAATAAATATTTCATCAGAGGGCTTATGTGGTCAGAATGTTATATCAAAGTTCATCTCCTCCAGAATCCAGAGATTTTTGAAATGGTGAAGTCTTAACAAGTCACTTGCCACTTGGGTTCTAAATAAATGAAGATATTGTGCTCTCAAAGATGTGCTAATGGTTTCTACTAATTACTTATACTTACTAAATGAGATTTAAAAGGAAAGAAGATGACTGGTTTTGCATGTTGAATGTGGAGGTGAGTATTTGCAGTCACATTTGCAAATTAAATTAGGAAAAATACTTGTGCCTTCTATCATGATTTTGAGTAAGTTCTAAAATCTTCAGAAATCTGCAAATGTGAAGCTTAAAGTATGTTTTTGTAATGGCAGTAATATGTTATCAAACAGGTTGAAAGTACATGATGCAGAAAAAATGAAAAACAAATGGAAGGGATGATCCAGTATAAATTCAAGATAAGGTATAATAATAATAATAGTACAGATAAGATATAATCCCTCCACTTGAAGTGGATGCTGTGGCTACTTGATAAAAGATTTTAAAGTCTGAAAGATGTTCAGAGTTACATACAACAGTGACATTCAGGTCTTGTGTTCGTTTTACCTTTCAGCAGATGGTAGCATAATCTGAACATGTCTCTTGGAGCCTTATGAAGGCAGGTCCATTTAATTAGGCAGTCTGAGTGGTACATTTGTACTTTCTTTCCTTTGACCTAATTTGTCATTACTGACTTACCAAAATTATTTTGCCCCTCTGTGTCTAACCAGAGATAAATCTGTGTTGCCATCATATCCAATTTGAAATTGCTGCTGTGTAAAAACAATCTTACAAGCATTAATTATATTCTTATACACCATTTTATTAGGAAAGTGTTTTGTATGCTCCAGTGGCCTTGTGGATCATGTATATGTTAGTGAAAATGGGGACAGCAAAGCCTGGCATAAAAAACCTGGGCATTTCAAAGGGACATTGGTAAGAATAATTTTAAATGTATATAAAACTGCATGTTTAAGTAGCATACTCTGAAGTTTTCAGAGTTTTTCCGGGTTCTACTGGAACCTGTTATCATTTGAGAGGATCTTCATGTGGTTACACTGCTGATTGATGATACCTTCTACTGTCAGCAATAAAATACATATTCCTTTCTTAAGATGAACAAGGAGGCAGCTGCACAGCTGTCCTTACAGGTTACTGGCTTTATGATTTTTTCCCCCACTTCACCTGTATTGGCAGTAGTTGCTGATTGCAGTTAATAATTTCCTCTTACCTGCTTATGACCCTTGTGCCCACACATCTCCCAATATGCTCCTGAGCTGAGCTAATGGTGCAGATAGTGTTTAAAGTTAAGTTCATGTGTCAAGTTCTCTCTCCATTGAGACTTGTAGGATTAGCATTTTCCCAGAAACTTGAAACGGACTTGCTGGCAGATACTGTCATGCTGGTTCATTAGTCTAAATTTTTTTGACTCTGCCATAAAATTAAACATATGGTCAAGGATTTTTCAGAATTAAAATCTTGAGAATGGGATAGTAATGCAAAAGGTGTCTTCAGCAGTTTTACAGGGTTTCTTTTTTTAAAAAATAATAACTTTATAAGTGGAATTTTAAAAAGTTACTTAGTTTTCTATTTGACATTAATTTATGCCTGTTTTTGCCACAACAAGGTGTTTCTTAAAGAAGAATGACTATCATATAGCTTTATAATCTTTTTTTTTTTTTTTTTAAATGAGTCCTATCTTTTATTTATACCCTCCTGTTTTGTAAACTTGTTGAAGCTGGGTTATAAACATATTAACTAGGTAGTATAAAAGTGGGGGGTTTTTTGTTAAACCATGTTAGGATCTCTAGATCTAGGGATTCTTGTCTTCCTTTCAAAACTAGTCAGGTTTCTTGTAATAAACAATTTCTTTGTTTTTCCCATTCAGCTTTTTACCTCTCAGGATTTTAGTCCATCAAGGCTGTCTCCTCTAAAGCTATTTGCTTTTTTCTTCCTCCAAGTCCTTTCTGTGTCTGGCAGACTGTCTTTTGAGGTCCTGTTATAATGTGTTGTGTTAGGCATTTAGGCATATTCTGATCCATTGAATCTCAACCTCTGTCCCCAGATGTTTTAAGAAAATGAGGTATCCTGACATCACAGAGGTTGTTGTTTTGCTTGTGATTTCAGTTAAATGATCTTCAAGGTTTAGTGTTCCTCTGCTGTCAGTCTCCTGGGAATATATAGGACAGCTGTAATAATAATTGCAAGCTTGTATATGGTATAATATATATACATTGCATGTATGGGGTCATGTTGTTAGAGGAAGCAATCTTTGACAATTTGTTGCTATTTCATGCCTAGAAACTCTGCTACATATTGAAAAAATATTTTAGTGGATTCTTCAGTGAAGTTTCCACAAGTAATGACATATTAGTTCTGAAAATAGTTACTCACAGGGCTGTCAGTCACTGATAAACACTTAGTATTTTGGCTTTTTAAAGATAGAAGGAAATTCTTAAATTCAGTCTCATAAATTATTCTGTTCAGCTCAGTGGAGCTGTTTGCATGATTAAGTGTGATAGCTTGTGTAAACAGTTACAAAATTGGGATCTTACAATGGTAAGCCATTTTAGAAACATACTTTTCAAGACATTAGTTTTGAGTTCTTCCAGCTAAAATATATTACTAACTACAAAAGTTTGCATCTTATTATTGCTCTTTGCCTGGTTATATTTTTAGGATGCGTTTGTGAAAATTATTCGAATAGAGGGAATTAAGTCACTGTGGAGTGGGCTTCCACCAACACTGTAAGTTGAATGGGTATGCTGTGACAAATTATTATGCTTTAAAAAATTTGGTCAATGCTGAAGTTACAGACTAATCAGTTCTATCATAAGTATCTATTGACAGTATATTTTCTGCATATTTTTAAATTTCCTGATATATTCTCAGTAGTTAAGCAGGATTAATAGATTTATAGTCTTCTCATTCTGCTTTTTAAAATTTTTTTTCCTCTACTATTACCATTCCTTTGATAGCATCATCGAATCACAGGATAGAACTTGGTCACTGGAAAGGGCCAGTCTTTGACACATTCTTATTGTTGTATCTTGTTACTTAATGACTTGCTATCAGCAGCACAGCTGTTTGTCAAAACTCTGGTGTTGCACCTCATTACCCTCACTTAATTTTTGTAATAATCTTCTTTATTTCAAAGAGCTTTTTATTCTGTCTGGATGAACAGATAATTCATTTTCTCTCTACAAGAACAATTTACATATTTAAACATTGCAATCAGATCTCCTCCTTTAGGCTTAACAGCCCCAAACTGATTTATCTTTTTATTCATATTAACCTGGAACAGATAGAAATTAAGACCTCTGGAATTATGTTCTCCTTCATAAACCAATCAAGTTTTCAAATCTGAGATGTATATTAAATTTGTATCTTATAAGGTGCAAAGTGGGAAGTGACCAGTGGGAAGCACTGCTACACTTTTGATTTGCAGACAGTGCTCAGTGTATAGGCAGAAAAAAAGCAAAACATGGTGGAGCTCAGCCTTGTTTACCCTCCAGTTTGTAGCAATTTCGAAATATAAACCTTAGGACTTGACTGAATTCTTCCAGTCAGTACATTTTTTTTATAAAGCACATGTTCTGTTCTCCAGCAGAGAACTAACTTCTTTACTAGAGTAAGTCACACAAGTAGGAGAGAAGATCTAAACTAAGCCATGTTGGTTTTCCAAGTGTCATTGGTCCTTGGTGTTTTTTGGTAATGGTGGCACATGCTGTATTAGCACAGACATAACACAGAAGTATAATTGCCATTTTATAGTAAGATGTGGTGCTTTACCCCCTACACTGATTGATTATTGAATCTACCTGTTGTTACTATAGTCTGTACTATGCTGGTGTGGAAAAAGCCTATATCTATGCATACTACACTGTCTTTCTAGTAGTGAGTATAAATGGCTGTGGATCAAGATCATATTATCCAATTGTTACACACATAAAATTTAAGGGTAGCAGTAATTCTGTAATATTTTGTTTGGTTTCTTAATTTTCAGATCTTTCACTTCCCATTCTTTATCAAAACAGTTCTGGAGCTGGCATGGAATAGATTTTGACTGAGATAATCTACCATCATTTTACTTATGTTTTTCCCTAAGTGAAAATGAAAACCTGGGAAATGTGTGGGTTTGAAACTCTAAATTAGAAGCAGTGAATCAAAGATATGGGATTCATCTTGTATTTTATTAATTGATACGTTCCACACAGCTGGAGATTTAACCTTTTTTATAATATAAGTAAAATATCCATACAAGACCGTTGACTTTATTCTCCCACTTTTCTTGTATTTATTTAAATTTCCTCTTTTATATTTTAGAATAATGGCAATTCCTACCACAGCAATATATTTTACCTGTTATGACCAGCTGTCAGAAGCTTTGAAAAATAGACCAGGAAATCATGATGAGCACATTCCAGTAATTGCAGGTTCCTTAAGCAGATGTAAGTAAAGATGTAAAGAGAAAACTGGAACATAATACCTGTATGCAGTTTTCCTGAGGCCCTTTTCTTTACTTTTATTTAAAGTAAATATGCTGTGGGTTTAAATGAGGGCTAGGAATGAATATTTTCATTTCCCAGTATTTCTTGGGCAGCAAAACCCTCTAACCTGGTATAAAAAAATTTAGTTTTGCTGAAACTTTCACTGCATTTGAAATTTGTTCATAATTTTATATATCTAGATTTCTACCAAGGACAGTTTAATTTAAGTCTGTTCTCATCAATCTAATAATAAACATCACTATTTGCAATAATGGAAAGTACATAGGTAATTATAACAAACATGAAAATTCAACTTGTACTGGTTTTACTGCTGCCTGATGTGGATTAAATTTGTATATTTTCTTAATTTTTTATCCTTTTCCTCATCTATTTTTGTAGAATTAACTCAGATAATATATTTTAGGGCTTTCTTAGAAGAGTATGATAATGCAGTTCCATGTTCTACCTGTGACAACCATGGGGGCACTGGCAGACTAGTGGAAAAAGAATTGCTATTTTGTGGTGGTGTAGCACATTGTTCTTATTAGGCTGTTCCAGATTTTAAATTCTTGTGTAAGACATTATTCTGGAAACAGAAAAAAATTCTTGGATTTAGGAAAATTTTTAATGTCTGTTAGATGTGTGATGGTAGCTTGTTAATGATGACTCACTGACCATTGTGCAAGATGCAGGAGTTTCTGTATCAGATACAGATTGCCTGCTCTTGATAGTTCAAAATACAAGTGGCAAAGATGCTTAGAAATCAATAAAAGCTTAAATCTATTACCACAATTCTGTCCTTAACACAAAAAAAAGCCTTTAACATCAAGATCACTTTCTTCAAATTACAGTTTAAAATGGCAACTAATGAAAATAATGTAAATGTAGTGTAAATATTTGAAATTTTCAGCCTATTTATGTGTTAAATCTGAAAATGAGGATTCTCGGCATGTTACTAGCATTGAAAAAAGAACCCCTAAACTGGAAATGTAAGTAGTGTGAATAGACTGGAAAGGAAACTTATTTTGGGAATTAGTTGAAGGAAAATGAGAGAGTTGAAAAGAATCAAATATATAAAGTAAGGTGAGACATAACTTGCATTTTTAGGGGATTGTACTGTTAAATACTGATTTTTCTAAAAAGGCCATGTTTCCTTTGCAGTCGGTTCTGCTACTGTGGTGAGTCCCCTGGAGCTGATCAAAACTCAAATGCAGTATCGCAGGTGGTCCTACAAGGAGCTCTACCTGTGCATCAGCACCAGATTGGCTGTAGATGGGTGGGTCTCCCTCTGGGGGGGCTGGACTTCTACTATTCTGAGAGATGTACCTTTCTCAGGTAAGGTTTACTTTCTATGCAGATTTATGTTTTTAGATTATTTTTCTGTGCTTTTAGGTAATTTTAATGGTTGGCTTTAGGAATGACTGAGATGTACTTTTTCTCTTTTGAGTGTTTTTATTTCTAAATTCTCTGAAGATGTGATTTTTCCCCTCCCCTTTTGTTTGTGGATAACAGATAGGATTCATTGTTACGTTCCCTTTTTCTGTACTTAGTCTCTTTCTTCTCATCTTCAGCTTACACAATGACTGCTTTTGAAGAGTTTCTGTTGGAAATTTTCTCTGTGATAGAAAAAGTGGCTATTTTCTGATAAACATGCTGTATATAAGTGTTCTGTTACATAATTTTGGAAACAGCTACAGAGAGTGTCACAGTAGTGTCTTCAAGATTTTTTTTTTTTTTATCAAGATTAATTTGTTTGTATAACTGCTCCAATAAACTCTTTACCAAGACTCAAAAGCTAAAAGCTAGAAGAAGAAAAGTCTGGTTCAAAGCATAACTAGTCCTAGGGTTATTCCTTAAGATAACTGGGACAGATGTTACAGGGGAGACTGCTAAAGGACCAGAAAGCCCCTGTCCCTTTAAGGCCTGTTTTTGTCAGAGCACTTTTGGATCATCAGACATCACTTGTTGTTGAAGCAGTTTCTGTCTTTGGGGTAGTACCAGGAATAACATCTTTAAACACTTTATGTTGGCCCAGAAAAATTCTTCAAACCTATTTTTGGAAAGATTCTTATTCAAACCTGGTTTTAGAGTCAGAGAATCCTTGAAGTATTTGACCTGCTGTCTCTGTTTTACTTCATTCTAAAGATGATCTTATATCTAATTTAATTTGGCTTTCCAAACAATCTAGTGGGCCAGTCACTGGTTTGGGCTGTTACAGGATATGTGTATCCAGAGTAAATTTGAAATTGGCTGTGAACCAAACAGAGACAGAAGGTGGGGTGTGATGAGGATATTTAATTAAAAATTGCAGTTGGTAGTTAAGTGAGTTAAATGAACCAAGTTATTACCACTGTCTTCTTTTCATAATTTATAATGCTCTGTTCTCTTTCACTTAGCTACTGGAAGGTGTTTGAAAAATGTGATAGGAATGTATTTCCCACCTAAAGATCCAGTTCCTTGATGGAACTTAATTTAGTCTTGTCTGATAGGGAAGGCTTCTGAACCTATGAAAACATGGTTTCACTAAAGCTTTAAACAACTGCCAGAATTCATCTGAATCTTTTGTCTGAAGTGTTTCCTATTCAATATTTATTTTAATTTACTTATTTTTCTTCTCTGCCAAATGCAGTTTTCTCTTAGGCTGTCCTCTAAGATTTGTAAGGGAACTCTAAAATTTTTCATCTTATTCCTGCTGTCTGACTTCGAGTAGAAGCTCTTGTTCTTTTATTGATTTTTGTCTGTAGCAGTGTGGCTGGAGCTAGTGAACTTCCTTGCCCCTGCTGCTTTTAACAGAGTGGGAAGATCAGAGCACTGTGAGGAAGTGCACAGGAAGAGGGCACTAAGGTGGTGTGCATTCTTCTCAGCCATTTTCAGATTCTTGTATCCATGCCTGCTGTTCCTCCACTGATCCAAACCAGGCTTGTTGATTTTTAGTCACTTTCCACACTGCACTGGCATTCCCTGGACAGCCAGTGGGCACTCACTCATCTGTGCCCAGTACTTTCTGGGCATGATGGTAGAGACACAAGTTAACCTATGAGGCAGTAGCTGCATGTTGAGAACTACTCAACCAATAGTGAGCAGGCAAGTAGAAGCATGAATAAAGGAAAATGTATTTTTAAAAAAGCCCAGTGCCACAAAATTCTGCTAATGTAAAGCTAAGAGTGTTTAATATTGCTTAATACCTTTTCTGACTGTGTTTCCTGATAATTTTTTCCTTATAACTGTTCTCTATCTGATATTATGTGCTCCCTTTGTACCTTCAGTCTGAGCTCTTCAGTTTGAATGATGCCCCAACAGCAGCTGAATCTCTGGTGTTCTCAGTTTGCACCTTTGCTGCAGGGAGTTCAAGTCAGCTATCTCAAGAGTTAAAAAGCAGTGTAACACTGAGTTGAGAAAGCAGGTCCTATTGAAAGCAGTCAAACAGCACAGAATGACTCAAGAAGCACAGGATAATTAGAATTCCACTCTATTCCTAGCCCAAGTGTTCATTATGTATTTCAAGCATGTTCCTTGAGATGCTAGCTAGACTGAACAAAACTCAAGAATGTTTATAAACACAGAAAATAGGTATAATAATAATAATAATAATAATAATTATATTTGAGTCCTTTAAGCAGTATCAGACAATATAAATGTAAATGGTATTGAGAGAGATGGGTCCTATAGCTGCTTATGAAAATTTTGGATTTAGATAATTTATATTTAATTAGGGTTTTGTACATTTCAATACTAGGTTATCCTCAAAACCTCAGAATGCCTTCTGACATACTGCCTATTTTTACTTTTGCAAAATGGTGGAGGCCAGGCATGTGTGCAAGTAGTCTTCATAGCAAGAAAATGCTATGAAATTTTTTGCTGGCACAACCTCCATAACTTAGTGCTGAATGAGGTATAGTTACCTTTCAAGATACAGAGCTGTCATTTGCAGTATTTAGTTGACCTACTGCTATGAGGAATTACTCTCTAATTCAGCCCAGTAGTTAATTTGAAGTTTTGGTTAGAAAGCAGAAAAAGTGCAGTTTAGTTCAGCAGATGGTCACAGAAACAGATGTTATTCCTTAAAGTTGTTTTCTAGACTTTCCTTTGACAGTCCCCACAGAGGCATTCCCCTATTAGTAATTCCAGGGAGCAAAATCATATTTGTTTGTTCTCTCAGAATTAAAAAAAATCAAGAATCAAAAACAGTGTGAGACAGTCCTGAGCAACATTTCCTTTTGTATGAAATTTGTATTTATAGAGTTAATGAGATCTATGAAACATGAAATATGCCTGAAAACATAGCAAGTAGTTAGAAGCCCACATTTTGATTGATGTTAAATTGAACATGAGTCTTACAGTGCTTGGGTTAGAGAATGACTAAATGATTAGGCTAATATGTATCATATGAAGAAATTTGGGATATGGAGAACAAGGGGAACATAGCAGTCTGTCCATGGGTTATCACATAGGACACTTCTTATGCTTTTCAGCTCATGTTTCTGTTTGCTTCTTTTGCCACAGTAGAATTCTTACTTGGACTTGATATAAGAATTTTTGTACTTGATAGACAAATCTGTTGTAATGCAAGTTTGGTTTTTTTTTGTAATCATAGCAATGTATTGGTATAATTATGAACGTTTCAAGAAGATGATGTGCAAGGAAGTTGGTGCAAATGAACCTACATTTTTTGTTTCTTTTACTTCAGGAGCAGCATCTAGCTCTGTAAGTATGTAATTTCATTTCTAGTACTATTTTTTATTATTAGCACTAATAAACTATTTTTTAAAAGGTATTATTTTAGATGAATCTCTCAGAAATGTACATGTACTGTATGTTCTGACATACAGGACTTAAAAATACCATGTGCTTGGAATATCAAACCTAGTTTTAAATTTTGTACACTTTAATTTAAAAATTTAGAGTTAAATTTTAATTTTTCATGCACTAACATTAAAACTGATTTCCTGATAGATTGCAGCTGTCATAACTCAGCCATTTGATGTAGTGAAAACATATAGGCAGACTCAACTTTGGGAGAGTGAGACCTTAAAAAGTAAGTTCCTGGTGAAAATAAAAACCCCTCTATTGTTTCAAAAAATAAAACGTAGTGTTTGGGAATGACTTTTGGTAGGAATTTTAAAATTGGCCACTTCTAAAGTATATGTAAACATTTTATCACTGAGGCATTATTTCTTCCCCCAATTGTAGTATCTAGATAAGATATTTTTGTCTCCTAGGAGAATACCTGTTTCATTAATGGCATGGAAGAAGGAAAGGTGTAAGTTCAGTGCAATTTGTCTTAATAAGATGGTATAAAATTGAAAGGAATCCAAAGCTATTACATTTAGGCTGACCAATTGCAAATTTGAGACATCCCTCCTTCTTGCAGGGAGGTTGGACTAGATGATGAGTAAAGGTTCTTTTGGACCCAAACTATTCTATGATTGAAATAAATTATATTTAAATAGGCAAAAAATTAACTTCATAGTAGACATTCAGATGAAAAGTGATCTATTGAAACAAGTTTTCAAAGTAACATTCACTACCACTTGGTCCTACATAACAACATTCTTGCAATAAGTATTAGACTAGAAAGAGAAAATATTGTGCTCAGGTTGTATGTTTTTTACTTTCTTTTCACGTGATTTCAAAAAAAAAATGTTTTTGAGGGCATATTAATGAATGTCCCAACATCTTTAAAGGATGAAAGAGAAAGTTTGTTTTGCTCTTGGCAGTAGAGCACTGCTCTGCTTTATACAAATTGAAGTAGTATATAATACCTTTTTCCCCCCATTGCTTAGGATATTTTTTGTGAAACTGTTTGTGCTTTTTTCAACTGTATCAGCAATCCAGCAAAGACTATAGTAGTTGTTCATTTATCTTACTCTAGGTGTTACTACTGGTCTTTTCCATGTCCTGCTGTTTTGACTTGTATATTTGCATACTGTATTAATTTAACATGCTGCATAAATAAGATGGATAAAATTAACAAAAACAAGAGTTAAACCTAACAATTACATCTGTGACTGTCTCTGATTTCTAAAAATATTCTGTGGCATTGTATGGATTGCCTAATTCACTGTTGTCTTGTACTATATTGAGCTCCACAGAGGGACCGTAAATCAACCTGGGCAGTTATGAGGAATATTGTCGCTAGAAATGGGATTACTGGATTATTTGCTGGTAAATTTTTTCCTATCTCTGAAAAAAATCAGACTAGATAGTTCTTATTTGTAGATGTTAACATGCATAAATTATATATTTCCATTTCTGTGAACACTGTCAGTTATGCAATAGTTTGCATATATAAAGCAACAGACATGCAGACTCTCCTGGGATCTTCTAGAGTACCATGGGATAAAGTCCTGGAGGGAAGAGAGGCCCAAGAAAGCTGGTTAATATTCAAGAACCACCCTGTCCAGGCTGAGAACAATGTATCCCAGCAAAAAGAAATCAGGTGATAACTCCAGGAGGCCTGTATGGAGGAAAAATGAGCTCCTGGACAAAACTCAGACACAATAAGGAAGCCAGCAGAGGGTGGAAGTAAGGACAGGTAACCTGTCACAGAGAAATGGTCCAAGCAGACATGGATCAAGTTAGGATCTGGCCAGGGATGTCAAGGACAACAAGGAAAGCTTCTATAGGTATGTTGGTGATCAGAGGAAGACAAGGGAAAACATTGGCCCTCTCCTGCATGACTCTGGCAGCCTGAGGCAGGAATGACAAGATACTGAGATTAAAATTATATTGAGGTAAACTCCTATTGTAGTTCATACTAAAATGACCATCTGCAAGAGACATTCCAAATCCAGGATACTTACCAGACTTCTACTACTTACCACACTGCACTAACTCATGGGGGCCCTCATGTGAATGGCTGCACAGCTGGTAAAGCCTTGCAGGACTAGTGTTTGCTGAAAGAGATTAAACTGCTTTACTTGCTGTACAGTGATAGCATAACTGGGTAACAGGATTTGCATATTTCAGAGCACTGATGCTAACAGAATGTAAAACACCACAAAGCGTCAATATTATTGATATTGAATTCAGTTAATAGATTAAAACACTTAAGGCTTGACACAGGGGTAGCAGAATTTAGAGATACTCTTGATCAGCCACCAGTTCAGTTCAGTTGGCCACATGTAGCTGAGATGACAAGGGTTGGTCTGCCTGGCTCCCTGCTGCTGTTCCAAAGCAACACAAGTTCTCCATAGGTCATGTGTCATCTGTGCTGGCTCTCTGCAGACGTCTTTGCCTTTCCAGGGGAAGTAGAGGGCTGGCTGTGTGCACACAAGGGAATTCAGCCTTATTTCCCTTTCTCTAAACTGAATCACTTTCTAACCTACACTGGCAAGATCACAGTTGGCTGTAATGGGAGACATTTAACACTTAAATTCTGTCACTTGTACATGTGACCAGGATGCTTCATTCTAGTAGAAGCCACCTCTTGTGTGTTGGAGCACAGGAGCCCTGCACATCCAGGTGCTCCAGTTGCATGGAGTCAGAAGGGGCAGAGGCACAATGGACTGGAGGCAGGCAGACCACCCAAGAAGGCAGAGGTGAAGGCATAATTTTATTACACTGGTAATACTACAGCCAGTACATTCAGTATTTTGAGGCATGTGAGCAGGTGGGATCCCAGCTCTAAACTGATATACTATGGTATTGATATATTGTGATCAGCACACTGTACTGCAGCACTTGGGTCTGAAAACAAATAATAGTGAATACTTCCCTTTCTCTTTTGGGCAGGTATTACTCCACGGCTGTTTAAAGTTGCTCCTGCTTGTGCCATAATGATCAGCACATATGAATATGGAAAGTCTTTCTTTTCTCATCTAAATGAAAAAAAGAATCGACATCCTTAATTCTTCTTTGTCCAATTGTATGAAGTCAAAGCATATGATAGAAGTTCTGCCAAATTTAAATCTGGGAAGATGGATGTTTTTTAGAAATCCCAGTGAATTTCTACCATTACATTTGGTAACTAAATAAAGTTTCATTTTTAACTTTCACAAAGGATTAATTCACTCTCTTTATTAAGACTAAGAAAGACACATCACCCTTAAACAATCATTGAAGATTTTATAACTTCTCTTGCAGCTGGAGATAAAAAAAGAAAGGAAGGAAGAACAGAAGAAAAATGGAGGAAGAGAAGAAAGATTGAGACTGGACATAGCAATGAAGAATAATGACTTCTACTGTGTTAAATTTTCAGTCATGAATAAACATTTGAGTTGGTTTTAAAATTATGTTTAAAAATGTTTTGGGTTTTCAATTGTAAGATATATTTGTTTCTCAGTAAAGAGGTTGATACAGAGTGAATTCAATAAATATTTATTCTTGCTGCTTGTTATGTGCTTCATTCTATACATATTTGTTATTTTTGTTATTTGCAGCTCTGTTTTGTGTAACCACCTATTACAAAAGCTTCTCAGGTTTATTTTAAATGAAAAATTCTGTCAAACTGGAAAAATACTTATGCTCATTAGACCCTGAGACTGCATGGTGCATACACTGCTGAGGCAGCAGGGGTTATTTGTCTAAGGTAATACTCAAAGAAATGAAAGCATACCCATTGAAGCCAAAGGCCTGTACGGGTGCTCTGCAGGAACACTCCTTGGCATGGTTCTGGGAGGTGCAAGTTGTCCCTGCTAAAATACTCCAAGGCAGGGCCAGGCCATGCACACTTTCTGTGGAGTCACCTGTCTTGGAAGGCCAAGGGTGCTGGCATAAGGACAGGTGATTCCATGCCAGCCTGACTCACCCTGTGCTCCTCTGAAGGGAAGAGCATGTTCAGGCTGCTGCCACAGGCACAGCCACCCTCTGCCCCAGTGTGCTGCACTCCTGGTGGAACAGCTGCAGCACTGCACTTGCCTGTAGGCACTTGAATTACTAAATTAGAGCTGCCTCTGTATGATTTAAATTACTTTTTAACTACCCTCACTACCTCCCTCCTTTCATGCATTTTCAATGCAATTGTTGAATTCTATTTATTTTTTGTGTATTTTAATGAGGGGGATACCGATGCAAAAGCAACTCAGTAGTCAGATCATTATGACACTGACATTTGGGTGTGCTTTACCCAAGAAATGGAGTTCAGTCCATGGTGAAAATTCCTCACACACTGAAAAATACTCTACTTGTAAAGACATTAGGTACCATGGTGCTGCCAGAGGAGATGCTTAACACTGTTCTTCCACTGTGACTTTTGAATGTAAATTTACAAAATAAGGCCTAAGAGAAAATAGTAGCAGCAGGTAGTGGATGACAATGATACAGAGCAAGAAAACCAGTCTCTCCTTTGTGCAAGGAAGTATTTGCTATAAACTCAGTAATGCTGTAATTTTCTGAATGGTCTTACTTTATCCTGTGTGATTAAAAGAGAGACAACACATTGTAACTAGTGATGATACAAAATTTTTAATTTACATGCAACATTTATGGAACATCAAAGCAACAAAACATACAGTTTTGGTGGTTCAAAATTCTCTTTTAAAAAATGGATAATGTTTAGAACTGAGAAAGATGCACATAACTGATTGCCCATGCACAAAATGACACCCAGAAACACGTCAGACTACATAAAAGACTTCAGCTAAACGACACATGTAGCTCTGAGAAAAGAGCCATCAGTGAACATGACTGAAGATCATGATTACTGCCCCCTCCAAAACACTGATGTGCTGTGAAAAGTGTTTAACAGCAAACAAGACTGATTTAATCACTGTACATTGATGCAGAATGTTAACTTGTGGAATCTGTATTCCCTCAATTTATTTGTAATAAAAATGCATCTCTAGTTTACAAATTTATATTTAATAATGTTACTCAAGAAACAGGTGCTTAATGTGATAACAAAAAAAGTTCCATGAAGTAATGGACATTCTCAGGGTGTATGAAGGGATTTAATGGTCAGAGTTTATTACAGAGAAATTACCTGTGTGGGTTCATGAGGGCTTGAAAGACCTGGTGGTTTTGTTAAACTGCTTTAAAATTCTGCATTAAAATAGCATAAGTGGTTGAGTACCCTGCCATGGATGTAGCGACCTCCAGCAGCATGGACTAGACAGTTGAGGAGATGGATTCTTATCCTCTAGCTAAATCCAACAGTGCCTAGAGTTCCAGAAATGCATAGCCTCATACTTAAAAAGACTAAATATTTCAGTTAAGGTAGAACAAATTGTCTTTCTTTCAAGCCCTCCCTCTGATGATCAATTTAAAGTAGTAGTGCCAAGGTATCATCACAAGAGGCAAATCAACTAAACCTGTACAGAGTGTAGTGACATACTGTAAACACCTAGGAGTAAGCAATAATTAAAAATCTGTCTTGTATTGCAGCTACTCATGTAAACAATGTATGAAACTTCTTTGGCACAAAAAAGCATTTTCCCTAGCACTTATAAATACAACATACTTACATGCATTTCACTTTTGTTTAAAAAGTTACTAATCATACTGATAAGCATTACCTTGATTAGCAAAATTCATAGATAAAGGATCCATTGTATTTTACAAAGAATTAAGAATATAGTTTGCAATTCAAAAATTATTTTGCAAACTTTGAAATTGTAGGGTAATCTGGAAAGTTAGTTGCATTTTAAAAAAATGTCTCCCTTTTTTTTCCTCCTATCAGTAATTTAAATCAATGGCAAGTAATTTGAGAAAATTGGCTTACAGAAATTCTGCTGTATTACTTAAGCAAGAAAAATACCAACTGCACTACTACAGGGATGAGAAAAGTCTTTTGACACACAAATACAGTCATTACATTCTTTCCCCTTTTTCACTTTCCTTGGAATCTTGCCAATAAACACAGAATCCAAACTTCACAAGATGCTTACCCCCATCATTCACTGTCCCCATCTTTTCAGCAAGAAGCTTCTGTATAATGTTAGATTATCTGTAACCCAGGCCACTTAAAAGCATTTAGTGACTTTGCTCACCATTTAGAAATCGCTATGTATGCTTGATTTGTATGATCAAGTTACATTTGTTATTCACATGCAATTTCAAGAGTTTGTGTTTCAGTGTGACTGGGTCATCTCCTAAGTGCCATGATATTAACAGGAATGCAAAAACCTAACACTGAGTCAACTTGTGAAAAGCTGTTGATAGGTTAAATATGCTATCTGAAGTCCTACACAACATACACAGATGAAAAGCTGGGTTTTTAGGTATTTATTTGCCTACAAAGACTGGTGTTCAGGATTCCCTGTCTGTTCTGCAGGAGTTGATAAATATTTAAAGCACTGCAGAGTACGTGGCTAGAGATGGTCCAGGCTAGTGCAAGGAGAAACAAAGCTGACAGCATTTAAGTATGGGTCTGATTTCCAACTGTTTCATTTTAAAAACCAGTCATAAACATCAGATTATACATTCTATACCTGACCAAGAGATTTAAGTAATTCCAGACTAAAATAGAATATCTGAAAAGTCCTCTGGGGAAAAGAAAAAGCAAATTTGTGAATTATAAAGGTATCCATGACAAGAAAAAAATAAAGCAGCTTTTTTTAAACTCAGAACTAGCAGTCTTCAAGTCATCTTATGGATAAACCAAATGCATACAACAGAAAGCTCTTCCTTCTTATGTGCATCTCAAGATGGTGTTAAGCCTGGACTTGTCATCTCTGTTGTGGGACTTGCAAGGTATTCACTTGATTTCAGACTTGTGAGAGACTTGTAGCTTGCTACTGATGTAAGAGAGCCACAAAGACCAAGTAATGATGGTGTGTCTTCTTTTCCTGTTAAGAAAAATAAGAATTAAGCTACTAATTTTTGTAGCACAAGATTAGTTGACCACAATAAATTGAGAGAACAGAAGAAGCTGTTTAATCTACACTACTGTGAATTCCACAGTATGCTTCAGCACAGGCATGTTTCATAAATGCAACTGGGCAGACAACTTACACCATACCTTCCCTATCCAGGTGCTACAGAGATCCCTATCCATGCCTTACAGGCTGGGCTGAAATCAGTCTTGAATTAAATTAGATTTTAATACTGCTTACAGTTAAAAAAAAAAAAAAACAAACAAAAAGGCAAAACTTCAAAATTACTTATCCTTGATATTAAAAAAAAAATACATCTAGCAGTTATGTAACACTAAGGTTTTGTATTGGCAAGTCTATTTAGCTTAGAATTTATGAGATTAAAAAAGTATTCTTTTGTAACAATTTATATTCTATTCCCAAAATACTACTATTTCACAAATCTTCCAACATTTTCCTGCTTTTTCAGAATTGCCCACAAGATGGAGCAGCTAAGCTTTGACAAGCATCCCGGTTTGAAAGGGGTTGTGTGCACATATTACATTCTTACAGATAGCTCATATCATGTTCCTCTCTCTGTTTTAATGGAAACACTGTCAGGCTGCATCTCCAGATAAATGATAAATGTAAGAATGATAGTGTAGTTGCAGATCCAGTGCATTTAATCATTATTCTAAAACCAAAAAAAGGAAATATAAGGAGTTTGTTGTAGTAGAAAGATGTCAGCAGATACTCCTTGTAGTGAAGCTGACTGGAAGAGATGTACAACGTATTTGAAGCTTAGCTTTAAATAAAGGGGAGTGAGGTATCTTCATAAATCCAAACTTATTTGAAGCAGAGTCCTTAGGGAAACTGAAACACTTTGCATGACAATGAAAATTATGTTTTCCAATGTGTATTTTCTTCACACAGAAAATGTCTCACAGGGATTGAGGTTCAGAACTGTGAAGAACAAAATTAAAAGAAGATATTAGACTGGCTCTGTACCTTCATTCAACAAGTTAATTCCATCTTGCTTCCCATCCTGTGAGTGACCTGGATCCAGAGAGGATTGAGAAAGACTAACTTCTGCTGAAAGTTGGTCCAGACTTTGAAAACTTTTCCTGCAAAGCAAGTAATATTTGATAGCAACACATTTATAAGATCTAACTAGGTATCTTCAACTCTCCCTAAAAATTTTTCTAAAAAAACCTATGCAGGTAATCTTTCTTCTCTTAAACACTATTTTTGTTTATTCCCTAAACCAGTTCTTTCCTTAAGCAATGATTTATTTTTCTGCTCTTTTAAAAAGAATTAATCCAAAGAAAGAAAATTTTTATGGAAATCAAGAGAAACTGATTTTAGTTACCAGTGATCTTTGTACATTGTAACAAGTGACTCCAATAGGATATTTCCAAAGTATGCTGAGTGAAATACATAATTTTCAGTTTTCCTGTTCTTCTAAGGGGGAATCAAAACAAATATGAAACTTACTCATCCCATTGTTGATTGTGTTTTCTATAGAGTAGAGTGTCCAAGGCAACAGCATTGACATCCAGAGCTCCTGGGGAAGGCCACTGATTGGTGAGGTGAGTAGTTAATTCTTGTCTTGATCTCAAGTCATTATTCTTTAGCACAGTTCTGGAAACACACACACACAAAAAAAAAAAAAAAAAAAAAAAAAAAAAAAAAAAAAAAAAAAAAAAGCAAAACAAAAATTTAAATGCAGTTCCTTAGGATAAAGGAGAACCAGGACATAGATGATCATAGAATCATTTGGTTGGAAGGGACCTTCAAGATCATCCAGTCTAACCATCACCCAGCACTGCCACTGTAACCCCTAAACCACATCACCCAGGCCAGACCCAGATGCCTCTTGAGCCTCCACAAATGGTGACTCCACCATCTCCCTGAGCAGTCTATTTCAGCCTGACCACCTGAACAGTGAGAGAAATTTTGTAGTTTCTAAATCTGAATCTCTCCACTTAAGTCTCATCTTAAAGCCATTTCTTTGGGTTCTGTCACTGCAGCCAGGGCAGTGCACTCACTACAAACTCCTTTCAGGAACCTGCAGAGAGCAATGAGGAACCTGCTGAGCCTCCACCAGACTAAACACCCTCAGCTCCCCTAGATGTTCCTCACAGGATGTGATTTCTGCCAAACAGCCTCTCCTCCTCCAGCCTGTAGCACTGCAGGGGATGACCTAAGAGCAGGACCTGGCACTTCACCTTCTTGAACCTCATGCAATTGTCTTCAGCCCATTGATCAAATCTGTTCAGATCTCTCTGGAGAGCCTTCCTACCTCCAGCAGATCAACATTCCCACCCAACTTAGTGTCATCTGCAAATTCACTGAGGGTGATCTCAATTTCCACATCCAGATCATCAATAAAGATATTGAACAAGACTGACCCCAAAACTGAGCCCAGGAGAGCACACTAGTGACCATCCAGATAGTCTACCTCAAGTGACCAACAGACAGCAATTTTCACAAAGCACCTTAGACTGCTTGCTTTACCTAGGGGAAGCAACTTAGAAACACATTGAGACATATTTAGGAACAAAAACAAAATGAAACAAAAAAGCTGATATTTGAATCTTTCTACAAAAGCAATTAAAAAAAGCAACTGCATTTAAGAGGTTCTTTCTACCAGCATAATGGTAATTGACAGGGCAGCTATTTTGCAAGCCCACTGTGATGTGCTTCCATCACACCAATTTTTTTTGCAAACCCTTGCATCAGTCCTTCAATATTTTTCCAAAATGAACTAAAAACAGACATGTTAATTCCACTGTATGTTTTCTGGCAAAATATGATACATAATTATTTTATCACCTTACAGTTTCTAGTAACTATGTCTGTAACTGATATAAAAAGGTAAACTGAATATCTTAAAGGCTCAAATGATTTTTGCCTCAAATTTCCAAGAAAGTAAAATCAGTCCTCTAAAATTTTAGAGCTGAATAGGCTAATATGCCAGTAATGGAAAATGCCTGCCAAAAGTTTGAATCTACAGAAATAAGGAAAGTACATAGTTTTTCAGGCTCCAAGACAAGGCCAGCCTTTTTCCAATAGCACAAGGCAACTTTTGATCTGCCCTTACATTGCTGTAGAATAACTAGAAATAAAAGCAGTAGCATTTTGTAATTGGATTTTATAAGTCCTCTAATCCACAAAACACTAGACAATACTAAAATGTTGCTCTACAAGGAGTTTAACTGTCTGTGGCCTGAAGCAAAAAGCTAATGTACTCATTTCCATACCAAATGTACTCAGAAGTTCAAAGGCAAATGCCGTGTTGCTATCCGAAATGCCAAACTGCACAGCAAATTAAATAACTATTCATGGCTCACATACATTTACATGAATTTTCCAATAACATTTTCAACAGGTCAATTTTTACAATACAGTTATTATTCTGGTGGTATTTGAACTGTTTAGACAGAAACCACTGTAAGGGCAAATAACAGTGTGCAAAGAGCCAAAATTTCCCACAAAACAAAGTAAGACAGTAGTAAACTCAGTAAGAAATTTTTAGCAGCTGAGTTTCACAGAGGAGACACATTCAGAGTTTTATTGCAGAGAAGGGGATGAAGCACAACCGTGATAAAAACTGGTTTCAAGAAACTTGCAAGTAAACAATCAACTTTTCTACCCAGGGATCCTCACCCTCAACCTCCTAAGAGGTCTACAGGAATAACCACTTTACTAACCCAAAGCTCTCAGTAATTTCAAGTATCTGGAATGGTATTCACTTCCCCATGTAAAACCCTAATCCCCTGAGGAACATCAAGCATTACACAGGGTTGGTACAGGTTTGTTGATTTGAGGAAACTGAAATAGCAAGATAGCAAGTTCTTATGAGGTTTGCCAGGTACATTACATCACCTCCTTATTCAGGACATCTTGAATATTTTCACAGAAGTTTCATAACAGGACACAATTTATATGAGCAACTATGCCCACAGCCTGAATGTAAATACACACATGTAACATGTACATGCAAAATTTCCATTTGGACAACCCCCATATGCTGTCACAGACAGACCTACAGACAAATTGCTAACAGTGGAAGTTTTGCATTTGATGTAGGTTTCCACCTTGAATACATCTATATTTCTATATTCCATACATCTTTATACCCTAACCTAAAATTTCACCTTTTCTGTGTGAACAAAGAAATTCTGAAGCAAATTCTCACCAAACTTCTCCAGAAAGTTTAACATAACATTTAAAAATAGTTTCAATTAATCACTTCTTAAACCACTCCACCATGCTCAGGAAGAAAACCAGGTATGAAGTAGGATACAGAACTAAATATTCTCCTCTTAAAACCTTTATTTTGAACCTTTAAACCTTTAAAATATGTAAAAATAGATTTGAAATTACAAAATCAGCCCCAGAATGATATCAAATATATAAAAAAATAGTAGTGTAGACAATAAATGTTAGACAAAATATGTACAGCAGATGCTATTAGTAACCAACTATTTTTATCAGCTTTGTAGATTATTTAGCCCTTTGCTCTTTTGCAGATATTTTTCAAGTATAAGATTCCACTGCAGCAGAGAGCCATTATAAAGGCTTTGCCTGCAGACAGCAATTCTCTTGATATGCAAGAACTGGCACTCCTTTTGTTTAACCAAACTTATTTGAAGAGTCAGCACAGAAACATAGAACCATATAGGTTGGAAAAGACCTTCAAGATCATTGAGTTCAACCATAAGCCCATCACTAAACCATGTCCATAAGCACTATGTCAACACAGCATACAGAATCCTCACACTTTTAATCACCATGAGAAAAGATGATCCTGCTACAAATATCCAAAACCAGGAAAAGAGGTGGATACAAAAGCATTTACTATAGGAAAAAGTTAAAAAGGAAGCAAATATGGTCAAGTTTTAATGAAAAAAGCAAATACAAATTTCAAAACTCAATGTGAAAAATAGCTGTGCAAGACTATCTAGTGCTGTCCTGCTCTTGTTCAGACAAAAGAAATGTTTTCTAGAGGTTAACAGCTCTCAAAGGAGAACAATTTATTTAATCTGATAATCTGACATCTAACTCAGGCACACTGAATTTCTGCAGTAGTGCCCTTGTTCCCCAGAATGTAAACACTGTAACCAGGCTGGCCAACTCCCAGCAGAGGGGCTGCAGGGTTTGGGGCAGGACTCTTCCTCATACCAAGACTGCAATGTGTATTTAGTCCTATTTTTAAATTAAGTTCAATATAATATGGTTCTATTGGTTTTGTAGCTGTGAAGACTGAAGGATGATTGAAAATAAGGTTTGTAAGACATTATGTTAAGCCATTTAATATAGGAGTAAAAGCAAGGACACTCCAAAAAGAAAATAGGGTAAGTGAGGCCAGTAGGATTTACTAAAGGAAGAAGATAAAAACCAAAGAAATACAATTAAACCTGAGTGAAAACAAGCATATACACTAAGCTATTAGGTTATTTTCATCAGTCTGGAAAAGAAGATAAAAACAGTGTCTGAAAGTAATAATCTCAGGAAGGTAGCTGGTACATGGAGAACACAGTGGATCCCAGTAAGAGATTGTACAGCTGTTTTGTGAATGAAAGACAGGCAGTGTGTGAGATATGGCTGAACAGGGTATCACTGTGGGACTGCAGAGTGCAGGTTTTGTGCAGTGTAGGAAGATTATCTAAAACCTTATGATGAGAGCAGGGAGGTTAAACCCATTTATGGTACATTCTCTAATCTAGGCATGAAAAAATTCTTGATTGCCTGAGAGCCTGTGAGCTTCCCTTCTAACTGGCATCCTCCATGTCTACAATTATTTCCATCTCTTTCCAATCATGTCAGCAAAAAAAGTAGCAGCAGATGTTCTATAATCTACAGAACGTAAACAGCTGTACCTTTAGCAGTCCTTACCCCAAACAACACTTTCATAAGATAACTTCATATAATGTTTCAAGTTCTGCAAATTTTATAAAATAAAGAAATAGTAAAGAGATAGGCTGAGAAAGAACATTCAACAATAACCAAAACATCAGTCTATTACCAACACTAATCTCAAACTGAATCCAAAAAATAGCACTGTACCAGCTACTAGGAAGAAAATTAACTCTGCCCCAGCTGGAATTAGGGCATTTCTTTTAAAATGACCAAATACCCTATACTTCACACTATAGATTTTTCCATAATATAATTATTTAAGTATAATATATACAGTCTCGCCATACTGTCCCAGGATAACCTTTATGACACTTGAATTGTGGTGGGATTTTTTTTTTTAATATCTGAAAAAAACCCAAAAACCTCCACATAAATTTAAAATACTACTGCAAATAATAACTTTGGCAAAACAATCAGGAAAAGAGATTAGAACATCTTAATACTAAAGTACATCATTAAAAACTATCAAATATTTGCCTTACATTTATATTTATTGTTCTCTATACCAAGAACTACTATTAAAATTAGGCTCCTCTTCAATAACAAAAAAACCTGTTCAGTAAAAACATTGTGCTAAAGAATTCCTGCCTACTACAAAAGATTACTGGTGAGTCATTAACTAATCAATACTAACATACTCCCAGGGTGGAAATAAGTGTCTGCAGATACACAGGCTCCCTCCAGGCCTGTAAATTTACTTATGTTCATTCAAGAATAACAGAAGCAGCCAGAGCATTCATCAGGTTTATCCAACAACTCCCAGAAATATCCCTGCATGCTCTTGACTACCAGTTCTTTAATTGTGTATTTAAGAAGCAAGGAAATGTGATTAGTGAAGTCTTCCAATAAACATCCTTCTCCTTGACTGTTCACTCACCCTGTTTGTCAGGTACTCTGCAGAATATTTACTTGCAGATTTACTCAACTTTTATTATTTTGAGATGTTTATTTAATGATTTATTATTTTGAGAGTATTAAGCACATGCAGGATATATTCTTGTAAGGTCCATACAAAAAAATAAGATGAAATTGACAAATTACTGCCCATTTCCATCCCTGCTGCCTTTCAGTTCTGGCACCATCATGTTAGGGTCTACTCTGTAAATGAAGCATCAAAAATCTTTTGGCAGCTCAGTTGCCTCTCAAGAGATTAAAAGATTACTGCTTTGAATTAACACATGTAAGACTTCTACATCTTGAAACTGTGACCTGACTTAATAGAAAGAGAGACAAAAATCAACCTGTATGTTGAGTTCCTGCATGCATAACAGAAATTATATAAATGATTATAGCTGGTCACTTACTATTCTGTAACTATATTGCATCTGAGACTTGAAAAATAAGTAAGTAAATAGAATTTAGAATAGTTTAGCCCAAGCTATGTAGAAAAGCCTTTCCTGTGTAACTACATACAATTTCTGGTCTCATTTCAGTTATTCTGGATTTCCAATTTCCCTTGGATCAAATGCAGATTCATTGGAAGCCTATTACAAAAGTTCCATTTACACAGGCTTTTTTGTTCAATAAGAAAGGCCGTTCTGTTTCTAATTATACCTATGAAAAATCAGTAATTTCTTACCTGCAAGTTTAATTTCTCCAAATCCAGAAAATGCCAGTTCAGTTGGCAATTTGCCCTCCTACCAGCAGATGAAGACAGGAAATAAACCAAACAGCCTAATTCCCTAAGAAAGGGAATTACATCAGATGAGTGTTCCAGTTCAAGAACTACCTGAGTAGTGAAAAGTAAAAGTGAAAATAAAAGCTTAAAAAAAATAAAAACATTCGCATAAGAACAAGTTTTAAAAACCTTTATTTAAGATAGGAAATATGGAATGCAAACTCAAATTGATAGCATACATGAATATAAATAAAATCTGGAAAAGCAATTCCAAATAAAAAGGGAACTCCTGAGCTGTCAGTACTGCAGCACGCAGTGAGCTGTCTGGACTGGTATGTCATTGGACTTTGAGAAATTAGATCAGCAGGTATGAAAATGAGCTACTTACCAGTAGATTTTGATGCTGCAATATGCCACCTCTCTCAGATTTGTGCCCTGTACACTGACTGCTCTCCAAACTAGATGCCAGAGCAGTTAGATGCCAGTAGACTTTCTAAAGGCAGTTGCTGCAGTGAAAAAAGAAGCAGGAATGTCCTACTGCAACACATTTTCTTATTCTGACTGACCAACAGATCTTCGTGTTGATGGCACTACTTGTGCCACAGAACAGATACCCTTGAGCTTCTTCAGCATTTTTTAAATCCTCCTTTATTGTCTCTCAGGGAGATCTTGAACTATATCCTAACAAAATTAGTTATCAATTTTAGACAGCCTTCGATTTTTTTGACCTTTGGATAACTTGAGGAAGTTTATACTGTCAGCAAAAACCAGCAGCTGGACTCCTGAATTCTAGTCTAACTGCAGTAGAGACTTGGTTTCTGAGCACAGACATCCAGAATGGATTAAAACATACCATAATATGTTAACTTTGCATGGACTCACTAAAATAGCACTGCAGCATGTGACTGACATTCTTCATGTCCATGGACAAATAGCCAGGCCTGATTCTCAGGAGGAGGATAACAGGCACAACACAACCAGTTTTTCCAGAGTAGGTCTTGACAGAAAACAAGAATACTGAACTTGATCAGCAACCAAACTAGTGAAAACACAAAGAGCAGATTTAAAGTCAGTTCTGCAACTATCAGATTGTGATCTTTGCTGTGAAATGGAGGACTCTTAGCCAACAAGCTTTTTTTGGACAGATTGTCTAATTTGCCTTCTGTAAATATCCTCTCAAACTTGGTTTGCCATTTAAGGATTCTTTTTTCCCTTATGTCAGTGATGTAAATACAACCTATTTATAGCTGAATTCCTTTCATAAAAACATTTCTACAAGGGTGCAAGATCTTTCTTCTTAACAGATCAGCAAAACTGGTATTCTCAATAATTTTTTTAACACTTTGATTCTTTTGAATTCAGTAAAAGCAGGAGAAACAACCATAAAATGGTTAAGTTACTTTAGGTTGACTGAATCAGCACTTTTTCTTTAAAATTCCACTATTATATTAAGCCAACAAGAGTTTCAGGAGAGATATCCAACAGGGTAATTGGAATATTAATCTTCTACATACACAGACATGTATTTGCCAAAACTACATATATAAGCTCTTTCAGAAGACCATGGTTTTAATTACAAACAAAAAATTAAATTATTAGCAGCAAGCCCTGAGTAATTTAAGTCCTTCTTGTCAGTTGAATGTGAATGAATACAGCTGACAAACTATGCAACAGGTAAGGCAGAGCTTCAAAATCTTAGAAACTTCAAAACAAAAAAAGAGGAGGGCAAAAGCCTGATCCAAGTGCAAAGGGGTGAAAAAAACCCCAAACAAAAATCCACAATCAGAGAGTAACACTAGAAATGGAGACATGAGAAGGGATGAATAATGGCAAATAAAAATCTTTGCCAATGTAATATGAGTTATAATTTGGATAACAACAAAGAAAAATTATAGTGTTAAGTGGTTGAATAAGAACAGAAATGTGACCAACAGAAAAAACACCTGTCTATATATCAACCACTTGCTAGCCAAAACAGGACACCAGCACATAAAATCTTCTTACTCAGGAATCAGGGAGCACACTGATTATATTTTCTTGGTTGTAACTTCAGGCTTTTCACTTTATCTATTTAAAGCCTTTTTTATAACTCATTTGGACTGCACTTTATTTTACCAAATATTTAAGAAACACAAGGCACAAAGTTAAAATTGGAAAAACAACTTGTAACCCAAATTTACAAGTACCATCCATAATCTAAAAAATCTCCAATATTTTTGCAATTGTGTGTATGCACACTGATCTGTAACTCATCTTTCTTTTGAATAAACTATTTGTATTTTAGAGAAACTTATAATTTTGTTGTGAAAGTACAAAAATATTTGCTAATGTTTTTTTTCTGGATGACACTTAATTTCTAACCTGATTTATTTAAACCAATAAATCTAGTAAAATAAATCCAAAGTTTAGGATAATTTAAATATCAATTTCTTTTGTCCGACAAATCACAGAGTTACTCCTTCAGTAGATCAACAATAAAGTAATGTCTGCAAATACAGAACTAGCCTCTCCTCCCCATTCTAGCTTGGCACTCTCCTTCCATCCTTAAAAAAATAAGGCTTTTTTTACTACTTGTCATTTAAAGCCCATTTGGTTTTGTATTGAACGTCATGTAACTTGCATTGAGTCTATTAGAAAAAAATTAAATTCTGCTCAACTTTTCTCATTTACATATAAACAATATGAAATACTTGCTTTCCCCATCAGTATCTTCTGGAATACAGAAGCAAATGTACAGTAGATGAGTATGAAGGTTAAGAAATGAAGCACAAAACCCTGTGACTCTCAGAAGCAAATGGTAATGCAAGGTTATTATCTAAACAGATAAAGCACAAAGAGATCAAATTTAGGCTCTGTGATTGCAATCCAGCAGGGATTATGCACCATGATTGATTTACCGTAATTTTTACCTGTTTTTTTCTAACCCCTCCATTTGCAGCATTAAGTTATTAAAACTCTTTAATGAAAACAAAGCCTCAGGTTCACCTGAGGTTCCAGATATGAGATGATTCTCTTTGTGGAATTAGGAGAGGAGGACACTGATGTCTGCTGTATTGCTATGCCAAAGCAAGTATTCTTTTTCTGCCACAGTTCAGGTATATTAGAGGAAGAAACTCATAATCCACACAATATGCTTTCCTACTATGAATGCACATCATTTGCAACTCCATTGTACTGAAGCCTTTAGAGGCTCAATACTTATCATTATTATTATTTGGAAAGGCCTTCTTTTTCCCTGTTCCAAATTTTTAAATGCTACATTGGCCAAATATTTTGGAATTTGGAATGCATAAGGTGCTAATGTCCAAGTAACTTATTTAAAGTTTTCCTACTTGGTACCTTTATACAATGCCTTTATCCATAGAAGTGAATCTATGGGAGAGGAGAGAAAGGATGCCACTATAAAAACAGATTTTAGTATTACACATTAGACACCTAGAAGGGGATACTAATTTCATTAAGTATGCAAAATGGTGAAAAAAAGAGTATCTATGAGTCTCTAACCCACCAAGGGGAGTGCAGGGGAGAAGGGAGCAGAAGGCAGACTCCTTACAAACGTCAGTATTTTTCATTTTGGAATCAGAAAACATTTGGCTGTAAATATTCTAACACATCCTTGAAGACACCAAAAGCTTTAATCTTTTTTTAGAATGTTCAGGCTTATTTTAAAGTAAACCTTTTAACCCCCCTTTTTAACTGTTTGGAATAAGATATTAAAATATGAGGGTTTAAAAATAAATTCCTCCCCTATTTACTGCATCATGTAGAGTAAGCCCTTTCCTTGTTATCAACTCAGAAACTTTTGGCTTCCACTTGTGCAATAAACTCACATGGATTCTAAGAAGAGAACAGCCATGATGGAGGCTTGATATAAATTGTTTAATTGTGCACAGTTCTGTACCTTGCCCTCTATGTTCCTCTCTGAATTGCAGGAGTCTCTCTGTCTATGTCCTACGCCCAGATGAACTTTTCCTAGTTATATTTGCAAAAAAGGAAACACCCATGTCTTCTTTGGTTTCCACCTCACTAAAAACAGAACTTCCCTTCTTACTGTCAACTCACACCCTTGTAAAATAGAACGGGATTACAATATTGCAGCAAGCTTGAAAAGAAAAAATTACACAAAAACAAAATTCAAAACACTGCCTAAACAAAAGGTTTATCATCTCTCAGAATATGTAATATTTTCACTATGCTATTAAAACAAATAAAACAAATAAAAACAACACATAGACAAGTTGAAAAAAGAAAGACTTGAAAATCAACCAGACTGCCATACTAAGGATTGCAAACTGCTGCTCAAACTTGAGGGAGAAGCAAAGGACAGACAGGAAGCATTACAAATAAAAGCATGGCTAATGTGAATTAGGATTTGATAGCAGGATCCATTAAAGCTTTAAAAGGAAAGGATTAGCGTTCTCAGTTTTCACATTCTAGGAAAGAAACTTGCCAGGATCAAAGATTAAATTTTAATCTTCAGCTTCCTTTCAGTGAGGAAATAAAGCAGCTGCAACAAATTGGATTTACTGTACTTAAGCAGTTGAGGAACTCAGTTTCTATGGAAAAAGAAAACTTCTTAAGAGAGGACTATCTGAAAGGAAGGCAAGAGGACTAAAAAAAATTGATATAGCTTTCCTATTTCTCCAGAAGATTTAGGTTTTGAACTAGGATTACAAAGCCAGGCAACCCACATTAAAGTTTTACTCACAAGGAGACAAACACAAGCTAAGTTTCAAAGCTTTTGCTCAGACCCTCCTGCTTCCGTTTCCTTGGAGAAGCTTTCCTCTGCTTTGTCCCTGCCAGCACAGCTAGACCTACATCCTCTACAGCTTTGTGCCTTCCTCTCTGACCCTCCCCTGCCTGTTCACAGGCAGAGTTCTGTGGCAGCATGCTGCAGACTCCAGAGCATTTACAAACAGCACCTTGACAAAGTGAGGGCAAGCAGAGATGTTTTTTATAAGCAAGTTTTTTAACCAAATAGGGCATGATCATTCATTGAAAAGAAATCATCTTTGCTACAGAGAATAAAGTGTATCTTCCTTTACATAGTCCATAATAGGCCTGGTAGGACATGGTGTGTTTGAAACAGAGCAGCTAATTTTGCCTGGAGTTAAACACATCTGAATTTACTCTGCATGCTGCTCAGAACCAGCATGCAATATTCCAGTGCTGCTGAGAATGAGCTGTTGGACCTTTCTGAAAGGCAAGGAGCATCACCCTGAGCTCCATGCAGAGCTAACATAGGGAAAAAGTGTGGACTGAGTACTCCAGCAGTCAATGCCTGGAAAAGAGGGAAGCATGACAGGCTGTGCAGACCTCAGGGGTGAAGGCATACACAGAACATTGATTGCAATTAAAGAGGAGCCCTGAAAAAAACCAAGCTTCTCAGGGTTGTAGGTACACTGTCATTTCCTGTCTTTGCAAAGACATCTGTATTATTCAGATAGAAAATGTAGTATTGTTGGATATTAAAATATTAAGTTATTAATATAATAAAATGTTAAACTATGTTAAGACATTACAAATGGAGTAAAAGCACATTTTGGACCTTGAGAAGGCTAATTCTGAAGGAATAGCCAGACAAATTAAACCCGTCTTTAAGATTTGACAAAATCTTAAAATGAAATGAAAATGAAAATTTTTTTAATCTTAAATGAAAAAAATGTCTTAGTTACACAGTCAAGCTTAATTCAATGCAAAATGTGTGCATCCCTACAATTTAATTTGATGCCTATATGTGCCTTAATCAGTAATGGAATTCCAAACATGGTAGACTGATTTTCCCCCTCCCCCCAACTTTTCTTCCCTCCAGAAAACACCAAAATATAGCATAGTCACTGAATTTACAAAATAAATTTCACATAAATGTGACAGATTGATAAAAAAATACACCAGTTGGGACAAAGGGGCTGTACCATCTTACCACACACACACCAAACTTGAAGAAATTCTTTAGGAGGAAACTTGCAGTGGTAAATATCACACAAATCACTGGTTTCATTTGAGCAAGAATCAAAACAGAAGAAAAAACTTTTAAAGCATCTTGGGAGCTTTTCTGCTTTGTATAAAATGCTTTCATGTTTCCTTCTACTTTGTTTACAAAGATGTTCTATGTTCTGATCAACTTTTATAACATCAGTGAGATCAATTTTTATAACATCAGTGAGTCAATATGCAGGAAACAAGTCAATCAGGAAATTGATGGAATCTCTCTCATAACTATACAACAATATTTAACATATATAAATATCAATTTCAGATGCAGAGTCTGAACTTTAAAGAAAGACAAGCAGAGTTTATCGTAACACAGGTAGTGTGTTAGTCAAAAGAAATTCTAAGAATCACCCTGAGGGGGGAAAGAAAAGCCTGTTCAAGCTAAGCTAAAGGGTTTTAGTGCAAGGATATTGTGGGCAAATGGTTCCAGATTTTGCACAGCAACAACTTGGAGCTAACTATTCCTTCAAGGCAGTGGTCTCCGAGATGCAGAAGAAAATCCTTTGGGGTACTGGTAATACATTTTTTGAAATGTAACATTTATCTTCACTTTACACTCTTCAATTTCTATTTTTGTATGTTTAAGAATGCAAATAATACATTAGCACTATAGTATATTTATATAATTTATAAATAATTATACCTGCATTGTGGAGGTGCGTAGAATTTTTTTACTGATGGGGTGTGTGATCAAATGTCTCTGTGCTTCAAGAGACATTCAACATTTCTTTGCAGAAACACAGAGGTAGAAGGAATGTCTGCCTGTGTACATTTTGAATATTCCAGGATGCAATTCCTTGATGATTTGGGATCCCTCAAATTGCAACTCTTTAATTTGAATGTTACAGAATTCAAATTATTTTCTTCATCTAGATGTATTATGGACAACAGGCTTTCCCTGGCTGTTCTCCTGTAAGCTGTTATTTTCAAGCACTTAAGAACTGCTAATTTTATGTACTTTAAGACCTTTAGAACTGCCTCACCCTCACTTGTAAATTCACTGTAAATATACACTATTCTTAGAGAAGAGTGGAATCAAAAGCACTGTTCTGTAGTGTTCAACTACAACAAGTCCTAGGAAAAAACACATCACAGTGATGACATCTGAAGAAACAAATGAAGGCTCTGAGTGACTCATCATTATTACAATTCATACAATTGAAATGCCTCCTGAACATTGACAAACTGGGGGCATTGACCACCTCTCCAGGAAGCTTGTTCCAGTGTCTGACCTCCCTCTGGGTAAAGAGATGTTTCCCAATAACCAGTCTGAACCTTCCTCCTGATGAGCTGTGTATAGCTTAAATGTGCTGAACTAATAATCAGGATGTCTATTGCAGATTCACTTTTCCAACTTGATTTGCCATCAGACACCTGCCAACAAAGTAAGAGGTCCAGGTGAGTGGGTATATTGCTAAGACATTCAATTAAGCTGAGAGACACACAAAGTTATTCTTTTGTGAATAACTGATAAATTTTCAGCTTCACCATTTTCCAGATATTGGTATTCATGAGATCTGTAAAATGGATTTTAACAAAAGTGGAAACTATGTTGCTCATTGTAGATTGAATAGTCAAGTGTGTGAGACAAAGTTAAGAAAACTGAAAATGAAGCATATGAAAATGAAGAACATGAAGCACAGAAGCTATAAAAAAAAAAAAAGTTACTCCTCATTTTTTCTGACCTCCTATCCTCATATTATTTCATGCTTTGCAGCAAACCCCCTTAGTGAATGTGAATAGAGAAAGATTTCTTCATAAGATAGCTAATTTTTAATCTCAAGGCCTTGTTGATCTGTTGATCCTGGGTTAAATGATTTCCAAGTCAGTGACAGCCTAAACTGTCAACAAAGTCAGATCTCTATTCCTTATTTTCTTTTTTCTTGGGTGGGGGAAGGCAGAAATAGACTCGGATTCTGTCAAGTCCACTGAAAAGATACATAAACCATTTTGCTTGGCATGCCTGTGAAATACCATTTAGGAAACCTCAACAAAACCTTATTCAACAAAAGTTTGAAGTCATAGACCTTGCTACCTTAAGAACAGCAGCCAGTAGAATAGGAGTATCATTAAAAAGAAAGTATAGAATGTTTATTTATAATAGAGTCAATTACACAGCAAACAATCCTAAACCAGATGTCAAAGTGTTTTACAAACAGTAATACAGTATGCCTAGGGCAGAATTACAGTCCCAAACTTGCTCTTATCTGCTGATGAAGGACTCAGATTACAGCATACATTCAGTGCCTCAAAACCCTAGTAGAGGTGCAAAACACTTAGTTTTGGTATTACTTTAACACCATTCTAAAATGGCTGGACCATAAAAAGCAATTGGCCAAAACTCATGCCTCATTACAGACACTTTACTGATATAACACATTTGGCAGCCAGTTCATCTTTGTTTGGAATAAAAAACCCAACACCAATACCAAAAATGATTAAAATAAGTTAATTATTACTGATGTTGACCATTAGAAACCTGATAGTAATCTTTCTTCCCCTCCCTGACCTGACAGGCACACTACACTCACAGCAATAAAAATGTAAAATTATACTGCTCCAAATATCTAGAGCAGACTCCTGGCTGCAGTGTCTCACACACAGATATACAAGAACACTGTCAAGATACAATAAAAGTTATTCCACAATTTGAGCCTTTACATAATAAAGCCATCAAACAAAATCAAACCTGAAAGACAGATCTTCAGAACAGTCTGACTGCATATATCTCAGCTAAAATTTAACAGCAGGTATGAACATTTAAAATTTCCAGTATCAGAATAGCTTTAAATGAGTTCACACCTTCCTCCACCTCCCCCAAATAACCAGGGATGCCAAAGCAGTATAACATGAATCATTATCAGTAAGTATCAGTAATTACTTACTTATCAGTAATCATATCAGTAAGTTCAGAGAAGAAGTCAAGAACAGGTATCTCTCAAAATATTAGTCAACCAGAGGGAGAAAAGAAGAAATCTGGAAAACAATCTTTTCTTCTTACTCTACTCTGCATTTGACCTAAAAAAATGCAAATTCTGTATTCCTGAACATTTTCATAAAATCCATTTCAAACACTGGCAATAAAATGATTATAAGAGAGAGCAGCAGAAAAAAAAAAAAAAGCTTTGCTTACAAGCTCAAAGTATTTTACTATGTAGAAAAGACCTTTTTGAATGGTGTCTTCATATATTCTCTTTATCATAGATTTGTTTCAAAGACCTCAGGTGCCTGCTGTGTTACTCCAGGGCTCAGACATTTACAAATTAATCCAGATTTAAGGCAAAGTAACTCGTTTTATATCTGTTATGAACCAAACATTCAACTGCTGCAGGTGCACCCTGTGGCAGTTTCATGGCAACCTATCACCAGACAGTGAATCTTCTATCTACCTGGGTCTTCAAACACAGAATTACAGAATGGCTTGGGATGGGGGGGGACATTAAAGATCATCTCATTCCAACACCCTGCCATGGGCCCAGACACCTTCCACTACACCAAGCTGCTCAGAGACCCATCCAAAGTGGGAATGTCTCTGCAAAAGGAGACTACCTCCCCACCCAGACAGGTGTGGGGAGATAAACTGTATAATGATAAACTGTATAATGTATAAACTGTGTGAGAAGATAAAGTGTATAATGACCACAAGATACTCAAATATTTATCATATTAGAAATCATATATGCTATTAATAAAAAATAAGCCTTCTAATGTTTCAGTATTTTACCTTGTATTGAAGAAAGGGTGATAGTGAACTGTTCTGCCAGTTTGAATAGTTTTAGGACTACAGATGAACTTCTACTTTGTGAGAGTCATCACAAATAAATTAAAATCTAGCCAAAGAAAATATTTTTTTTTTACCCTTTCTTGCCTAAAGTTAAAAAAATTGACTTCAAAAGATAGCTGTTTTCAATACATTCAGGGGTAGACTTAAAACTGGAAGTAATAAAATATAAAGAATATTTTATAAAAATGTGTAAATAACTTAAGCAAGTTTACTGTAAGCTATTTCAGATCTGAAAAAAAAATTAATATTTAAATCTCGGAATTATTCTGTTTTACACTACTACATTTTACAGGGATCCATTACCAAATCTAAGACTTGTCAGAAAAAAAATTATAAAAGCTAAAATACATCAGTTTCTTTAAGAAGTTGACTCATTTCCACAGGATCAGAAACTCTACATATTGTGTAGTTATATAACTTAAATAATTTAACACTGCTCTAGCAATGCTGCTTCATTATGCTAACTTACAACTGGTCTTGAAGTTCCACAATTATATATTCCAGCTGCTCCTTCTCCATTTTGTGGGCTAGATCCATATCTTCAATTCTTTGTAAGAGCAGTTTGTTCTGTGAGACAGATTCAGACAGCTGGTTTTCTCTGAGTCGTACCAATTCTTCAAGATAACCCTGAAAATGTAAGCCATTAGAAAACTTTAAAGAACACATTATCAAAACCACTTTCAATTACACATGTTCACATTTTTGAGTTTGTGATGCATACAATTTTACTTTGGGTTTCTTGTAGGGTTTTTAATATTTATTTTTAATCAGACTAGCAAATTTACTTCAGATTAGTTTGAGATTCCTTAATAGGTAACAGGAAAATCATATATTTATTTATAATCTTGCAGAGGAATAGAAAAATAGATGAAAAAATGAGACAGGAAAGCCACCAGCATGAAACACTAATTTCTCTTCCAAAAACAATTGTCACAAGCACAAGAAAAATATTAGAATTCTACAGCTGAACAGGTGCAGGATGTTAGATAAGAGTAAGAGTAGAATATATCTACATGAATCTTTACAGTTACTGAAAGGGATCCAGAATTACTATGAATAAAATATCCAATATTATTTTGAAGTTTCTTTGAACTTTTGAATCATATTAAAAAAAGGACAAAGGAGGTTCCAGTATGTCAGATGTTAGCAACTTCTTAGAAATTGTCAAGTAAAACTAGATAAAAAGACTGTTAAGGGTTTGAAACATCTCTGATAAGAGAGGAAACAGGAGCTGGGATTGCTCAGGTCACAGCTGAAGAGGAGAGGGTAAAGAAAAGAAACATATCAATGTGCATCAGTGTTTAATGGGAGGGTGTATGCATGATGGAGTCAGACTCTTCTCAGTGACAGCCAGTGAAAAGAGGCAAATGGGCACAACCTGAAATGCAAGTGTATAGGAAACTATTTAAATATAGGAAAACTTTTCTTTCCTTTTTCCCCCCATTAAATGAACACTGGGATGGGTTGTCCAGACATGCTGGGGAATGTGTATCCCCAAGATATTCACAGCCTGAACAAAAAAGGCATTGAGAAACCTGCTCTAGTCTACCTTTTCCTGAGCAGGGGTCATCTAACCAGGGTGCCATCTAACCACAACTATTGTGTGATCCTATACTTAAATACAGTTCTAATCATTGGATATATTTGTATTTGACAGGGGCATTTTAGTCTCAGTACAAATTCCAAGGAATCTTGAGAGCTTTTCAGTATGCCTAGTTCTGCCTCATCAAATATTACTGTTATTGACTCCTAAGACATTCCTTGAAGTTCTAAGTAGCACTACAAAAGTACTAAATGATGCATTAAAACACAAATTTCCTGCCTCTCAAAACCATAAAAAAATCCCCAAACAAAACAAAAACAACAACAAAAAAAAATCAAACCATTTAACATAAACATTTTAGATCTGAAGCACCAGTATTAGAAACATAATCCTATGTACAGTAAATAACTATCAATAATGACATGGAGATGCACATCCCACCAGTAAAAGCATATAAAATTCCAGTATAAACAGTACACAAATAATTCAGCAGTTTACTATTCAAAAGTGAACAGCTTAAACAATTCCAGAAAAGGCAAGAGACAATTTCCACATAAATAACAAATGTGTAAAATATGACTCACTGATCTGGACAAGAGACAACTTTGAAAAGACAAAGTGATCAAATTCCCAGAGTGGCCTGGGCAAGGCAGAAAGGAAGAGACAGTTCCTAACTTTTTAAAAAACAAGAGCTAGGCACCATGAAATCAAGCTCATAGGAGCCAGATTCAAAAGACAGAATAGGAGGTAGTTTTTCACACAACAGATGGTGGAGTCACAGAATGATTTGCCAAAAAAAAATTATTTGGATGGTGAATTTTACATGGAATTGAGGGGATATTTGACAAGTATTTGGAAGAGACATCTATCAGGGGTTACTACACAGACAAACCTTTTAGATACAGGCAGCCCCTCAGCTGATATACATTGGCCAAGAGTGCACTAGAAGAAAAGTGGTGCATAATCATGTGCTTTGTGTTTATTTTTCCCTCTACATCTTCTTTGGTCAAGTACCCAAGATAGGATAGTAGGATAATCTAGGAGTCTTGATCTAAACCAGCAGAGTGTAGCTGATCCAATAAAGCAATGCCAGGATTTCACTTGCTAAAGTAACACCTAAACCTATCCTACCACTCAAATGGCTCAGAGACTTTTATCTTAGCTGCAAGCCAATTGCTTGTCACATTGTGACCTGCTATTGATGACTGCAGCACAGATACTTACTTGGGAGGCACAAAAGGAATTTATCATTGTTTGGGCAAAATTAATGACAATAGAGTAAAAGAAGGATGCATCAGACCTACTGTATCAGTTACTAAAGACATTCTTTTCAACTTGGTCTTCTTGTCACAAACACCCAGTTTTCCAACACAAAAAATGTCAGAAAGCCCCTTTTTCAAATAAACTGTCTCTGATTAACTGGTACCTACTGCACTGAGTGCAGCTCAGTCATTGGTGCAACTTACTGCCATGAAGAAAGGGAAGGGAGAGAAGCACTTAGGAAAGGAGCTCTATTACATAGTCTATCTCAATGGTCATTTGTGCAAGTTCTAATAGACCAGAAAAGGTATAGTTGAAATGAATCATATAAAAACTTGGCAGGCACAACCCAAAAGAAAATTAGATAACAGAAACTTTTCTGACTGTAGGAAAAAAACCTTATTTTGCAACTGCAATTGCATGTAGGCATTGCAAAGGAGGACAACTAAGAGAGTATCAACAGCTGTCAGAGTAGCTACCATTTTGAAAATTGGTATCAATTTTCAAAACAAATCATTAAGAAAATTACCAAGAGAATATTACCAGAAATAACTTTCATGGAATGGGAATGGTTCTAGATCTTGGAATCATTAATAAACCAAATCACCATTTGCTGTTACAGCCATTTACAAACTTTGTGCTTATGCAGACATAAAGGTGATTCTGACTGTGGATGTGGGCTACAAATTGCAAGCCAAGACAATGTTTCAGTACTTTTTCTACACATGCATGTCACAACTCTGATGGAGTATCCTTGGAAATTAACCACTTGGATGTAACAAGAAAAATAAACATCCACCTATTTTGCTCTCTTCAGTGCTTCTCAAGAATGGACAACACTCTCCTCATGGTGAGGAAAAGTGTGCATTCAAACTGATCCTATGTTTTTGTCTGGCAAGGATGGGACTTCCTTCTGGTGGTTCAAGAGAAAGGTTTTTATGTATTTGGAGATATTAATTTTGAACATCATATTTTGCTTTATAAAAGCAGGGAAAATGCCCTCTGTACCAGAGGAAGCCCCAGGAACACAAGTTCTTCCCATATGGTAAGTGATACCATAATAGCTGAGAAGATTGGACTAGCAACCTAGATGCAACAGTTCAGGTCATATTTCAAAACCAAAAAGTCTAAGAGATCCAAAATACAAAAGCAATAATTGCAAGCATAAATTTAAAAAAATTAATGCAAGTAAATACTAAATATCTATTATCCCATAGTAAATCTGACTACTTCATTGTTACTTAGAAAAACTTCAGCTATGTTCTTTCAAGTGCATTAAAATAAATCAATTTTGATTCTACCTATTCCATATTCAGGGAAATAATTACACCTCCAAGCAGCCTTGTGAAGGTCCAGCCCTTCATATGGTTTACTCTATGCAGAGTTTCACAAAAATCAAATTCTTACACTAGGAAAATAGAATACCAAAAATACTAATAGAAGTAACTTATAAAAAATTAACCAGGTGTATTTCAGTTCTTGGTGCACTACTTCTTTGGTGTGTGTGAACAGTCTGCTCTCTTCTCTATCTACTAGCTAACATGCATTGTAATTACTGCAGATGTAATATGCTGTTATGAAAAACTGACAAGTACTTTGCTTTGAAAATGCTAAGTTACTGAAAAGTTTGAACATATATTTCACTTCACCTTTAACTTAAGGTATGTTGGGTGGTAGATGGAAAACCTACCTTTGGTTTCTAAAGTTATATTTAACATGCCAACTAAGCTAAAATCCAACACAAACACATCCTTTCATATTTTCCTTTCTCATTCTGCTTCAGTCAAGTTGTAAAATTACCTATTTTCTAAAAACCCAGCTCAGTATCACTGAGAAGATAATTTTACCTTTCATCTAAATGGATTACTTTGCTGATCCTTCTTGTTTAGTTTAAGACTAAGTGTTAAACTTTAACATCACTATCACCATAAAAGCCTTCAGGTGTCAGGCTACGTACAATAAAATCTATGACTTCTAAGGAAGAGAAAATTCATGTGAACTTCAAGCTCACAACCTAATAGCATTAGAGATAAAGTGTCTGTACCTCCAAGACTGGATAAAGAAGCCAAAGCTTCTCTATTAGATTGTGAAATCTGATCTCTGAATTATTGCTATTCTCTTCCCCAACTCATCAAGCCTTTTTCCCCTCAAATTAGAGATAAAAGATGCTTGGATACTCTGAAGATCATAAAATTTAGGACCACTTACATGAAGCTAAACCATCTTTAATAACATTTTTTCCTGCCTTTACTAAGATGGATATGTTACCAGTTGGCTGGTGATAAGCTTGGTTCCATAGCCCCCATACAAAACTAATCTTTTACCTTCTGTTCCAATGCAAGCCGGTACTTCTGTTCTACCCTTTTGCATTTGTTGTACCAACTGTTTTCATCTGTGATGAAAGGAGGACCAATGTTCTCTGGAGTACTGCCTTCACTGCCACTACTGCCCAGTGTTCTCAGCTCTTCTTCATCACTGCTGATACTGTCAGAACTGAAGAATCATATTTATTAGCCAAGACAAAAGCTGTGCTTATAAAAATGCAAATTCTGGTTGAAATTGAAACATTGCATTTCTTAAAAAGCTCTGCAAACAAAAAAATTGAAATGTTGAGATATGATGGATTATATTTCAAGCTTTTGTTTCTATAGCCATCTAGAAAATGGGCAGAAATTTGCTTGTGATCTTCGTCAAGTTAGACAACTGTATGTGGGCTACCTTCCTAAGTACAAAGGGTAAATGCATTCCAATATGCTATCTAAGGAAATGATGACTTAACCTTTTCTTCACTGAGTAGTATCCAAAAGTAGATTTTGTTTCTCAAAAAAAACCAAAAAAACAACCAGAAACCCAAAAAAGTGGTTGTCATTATGTTAAAGCAAGATAAATCAGAATGTATATCTATGCTTATAGCAAAGATCCTATGCCTGTTACTTCACAGAATATATCTCCCTACATAGCAAGTAGACTCATTGTTAAAGTATGTCCATATCTTCCAGAATCAATGTATGCTAGAGAATGCAGACATCTGTCTCAAAGATAAGAATTTATTAGAGTCTAGAGAAGATAGAGGGGATATCATCAATGCATATAAATATCTCAATGGCAGGAGTCAAGAGGATGCTGCCAAGCTCTTTTCAGTTGTGCCCAGTGATAGGAGGAAGAAGAATGGCCATAAACTAAAACACAAGAAGCTCCACCTCAACGTGAAGTAGAATTTCTTTCCATTGAGGGTGGCAGAGTAGTGGCACAGGCCACCCAGGGAGGTTGTGGAGTGCCTCTCTCTGGGGACATTTAAAACCAGGTGTCACCTGGAACAGGTGACCCTGTCTTGGCAGGGGTTTAGACTGGATGATTTCCAAAGGTGCCTTCCAACCCTAACAATTCTGTGATTCTGATTTATCCCAGTTTGAAAATCTTCCCTTACAACTACATTTCCCCCTACCCTAAAAGAATTTGTTAGGTTTTTTTTTAGAAGTGATTTCCATAACTGTCATCCTGCCATGATATAAACTGAATCACAACTTGTCACTAACATGTAAGCTAGTAAAAACCTCATGAGAGTAACTAGGATATTCCATGTTCAAGACTATCTTCAAGACATCTTCAAGACTGTTCCTAACTGCCTCTCTCATTTTGGTAAACCTAACAATAGAAAACATATAATTAATTTCCATGCTTTTTGGTGATGTCAAATTGCTGCTGGATTTATCAGACAATGAAAATTCTTTTTATTATTAATCATAAGGCTAATTAGAGGAGCAAAATGCAGCTAAAAAGTCAGTTTACATAGCCACTGGTCATGACTTTCTGTTATGTGCTAATGTATGTCATATCTCACATTTATCAGGGAACATATAATTTTAATTTACAAAATAATTACTTTTCATTTTTATGGCTACATAGAAAAGGCCTAAGAGATAGGACACTTGGTCTGGTGATCATCAAAGGAGATGCAGCATTTGTTTCCCACTGAACTGTTATTCTGAATAAAGGAAATAAAATTAGCATGACTCACATTTCATGAGTCATGTAACAATTCAACAGTCTGAAAGAGTGAGGTAGGCGAGTGCACAGGTTTGTACTTAGAGATAAATAGCATTTTGCATATGAAATGAAAAAAAAGAGGCCAAATAATAAGTAAAATCTTGCCAAGGAAATAAAATTTTAAAAAGCAGAGTAAAGCTAAAAAGTACCTTTGGGTGAACTTCAAGTATGGTGTATAATCTATGACAGCTGGATAGCTTCCATCCAATCCCTCACCCTTCAGACAAAAACTGACAGAACAGAGCAACAAAAATAAGTTTATTAAAAGAAAATTAAATGACAATAACAGTCGAATATTACCAACCTGAAACTTCATTCTTTGTAATTTTTTGGTGCTATAAACCCTATAAATTTTTAAACATTCACTTTTATTCATAATAATACAAAGTGATGGCAAGAGAATAACAGGAAAGTTAACTGAAGCAGCATGACCAGAAGAATTATGGACAAGTTTAGAATTTTCCACATTCAAGATAATTTAAAGGGTATGCAGAGTGCTTATACAACCATTCTACTACATAAAATGTAGTATAATATAATATTTTTTCAAAAATATTCCAGGGTCTTTCTCCTTTCAGACACTTAGAGATGCTGAGGTGCAGGAAGCTGAGGAACATAAATGAACCTAACTTTTGGAAAATGTTCTTAAATGGCTGTAGCTTTATAAAGCTTTCATTTACACTATATTTATTTTTTTTAATGGAAAGAAATTACTGCATTTCAACCATGTTCAACTATCACAGAAGTGACAAAATTATCAAGCTTCCATAAGGCTCATATTCCTCATTCCTCCTACCTCTGTTATTGATAAACAGACTCCAGTAAGTCACAGCTTTTGCAAACTGAATTGCAAAGTGTCATTTTAGACAATGCAATATGCTATTTGGGAAGTATATCTAAAGGGCTGTTAGTTTTCTCCCACACAAAAAAAGAAAAGCAAAGCAAAAAAGCACCCCTCCAAGATCACAATTACCTAATTCCATATTGCTGTGAGGGGAGAAAAAAAAAAACAGATTATGTTCTCACACAAGCTCTCTCATTTCCAGCTCAAACTTGTAATTACAGTTCCACATAGCTAAGCTAGTCAACATTTATAAGAGACATTGAACTGGAAAAGAAGTCTCATATACAACATGCAAAGAATGGCTACAACTTCTCAGCCATTCAAATCACAATAGAGAAGGCTCTTCTCAGTGGTGCCAAGCAGCAGGACAAGAGGCAATGGGGAGAAACTGATGCACAGAAAATTCCACCTGAATATGAGGAAGAACTTCTTTAGAGGGCAGGTGACCAAGCACTGGAACAGATTATCCAGAGAGGTTGTGGAGTCCCTTGCTGGAAATATTCAAGAACCATCAGGACACAATCCTGTGCCACGGGCTCTAGGATAGCCCTGCCTGAGCAGGAAGGTTGGATCAGAAAACCCACTGTGGTCCCTCCCAACCTGAGACATTTGTGACATGTGGCACAATAAAAACACTCCTGTAGTACTAAGCTCCATTTTGCTCATTTAGACTCTTAAAAGCTGCATTGACAAAATGTAAAGGTCTTAAAGAGGCAATCAGTAATCTGTACACCATTAACATTCCTTTATATTAGAAATCAGAGGACAAAGAAAGAACAAGTAGTCATACCACTAAGCTCTCATACCCTAGTATGCAACACTGAGGCTTTTGAGAGACAAATACAGTCAATTGAAGACTGTTTATGAGAGGATTTATATACTGCAGACCTAATCTTGCAAAGCTTATTCATGTATAGCTGTAGTCTGTCCAAGTCCAGGGCTAGTACAGCAGCAGTTTAATTTCATATTATGCAAAGCTTAAACTAATAAAATCTGGTAAGATTAGAATTTGGCTGTACACACGGCTAGCACTCTTATCATCCTGCAGCACACTTCTGTTCTTCCAGAACACATGTTGAGGATGTAGTTAAGCAAATCTAATGACAAAATGCTAGAAAAAGAAGCTACCCTGTATTTTAGCCTCTCTCTCAGCATTTTTTCCTTTTTTTAAAATGCAAACATGACATTCCCCTCTCTACAGTGGTACTGGCACTTATCTGACTCCACAATGGTTCAGTAGCCATCAAGACCTGCATTTTAGATTGTTTTCTTTTTTTTGTCCTTTCCCTATCCAGTTGCAGTTCCACAGCCAGCTGAAATAAATGCTGGTTTCCATCAGAAATTGAAAACATTGCTCATTCCTTATTTGTTCCTTTTCTTCTCTAAGCATTATTCTCCCATATTCTCTGCCACTAATAGGATGTTTCTCTGAATGAAATTAACAACAAAAGAATTATCCTATCCTCTTCTGGGGATGTTTTTTCATTCTTCAACAATTTAAGCTGGCTCACAGAAGAGTCCAACAAGCCTGGCACAGAAGTACATAAACAGCAGTAAATCTCTGAAGGGCCTTTTGGCAATGGTCAATCACTCAATGCATCCAGTGAGGCTACTATTGTTTTCTGGCAATTTACCTCCTGTACTGGTTTATGACAACCACTAATGCTGCTGCAAGGTGAACTGACAATGAACTGACAGAAGAATGAAGAATAGCATTATCAGTCTCCTTTTCCTTGTGCTGAATAATGAAACTCTCTGCCAGTGGCTCTGCCTGAGGCTAAACTGGCCCAACCAAGCACATTAACAAGGTCTTGCATCAGCCAGGTTCTATCTTTTTATAGGCACTGTAATCTTTATATATTGCTGATAGTATTTTTTAATATATATACATATACAGACACACTGTGTTGGTTTTTTTATTATCTAGGGTGTGCTTGCACCTTTGTTACCTCAAAACCACAGAATCAATGATATAGGAAAGCCCACAAAAACCTGGCTAGAAATTGCAAAGGTCAAATTATGTAAGCAGTTCAGCTGCAGGTAATTTTAACATAAATTGTTATTAAATGGTCATTTTTAGGTTATGGTTTTCAAATTTAGACTTGATAAATATTACCTTCTACATATGCAGTTACAATGCTGTTTTCAAGTTCCAGGATAAACCAAGTACTTAATCACACAGTTTTACTTATACTTTAAAAATATCTTTAAAAGATGTCACATCTAAAAGCTTCATTTAATTAGCTTTGAAATATGTTCTGCAATTATACTTCTGATTCCTTTCAGGATTTTGATACCTGAAAAAGCTACCCCATAATCATGAAGTTATATAAAAGCATAACTTGGTTCTTATCTAGAAGAGCCATTCAAGATGTCTCTCTTGCCCTCTTCTTCACTTTAACCTAAGTTTTGTTTCTCAAACTACCATGGGAATTTAAGAATGTTTTCCATAATGTATTAATTTATAAGTACTTTTGCTGAACATTTTGTTATGAAGCACACAAATACAATACCTGAAATCAATTGCATTGAGTCCCAACAGCATACCAGCAAGCATATTTGCTTCTTCACCAAGAACAATTGCTCCATCTTCATAAAATCTCCTTCAATAAAAAATAAATTAATTCAGATTTTTTAATATTTAACAGAAAACTGAAGAAATCCAGTTTAAATAAAAACAATTCATGAACCCTGGAGGCATTCATATTTCATTTCAAATAAAGCAAACTAATAGACTGCATAGCACAAAACACCACAATCTTACAGAAGAATTTAGACACAAGCAAAAAGAACTTTCAAAATCAGTCCTATGAACTAGTAGAACAGGATGGATAAAATGCAAAAAAAAAAAGAAAAAAAATTATGAAGGTACATTATACTTTACCTCTAAAAGGAAGAATTTGTGTCACATACATAAAAAATAATGATTCCACTACATGAAAAGTTCTTTCTCACAATTGTATTTGCAGGTTCTTTTAAAGTTCACAATTCAGTTTTCATTCTTAGTAGTTGATCTTTTAAAAAAAAATATTTTTTTAAATCAGATATTTTTCAGGTAGTTTACCTTTTCTTAAATATTGCATGCTAGAAGGTCACCAGAATTACATGTGGCAAGAGGGAAAGCAAGAGGTGTTCAGCACCAAAGGGAAGGTTCAAAGAACTGAGATGTACAGTTCACTTTTACATTCTAGCTGTGGATGAGTGCAAGAAGGTGCCAGATTACTGAATACAGCTTGTACTTCAAATACCAGCAATACTGCCCTACCAAAACTCCATCTGTTTTAAGAATTGTATGAAAGCTTCTGGATGGTTCAGAGAGCTCCAGTTGGTTGCATGATGAACATCCAGAAAAGACATATTTTGAGACACAGCTCCAGAAATTCATTTGTGTTACACTGCATGAGGTGGAAATGAGAAGTCTCACTTTTGCAGCTTTTAACAGACATCCATTCACTATAAGGAGATGAGTTCTCCAAGATCTTGGATGTTCTCAGTACAAGGAAGAAATTTCTAAGACTTGCTCTCAGAAGACAGATTTTATGGTCCTGGCAAGTGAGGCAAGGAAGCACAAACTCAGCTCTATACTCTCTGACTTCAGGAAGGGCACTAGGAGGCTAAGCTGGCTGAGCCAGAGCACTGAGCTAGAGGGAGTCCACAGTCTGATTCAGCACAGTGACTCTTATTTGTGAGCAAACAGCAGTGCCCCCAGTTGATGCAGATTATCAGCCATTTCACTGGCATTTGTAAAATCACTGCCAGGTACCAATCTGCACTGAGTTCTTGTAAAATAGTGCCTAGGAAGAACCACACAAAAAAGACAGGGCACACCTTCAATGGTGAGATGCAGAAGTTAGCCTGACAGTGACAGTGTTAGACAGCTGCTGGATACAACAGACCCCTTGGAAAGCCCAGAAATCTTCATTCAGTGCTGTACACTTAACATCTCACAACATAGCAGTTTGCTACAATAGAAGTCTGACCAATTCGTTACAAAAATAATTCTGTGCCCAGGCTTAATCCAATCCCTCTTCCAAGTGCAATATGTACATCCAGCACTAAGAATGTGCTGCTTCATCCAAGTACTAACTCCAGGCATCTAAACACAACAGTGAGGTTTCAAGAGAGCTATCAGCATGATAGATAATCTTGTATCTACAAACACATTTGTAACACAAGAAATTTATAGTTTATACAAATAATTATTAAATATGCATACAGTAAAATAAATAATTTAAAATGCTAAATAAATGACGCAAAGCATCATCCAAAAAACCAGGTCAGTTATGAGGTATCTGAAATCCCACATGGGAAAAGAAAATATGTCCATTGTTGTTAGTGGCTCTGAAATCCACACAATCAAAACCTGAAAATGTAATTTTTATTTCCGTTAGATGTACTTTAAAATATTACTTCAAAAGAAACTTTGCACTTACTATGTTTGGAATGCAAGAGAAGTTGTTTCCAAAAGCTATACCACTGAAAGAATATTCAAATATATTAAACATTAACATGTTCAAATAAATGAATTTGAAACTGCTAATCAAATAAGACCATTGTTATCCACTAACAAACTACACTACCAAAACTTGGACAAATAATGTATTACTTAACTACATAATTAGTGACCCTACTCTTCCTCATCTCATCCTCAAAAACCCATGTGACTCTTCAGTTTGAAGCATCACGAGTAAATCTTTTCCATATTTTCTCTGTTTTATGTGCTTCTTGTCTACTATAAATGCAAGCAAATCTGGGTAAAGTAAGACAGCAGGTTTGGAAACTGCAATGAAATGGGATGTTTACCTAGTTGTGTTTCAAAGTCAGCTTAATACTGGGAAATTTATGGAGATCTCTGGACAAATAGTATTAAAAAAATAATAGTTTAAATAAACAGAAGTCCTTACAGAGAAAATTCTTGTTGTTTTAATATCCCATTCATTATGTTTAAACTTTTAGAGTTCAACATAAAGTACATTTTACAGATCCACTTGTATTCAGGTGACTTCATAAAAAATCTGCAGGACATACTTGTTATGAGATAAAATAACATCTAATAATCACATTGTCTAAAACCAGTCCAATACTGCCAGAGTATTTTTTATCACAAAGCATATCCTCATCACTATTTTTATCATCAGAAGTTAAAACAAAAATCTGTTACACATTTTTCTTATTATATCAAGAATTTTAGCTATGCCTGATCACTAATTCTGCTACTCTACAGTTCTCAAGAGGTTCCTGGAATTCTCTTCCTTTTTTCTTCAGAAAAAATTACTGCAAAAATTATTTTTTACTGAGCCCTTAGGCTTTCCACAAATTTTGAAAGGAATCCTACATCTATCCTCACTACAACACAATTTCAGATTTAGTTCCTACTTCAGAGAGGTTTTCTTTGCTTCCGACTTTTAAAGAATTCCAGGCATATTTCCACATTTTTAAATCACGAAAAGATTTTCAATTTTGCAGTTCTACCCATGCTAAAACCAAATCCATACCAACTTTACATAAACTTTCACTAGGTTAGGTCTTCCATTAATGACATTCTTTACTATACAAATCAGGTGCACCATTCACTTCCAAGCATAAGTCCCTCACTCAAGCAACATTTATTAAAATACTACAAATATAAAATTCTTGTAGACCTGGTTGTTTTGAAGTCTCTCAGAGCTGTGGAAATGTATTCAGACAAATGCTTTTCCATAAGTGCTACTCTTATCCATGCTCGACCCTGCAAGACAAAACAGGTATCAAATATTTAAGCAATACAGAAAGAAACAGTTTTACCATCTGAAAACTAATACCACTGGTCTACCTGAGTAAATGACTGATTAACAAAACTAGCATTAAACAGAAACAGCTACTAAATATATTTCATTATAGCAATAATGAAAATAAAAAATGCATTCTTACAAGGACAGTAAGTTTATTGTGAAATAAAGTTATCCAAAATTTTAAGGAGAGGGTGGAAGGATTTTTAATTATATGCTCCAGCCTTTTGAAAAGCTCATGTATGTGAGAGGCAGCAGACAGGGCAGAAAGCCTCACATTTTAAAATCAATGATATTGGAAGCATCCAGTTGTTTCCATAGTAAAGTAGCAGTAACTTGTCCTCAAAGTGATTCTCTGTGTTCATTCAAATATTTGAAGGATTTACATTAAAAATGAGTTGTGCAGTATTTTTTTCCCTGCAGTAGCAACATTATTATTGAAGGTGCACATAAAATACACACATGAAAGCAAATCCAAGAGGTCTAAATCTTGTAGAGTCCAAAAGCAAAACTTCACTCAAACAATTCCAAAAACAACAGCAGTAACTTTAAAAAATAATCCCTAAGAAAGCACACTGTGCTGTGTTTGCAGGTCTAGTGCACAGGATTGTAGCTTACAAGAGGGAGACATTTCAATGGCTGCCATAGTTATGACTGTACTTTTGAAAACACCAGAAACATTTCTTGTAAACCATACAAATTTCAAACACTTATGTAAGAAATAAGATGTGTTTATGTTTAATATATTTGGTGCTTATTGGCATCTAATTGAATAGCACTAGAGACATTCTACCAGAACCAGTAGTAAATTATAATCCTACTTCAGGGTGATCTAACTGTGGCCTTCTAGGGAGCCTACAGGAAAGAAGGAGAGAGACAAGAGCATGTAGTGACAGGACAAGGCAGAGTAGCTTCAAGCTAAAAGAGAATGTCTCTGTCCACAGCAGGGGGACTGGAACTAGATGGTCTTTCAGATCCATTCCAACACAAATAATTTTAAAATTCTATGAAACACTAAATAAAATTGCTTTTGTAAACACCAACAGCACAGAAAAATAATAGGGTGCATTGAAATTAAAAGGACATTTACTGGGATAGCTGCCTTTATGGTGCATTTATTTAGAACATGACTGAAACCATGAAAGTGATGATGCTGCTTAGCTAAGGACTAAAGCCTGTGCTCCTCCAGTGGAAGCAGAGCCAACAAGCACTGGCAAAGCCTTGCTGACAGCTTCCAGGCTGAGGAGGACACTTACTTGGACCACCAGTCAGACACATGCACATGATGGGTATTTGTGTCAGCATGCTCTCTGTCTTTTCATATACAGACATCCAAAATTTTCCCCAAAAAAACTGCACACCGTTCTCCACACTCACTGCACAAATTAGGTTCTCTGTCTACTATTTGGCATGAAGTATTCCACAGAGTAACAGATTTTTTTCTTTATTTATAAGAATATTTCAGAAAATAGCCTTGCATTTTATTATCTACTGAATATTTAAATTCATATCTATTAAAATTATCTCAGAATTCAGAAAGACCTTTAAAATACACCTTAAAAGCTGATCACAAATATTGTATCAGTGCATAAATTGTACACGAAATAAAATTGCTAGAAGGGGAAAAAAAAATCACCCAACTTCTACAATTTTAATATTTCTTAAGCATATCCACAAGACTTAATTTTACTTAAAATACCATGTTTTTAAAAATGATGTAAAGTAAAAAAATCTGAGGACAATCATTTAATAGAGATTTTTTTCTATTGAGTAAGAAACCTTAAAGGAAAAATACTCTGATTTAAAAGTGGGGCTTTTTAATAGCAAATATTTACTAGGCACATAAAAAAAATTCGAACAATGAAAAAATGCGTGGAGCAAGCTAAATTCTATGGTTTTTTACAGGTACAGAAATGTCACAGCAATGTAATAAAAAGGTCACTTCAGCCTTTCTCTTCCCTACCTTAGCTCTAGAAGAACCGACATTCTCCATATTCTCAATACTGCAGATGCAATTGTGAGAGACTTTTCGGCAAGCTACGCGAATGTAGTCCCAGAAACTACGAGGACTTTCATAGCCGAACCAGGTGATCTGACCTTAAATCAAAATACAAGACACAGAAAGATTCATGAACCTCCCTCTCTGCTTACTGGAGATAAATGTAATTAAATACTCCTTAATATGCTGCCTTTACTGAAAGGATTTTATACAATCAAGTCCATGAATTCCTACTGAAAACTGACTCATAGATGTAAAAAAAGTTGCACTATGCAGCTCACCCTGGTTTGAAAATGATGTATGAAGAGAAGTTTAGGGCTTTGTGTATATATGTGTATTTTCTTAGTTTTTTTTTCTTGTTATTATGCCAAAATAATACTCAAGAGTCCTTCACAGAATTCTTCAATCACAACAAAGCAATAACTTGTGACTTAAAAATATGAGGTGAGAAGTATTTCTGGTATTTCTATAGGTAGCATATATGTTTCACTAATACAGTCAAGTAGAGTGAGCTTTGTTCTTAAAAGAATTACATAAATAAAAATTTAAAATACCACATTGCTATGGTAGTGTTATCTTTATTTTAGGAGCAGACTGGAATTTTTCAAATTGTACTTATATTTGAAGAGAAGCTGATGCATAAGCAAAAAAGCTTTTCAGTCACAATTTCTTTTGAGTATACAGAGAACATTCCCTCAGAAGCCAAGCAAAAATAATTGAGCAGATCATTACCCCTCCTGGAACCACAACCAAAATCCTTCACATTTTTTGCAATGTATTGCACTTAGAAAATGCAATGTAAAACTACATAACACTTGGAACATCTCCATATAAATTTCAGCAGCAGCACAACAGTTCAACCCTGTTTTTCAGAGTGAACAGCACACTGTTCTCACTTTGGACATAGCTGCAAACAGGTATGGAACAAGTAAGGTTAATATTGCCCTCTGGTGACTGCCAGCATTGTTATATGCAAAACTTTGTTTCCATATAAAATGAGATCTTTTAAAGCTAATTTTATCTTATTTGAAGTCTTGAATTGCACATAAGAAGCTTCACTAATGTACAAGAATGACTTCTCTTTTTCTGTAGAAAGCTCAGATTTCAAGCAAGAATACATTAGAGTGATACTGCAAATCATACATACTGAAAATAAAATCCAAAATATGCATTTTTATCTGACATGCCCAGACTCAGCTTCCAGCATAGCCAAAATAGTGTCAAAGATCTGTCCCCTGTGAGCTGAAGAAATTCAAGTGGCAGGTTCCTCTTTCCCTAGAGGGTGCATATCACTTGACTTTGTGGTCTATCTGCTTCCTTCACCACAGATACATTTATTAAATTCAAAGCATGATAAAAGACTTTTAAAAATACAAAAAAGGCACAAGCAGGAAGAATTAACATATAATACCCAATATGCCAAAGAAAAAACAGAATTCCAAGGTGCTGCATTTACTGTAGTTTTAGATCTGCTCAGCTCTAAGGACCAAAATAAAATAAATTCCACAAAGTAAGTGCTTTTACAAACTTATTATTTCTGTTGAAATGCTAAGTTTAGTGAACAGCAACAAAAATACAACAGCATTTCAACAACACAAAAAGCTACAGATATTTTTCATATTCTTCACCAAGCTAAAAACATTTCTGCTCTAGGAATTGTACCTACAAAATTAAATGCAGCTAGGGTGTAAAGATGACTTCATATCATCAATTCCAGGTCCAACTAATAAAGGCAAGCATATATTAACTTCTGTGGCTTTTTTCAAACTATCTTAAGGGCAGAACATATTTGGTAAAAAACAGTATCACCACAGTTTTCTGAAGCTGCTAATGCAATGCAATTCCTTTTACAATTGAACACCTGAAAAAGTCATTTAAAACAAGAAATAACTTTACAATATAACTTCTATGATTTCAAAATTATACCTAAATTTTTAAAGAACTTAATAAAATTGAAAGCTAGTTTTAGTATAGAACTTCTTAAGGGAAGAGGAAGTTTCTCAAGAGGTGCACAGGACAAAGAACTTGTTGTCTCTGCTGTGACGTTCATATTCATCTGAAGATGTAGAAACTGACAGCTGTTCCAACAGAAATGATGTTGGTTTTGTCAGCCAAACAAAATTGTTAGGTAAACATGGAAGTTGCATGTGTAATATTAAACATTGTTCAAATAAATTTCATTCCTGTCTACAGAAGTGCAAAGCAAATAGAAACAATATTGTGATTTTTTTTCTTTCACCACATTTTTGCATATTTCTGCACACCTACTTGTATCCACCCATTTCTGTTCCAACAACTAGATACAAACATCTAGAGTTATTGTAGACCCTTTTCATGCCCAAGAAGTTCTTCACAAATAAGACTAAACAGTTTGATCCCTATTCAATCACAGTCCAATTTAATTTACAAAGTTCCACAGTTGAAAAGAAGTAATGACTAGGATGCTCCAAGGTATAGACAGGCTTTCTCCAGATTTCCTTATATTATTTAGTTTGCAGTAAATTTTTCTATACAATAAAAAGTTTTAGCCAACTTCTTTCTAATAAACTGGTGTGATCTTTGAGGAATTTCTGAGATACCTACCCTTATTTTGAGCCAACAGAACTGGTCATTAAATACTTGAATAGTTCATAAAGTCAGCCCTCCAAGACAATTTTAAATTCATTTACAATTTTTCTTCATACAAGAAGAATGAACTAAACCACAAATTGCACAAGAGGTCTCTTGTTTCTTCTTAGTCAAAAAGAATAAGAGATCACTTTATGTGCATAGATACTAAATCTAGCAATAAAAGCTATTCTGCTAACAACATTTTTGCACCAAATAAAGGACTACCACAGCTTTGTTTGTCTTTTCATTATAGTAGTGCCTTTAGTTCTTATATCCTTACTCTACCTTTTTCACTCTCATTATATCACCATTACCTTAATTATTTAATCCAGCAGACTTGTTTCTCTCAGAACAAAGAGCATTACAAGCTGCATTGTATTTACTCAAAGAACTCCTAAAATTTAGGAATTACATAGACTAGATAGATAAAAGCAGCTTCCATGGACAATCCTAGCAGAAACTTTTGACATGTTTATAGCCTTCTAAACGTACAGGAAAATAGGCACACAAAGTCATGTCAAAATAGCATGGTACAGCGGATTTTTTTTGTGTCCTAGTGGTGGTAAATGCAAGTAAGTGTACAGATGACAAGTGTGCTCGCAGAAACCATGATATGAAAATATTACAAAAGTCACAAGCAAAATGTACTAGAAAAATGTACACACTGACACCTGATATTATTTTATTACACTGAAAATATAATAAGTCAGCAAATACATCCAGACCAGTTTCCAGAGATATGTTTGAGATGATGGTCATAGAAATCTACAACAGTAATTCATGTTTTTCAATACTAACTCACTTAACACTAACTTAAAGTGATAGGAAAAAGCAGAAAAAAATACAACCTAGTTATATAGTAAAGACAAAATACACATCACTTTGAAATTACTTCAGGTTTTAAATCAGCTTGGATATGTCTGAGATCAAATCCCAAGTGCAGTTGCTGAAGACTTTTGTTGTCCTACCATTTCTGCACTATCAGTACATACTTAGCTGATCTGATAAAAAGACACTTACAGGAAATATACGTGAAAAATCTGCAGCCAGAAATGAAAACAAGAAACCACACAGATGACTACTTCATGAAGATGACTACTACTTGAAGATGCTGCTTCATCTCTCCAGGACAGAATGGGCAAGAATGGAAAAAATTCCAAACAACTACATGAGAAAAAAATGGCTCCAGAAATTATTTCCCTTGCTCTAAAGATTATCAAACACACATACATTTTTACACAAATTTGTAAAATTCCTTTCAGGACTATAGCTCTTATCTGGACCTTCAAATACATTGTCCCTGTATCCCCCCAGAGTAACACAAGCTTTTGCATGGTTTTACAATACAGCAGAGATTATTCCTAAGAAGAAATAAAAGAGTAATTAGTCACTCATCTTCTTTTTCTGTTACTACTACTCTTCTCCCTTTTCAAGATTTTTAACTGCCCTGTCCAGTAGCATCATATTCTGACAGCAGGGATGCTGCACAGTCCAATGACAAGAAAGACATATGCCTTATATCCTCCTCATTACAATCTTTGGTCTACTCTACTTCCTCAAAACATCCAGCACTTGAAGGAAGTACCAGGTAACCTGCACATGTGGTGTTACACAGTACAGGGAAATAGCTCTCCACTTTCTAGAGCTTAAGGCAGTCCCCCAAAAAACAGTTAATACATCTTGCTCAAACTCTCTCTTCCTTAGGGCAATTCAGATTGCTTTTATTGTCAACAGCTGCTTATTCCTGACTGATAGTGACTGGCAGTACTGGCAGCTGTAAGGTAGTGCCATAGTACATTATGTTACCTTTGTTGGAACAATTTCAGTGCCATATGTTCTGAGTCTTCTGTATCACATGAACAGATACATATATTCAAGCAGCATTTACAGACCTCTGTTGTGTGAGCTGGTTTGTTTCTGCCAATCTCATTTTGCTAATAAGAAAATACCCATATGTAAAATATTCTTAAGAATATGAGCAATTGGGCTAAAAAAACGCATTAATGGGGAAAGTCATCAGTTTCATGCCTGTTTGACTTCTTGATCTAGCTCACTACAGGACCCTGTGAAGACCACAGCCAAGAAAGGTAAGCACAAAGTCTAAGTTGGGCAGAGGGGAGTAAAAATCTGTAGCAAACTGCACTGAGTTTAAGAAAAGTCATGATTTACATTACAACTGGACAATTAATGAGTAATCTGTAACAGCCTTACTTTGAGCAAGAGTTTGAACTGGATGACATTCTAAAAACTTTCCAAAACTTAATCTTTTAATGAGAGTAGAAAAACAAACCAACAACACCATCCATGGTGTTTAAATAAAAAATGCTATTTCATGACCCTTTTGCTACCAGGAACATCAGATTAGGTACCTCTATCAAAAATCTCTTTTATATGGTGCTTGTGTTTCTACAATGACCATTTTTTCTAGAACACCTAGGAAGATAATGCTTGGACAACTACTACAGAATTTTTAATTGCAATGGTTTTAGAAAAAGTGTTATATTCTAATTCCTGTAGCTGAACTCTTTTCCCTTTAAAATAACCATCCTTCTCCTGCCATTTTGGGTTTAGATTTTTTTCATCTGGATCCTAATTAAGCATGAAACCAAAAACTGAAACAGTCCCAGTGTTCCATCAAGCCTATTCTTTGCACCTTATAAATAAAATAAATTTAATGTCAGAAGAGTTACCAGTAAAAGGAGGTTTCTAGTAAAAGTAAACTTCATACTTTATAACATAAAATAAGTTTTGGAGTGTTTTTTATTCTTCCTTCCAGTACCTCCAAAGGAAGCTAAAGATTAAGAACTGTTGTTTGCCATGGCCTTAAGAAAGTAAAATTCTATACACTTAAACTCTCAAATCTGAATCATCCATTTAACTACACTGCCATGAGATTACCCTGACAACTCTGATACAATGAAGCTATTTATCTTACCATAGACAACCACATCAAATAGTTCTGCCAGTTTCAAAACACTTTATACAACCCACTGCAATCACCAGTCTGCTTCTAGTCTATTCCTACTCACACAAAGTATGCATTCAGAATATATTAGTCAATTCCAGCAATAAAATACAATTTCTTTCAAGCCTCAAGTTGTAGAATACACACCCTCTTAAAATTTGAAGTATCATGATTCATTTCTTACCTCAATTTCTATTTTATTATTTTAAAATCTTTAAAAATTACATGCAGTCAACTAGCTTATTACCAAAACATTCTGTTTGCAACACAATCCACAAGTTCCCACCTTTTTCTGTAACTTTAACTCTGCAAACTTAGAAAATCATACTAGCAATTACAAGTGGAAGACTGAAACAAAAACTTAGCTATTTGAATTTCTCCATTTCTTACTTGGAATTATTTTTTACTTGCAAATTCCATTTGTCAACCTGCCAAGGCTGCTACTCTGTACTGCCTGTCCTGAATAAAAGACTGTGAAGCAAAAGAATGCTGATAAAAAAAAAAAATTACAGTGACTTTTGCACAAGTATTGCTGAAGCAAGAGGAGGAGAAAAGAGAACAATTTCCCTGCAGAGTCAAGCTGCTAAGTACCCATAATCACTCCAAAAATCTTTGTCACAATGTGACAAACACTATGCTTCTACCATACTGTGTACCATTTTTTTCCTCTTCTGACAGAACCACAGCAGGTAGTAATTGTGCTATTCAAATGTCAGCCTACACACAGTATTGTTCATAAAGCTTGGTTATGAATATTAAAAACTATGAAAATGAGTAGATTGTCATATTACACATCTATATTTAGATTATGTTCTTCATAATCTTCAAATCATTTCAGAAACTGTACACAGAACTGAGAAATGAGAAGACGCTTCCAAGGTCCTCTTCTAGTGACTGCCACTGCTAAAGCACACTCTGTTCTCTGAGCAAAGCAGCTTCCTCTAGAACAATTGGAAAATGCAAACAGACCTCTGACTTTATACAAGGAGAAAATCAACAACTGACCTTTCTCAAAAGCAATCTAATTCAGGACATTCCAGCAGAAAAAACAGCTTCACTTAAAGGGGTGGGGCAATAGAATGAAAGGAGCTAAAAACAGTATCTGGAAAAGAAGGCAACAAAAGCAAGGAAGGGAGAAAGAAATGGAGCAGCACCAGATACACTCTGTAGCTCCAATTGAAGCAGATAACATAATTGTCTTTTAGACTCTTAGGACACAGTCTTATCATAAAGCAGAAAAAGCAGACAGAGCTCAGCACCATGGCAACATTCACTTGCTTAATTACCAGCCCAGAAGGCTTCCAACAAGATCATTGGAAAAATGTTTCACAGAAATGATTGCTGTCACTTTTCCATAGTAATGCAGAAAATCAGGAAGATAATAGCAATAAGACACACACACAAAGAAAGCCAATGCTTTCATTCAGCATCAAAGAGTTTGTACAGATGCACAGTGGTGTTGTACAAACAAATTCTCATGGCAAAATGATGACCAGTAAGGAAGTTAACTGACATACCTTTGAGTCGATGACTTAGAATCTGCTCCAGAATGGCTGCAAAATTATTAAATTCAGGGGAAGTATCATCAATAGTTTCAAAACAGGAACGGTCAATCAGAGTCTTGACTGAAAACCTAGAGAAAAAATATGGGACAATCATAATTTGTATTAATAATTAGTGGTCCTCTATAGCAAAGCAATAGTTTGTATAAACCAAAAGAGCTTGGAACCAGAACCCACCACGATGATTTCAAGTTCAGTCAGAGCAACAGGAACAAAATATTCAGATATAGTGTGGAAGTGCAATTATCATGGTTGATCTTAGGCATAAAGCCTCAAAATCAGAAAGAAAACAAAAATCCCCACCCTTTCCACATAGAAATGAGCTAATTATTTTTCTTTTCTCTGAACTATTTTAATGAAGCTGTAGAAAAACAAGCACTCAAAAGGATCCAACATCAGTTTTTCTTTGTAATCCTAAACATAACCATTTGTTGCTTAACATTTTGTCAGTGCTCCTTTTATTCCTAAAATCCATGTCCAATAATCAGAAATATAAACTTTATCCTATTATTAGAGAACACTCTAATTTCCTCCTAATGCAAAAATAATCTAGACATACTATAAAACAATGAATTTTTATGCATTGTTAACTCTGCATTCACTTAGGCTGATTTCCCTGTGAATGGCAGTAATCCTTATTGAGCACTACATTACTTACTATGCTAGAAAAGCTTTCCATTTCAATGATCTAGCATTAAAATTGGAAAGGCTGAATCAAGTCACTGTTACTAGATGTAACTAGTCAGCTGGCCAGTTTGCCGTGTATAGTTACACCTACATTTATACAAACTTTTATTCTTATTCAGAAGATAGTTAAAACCTCAACAAATATGAGAAAAATTATTTTTCTTTTGGCTTCATAATTTTAGTCATCATCCATTTTTATTTTCCTTTCTGCAACTTGTTCTTCCAGTTTTCAGTTTCAAGACAAATTTCACATGTTCTCAAACTTAAAAGTATTAACTCTGAAGCATTTACTATGTTTTTTTGCAACAATATTTGTATTAATAGAGCCATACTACAGCCTGAGGAGATAGTTTTCACAACACCCAAATGTTAACAGTACCAACTCAGGATGTTCTCACTCTGCCTGCTTCTCCCAGATTCTGCATTTGAGAGAGCACAGGCTTCCTCAGTTTTGCCAGTTCTACTTTTTATGGCACTCACTATGAACTGTTCTAGATTTTCAGTACTGGAAAGAAGGGGAGAAGTGCCTCTTAAATATAGATACATCCATAAAAAAATATCCTTTACAGCACCTCAACACAAGCACTTCTATGGCTCAGCTGAAGAAGCAGCACAGCATTATAGGCATGAATAGGAATGAAGCTCCTTACACCAGTACTATTTTGAAATGCTCCCTACTACTGAAGTAACTCCTTAGTGGAGTCAGCACAGCCTTCTGATGCACAAAACCAATTTGCTCAAACTGATTTGACACATAGCTCAAGAGTTTCCACTCAATTATGTTTTACTCAGTAAGCTTCTGAATAAAGACTATTTTACCTTTCCTGCAGGCTTCTATTGTTTTAGTGTTTTTAGCAGAACAGGAATTAGGAGTGAATTAGGGTGGAGGAGGAAGCTTCTCCTGCAGTGCCAAATTATGACTCAGTTTTGAACTCCTCCATGTTTTTAACCAATTTTCAGTAAGTGAGAGACATGCATGCCCACCAGTTAACTGCTATTGACTCCTCTAATGGCAGAACTTATTACTTCCTCAAAGCTATATCAGAGATGAGAAACTTTTTATTAAGAAAAAAAAAAACACCTTCATTTTGAAACACAAATGCCTATAGCAATGCCATGACTAAGCTAATATTAACTGTAACAAGATGAGTCCTCCCACACCATGCAGGTCTGAAAAAGATAGGGTGCAGCACATTGCTCACAGATCCATACACAAGATAAACAGTGAGTTAGCAGTGTGATGTACTGCCCTGGATATAGGAATATCTTCTTAAAACTCAGAGATATGATCACCCATAACCTGCAAAAACAAGTAGAGTACAATATAAAGCTATGTCTATTTTTCCTGTATTCAATGTCATACTTGAAAGCTCATTAATTAATATTGTATGGGATATCTATTCAGAAGTGGAGATGTATTCAAGAAGAAACCCTTAAGAACAATTTCACAAACACCTCTAAAAATCAGAAATAAGCTTTTTTGGTTTTGTTTGTTTTTTAATTTTAAAGCATTCGGCAACTCAACTGAAGGGGAAAAAAAGCTAGTATTTAAGGAAACAAAAATTTTTATATACCTAGGGTCTGATTATAAAAGAGCTCATCATCAAAATGGTGTTCTTTTTAAGTGCTTATATTACATAAGAAATGTTAATTTTCATCTGTCTACCCTTTCACCAAAAGCCTAAACCTTTATAGTCAAGTTTAGTTAAATTTGCTCTTAGGAGAACACACAGGGAGTGCAAGTATGTACTTCCATAGACCAGGAAGATAACAGCACTACCAAGCAAAATTTGGCTCACTAGAAATACTTTTTTTGAGATTTAAAAAATCTTAGGCAAATACTTGTGTGTTATCTCTTTTTTCCTCCAAATGCTACAAAGAGGCAAACATATATTAAAGTGCAAGTTAAAAGTCATGAGCACGTTTTACATATTACATATCCATACTTCACCATGTTTACCATGTATATTGGAAAAAGGATTAAAGGTATATGGAAGTTATGCCTTTGAAAAAGGCTGTTGTAAGAATAGCTAAGTAAGCTATTCTCCCCAGTCATAGAAGTTGTTTCCAGTGTATTGTCCCCAGACCATGAAGTCCACACTGTTGCACAGCTATGTGGAGCCACATGGAGACTGAAAGTCAAGAAACAAAAGATCAGGTCTGAAATACATAAGAGCTATGAAGAAAAAATATCCAAATAGCTAGAACTGTTTCCTTGGCTTCTCTGTATTGCTCCCATCGTCACAGAATCTCTAAGGTTGGAGATCTTTATGATCATGGAGTCCAACCATTAGCAGTGTCAAGTCCACCAGTAAACCACGTCCCCAAGTGTCACATCCACATTTTCTGGGAACACTTCTGGGAACGGTGATCCTACCACTTCCCTGGGCATTCTGTTCCAATGTCTGACCACTCTTTCTGCAAAGAAATTTCTCTGAATACTCAGTGTAAACCTCCCTGGTGCAACTTGAGGCTTTTTCCTCTCATCCTGCCACTTGCTACCTGAGAAAAGAGCCCAAGCACCACCTCATTCCATCTTTTCTCCACTGGGCTGCCACAGCAGCACTGCACTCCAGAGCAAGTCAGAGGTTAACTTCCAAGTCAACTGTAAGAGCAGATGACTAATGTAGCTTCTGTTGCTTAATATCTGTTGCTTCAAGACTTTTTAAAATAAAGTCTTTTATCCAACATTTCCCATTGTGTTATTGCCACAACTTTTACTCCCTGACTTTTGGGGGGTTTGTTTTTTGTTGGTTTTTTTTTTTTTATTAATATAGTAACTGCCATCGGACAGATTCCAATATCAGTGTTTCTAAATGACCTTCATGAACTCTGAAGTTTCTGGATTATTACACATTTTTCTCTGTCACTAATCTACTCTTGTTTGAGTAAAAAGAAGATGTAGAAACAGTAGCATTCTCCAACCTTAAAAACATATTTCCTAATAGTTGTTTAATTCTGTGCTAATATTCTGCATTTAAGCTACAAATGTCACTTTGGAGACCTGTCTCAGTTGTCCTGTATCTGTATGGATATTTGATCTATGAATCCTATGAATTGAAGATTAGATTAAAAAAAGTTGAACAATCTGTAACTAGTAAAAAAATCTCAGTGTCACTTACTGGAAAATGAAAGGGATCAAACTTAAGGGAAAAGATGTAAGGAGAGACAAAGCTTAGAACATGCATTACGTACTCAAACAAAAAAAGTTCCTGAGAATTATTCCAATTTAAATCATAGCTGTGCAGTTACAAAACCACAGCCATGCATTTTCACATGCAATTGGTTTATGGAACTTAAGTATCTATGTCACTTTCCATGGTTACAGTGACACTCAACATTTCAGTGGAAAAAATCTGTTCCTCCCAAAACCGTAAATATAAGAAACTATCCGCATTAGCAGGAGGAGTTAAGACATCATCACTGTAAGAAAAGATGAAAACCCTAAAGTCTGGTAAAACTATTAAGTAAAAATATGGTAAATTGAAGCTTTGACAAAAATAATTCATTAAATTACCAGAGACTGTTAACAGATGGTAACTCAGAAGAGTATCTTCCTTGTGATCTTTCCCTTTCACTGGGGAGTATGCCATACCATCCAAATTTGATTAAATCAATTGACTGGAGTTACTTTTTACCAGAACAATTTCTTATTTTCATAGAATTCTGATTGGAAAGGACTATTATTTTACTCTTTTCAATACTAACTTGGCTATTCCTAACAAGTAACACTTTTCTATAATAGCAAATATGTAATAACTACAGTAAAGCACAGAAATATTTCAGCCATTTACTCTTATACTGGCAAAAAATATAGGTACATGTTCATACATCATATTAAAGCAAATCCTTTTTCCTCAACATTCTTTCCAAATTTTAATGTGTATTCACAAACTGAGAGCTTCACATCTTGTTAAGATAAAGCAAAATTAAGTCGTTTTACTGAAAATAATAAAAATACACCAATCTCAAGCAGTTTCTGAAGTAGTTCTTTGTTTTATATGTGTTTACCTGAATTCCCTGAATTTCTAAGTATTTTAAAATACATTACATCATCATTTCAACTTCAGGACAAGAACATCAAATAAACCAAAAACAATGTAACAGCACAGAGTACAGATGAGTTCTGCTCAAGTAGGATTCAGAAAAAAAAATAACAAGTTCTGCAGAAAACAATATATTCCTTTAAAAAGGACTGTTTATATGCTGCACAGTAGTGTAATTACTTGATAAAACTGGTGTTTTCCTGAGTACACAGATTGGCAATACCTGCATCTCTGTAAAAACAGTGAAACTGAAAACTTCTTTTTCTATTATTTAAGCTGCTTTAGCAAGGTTGATAAAAAAACTTTCAATTTTGTTGTTGTTGTTGTTGTGTATCTTTTTTACAGGCAGAGACATGCATACAAGCCCAGGAAAAGACAGAATAGCACTGATGCTACTCAAACACAGATACTGTGGCTTGAAGGAATACTGAAGAAAATACATGAGATGAATGATAGTCATACTTTGTAAAACCTGCTAACAGTATACCATAAAAGAAAAAAAAAGTGGAAAAATGAGGTTCTATGGGTTTTTAAAAATTCTTCTGCAGCATTAAGTGATGATGGTACAAATTATCTAATAATTGTCCTGGCACTTTAGTAAGATTTGCTAAAACTAAAATTATAGCATAATCTGTTGAGGACCTTTCCCACATAATATTCAAATTACTTTAATAACTTCAAAATGAAGCAATTGAAACAAACGACCGAATGGAGCTATTGCTACCAGCATAGCCACGTATTTAAAAGTTTGCTGTGACGTTACAGGTCACTGCTGCACACCTGGAAATGCTGCATGAATTCCACAGTGACAGCAGTGGAAACGCTGAAACTGAACGTCATGGGAACTGTTGTTAACCTTGCATAAGCTCAGCACTAAGATGCTCTAATAAAAAAAATTTAAAAAAAAATAGATAACGCATTTGAATACAGTAGCTCTAGTACTGCAGATCTCCTGATCTAGATTTCGTAGATAAAAATATCCCGGAGCGCAGCCTCTCCGGGATGCTCCTGCGGCACCGGCGCGCTGGCAGGAGCACACGGTCAGCGGCCTCCGCGGCGGCTCCATCCTCTTCCTCCCGACACATCCCATCCCATCCCATTAACTCTCATCCCATCACATTAACTCCGAACCGACCCGCGGCCGGACCGCGACAATTGAAGGGCAGCTACACCAGCTGTGCCCGCACGAGTCGAGCGCTCAACCTGCCCTGCCTTGCTCCCGCACCGCCTTTTGCCCGAGAACGCAAGCACGGTGCCGAGAACAATCCTCTCATCCCCCGCCCCAGAAGAGGCCATTCGACGCCCCCAGCACCGGCACTGCCCGGCGAGCCCCTCGCCCGAACACCCTCCAGCGAACGCTCCCGCAGGAGCTGAGTCAGGATGGATGGAGGAGGCTGCCCTACCCCGCGGGGGCCGGCACCGGCCTCCCTGCCCCGGACAGAGGGCTGCGGCGGGAGCCGCGCTCCTGCCCGACCCACCCGTGCGGGGCGGGACGGGCCCCGCGGGCTGCGGCGGCAGCGAGGCCGGACGGTCCGCTCGGGCGGGGAAGGGCCCCGGCCCGGAGCTCACCTGCACACCGTGATCAAGTTCCGCCTCTCCACCGCGGCGTTGCGGGACGGGACGCTTTTCCTCCGGGCGGAGACGTTGAGCCCCCCTAAGCCGAGGGACGCCATCTCCGCTGGGCAGGGCAGGTGCAGCCGCCGGGGCGGGCGCGGAGCCTTTGTTCCCGGCCTCCCGCTCTCCAGGATGCTGCGCCTGCCGCCGCCGCACGCGGACGAGAAGGAAGCGGATGAGGAGGCTCCCGTGCTGTCCCCGCTCCTCCTCCCGCTGCCCGGTCCCGAAGCGCCCGAGGCCGCGGCGGGTCGTGCGGGGATGCGCGGGGTCCCCGCGGCGGGGGCGGCTCGGCCCCCCCGCTCCCGGCAGCCGGGCGGCCACAGCGCCGCAGAGCGCCGGCGCCGCCAGCCAATCAGCGCGCGGGGGGCGCGGCGCCGCCTGGCGGCGCTCCCGAGGGCCGGGGGCGCGCTCCGGCGGGGCGGGGGGGCCGCACCTGAGGCGGGCGTGGGTGGCGGCGGCGATCGGAACCCTGAGGGAGCCCTGCAGGTCTCCAAGCGTCTGTAAAATTGTGGTCTTCCTTTAATTGTTATCAGTTCTTTCCCTTCTTAGCTCGTTGGCGTCTAGAATGTGAGAACTTACCTGGTTGTAGATTTTAGAGTTTGAAATGCTGTCAGTCGTTTATTAAAACTATAGAATCGCAGGATCGTTAAGACTGGGAAAAACCTCTGAGATCCTGGAGTCCAGCCTCTGACTGAACACCACCACATGGGTTCTTGAACTGCTCCAGGACAGGACTCCATCACCTCCCTGGGCAGTTTGTTGCAGTGCCGGACAATGCTTTATGAAATATTTAAGCTTTACAGGCCGTGCCTGTGGGAATACGGGAATGCATTGGGAATACACTTGCCACCAAAGTATATCTGGCCCAGCTCTGAACTACTGCTTGGAAGAGCTCTGGCTAGAGAGTTTTGCCTTGGAATCAAGATGCAGAGTTGCATGAAGTTCATGTCACAGGAAGACAGGAAGATAGAACACTTCAGAAGAAAGCCTAGCAGTAAACTAATTGTGGTTTGGGGCTGTGAAGGAGTAGATTTGGCTGTGTAGAAACTGTGTGAAACTGTATGGATTAATTTGATTTGCTTCCTTTATGGGAGGAAGTTGCCTTTCAGCCCAAGAAAATAATGTTTTATTTACAAACTTTGTTTGCCATGAGGGTGAATCGTGAAATAAATTTTGGCACCACTCTTCATTCTACTGAGTTACGTACATAATACTCCTAAATGTGTCTGTTAAATTCCCTACCCATTCCTATTAATGAAACACAAAAATTTCTATTCACTGACATGCAAATCCCCACTTATGGTTTCTTTGGAGATTATGGTTTCTTTGGAGAATATCCCTTGCAGATATGAAGCTATTTCTGACAGTTCCCGTCAAACAAAAACTGTGTCCAGCACAATTGTGTTACATGAAGAGGAATTATGTTGGCATAAGTTTATAAATGGATTACCATTCAGAGGCTATTTTTTTCAAATGTAGTAGCATATAAACTTTTTTCATCAGATGATATCTCTTAAATTGATTCAAATATTAGCATTTACCAAAACTTCCAAGATCATCATATATTACATGATATACTGTATTCTTACCTCACTCAACATGTAACTGACTAAATTTGACCTAGTCTTTATCTTCATTGAACTTGGTATGAAATGCTAAGTTAACTGTTCTGCCTTCTCTAAAGTAAAGCTTCTTCTGTGTTTGAGTGGATTTTTTCCCAAGCATATTGCCATTCAAATTCACTATAAGGTGAATTTTGTTTCTGCCTCTCTTTCTCTCTGCTCCACAAACATTATAAAGAAATAGAGGCACAGGTAAATCTGAAGGAGGATATCCTTTCCTACATTGGAATCAAGAGTAATACTTTTAAAATTGATTTTAAATGGTTCTACTAGTGCAAGATTGAAACAAGCTGTTCTTTACTTTTTCTTTCAGACTATCAAGGGGAAATGTTGCATGTGTTACTTGTTACATCTCAGAAATTAAAAGCCTGAAATTACTAATATTTAAGGAAAACAAAATCAACACAAAACAAAACAAAAAACCCCAAGAGAATAAACCAACAAAAACCAGGAGAACTTCTGTACATATATCAAAACCAGAAGTATCTTCTCATTTTTCTCCTCTACCTTTTTCCAAGAAACTGCAAGTTTTTATTTTTATACTTGAAAGAGATTTAAGATTGTTAGACTTATCTGCTGGACCAAGCGTTAAGTTTCAATATTAATAGGTTTTAGTCCTCAAGTAAATGAATTTCCTTAAAAATTGTTGCTTTCTTTCAAATATAGGTTATCTTCCAGTACTGTCTTATCAAAGCAGAAAATGTAAAAAGGTTTTAGAAGACTTCAAAAGAATAAAAAATAGCAATTTGAATATCATCAGCTGCTTCAGAAAGCTCAATAAGTTTATCAGGAAATTTACTCTGGTAAGTCTTGAATTTTTAAAGCCTCTCTGTAAGAAAAATAGATTAAGGGAAAAATCTTACTACCTTCAATTAACCAATGGGAGGATAGAGGAAGAGGCTTTTCTGAGGAGTGCAGAGCAAATGGACAAGGGGCAATTGCCAGAAGCTGCAACAAAGGACAGAATATTGGGAAAAATTCTTGATACAAAAATGTTTAAACACCAGAGGTGTGTAAGAAGCACATCCAGGACAACTGATTCCAATTTATAAAAGGGTTGTTCCATATCATATTGCATTATGTCCAGTGATAAAACTCAGGGAGAGAAAGAAGAAGCAGGGACATTTGAGTTACACCATTTGTCTTCTCAAGTAACTGCTCCTGTTTTCCTGGAAATGGCTGAAGATTTGCCTGTTGATGGGAAGCAGTAACTGTATTCCTTATTTTGCTTTTATTGCATACTCTGCTTTGCTTCACTTATTAAACTGTCTTTAACTCAGCCCAGGAGTTTTTGCTCCTTTTCTGGCGGTACAATTCTCTCTCCCATCCCACTGAGCAGAAGTGAGTAAGTGGCTCTGTGGGTCTTAGCTGCTGACCAGGATTAATCCACAAGTTGGCACTGTATTGTCATTTATGGTAGGAGAAAATGAAGCTGATCTCAAGCTATCACATAAGACTCATCAGTTAGGAGAAAAACACAAATTGGTGTGAAATGTGATATATTTTACTATTGCACTTTAGGGTAATTTTGAGTATACTAATGGTTCAGAACACATCTCCTGATTCCAATTAGCTGCCTAGCTTTGTGTATGAATCATTACTAAAACATAAGAAGTTTCACCTCAACATAAGAAAGAACCTTCTCTATGTTAAGAGCAGCAGAGCACTGCCACAGGCTGCCCAAGGCAGGAGGTCAAGGAGTGTCCCTCTCCAGAGACATTCAAAACTCTTCTGGACATGTTCCTGTCTCTTGGTGAGACACCAAGAGACACCTGGTCTCCTGGTGACCCTGTCTTGGCAGGGATTTGGACAAAATGGTCTCCAGAGGCTCTTTCCAACCCTAACAGTTCTGTGACTCTATATATGTAGGAGGCATACATGCTTGCTCTTTTAAATTTTGTGGTTTGAAATAATTTGGGCTTATTTTTTGCTTTGCTGGGCTTTTTTTTTTTTTTTTTTTTTTTTTTTTTTTAATTGGCAGCATATCTGGGTATCTAAGAATATCTGATTTACTGACATCTTTGTATTGAAACATGATAGGTATAATTTGGAGTTGTAGTTGAACTTTTCCAAATTACTCATTCCTACAAGAATTCTCAGAATGGGTCAATTTTTCAGATTATTTGCAGACCTTGTGCTTTAACATTATTGCTTGTCCTTATGTCTTAGAAAATCTGTACAGTAGCCTTTAAAAGAAAGGTTTGAGGGCATGTTAGAAGATGGAATTCCAGCCACTTTCATTTTTTGGCATACTGCTGATACTTAGTTCTGTGGAAAGAGTGAAGGGAATTGAGAAAAGCAGAGTACCATATGCCTTTTTTGAGCATACTTGGGTGTCAGTCAGAACAGAAGGAGTATAAGAACAAAACCTTTTTTTGTTTAAGATTATAATTTTACAAAATTATATCATCATAGTAGAGTTGGCCAAGAAAAACTAATATGAAACACTGAAATATGAAGCATGTTTGTGATCTCGGATTGGAAAGGTAAATTTCAATCTATGAGTATTAAAACTTGTTGCAAGTTGGTTTAAAGTTGCTTGCCTGAAATGAGTAACAAAGCAATATTTGAAGACAAATAGGTTTTGAAAGTTATGCTTTTGAGATTACTTGCAAGATAAATGAGATTAATGCTTTATGCCATGCCACATAAAATTTGATCATTTCTCTTGATTATTCTTTTCATATATTCTAAAGTTACGTTATTAAAACTTATTACACTTTTCCTTTGTGACTTAAAATATTTACATTGCCACTTGATGGCCTCATTTGATCAGTAATATAAATAAAAAATGTAAGTTAAGATCTTTTTTCTTCACAGGTGTGCAATTCAAACCTTGACGTGATTTTCCTATACAACCAGGGGCAATATATCCCTTTTTGCAATGTATCACTTTTATGAAAGCATGCCCAAGTCTCTGCCCCTCTGTGGTTCCATATTACTTGTATGATTAGACATGTTACAAAATGATAGTTTGTTGTTGCTGGGTTTGCTGGTTTTATTGTATTTCTGTCTGGGTTCAAGGCAAGCAAATATTTATTATGTTGGGCTTAGGACACCTACTTAAAGAAATCTTCTTTCTTGGCAAGCTTCTTGTTAATTCCCCATGCCTTGCAAGCTCAGGAAGAGTGGGTTGGATGAGTGGAGGGTGAGGTGGATTGAGACCTGTCTGTATGGCAGGTCTCTGAGGTTTTTGAGCAGTGGCACAGGGTCTAGTTGGACTGTCACTAGTGATGTCCCCCAAGGTTCAATACGGGAATTGTTTAACTTGTTCATCAGTTACTTGGATAAAGGGACAGATGCCTCCTCAGCAAGTTCACTGATGACACAAAGCTGAGGAGTGTCTGATGCCCCGGAGCGCTGTGCAGCCCTTCAGAGGGACCTTGACTGGCTGGAGGGATTGGCAGAGCAGAGCCTTTTGAAATTCAGCCAAGACAAATGCAGGGTCCTGTACCTGGGGAAGAATAACCCCACACACCAGCCTGGAGCTGACCTGCTGAGAGGAGAAGGACCTGGGGGTCCTGGTGGACAACAAGGTGTCCACGAGCCAGCAGTGCCCTTGTGGCCTTGCAGGCCAATGGTATCCTGGGGGCTTTAGGAAGAGCATTGCCAGCAGGTCCAGGGAGATGATCCTGCCCCTCTACTCAGCCCTGGTGAAGCCTTACCTGGAGTGCTGTGTCCAGTTCTGGGTTCATCAGTACAAGGGAAAAATGAGCTTCTGGGGTGGGTCCATCAGAGGAGAATAAAGATTGAGGGACAGGAGCATCTTTCTTACAAGGAAAGGCTGGGGGAACTGCATCTGTTCATCCTCAAAAAGAAGCAGCTGAAAGGAGACCTCACCAGTGTTTATGAACATCTGAAGGGAGGGGATCAAGAGGATGGACCAGGCTCTTCTCAGTGGTTCCAAGCTATAGGACAAGAGGCAAAGGGGAGAAAACAATGCATAGGAAATCGCACCTTAAATATGAGGAAGAGCTTCTTTACTGTGATGGTGACTGAGCATTGGAACAGTTTCCCAGAATGGTTGTGGAGTCTCCTTCCCTGGAAGGGAAGCCACCTATTCATAAACTATCTAGATGCAATACTGAGTATTGCTCTAGGGGACCTTGTGTGAACAGAGAGGTTGGAGCAAATGACCTTCCAGCCTCGACCATTCTGTGATTCTATGATTCTGAACCCACAGTCTCACACTCTGCTGGCTCAAGGCTAGGTACTGCCTCAGAGCAAGAAAGTGCACTGTCACTTTGCTTTTGTCTTGTAACTGTCTTGCAAAATCCATGTAGGTCTTTAGCAATTGTATAGCACCAGATAGCCACAGGTCTTCTGTCACACTTCAAGACATACTGCAAGCTGTAACAAAAAGACATCTAGTGAACACACAGTTAATGATTCATGGCTAAAATATTGGATTCTTGTAACAGGGCTTGACTCTAAAGGAGGACTTTTTAGTCCTCTAAAATTACCATAGTAGATTCAAGGTTTCTTCATTCTTTCATGATCTTAGTGGCTGTTGATTCTCTGAAGCAGTAAGTCCTTTCACTGCTTGATCCCCACTCATGAGTTTTGGGCTTTTTTTTAGCTACTTGCTCAGTTTTCTGTGATTCCTTAATGTTTTTATTATAAAGATTCCAGTTAGCTCCAGGATGCTGATGTTCTGCATATTATAATGTAGGTGAACATTGCAAATGTTTCCCCAATTATATGGATGAGAAAAATTGCATACTTCTTTCTCTATACAGAGCACAATCTTCTGACAATTTTTACTGAAATACAAAGAAACAATTATGTGTATCTGTATCTGGCATTATGTCCCAGTCTGAGGTTTCTCCTTTGCCCCGAGATCACCCCAGAGGGAGATGAAGTGGTTCAAACCCTGGTTTTTCCCGAAGCAGCTGAAGAGAGATTGCTGGACATGGTTTTCCCTTGTTCCAAGAATTGTTTATTATTTCTTATCTCAGGGACTTTTTGCCTGGCCAGCAGGGTCTGCTCAGCCTGGCATCCATGGTGGAATCTGCCTGGTGAAGGCAGGGCTTATCTTATATAGTTTGTATTACATATTACATGTTTACAAAATTTTCCCAATACAGTGCAATTTTATTAAATGGTCCAGCCTTGACTCCATCCAATCTAAGAGTGCCAACGTGTCACCCAACATGGATGACAGGGAGAAGAAGGAGGAAAAGGTGTCCACCCCCCAAATTCTCCATCTTGGCCACGTGTCCCTTATTATAAACATTCCAAAAATTCTATTTATCTACTTTCTAAAAGTCTAATTTACACTTTACTAATTTTGGTAGCTTGTTTCCATTCCCTCTGGGTTTGTAATTTCCCTCAGGGGTTAGAATTCAGTGCCTGTGACACTAGGGTCTCACTCAGGAGGCTTTGAGACCCTTGCCAGGGGGGTTTTGAGACCCCCAAGGAAGCTAGGGGTATGCCCTGGGCTCCCACAGTATTATAGATCCTAGAATCATTAACTATTTGGATCTGCACTAGCTACTGCTATTGTAGGTGCAATACTCTGTTTCCATTGTGGAGCCTTCTTCAGACTGCATTTCTGTGGGACAGGACTCAGTGGCTGTAACCCTGTTTCTTGCATACCTTTCTGAATCTGTTAACAGCCCATCAGTAATGCCCCTTACCTTCTATGCAGTGACTGATATATCTCCTCAGGCAATAGCAATGAAAGTTGTGTGTGTGCTATTTTACAGTCATCTCTAAATCTTCTTCAGTAAAGGATCTTGGCCTTCATTTCTTCCAAAATTACAGCTCTATTCCATTTCAATAACTAATACTTCAGCTATCCTACACTCTGATTGTCCTATAATGTGTGTGTTGGTGATTACTGCTTAAAAAGTCTACTGATATTAGTAGTTTTACAATGTTAATAGCACTTGCTACTCCCAGTGCCTTTTTATCTGTAAAACTATTATTTTTGCTACTCCTATCCATATTTCTATTCCCTTGTGTCATTGTTATATCTCAGGTAAATAATATTCAATTATTTATTTATATGTATATTTTATTCCATGGGGTTTGAATGTTGCTTATAATATGGTCCAGTTTTGATAACTCACAAGTCAAAGCTTCTACATAAGAGTGTTCAAAATCCCAGTCACAATTTCTACTCCCACTAAAATGGTATCCATGAAAATTCTTGGTTTGTTGTACTAAATCACACAAAATCCATTTCTGGGTCACTGTTGCAATGACCCTTTAATAAAAGCAGTATATCCTTCTGCTTTAAAAAAGTCAGAGTAAATGCTTTGTTCACAGCTACATGCACTCCAATTAATTTTTTGATACTGTGTAGTTATTGTATACATAAATTTTGAAGTTTCTCTCAAGTGGAATCTTTGGTTTAAAAAGTTAACCACACTGAGAACAAAATACTGTGAGGTAAACATTTGGCCTCCTTTTTTTTGTTTTTAATTTTGGTTTCTACTTCACTTCTGGTTTTCACCATTTGTTTACTTCACTTCTGGTTTTCTTAGTTTAAGAAACTCTGTCTCTGGTGTTTTCCACTCATATTTCAGTTGCTGAGATGGTCAACGTTCCATCACAATTGTTGTGCATTACTTTGATTTTTCTCCAAGTAAATAGAAATAAAATGTGCAAGTTACGTTTGTGTGTTGCTTCAATCACCCATGAGACATTGCCTTAAAATCAGAGACATTTGTTAAAATCACAAGATTATTTTTGGCACTGTGGAACATACAGATGCTGTTGTTTGGCCCTCATATTTGTTTCCCACAACTTTAAAATAATGTAGACATATATCTAATGTTCTCATTGTCTTTGGCACTAAAGGGTTTTCCACTGTCACTACAGATAAGGTAAGGTCTATTATGAATAAAGAACAGGGTGCTTACTACTTCCCATGTTATGCAAGCAAATATTCAGAATTTTGAACCTAATACTAAAAATAAAACCAGGCAAACTTCACTTAGACAAAACTTAATAATTAATTTATGCTGCTCTTTTAAAACCTTTTCTGCTGGCAATAATTGTGGTGAGACTTCCCTTATGTACTCTTGAAGTTTGACAGCAACATTTATAACATAGCATTCTTGCTTTTGTTAGCTTATTTACCTTGCCCTAATTAAAATCGAAACTGGAACTATTTAGGCTGTTTTCCATTTATGGGTTTATCTTGATATACATAAGATCCTGCTTTGTTTATAAGTGGAGCTAGTTCATCCCATTTACAGTTTAGACTGTAAACTTGTGTGGAAAATATGCCACATCATTTTCCATCCTCCTTGCCATTCTGCAAAGTAGTGGTTCATTCTTGTTTGTTTACTCATGCATTGAGCATTCCTTCCCATCTGAGTTGCTATAGCAACATTAATCTCTTTCTGTGTGTTTAGATAGGGATAGTAGCCATTCTTCAGTTAAAACATTACGCAGACTTTTTTTCTCCCAGGCATAGCTCTAAATCACATGAAATTGGGAAAAGCTGTGGCTCACAGGTCCTTACAATGAAAGATGATGCAATATCCCAAACCTTTCTGTAATTTTTCACCTTTTGGTTTAGTGCTATTTTTATAGTCTTATTGGGCTGTTCAATTTACCTTGAAGTTCATAGCAACATGGAACCTTTCTTTTTTACACAGGTTTTCATATAATTCCTTGATGATTTTCCCTGGAATGTATGTTCCTTGTCTCAAATAAATTTATTGCTTTAAATTGCATCTGGAAAATACAATGACAAATGCCTTCATGGTGGTACACCTGGCTATAGCTTTCTTTAGTCAATTATTTATTGAGTAAATTACCTCAACCCACTTTGTCAGTGAGTCCAGAATTAGGATTACATGCTTACTCCCACTTTGCATGGTGTGTGGGACTAAGGTGGGACCCCACCAATTCTGGTGTGGTCTGTTTGTACCCTAGCCTGTTGTCCTGGGTTCAGCTAGGATAGAGTTCATTTTCTTCTGGTGTCTCTCGCTGATGTTTTGGCTGTTGCTAAGTAGTGCTTATCCTAAGTCAAGGACTTTTTAGTGTCTCATGTTCTGCCAGTGAAGAGCTGCACAAGAAGCTGGAGGCAGGGGGAGCCCAGTCAGCACAGCTGACCTGAGATGGCCAGAGGAATATTTCCTACCACAGAACATTGTATAAGCTGGGGGAGATGGCTGCAAGGAGCAGATCACAGCTCAGGGACGGGCTGAGTATCATTTAGTGAGTGGTGAGCAAGTATCTCGTGCGTCACTAATTTCTCCTGGGTTTTATCTCCCTCTCTCTATCTCTCTCTTTCATTATTGTTGTTGTTGTATTTTACTTTGCTTCAGTTATTAAGCTTTTCCTACATAACCCACCAATTTTTACTTTTTTCTGTTCTGCTCCCCATTGCACTGGGCAGAGAGTGAGTGGCTGTGTGGCATTTAGTTGCCATCTGGAATTAAACCACGGCAAAAATGGTTCATGAATTTTCCAATGTTTTAATTTTATATTTTTCCTCGTGGGGGTATTCACCACAGCACAAACGAAGCAATTATGTGCCCATGTGTCTTCATGTTTGGGCAACTAGCTACCTTCTAATACTTTCTTTTGCATTCAAGCACCCTCTACATTATACTGCTCATGCACCTAAAACCAAATCTATTTAAAGTGCTCATTATGTACAAGTGCTTTTTATCTGGCCACACTACCCTGTCTATGCATCACGTGTCTACCAGCTTCTATAATAGTCACCCCTCAATTTCCTCATTTCCATGTTGTAAAGTTGCTCTATCTTTTTCTACCTTGCTTTCTATGATTTTCTTTGGTTTGTTTGCCAGCTGGGTTTGACATTTCTTCCATTTCTTCCAATGTCAAATCTACTGGGACTACCACAACCTTGACAAGAGTGTGTGCCTGACTATTCCAAGATTGCTACCTCTATATGTTTCTTTTTGGTAGGCTTTTACATGACCTGTATTTTTTTTTTCTCTCTGCTTTTAGTAACCTATGTTCAGGATTTCCTTTGCATGATGGAGAGGCTACCAGATTTCCATTCTGTGTTTGTAGGTAATTTGTATTCTACTTTGGTAGCCAAATAGTTAAAGCTTGATGTATCCGGTCTGAAAGTAAGTATAGGTCATTTCCTTTGGGTTTCTCTTTTAACATCATTAGCAGAGCTTGTGGTTCTGTTGTTTGTGCAGAGTGAAAGCAGACAGCTCTTTTTATTTTTCCCAACATATCTAACAGAGAATTTTCCATACTTTTGATACAAGCTGGAGCCATTTGTGAACCACACTGAATAACCTGTGGCACGAAGTCAGTAACGGAGCTTTTATCCAGTGAGAGACACATAAACAGGTAAAGTGCATTTGTGTTCTTTCTATCGGTTAGAAACCCTACAGAGCTAGTTATAAAGTCTTGCTTTATTCTACAGAAAGCTCTTATTTATAAAAACCAGTGTGCATCCTGCTAGCCTAGGTTTGATATATATCCAGTTTGTACTTTTCCACTGATTACATACTTCAGTGGAGTATGTGTGATATGTACTTTAGTGGAATGTGTGATATGGACTACTGCAAAGCAGCCTCTAGTGATGTATACACAAAGCTAATTGCCTATACTAATGCTAAACCTGCTCTTTTATACAGAATACAGGGGTTTTTTTCCAACAAATCTTAAGAATCTCGAAGCAAAACCCTTTTATTTCTGTGTTCTTTAAACAGCACTGTGTAGATCGGTAGTGGCCAGCTGAACATGAAACAGCTTACAGTAATGTGCATCTAAATGCCAGCATTTGAACTAGTGCAGCTTTACTTCTTTTTTGTCTTTCCATTCTGTTTTCTGAGATTTCTTCACTAATTTGATTAGTGGTTTACTCATTTCTGCAAATGTGATTTCCACAAAAATGTAAGCAGCTGCAAAAGTGAAAAAGATACAATTTTTTACATGCATGGACTCTCATAATCAGTTCTATCTTTTGCTGATGCCAGCATCACTATTCCTTCTCCTAATAAACCTAAAATTATTACTGAATATTGCACTTTAGATTGTACCTGAGTTTTGTCATGATGAGCTTTGAAGCCTGTGTTTTGAGTAATGCTGGCTACTTCTTGAGTATATTCCCAAACTTTCAAATTTCCATGTACTGACATATCATTCATGTATGGTATGACGTAATACATTGTGATAGTAATTTCATGCATATGTGATACATTTGATTTGAAAGTCTTGAGGAATGTGGATAAAACAATATTACTTTCTCTCACAGCTAAATGTTTGCTGTTACCAACTCTGCTCTGTTAGTGGAGTTGCAGAGAAAGCTCTGGCTAAATCAGTAACAAAATAACTGTCAAATATTATGCTTAATGTCACACAAATCTCAGGCATACAAACAACTTGAGATATTTAAGTCTTAAAATCTCAATTTTAGCTTTTTTTCTTTGCTTTTAACCCTGGACAAATGGGATGTTAAAATAATAGGTCTCTGTACTAAGATCTTGCTTTCCAGTAAACTTGTTGGTGGTGGATTGGAGTTCTTCCTCTGCCATTAAAGCACAATTTCTATTTTTTCCCATTTAAAATTAAAGACACAGAAAACTTGAGGAAATTCTGTTACCCAAATATCCACTGTTTTTACTTCCTCCGGATTCTTAATAACAAAGCATCAATGACTTGCAGGAATCACTCCACCCTCACCTCCCACTGGTCAGGCCCAATTTCACAAACATCCGTAGCAAAATCTGCAGCTAATCCATTTTGTTTCAACAAGACTGTGCCAATAATTCCCTGGTGTTCCTAAAAGGGATCCTCCCACTCCTGAAGGAACAGGAGAAGGAGAGTCCTGAACTTGGCAGCTATTTAATTGCAGGCAAAGATCTTAATACAGATACTTGAACATCCTTTCATGCATATAATGCAGTAAGTTTTATCATTTTTCCTCTTTCTTGAGCTATAGCTGGAACAAATGTTTGTTGAAGAGTGGTTATTGACACTATGGTATCAATTAACATCATGGCACTAGTGGTAGTTAAAGTTCCTCCCTTGACCACCCATTACTAATATTGTTACTGGCCATTTCCATTGGTTATATTGTAATTTTACCACTAGACCAGGAGAAAGGGGACAACAGAGTCTCCCTAGTCTTTGTTATTGAGGGGAAGAGATGATGTCTGAGGGCTTTGCTGAGAGGAGTCTACTATGTTTTGTAGTTTTCATTCCTCGGGATTTTTTATTTACTTGGCAAAATGAGCCAGCAAGGAATTTAGGTATTCTTTCCCATTTTCTCAAATCTTTGCCTCTTTTTCTCAAATTTTACCATGTTTCCTTCCCACAATTTCATTGGTGTCCACTAAAGGAAGTTTTTATCATATTGTCCAAGAATATTTTGCAGTTGCCATTACCACCTTTTTTTTTACATAAAGAGCTAAACCCACAGTGAGGACTGTTTTTCCTTTTCTGTTGCTTTTTATCGTTATTTTAAATGAAGGCTGTGGGTCATTTAAGACTATTTCTGTATTTCTGAAAATTACAGTCTGTAATGTCTACAGTATGTAGACTTTTTATTAGATCCACAGGACTGGGATTTCCTTGTATTCTTTCTCACCTTCATTACCTTTTCTGTTTTCCTTGTCCATACTTGCTGAAGCCAAATTTGCACTCTTCCCATTGTAGCTGTGCTTGATTCACAGATCTGATAATTACTCTTACTAGCTTAAGTCTTGTACTGCTGCTACGTGAAAGCCAATGGTTCTATTTGGTCAGATACATTCCCAGATGCCAATACCAACAATTATTCCAGGATTCACAGTATTTTACCATCTCATAGCATTCTAGGTGGAATCAGACTAGGTGCTAGTCAAGTCTCTTGCCATTGCTCAGATAACTGTTCTGAGACATCTACCTACTAGTTTCTTACAGGAAATTTTTCCTGCAGTATAGCTGATAAATAAACTCCATTATGAGGCTGTGCAATCTTTATTAGTTAAGGAAAGCTAATCCTTTGGTCTCAAAATCCCCATATTAAAAGTTTCTGAATTCAGGGGCTTCAAGTTTTAAGCAAATGCTCATGCTCACTCTGCAGTCAGATCAGCTGCTGTTGTTATAATAATCTCCCACATTTCAGGAGCAGCACAACCCAAGCAGGAGTAACCAGTGAGGTGCATTCTTTTTTTACCACTGTTTTGGTTTTAACAGCATAACTGGATCGATCATAAAAGCCTATTTTGTGGTGACTTTAACCTGAATTTTGAGTATGGTTATGGTCTGAGTTTGCCTTATATCCTTGTATGTTGACAGCTGTTTTCAGAGTGACAGATATTGAAGTAAAATGGCTTTCTGAATGTGCAGAAATCCATCTGTGCAGTAGAGGTTTCAGGGTGTGTCTTCAAGTTAGTAAATGATTTCGTGCAGAAACTATAAGGTGAACCTAGCAATCAGAAATTGAGAATCTACTTTTAAACAACCAGGTACAAAGAGAGACAAATATCAGCTAGATCAAAACTGATGCACAACAGAGGTAACATTTTGATAACATTTGCCATTATTTCTGCTCATATTTTCCTGATATAGAAGATATGCATATATTTTTTCCCTTTTCTGTTATTCACCCCTCTTTTTTCATGTATTAATCTAAATATATATGAATAAAAAGTGGATTTTCAGAGTAATGTAGTTATTCTTTTCCTCTATTTCCTATCATGGTTTAACACTAATGTATGCATGAGTCATCTGACATGGCATGACAATCAAGTCCTTGTCTGTATCCGTGTTATCTGTTGGGAGGAGATCAGTTTACTTAGTTTACCATTATCAGCATAGCCACTACTATGAATATTGTGGCAGCACAAAGGGTGTTTTGATGACTACCATAGGGGTGGCACATAAAAAGAAATAACTTTTACTGTTCTTGGAGTTAAAATGTTTATGGGGAACATTTTACAATGAAATCTTGAAGTAAGCATTATTCTGCCTGACCAATGTCAGCCTCTTGGAAAACAGAGAAAATTGTCAATTCTAATGCTGGATTTAATGGAGCAAGGTGAACTCTGTAACAAATTAAATACAATGACACAATCCAATGCCCAATGAAAAGACCACGCACTCATTATGACTTGGATTTAGCTTCATTTTTAGGCTTCATTTTAAGGAAACATGTACTCATGCTTTCCCTGAGAGACCTACCACTCTTTGATAGTTCTGTTTACTTGATATATGAATGTAGGTGGAAATCTTTTAGGAAGGTAGGTTGTAAGTCTACTGTGTGAAACAATGCACCACACCAGTATTCAGAAAGAGATTTTGTTCACATATATTTTTAGAACAAAATTTAATACTGTATTTCAATAATTTTTGTTCTTGTAAACATACAATTTCAATACACATTAGATTATCCAATCCATGTGTGAGAAATTCTTCTGGTCCTGTCACAAACAATAATAAGCATATTTCTTTGCTAATGTTTTGCCAAGGTGTTCCATCAATAACCTAGGCAGATACTTTTTCCTCCCTCATGTGCACCATACCATGGAATCTGTTTCATTCTAAGACTTGGTCTGGTTCTGGTTACACCTGTTTATAACTTCTAGCTCAGTGGATGTCTTCATGAACTGATTGTCAGCCATGTGTGATCACTGCAGAAATCATCTGTCTTCTTTAGGGTGTGGGATAATTTAGCAATATATCCATCCTCAGACACCATGGAAAATCCTATAATGTCTTCTGCAAATGGCCCATGACATGGAGTCACTGCCAGAATTTTTCCTCTATTGGTTAGATAAAAGGCTTTTTTTGCATGCCAAGTCCCATAGATACTCAACAGAGGTAGTTTAAAAAAGATCTCTTTTCTACATTTGTCCTTCATAGTACTGACTATTCAAAGAACCTCAGAGGTTCTTTGAGGAATCTTTGAGCATTTTTGCTTTGAGGAATCTCAGTAGCATTTAAGCATATCTTGCCCACAGGGAATCTCTACATCCTTAGGATACTTGCCTTAGGTTTTTTAATTTCTAGTGGAACAGCATTCCTTGTGTGCCAGGTGCAGACAATGACTACAAGGAAAGTAGACTTATTTCAGTAGGAGGTATCTCAGCTTGAATGAGCTGCTCAGAGTTGCCTCCTGAACATTTTCCATACTAACAAACTCATTTGCTCTCAGTGAGTGGTGATATGGAAGCAGAACTACTCTGAACACCTTATTCAATCAGGCGAGCTGTTAATCATTCATGATTTATTGTTGACTATAAAAAGAAATCAAGGAATTACATTTAGAATCACGACGCTCAGGGTCACGTGTCATTGCATGCAAGCAGAATGTAAACTGTACAGAGGTCATGACACAGGGCTGAGTCAGAAAGGAGGATGTCTAGAGTGCAAAGAGTGAGGAAGTTGGAATATGAGCAGAGATCACTTTGTTTCTTCAATTATCTTTGTGTGGTGCTGCAATACTGTCCAAAGCCTTGTGGTTCAAACGTCCCCAGGAATATCAATTTTGGGGAGCCACCTGCCACTCCTTCTGGATCTGACCTGCAGCTTTTATCTCCCATTCTGTCTGGGAAGTAGGAAATCATGTTGTCATTTCACAGTCTACATAGGGAAGGGGAAAAACATTGAGGAGGACCTCTGAGGCTTGCTGAGTAGTTAAATATTGTGTATGGGTGCTTTCTTCTGTTTCTTGGCAAGAAAGTCTGAATTTACTAATATTACTCATATGAGTTTGGCCATGATTACCACTTCTTAAATTTCATTGATTGCATTACTGTTTAATGTGTTATGTCACCTTTTACACAGAGTTTATACTTAGACATCAGTAAAAAATAAATAAGAAAAACACCCTGAAATCTGGATTTGCAAGGCAAAAGTCTAATAAATTCAAGTTTCAGTGGGAAGTGTATGGGAAAATGTTGATCTTCTCTTAACAAGGATAATCTCTGTGGATAGTACTATAAACTTCGTTGCAACGAAAATACATTTTAATGATTTTATGATGAATTTATGGAATTCGGGAAATGAGGAATTAAGAGAAGAGTCTGGTAGATTATTCAGACATTAGAGCATCTAATCTGAGTCACTAGAAAGACTGCATTGCCTTTTCTGTTACTGTAGCCACAGTGTAGCTGGCCACAAAATAGAGAAATCTGATTTCTTAGTTGCTGAAGTACTGCATGGTGAGAGAGTTATTTCCTCCAGTCTCTTTAGAACTGGTTCTTTCAAAACAATCACAAGCAGACATATCTTGATATCATAACTGGAATCTTCCTGATGAGTCTCCCTGGATTGTTGTCAGGCATCATTAGTGTTAATGTGTGAGGCAGAGGTATGGCACAAGGCAGATGTTTCTGGAAGCAGAATTGAACCTTTTTTGTCTATGGTTATGTTTGTTTGAAAGGTTTGGAGCTGGTGAACGTGTGTCTGCACTGTATCTAATTGCCTGTAGAAACACATTTACCTTAGAACACACAATCACTTGTTTTACAGTAAACATCAAAAAGGAACAAAGCAATTTGCCTGTGGTTAAAGGCTAACATGCAGAACATGGTCACAGTGCCATAATCAATGTCTTATGAGATGAAGTGATTTTTTTTAGTCATTTCACCACAGCAACTAAATCCAATGTCTAAGATCAAATGAGTAAATATGCTTCCATACTGCTACAGAAAATGGAAGTCAAATTACCGAAATTAAAAATATTTGTCTATTATTGAAATAACCTCTAGTTTGGGGCTACTTTCCTGAAAAAATCCTAAAGCTTTGAAACAGTTTGTGTCCAGAAGATAGTAATGTCAAAGATCAATATCACCAATTCTGCCTAGAGGGGTTATATGAAATGGGGTGGGGAGTGGGAGGATGTTTGTCTATTTTGGTTTATGGTTTTGTTTTTGTTGGGATTTTTTGTCAAGAGAGGACAGGAAACACTTGCGAAAGCAACATCAAAATTTTGAAAGTACTGTACAGGGAAGTACAAGAAATTCTTCCTATCTGTTGTGGACAGGGAAGGGGTAACAGATCTAATTTATCTCGAGGACAATTCATGTTAGACAATGCAAAAGCCTCCAAGTAGTTCAGATAGTCTGAAATTTGCTTTTGGAAACTAACGACAGAGGTACAGAATTCAAACACCTGTTAAGAATGTAATATGTAATACTTGGTGTGATCTGAAGGAAGGAGGATGGACAGAATGGCATTGTGACATTACAAAACTTGAAATTCAATATGACTGGGAAGAAGCTGAATGAGAGATTTTTCATTCTCTTAATTTCCTATGTGATCTAGACATTTCACAGATGGTATGGAATAGAATGCAAGCATTTAGGAAATATTGCTTTGAATAGTATTGTACAAGGGAATAAGTCAATAACTTTGATTTCTGTAAAAAATATAATATTGATATTGTTACATATTTCATATGTATCAAGTTTATAAACTCCTTGTTTCTCAGGTGTTCAGCCGTCTATGATCCAAGACATCTTTCAGACCATCTTTCAGACTTTGGAGGAAATTGCTTAATTTGGTGCAAGAACTGCAAAAACATTAATAAAATGGGCTTTTGCAAGGTAAGAATGGTTGCAGACAGAGGTAAGACTCTTGAATTTGAGTTAAGCAGCAGTTTAGGGATTCAAGAGAATAAAACATCATAATGAAAAGAAATAAAATCCTAAGGGAAAAGCAGGGCTTTGGAAGACAGCAATTCCATCCCAATGAGGATCCATTCCAGGGGCACTAGAAACCAGCTCCACTACCTCACTGAGGACTTCTTGGCCAACAAAGATTTTTCCTGTTTCTTGCTTCAGGGCTCTGAACATACCAACACTCGGGTTAGTATTTCATTAATTCAAGTTATCAAAAAATGATAGTATATGGTAACTAATCAGTAACTGCTGAATACTTTTAAACTGTGCATATACAGTTTACAAAGGGCTCTTTGTGTGTAGCAAAAGGTGGCAGTCCAATCAAAGCCACTCAGTGAGGAAAGGATTATGTGCACTGTTACAATGTCACCAGGCATATCCTTACCTAGAAAAGTTATATGGACAAAAGTTGGACATGTCATAGTATTATCTATTTTATTCAGATTTAACTCGGAAAAATGTTTTCCACCTGCACAAAAAGTAATTTTGTTTATCTTTTCCCATCAGTTTTCATTTGTAAAATAAAGTCCTGAACATTTTTAAAACCCTTATGTTCTGTACTGTATTTCTTTAAATTCATTTTTCTGACTGTAACAATAATATAGCTTTAAATGAAACTATCCAGCAAGTAAAGATTATGTGTTTAGAAACAAGACTGAATTTTTAAAGCTGAAAACTGGCACATCAGTAGTAGGAGTCTAGTGACATTAGTTTGTGGCAGTCCGCCTTATGAGAATAAACAATTAACTCCAAATCAAATCAAAGACAATAAGAGTGGTGTTTTGCTTTTCAGAATAGACTTTCCTTTTAAACACAAATAGGAAATTGATGCTTATGTTAACTTGATTTGTTCTCATGCTTCATCTAGGGTAAACAAAATGTCCAGCAACTACAATAGGCATTATCCTGTAGCTTAGCATACAGCATAGTTAAAGGAACACAAAATTCTCAATTTCTGACAGTATAATAATTCCCTTAATAAAAGACAATTCTCATTGATACAATGGTATCCAAGCTGGCAATATTCCTTTACAGAGCATTAATCTTTTCCAGACCCAATTAACAGGCTGCTAAAATAGGAGGTCTCCTAGTACCATGAATCAGAGGTTCTTCAGAGATGTTATCATCTATGCTAGGGTTGAATATCATTGAGGAATCATTACAGAATTCGTGCAATCCTTGCCAGCATTTTGCCTACCTGGCTCTTATTGGAAATTATTGAAAAATCCAACTTTCCATCAAATTAAATAGAAGAAAAAATAGTTTGTGTCATTTTCTCTGGTCACAACATATGCAGACATTGAAGTAATTGCTTCAGTTTCATGTTGTTTGCTACTTTTGTTAAGAAGTATATAAAAAATGTTAGTTTTCCTTGCTATTGTTTAGAAAATTTTGAAGGCATCATGCCATCATTTCACAAGTTTGTCTGTGATATCAAAGTTAGATTAACATTTCTGTGTCAGTAGTTCCAATATCATGTGTCAATTGGTAATGTGATGGCCTGCATCAGATTAAAAAATTCATAGATCCAACGTGTTATTTGTGGGCTGAGGCTTTCTCAACATAAACTATTTTTTCGAAGCATAAGTAGTTGAAACTTCACCACAAAACCTGAGAGCCCTATTTTTCAAATATCTTTTTCTGCAGTTTCAAAAATTCTTATCTCATGATCAGTTTGGTAATAAAATAGTAAGATATTTTGACACAAGAAGGGGGTTGGATAAGTAAATTTAGATAATTAAATACAGGGAAGCAGTCTGAAATAATTAATAGTGAGTATAGTACAGGATGATCTGTATATACCTAACTTAACTGCAGTCCAAAAATTCTGTTATGATCATGCAAACTACAACTTAAATAACAGTGTTATACTGAAAAGTCTGGTAAATGTTCTGTAAGAGCAATGACTCAAAGAAGGATTTAAAACTTAGTATATTGTGACAATATAATCTCTCATTATACTGGAGTGTGCAAGAGAGAGTATTCAAACCATTCATTTATAATACATAAGAGAAGGAAAGTAATTGTGCTTCAATCTACAGAGTTTATGTTGACAGAGCATTTCAATGGCTCTATGATCATCTTTCAAACGTGTAAAAAGTATTTATGCTTAAAATTCTAATAAAGATTTGTGAATATAATGCAGAAGCAATCAAAGTTTGTCAGGCAAAGGGAAATTGGCTGCTATCTTAATAAAGAGGAAATTGAGTAAACCTTATGAATATATATAAGTATTTTCACATAGAAAATATGTCTGATGATGCAGAGCTTCAGAGAAATTGTAATATCCAAGAGGTATTGTTTCTATCTTCTATCAAACAATGTCTGTGAGGGGAAATGGAGCATAGAAGAAGATACCCAATAGGTGTAACAAACTTTTGATCACTTGCAATTTTTAATGTAAAATTAGAAGTTTTCCTCTTGTCTAGGCTTTGCTTTGCTTATCTGAACTGATGATTCACTTTAGAGAACTTTCAACTGGCTAAAATCTCTTAAAACATTTACTCCATAACTCAATAGAGGTAGCTCTTTGAGCTGCAGTTGGCATTATCTTCATAAAATCCCACCGATCCACTGTTGGATAGGGCTGAAATGGACTTGTAGTAGAGCTTCAGACAGTGGATGAAACTTGTCAGCCATTCTTTACTTGCCTCTGCAGCTAGGGATTTGAATTGTCCAGCAGTTCCCAAATTACCAGATCTTTGCTTCTTTTAATCATAGTATAACAAACTAGTTTGAGAAGGAATTTTAAATTGTTTATGAGCCTGAAATAGCTCAAAGGTCATAGATTGGTCATCTCTGTTTAAATCCCTCTTCTGTGAGAAATTTGTGACTAACAAGTAGAAGCATTAAAAAAAAACTCAAAACATTATCTTTCATCTTGAGCTATTGAATGATCAGGACATCTGCTTTCAAGACATCTTTACTTAGCATCTTCTAGTCAATGTCTACTTGATACAGACAATGTCTATACAAGGTTTCATACTTCAATTTTTTAGCCTATAGAAATAAAAATTCCCACTTGATGACATCAAAGATTGGCTGAAGCTGAGGGTAAGCTGTTGATTAAAAAAAAAAAAAGCTGATCTGAGGGAAGACAGAATTTTTCAAACACCAGCTTTATGAATACTGCTAATGAATTCAGGGTAAAACCACTCACCAGACTTTGGATGAGAAAGTGTTTCTCCTCAGATTGGATTGACTGGCACCTACGTTGTTTCTAGGTGGTTTTTGTACATCTTTGGTTGTGAAGCAGCTCGTTCACCTACATGATTTTTATATACTCAGGTAATGTGCAGTGGTGATACCTCAGATTCTTCTGTTGTTTATTTCACAGATTTAATCTCTACAGGCTAAAATTTTATATTCTCACCCAAATTATCAGTTAAGATACAAGATATGAGAAGAAAAACTTAGTGATTTTCTCTGATTTCAAATTCCCTGCAATTGTGGAGCTAGGTGACTGAACAAACTACAGAAGCTATAAAGAAGTTACAGAATTTTGTATTTTAATAAGTAGATGTAAAATACTGTACTTCCCCAATTTTCCCACTTTTTAATATCAATTTAGTCGCTTCAGATCCTCGTGTGATAAAACCAGATGTCTTTAATTTTCTTCGCATTACTGTATGTAGGCAAGAGAAATTCTGGTAAAAATTGCTCTTCTGTTTTATTTCTATTTCCGTTTCTTATCATGATTGCACTGCAATAGCATTGAGACACTGCCATGAGATAACAGAAAATTCTGAGAGATCTCATTGTTCTCTCTATTTTCTGTTTAAATCAAAACTGTTGTGGAAGCACTGCATATACTATTCCTTTTTTTTCTTTTTCAATCAATTGACTTTTCTTTAAAGATTCTTTTTTAGTTTACTTTGTTTCCACTGAAATAATTGGACCAGTCCATTAAGATCAAATCCAGGAAAGCATTTAGGCACAGAAGATAAAACCCAGTATTCCCAGTAACTTCTGTGGATAGACTTCTATATAAATATATCACAATGACTTTTGATAAACATATAATACTTATTACATATAATACTTATTAGCTCTTTATATTCTGCTTGACTGGCAATGCTAAACTACCCTTTCTAAAGTAATCCTCAATCTGATAAGATTATTTCTATTCCAAAACATTATAAAATTACCTTTCCACTAACATTTTGAGATTGCAGGCATGCATGACAAAAAAGGAACAAAAATAATTTCTTCTGGGTAATTATCAGATTAAGTAAATTTTGTGTGAGTAAAGTGATAGAAGACCTACAGAAAAATTCGTATAAATCTACTTGTCTTCTAGGACAATTTTTAATATAATTTTTCGTAAATTTTGCTTCTGTAAAAGTGTTGAACATGTCTACTTTAATACATACATTGAAATAAGGACTCTGAAACGCAGTTTATTTAAATGTTTAAAATATTTGTTATTTTCATTTAAGCAATCCCTACAGATACTGATAACAACAATACATTCCACAATAAAACAAATGGCCCATTTCAAACATTTTAGAAAATGAACATACATTCAAAAATCAGAATACTAATTAGGCAAGTTTCTGCTGACCAGAGCTATATCCAAAACACTTCTAAACTAAGTCTGAAACTCATCTTGCTGTTCTGCAGTTACTGAAATAATGAACTATATGCACTATAGTAAAATCCTGTTTTCTTTCGTGCTAGATGGGTAATGTTTTCCTGGATTAGATTTAGAAGATGGGAAAGGAAGCAAAAGATTAAAACAATGTTTTGGTGTTACCTGGTTTCATTCTCATTGTGTATTCAAGAATGGATTCATCCTTAAGTGCAACAGTTACTTCGAGCATTCAGCAACATCTCTAATAAGGTAAAGAGGAATTCCTTTCTGTTTTAGGGGCATAATTAAAACAGCAGTATCTATAATAGGGAACTTTTTCTGGTGAAAGAATAAAGTATTCAGGCTTGTTTTCCCACTTGACAGTGAATTATGTGTGCGTTCAAGGACTAGTATTATTCCCTTTAGGAAAAGGGAGGTACAGTCCAAAGTGCATACACTTTACTATCCAAGATAAATGAGCCTATTGGAGTCGGAAAAAATCCAAGAGAAAGCTATTTGTTATGTCAGTGTTACATAAGAGGAGCAAAGTCCAATCATGGACATCATTTTAATTAATATTAACCATATTAATTCTGCCCACATTTGAATAATTTTTCAGAGGAGTAGACACAAACCGGGAGCAACCTTTCATGGTATGTCAGTAGTTTGGGTTTTTTTTTAAAAATCAGAGATACTTTATAGATTCACTGATAACTAAAACTGGGACAAATCCATTTAACTGGGTATTCTTTTAAATAAACATTTAATTTTTCATTTATTTTGCATATCTGTACTGAATTGCAGAAAATGTATCATTCTAATGAAACTAAATGAATGACAAAGCTATCAAATGGATAAATACAGAATATAAAAGTTTGTGGGGAAACTCTAGACTTCTGGACTTCTATCAATATGCTTATACTTGTGCATTATGAATACTCACTTCGTCATATATGATAATAATTTTATTTATTTACTGATTGTAATAAGTATCCATATTTTTCTTTAAAACAAATTATTGTTGAGATTTCTGTCATCAGCTTAAGATTGTGTATTTCTCAATCAAATATTATTTTACAGGAAACTATCTTCAATTAGTTTAAAATGCATTCTGAAGATGAAAAGAAGTATACTGCAGATGGAAATAGCCATGAGATCGCTGCATCCAGCCAGGATCATGAATCTGAAGACAAACAGTAAGTATTCTTAAATATGGTAAGCATTCTGTATTGAAGTTTATTATACTCCATTACTTTGGTTTCTATTTTATTGAATTTCATATTTTAAATTTTATTTTACGTTATTTTGCTAGGAATCTAATAAAAGAAAGCTTTGTATCAATATAAGAGTAACATTGATAGGCATGTTTATTTCATGCAAAAGGACTATTTATTTTTTCCTTTAAAGGGCTAAGTGTCCACAGTCTTGACTGGAAAAACAATTCTAAAATATGACAGAAATTATGTTGGAATGGAAATACTGGATATATTTATGCCATCCACTAAAAATTGTCTTAATATTTTTAGTATGGCAGTGAACCAACATTACACTATGTAGGAAAGCTTTACTCTCTTCTATTTTGAAATATGTACAGTGCTTTAGTTCACAACTTCCCTGACCAGATAGTGGAACCAGATAGTGTTGGTTCATCCTTGAAGGGGTGAACTGGGAAGAAGATGGCTTAAATTTACAGAAGTTAGGAGGTGATACTACTTACATTGCTGAAGATTTAAATAGAAACATTTCAAGAATGCTCAATAAATTATGCTCATTTTAAACAATTATTTGCTGCAAAACAATTTAATAATTATAATATAATTGAACTGCATTAATATGTTGAATTTGGATTTCTGTGAAATGTGGTCCATTTTTACATTCATTAAAACTACCACACTTTTTTTAGCAAGGCAAAGAAGAAGCAGAAGAAAGGGGAAAAACCTAAGATGGTCAGCCCATTTACACTGGTAAGGTTTATTCACTCTCTATGTGTGTACATATATGTACACACAGGCACATTTCAAAATGTAATCAAAAATGGTTACAATTATGCTAGTATCCTGCATATGTGATGGAGTCTCTACCAAATATATTCATACTATAGAATACTTGCTGTAGTATAGAAATCAATCAGTTCTTTTTGTGGATATAGTTATACTGAAAAAGCTGTCTTATTACAGATAAGGATTCTTAGGAATGTTCCCTTAGTAATTAATCATCTTAAACACACCCATACAGATATTGGTTTGTGAAAGATAGGAATTTCCATGTTCAGTCATTTCTCCTGACACAATGAGAACGGTGGCCATATACCCACAATGAGTGTGGTCTTGTCCTCTAAATTAGTACTCTAAGGTACTAATCACAGTAATTATCCACATGAGTCATTGTTCAATCACCTGAGTCAGCAGTAAAAGGCAATTCCATGCCACTTATGAAAACTAAAATTAAGAATTGTATGCTAAAAGGTTCCAGATTCTTTAAAATTTTCTGTATGGCTTTTTAAAAGACACCCTCTTAGTATTTAATCAATTAAATCCTAGGTCCTCTTTTAGTCATCCTGAAATATTTTATATTTTGTTGATTTAGTGTGTGTAATACACAATGACGCTGCAAATAACAGACATAAAACCATAGTACATGATGGTGGGCAGTGTCCAATTTCTTTGCTTTGCTATATACAGTTTACACCTGTACAACTACATCATACAACTATAATTTACATCAGTAAACTTAGTATTTTACAGTACAGAATAAAGCCAATTATTCTAATAGATAAGCTCAATCTTTATTAAGTTCAATGGCAAGAGGATTTAAGATTTCAATATATTTTTATGATGTTTATGCTACATTAGGAACACTTTTTCTGATGGCATAATAATGAATTTACAGTAAAAGCAATTATTGCCTTAATTATCATAACACCATTAAAACTTCTTACAATTTGAACTTTAAATGGCAGATTTAAAAAGTGTGAATTTCTTATGCCTTGTTTTCCTATGGCCTTTCTTATCCAGGTGCAGATACTAGTGCATTAAAATGGCACATCTCTCTGGTTTTGACAGTTTATAGTATAAAAGTGCTTATATAGAAAGAATTTATTCCTGTACATTTAAATTGTTTTTAAACTGTATTTCTAAGGAGATAAAGTTGTAGTTTTGTGACAGCAGGTGTGCAATTGTTGGCTTTTTCTTTACTTTCTTGACTTTGTAAACATAGAATTGAATTAGCGTTCTAATACAATAGATGAATTTCTCTTCTCACTCACAGTTTCGATACTCCAGCTGGTCAGATAAATTATTAATGATACTAGGCACTCTGCTGGCAGTAGCCCATGGAAGCAGTCTTCCTATTGCAATGATAATTTTTGGTGATATGACTGACAGTTTCGTTGCTTCTGGAGACACAAATTTTACAGGTAAGAAATTATCTGCTATGACAAGAACAATGGCTCATATTTTAAAAAATGACGGGAAGATTCACACATCTTGACAGGAGATACTTATGTTAGAAACCACAGTGCTATATTATGATGCAAATTAGTAGCTCATGTTCATTGTAATAGAGATACACTCTGTTTGGGGTGACATTGTCGTGGTAGTCTCCTAAAGGCTGCCTGACCAGGAGAACTGAGCAGAAGAGGTTCCTTTATCGACAGATTGGAGCAGCCTTGCATTCACAAGCCCTGGCCCTCATGGGAGTCTGCAACCATCCCAATAACTGCTGGAGGAGAACCACCACTGGTCATAAGCAATCCAGGAGGCTCCTAGACCGTATTGATGATAACTTCTTCAAATGTAAGAGGAGCCAGTGAGGAGGGGTGCATTACTGACCTCGTTCTTTATAAAAAGGAGGGCCTGGTAGGGAACATAAATCTCAAGGACAGACTGGGCTGCAGTGACCATGAAATGGTGGAGTTTCAGAGCAGCAAGGAGGGAGGACAGGAAGATCAGTATCTAGAACCTCACAGACTTGGACCTCTTTAAGGACCTGCTTGATAGAGTACCATGGGATGAAGCCTTGCTTGGGAAGAGGGGCCCAAGAAAGCTGGTTGATATTCAAGGATGACCTCCTCCAATCTCAGGAGTGATGCATTCCAACAAAGAAGGAGTCAGGCAGAAACACCAGGAGGCCTTCATGAATGAACCAAGAGACAAGCTCAAACACAAAAAGCAAGCCTGGAGGGGGTGGAAACAAGGAAAGATAGCTTGGGAGGAATACAGAATACCTGTCCAAGCCGCCAGGGATCAGGTTAGAAAAGCTAAAGCCCTGGTAGAATTAAATCTGACCAGGAATGTCAAGGGCAACAAGAAAAGCTTCTACAGTTAGGTCAGTGATCAAAGGAAGATGAGAGAAAATATGGACCCTCTCCAGAAGGAAATGGGAGACCTGATTACTTGAGATACAGAAAAGGCTGAGGGACTTAATGATGTTTTGCCTCAGCCTTCACTAGTAACTGTTCCAGGTGCACTGCCCAAATCACAGAAGGGAAAGGCAGGGACTGGGAGAATGAAGAACTGCCTGCTGTAGGAGGTCAGGTTTGAAAATATCTAAGGCATTTGGAGGTGTACAATTCTACTAGAACTGATGAGGTGCATCTGTGGGGCCTGAAGGAACTGGTAGAGTAAGGTGCTAAGTCACTGTCCACTATATTTGAGATGTCATAGCAATCTGATGAAGTTCCCACTGACTGAAAAAGGGGGAAACATAACCCTCATTTTTTAAAAAGGGGAAAAGGAAGACACGGGGAACTCCAGGCCAATCAATCTCACCTTTGTGCCCAGCAAGATCATGAAGCAGATCCTCCTAGAAACTATGCCAAGGTACATGGAATGTAAGGAGTATAATTGATGCTAACTAACATGACTTTTTTAAGGACAAATAATACCTGACAAATTTGATGGCATTTTACAAACAGGTTACAGATTGGGTGTGTAGGGAAGAATTTGGACATCATGTACCAACATTTGACAGTGTCCCAGTCGACATCTTTTTCACTAAATTGGAGAGGCATGAGTTTGATGGATGGAACACTTGGTGGATAAGATAGTGGCTGGAGGGTCACACTCAAAGAGTTATCCAAGTGGAGACCCGTGATGAGAGGGTTCTCCAGTGGTCAGTATTGGGACTGACACTGCTTAACAGCTTTGTCAATGACATAGACAGTGGGATCCATGCACCCTCATCAAGTTTGCCAATGACTCCAAGCTGTGCAGTGCAGCTGACATGCTTGAGGGAAGGGGACATCCAGAGGGATCTTGACAGGCTGGAGAGGTGGGTCTCTGGGTATCTCATAAAGTTCAACAAGACCAAGTGCAAGGTCCTGCATGTGGGTTGGGGCAATCCCAAGCACAAATACAGGCTGGGAGAAAAATGGTTCGAAAGCAGCCCTGAGGAGAATGGTTTGAAGGTGTTTGTTGATAAGAAGCTCAACATGAGCCAGCATTGTAGGCTTGCACCCAGGAAGTAATATCATGGGCTGCATCAAAAGAATTGTGACCAGCACATGGAGGGAGGTGATTCTAACCACTCTACATCTCTCTGGAGTGCTGCATCCAGCTCTGGCACCCCCCCTAGCATAAGAAGGATACCTGTTGGAGTAAGTCCAAAGGAGGGCCACAAACACGATCAGAGGGCTGAAGCACCTCCCTATGAAGACAGGCTGAGTAAACTGGGGCTGTTCACCTTGGAGAAGATTCCTGGGAGACCTTATAGCAGCCTTTCGGTACCTCAAATGGGGCTACAAGAGAGCAGGAGAGCAACTTTTTACAACAACCTGTAGTAATTGGATAAGGGGTAATGGTTTTAAACTCAAAGAGGGACTATTTAGATGAGATATCAGGAAGAAATTCCTTTCTATAAGTGTGATGGGAGACTAGAACAAGTTTTCCAGAGATATAGTGGATACCTGATCCCTGGAAGTGTTCAAGGCCAGTTTGGATGGGGCCCTGAGCAATCCAGTCTAGTGAGTGGTGTCCCATGGTAGTGGGGTTAGAACTGGATGGACCTTAAGGTTCTTTCCAACCCAAACCATTCTCTTCTTCTATGTCTGTATGCGCAGGTATACTTTTTAATCTTGAATTACAGTCATGTAGTTTTGTTGTTAGTGGAGTTATGACTAACCCTGCATTAGTAACCTTCATTCATGTGCATTAGAATTTCCTCCTTTCTTCCAAATCAGCCTGATTCAAAAGGAGATGTAGCAACTCCAGATATACTGAACAGCATGCAAAAAAACAAATTTGTTAAATCTTGCCCTGTTAAAAGTATTTACTCTTTTCTTCCTTTCTAAGGAGACATTTCAATGAATTTCACTTCAGAGGCGCTTAACAAGCTGGAGAAAGATATGACAAGGTAAATAAAAATTGGTGTTTCCTCTTCTTTTTTTAATGTAGCCACACATTTCTAGTAAAACCATTCTTCTCCCAAGGATGTTTTGCACACTTTAAACAACACAAAAGCAATTATTTAATAATATATGTAACTAAAGATTGGCACAAGGTATTATTTGAGGCCCTGGGAAGATTCTTGAACATTCCCAGCTATTCCAAAAAATTTCCCTGTAATCTCTTGCTCTGACCCAACCTGACATATTTCAGGGGTGCTCTGTATCCCAGTGAAGTCTGCATTGCCTTCCTTCTTTCTTCTTTTGCTCTGAATTTATAAAGAGTAATTGTTATGATAAAAAATTATATTGATTATCATCTGTCAATACCCTGAGCTATGGTGATTCACTTGCAAAAAACTAGTTTGTCAGATACTAACTACTTTGCTGCCAAAGCATCAAGTTCAGCTAAGCAACTTTCTACAAGTACATGAAAGGAGATTGTAGCAAGATGGGGTTTGGTCTCCCACCTAATAAGTAACAGGACAAAAGAAAATGGCCTCAAGTTGTGCCAGGGGAGGTTGGGTATAATCTTCATGGAAAGGATGCCAAACATTGGAACAGGACGTCCAGGGAAGTGGTTGAGTGACCATCCCTGGAGGCATTTAAAAGATTTGTGGATGTGAGACTGAGGGACATGTTTTAGTGATGGACTTTGCAGTGCTGAGTTAATTATTGGATTCAGATATCTTAAAGGTCTCTATCAACCTAAACAATTCTATAATTCTGAGAAATTACCTACACTGTAGAAAATGCAGATTTAGATTATAAACTACCTTAAATCTAGCATTCTAGAGCTGGAAACAGCAGAAGACAATAGACAGCAGGTGCTTCTGCTACAAAACTCCATAAAGAAAAGATTTAATAAGAAGAAACATAAGCTGCTAATAAAAGTGTTTTGTTAAGAGGTTTTATTAACCATTATCCATACACTTGGTTTATGCATGATATGTAAAGTTTGTGTGTTTCTTGTACCACTTCAGGTTCTTTTCTTCAGGTTGAACTTTGTTCCTTTCAATTAGATATTGAAATATGTCTGCTGTACTCTTCAAAGCAATTGTCTTTTTTGAAGAGAAGGTGGACAAAAGGCATTTTCTGTAGTAACTCTTGCTGTTTTATGTCAAAGTGCATTATAATTTTTGGGTAACAGTGGACTGTAAACTTATTTAGATTCTGTAGTTAATTTTTGCAATTAAAATACCCGTGACTATTTACACCCAAAAACCCCAAACCAAAACATACTCAAACAACTCTTCACCATAAAATAAATGAACAAGTTAGGACAAGGCTGCTGTTTCTTAGAAATGATGGACTTGAATGTAATGAGAATGAATTGACAGGGAATGGCAATTATACTTACAGGAGAGTTTCTTGCTCCTCCAACATTTCTGTCAGTCTCTGACATGAATGTACATAATGCCTACAAACCTCCAGTGGAATATATTTGTTCCCAGTGATTTGAAAACAAATTTGAAGGCAGAATTGCAAACTAAATAACGTGTGCATGGGCGAAGTTACGCTAATTGTTCTGGATTTAGTAAATACCTGACACTCAGTTGCACCTTTTCAAAGTCTGTTTCGTGTTTATTCTAAAAGAACTTTAAAAATAGTTACTAAAATATTGCTACATATGAAATAGTAGAATTTGTTTTGCCTGTTATTTAATATGTGAGTGAGGTCTCCCTGTCCTTACCTTGACCTATGAGCTTTGAATGATATTTTTCTCTGCTAAGTCTAGCTGAGGAGAGGAAGTGATAGTGTCCTCAGTCGGTATCTGGAATCCAACTGGGGTCAAACCACCACAGATTAAAAGTACAAGCAAGAGTAAAAGGTTTCTCTTTAGAAACAAATTGTTTCCTGATACATGCAAGGCTAGCAGCACAGGAATAGGTGTTCTTTCCCAAAGTTTCTAGCTAGAGCCTTGAGTTGGCATTTTCACTGGTGTGACAAAGCTCTTTGTACCAACTCCTTTTTTCTGTTGGAACACCAGTCAACAGGTCAAATAATGATAGAAACTGTTTGTAAGGGCAGAGTTCTCACACAGATGTGTCCAAGTACTGAACTATGCATGTGGACTTAGTCAAGTTTGTTACTCAGTTTGCCTTAACTCCAACTATTTCTCAAAAGAAAAAGAATTATTATTTTATAATGCAATGTGCATTTACTCTCTGAAAACTTGCAGCAGTGAATTTACAGAATATATTTCATTAGCATGGAATCTGGCAAAGATACGAGTCCTTTGGATATGATTTGTCAGTAAACAAAGTCCAAGCAGAAATCAGCTGTTTGAAGTGATGTAGTATCATAAAGTAATTGCTAAAGTAATTACTGCTGAATTTAGAATCAATGTTCTTGGGTTTAGTTTGAGAGTCTTTGTAGAGTTTTAATGGAGCTAAATGTGATTGAGGTCTATATTCAACTAACCAGCATTCTGTTAGGCATTAACTTGATTTTATTAAACAGTTTTGATGAAGTGAATTTCATAATGAGTATAGTTTCAAAGTTCCTAAATATACTATATGATATTATAGCCACAAGAAAGATCTGAATAAAATTTGAGAACTTTAATTTGTAAAGCCATTCTCTCTTAGAGCAGAGCATTTGCACACAGATTCCTGCAATTTACTCCTCCCAAGTTTCATGTTAAAGTTCTATAAAATCAGTATGCATAACTTAGTAAACGAGTGAAGGTTGCAAGAGTTTAGGAAAGGTCATGAGTCAAGCTTTTTACTAATGGTTTACTTTTATGTAGATACATTACTCTTATAATTACAGGTAATACACATCATATAATATTTAATCATCAATTTTGGTTGTGTTTTACAAACGAAATCCCTTAAGTTGCATTTTTTTTTCATTCAGTTCTGGTATAAGTTTCATTATAACTGATTCTAGTGTCAATTCTTCATCAAATCAAAAGTAATTTTATTCTTTTTAAACAGCTTAAAGCTGTGACTTCCACTTTGAGAATTATCATGGTTCACATACTCCTGGTTTGGTTTTGACACCCCACTCATAGCACAGAGGTGTTAAATAATTGATGTAAAAATAAAATATCAGTTATGAATAAAAGACCCAAAGAATTTCTGTTTTAACGGCATTTGATTTCAGTAGATGTCCATATAATAATGCTCTCAAATGAGGAAATATTTACTGCATCCATGCATATGTTTATTTATTTATTTATGTATTTACATAGACATGCATGTTTATGATTTAAATGTGTGTATAATATAGATATATGTGATTTGTTCTATGTCTGTCTAATGCTAGGCAGTTTTTGGATGTGAGACATTTAAGTGAAAAGGGTATAGTATCAGAAATACACTTCTAAAAGTATCTAATGATAAAACACCTGCTAATTATTTTTTTATGGTAATTCTGACATTAAATGCTATTCATGGAAAACTCAGCAAGTTTTACAGTGAAGTGTAAAGTTCTAGTATAAGCATATAAACCCTAATTCACAGAAATTCACCCTAATTACAGAAATGCAAACATCATGCTAAATTCACACTATCAAGGTAATTAAACCAATTTTAAGCTCATTTCAGAGAATCTTGCCCTTTTTTTTCCTTACAGATATGCATACTACTATTCTGGAATAGCAGCTGGTGTTCTTCTTGCTGCTTATGTTCAAACTTCATTCTGGACCTTAGCAGCAGGTCGGCAAATAAGAAAAATTAGAGAAAATTTTTTTCATGCAATTATGAGACAGGAAATTGGATGGTTTGATGTGAATGATGTGGGAGAACTTAATACTCGTCTTCTAGAGTAAGTATATTATAACTTTCCCAATGTTATTTTATCTTGTTGAACATGTAGGACTTAATTTTTTTTTTTTTTTTAATTAGATTATTTCTCTGTGAAACTAACTTTTCAAATTTCCTCTTTGAGAGTCTTGGGACTGAATTTCTAATACTTCTGATACAGGACTGTCACAAAGATGCCAGAAAAGCATTTTGTTAAGTTCACTTGAACTCCAAGGATTACTAAAGCCCAGTCTATGATATTACCCCCATGAAGAGAAATAAATTAATTTCTGGGTACACTGAGGACTGAAAAAAGGTACTGACTCAGCCCAGCAACATGAACAGCTTTAACTGCATAACGTTGCCTACATGAAAGCCTTTATCTTTTATTTCCAAATAGCCCGTAGTACCAAACAGATCAAAAATATGGAATTAAGAAAGTGAGAGTATTTTGCACTACAGAAAGAATTTCAACTTTTTCAGACAAAAGCAGGTTTATAGCATTACATTTTCACAAGAAATATGAAATTTTCCTTTTCTTTTTTTTTTCTTTTCTTTTCCTTTTTCTTTTTCACTACATAATGCTTTACCTTGAAGAAAACTGTTATTGGAAGCAGTAATTGAATTATAAAGATTGTCTTCCACGCATAACAAAACTGGAAACCTTCCTTGTGCTTTCTACATTTTTCTTCCTCTCTCTATGTCATTTCTTTTTCAGTGATGTCTCCAAGATTAATGAAGGAATAGGTGACAAGATTGGATTGCTTATTCAATCACTGACAACATTTGTGACAGGATTTATTGTTGGTCTCATAAGAGGATGGAAGTTAACCCTTGTAATACTGGCAGTTAGTCCTGTACTGGGACTTTCAGCAGCCCTCTGGGCAAAGGTAAGTTAACATATGTACAGTATCAGGTTTTATATTAATGACAGATAATGAAATAAATCTACATATCTGTAAGTCTTAGTATTAGAATGTGTTGCTTAGAGCAATTATATATATTTTGTATATTAAATATATATTATATATTATTTAGATAACACTTCTGTACATAAGCTCTTAGATGAACTGTGTATCAGTCCCCTCTCAATCAAGGCCAGGTCAGATGGGGCTCTAAGCAACCGGTTCTAGTGGAATGTGTCCCTGACCATGACAGACCAGTTGGAACTAGATATCTTTGATAAGATCCCTTCCAAGGTCCCTTCAAGTCAATAATTCTATGTAATTTGAATATTATAATTCCCATAGATTAGGCAGATTTATTTAATTTGAAGCTATTTCTGATAATATAGCACATACAGAGAAGGAAGCAAGATATATGTGTAGAATTCACACCTGCAACTCTTTGACTTACATCTGTTTAAGTACTTTTTCTCTTGAAAGGAATAATTGCACTTCCTGGAAAATAAGAGAGTAAATCAGAAAAAATCTGTCTCAGGCACAAAGTTTTTTTTCATAGTTGTTAACAGATTTTGAAAGAAATCCTGTACAGACCTAGATGAGAGAAGGACCAAATTTTCATGGGACTAGAGTGACTTACATTTTTAAAGTCTTCTGATTTTTATGGTATTTTCTTTCCCTTGTATTTCAAAGATCGTGAAAGCTTTTACTGTCTTGAGTGGCTATATTGCAGAAAAGGTAGGATTAGACACACATGTGCCACGTATGTCAATTGGCTGAGTCTTCACAGACTGTGGCCATGTCTTCACAGTCTAAGCTATAGGACCCTCTGGCTAAGGTAGCCAGAGATGAGAATGAGCTAAGGAGGTCTACCTGGGGAGAACCACACCAGCTCACTATGAGTTCTCTTCTTATCTCTTGCACTGGGTGAAAGCAGAGTGGAAAGTCCGGGACTTAATTAATTGTGTACAATGTGTAATGTGGAATCCCGTGGCTGAATTCACAACATACTTAAGAATCCGGATATTTGACATTCTGCACCCATGCCTAATATAGCCAAAAGGCTTCATATTGGAAGATAACTGCGATTAAAACCATTATGAGTGCTTGAGTTTATTCTGGTTTTCATATGTAAAAATATTTGATTCTGTATTAGGTTCTCTCTGCTTTCACTGACAAAGAACAAGCAGCATATGCAAAAGCAGGTGCTGTTGCAGAAGAAGTTCTGGGAGCAATCCGTACTGTAATAGCTTTTGGAGGACAGGAAAAAGAAATTAAAAGGTAAAAGCAACATTTGCTTTCATCAGTGGATTTTAAAATACTAATTAAAAATGGTTTGAGATTTTCTTGTATATTTTCTGTTTAAGATTTTGTGCTTTTCGCATTTTTCTTTAATGAGACATTATTAAACGCTGTTACAAGAGTTGCTACATGTTGAAAGGCAATCATTTCTTTATCTAGAGTTGATATGTTGTCTCTGCATTAAAAGGTATCAAACTGCATCACATATCTTATTTGTGAGAGCTTTAGACAAAAGAAGACCCTGCTCTGTGAAGAGATGATGATATCCTTGGTAATCTAATCTGATTACTCAGTAGTTGTGAAGCTGCTGATGAACAGTATCTCTATCTCTGCCATACTGCAAAATAAAGATCTTGTGATATATTTTAACCTTTTATCTTGAGTGGTTCACAATCAAAGTTCACTGATCTCAGATTATTTAAGCAACTTAAATGCCAGCCCTTGACCTGCAATGCACTTTTATTTCTATAGTTCACTAATGTTGGCATTTTCAGGGGTTACCTTAGAAAGTCCATGCCTAACCTTTATATAGTCTTGGGGTTAGATATTTTAGGTACCTAACTGCCGTACTTTGTAAGCATTCTTTTTCTAATCTATCCACAGAGTTTTTGTGGTGTCTGTCATGGTGCAAGTGTGAGTCTATTTTGAACTTTTTTCTTTCTTCCAGATATCATAAAAATTTAGAAGATGCTAAACGGATTGGAATAAGAAAGTCTATTACAGCCAATATTTCTATGGGTGCTGCTTTTTTACTGATATATGCATCATATGCACTGGCATTCTGGTATGGAACTACTTTGGTCTTAAATGATGATTACACTATTGGCAAAGTTCTTACAGTAAGTATTATTGAGTAAATTCTCAGTAACAGTGAGAAATAATAAAGAACAAACATTTATGTGTGTAATGGGAGTTTATTTGACTATAATGAGAATTATGTCACAAAATTGACAAAGTAGCAACACTTTTTAACAAAAAGATTCTCACCACAAAACCCTACATGCTGTTTCTATAGGATCTCAAAATCTACATGAACTCAAATAAGACATAGATGATTTTCAATTGTTCCTATATATTTTCTGGTTTTCAAAAGATCACACTGATATAGAAACAGTTCAATCAAAACCTGAATTTCAATACCCTTTGTAATTGCTATTTGCTTTCAGAGGGCTGAATATATTTTCAGGATGCAGAAACAAATACTTTTTAGCTATTGTGTAGTCAAAGTATATAGTTTTCTTAATGTTTTGCCTATGTTTTGCACCATGAGAGCTTGGAATCACTTCTCCATATTTTGACAAATTGAGAGGAATAAAAATATACTTGTGACTAGGAAATATGTCACCATCTAACTGAAGGAAAAAAAACCGTAACACTTAAGTCATAACTTAAATTCTTCTCTTGATGTGGAAACCATTCTAATTTTGTATGAAACATGAAATAAACAGGGTAAGAAGAATGACTTTGTTAACCATGATGAAACCTGGCCAGGTGACCATATACATATATTCTATTCATATTTTCTATTTTAACTACCTGTTTCGTTTCTGAATCAGTGAAGTTTGTGAAAAGTGTCTCTTGTATGTGCTTTTGGCTCTTCGGAATCTTTTGTACAGGTTGGCACATGTAACCTCTCAGTGAAGTTCATAACCTTATGTGTAATTTATTCTGTTCAAGGTATTACCAAATTCTATTGCTAATTGTCTATGTTGAAGTTCACTGAATGATGTTTTTATGACATGGATGATGCATTATCATGTGTAAAATCTGTGAATAACCCCTGTTCAAGATGAGGGGTGTGGTGGACTTTCCTCTGACTACTATAGCTGTAATGACCTCTGAACAGTGTGGTTTAATTGCTTTTGTTTTGCTACTAACTGAAAGCAATAAACTGTGCTATTCTGAGAAAATTGCTCATTTTTTTTCTTCTTTTTTTTTTTCTTTTCTGCTATTTCTTCTTTGCTTGACCTTCTCTCTCTTTCATTGAAGCAGGGGGATCCTTTATTACTTTGTGATGAAGACCCTGGGTTTCTATGCTTCTATTTCACTGTCTTTTTGAAAGCAGAATGCTGGTGTTTTGCTTATCTGTTTTTGTTCTGTTGGAAGAGAGATAATACACTTTCTGGTCTTGTACCAAAGAATTAATTAGTACAATAAATCCTGAGACATTAAGTACAATTCTAAATTTTTTGTCATAGATTTTACAAGTCTGAGTCAATTTTTTACTTTTTCTCAAGATATTTGCAAAATTAATGTTGTACATTACCTCAGTTCTCACCTGAACCTTAAAAAGCTCTTTTCTTAATGTTTTTCTCTGCTTAAGAGAGACCTTTTCACTTTTGCTTTAATTCTAGATTCCTTACACTTCAGTGAACAGACATGGAACCTCCTTACCCCCCAAAAAATCTAATGTAAATAAAAAAATAATATTTTCTGCTTAAATAAGAATGAACATATGCCTCTGTAAACATTTCTTTCAGGTCTTTTTCTCTGTATTGATTGGAGCTTTCAGTATTGGACAGACTGCTCCAAGCATAGAGGCATTTGCTAGTGCAAGAGGAGCTGCCTATACAGTCTTCAATATAATAGACAATGTGAGTATCTTTGCCCTCACAATAATTTCAAAACTTCTTTTGAAGGTAAGAGACCCTTCTTTTTAAAGACAGGGACTAAAGCTTAATGGAAAAGTTTTAAAAGTATTCTTGCATGAGCATAACATCAATGTAGCAGTGATTGTACAAAATCTGTACAAAATTTGTACAAAATTTTTATACAAAAAAAAAATTGTACAAAACATTGTACAATTTGGATCTTTCAGAAATCACACCTAAATTACTTTAAAAACACATTTAATGTTTCTGCAGAATAATGGTGAAGTCAAGGACTTCTTTATGAAAAAAATGCTGTTTTTTTTTTTTAAATTTTATTTTGCACAGGAACCTCAAATTGACAGTTATTCAGAGGCAGGTTACAAACCAGACCACATAAAAGGGAACGTGGAATTCACAAATGTTTACTTCAATTATCCATCCAGACCAGATGTTGAGGTACTGTAATTGAAGCTATATATATATTACAGTTGAACATATGGATCATTTGTTGAAAAATAATATAATTAAAATGTCACATAAGTTAACTTTCCTTGAAAATCTAACAATTTCAGGTTGATTCTCAAATGTATATAAAACTACCCTGTCATCATAGTGATTTTAGCTAGACTTTTTTCCACCTTAGGTAAACATGTTAAGTTTCCTGATTATTTTTTTGTCTAAAGCTCTAGTTAGTGTGGCTAAAGCCATAAATACATATTTCTATCAGAATCTAAATTTGCAATCCTAATTCAAGTGTTTGTGTATAGTAATAATAATGAGATAGTAAGTTTTAAAATAACTGCAATGCAGCTCTGTTATTATGACTGTGTCTGAACCAGAAAACAAAAAAAGCAGTTCCAGCAAGGACTCGCTGTATATGGAATAGAGATCTGTGCTTGTCTAGACAGAGAATAAGTTTCCTTTTTAAAGCACTGTCATGTATTCAGAATCTTAATGCAGTGGTGATAAATGAGATATGAATGATTCCTGAAAATATTTCCGTGGAGAGTGTCTTTGCGCTACATAATTATTTCCTTCCTTACCTTGAAGGAAAATCGCTGACCTTGATAAAGTGACCTTTCTTACTTTTGATAGGCAGAAAGGAAATATATTCAGCTTTTATCATGACTTTTACATAGCTTCCCTGTAGTCTGCATGATGCATTAAAAAAAAGAGGTGAGGCAACATAATACAGAAATTTTGCATCATATTGTATCTATATTATACTTCAGTTGTGAGTAGTAGTAGTAGTATTTTGTCATATGAAGTGAGAAAGGTAATTGCAAAGTGTGTTGTATAATACATTGATACTGAACCACTTGTGATGTCATTATAGTTAAAATTAAGCTGAAGTCATCAGTTACCCAAAATTTAAACCCACATGTTTAGAATTTTTTTAACCAGATTCTGCTAGAAATATGAAGTTTTTTTTATTCTAGTCTTTCAAATTTACCTTGAGATTCTAAATATTGTTATGTTTTTTTGACTGACCTTATACGGACAGATACTGAAGGGCTTGAATCTCAAGATTAATTCTGGCCAGACAGTGGCCCTGGTTGGTGGCAGTGGCTGTGGGAAAAGTACAACTGTTCAGCTCATCCAGAGATTTTATGATCCCAAGGAAGGCACGGTAAGACACCTCAAGTGAGATGACTCCTCTGCATGTCACATACACTGAAAGCCTAGTCCCAGCCTCACTACTCTTACCAATTTTCCAATGACAGGGTGAAGTCTCCCCTAAAATGGCACATGCTGGCATGGAGAGAGAGGTTCTTTGATCAAAACACGTGGTAAACTGTTTTTGTCTGCTCTCTGTTGTTTAGGTTACCATTGATGGGCAGGATATTAAGACCTTAAATGTAAGGTATCTGCGGGAGGTCATTGGTGTGGTGAATCAGGAGCCTGTGCTCTTTGCTACTACTATTGCAGAAAATATTCGTTATGGCCGTGAGGATGTCACCATGGAGGAGATTGAAAAAGCCACCAAGGAGGCAAATGCTTATGACTTCATCATGAAGCTACCCAATGTAAGCAGATCAGCTCTCCTGCTGAAATAATTTCTTCTAAACCTTCTTGTGCCAAATAGTTCCTTAGAAGAAATGCTTATTAAGATGAGAAGCATCCCTGGACCTTTGAATATGCAGAGCTATGCAGAGCTTGCTCATAACTTTTGAGAATAATGTTAATTTCATATCTTCAGGCAATGATTTGGCTGTCATTTGAAGAACTACTAGAATTCCAGGAATACAAATGATTAGTCAGCTTTATCCAAGTAGGTGTTTATTCCTGAAGACAAAGAAGTTGTTACTGGCATTTCTGGCACTACTGACATCTTTAGTGGAAGGTCTGTGCTGCTGAGTGTTTTCAATACATGTGTTTGTCTTGTAGAAATTTGAAACTGTGGTTGGAGACAGAGGGGCACAGCTCAGTGGAGGCCAGAAGCAAAGAATAGCAATCGCCCGAGCTCTGGTTCGCAATCCTAAAATTCTTCTGCTTGATGAGGCAACATCAGCTTTGGATACTGAGAGTGAATCGGTTGTGCAGGCAGCACTGGACAAGGTCAGTAGTGTTTTAAAATTGGGCATGTAAGCAGGAGCCTAATATTTACTTCTTTCCTGGACTTTTGTTGAAAATTGAAACACATAAAACCACAAAAATATAAACTTTGATTTGGCAAATATTATTTGTACAGAGAATTTTTGCAGGTATTACAGAGAGCAATCTTATTTCAAATTAGAAGATGGAATCATATTTTTTGCATTATTAAGCGCTTTTTAAATTTTCTTGGTGTAAATACCATCCTCATCCATTATCTGTCTTACTGCCATTCATATTGTTAACTCATCTGTCCTTGTTGAGCTTCATGAGGTTCTCCTCAGGCCTGTCAGAGACCTTCTGAATGCCATCCCTCCCCTCAAGTGAATAAATTGCACCACTCTGCTTGATGTCACTTGTAAACTTGCTGAGTGTGCACTCAATCCCATTTATCAGTATCAGTGAGAAAGATACTGCACAGTGTGGGTCCCAGTATGGACCTGTTAAGGGACATCACTGAGGCTGAATTCCATCCAGGTTCCATCAGAATTCCACTGCTTGGGGTCATTACTTTGATTATTTAAACTAAAATTTGCTTTAAAATAGCCTCATAATTAAAATGACAAGCTGGGATGTTTGAAACATTAAGTGTATTACAGTTATAAATATCCAAAGAAAGGTACTTAGTTGCAATGCAGTTCATATGAAATTGTAGAGAATTTTATTTTTATTGTAGTCACTTGAGTTAGCAGTGACTTAGAGCTTAAAATACTAATATCTTTAAAAGTGAGTGTAAAATATTTTATAATGTTTCTGAGTATAAATTCTGCATGGATTTAAGGTTTAAGTGGGCAGCTATGAGCCTAAATATAGAAAACTTTAGCATTTAAAAAATTTTAGTGTTTGTAATATTCTAAAATTTTATATATAGAAGGGTTTTTTAGACATTTTTGATCAAAGTTTGATGTGCCACAGTGAAAGATGATCCGTAATATTAAATTCCAAGCTTTAAATTATATTTCTGCTTTCAGGAACTCGTTGAAATATGTTTTTAAATTTTTTTGAAAGTTATATTTTTCTGTGAACTATTTTAATGTCTCTTTTAGGTTCTATTCAACTCTATGAAGATGAACAGCTTCTGCATTTACTAATAAATACTCACAGTAAATATTGCTATTTTCAGGCAAGGGAAGGACGCACCACGGTTGTGGTAGCTCATCGACTGTCAACAGTCCGAAATGCAGATCTGATAGCTGTGTTCGAAGGCGGAGTCATCAAAGAGCAAGGGAATCATGCTCAATTGCTTGAGAGAAAGGGAATCTACTACAAACTCGTTAACATGCAGGTAATTTGTCTCTAGCTGTTGCCTCATTTTCTTTTTTTCCCCTCACCCGTAGTCATTTTGAGAGAAGTATGAGAAATTCCGCAGCATATTTTGATAACAGCAAAAAACCCATGTATTTTGAAAGGAGAATAATAATTTGAGAGAGACCACTAGTTTTGGTACAAGACCTGTTTAAGCCCAAGATAGTACATTTTTAATCCTCTAGGTATTTAAACTTAAAAGATTATTTTATGTTTTCCTTTTATGCAGTTAATGTAGAGCAGATAACTATGGTAGCTTGCTATTCCATTGCTTGTTCTTAGTCTGATAAAAGGTAAAATGGAGTAGCTGACACTGGAGGAATAGAGCATGTGTATTTTAAGCTGTTTAGTTATAATCTTTCATACTGAATTCCTTTCTAAAGAAAAAAAATTCAGCTATGCTGAGAGCAAAAAATCTGTTAGTAACTTATATAAACAGGAAAAAAAAAAGATTATAAATTTAAAAAAATCCCAAATGCATTAGTTATTAAATGAAGATCAAGATACTTCAATGTGTACATCCCAATGTCCCATGTGACCATTAGCTTATAGCAGATTTTCACTGTAGCCTTTGTTTTACTGTATAACCACCGTGTCCATTAAAGAAACTGAAACTGCCATCGCAGTATGTCAGACTGAGGAGGTCAACCAGACCAATTAAAATATTTCTTTGTAGGAGAATGTATTTGGTCACCTTAGATTTGAAGTAAGCTTGTATCCAAGCAAATACAAATATGGGGAAAATGAGGAAATATAAAACGGAAAGAAAATTTTAAAACAATAAAAAATAAAAATAAAAAATGGAAAGCAAGTAAAAAGATATATTTTTATTAGTGGTGCAAAAAGCAGTAAGAGATAAAAAAATTGTGGAAAAAATGAAACGGAAATTGAAGGCAACGGGTTGCTATCAAATGCCTCAAGGATGTGTAGACATTTATTTATTCTCTCAAAAATACTGGCAAAAGTACCACCAAGGATAAGGCTCTTTTCCCAGCTGCTCTAATTTTTCAATCAAAATCTCTTTTTGACTTGTTTCATTTTGAACTTCCTTATTCCATTGATAGTCAAGAATTGTTAAGTGTTTCTGCAGTAAAGGTGGTAATATTTTATCACTTCATAAATAAACTGTATATCCCACAAGAACTCATTCTAAAAGATCCCAAGAGGAGTGCAAAGAGCTTACCCTCAATTTAAAACTTTTTGTTTAATTCATTAGAAAATGGAGCAGCTACTCTCAGTACCCTGTCCTCCACTTACTATAAGAATTTTCATGAGATGCAAAATTCATATATGACTAAAGCTCTGAAGATAGAGCTGTAATAACTATTAAATACAGATTTTCATACCTCATTAAGGCATGATTATGTTGTTTCTCCCATATATCTTTCAACTGAAACGAAGTTACTTTTTATTTTGATTACCTCATAGTTTTGAAAGTTTGAAGTAATATATGCATATTTAATCTTAGCATCACATTCTTCCCACTTTTAGACAATAGAAGCTGAAGTTCCATCATCAGAAAATTATGAGTATGTACTTCCATCATCAGAAAATTATGAAAATGTGCGTAGTGTCAAAAACAGTGAACCTGAACCAGAATTTGAAGAATCCTTAACCAGAGGATTGAGAAGACGATCAACACGAAGAAGCATGAAAAGGCCAGGAGAGCAAAGTGATAGTCCTGATGAGGAAAAGGCTTCACCTGTAAGTATCTTTGCAGAGCTGCTAGTGAACTTGATTCTTTTAAACAAAGCTTGTTAAATTAATTCTCCTGGTGAAAAAAGATATAAAAAGAAGGAGGCATTTAAAAGGGATGAAGAAGACAGGAGAATTTTTAAATACTAAATAGCCTTTGACTGATAATATTTGTAACTTGCTTTTTTAATCTCAACATAAATTATAATAGAAATAAAATTATAATTAAAACATCTAGAATAAAGATTTTAAGTTTATTATTGAAAATAAATTTATTAAAAAAAATATACAGCATATATTTACATATCATACCAACATCGTCTACAAGTTTAAAAATTCATTTTTGGGTAAGAAACAAAATATTTAGCCAAACATAACAACTCTTACAACAAAACCTCCCCTCCCAAAAATATGATTGCATTCATATTTATAGCAATTATTTTGCTGTTATAAATTGCTTAATGAACAATTACTTGAATTAATCAAGCTGTGGATTACATACAGCAATATGCCCAGAATAAGTAGTTCAGTCATCACTGACCAATAACAACAGCATTCACCAACAAAAATTATAGACCAATATAAAAGGACAAGAGCTGTAGATAATAGTGTACAGATCTTACTTCGTTGAGTTAGAATAACAAAAAAAAAAAAAGTACAATCATTTATTCATGCTGTTAAAAACTATACATTTTTGCTTCCCTGAATATATTTTGGGAATAGGAAATTGATTATCAAACTCTCCTTTTCTCGGTGTTTCTTCAAATCCATTCATGTTTGTCCTAATGCAATTTATATTCTTTAGGCTGAAGAACTACCTCCAGCTCCATTTATGAAAATTATGAAGTTGAACAAAACTGAGTGGCCATACTTTGTAGCTGGACTCTTGTGTGCAATTATCAATGGAGCTTTACAACCTGCATTTGCAATCATATTTTCTGAAATTATAGGGGTAAGTTGGAGTAAAATAAGCAAAAAACTGTAAGTCCACAAAATTTATTTCTAATAAAATTAGGTTAAAAACAATCACTGCACAGTGAAGCTGAAGAGTGGATGAAGTACCCTTGCAAAAATCTGAAAAACTGTATGACATTTCCAAAATGCTGAAAATCTTGCTACAACCTGAAATATGCTTGTTATACTTTAAATATTATGTAACATAGGATCAAATTTCATATGAATGCAATTGACTACCAAAAAAAGTTGCTGATAAAGATGAGAGTATTTTAGAATGTTAGTTAATTTTATAAAAACATTGTTTCAAATTTTATTTTATAGATTTTTTCAGAGACTGACAAGAACATCTTAAGAAAACAGAGCAACTTATATTCACTGCTGTTTTTAGTACTTGGGATCATTTCCTTTTTTACTTTCTTTTTTCAGGTATGTTTTATTATTTTAACCTTATTATAATTGTTCAGCATGTTTTAGAAATCAGACTTGAAATATACTAAAAATTTGCATCTTCATAATATGTCTCCAACTCAAACCAGAACTTGTATTTATGGTTCTAGATATGTCTGAAATTTTTTTGACCTAGAGCTGCTTGTGTTTAAGAGTCTTTTGAACCTATTCAGACCTCTTAACTTCAGAAATAACCACTTTGTTTACCAGTCAGACAGTTCTCAGCACAAAAGTCTAGATTTTCTTGCTCTTTTTCCATTGCCAAAAAACAGGCAACCTCTCCAGCCCTTAACATTCTACCACCCTTTTCTCACCCTCAAGACTTCCTATTTGAATCTGTTAGTAATTCACAATCTATCGATCTCCTGCCTTTGCTCTCCAATTTTTTACTTCCCTAACTCTTTCTTTGTCCAAAGGAATGTCCCATATTCCTCCTCTGGGAGTCCCCAAAGACTCCGAATCACAGGTTGTTACCACACTGATATTCAGTTCCCCCTGCTGAAATACTAAGGATTGTACCTGCTACAATAGTGCCACTTTAAAAGAAAAAACAATTGTAATCATATGAAATATTTTCATATATAGTCCAGTTTATAATTTAGGAACATATTGGTATAGTTTTATCTGTTAAATTAGCCCACAGATTGAAATAATAATGTGCACTTGGGATAGCAGCATAAACAGTCTCTTCCAGAAAACTGGTTTGTTTGTGGAATCATCTTGTTGCACAAGCAGAAAAGGCCTTGAGTAAAAAAGGGCTGAGTAGTACAGGGCTGTGACAGGTTTGCTCAGTTTATAAGTGTTCAGATAATGTTTTAAATTTGACTGATGCATTTGACTTCAGTGAACCCAAGTTGCCTTACAAAGTCTTTAATCTAAAATGAATGACATAAATGCAACTTGTTTAAATCTGACTTAGAGTGACTCAGACAAATTAAGTCAAAGGGTTGATTAGAGATCTTGTCCCTAAAGCATGCTGGTGATGCAGTGCTGGGAAATATTGCTGTGCTCCCTAAATTTTTTTCAGAAATAGTATTTCAATGTCTGTACTGGGAACCTACTAGAATTTACATTTATTAAACCTGGTTTTACATTTGCTTTCTGCAAACAGGACTGCAATATTTTTTACTTTGACATTGTAGAGGCAATTTATCTAAAATATTTATTGAATAAATACAAACAGTGTAATAGAATACTAAGCATTGTACTTTTTCTCAAACAGGGTTTCACATTTGGCAAAACTGGAGAAATTCTTACAATGAGGCTTCGATTCATGGCATTTAAAGCAATGCTCAGACAGGTAAAGCTAATAAATGTTTTGATTTCCAGGGTTTTGAAGAATAACTGATGGTACTGGTATAAAATAACTGTAGTCTACATCACTCTATTATACAGAGAAGATTGTTTAAATGAGACCAGAAACCAATTTGATTAGTTACATGTGGTTATTCAGACTGTCCTTATAGGGAGAGTCTTAAATCAATAGAAGAGCTTTTTACATACTCCTTGCAAAGAGTTAGTTTGACAACCAACTTACAAGGGCCTGGCAAGTTGATGTGTACCAGCATTATCCCATTATCTGTTCATTTGCCTGCTTTGCTTTCCTTGTGCCCTTCCTCCCCTAAAAAAATGCCACACAATTTCCACTGTAACTCTTACTTCAAATGTCTAATTTAAATTGTGATATTTACAGACATGTGGTTTTTTAAATTTATTGGAAGTATCTGTCTAAGCCCCCAAATCTATAATTGTTGTTTGCTAATGCAATAATAAGATTGTGTATTGATAAGTAAAACCACCTTCAGAGAATTAAAATATAAATATAATGTAATGCTGTGAAATAATTCTAAATTTGCCTTAATTTCACATGATTTCAGGATCAGTATTTTAGATTTTGAAATGCAAAATATGATAGTGATGTGGTTTTAAGTCTTGCACATAAAGTTACATGTAGACACAGAATTTGATTCATATGAACATGACTATTCAATGTGACAGAAAACTGTTGTAGTCTGAAAAATTACGATTTGTAGATCAGCCATGCTAAAACTCTAATGAAAAGGCAATCTTACAAATGAGTCTTGCGATCACAATTTCCTGTAATACATTACCAGGACTTCATTCAATGCATATTACACATGACAGTTTAAATCAGATATTTGGTTACATGATGAATAAATCATAAACTGTGTACCTGGTCCCAACAATTAACTTTAATCAGATAGACCAGTTTGGTTTTTCGTTTGGTTGGGTGGGTTTTTTTGTTGTTGTTGGTTTGTTGGTGTCTCATAAGTTCCAGATAAGCCTCTTCAATATGGGAAGAAACAAAACAAGGAATATTTAATTTTTGACCTGAAAATGGCTTAACCCTTAACTCTTAACCCTTCCCCAAACAGCTTTGCAACCATGAGGGAGTGTGACCAAAGAGTCCTCTACTCCAAGGAGATTCAGTGAAGGAGCAGGAGTGAGGGAGGGTAAATTTTGCTTTTGGGAATCTCTAAGCTGCTCTCCTTCCTCCTCAGCAGTGACAATGAATATATCAATGATTCACAACTTTACAATTTTTTCTAGATATACTCAATGCACAATGATGGAATTAAACTCATTTAAATATGTAGAAGTGATGCACTGACATGTACCAGATTTACTTAGCAGTTCATTTGAAATGTCCAAAATCTGGTCTTAAAAATAATTTTTCTTATTATAGGATATGGGCTGGTTTGATAATCCTAAAAATAGCCCTGGAGCACTAACTACAAGACTTGCTAATGATGCCTCTCAAGTGAAAGGAGTAAGTAAAATTTTGGGTTGGAAGTTTTCATATTTGGTTTAGCATGTGATGAAATTGCAGCTTGGGTTTTACTGGCTGGATAACAATCTTGATTTTGACAACTAACATAGACTATAAAACAATAGCTGGTAGAGAATGCACTGATGCACTTTATGAAAATTATAATAATTTATGTTTACAGACTAATTTCCAAATAAATTTTTTCTAAAGTTTACTATTATGCTGTATTGTGATCTTCATTATTAAACAAATTTATTAGGAATTTTTTACATAAGAAGTCTTTTTAAAGACATCTTATTCACCTAAAGACATGCAACTAAATTTATTCAGTTTACAATCTCCTGCTATTCTTTTGGCTGTATAGATTTCTTTTTTTTTTTTTTTTTTTTTTTTAAGTGAGGAATTGACTTCATTTTCTCTGTTACTTTTTGGAGATTCTTTAAAAGTAAATTGTGTTCTTTCAGGGCTCTGTAATATCAAGGTAAAGTATACTGAATGTAATTATTTGTGTATGCTTAAGTAAATTTTTACTGCTAGATGATGATACGTGCTGGGGAGTTTTTTTCTGAAGAATTCTGAAGTATCTTTGGCTTTATTTCCATAAGAAAAGTTAAATATTTAATATTCTTCTTCATTGGGATCTGTGTGATGACTTGTAAAGCTAACTCTGTGATCTAAAAAGTATGGCAGATTTTAATGTTTACACGTAAATGTGAGAGTATATGATGAAGGTGAAGTTTGTTCAGTTTCAAGAGCCAAATTTAGAAATTGCAGAGTAAATTTAAGTAATCAGAATATGGGGAAAGAAGAAATAAATATGATCTAGATAAGTTTTACAAAAGTATTTAATAAACTCCCATTCTGAAAAATAGCAAACTGAGTTAAGACTTTCTAAGCAGTATTTTGAGAATCAGGAATTTTGTGGTGAAAATATTTTAAATATTTAAAATGCAGTTCTGTTAGTAAGAATGCCTCTTTTCTTTCTCCAGGCAACTGGTGTCAGACTAGCATTAATTGCTCAAAACATAGCCAACCTGGGGACTGGAATTATTATATCATTAGTTTATGGCTGGCAGCTGACCCTGCTACTTTTAGCTGTTGTGCCCATCATTGCAGTGGCAGGAATGATTGAAATGAAGATGTTAGCTGGGCATGCTAAGAAAGATAAACAAGAGCTGGAAAGTGCAGGAAAGGTGAGTCTAGAGAAATTAATCTATTTCTGTATAATGATATGTCATATTTGCTAAAGCATTGCTAATGGATTTTTGACTTCTGGATACAGAACATTTCACAGTATGCAAGTTCCAAAGACAGCCAGGTACACCAGTAGACCTACAGAGTATCACACCTCTTCAATAACAATTGAAAACATGTTATTAATCGATTAATTTGTAGTTGTTAAATATCGGAATGTGCTAAATACAATTCAGGCATATTCTCTTCTCATTCCTTTTCTAGACATCTTTTTTTCCTAATTTTGCAACCATCCTCATTTTGACATTCCCTTTTTTTCCCCTCTGTCATCCTTTTTTTGGCATACCATCTATCTTATGTTTATTATACTGTTCTTTTTTTTTTTTTCTCTCCCCTTCTTCATCTTATTAATGTTTGCAGTGATAATATGTATATATCCACTGGTTTCTGTTTGCCATTCCTTTGTTTCTTGAGTGGAAGAGAAAGATGAGAACTGAAAAGCAAGAAGGCTAGACTCTTGTTTAACAAATTAAATGAAGGCATTTAATGTTACTTCATTCCAAAAAAATCCAGAACAACTATTTCATCACTTCCCAGATATTGCTTTCTTCAAGGTAAAACTTGTCTAAAATCTCTTCCTATATCCTACTGTTTTTTTAAAAATTTCTGAAAAGAAAATCATTTATCTAAGGTCATGCAATTCCATTTCTTTCCTTTCAGCTGGGTAGATTGCTTCTGCTTCTGTCTGAGGAATGAGCATTTATTTTATGCTGTTTTGCTGTACGACGTGACATAAAATAATTGACAATTCTCAGAATAGACACTAAATACTTTCTTAATATAGCATATGAAGAATTAGCACAGGTGTTACAAATATTTATGATTTTTTTTTTTTAAACTTAAGGAAATACTTTCTTTTCATAGTAATGTGAGTTTCCCTTCTCAAGGCCACCTAAGCAAGCACTGGACTATAGACATTTTATTCCATTATTATTTTTTTAAATATGGGGTTTTTTTCAGTAAAAATAATGTTCCACCTGGAAAATTTGCTTTCTGCAAAGAGTTGCTGAACTTATGTTACTAAAAAACCTTTCTTTATGGTCTTAGTCAAACTAAAATTACATTAGATGTATACGACAGCAAAATACATTAAAGCCTTGAGAGTCTCTTCACAGAATCATCAAGGTTGGAAGAGACCTTCAAGATCATCAAGTCCAACCATCAGGCCAGCACCACCATTATGACCCTTAAACCATATCCCCAGGTGCCACATCCATCTCTTGAACACTTGCAGAGACAGTGACTCCATCACCTCCCTGGGCAATCTATTTGAGTGCCTGACCACCCTAACAGTGATTTTTTTTTTTTAATATCTAATCTGAATCTCCCCTGAAACATTTATGTATCCAATAGACTCTAAAGAATCTGCAAGACAAAAGAAGGTATCAGAGCAAATATTTACTGCTGAGATCTCAGTTAGGCTCTAAGGCAACCAAATAACCTGGACATTTTGATTATAGCTCAAGCTCAGCAGACTAGAAGTTGAATACTAATATGCAATTTTTCATGTTGAGTATCTTCTCTATATTTGTTATTGCTGTCTGATGGTTTTTCACCATTTATTTGTAGAACATTAAAGAGGTCCTACCAGAAAATTGTGAGCATTGTAAGAAAATCTCATTGTCCTAAGAAGAGAAATATAAAAGGCTAATTTTTATATCAACAGTATATGATTTTAATAACCAGTATAAAGTATAAAATTGTATACCAACAGAATTTATTAATTTAGAATAAGGAATTGCAACATACTTTTGATTAAAACATTTTTTCTGTTACAGATTGCCACACAAGCAATAGAGAATATTAGAACTGTTGCTAGCTTGACCCGAGAAAGAAAATTCGAGATGATGTATGGAGAATATTTGGTTGTACCATACAGGTATAATAAAAATAACTAAGCCAAAAAAAGTCTGTAATAAATTGAAAAATTTTACTTCAACAAAAATACATTTTTTTGTCATGTGTATGAATTCATGTGTAATTTAATTATCTCAGAATTAATGTCAATATTTTGCATATTTTTATTGACAAATGCAACCACCACCAGTCAACGTTTTAAAAAATTTTATTTAATTAATTTTCTGTTATAGTATTAGTATCTTCTATTACAATGTCACTTGGTTTGGAAAAATGTTGGTTTTAAGTGAGCTTTCTAAGTGGTCTAATCTAAATTTCCACCTGATTTGTTTTGGATATTTAATTAAAAATTTTTAAATGCAAATTGAATATTACATTAAGCCATTTTTTTTAAGTGCTAGTAAGATTGAAAAGACTTAAATAATTACTTACTGGTTTGGGGCTGAAAATAAAGTAATATAAGTCTATCTGGACTAAATCAAAATTTAAAAGTCAAAGTAATCAACTAAATAGATTCTACCAATTAAAGTTTTATTTGTTCCAGAATGGAATGTTTAATTTTCAGACATCTATGAGAAAAGTAAAGGAAATGAAAGCAAATGTACCCAGATATAATGCAAAAGAAGCAGGGGTGCCAATAGCACATCTACCATAATAAATGAGTGGCTAGAGCACAGTGCAGGACATAAAAGCTATTACTTTGCTTTTTTTCTCAGGCTGCTGGATTTTGAGTTCATATCTCACAATTTTTTCCTAACCATTCTCAGGGGTGACATTGATGGTATTGCTCCAACACTTTCATCTCTCTGTTGTTCTAATATGAATAAGAACTTATTGTCCTACGGGAGAGACAATGTGTTTTTAGTTAATGTTTCAGTGTATGCAAACTTTCCATTCATAACAGTATCACTTGAAGTCGAATGTTTTTTGTGTACTAGGGCTTCAGTATGACTGCACACTCTGATGAAAGTATGCCTTCTTTCTATACAGAAACTCTGTGAAGAAGGCACATATATTTGGCTTTTGTTTTGCCCTTTCACAAGCAATGATGTTCTTTACCTATGCTGGCTGTTTCCGGTTTGGTGCCTACCTAGTGGTAAATGGACACATGCAGTATAAAGATGTATTTTTGTAAGTATCTCTTTTGAAATCCTTTTTCTGTCTATCCAGAAAGTGATTTATAATTTAAGAGCAATAGCTCAATACAGGGCTATAGAAACAGGTGTGATAGACTGAGATCCTACCAGTGTGGATATCAGTGACCTGAATACCCAAGAAGGTCAGCCATACTGATTTTTTGTTGCCAACCTAATTAAAGGTAGTTAACCAAGCTGATTTTGACCAGAAGATGTTAGAAAGTGTCTGCATCCCATCTGCTAACTGATCACCTCTTGCCAGCTGAGTGAATTTTCGATTAGATTTAAAGGGGAGGGTTTGAGCAAAAATTGCATGAGCCTACTTTATTCTTTCTCAATTTAGCCCTCTTTTTTCTCTGAGTATAAGTTGACTGCAGCCACATTTCCATTGTCCTTTTCTTCACTGTCTATTGATATTTTTTCCTGATTTCTTTTATAGAGTGTTTTCAGCTGTTGTATTTGGTGCAATGGCACTAGGACAAACCAGTTCTTTTGCTCCAGACTATGCCAAGGCCAAGATATCAGCAGCCCACTTGTTTCTGCTGTTTGAAAGAGTGCCCTCAATAGACAGTTACAGTGAGGAAGGAGAGAAGCCTGTAAGTAAGCCATGTGTGATGGGTGATACTATTTATTGGTAATAGGGCACTCTCCTCACTCTCTTCAAACTGATTCTTCCTCTCTCTCTGATTACATCCTTATCACAATGCATCTTTCATACTATCTGAACACAATGTGGACCAAGTTCTCTATTGTGAGGCCAGCTTTTGCACATAGAGTCAAAAGCATATTTCTTTTTTAAATCTCTATTGATTTTGGGGGGGATGGGGATACTTCTGCAATTCTGTTTTAATCATCTGTGAAATTGCCTTAAAGTTGTAACAGTGATAATATTTTAATTATAGGAAACATTTGATGGAAACATAACAATCAAAGATGTGGTATTTAACTACCCAAACCGACCAGAGGTCAAAATCCTCCAAGGTTTGAATCTAAAAGTAGAAAAGGGACAAACTCTGGCTCTTGTTGGCAGCAGTGGCTGTGGAAAAAGCACCGTTGTTCAGCTGCTGGAGAGATTTTATGATCCACTTGAGGGAGAAATGGTAAGTATTTTTTTGCATGAACATGTTAACAGGTTAAGTGAGGGTGTTCTTAACTGTTTTTTTGTGATGCGATAAGTATAATAAATATTTCTAGTTTTATTTTATAAGTATTTTTAATATAAAGATCAGGAGTGACTCATTGGGTGTCCTTAATTAAATAAGATGTATGTAAGTCTCAGTTTCCCACAGTACAATAAATTAATGAAGAGCTATTTCGTAAAGATATGCCTGATCCACAGTCTCATAATGGCTTTAAATTCAGGGCAAATTTCCTAAGATTTTTATAATAAGAACAATTTAAAAGCTAATAAACATTTGTATCTACTTCTATATGATCTTATAATAGAATTTACCATCCATGTTGTTTAAAAAAAAAAAAATTGACAGAAATAATTTTTTACTTGTCAGAAACATCTTCATGAGTATGCCTGCTTATCAAGTGATATATTGTAAATACTTTCAGTAATTTTGGTTTAAAATATATGTAGGGTTTTCTCATTCAGCGACTTTTTTTCATATTATAGTACTGTTAATTGCTCTTGTTCTTTGATGTAAATGTGCTCAGTGGTTTTGTCTGAAACAGAACACACATTTTGGCTTTTATGAGGTGAGAATAAGAAGGGTTTTAGAACTTGTCTCTGCAGAGATAGTCATAAAACATAAAACTATACAAAAATAAAGCCTAGATGCAAAGGGAAGTATTTTTTCGAGGTTAAAAGTGCCCAAAAAGGTTCAGTGTAGCAAAATGATGTATAGAAAGAAGCAGCATAGGGGCCCCTAAAGTGTGTTTAACAAAGTGCAACTTTCTTACCAGTATTTCTGACCTTGTGCCCATAAATAAGTAACAACAGTTTACTGAAGGGTAAAGCACAGACCTGTGCCATAGAAACCACAAAAGTGTTGGATTAATTCTCAAGCTGAGTTGTACTGCAAACTGAGGGAAAGGCGTTTAGCTTAAAGCATAAACTGTCAGAACAGCTGTTCACAAAAATTACCTCATTTCATTGGATTTTGAATCAGGCTCATTATGACACCTTTTCCTTTGAAGAAAAAGTTATATAGGCTGAAAAGTTACTTTTCTAGCACCAGCTGTGGAGTTAGTAGAATAATCTCCTCCAATAGTCATGCTATGAAGGGGCAATTCTTCAACTACCCAGCTGATCATGTCACCCAACACAGAGCCCGAGTGCTGCACTGGGTCACTCCAATGCAGACTGAACAGCATTTTTAAGTCCTGATATATTTGTGTCCAAGTTAAGGTGATTTGTGTAATTATGAAGCTAATACATAAAAAAAAATTAAAATTCTGTTTTCATTTATCAAATAGAACACGATAGCAATTCAACAGGCAAATTTAGCAGAAGTATGAGAGAGTTGCCAATAAAGAAAACTGACTGCAAATGGCAATTTAAGGAACCCAGAAGTAAATTTCTTCTTTATAGATGCAAAATACAGGAACATTGAAAAGAAAAATTGAAAGAACTTTACCAAAAGTTCTTTGAAGTTGCCTCATCATATCCTATCTTCCACTGTCTCCAAAATCCTAATTAAATATTGAAGTAAAGAAAAGGACGGAGGAAGCATTCACTTCTAGGAATTAGACAATTTTGGAACATAGATGAGAAGGAGGGGAAGGAACTATGTGGGCTTGCAATTGGTAAGAAAGAGCTAAGGAAAGAGCTGCGACTGCACAACATCTGTGTATGAATTTACAGCAAGTCTCAAATTCATATATAGCCATATGACTCAAATCTAAAACGTTTGCTTTCTCAGCTTTTTGATGGCAAAAATGCAAAGGCGCTGAATATCCAGTGGCTGAGAGCTCAGATTGGAATTGTCTCACAAGAGCCAATCCTGTTTGACTTCACTATTGCTGAAAACATTGCCTACGGGGACAACAGCCGGCAGGTGTCCTTTGAGGAAATTGTTAGTGCAGCAAAAGAAGCCAATATCCATTCCTTCATTGAATCATTGCCAGATGTAAGTTGTTCCCTTTCTTTTCTTCTCAGAACTGGATGTGAACTGGAATGGCAAGGAAAAACTTATAATTACCTGGGGTACAATAATTCTCTGAGTTGAAAATAAATCTGAAAAAATTTTTAAAATATTTTCCTTACTTGATTGTGTTTACCACATTTATTTTCACTCTGGGAGATTCCATTGTCAGGTAGAATGTGGAATTGTTAAGATCTCAGGGAAGAAAACATACAATTATAGCTAACTGAGAGCTGGTAGTAAGGAGTGGGGTTTTTAATGTAGAATACTTCTTTTTAAGCTCCTGACTGTCTCAGGCATATGTAAAATATTTTGCTAGACTGTTGAGTTTACACTTTCTTCCAGTTATACCTAGCCAGAATTTAAATTTCAAGTACTCCTATGGTCTGAAAAACGCTAAAGATTTTTTCACCTATATATATGTGACAAACAATGATAATAATAATGTAGGACTGAGCATCTTAGGTCAGATGAAAAGTCTGCCATGCACAAAATCTCATCCTGTGCAGTGACCAGGAAGATATAATTATGAGTATTCAGAAAGGCTAAAAATTTAATCACATTTCACCTGAATACTTATCTTACTTTGTGTGATTTTTCAGAGTTTGAACCCCAGTACTGTCATAGACTTTCACTGACCTTTGGTGTTGTGTCATCTGATTGAGAATAACATTGCCATTTTAACCTTAGAGTGGATTGTTGCTTTGAATTTATTAAACACTTGGTGTTAAAATGGAATCTACTAGTGAAAAATCCATAGAAATAAGGCAGACAGAAATTCTGGTCAGTTATTTTCAGAAAGCTACTGGTGTGGAATATGCAGATTATGGGAGGCTGGTGTCAGAGCTGCTATTCTTCAATATACATCCAAACTGATTTTCATTCACAGCCTGAATTTACTGTATGTTTTCCAGAAATACAATACCCGTGTAGGAGACAAGGGAACCCAGCTTTCCGGAGGCCAGAAACAACGTATCGCTATTGCCCGAGCTCTTGTGCGCAAGCCCCAGATCCTGCTTCTGGATGAAGCTACTTCTGCCTTAGACACAGAAAGTGAAAAGGTAACTTAAATCTGAGCCAGGAATATGGAATCTAATTTTTTTTTTTTTTTTTTTTTTTTTGTACTATACTGTGTTTGCTCCCACAATTTAAAGCTAAAAGCTGGAAATATGGTGTATTACGCAAATTACATATTTTGGCAAATAATAGACAAATATAAATGTCCTCCTTAGGGGAAAAAAATGAAAAGGATTTTTTACATCTGTATGGCAGTAGACAGATTGAAGTTGCTATGAAGAATGCATTCCTTGGCCTAGAAGTCTTCAGGCTTCAACTGAGAAAGTGCTATCAAAATTGAATCAGGACACACAAACTGCAGAAACCAAAAAGATTGAGGATGCTGCCAGAGAATGTTGGTTGGGTTTTTTTTTCTGTGAAACTGTGAAATGTGGCTATCTTATGCTTTCTTCCTTCTCCCATTCTCTGGTCCTTGCTACATGTTCATGGCTAAAATGAAAATTTCAGGTGAAAATTGCTAAAACATTTACTTCTTTTTTGAGCTGGAGATGTAGTCTTGATACTACAGAAGCACAATCCAGCTGTAGAAAATTAACAGAGAGTCTACAAAAATACTAACTTTTAATGAGGCAAATATTATATCATATATTATAATCTGAAAAGTTAAAATTTTCTACTATGTTTTGATCAATTGTAGGCATTAAAAAGTGAGGTTTAAAGGAAAAATGCCATTAAGTAATCCCACAATTTGTTTTCTTGATTATATGACAGTTAGGTATTGAAATTTAACCTCTTATTTTATTCTGCATTAATAAACACAAGGAATAAATACAGGAAATCAGAGATTGTTTTTAATATCTTTCTGCCAGTGATAGCTTTAAGAAAATATGATTCATGAGAATTAGTATGATAGCAGTTGTCCAAGAATATTGCCTTGGCTTCCATATATAATTAATCAGTCATGAAAGGAAGCTCTGGAGATTCCCAGTTAAACCTCCTCTTCCCACAAAGGCCAATCCAAATTTAGCTTACTTTATGCTGTGTCTGGTAGGGTACTTGAAAATCTCAAGGAGATTCATTAGAAATGTTTTTGTCCCTGTTCCAATACTAGATTATCCTTGCAGTGAATCCTTTTTTAATATCCAGTCAGAACATCTCCTACCAATTAAGACCATTTTCTCTTTTTTTTCCTGTCATGCATCTCAGTAATGAGCCTGTTTCCTTCTAATTCTCTTAACTATCACAGCATTATCCACTCTAGCAGTCTGGATTCTGCCAACACAGGTTAATTCTAAATCCAGAAGCCTGAGCAACAGATATTCCCTTCCCTTCAATATTCCCTTCCCTTCCCTGTCATATTAGAGTTTACAGATGGCAGTTGAGGTGTGTCTCACAACAGCTGCCAGAGCAGTCCACCTTTTGGTGAGGGTGTGTTTGTCCATCGTGCAGATCGTCCAGGAAGCGCTGGATAAAGCGCGGGAGGGCCGCACGTGCATCGTGATAGCTCACCGCCTCTCCACCATCCAAAACGCTGACAAGATCGCTGTGATCCAGAACGGCACAGTCATGGAGCAGGGCACCCATCAGCAGCTTCTGGCTGAAAAAGGCATCTACTATTCCCTGGTCAATGTTCAAAATGGGTAATGCAACATCTCAGTTAAAGGGAGTATTTATCTCTGAATTGTCACTGTGGTTACTTTTGTCATTGTAATTATTTCAATATCAACAGTCAGTCTTGATACTTTTGGTTTTCTTCATTCCTTTCATAAGTTATACAAACCCAAGAAATACTAAGTAAATCTGTACCAGTTTCTCACTACTAGTTTTCATTATTCCAACCTCTTTACTGTGTGGCCAAAGCAGATGCCCATTGCACTCATGGAAGTAGAAGCATGCTAAACCAAATGTAATTAATATTAGCTTGCTTTGAACTCTTTCAAAAATGATACTAATTAAGTGTAACCAACTTGGAAGTATTTTCATGCTCATTAAAAACAGTTTTTCTCTTGTCAGAAATAAACCTCAAGCCTTATCCTCACTGTGCCTGTGTAAGACAGTCAGTCCTGGCCTACTAGGCTTGTTACCAATTGTTATGAGAACTTGCAGGTCAGCTGAAGCTTGATGACAGATGTCTCTTGTTATGATGTGGAGTTTTAGCCTGGGATGTTGGCAAAGACCTTGAAAATATGGGCACAGGCTGAAAACAAAGGTCCCAGAACTGTAAGTACCTACTGACGGTTAGTTACTGATCACTGAAGAGTTGCAGCCTTAAGAGACAGAAAAAAACTGTTTGAAATTAAACAGAAATTAAACAGCAGATAAGGAAAATACCCAAGACCACAACCGATGGGCAAGACAAGGCATCTGCTGCTGCCTGGGATAGTACTCTCTGCAAGCCTCTCAAAGTCCTAGGAGTCAGAGGTCAAGGACTAAGAGCTCTCTAAAGACTGCAATATTTTATACAAGGTGAAAAACCTGGATTTGGACTTGGAGGAGCATCCTTTTCAGAGTTGACATCCTTGGTTGAAGAGCTCTTGAACCTGAGCACTGCTGTGACTAAGACTCTCAAGGACTGTAACCATTGGTGCTGAATTCTTGGCGTTGGCTCTGGGATATTGTATATTATTTGCTAATATAGGATGGCTGTTAAGGGCTAACTGCTTTGAATATGGTGTAATATTGATTAATAATTATTAATAACTAAACAGTAGAAATGTATTTTGTTAGTAAGAATTTACACAGTAAAGTTTTGTTTTTAAGTTTCAAACTGTCTTGATTAATCAATTGTCCACACTTCTGTCATAGCAATTTCTCATTCCTTGAGATTTATACATAAGGTCTGTTACCTACATCTAGATATTTATTCAAGCAGAACCGGTCTGTAGGCAGACAGGCTCATCAATTAGGCTCAACCATGTACTAATTGCACTCTACAGAATGTTGATTGATGCAGTTGTATTCCTCTTGAATCACACACCTATTTTCTTTTGTTTCTGTCTTAGATGGAAAACCAGTTTGACTGGAAAATTTGTTTGTTTCCTATTTGTTGCTTGATACAAAAAGGTTATTGTCCATCAATAAGGATATTACTCTGCATAATAATATAAACAAGTTGTACTTGCAACTGTAAGAATGAAATAGGTACTTCAACATTATAGTCTGAGGATTTGAGTAAAAACATACTTAAACTGATGTTTCTTACTAAATTCTGGATGCTAGTATTTTGTTTTTAAGCTAGAATTTTTAATTGTTGATGATACATTTTCTAATTTTTTGATTAGTAATTTCCCCAACTCATTTCAACAATGCCTGATTTACCAGACCAATTTAGTTCTTCATGAAAATCAAGATAGCACTCTAAATATTTCACCAGAAGCATCTTAAAACCAATTTTTAAAATTTTGGCCATATAGTTTAAAATATATTTCAAAAATTCATGTCAAACACAGAAACATTCTGAAACAATCTATTTTCCCCCATTCTTTTCTTCTTCACTTTTAAGAAAATTTGTTGACACTTATGCGAAAGTTTGTAAAATAATTCCAAGTCCACTATAAATGCTTTAAGAGCTATGCTGCTGCTCACAATTACATCCTTTTCAGATTTTTTTGTCAGAAGACCTTGACAGCCATATTTCTATAATTGAGCTACCATTCCATACCTCATCATGCAGTTTATAGGCACAAAGCCAGAAGGAGAAAGACACCTCCAAAAATGTGTTCTTTATCATATTCTATTCATACACCTTTAAATTGCAATGCTTTTACCCAAAGGAAGGGTTGACTGAACTAGGACAGCTCTGCTTTAAGGACCATTATTCTACCACATCTTTCCAAGGGGCTTAAGAGATCTTACTCCTTAGCTCTGCCTTTTCAGTTAGGCTCTGATCATTCTGGTTCTCCTTGATGTCACAAGACACTTGTCTGAGCTCCTTGTTGGAGTAGTCAGCTCTTGTCTTTGCCCATAAGCATCCTGAACGCAGGATGATATGTATATGTTGTTATTCTGAAATAATGAGCCTTGTTTCCTCTGTCTTTGAGAGCCTGCAGCAATTTCAAGCAGTACTCACTGTTTTAAGCAGAGGCAATTCAATGTATTCCCACACATTTCTTGTGCCTCTGGAATCATTATCTTCAAAACAAATATTTAGAGAGATGTCAGCATTGACATCACCCTGGCAATCCTAACCACTTTGCAAGCAAATGCCACTGACTGTGGGGAAACAGAAATCAAGGACTTCAGTTCAGCAGTCTGATAGCACTAGTTCTCCGTTCTTGCAAGTAAATCCTTTGAATCTGATGTCTTTCCTGTTGCTATACTTGTCTATAAAAGCAACCTTCTTGGTAGTTTAGTTTCTGTAAGACACTAAATATCCCCTTTAAACATATGTTAATGAGTAATCCCTGTAATCATACATAGCAGAAATAGACAAACTTAATCTCTTCCTCAAGAGATTCCTTTATAACTCTTCATCCTGCTCCTCTCCCTCAAAATCCAGTCTAACTTGTAGATTTGGTTCATTGAAGGGAAACAAGACAACTTGGAGGAGAGAAGAAATTTGATACACTGCTTATTAATGCAGGGCAAAACCATTTTATTCTTGTGCATAAAAAGCTACATTATAAATGTATCTATGGACAGCATAATAACTGTTACTGTCAAGTACTCAGTCTTCTAGACAAATTGTCTAGAACAATGTAGTTTAATCATACATTCATTATGTATTTCCAAAAGAGGATGGTATCATTGTTCTAGTTACCTTAAGGCAGTAAATTGAAAGCTGAAAGTAAGAAGCAGGACTAGCAGGAACTTCAAATCCTTTGCTGTGGATTTCATGGACTGTAGAGCTATCAAAAGTAGAGAACAGGAAGAAAAAGAGCAGAACACACAAGAGCAACTGTCTTTAGCAGTCCCTATTACTGAAAGGTAATTTTGTCTTTTTATGCTTATTCCTGTATACATTTCATTCTGTGTGTACTGTATTAAAGAGGGAGATCAGTATCCTAACGCTGTTGCTGTAGAGATCTAGCACAGGACTGCAGGTAACTCACAGTGAGCATTCAAACCTAAGTCACTTCTCTAGACAAGTCTGTCTTCTGCAGGTTTAACAATGGTTTGGCCAATGAACACTGAGGCACGTTTCATCCTGTTCTAGAGTTACTGCCACTAGCAGGTCAGATTAGCAGCAACCTTGTATTGTGTCTCTTCTTTAGAGGGTGTGAGCATGAACATCATAAATACCTACATTGTTAATGCATTGGCATAGTGTAAATGAATCACACCTTGAATGAGTGCCCTACTAAAATTAGCATCTTTGATCCTGCATTGCATAATATTTTATAAAAGCAGATCCATAAACACTGGCTGCAGCCTTACATTCACCAAGCCAGAGGCATTTTTAATGGAAATACTAGAAATTGTATGGGGCTGTTTTAAAATGTCCTGACATTTAAAGTCATTGATGTTTTAGATAACTTAAATGTAAATATTGTGCTTATATATATAATCTCTGAGTAGAAATAGTATAATTTATTTGTTTAGTAAAGCATTAATTAAGAATCTTTTTTAAATACACATGCGCTTATTCTAAGATAAAAAAAGCAGGGTCCTTATACCATCTAACAAACAGAAATAGTTTAATTTCCATGATAATTCTGATTTGGTTCTTAAATCACAGATGAAAAAGGAGTAAATGAATAGCTTGTTTAGTCCAAGAAGAAAATTCAGTTCATTATATACAATACGTTAAAATGAAGCAATGCTGAGGGAGAAGGAATGCATACCTATATGACACAGGAACTGTGGGTTCCCACTTATGTTTCAAATGTTCATAATTAGGACAGCTTTCATTACAGTAATATATTAAAAAGCCAGGGCAGAACTTAGAAAGAATGAATTACTTGGGTTGGAGGGGACCTTAAAGAACTTCCAGTTCCTACCCCTCTCTTCTGGGCAGGGACACCTTCCACTAGACCAGGTTGTTCAGAGCCCCATCCAAGCTGGCCTTGAACACTTCCAGGAACTGGGCATCTGCAACTCTTTTGGGGAACCTGCTCCAATGCCTCACCACATTCAGTGTAAGGGGTTTCTTTCCTAGTACCTAATCTAAGCCTGCTGTTTTACAGTTTGAAGCCATTTCCCTTTGTCCTGTCCCTACATGCTCTTGTAAGTAGTGTAGGTGCCCAGTGATCAGCATTATCTACTCTCTTTACTGTTGGGGCTATGACAACCTGTTTGGTTAACACTGATACCACACTCTTTTCTTTCGAAACACTCTTGTCTTTCCCCGAGATTAACTTTTTCTTACCTTCCCTTTTATATATATGACATTGTGTACAGATTTCATTTTGGATTAATCAATGTGCTTTCTTGTTGTAGAAACTTTTCAGTCATTCTTTGGTACGTGTATATTTAATAGTATTGTAAAGCAATGCATCATTTCCATAGTGTTCAACAAATTAAAAAAATAAAAACCAATAAAATTTTTACACGCATTCAAAGGGATGAGTAGGAAAAGGCATTATGGAATTATACATATTTCTCCATCCATCAGATGAATTCCTAATCTAAATTAAGTTTTCTCAGAATTTTCTTTTATGTAGCTCTACAGAGATTAATCTACATGTATCTGTTTAATAACTCATCTTCTTCTACAGTGAAAAAATAAAGATCAGAGTTATTTACATATCTGCTGAATCAAAAACAGCTTAGACAGTACTCCTCATGCATATTAGAGTTGTCAATTACCGTTCAGGATGCTAATATTTCCCTGTTCTGATAGTTAATGGTACATTCAATGAGGCATACAGCAATCTAGTTTTGCAGATGCTTATAATTTAGTTTCCTGCAATTTCCTGAGGAGCTTGATAACTAATCAGAAGCTTGGTTGCTCACTTGGCACTTGTATGTAGACATTTGAAATCTTTCCTCTGAAGATATGATTATTCCTTCTAGCTCTCATTTCCACACTATTACCTAAGAGACTTTTGCTGTAGGAAAAAGCATATGTGATTTCCATCTAAGAATATTTCATTTCAAAATGAAAATAAATTTCAAAATATCTTCCAAAATTTCTCTATAAGTACTTGTGAAAAATTGAAATGCGAGAAGTAATTTCTGTGTTTGGACTTTAACATCAGTTTTCTTTGAGTTCATGATGAAAGGTATGTATTTCCTTCTTCATTACTCTACTCTGTAAATGAACAATTTTTCTTCCTATGGCCATGTCTTTAATTTGCCACATGATGGCCTCATTTGTTCAGAAAATGGCTGTACTGGTCTCCATTGTCTTTTTTCCTTTCACTTCTTCATGTATGTCTTGTTTGACTCAATATATGCAGTGTTCTTCTAACCTAAACAGCAACATTCTCTTTCCTGTCTAAGGGATCAGCACATCACATTTGCAGTCCTGACAGCATCACTGCCATGTCTTTTAAAGTCAGAATTCCTAGACTAAGGCAGAAGACACTAACTGCCCTTCCCAGCTTCTACTATGTCAAGCAGACCTGCTGGAGGCAATCCATGATAGTAGTAATGTTTATCTCCACGTTCAAATCAAAGGCCTTTCATTTATTTCTTCCCAATTTAATCTAATTTGTCACAAAACTTATTAAGATGAAGGAGAAGGATAAAGAAGAATCTTCTCATGTAAAAAGTATTGCAGAGTATTATAAGAGCAAAGAGGTTTTCATTTAGTCTGGGTAATTTGATTCCAGACACAGAGTTTGAGTTCCATTGTTTTGAGCAACTTGCTTCTTTAAGAGAAATTGCCTTCAACACCACTATCATTCTACATTGAATTTCATGTGACCTCTACATTTTACAGAACAGATACAGGAGTTTACAAAATAGGGTATTAAAATGCCACATTTATATTAAAGTGAAGCTGTTTTTCTGTGAGACAGCAGGCATTTTACCACCAACATCAGTATTTTATACTAGGTGACTTTAGTATTGCTTGTTAATAAAAGATAAAAGCATTTAATAGTTATTAATTTTGCAGCTGTGGACAGGAAATTCAATGTTTGGTTCAATTTCATATACCACAGACTTTAAAACAGATGTTCAATGCACTTTCATATGACCTAAATGAAAATAATTTTAAAATAATTTAACTGTCTAATTGTGAAACTGGCTGCAATGAGGAAACAGATGATTTATTGCTTTACACTAATAAAATTCTGTTTCTGGGATGAGATTGCTTCACAAGATGAAAATAATTCTCAATAACACACCAATGAATTTCTCATTGTGTGGTGAATATGTATGTGCACAATCACTACTCTTTTTTGTGTCCAGTAGTAAAAGAAGAAGCAGCCACAGGTCCAATTTCACCTGAACATGAGAAAACAATTTATTATTGTGAGGGTGGATGAAGACTGAAACATGTAGCTTGGAGAGGTTGTAGAATTTACATTCAGATATCCAAAACTAAACTAGTTAGAGCCCTAAACTACTTTATCTACGTGGCCCTGCTTTAGCTAGGCTTTGGACTAGACCATCTCCAGAGGTGCCTTTCAACTCCAGCCATTCTGTTTTTCTATGCAGTAAAAATTGTCGCAAACCATGTGAATCCAACCAATTAAATATATCCACTTCATATGGTGGCTTTCAGTCAAAACTATTCAGTGCATCACAAACTATTAAGAAGTAAATAGGTTTTTTTGCTTGAACATAAAATGCTTGAACATAACTTCACAGACTTTTGTACAAAAAGTAGGTGAAAGTCTCCCATGCCTCAAAAATGACTATAATATGACAAAAGGAATGTTATAGAAATACCTTATGACCTCTGCTGACAGCCTGAGGCAAATAATCAGATTTGGGTTGTGTCTGCCAAAGGAGAAAGTGGGTTGTTTTTTCACTCTTACCAAGAAGCCATCATTGCTAACAGAACATTGTTCTGGCATCATGACTTTACCCAGTGAAAGCCAGGGACTGGCAAACCTTTGCTGTTAGGAGTTGCAGGTAATGAATTACAGGGCAGCCAGAGGCAGCTGGAGAGTGATGCTCGGGTGCTGCCATGGTTTGTTCTCTCTGCTCTTCTGAGAGCAGCTTCTCCCTCCCCCTCTGCCACCTCCTCCTGCCACTGCACTACTGTAAGACCCTCAAAGGCCACCCTGAGAACTCATAATGTAAGGAGAACACTGAGTTCCTCCAAGTTTCTATGAGCTCTCATGCTACCAAACCTTACTCTGATCAAATTTTTTTTTGGTTAAATTTTTTGTACTTTTCATCTCTTGTCAACCAACACTATAAAATTCTGAAAAGACACCACTGATTTTCTAGATATAAATACAGCCATCCATTAAACTAATTCTAGAGAGAAAACATGGCATAATTTAAAGCTTATTGTAAAACTCTCTGGCAAATTTTTCTTTATTGGTACATCAGTGAATAATTTTTCTAAGAGATTTTCCTTACACTCTGACAGGAAAGCTGGAGGAAGAAATAACCAGGTAATAGGAAAGTTTTCAGTCAAGACATGGCTGTTTTTTTCTTGTAGTAGAGATCTCAAGTGAATGTTCTCTAAAGATTATTCAAATATTTGGTTAATCTTATTATAAATATTTCGCACGACTGTAGGAATTCAACTTTTGTTATGTCTTGAGCTAACATAATTTTAAAAGTGAGTGAGCACCCCACCCCAATACCCATCTGCGCCAGATCACTTGCACTCTTCCTCCATGCCCACATCTTTCATTCCTCATTGTCTCCTTGCACTCCCCAGTTCCCATTTTGCCACCAGCCCTGCCTGATTTGCAGCCTGGTTTCTCTTCTTCTTGCCACACTTTCCTGTTCATCCTTTTCCTCTTCTCTGCTGCTTTCCCTTCTCTGTCAGTGGGCAGTGACCACAGGAGGGTCAGGCATGGTCCAAAGCACAAATCACTGCCAGATCTCACTCTGAAGGGGGCAATGGGGAAGGGAGCTCTCACTCTGGGTTTTTTTAGTGCCATCTCCAAAATTAAATAAGGAATAGGGGAAAAAGTGCAATATTCATTCAGGTGGTGGCTACCTTTTTCATTGCATTTAGAGCTGCTTTTAAAAAAGGCTGGAAATTGACACTTGTGATTCTGGCCTTCAGTCCTGTTATGGAATTCTCTTCAGCTCTCCATGCAAAGATATGAAAACATACGTTTTCAATAAACTGGTGAGCCATATCTTCTATAATCCCATTTGGTATCTGTAAGAGTTAAAAATACAATCTGTCTCTTAGTGAATTTAGATCTTGTCCACATACAGAAAGGTGTGAATAGCTGCATGATGACACTGGTGCAACTGAAGAAGAGCAGTGCCTGCAGCATGGAGTCAGATATAATGCTGCAAAGTTTCCATATGTCTGCTGTTTTTATAAGAGTAGCTAAAGAGATTTTTCATTTTTCTAGTATATTTTTGCTGTTGATTTTTTTTATTTTCATTTCTTTTTAGTAGTGTAAAAGAGCATCACAAAGCATGTAGACATGGGGCCCCTTTCTTAAAGAGAATATGGTCTTACAAACCTTATAAACCTAGTGAGAACTGCAAATTAAAAAGACAAGCACATGACAAAAAAATCCCTGAGTATAACTCTAAAATACCAAGGTCATGCACATGTATGTATTTGTACTAAATTTTGTAATACCAGTCTTGCCATCTTTTTGATCTTTTATCTAAATATAAACAGCATGATTACAAAACCCAGCAAGTTTTGAAACTCAGAATTCAATAACAACTGTCACCCACAGAAAACATGTTCCATCCCTTTATGCTCCAGCTGCCACTGTTACCTAGCTCATCTTTGGACTTTTGAACTTTGAACTGGCTTCCCACTTCAGCACAGCATCTGTCTTTGGTCACCCAGTGCAGTTCATTACTCTCATAACTCTGATTATCCCTATTTCCTGCCCATCCTCAAGGCACTGTTTGCCAGCCACTCCTTGCCATGATGTAGGTTTTTCCTCTTGGCTCAGAAGTGGGAAGAACCTTCCCTGTTACTGAGGTCTTGTTTTTGTAGAAAACAAATGTATGACCTGAGCTTTTTAACTCCACTGCTTCAGGTAGGGCATTCTACTTGTTTGAAGATCGAACATCTCTTTCCAACAAAATAGTTACACAGTTCCTGTGTATTAATCTGTTCCTGGACCAGCACTGAACCTTTGCTTTAGCAGCTCCCTCTTGTGGGTTTACTTTCCTGTACTGTTTATAGAAATAAATCTTAAATTCTCTCAGATGGCATTTTGCTAGGCAACCAAATTAAGTTATTTTAGTTTTCTCATACAGTATAGGTTTTCACCGGTCGTATTTTTCTTCCATTTTGTCATATTGTATTTCACATTATTATGGTACATCTGCTTCTCTTATTACTACTCTGCAATATAATTTACCTAATTCTGTAAGATATTCTGGTATTTTTTTGTCCTGGTTGTCTCCTGGTTTTCTGTACTGATCCTCATCAGAAAATTTTGTTATCATCAGTACTGTTTGCATGCCCAAGTCACTAATTTAAGTAATAGCACTAGATCCCAAGACTGAGTGAAGAATTGATGTTGTCAGCTCTCTTGGGGATTGTAACATCTCCATGCTGAACACCTCTGTCTTCCTTCAAACGTTTTTTACCCTACTGTTCCTTTATTACTTCACAACTATTGTTTAATAATTTATCTCATGGCTTTAGGATAAATTTGAATTAGCAGGCATTAATGAAGTCCCAATGGGTTAATTTTACTGGGTCAACCTCTCTAGAAAAAACACTCCATAGAACAATAACTGGGTTAATTCCTTTATTTCCTAAATCATTACATAATTTATTGCCATTTATTACAGACTTTATTCTTTTATTTAGGATTTGTTTGGAAGCTTCCTGTGCTGGTTTTGTAGACAAAAACGTGCAATTTCTCAGGTTACTATTCCTGTTGTAACTCTGCAGCCCCATGTCTCTATCCAAAATTTGAAAATAATCACTAAAAATCTTTAATACTGGGCCAGTATTATGTTGGCCAGGTTATTCAATACTCTGGAATAAAGAGTTCATGATCACCATCAGAAGAACATTCCTTCCTTACAGTTTTCCCTTTCAGGTCAGATGTGGCAACTAAGATACTCCAAATCACAGTTTTCCCCTGCTTTTGGCACCATGCACTTTTTGTGGGATTTTTTAACTGAAAGTTGATGCTGAATGACAGTTTCAAGGCCATCCCTGGTGCAATTATCATCTGAATGCTTTTTAATTTCTTAGGCACACGAAATGAAAACCCATTGTTGCAGACCTTTTCTCTGTGTGCTTATCTGTAATTACAGTAAGATAAAATTGCTCAGTATATCACAAGTACACATAGGCAGTCAATGCATTTTCTTCTACTCTTAACAAGATCTTTCTTTGGCTTGGATTATTGTGTACAGAAATATTTTATACATCTTCAATGTATTTCAAGGGAAATTTATGCACATACACAATGAAAGAAAGGGTAATTTCTGGTATGTTCCGAGATTTTTTGGTGGGGTTTTTTTTTTCCTTTCAGGTACCAAAAAAAAAGAAGATTTCAAACACACTGCTATCAAATAGTCTGTATCAGCCAACATCTGGTCCAGGAAAGCCATGGTACTTTCTAATTTTAATAGAATTCACAGTCCTAAGGTTCTTCTGTTTGATGAGGAACACCAGCTTTGGATACTGAGTGTGAATCAGCAGTGAAGGCAGCACTGGACCAGGCCAATATTGGTCAGTTTTGAAGTGCTTTTGTCAGTGCCCATTAATCAGTTAATGATGTTGTGGGTAGGAATGAACAGCAGCAGGTTCCCCAAACAAGCTTTAGTCTTTCAGGCACCAGAGGGCTCCATGTGTGCTGAGAACTAGCTATTCCCAAGCAGTTCTGGGGATCCCTGTGGTTTGTGCTCTTATTAACACCCAGCAAAGTAATTGAAAAATAGCTCAGGGGTTTCTGCTAGAGCAGCTGCTACATGTTGGCTGCTGCCTAGACCTAGCTTATAAACCACACAACAATTCAAAGCAATAACCAATCCTGTATTTCTTGCTGTTGCTCTAAGCATGTCTGTGAACCATTTACAAAATAATTCCACCTATTCCCCAGTTTGATTCAATCATATTTGCTGATTTATTCCGCCCTCTGTTTCTCTGCCTTACTATGCATCTGTGCTTATGCACTGGTTGAAGATAAATTCTCACCATTGCATAAACAGTTTCTGCAATGATCACAGTTTCTCTATGGACAAAATGAGAACATTTTTCACAGTATACTATCACAGGAGAAGTACCTAATCTACCTTCTCATTGTCAAAGATCTTTTAATCCCCAATGCCTACTTGAACACCTAATTGCCACTAATTTCAGCAAATCTGGACTCTTTGTCCAGCAGTTCTAAATCCTGGTAATCCACACTACTTTGTGAAGCTCACACAGTGATCTTTCTCCCAACCTGTGACCTGTAAAGTGAATCCCAGAGACAGCAGGGCAGAGAACTGCTGATAGAGACACATTTGATGGGATTCCCAAACTAAGTGCTGCAATATAACATTTACAGAGCTTGTTTAAACAAGCTACTTAGCCTCTCACTCCCCCACATAGCTTTGAAATACGTTTTCCTATTGACATTTCTGGCAGAGCATGACAGAAAGGCTTGCTGGGACTAGACTAGCTCTGATTGCTGATGTTGAGAAAGACAAAGCTAACCTGTTGTCTGTCAAGAATTCATTTGTCCCCCTCTTGCCTAATTTTCCTCACTGTGCTGAGCATGTACCTCCATAGAAGGTTTACATCCAATGTAGACTAAACTCCTTTCCCTGCAGGCTTTACCAGACCTCTGAGGAATCTCTGTTTACTGGTTTTTTGAATGGGATGTTCTGCTTTTTAAAATGAAGGATCTTAACTTTATTTTCTTCCACATTTTGATGTGATTTTAACTTTTTAGTACCACCTCAGACATCATGAGGCTCTCAGACTACCAAGAACTATGATACATTTTTTATAGGTTGGTTTTGAATGGCTGTCATTTCCAGTTCTTAAAATCATGTTACAATATAAAGATATCAGGTTTATCTAGAAATTCATGGACAACATCCCATACATTACAATTTCATCTTTTATTTCCTAATTCTAAAACACATAACAAGCCATTTATATTCCAGCAGTTCAAAAAAGTTCAGTGAAGATTTTAAAACTGAATTATATAAAGTTTGTATTCATTTATTGGATCATTAGATATTAATACAAAGTTATCCCAGCAGACACTGTCACAATAAGCCTGTAAACACATCTTTGTTGTGATAAACTACATACTACTACGAATTATTTTATTATTTTTGAGTAATTTAAAAGATGGAAAAAAGCAATGTGAGTGACAGAAGTATGATTTTAAGTACAATTTTAGATAAGTATTTTCAATTAAATTCAACTGAGTTGTTTAGGACAAGTAAAATTGTTACATGATAATTATTTTTGTATTGTGAAGTGTTCTGAAATAGTATTATCATGAACATACTTAATGGTAGTCTTTTTTCCAGTGAAAACTTGACACCTAAGTGATGAGGATATTGAAGGGGAAGTCTTAAAAGTATAACATTTAGATATTTGTCTTTAGAAAGTAATAGGGCATGAAAAAAACAGAGTACCTTAACATATATTTTCATTGAAACTATATTTTCCAGTATCTGGTTTCAGTTATATTTTTGCTTTAGTCTACCCGGAAGAAACCTAAAAGTATTGTGAGGTTCAAACTTCTCAGCAGCCCATTTTGATTTTTATTAGAACACCATTTTAAAATATTTTGTGCAACTGTAATATGAAGAGAGGAAATATTTTGTGTACCTGATAATGTTCATCTGGAGCCACAGCTTCAGAGTCAGGAAAGGAGGGCTCAATGGCTCAAAACGCAGATTTTATAGCTGCACCTGAAAATGGTATCATCACAGAATGAGTGCATAATGAATTAATGGAACAGAATGGAGTTTACTACAAGCTTGTCAAAATGCACATAGCTTTTCTCATAGCTTTTCTCAGATTGTGTACCATTGACCTAGCTGGATTGAATTGCTCCCAAAGGTACTTCCAGTTTTGCAGTGTTTTCTCAGTGAAAGAACTCCAAGGGAAAAAAACTCCCTTTAAGAGTCCCCTGCTTGAGATTAAAAAAAAAAAAAATCATATTAAGTAAAATGCTCAAGTCTAATTCAAAGCTGAGAACTACAGGAAGTCTAAGTTGTTTTTTTTTCAGAAGTATACATTAAAAATAAAGTATATGAGTAGGCAAAAATTAAGATTGTGGCAAAAATGAAGTTGTGGAGCTGAGTGCATCTCAGACTACTTTTCTGAATCATAGGATTCCTGAATCACTCAGGCTGGTGATGGCCATCTAACCCAGCCCCTGCTGAGGGCAGGGTGCACTCTGAGGCCAGGGCAGGGTGCTCAGGGCTGTGTCCTGTTGACTTTGAAATACTTCCAAAGATGGAGACTCCACACCCTCCTCAAACCCTGTGCCCCAGTGCCTCCCTTCCTCATTCTGAAAATTCAAAATCTTTTATGCAATCACCTTTTCAAATCAACAGCATCATAGTGACTCGGGCTCCTGAAGTTTTGTCAATCAGACATGGTTTATCTTCACTGTTTTTTTACTTCCCCAGCTGTCTCCTGAACTTCTCAAGCAGTTTCTCTCAGGCCTACACTTTGAGAGAGCTTTAGGTTTCATTTCCTATTCTTCTTGGCTCCCTCCTCACACTGAAAGTCCCTCATTGATATTCTGATTGTCTTTTAATTCTTGCATTTTAAAGAGACTTCCTGGCAGATCTCTTCAATTAATGTAGTTCTGTATATTTTCATAACAGTTTAACATAATAAAATAATGAGAAAAATATATCTCCGACTCAAAAACACACGCACTTACCAATCTTTATTCTTCTTGAAAGGAATTGTAGTTTTATTCAGAATTGTCCATCATTTGAAAGCCCAGGATAAGATAGAATCACAGAACCACAGAAAGGTTGGTGTTTGAAGGGACCTCAAACATCACCTATTTCCCTGCCATGGGCGGGGACCTTCCTCTAGACCAGGCTGTAGGAGCCCCACCCAACCTGGCCTTGAGCACTCCCAGGGATGGGCTATTCACAGCTCCTCGG